>NC_062288.1:54055616-55266866 GCF_902655055.1 Lutra lutra
AAAAAGACCTAGGAGCCATGAATCCTATACTGGGAATTCTCTAAATCCTTGCTCCTCGGTGCGTGGCCTTCACGCTGGCAGCATCGGTATCCCCTGGGAGATTTAGAAATCAGGAGCTCAGGCCTCTCCACAGACCTACTGACTCAGAATCTGCATTTTTACAAGATCCTCTGCGATTCACATACATGCTGAAATTTGAGTAGCATGCATCTAATGCTCTCTCTAATCCCTTCCAGCTCTGGTGTTCCTTGATTCCCTCCGTTTTCTCTCCTGTCTCAGCATGCTGACCTGCCCAGCAGCTGGTCCTGCAGGATTCACCCAGGATTACTTATTTGCCACCTAATATCTCACGCTCTCTTATCAACTGGGGAAGTTAGGTCATGTCCATTAAATAAATGTGACCTCTAATGATTTTTGCAGCCCTCCCATTCTGAACTTGACTAAATATTGTATCTTTCACCCATAATGTGACACACATGTGTCCAATGGCAAAAGGCTATCTTATCTATCCCATTCCTTGAGGTCCTGACCAACATGTATGGAGATGGCTTCTGTTGCTTACCTTCAGATATTTTGACACTTTCTCATACCTTTATTGCCTGCTTACAGAATTACTGCAGATTCCCTTCCAACTGTTCCCTCTGCAACCTTCTATCAGGGGGGGTTTACTGGGCTCAAATGGCTGCTGCCCATCAGACAGCATCGTTGCTCCAACGCTCATTCTCTTCAGCCTCTTCTAAAGAGATCGGCTTTTCTTTCAAAAACAGTGCAAGATACAGTTAGGACTCGTGCCGCTGAGAGGTGAGGTCTTGCTGCCCTTCTGCTGGAACGTAAGGCCCCATGTCAGGGAGCTGTGAGTCAGGGAGCAGAACGGAGTGGAATGTGTGAGACAGGCTCCCTTCCCACTCGCTCTTAAAGTGACTCCAAAAGACATGGCCATTTGGGGACTGTGCCTGTTACTCAAAGGTTTCCAGGCTGTGTTAGGGTGTTTTATGAACTAGCTTGGCACATTTATTATATCCACACTGGGTAGCATCATTATAATTAAGTGCCTGTCACGATTTCCATTACATACCCCTATTTTAAGGGACCGAACCCACAGCCATAAAATTTACTTTTGACTGAAACTTGGCATGCCTGAATCCAATGCCTAGTCACGCTTTTCATAAAAAGCATAAAATTATATTGTTTCCCAAATACTAGTTTCCTCATAATACTTTTATGTTTAAAAGAACAAAGAGGCTACTTCTCCACCTCAATAAAGTCATCAATTGTTTTTAAAATTTAAGACACAGATATGATACACTGGAGCAAAAGTATGCTACAGGGCATAAGAAATCTCTTCACATGACTGATTTATAAACTTGATGCTGCATTTTCAAGAATTAGCCGTAATGATTACATTAGATGCTATAAATTATGTGCTATATAATTGTGTATAAATAGCCTAAAGAATCATGTAATACAGCATATTTGGGGTAGTAATGTCCAGCAACCTGCCATATATATGGCTTTTTCTCAGTTGTGCTTGGAGTGGGGAGGGTGTGGAGGAAAGAGATAGAGACAGGGTTAGAGAGAATATGAACATGTCGGCTAGTATCCAAAATCTATAAAGAGCTTATCAACTCAGCACCCAAAAGACAAAAAATCCAGTCAAGAAATGGGCAGAAAACATGAACAGATATTTCTCCAAAAAGAGGATATGAACATGTCACTTTTGTAGCTCCATTTCCAGGTGGGTAAATATAACAAAATCTGAATATGAAGAAAAGTCACCAGGAACCCCATATATAGAGAGAAATATTCCTCAGGATAAAGTACTGTGGCAGAATGAATAACAGTTTCCCGATGATGTCCATATCCGAATCCCTGGAACTGTGGATATGTTACCTTATAGGGCTAAAAGGACTTGACAGGTGTGATTAAATGAAGGATCTCGAGATGGGGAGATTTTCCTAGATTATGTGATAGACCCAGTGTAATCACAGAGGTCCTTAACAGAGTGAGGCAGGAAGGTCTGTGGTCCGAGAAGGTGATGAGACTGAAGCAGAGACCAGAGTGATGTGGGTTTATGAGCTGAGGGGATGCGGACAGCTTCAGGAAGCTGGAGCAGGCAGACGGATTCTCCCTTACAGGGTCCAGAAAGGAAACAGCTCTGCCGACACTTTGATTTTAACATCTCCGACCTCAGGCAGGATAAGAGAACACATTTACATTGCTTTAAACCTCTCAGTTTGTGGTCATTTGTTAACAGCAGCAATGGGAAACTAATACAGTAGGAAATTTAAAATGTAGAGGAGTACAGATCAAGTCCATTCTTTTTAAAAAATTTTAAGAGCTGCCAATGTCTTTCAGAGACAAAAAAAAGAAGGAAAGGAAGGAAGGAAAAGGAAGGAAGGAAGGAAGGGAAAGAAGGAAAGAAAGAAAGAAAGAAAGAAAGAAAGAAAGAAAGAAAGAAAGAAAGAAAGAAAGAAAGAGGAAGGAAGGAAGAAAGAGGGAGAAAGAAAGAAAGAAAAAAGGAAGGAAGGAAGGAAGGAAGGAAGGAAGGAAGGAAGGAAAAAGAAAAGGGAAAGAAAGAAAGAAAGAAAGAAAGAAAGAAAGAAAGAAAGAAAGAAAGAAAGAAGAAAAGAAATGTTTAGGGGAAAGCTATTTCATTAAAAGGTTTTGACTATTTTTATTTCCCAATTTTTACCCTGTTAGAGGTTCCATTATTGTTCCCGGTAAAACTAATTTAACTGCTCCCGCACAGGACTGGGCTGACACAGGTCTAGTAATGCCTGTGGTCTCCCCACAGAGGATCAGAGGCTGGTTTACACATCATGCTGCTGGGCTGTTCAGGGTGACTTATTGCTGAATGCAGACTCCTTCATTGGCTGGGAGGATATCGGAAGCATTTTTTAAGGTAATCAGTTGGAAGGTTTGGGCTTCGCACTCATGTGAAACCACGATTTGCGCTCTCCTCCACCTTTTAAGTAAGCTGCTTCTGGGAAAGCACATATGGTTAAGGCCATTTTTTTCAACGCTACCTTCCTCACAGGAGCATATCAGACCCAGAAGTCAAATCCCTGTAACTCTCTTACCTGTGTGAGAGAAAGAGAGACAGGAATGGACAGAACACTAGTGCTCAGGCACTAGTGTTCTGTCCATAATCTGGGTATAAGATCTTGACACATTCCGTACCCCCCCATTTTTTTTAATTGGATAATGTTGACAAACAATAAAGTAGGTGTTCAGCACAGAGACGACCACATTATAAAAGTGAGGAGTCTCCACATTACCCTGAGGTATCATAGGCCCCCCAAACCACCTCTCCAACTTTGCCTATTGCACTGGCAATGATATCAAAGAGGTAACAGGGAATTATATCCCTGCACAACCCAAACCTTTGTGCCCCAGAGGCAGAAGGGAAGCATTCCCACCAGCACTGGTGTCCCATGGAGCGTTCCAGAGCTTCTGGAGGGCTGGAACAATTATTCTGCGTGTCCCTCCCTTAAGTCTGCCACCTAAGCCACACACAGTGATGGAGGGTCACATAACAGAATATGTGGGTCAGCAAATAACCTCCCCTCCACACACAAAAACAAAATAAGACAAAACACACCATACATTTAAAAAGGAGACCTGCCATTTTTATGGCTTTGTTGTATATTTTTAAACTCTGTAAGTAACCAAATGGGACTGAACCACTCTTTCAAACCATAATGGGGCCATTAGATTATTTTTATCTGGCTTTACACTAAGTGGATCCCTGTGTAACTGAAAAAGAGCTGAAAATTGACCTGAATTTAGACGGGGGCCCTGTATTTGAAAACCCTTGGCACCATTTACACACTATGTGTGGTTCTTATCCCTTTTGGTCTTATTATAGAGTTATTTATGCATGTGTCTAATCTCTATTCCTAGACCATGAGCATCTAGAATCTCGGTACGATTCAGTACCTAGTCATTGCACAAAAAGCACTTACTGGAAGGGAGTGCAAAAGAGGGAAAGGAAGAGGGAGGGAAGTAAGCTAGGTCCTTCCATTTGTCTTATATATTTCCACAGTAAAATGTAAAATAGGAAATGCACTTGACATTTGGGCTGCCAGGGCCAGACTCCTGGCCTTTCTGTTTCTAGCTTCCTGAGTCACCAGAAGGTTTGTACCAGATGAGGCTAAAGGAGACAGTGCTGAGTTTCTGGCTTCACTAATCATTCTGATGGATGCTGAGGGCTTCTCCACCCCATGGGTTCAGAAATATCTCTCCATGTCTGCCCCCAGTGGATGAAGCTAGGAGAGACCATGAGGCCAATCTGCTATACTTCCATGGGGCTCCTGTGAGTAATCAATCTGGAAGCCTGAATATCAAACTTGTTTCCTCCTACCTGGTAACTGTAGGACTTCAGCTCCTGGACTGTGGGGGAAGGTGGAGGACTATCCCTACTCAAGAGTCTCTGAGGCTCCCTTCTATGTACTTGTGAATCCGACTGAGCCAGTGCTCCTTGGAGCCAAGTCTCCTCATTGGGAACCTGAACCTTCTGGAGGGCAGTTCTCTAGGACTGCCTCTACCCTCAGCTCCTCCCTGGTCATAGTTCCATGCTCCGCAGTGGTCACTGTCCTAGGCAAAGTTTCTGCTGTTTCCAGAGAGCTCTTTTATCCTCTGTGCAACCCAAAGCCGACAGCTAGTTTTGGCTGAGACTGAGGTTTGGCAAGAGGGGCAAGCTGATTCCACAGCCCTTGTCTCTAGTTCTGTCTTCTTCAACTTTCAGTGGATGTCTCTGGGTCTCTGGGTTCTACATAGCCAGGGGTAGTGGCCCCTGACCCCATTTAGACACCCCCTCTACACCATTCCTTACTCTGGAAGGCAGAGAGTTAATGGCAAAATTCAATACAAGTTTCATTTTAAGTGCTAAGTTGTGGTGGTTGCCTAGCAAAGGTGTAGCTGGTCCCATGCCTTCCCTTCCCCTTTTGTTTGATGGTCAACCTGGAGCTTCCAGTTTCTCCTCCAAGAATTTTTCCCAGATGGACCTGAACTATTTGGGAGGCAGAAAATGCCATTTGCATCTTTCACCCCTCCTAGAAAGCCATAAGACTTAATTCTCGGCAATGCCATGGCCCACCAGAAAACTACTCTCCATGAAAACAAAATGGTGGCAGGCCTATCTCACTAAGTCTCAGCATTTTACCTTTTGGGGTGGGGAGGGGCTACCTTTAATCAGAGTGGCCTTTAATTGCATGGGGCCACGCCCTGAGGGACAGAATGGCCAGCTGCTCTCCCCACTGAAGAATTGGCAGGAATTTTGAGACTCTTTCCAACAGCTTGTAATTCTCTCTGGGGATCCTGCTCCCTGAGGAAACAGGAAGACTTCCTCAAAGCAGGTTACTGAGGATGGTAGTGGAACCTATTTGAGACTGGCCAGATCTGCAGAACATCTTGTTTTAGAGCCCTTTCTGAAAAGAGGTTTCTAACCACTGCACCTGGGAAACTTGCCTGCCTGCCTACAGCAGGTGTTAGGACAATACCGGCAAAGCTGGGACACTCTGTACACCAGACTAGTCTTCCTGGGACACCTGCACAGGTCGGGCTTGCCTCCTACCACCTTCTCCTTATCCCTTCTGAGGCTGGCCACGTTTGCCCTTCCACTGGACCCGTGCCAGCCAGTCTTACCCATGCCTTCCTCTTTCCATTTATCGAACTGCTTCCTCACCATCTCACCCTGTTTGTGGACACAATTCAGGGCTGGGGGCTGTTATTACAGATGAGGGTGCTAGCCATACCAGCCACCAGCCACTTCATCTTCTGTCAGGAAAAAGTTCCCTCTTTTAGAAATTGTCTAATGTAGGGCGCCTGGGTGGCTCAGTCTTTAAGTGTCTGCCTTCGGCTCAGGTCATGATCCTGGGGTCCTGGGGTTGAGCCCTGCATTGGGCTCCCTGCTCAGCGGGGAGTCTGCTTCTTCCTCTCCCACTCCCCCTGCTTGTGTTCCCTCTTTCTGCTTCCATATCTCTCTGTCAAATAAAGAAATAAAATCTTTTAAAAATAAAAAAAGAAATTTTCTACCCATATTAGAGGAATGAAGGCTCACTTTCTAGGGACTGCTCCCTTTTCCTTGTATCTTCCTAGGGACAGAAGGAAAACTGACATTCTCAGCAAGCTCTAGAAGACAGCACTCATATTTCCTTCTCTCCTCAACATGGTGACAAGAGCTATCCATGCCTGAGGAGGAGTTTGAACAAACACATCAACAAGCTCTAATTCCCTAGAGTAGAGCAGTTACTCTGTGGTGCAGAAGGACATGATTCAGGATTCAAATAACTCCAGAGGAACCCCACAACATGTACCTCAAACAACCCTGGGCCTCCCAGTGAATGCTTTCCAATGTGGCCTCACTGTGACTGAATCACAGATATCACTAGATCCGTAGTCCACATCTAGGTTATTTTAAAAACCTTGATCCAATACACCCTCCACGTCTCCTCCTCCTCCCTGCAAGCTTGTTTTTGTTTTTTTGTTTTGTTTTGTTTTGGCAGCAGGGGGTGGGGGGATTGTCTTGAAATTCTGAAGATAACTTTGCATTTATGATCCCACTGTCATCTTATCATCCCTTCCCAGCACCACAGGCCTCAGAGCCATTCCCTCTGGAGCCAGAGCTCTGCCGCAGATAAGGCACAGCTCGCTGCCGCCACTGCCATGGCTAACCGGAAGCCCACCCAGCCTGGTCCTCCACTCTGTGATTTCAAGACCACGCCTTGCCTCCCGGCCACTTGCTTTAGTCTCAAGGGTAGTGTGCTGAAGGCAGCCTAGCCTCCATGGCGCCTTACGAGGGGACTCGCCATTTCCCTTTGTGTGTCATACTCTGCTCTGAGGGGCTGGCGGCAAGGTGGCCCAGCACCCTGCGGTGTTTGGGAGTGTGAGCAGGCTTCTTCCCATTTACCTGTAAGCTGCGACAGTAATGATAAGAGCTAACATGTCTTGCAAGCTCCCCACAGGTCGCTCTGAGCACCATGCCATGCGTTCACTCATTTCACTGCCGCAAAGACTCTGAGGTAACCGCCATCACTAGCACCCCCACGTTGCAGAGAAAACTGAAGTGTAGACAGGTGAAGACTAGCTGGAGGTTGGCAAGGGGGGAAAGCCAGGTTTGGAACCCAGGCAGTCAGGCTGTGAGGCTCAGTGCTCTGTGCTTCTGCCTCCCTGACCCGCATGCGAACGGGTTGGAGTATAGGTTTCAGTGAAACCTGTTATGCTCCCTTCCAGAACCACGTTCTCCTCTGAGGAATACAAAGACAGGTCAGAACCCAGTTTTCATACCTGCTCTCTTTTTCCTTTGTTTTCTTTAAGTGCCTCGGAGTCCTTTGCCATTTGGCTTAGTTTTCTCTTCCCTGCTCACCACATTCCTCCACATCAGAAGAAGTGCCCACTTTCTAGAACCTTAAACATAGACGTGGCTTGAGGACTTTTCTGAGAGGCCCTGATTTCTCTTGGCAAATTAGGCGGAGGGAGGAAAACGACTTCCACCCCGGCCAACCAGGACCTCTCTCATCAAAATATGGATGGCTTCATGACTATTTCCCAAGAGCAGATGGCAAATCTTTAAAGTCAAATTTCAGACAAGGATTCGTCAGAGTCCTTACTTCTCTTCTACAAGCAGGTTTTACTGAGGAAGGAAGTTAAAGACATTAAGGGCCATCCATAATGTTTAGAAGTTGGCCAAAGCAACCCCTATTTCCCACTTTTGCACTCTTCCCATCAAACGTGATGAAAAGATCAAGTTACGATAAAGGGCTTGGCATCAGCCTGGTCCCGTGCAGCTGGCTGCACAGAACTGGTCTAAAAATGAAATGACTCTTCTATTGTTTGCTTATTACTCACTTCAGATAGAGAATACAAGCACAAATGACATTCCTCTCAGCTTGTAAGTGATTTCACTTCCGTGCAGTGTCCCTGCATAGCTTCCTCCCGCCTCCACATCATTCCCACCGCCGTCTCCATTTGCTTTTACCCTTATACTATTTTGCATTCAAGCACATTAAATGCAACCCATGTTATACAAGCCATTATTTATTCTTGCATCGAAACACTGTAGGTCACCCACCACATGCTAAAGAGAGAAAACCCATCAACAAATAGGCCCTGCCCATTCAGCCTAGTTGACATTTCCATTGTCTTTAACTAGGGTGTCTGCATAACAGTGTACACCGGGAAGGACGTGGCGGGAACACCCATTGGCTGATGTCTGGCTTCGCATCAATAATTGAGTGCCATTTGACCAATGCTGAGGGGTTTTCTGGGTGTGTTTTCCTCCTTTGTCAATGTTAATGCAATGCCAAGTGATAAAGATGCCCTTTGGCATTCAACACTCTTAGCCTTTAATAATAAACACTTTCTGCATCTCAAATTGCTGCTATACATGAACAGGTTTTAGTCAACCCCTGAAGCGAATATGTACCTTCTCATTACAGGGCAGCAGTGGTGAGAAAGCAATTCACTAAGCCATAGGGTTGGCAATCACCCATATTTTCTGCTATGAGTAAATAACTTCAATTGATTTAATCATAAAAGAATAACAGGAAAACTACATTGATTTCCAAATCCCTAATGTGAACATCAGACTCTATTGACCAGGCTGCGTGCAGAGAGGTTGTAGCCATTTGTATGAACTCAAGAAACATCAATACTTGATCATTACACCAACAAAAAAAATGACAATTTGGGCCTATTTCAAAATGGATTGAAGGAATATTATGCAGGGTGATTGGGCAATCTAGAGTGATATAAGTGATAATATGCTGCAGTGCTCATTAGGTTAAAAAGAACAAAATCCATAAATTCTGGTGAACGGTTCTCTTGCTAATTGTAATAGGTCATTCACCTTCTACAGGAACAGTAATAACACACCAGACCTCTATTTCTATTAAAGTAACCAAATGGGGTTGTCGAAAATTCATTTGTTGCCCATGTAAATTTAGCTGCTCAGAAGACCTGTGCACATAGAAAATCTCTTTATAATTGGAGAAAAATAGTGTTTGTTTCCCCCACTTTGACTGATCATTCAGGGTTTAGAAACATAGTCAGGAATCCTCAGGAGGAACATTTATATATAAAAATGTGCAAAAAGAAAGAAAGGTGTTCTTTAATTTAATGCAGGAGAAAGAATGTTGGGCTGAGTGGTTAAGTAGGAGAACATGTTTAAGTAGAGAGAGGTACTAGTGATGAAAGGCTAGGACAAGGGGCTGAGACCAGGACCATCCCAGGCAAAGTCGGACATGGGATCACTGAGGAGTTGAGAGTGACCGTCAAGTCTGCTACTAAGTTGCTTTGAAACTCCGAGCAACTCGCCTCCTAACTATGTCTCTTCTTCTTCACCTGCAAAATGATATAATCTATAATCTTAAAGATTTCATCTGTCAAATTTGAGTCTGAACTAAATGAATTTAATGTCATCATCCTTTTTCTCATTCTTTGTTCCTGTGACAACTTCTTAACTATGGATTATCTCCATACAAATAGTTTCTCTTTTCCTCTACTGAGGCAATGATGATTATTTTAATGAAAGTTCTTATCTAATTGCAGAAAATATAACAGGTAATCTCTTTCCCATTCAAAAGACCCAAAGCTCTTGATAATATTTAAATACAATATGGGTGAGCCCCATATTGAGAACTGACCACATGGTGAGCACCTTAAGGGACTTGACGGTCATAGGTCAATTGGTTTTACACTTTGTGTGTTCCTGGAACAAAACCAGGTCTACCATGGGACATAGAAATCATATAAGAAAAGATATCTGCCCAGGGTGCCTGGGTGGCTCAGTCCATTAAGTGTCTACCTTTGACTCAGGTCATGATCCCAGGGTCCTGGGATTAAGCCTGTTGGGCTCCCTGTGCGAAGCCTGCCTCTCCCTTTCCTTCTGCCTCCCCTCCCCCACTTAGGCATGCTTGTGCTCTCTCTCTCTCAAATAAATAAAATCTTTAAAAAATTTTTTTACAAATCTATTTTTTTAAAGCTTCAAGTAATTTTTTTTTACGATTTTATTTATTTATTTGACATAGATCACAAGTAGGCAGAGAGGCAGGAAGAGAGAGAGAGAGAGGGAAGCAGGCCTCCTGCTGAGCAGAGAGCCTGATGCGGAGCTCGATCCCAGGACCCTGAGATCATGACCTGAGCCGAAGGCAGAGGCTTAACCCACTGGGCCATCCAGGTGCCCCTTTAAAAATTTTTTTTTAAAAAGATGTTTGCCTTCAAGTAAGTACATCATTGTTAAGAAAGTGAAATTAACATACAAAAAATTAATCATATAAGAGAGTAGATAATTGACTCCAAAATGGAGTTTGAAGAGTATGTTGTAGAATTTAGAAAACCTGAAATCCATGCAGGTTGGACTATTCAGAAGTAATTATGGAGTTTGTAATAGGAATGGGGACTAGGCTTTGAAAACGATATAAAGTTTGACCAGATGGGAAGAGAGCACTAGGCTATTTAAGCAAGAGAGTCAATATGAGAGTCAACAGGCAGAAGAGGGAATTGTATTATTGGCATGGAGACATATGCTAGTAACTCACTATGGTTAGGTGAGATCAGATATATGAGCACCAGAAATCAAATAGTTTGTGTAATACGGTAGCCAAAAGAAAACATTTTGAATTGCTGTGCTTCCGTAAGTTTGAGAAGCTTTTAGGAGTACCTGGGTGACTCATTCAGTTAAGCGTCTGCCTTCAGCTCAGGTTATGATCCCAGAGTCCTGGGATTGATCCCACATCAGGCTCCTTGCTCTCTCTCTGTGTCAAAGAAATAAATAAAATCTTAAAAAAAAAAAAAAAAAAAGCTTGTAACATGTGGTCCAAAAGATAATTTTAGGCTCTATAGTCATTAAATATTAAGAAGTATTAGATCATTTTATGAGAAAATTATAACCCTTTCGGCTCCTTTAGTTATCCTAGTAAAACTTTATCCTCTATCACTTGTTAATTTTCCTTTGCAGAGAAAAAGAAAACAGACCTGGGACCAGAACCTTTGGCTGGCAAAGTTATCCATTGATAGCATTGTTGTGTCTCCATTGTATTCATTTTAAGGCTATCTTCTAATTCCATTAAGTGATAATGGTTTTCTTTTGACAAGAGCAACAGCACCGTCTGAAGAACAGAACAGTTAACAATGTGTGGAACAGTACGGTCAGCAAACATGACGAACATCCTAAAGGTGGTATGTGAATGGCAGTTTGGGAAACACTGTTGGAGCAGAAAGAGCACTGCTTCTCAAAGGAAAAGGCTGGCTTTAAATCCTACTTCTGTGGTTTATTAATGGTGACCTTGTGTAACCACTTACTCTTGCTGAGCCTCAGTTTACTTGTCTGTAAAGAGTGGGGTCGGGTGAGATGGACTCCAAGGTCTCTTCCAGCTCACACTTGTGTGATTAAAGGGCTGTTGAAGGCTTCTGAGCCGACAGTGACAAGATGAAAGTGGCATTTAAAGAAGATTAGTCTGGCAGTGTCACGAAGGTGAGTTTGGAGAGGAGAAAGCTTGGGGTCAGGGAGGCCAGATAGGTGGCTTCTTCTGTAATCCGGGAATGAGCCCATAAGGGCCTTGGCCAGGATGGAGGTCCTGAGAAGACAAGTGATAAAGAGACGTGGAAGGCATTTCAAAGGAACGTTTGACAAGATTTAAAAACTGAATAGTGAATAGAATCATAAAGGTGACTTGAGGATTTTGAACTTGGTGGAGTAAAAAAGGAAGCCTTTGACAAAATACATATATGGCGGGAGAGCTTGTCGGGTTCTGAAAATCTTGAGTTTGAGCTGATTGTGAGATACTGATGTTGAAATGCTCTTGGGATGGATGAAAATCCAGGACCATGCTTAGATTAAAAATCACGAACAACTAGAGATACAGGAGTCTTCTGCAGTGAAATAGGAAGAAATGATTTGCTAGAGAGAACGCAAAGGCAAGAATAGCGGAAAGCCCCAAATGGAATTTTGGAATACTGTGCCTTTTGTCAAGGGGACAGGAGGAAGAAGGAAAGACCAGGGAAAGGAAATAAATATAGAATACTCACAGAGTGACAGAACTAGAGTAGTGTGGGGTTCTGCAAGCCAAACCAGGGGTCAGTTTTCAAAAAATGAGTAGTACTAAGTACAGAAGATCATGACTAAGGAGGAGCTCTGAAGCAAAGACAAAGGCTTGACTGATGGCATCAGTACTCTTCCCTTGAGCAGAAGCCTCAGAATGGTAGCAGCTGATTAAGGTTAAAAAGAGATTAAGATTAAGAACCAATTGAGAGGGAAAAGTAAAGACAAAAATATGAAAATTACTTGGGTAGACCGTAATTGTGATAACAGAAGGGGGTCAAAGGCTCTGGAAAACAGAAAGATGGAAGGTTCTAGAGAGTGAAGGGAGATACATGTGGACTCCACATTGTAAGGTCCAAGTTATGAACATGGCCCATATTCGAGTCATCAAGGATCCTCATAATTAATTTCAAAGAAAGAGTCCTTGTGTGTATTTCCTGTTTCCTAGCATGTCTCCACCAGGTTCAGGTGTAAAACAGCCTCAGGAATAATGAGTGTTTTCTGGATGTAGACTTTATTGTAGGTTCACTCTTGTAAGCACTTCCAATCTCAGTCAGCCCCTGGGGTTGAGATGGACATGTACTTTACCTGCATCAAGTCTAGGACAACCTGGCTTCCTTGCTTTGGTGACTTGAGCGTGACAGCTGGGTGCTCGCATCATCGAGCCATGAATTCCCTTCCCAGACTGGGCGGGATTAGCAAGCACTCTTTGTGTATTTCACACATGCTCAGTGGCTACAGCTGTTGTCTTTTATTGTGTGTGTGGTCCTCTCCATAAGGCTACAAAACATTATGAGCCAGGATCTCAATTTATGTCCAAAAAATAAATCAGGGTAGGAGTTTTCACCAGCTGTAGAAGAAGAATCTGAAAATAAATACAGGGACCAGATTGCCATCCTATATAAAACTCTCTGGGAATTCCCTATACCAAGACTGTGTAATTCATTGACCCGAACCAGGACTCCCAGCAGACGCTGGGTCCAGCTGCTCTGGAGCCCATAAAAAGGTTCTGTGTTTGACACATGTTTTTCCTGAAAATAAGGAGAGAATAGGAAAGTACAGTAACTTTCCTATTTCCTATTCCTATTTCCTTTTCCTTTCCTATTTCCTATTCCTAACTTTACAGTTAATTAAAGTTGCAATTTTGACTATATGAACTAAATTCAGTGTGAGGCAGTATATCATGTGAAGAACATAGACACTTCATACCACAAAATCTCGGCTTAAAGATGGTCCCCTATCATCTAAGTTTCAGCCCCATGGGGCCTGGATCCATTCCTGGGGTGCCATGGGAAGACAACCGTAATGCCAATAATACCAAGAAGGTTCACCTGGTTAACTGCAGACTGGTAAAATAGAATGGTATGGTTAGTGATCTACAAACTCAGTTGCCTCCAGGAACCAGGAAGTTAAATAAGCTGACTTAATCAGGTAGTATAGGGGGCACCTGGGTGGCTCAGTGGGTTAAGCTTCTGCCTTCGGCTCAGGTCATGATCTCAGAATCCTGAGATCAAGCCCCCGCATTGGGCTCTCTGCCCAGTGGGGATCCTGCTTCCCCTCTCTCTCTGCCTGCCTCTCTGCCTACTTGTGATCTCTCTCTCTGTCAAATAAATAAATAAAATATTTTAAATTGGGTAGTGTGGAAGGCAGTGGGGACACGTGGAGCCCGGGGTCCACTGCACAGAGCAGGCCCCTCTGAGGAGAGCAGCCACCCACTCACCTCAAGCCAGATTGCAGTGAAGTCAGATCTTCCAATTATTCTGGAGAATCTAGAAATCCCGATCTTTATTGGATTCTCCCGAGTTTTAAACCTTGGCAACAAATTAAACATATCTTAGATACTATACTGGGCAGACAAAACATGCCAGTGAAGGACGGTGTTTCACAAGCTGGCTTCTAGCTCACGGCCATTAAATATGGGAGCTCTCTGAGATCCCACAACCTGAAAAAGTCCATTTACCACAGCTCACTGCTCTGAGGCCCAACCGTCCCAGGGCCAGGAGTTCTCCTGCTCCTGAGCAGTGTCCTCAGGCTTTGCCCTCCTGTGGGGGACCTGAGATCCAAAATGGCCTTTTATTACCCATCAAAACCTGGTTCCATCAGTGGCCACTGATCTCCCCCAAAAGGAGAAGAGAGATGTTATCTACCTTTAAAATGAGTTCAAAATGAGAGTGCTTTTCAGAAAGATTTGCATCAAAAAGAGATTCCTGTGAACTTAAATCCACTTTTAAGATGTCCAAAGGAGTAAAATAAGATGTTAGGGCCCCAGCTGGTCAGGAGGGACTGGGGGGACTTGGGGGAAGTCAGGAATCTGCCTGGACCCTCGAGATTCCCTGGGAGTCTCACATATGCTAGCTCTACCTCATGCATTCTTTCCTTCATTTGTTCAGAAAGTGTTGGCTCAGCTCATACCATGTGAGGAGCACAGAGCTGTGTCCACAGGGTGTAGGGCGAACAGGCGTGCTACAGATGCCAATCTGTCACTAGGCTTTTACTTTATACTGCCTCAGAGTTCCAGCACCGAGACTCTCAGAGGAGGCCTTCGACCAAAATCTTGCCCTTTTTACTCCCTGTTCTTCCTTTCCTCTGCCCGACCCCCCGACTTTTTCCAGGCCTTACTTCTCCTGTTCTTCTTTCTGCTGGGTGACAGTCTGCCTGCCAGTGACTTCAGCAGCTGGGCACTGGGGGGGCCACTCGTGGATCCAAAGGGACTTGCCTTTCTCACCTGCAGACCTGTTCTCCAGCTGCTCCTTCTTCCAGGAATAGTATTTATTTGTTCCTTTGTCATGGCCCTCATGTTGTTCTGCCCTCGTGTTTAGTTAGCTGGTTTCTACATCCGTTATCAACCTGTAAGGTCAGGGATCATGTCTTTCTTTTAATCTGTGTACCCACCCCCCATGTGTGCTTGTATTTTTAACACTCAATAAATGTTGATTTAAATATATGAAGAGCCATCCCTCCAGTCTCAGTTTCTAGAAATCCTCCATATCCTTTCATGACCAATTAAATGCTTCTTCTATCAGGCTGAAGTCATGACCCTTCCACATACTTGTCCTAGGTGTTTTTAGGTCTCACAGGTAACTATTAGAAATAGTGATTCTCATTAATTTAATTTTCCAAGTAATTAAAGGCCACAAATCTTGAAGATAATCTTTATGCTACAAGGTGCGTAGAGTTCACTGTGATGTCCAGATCATTATATATTCTATAAAACATTGACCCACTCTAGAGTTGGAAAGGTGTTTAGGACTCTTCCTTCACTGAATGTGAAACAGAGAGCAGTACTTTTCCCCCCCTTATACCTTCAGTAACAGTTCTTTCTCCCATCTCTCACTCGTTGTTACTATTATTGCTCTTACTGCTTCCAGTAGCTGTCTCCCACCCTCTCTCCTTGATACAGTTTCTTTAATCAGTGATTATTTCTTGAGCACCTATTACATGACTTCGAATTTGCTAGAGTCCTGAAAAGCTGACATCCTGCTTTAAGATCCAGTTTAACAGAGTAGCATTTTAGAAAAGAGAAAACAGGGGCGCCTGGGTGGCTCAGTGGGTTAAAGCCTCTGCCTTCGGCTCAGGTCATGATCTCAGGGTCCTGGGATGGAGCCCCGCATCAGGCTCTCTGCTCCGCAGGGAGCCTGCTTCCTCCTCTCTCTCTGCCTGCCTCTCTGCCTACTTGTGATCTCTGTCTGTCAAATAAATAAATAAAATCTTAAAAAAAAAAAAAAGAAAGAAAAGAGAAAACAGGTGTTTTGTTTTGTTTTTAAGATTTTGTTTATGTATTTATTTGACAGAGAGAGAGATCACAAGTAGGCAGAGAGGCAGACAGAGAGAGGAGGAAGCAGGCTCCCTGCTGAGCAGAGAGCCCGATGTGGGGCTCGATCCCAGACCCTGAGATCATGACCTGAGCTGAAGGCAGAGGCTTAACCCACTGAGCCACCCAGGCACCCCAGAGAAAACAGGTTTGAGCAAGGAATCATTTATTGGTAAAAGAACCACAGTTCAGTGCCTGGATTCCGCAAACTCTATTTTGGACTTGGAGTGAGCTAGTGGACCTATCCCTCTCAGCTGTGCTCCAGAGAACACAGAGAGTGCTCCCCTGGCTGAGTAACTGAGCAAGGGATGAGTGCGCTCCGAGCAGACTTATAGCTTCTGGAAGGAAACTGCTGACCAGAGCAATGAAACAATTTGCTCCATTCTGCAGTGAAATCAAGTTGCAGTTCAGCATCTTGACTTCTCTCTTGATTCTGCCATTAAGGCACCTTGTCTTCTCATCGTAAATCACTGGTGAGGTCGCTAAAATAACGGAGGAAAACAAAGTAAGAAAACCATAAAGCCATACGTTGCAACATAATGTTGCCAAGAATGTAACAGTCTCTTTTCTTTATAAAAGGAATGACCAATTACACAACATTTTTCTTGAACATTCTCACAGATACAAAATAGGCAATAGGTAATACCTCCAGGAGTGATGGATTAGAAATTTCTCTTATCTAAAATAGAACAATAGTTCACATATCAGTGTTTAAGGCAATAAACAACTACATCACTAATTTCTACTTCAGAATCATGAGAGATTACACTTTCTATCTCTAAAAGCCCACAGAGTCTTAACTGTTGGAAATGAAAATAATGTGCCATTGATTTGAGCAGCCTTTTAGAATATAGGAATAATGATCTGAGGGATTTTTAATTATCTAAATTCCAGTAAGAGTCCTTGTGAGCTTTTTATTTTAAAAAAAAAAAGGAAGAAGAACATGACCCAATATGTATAAGTTGCCCGAGAAAATGAGATGTGCCCTAGGCAAATTTAGATTCTATAGCAAAGAGCCTATCACGGATGCTAAGAATTGAGTCCCTTGTGCCTCACAGGAGGCTGAGCCGAGAAACTTTCAAAGAGGGCAGATGAACAGTCCTTAGAGGAATTTTTATACACGAGTAAATAGTATTCAGCCATCTTTGTGGTTACAATTTTATTATCTACATATGCCTCAGGCCTGTTGGAAGTCATAAACTCACACACCAAATGACACCTGAGACAAGTGCGTGTATTGGCTGCCTTTTCACCTTGTATCCATTTGTGTGTTAAATAGCTGATATGATGGGCTCTTTTTTTCTCACACTTATAAGCCAAAGTCATTGCCCTGTCAGTGTATAATGATCTTAGTATTTTTGGAGTGCAAGCCAGAGGATTTTTCCATTGCATTAGGGAGCGACGGCCCTATCCATAATCAGAGTGAATGCATGGGGGAGGAGAGGAAGAAAGGAAGTTGCGTTGAGAAGGACAAAGGAAAGAAAAGAGGAAATCTTCCATTTGGAATGAGGGACCTGAGTCCTTTCAGGGAAGAGCTTCTTAGGCTGCCTTAGGCACACTATTTAATTTCTCCTCAGATGCTTTCGGCCCCCCAAGGCTCATCAAAATGACAAACATTTTTAAGTGGGCCTCTTGCCCCTCAAATTTCTGAGAGCCAAGCCTGTAGGAAACTGAGAGGGTGTCCATCTACCTTCAAACTCCACTTGTAGTGTTTTCCTAAGCCCACTTTTGTCTGGTTCCTAATCCATTGGGTATTAATGTTAATCTGATATTTCTGAAGTGCTGAACGGTGTTTGTCTCTGAAAGGGACTGTGGAAAAGCAGACCGATAGATTGGCTGTGGATTTGACAGGAATTCAAATTTTGAAAAACAAACCTACTTATCCAAAAGTGCCAAATAACCATCATATGTTTCCCGAAAATAAGAGCGATATATAAAGAGTCTTAGACGGTGACACTAATTTCCATGTTTGCTGCACCATTTTAGCACTCCCATAAACCTGTAGTAGCTTTAACAGAAATATGGCTGCCTGAGGCATATTTTATTCCTCAGCGTGCAAGCCTAATGAATAGAAACTTTAACACGGTCTTAAACAGTCCCTGCATTCAAACTTAGGGATGTGTTTTAACAGACATACAGTTTACACTGTACCTTTAGTATTTGGGAGTGATAACCTAATATCTGGTTAATATTCACAGGACTGGTCAGATCGGCAGAACTCCATATTTTACCAAACATGGTCATTTTAGCAAAGAAGCTCCTTATTTGTTTTCCCCACTACAAACCTCCAGATGGTAGACCCCACTCGGACCCAGTCTTTGGCAAAGCTATGCTAGGACTCCTCCTTGGCGAACCACATTAAAGGTGAGATTTGAACTTCTTATTCTTCTCATAAATGAAACTGGTGGACTGGGCCCAAAGATGTTCTATATTAAGCTAAATTCTGGGTAAGCAAGGCTAAAGTACATATGTTAAAATCTATTGAGGACAACATTTTTACAGAATTTTAAAAACCAGCTGCTTTTAATATGAAAGCAATGTACCATCTACAGAAAGTGTAGAACATTCAAACAAACAAAAGGTTACATTCCTCATGTAACCTCTGGTGTGTATTCTTTGAGATTTACACTTCTGAAAAAAATCGATCACATCTAATTATGTATAATATATAGTGAGTATAATGAAATATGCTTGGATTTAGTTAAAGACATGTTTTTAGATAGTGGTGATAGTTACGTAACAGTATGAATGGGCTTAATGCCACTGAACTATACACTTACAAATGGTTAAAATGGCAAATTTTATGTCTATTTTAGCCTAACAAAAATATTTTTTAGATAAGATGAAAAACCTAGGGAACATGCTACTTTGTCACTTGATTTTTTTTTAAAGATTTTATTTATTTATTTGACAGAGATTACAAGTAGGCAGAGAGGCAGTCAGAGAGAAGGAAGCAGGCTCCCCGCTGAGCAGAGAGCCCGATTCGGGGCTCGATCCCAGGACCCTGGGATCATGACCTGAGCTGAAGGCAGAGGCTTTAACCCACTGAGCCACCCAGGTGCCCCGTCACTTGATTTTTAACCTACTATAGTACAACTATCTCTCCATGTTGATCAATACAAGTCAAGAGCATCATCTTTATTGGCTGTGAAATACTCCATTTTGTGGATATGTGCTTTAGATTATTTAAATCAGTGGTTCTCACTCTGGCTGCACATTATAATCACTTGGAAAGTTTATAAAATACTGATGACCAAGACTTATTTCCTGAAATTTGATTCAATCAGTCTGGGAGGGACTTGTAAATAAGTCATTTTTTAAGGCTTCCTGGGTCATTCTAATATTCGGTCAGTGATGTCCAACACTGATTGAAATGATCTCTTTTCCTAGACACTGAAGTCATTTCCGGTTTTTAAAAAAATAATTTGATGCAATTCTGAGAAAATAAACTTCAGGAGGATTTTGTAACAAACTCCCATAATAATATATCTAAGTCTGAGTATGATGACCATATATTTTACCATCCCAACAGGATTTCTCATAGTGAATAGAGCTCCATTATTCACTGCACTAAGACAATAGGCATGTAAGCCAGGCACATCTGGTAAATTGGGTCTTATATGCTAGTGCTATTTAAAACATATAGAAATTTTTAAGACATATGATAATTATTACCTAAATGTTATCCAAAAAAAAATATTAATTACATCAAGAGTTTTTAAAAGTACCTGTTTCCTGAAACACACAAATAAATTGGAAAGTATTCAGTCATTAAAAAAACAGTTATTGAATAACTATTATATACCAGCTTATGCTAGGCATGGGGGACAGCTGTTAGAAGCAACTAATACATAGCATACATAGTTTCCATTTCATAAGTCTATCAGGAATTATACTTAAACTTCATAAATTTGTTAGGCCAAAGGTATCTGTTTTCATCTGTATGTTTGTGATCTCTAATGAAATTGAATTTATTGTTTATGATTATTTGTACTTCTTCTTTTGTAAATTGTCCATTAACAACATCTTTGTTCATTTGGCTCCCATATGTGTTTCAGGTATTTTTCCAGTTTATTATTAGATGCTGAAATTTGTTTATGATGCATTTTGAGAAGAAAAACATTTTTGTAGTCATACCTGTCCATATTTTCTTTAGTAATTTCTGATTTTGGAGTCAAAATTCATCTTTAATTCACAACTAATAATCTGGTATAGAATGAAATAAGGATCTTATATTAATGATTCCTCATGATTAGAAAAATTACCCAGTAGCATTTACTAAAAAAAATTATTTCCTTTGCCAATCTGAAATGTCATCGTAAGCATGCGATAAGATCCTGTATGTATTCAGCTCTGTCTCGGGGTTTCTGTTATATTCTTTTGTTCTATCTGTTCTCATACTAATTTGCCAACTTAATTATGAGCATACCTCGTTTTATTGTGCTTCACTTTATTGTGCTTTGTAGAAATTGCATTCTTTTACTAATTGAGGGTTTGTGGCAACCCTGCATCAAGCAAGTCTACTAGCACCATTTTTCCAAAAACATTTGCTCACTTTGTGTCTGTCACATTTTGGTAATTTTCATGATGTTTCAAACTTTTGCATTATTATTGTATTTATTAGGAGATCTGTGATCAATGATCTTTCATATTACTACTATAATTGTTTTGGGGAACCAGGAGTGGCACCTTTATAAGACAGCAAATGTAATTGATAAATTTTGTGTGTGTTCTAAACACACAACCAACTGGAAAGACCACCAACCGGCCCTTCCAGCATCTCTCTCCCTCTCCTTTGGCCTCCCTATTCCCTGACACAACAATAATCTTGAAATCAGGCCAGTTAATAACCCCACAATGGTCTTAAGTGTTCAAGTGAAAGAAAGAGTTGCAGGCCTCTCACTTTAAATCAAAAGCTAGAAACGATTAAGCTTAGTTAGGAAGGCATATGAAAAGCTATGATGGGGGAAAGCTAGGCCTCTTGCACCAAACAGTTGAACAGGCTGTGAATATAAAGGAAAAGTTCTTAAACGAAATTAAAAGTGCTATTCCAGTGAATGTACAAGTGATGTGAAAGTAAAACAGCCTTATTGCCAATATGGAGAAGTTCTAAGTAGAAGATCACACCAGCCACAACATTCCCTTATGCCAAAGCCTAATCCAGAGCAAAGCCCTAACTCTCCTCCATTTTATGAAGGCTGAGAAAGGTGTGGAAGCTGCAGAAGAAAAGTCTGAAGCTGGGGCACCTGGTTGGCTCGTCTGGCTAGGCGGCCAACTCTGGATTTCAGCTTAAATCATGATCTCAGGGTTCTGGGATCAAGCCCTGCATTGGGCTCTATGCTCATTGGGGAATCTGCTTGAGGATTCTCACTCTTCCTCTGCCCCTCCCCCTGCTCGCTCGCTCTCTCTCTCTCTCTCTCAAATAAATAAATCCTTAAGGGAAAAGGAAAAGAAAAGAATAGTTTGAAGCCAGGAGAGGTTGGTTCATGAGGTTTAAGGAAAGAGTGCTGTGGGTTAAAGGTTACCAAACACTGCATGCACCAGTTGTCTTATTTTAAGAAATTGCCACAGCCCCCTTCCCTCAACCTTCAGCAACCACCACCCCAGTCAGTCAGCAGCCATCACCATGGAGGCAAGACCCTCCACCAGCAAAAAGATTATGACTCAGAAAGCTCAGATGATGGTTAGTATTTTTTAGGAATAAAGTATTTTAAAATAAATGCATTTACATTGGGTTTTTAAAGACATAACGCTATTGCATACTTACAGTAGGGTGTTAACATAATTTTTATATGCACTGGGAAACCAAAAAATTCATTTGGCTTGCTTTACTGTGATATTCACTTTAGTGTGATGTTCTGGAACCAAATCTGTAATACCTTCAGGGAACGCCTGTATTTGGTACTGGACTCTGTTTTAGTATCTGACTATGCAAGTTTTCTACCACATTCTTCTTATAAAATATTTTATGTGTTACTCTTGCCTGTTCAGTTCTTCCAGGTAAATTTTAGAGGATTTCTTCCCCAAAACATCCATTTATTTGATTGGAATATATATATGTATGTATATAGATAGATAGATAGATAGATAGATGATAGATAGATAGATAGATAGATATATCTATATATATGCGTGTGTGTGTGTGTGTGTGTGTGTGTGTGTGTGTGTGTGTGTGTAAATAAATTTAGGGAGGAATAACAACATTACTAGATGGATATCTATCCAGGAACTTCGTATATCTCTCTAATCATCCAAATATTCTTTTTTTAAAGGTTTTATTTATTTATTTGCCAGCAAAAGAGTGCACAAGCAGCGGGGAGGGGCAGAGGGAGAAGCCAACTGGCCTTGAGCAGGGAGACCAATGCAGGACTTTATCCCAGGGCCTTGGGATCCTGACCTGAGCCAAAGGCAGACGCTTAACTGACTGAGCCACCCAGACGTCCATCAAATAGTCGTATGTACTATGTTTTTCTGATTTTGAAGGATTTTTAAAAACCTGATTCTACATATTTCTTGTTACATATATTTCTTTGGTTCGCTGTGTGTGTGCATGCACATGTGCAAAAGGGATTCTTTTTTACCCATTTATATTTTCTTTTTTTCTAAGATTTTATTTATTTATTTGACAGACAGAGATCACAAGTAGGCAGAGAGGCAGGTAGAGAGGGGGTGGGAAACAGGCTCCCTGCTGAGCAGAGAGCCTGATGTGGGGCTAGATCCCAGGACTCTGGGATCATGACTGAAAAGTCAGAGGCTTAACCCACCAAGCCACCCCAGGCACCCCCACTTATATTTTCTCAATGGTTATTTTATCCTACTAATTTTTCCCAGCCCTATTTAATAACATACTACCATGTTATAGCAGGTAACAGCATATACCAATAAGTTGCATAAACATATCCCTCTAACTTTACTTTCCTGTATTCTCTTGAAAAATATTATATAGCAATGGTCTGGCTTACTCCAGGCCCAGTCTGTGATAATTCACACCATTTTTTCTTACACTACATGCCATTGAGACTTTTCTAGGGCTGCACACTGAATCAGGCATGAGAACATGATGATAACAAGAGGACAAAAGTTCTGGACAGAGAGCACAAAAGGGATCTAATTTAGTTGGGATCCCAGTCAGGCACAGCTTTCCTGAGAAAAATGGTACTTAAGGTGAAGCGTGGAGGGTGCTCAGAATTTTACTAGACAAAGAAGGGGGAAAAAACATCAGAACAAAAGAAACATCATGGAAGGGCCAATCTATAGACTAGGCAGGAGAATGGCCATGACTCAGGCTTCCATAGAGGTGGGAGCCAATGTTGCAGGACATGGGACACACACCAAGGCCTCTGAATTTAAACTTCGGAGCAGTGAAAGGGATGAGGAGTTGAAATAGGGAAGGGACCGAGACCCACCTGCATGTTAGAAAGAACCTGGATACAAGGTGGAGAACAAATTCAAGGAGAGAAAGAGAGTTGGCAGGGAGAATAATAACCAGGTTTGGGGAGTAGTCTACCCGAAACAACAGGTCTACCTAAACGATGACGTCATGAGACCAATAAGTGAAAACAAAGTGAATTAAGGAGGCACGTAAGAGACACATTTGGATTTGGATTTGGACTCTAACTTGGATGTGGAATATGAGGCAGAGGGAGAATTCAGGAATGACCGTTAGGATTCTAGGCTTGAGCCTCGTGTTGCTTAGAGGAGCCATCTCTGCACTGGGAAACACCGGATGGCAGATGGAGGGGAAAGGTGAGATTCGAAGTTGAAGTCCCTGTGAGACATCTAAGTAGATACATCGGGTAGATGGTTGACGTGTAAGGGAGAGCTCATGAGAGGTGGTTAAGTAGAGAATATAAATTTATGAGTCACCAACACATAGATAGTAGTTGAAATTATGCGAGTGAATAAAATTGCCTTAAAGTGAGTGAAAGTAAGCCTTAAAAGGCCTAGATCTTAAGTAATTTCAATTGTAACAGTCAGGGGCGCCTGGGTGGCTCAGTGGGTTAAGCCTCTGCCTTCGGCTCGGGTCGTGATCCCAGGATTGGGCTCTCTGCTCAGCAGGGAGCCTGCTTCCTCCTCTCTCTCTGCCTGCCTCTCTGCCTACTTGTGATCTCTCTCTCTGTCAAATAAATAAATAAAATCTTTAAAAAAGAAATATGTAACAGTCAGACTCAAGTTGGGTAGAAGGGGGAAGAAATTGACCTAGTGATGGTTAAATATTTAATGGTATTTGAGAACGTGAAAGAGAAAGGAGGGAAAGGCTTATAGACTTTAATTAAGTGATCTTTACTCACTGTAAAAATCTTGACCATTTTATTACATTTCTAACGTATTCTAATGAGAAGAACAATCTCCTTGCAATTTCTTAACATACTGCTCTAATTTCCCTTGGTGAAACACAGTTTCCCAGCCCCAAATGGCTATGGACTCTTACTACACTGGATGTAACTCTCCTTCGGGGCTGAGTTAACTGCTTAGAAGCCCTTGAACCAAGTAGGGGCCCTTCCTCACGAAACATTGCCCCCCACCTCTCAGGGTCCTCTCCTTCTAGGGGAGGCCAAGAATGGGTGTGTTTCCTCAGAGTCACCATCCCAGGCAGAATTTAGGAACATACCTGTGTCAGCCACCTGGATCCAGGCAGTCACTTTCATTTTAAGTGAACAAGGCACATGACTGGAGTTGAGGGATTAAAGCCATGATGTAGGGCTTCTTGTTTAGTGTAATGTGTTAGATTGCGGAAAAGTAATGTGCAAAGGCACTGGTGGGAAGTAAATGGAGTTCAAATCAAGCTATTAGGAAAAGATTCATAGCACACTCTGAGATATGGGCATGCACACAGCCTCCCTATGTCATTGGCCTCCCTATGACAGCTAACACACGGAAGGAAGGAGAGGTGGTGACTACCACCACAGCTCTGAACTCTCCATTGTGGTGATGACATTTCTTGGATTCATTTGATCCTTCATTTATTTAACGAACAATGATTGAGCGTCTAGGGCATGCCAGGCAATGTTCTGGTAACTGAGGGCAGAGCGGCAGGGAATTGGATACAGAGCTTATACTCCATTGGTGGGGAGACAATGAGTAAGAAACAAAGGACAGGGGTACGTAGGTGGCACAGTCAGTTAAGTGTCCGACTTTTGGATTCGGCTCAGGTGCTAATCTCAGGGTTGTGAGATCAAGCCCTGCATTAGCAGGGAGTCTGCTTGGGTGTCTCTCTCCCTCTGCCCCTCCCCCGCACGCACCTGCACAGAAGCATTCTGTCTCTGTCAAATGAATCTTTTTTAAAAGAAAGAAACAAAGCACACTTCATACAATCAAGTGATGAAATTGTGAATGACTAAGGGATACATCAGTTTGGGTTGAACAAGCTTTGCAAATGTGTGAGTCATGTGATTAGGTAATCTATTTGATCAAAGCATTTACTGTGTTTTAGTGACAGAGTCCCATCACAGAACGTGTCTTAGACCATTCAGGCTGCTACAACTGAAATTTCCCTCTCACACTTGTGGAGGCTGGAGGTCTGAGACCAGGGTGTTGGCACGGTTGAGCTCTGGTGACAGGCCTCTTCCTGGTTCAGAGACGGCTATCTTCTTTTTCTGTTCTCACATGGCGGAAGGGCAAGAGAGCTCTCTGGGGTCATTTTTATATGGGGAATAATTCCACTGATGAGAGCTCCACCCTCATGACCTAATGACTTCCCAAAGGTCTTACTTCCAAATACATCACATGCAGAGTTAGGATTTCAACCTATGTATTTGGAGTCAACAGCAGAGTACTTTGAGTTCTAGTCTGTCCACTTACTCAACGTCTGATCTTGGACAAACTGTTTCAAATCTGAGCTTGCTGAAGCTGTTTGGTTCTCTGGGCTTTAGCTTCTTCATGGAGAACATAGAGCTCGAGCACCCCCTGGACCTCACCAAGCGTCAAGCAATCTCCTTCCTCCTCCTTCCCCATGAGAAAGGCTGAGCAGATTCTGACATTCTGGGTTTAGAGCTGGCTGATACTCTATGATCTTTCTTTCACAGCACGCCTTCCTCATTTCTAAAATCACGATCCCAGACACAGAACAAGTTTACTTTTAGTGAGGAAAAAAAAATGCAACACTGTAGATATATTTTGAAATATGAGAACAAGGAAAGTTCAGGCTGAGCAAAAGGCTGATGGCAATCTCATGGAGTCCTCTAGATGGCAAGAGAAGCAGCATGGGTGGTTCCAATAGTTCACTCTCACCTAGATGCCACCAAACCCACCCTCATTAGAATAGAACTTTCCATTGCATTTCTGCTATGGGTAGCAGTTGTTCTGAGCATTTCAAATCCTCTTGTTCAGTCCACCACTCTTTACTAGTTATAGACTCAAGTGGCCAAAATGCGGCGACATAAAGAACATAGAAGTTGATCTCTCCCCTAGGAAACTATCTCAGAATTAGTATTCTAGGACCGGTCTGGCAGTTCCACAGTTTTGGACCTAGGCTTTCTCTATTCTGTCTGTCTTCCTTGGATTTTTGGCCCCATCTTCCCAGTGCAAGATGACTCATTCACATCATGTGGGCATTCCAGTTAGTGGGAAAGGGACAAAGGAAGGGGAGGTAACATGCCATCCCTTTGTGGACTCAACCTGAGGATTACACACATCACTTCCACCCATATTCTGTTGGGTAGAACATAGTCACAAAATCGTAACAATTTCCAATTACTGTTTTAATACATCAAAGAAGAGAAAAAAGAATATGGTGACCACTCAGACTCAACCATAACTTATGATGGTACAGTCCATTTAGGGTGTAATCTATGTCCCATGGACATGTCAAGGTATGACTATGAAGTAAAATAAACACATTTTAAAGATATACAACAGATTTTTTGACATCCAAATATATTTACTTTTGGGGCACGTGGGTGTCGGTCAGTTGGGTGTCTGTCTTTGCCCCAGGTCATGATCTCAGGGTCCTGGGATGGGGTCCCAGGTTGGGCTCCCTGCTCAGTGGGGAGTCTGCTTCTCCCTCTCCCTCTGCCCACCACCCCCTGCTCATGTTCACTCTCTCTCTCAAATAAATAAAATCCTTTTAAAAAATTATTTACTTTCAAAGTAGTTAACTTTGGGCACATTTACTGTTTGAAAATTATTATTGTTCTGGATATTTCTGGATCTTCTGTTTTGTAACTGCCTGTTAGAAACAGTTCACATCCCATGTAAGAATACCTCACTTACTGCTTTTAACTTACTGCTCAGTTTTTCTCTGAAAACTATAAGTCCATCAACAAAGTCGTAATACTTCTCTTATTCCTCAGGCTTAGCTCCAAATTAGTTTTCACTATTTTCTAAATCGTTTTCAAAGTGTAGATGGGTCATAAGGTTGGGAGTTTCTTAAGATATGTTAGGAGCTCTGAAAAGATGCTCAAAGAAAAGACATTTATGTGGCTCAAAGAGCTCCAGTATGCTTGTTCAAACAGTGAATGACGATTACCTTATGACATACTTCATACGGGTTTTAGGGTAGTGTTACCAGGCCGTGTGCGAGAATGGGTATGCTCAACTTGACCTTACCTACGATGTGTTTGAGTGTCATATACCAGGGAGAGCTTTGTCCCCAAGCTCATTATTGTGACTTCCTCCAAGACATCCTATAACCCACCAACATACATTGTGGCACTATTTTCTAAACAGTTTGAACTCTTTTGTGTCTTTGAGTCTTTGCTGATTCAAAATCACCTCCTCTGTGAACTTATCACTAACCCCTCTATTAGAGATAGTTACTCACCTTCAGTGCTCCTGTAGCACTCTATGGACAGCAAATATTTAATATCCCCTATGCTAATTATCTATTTACCCAGAATCCCAACATGTGCACATGCGCATGTGTGCAAACTCCCACACACACCTCTGCTAGGGAGGGCCTTTGGGGACTTCATTATGATTGCCTTACTCACACTTGCATGCCCCCTAGTGCCTTCTATGCTGTGGCACTCAACAATGCTGGAGGAACTTATTAAATGGGCAAATGAATGCCATCTATTTTGTGGAAAGTAATTCAGTGTAGGTCTCTGACCTTCAGCTTCTCATCTTGTATTTACAGTTTCTCTATAAAAGCTGGAGAGTGGCTCAAGTGTTCTCTGCAATCTTATGATTTTAGGCAGTCCTGGGCCAAGACTGTGACCTTGGTGGGAGAGGGACTGGTGGGCTGTTGGTACAAAGTCAGCTCCAAAAAGGTGGAGTAAAGGCTGTCGCTTTCAGAGACCGCACCTCTAATGGGAGCCCCTCTTTTTTACAGATCGGACTAGATCTGTCCCCTTTTGTAAATGCTGCTTCTAAACACAGGCACTTTGGTTTCATTAGTGAGGAGCAAAGGAAAGAAAAGAAAGGTTTAATCTTACTGGGCTGGAAGCAGAGTGAAGAAAGGATCACCTCCCTCTCCCAAGAAACTGTAAATTTTGACCGCAATGCCTACTAAGATTATTGAGCATGAGAAAAGTCAGCACTGCTATGCCCTGGAAACTGTTAAACAAGAATAGAAAGCATAAAAGGAAAGCTTTAATTCCAAATGATTGGTTTATAATCTAACTTGGTAACAGAATATCATCACAAGCATATGCTAAGTAAGAAAATAAAGGAAAAGCTATCACCAAATAACATCATTTAATTCCCTCAACATGCCATTTCACAAAGGAATGTCCATAATACTTTTGTTGTAAGAAAATTATTGACACACTCAAGTTGGAAGAGGAAAAACCAAAAATCCTACAGGACCTATTTTTCTAGAAAAACAGGGCTAACTGGGCAAGGACTCAACAGTCACCAAAGCAACTTTTATGTTCGTAGAAACAAAAGTGCTTCCCATTTCCCCAACAAGTGTCTTAAACAGCCATACTGACCATCCCTGGAATGTGATCTTTACCAAAGTTTTCTCAATGGAAGGGCATCTCCTGATGCAGTAGGCACTGTTTGTTCATTAAATCTTCTACCTGGAGAGGAGAACGGGAAACAGACAAGGGGCAGGGGCGGGCGGGAGACAAGAAACCTTAGAGGGAGCAAAAGGGGGAATACTGTAAGGGCCTTTCTTTAGTTGCCATTTCTCTTCAGTGGTCGGTGAATATCAATGGAGCGTTAGGGGCCCGGGGCGCAGGAGTGCGGGTTTGAAATCACCCAGCCGCAGCCCCTGCCTCTTTGGAGCGTGGGGAGATCAAGAAGCTCATTTGTTGTTTACTCACTGGAGAGTCACTCTGCTACTTACCACCCTCGCAAGTTGTTAAAAAGAGGGGGGAAGAAAAAAACAACACTCAGCAGGGAACTCCGAGGTTTTACCTGTCTTTAATTTATGCAGCATTTTCAAATTGTGCCATCCTGGCAGGTGTGACCACGGTTTGGCGGAACCTCGTTGCTATTTTACCTGCTTGACTCTGTCAAAAACCCATTTGTATGCGCCCGGCTAATGTGCTAGAAATAAAAGCCCCAACCTGTCAAGTAAACTCTGCACCTGTACGAAGCAGTTAAATTGTTCCATCTGCCACGATCCCGGGAGATCAAAGGCCCTTCCCGGAAGGGGTGCCCCCGAACGCAGGCAAAGGATGGAGCTCCTTGTCTTGGAGTTTAAAAAGAAGAGAACCCGACCAAGAGGAGAGCGCGGGGTGGGAGGGGACAGGGGAAAACCCGCGAGGAGAAAAGTGTCCCCGAGGGCCCGGTCGGGCCCTGCTACCTGATGGAGCTTTTGTCTGACCCCCGCGCGCCGGGAGCGCATTCTTTCACATTAAGAACCGCAGGGGAAGACATTCATTCACTTCTTTTTTTTGGTGACGTAGCTGGGGCATTCATGTGTTTTTAACCTTGAATAATTTTTGTCTCTAAGCTCCAAACAAGTTTTATCCTGTCCACAGGTCAGTTTTGTTACAGAGGCCAATTAGCAGCGCTACCTTCGCCTGCGGCAGAAAGCCAAGCAATGGCGGGCCGAGCCCTACGGAGAGGTGATGAATAACTCCGGAGAGCTGTAATTTGAAAGGGGGGCCTTTGAAGCATTTACCTTACATGGGACGCTATTGTCACGGCAGGGTGTTTGATCTTAAAATAATTTACTTAATGATCTCACCATGGGAGCAATTGGCGGCGCGAGATTAGGCTGTAAGGCCTAATGGACATGGGAAAAGTTAAAAGTGCTGGGAGAAAGGTATGTACCGCGCTGAGATCGGGCCGCGTTGTGTGTTCATTACTTGCGGGTTGGGGGCGGGGGGGTGGGCAGCGCGGTGACCGCGATCGGCTTTGCACCGCTCGTCCGAGGAAATCCTCGGATGCGGGGCTCGCCTGCGGGAGAGCCAAATACCCCGTGCTCAGCGTTCTCCGTCGTGCCCGCGCTTCGGCATTGTGGAGATAGATGATCTGATTTTGTTCTTACAGCCGATGATTTCTATTTATTTTTCTTTATCTCTCCCCCCCCCCTTTTTTTCTTTTTTTGCCACCGTGAAGCCACTGTACTGGAAGGCCACAGGAGCAGGGCTGCCTCCCCGGGGCAGGTTTGCAAGCTGGAATCAGAGCCAGATGCAAATAAAGTCCCCTCTCCGTGGGCAAGCAGGACTTCGAGGAGACATAAGGAGATGGTTGCCTTAGGCCCAAACACGGCTTTGTCCTCTAGAAAAGAAAACTCCAAAATGTCAGCCCCAATGTGACCTGTTTGTAACTCAGGCATCTGCATGGTTTCGGGACACATGTATCTCTTCCACTACCTGTGTATTGGAAGAACCTTCTTTAGCGTTGGGTTCTGTTTTACATCCGGATGCCTAGGCTTCAGGTTTAAATTTCTTCAGTCTTGCTCTTTCCCCCTGTTCAAACCTTGCTCACTGCCATAGCCCCTTATAAGAAGCATCTTCCTTAACCCTGGGATGAAATTGGAATAGTCACCTTAAGTGAGGACCCTACAGGAAAAGCACCATCTAAAAATTGCTACTGCTGTTGACCTATTTGATGCAAAACCTAAGGGAGTGTGGATGCAATAGAATATGAATAATTCACAAATGAACTAATTTCCTCTCTGATGCGGATTCCAGCCGAGCAAATCACAGCAGCCTGTCCCTGCAACCCAATGTCTTGGGTTGGGAAAAAAAAAAAAAAAAAAATTCTTGGGGAATGTATCTATGTCATCCAGAAGATTTGAATTTGTTATTTGTATAAAATAGAAGAGCTCAACTTTGAGTTCATTAGATATGAGTCTGATTCTCCAAGATCCACCACTTTCCCCTGTGACCAGTAGGACGATGAAATATTTTTAGTTTACGCAAATTAAGTAATGATGAGCGCGAGTACTAACTTTATGCCAGCAAACACCAGTCGGCCTGTGCCAATTTGAGAGCATGAATGTTCCCCATTAGTGTGAAGTTTTTTTTTTTTTTAATTTAGTTTTGGAGTCCATTTCCGGTTCATCTTTTGAGGTACGCCTGAGAATCTCCACCTCTTGAAGCAGACTAAACCCCACTTTGAACTTGTCTTTTATCTCTTACCTGTACTTGGAAATTAGCAACTTATTAACAGGCTTCAATAATTTATTCTCCGATGCATGGAATTAACTGTCCGAGACTGAAGTAAAGATTACATATGCTTTGTTCATATGTTGTTCTTGGTAAATGACTTGGTAAGTGAGCATGGAACCCAGGCCACAGGGTAGGGCAAAGAATGGCCACAGACCAGGGTGTGCCTCTGTGTGTCTTAACCTTCTCCAGTGAGCTCAGAAGAGGTACCGGGACCACATGGGTAATGTAGGGATGAAGGTGACATAATGTAGCTGAAACACATAACTCCAATTAGAAGAGTCCCCACAAAAATCTCTTTCCCCGCCCTGGGCTGTGGCTACTTTGAATCTCCATTGTTGGAGTTAATTTTGGGTCATCCTGCCCCTTCCTAATTAGCATTCTCCCCCATTTACACTTCTGATCCCATGGGGTGTTACTGTGTGATGAAGCAAGGTTGTTTGCAATGCATAAGTTTGGATGCTGAGATTATTTCCAAGTATCTAAACATTCCGGGAGAAATCTGCTTTATTATCTCCAAGCCATCTCCAAAGGTGTGAGGACTAACCTGCTGAGATATCCTTTCCATTTTCTCTTCTCTTTCCACTTTCCCCAATGATATCTTAAAAAAAAAATTTTTTTTCCATCTTAATTTAGTTCCAATGCTGTGTTGTCATAAGTTGGTGTTTATAACCGAGAAACTGAGAATTGTTATTCTCACCAAAAGACAGCTGAACACTGATTAGGAAAGAGTAAGAAAACATAAGTAGGTGGGGCGCCTAGGTGGCTCAGGTCATGATCCCAGGGTCCTGGGATCGAGTGCTCAATAGGGAGCCTGCCTCCCCTCTCTCTCTCCCTGCCTCTCTGTCTCCTTGTGATCTCTGTCGAATAAATAAATAAAATCTTTTTAAAAAAAGATTTTATTTATTTATTTGAGAGAGAGAGAGACAGTGAGAGAGGAGAAGGTCAGAGGGAGATGCAGACTCCCCATGGAGCTGGGAACCCGATGTGGGACTCGATCCTGGTACTCTGGGATCATGACCTGAGCCAAAGGCAGTCACTTAACCAACTGAGCCACCCAGGCACCCCTAAATAAATAAAATCTTTAAAAAAAAAAAAGATAAGAAGGTCAGAAAGGAAGTTATGAGTGTTTTAACAGAAAAGTTTGAATTTTGAATAACAGTGTGAACCACAGCTGGTGAAGCCCCTCTTTGTCGCTCTGCTCTTCCCTCTTGCTTGCTTACCTTTCCTTCCATCTCTCCCTATCTCTGTCTCCCTTTATCTGTGTCTCTCCATTTCTCCCTCTCCTCTTCCCTCTGCCCTCCATGTTTTCATTATGTCTCATTCCTTCCCTTCCCTTCTTCCCTAACACCCTCCCTCTCTTTCTCCCTCATCCTTCTCTCTTGTTTCGTGTGTTTTCATCTCAGTCTCACCCACTGGCCTTGTGTCTCCAATGTCTGTTGGCACTTTTCTTTTTTCTATCTTGCTCTCTGTGTCTGAAAACGCAGGATATAAATGAGAAGATCCGAGCTGAGTATGTGAATATTGGGAATGCTTTTCTTGATGGTCCTCGGTCATGATTTGCTTTTCCAAGTAAAACCTGCGAATTGGCAAACTCACTCCAAATCTCCCAGACTGTCAGGGCCCTGGATGTCAAGAAGCACTTGACCATCACAGAAAGCAAATGCTGAGCCATCTCCCGAGCTCACACACCGCAAGGAGGCACCTGCTCCATCGTCGTTTTCAGCATTCCCTGTGAAAAGACCAGTCAGAAGGGAGGGGTGAAAAAGAACAAGGTCAAGGTCAAGCCACTCACCCACCTCTTCCCGCCCAGCTCTCCTCCCACCTCGCACTGATTACTGTACTGTGTGTCAGAGGTACTCCCACTGGCCTAGAACCATCATCTCATCCAGAAGACACATAAATTCCACCCAGGTAGTTCTAAAATCACCCAGCTGATCATTCAATTTATATACAGTATCAAGTGTTCATTTCACAGCTGCTATTTCAGTCCCTCTGACCTGCAGGTCCTTGACATATGCTTTGCCAGGGCCCTCCAGTGATGTAGAAGTAAGTTTTCAGCGCTCGCAGAAAAAGCAATTGAAGTTCATTTCTCACAGATTACCAGGCCCCATCAGGAATGAAGATGCTGTAAAGTGCGCATGGGGCAATGTCCCAACATCCATTGCGGTCCGTGGTAAAGCCTGATGTGCCAGCCAGCGGAGCAGACCAGTCACGTCTGGCGTGGTCCCGCTTCTCATAGGCTCTGCTGCACTGCACTGTCATCATGGTGAGATGAAGATACCTGGCTGTGTCTCACTAAGATTTGATGGCATTTCTCTCATTTTCTTCATTTCTCGCCTCAGATGGCATATTTTGTCTTTGGCTCATTCCAGTACCAGCAGTGTGGGCTTCAGAGGGAAATGGTGGGTGGCCTGACAGTAGGCTGCCCACCCGGTCTCCAGAACGGGGTGGGCGACACCTGTCCTGGCTGGTGCTGACAGCATCTTTCTCTTCTTCTAAAATGAGCTACAGGAGAGGAGACCAACTGGTTAAAATGGAAGCAGTTGTGTTTCTCAGGGCTCTGCTTTATGATCACTTCAGTCCATGGCCCCTTCAGCTGTGCTCATTCTGACCCCCCCATACGGTTTCCCAATCCCCCCACCCCCCATTCTCTGCTCTGTCTCTCTTACAGAATTTCTCCTACTGCTCTCTCTGATTCAAGTTCACACAAAGTGAGTTTCTCCTTGAGAACTTGAAAGACACCTATGCTGGCCAGTGACCCAAGCTCAATTTTAAGTCACTAAGCACAATATTATGAAGGTACTATGATCTGTACTTGAAGAAATCCTTTCCCACCAAAGAGAGGAGTTTCTGAGGCATCCATTTCATCTAGAAGTCCAGGACAAGAGTGTTCAGATTTCCACAGACTCGAATTTGGAGAATTTGACTACCAATTCGAAGGAATGATAATGAGGTTTGTTATAATGGGCACATATTGTTTTGCATGTATTTTTTAAGTGTTCAAAATATAAAGCCCCAGTTCTTCAAGATTACTGAAAATTGGACATATTTTTAAAACATTTTCTTAAGCAAACTGACTGCCAAGACAACTTCAGAAATTACCCTGACTCTCCCAACCATTGAATAATCTTAAACCTTCCTCAAACTGTCATTTCTCTCACACTTCCCAAGGACAAGCACCAGTAACAACTTAGACTTAAAGTGGGGAGAGAAACAAAGATCTTATCTGCATCTAGTAGATTTTTTTTTTTTTGGCAGATGTCTTTCTAAGATGCAGTGTAGAAAGCAGACTACTCACAAGACTTGGAAAGGCACTTTGACGGCTCGCAGCAACTTGTACAGCCAAAGAAACCGAGGCCTTGGAAGGTAAAGTAAGGTCAGTGCAAGATGAGATTTAAAAGCCTCTTCTTGGAGCGCCTGGGTGGTTCAGTCAGTTAAGCGGCTGCCTTACTTCCGGTCAGGTCAGTCAAATAAATAAATAAATAATTTTTTTTTCTTTTTAAATTTAGGGGCACCTGGGTGGCTCAGTGGGTTAATCCTCTGCCTTCAGCTCAGGTTATGATCTCAGGGTCCTGGGATCAAGCCCCACATCGGGGCGCTCTGCTCAGCGGGGAGCCTGCTTCCCCATCTCTCTGCCTGCCACTCTGCCTACTTGTGATCTCTCTCTCTGTCAAATAAATAAATAAAATCTTTTTAAAAAAATTAAAAAGGCCTCTTCTTTATGGTCATGAGTTGGTTGCAATGCCTTCCTCTTCCCCAGTGTAAACCTTTCTCGAGGAGGAGATGCTAATGTCTGCATGCCTGCCTTGGATTTAGTACTGCCTCTCCAGGGCTCCCACCTCTCTTATGACCCAGACACTGGTCCTCCTGGCCACTTGCTTGTCCTGCCTGCTGGCAGCTCTCAGCTGAGTCCCTCTCTAATTTTGTCCTCAGCTTCAGAGAGTGACCTCTGTCAAGATGAGGCTCCTTCCCTGTGGGCAGTGCACTTTCGGAAGTCTGGCTGATTTGTGGAGTGTAAGAACCACTCTGCCTTCGCCTCCTGGCAGCTCTTTTTATAATGACGAGGAGTGTGGTTCTGTTTCCTTTTTTCCCTCTTCCTCCACCCCAGGGCAGGGAGGAGGGGTGAGGGTGGGAACAGGTGTCTGGGGAGATAAAGCCTAGGTGAGGGAGGGAGAGTGACAACAGTGAAGGGGAGGAGTCAAGTTGGAATTTTTGCCGGCACAGGGGACTTCCATGGGGGGAGAGGAGGGTTGTTGACATTGGAGGGGGGCGGCGGACTGTGGCCCAGAAGGTCAGGGGGTTAGGATTAGGTTCAGCTCATAACATCACAGTTGCCCTTGTCTCCCCAGATGACCTATCTTCTGCACCCCTCCCCCAAGGCCCCTTGCCTCAGTGTGGGGCTACTGAAAGCCATCCCAGTTCCAGAGCAAATCCGTCTGACCGAGGTCTGTCTTGCCCGTGCTCTGCAGTTCAACTCCTCCCCGTGCGTGGTCCTGTCTTTTTAGCCTCCCCCATGGTATTGACCTGAGACTCTCCAATAAACTTCCCCCTCATAACCTTCCATTCAAAATCTGTTTCCCAGAACCTGACCTCACACACTTATATTTGTAAAATATGTCATCACTTTAAAACGCTGCTACCTGGTGTTCATCGCAAACAGAGGCTCAGAAAAGTGAAGTGACTTTCTCAGGGTCACACCCTGAAGTCCTGGACCTGGGACAGAACTGAAGTTCTCCGACTCCTGGCCCAAGGCTGTTCTGAGAAACTAAGTGAGTTATAAAGGTGTGAGTACTTAGCTATTCCTAAAAATGTTTCTCCTCTTCATGGTTTCACTTTCCACCACTCATGTCTATTTCCTTAACTGTTTACCTTTCCCCTCCCCAAACCTGCTCTTCCCAGTTCCACCGTCTGCCTTTGCAATGTTTTCTTTACAGCAGCCTGTGGGAGGTAGCAGGAATAACAGGCACGTGGGGGCGTCAATACCTTGGCACCAAGACTTCTTTGCTCTCAGCCCAACAGAAAGAGGTGACAGAGGGGTATGTCTGGTGGTCCCGTGATGCATCCCTGACCCTCTGTTCTAGACACTTAGTTTTTCTCCTGCTTCCCACAGCTGGTTTTCATGTAGAATTTCAACAGGGCTGATGTCCCTGTCATCTTATTTGCAGACAGCAAGAATTTCTCAAGCTAATCACTCTGTAAATATGGGTGCAACTGGGACACTCTGTAATTCTGTGTCCTTGTTACCCTGTTCTGGGGACTGTTCTCTGGGCTTATAATACCATCTAGAATCCCCTGGGGACTCTGTCATTTGAGTCGTTTCATTCAGCCCAGCACTGGCTAGAGAAGAAAATGTTCTTCTTTACACTCCTCAGTGAAAAGCCTCTGGGGGTCTATTCATTGCCTTGATGTTCTGGAGCTTCCGGGGCCTCAGGGAATTTTCACCTCCCTTTGCAAATCCTCTGCACTGATTGATTGGCAAGCAGAACGCACACCAATTAGCTGCTTTGCATAGCCTCAGGACAGGTGTTTAGGGAACCAAAGGTTCACAGGTACTGTGTGCTATGGTTTGGACCCTTGGTTTTTCTTTTTTTCTGATTTTTTTTCAGACACAAGAACACAAGAGTTGAATCCATTCAGACCTGTTATCTCGTGGTTGATGATTTCAACCAATGTCTGACATCCTAACCCAGAATATGCACTCAGTTTGATAAAGGGTGGGAAGAGCATATAAACTTACTGGCAGGCGCTTGTATGGGTCCTTACTGTTGCCCACCTTCATCACTAAGTAAAACCCACCAGGGTTTTAAGGTAATATTACAGTCTTGAAAAAAGTCCTGCTCTGACCCAGTATCCCGATTTTAATCAAATTGTGTATTCTGAGCTCAACTCTAGATTGTGTATTCTGAGCTCAACTCTAGATTGCAGTTAAAAATAAGAAAGGTTTTCAACTTATTGCTTGTTTCATGAATTAGTTGTTCATGGCGGGGTGGGGTGGTCCCCAAACCTGTATGTCACGGAAGTTGTTTTAGGAGTATCTTTTCTGTTCCATACCAACCCCCAGGAATCTGGCTAGCATCCTCATCAGGAGAGTCAGGGGTTAAAAGTGTGAACTCGGGAGCCATTTCTCCTGGATTCAGATCTCCCTCTGCGTGAGAGTTACTGGCCTGTGTGACTGTTGGGCAAGTTACTCAACCTCTCTGTTCCTTGGTTTCCCCATCGGCAAAATGGGGGTCCCAAGAACAGGGCTATTGTCAAGATTAAATAAATTAGTTTATTTTGTAGTCCTTGCAACAGAGGTTGGCATATAAATCATACACATTCTGGATTATTTTCCTATTGTTCTATAATATGTCTTTCCCTTGTCAGTTACATCTGGAGATTTTAAAACAACCGTTCTTTGTGGCGCCTGACTACATTTGTGGCAGAGAGAGAAAAGAGAGAGGCCCTTGTTAACATTTAAATATATTCCACTTCGCAGGCAAATCTTTTTGTATATGAAGGCAGGAAATCGGAAGGTAAGTGCCCACTGTTTTTAAACTTGGAATGAGGTATTTTTAAACAGTTTTCAATTTACTTAAGAGTTTTAACCCAGCTAATATTAGTTGGAACTGAATGTCTGAGAATGAGGTTAGTGTTCTGCATAAACCCTGCTTTTAAAAAGCTCACAGGAAGGGTCAAAGACCAGGAAATGCTCTCACTATAATTCTCATTTTCAGCTGAATTGGACATGGCAACAAGAACGCAGGCCTGAATCACATTATGTTCCAGGAACCTTTAACTTTGCATCATAATGACCCGGGGCCTAACAGAAGCAAATTGCAAGTGGTTTCCAAAAGGATAAACTCTAATTTATATTAAACTAGTATTATAACTTAAGCAGCTCGTTTTGAAAGCAGAATGAAAAAGCTCATCATTCTTGTGATGGCTCCTAAATGCATCCCTTTACATTTCACCTGTAAAACGCTCTGTGTTTGCTGACAGGTTAAATGTATACTATACACAGAGAGCCAACATTTCTCTTTGTAACACCGCAGCAATCTTACTAGTTTTAGCAGCATTCTTATTATTTTAAGCTGTCTCCATTGTCTTCTAAACACCATAATTAGAAGCTGAAAAGCTTACAGCAACCAAACCCAATAAGGTCTCATTATGAACAAAATATTTGACTGTGGCGCAACAAATGACCCTGTGTAGTCTAACATGATGAAGCCTTCAGCCTTCCTGCCCCATTAGGGCTTGGGGTATGTTCAAAGTTTTCCCTCTCGGGGTTATTGACCACTCGATTCCAAGTTTTAGTTTCTTGGTCATAGTTCTTTGCGTACCGGTCTCTTTGTTTCATTTTGTGCAACTGCCATTTTCCAATAGACCTGGAAGAGCAAGAGTGTCTGCTGGAAGCAGTTCAGAGTTTCTCTTATCAGGGATGTGGTGTTTTATAAAGGAGTTGAATGAGGGAGTCCGTGAGCCCAGAGCTGAAATAATTGAACTGCTTGACCGAAGAAAGAAGAGAGGGAGGTGATTTTTAGGGCCCAAGAAAATACTTCCGGCACCAGATCAGTGACTTTTTTTTTTAAGGTTTTTTTTTTTTTTTTAATTTATTTATTTGACAGACAGAGATCACAAGTAGGCAGAGAGGCAGGCAGAGAGAGAGGAGGAAGCAGGCTCCCCGCCAAGCAGAGAGCCCGATGCAGGGCTCGATCCCAGGACCCTGGAATCATGACCTGAGCCGAAGGCAGAGCCACCTAGGCGCCCCAGATCAGTGACTTTTTAATGTGCTGCTCAGCATCTTTTTTTTTTTTTCCCATTTGATACAAGTCCTCTTGAACTGTGTCCAAAAGTGAACTCCTGTAGGAGATTTAATAAATTAAGCATTACCAGTCATTTACACCTGTGTATAAATGTGTGTGTGTGTGTGTGTGTGTGTGTGTGTGTGCGTGTTTCTCTCAAAAAAGGAGGCAAAAGCAGATTGATGAAGATTGCAAAAGAAAGTTTAAAAAAAAGTTAAGATGATTAGAAAATACATCTATTCTTAGGTTTTATTTACCTGGAATTGTTGTTCATTTGAATCTCTTGCTTCAGTGCATTACCATATCCTTTTGTGTAGACTGTAAGCTGGAACATATCAGGTGGGGGAGAAATGAAATGTGGTCTATTGTCTTCTAGCTGTTTCATGGAACAGGTTCCCATGGCCAAGTAGATACAGCTCGGGTATAAAGCATTCTCATTTAAACCAAGTGTATGAAATATAAAAATAAATCTTGGATTTTTTTTTTTTTAATTTATATTCTGCTGGTGAAACACTGAACTCTGAAAAATGGGCATGTCAGGACTGCTTTTAATAAATCTACTTGCCTGTCCTGTGTTTTCAAGGTTTCCTGTTTGTTAATTATCAAGCTGTATTTCTCTTATTTCTCTAATCTTTAGAACACAATGAAGCATATCAATCAGCACAAACCTCCGTGGAGCTGCTTATCTCTGAAATCCCATCTTTGTAGTGCCCCGACACTGGATCTCCCAAGCCAGTGCAGTCCCAGTTAGCAACATTCTTTCCCTGCCCTTCGTACTTTGAGGTTGAGTCTACATTTCAATTCTCTTTTCCTTTTTTCTTTCTCTTGCTTGCCACCCTCTCCCCCAGAACTAACTCTTTATCTCTCCCTGTCTGTCCCTCCCCATCTCCCCATCTCTCCATCTCTCCATCTCTCTGTCCCCAAGCAAGGGGTGAGTCTGCTTAGGAAACCTGAAGATTGATACCTATCCAATCAAGGAGAAAGTGACTTTTAGAGCTCTTCTGTCTTCCCTGAGGCAGCAGGGTTCAAAAGTCAGTTTGAGAAGCGTCCCTATGCCTGGATCACATCAGGGAGGTGGGAAAAATGACCCACAGACTTGAGCATCTTTGGAGACCTGGCCAGGAACTTGCCTTTACAGCAGGATCCCTAAGTGATTTGTAAGCTGTTTAACCAGAGGGCCATTGCTTTGGGGCACTTAGCCTAAAATAATGTAATTATCTCATCCTTAATTCCCTCCCCAAGATACGCATTATCACCCAAGTTGCCGAGTCTGGCCCAGAGAGAAGGTAGAGAAAGGTGAAGATTTTGTTCCTACTTGATGCTGTTTTGTTCATGTCCACATTCATTGCTCATGGTTCCTGAGGACAAAGGTCAACCTATGTGCTTTGGGGCCGAAGGATGGTCACAGCCAGCAAACCCAGCAGCCCCAGTGAGCACTGCCCTTCACGGGCTCCTTGGGATGGGCCAAGGGCTGTTCTGCCCTGCTTGGCCACAGGGCTCCCCTTCTGCGACATGCAGGAGTCCCCACAAACAGCTCCCAAACAGGAAGTGTTTCTGAGTTAATTTAAAAAAAAATCAAAACTGCTATGTCACACTAGCTTTATTTTCAAAAATAAGTATGCAAAAACTAAAACTGCAAATCGTGTCCCTCGAGTTGCTGTCGTCTTTCCTGCTCGAGTTTCCTTCATTCTGCTCATCATTTTCTTTCTTTTTTTTTTTCCCCCGCTCGTCATTTTCTAACACTGTTTTTAACTGACTGGCTTAGTTTGTTGTGTCTTTGTCCCCACTGGCGTAGACGGTTCATAAGGCTAGGGATTTCTGTGTTTTACATTGCTCTCTGCCATTCATAGAATAATGCATTTCAATATTTGTATGGCCCGATGGCCTGACGACGGGTTCTCAGATACAGCACAGTCTGGCACAGGTATAGATGGAAACACAATTGTGACTTGCCGTAGTTTATACATATCGTGTTGTTTGTGCAAATATGTGAAGTCTGACCTCTTCCAATCAATCAACCAATCAGTAACAGGATGTGACTGCCTGCTAAACTCTAAGACTTTTCCCTGTCATCTCTATTTGTCCATGTATCAGTTCTACCCTGACACCTGTTTCACATGATCCTTAGCCCTTTAGCAGCAAAAGCTGTGTCTACAGAGACCTTTTTAAAAAAATTGTGTTTGCCTCTAAGTGGATGAAGCCCTATAATCTGAAAATCTAGGACTGAAGTTTCATTTCGTGACCCAGCAGAGAGTGAAACAGAAAAGGTTCCTTCTTTTTGGCAATTGCTTTAAAAAAATCCAGCCAAATCCTGAGAATACACACTGGGAGAGGTGAAAATTGCTCCAGTGTGGGTTTGCCTGATTTGATTTGCCTGTTTGGCAAGAACTCTTGAAGGACTGATGACCTCTTTCTTTCTGGAGAGAAGGACAACAGGGGAGATGGTTTTTCAAGAAAAATTAAAATCAAACTATATGAAGGAATTCGAAGATGCAGCAAAGTGGAAATAATAGGATGGGTTAATGGTTCCCAAGTTATTCACTGGTAAGGGCCCTCGATCTCACTCTTTCTGAAATAACGTCTCCATTAAAGAAGAAGAAGAAGGGGAAGGGGAAGGGGAAAGAAAAGGGGAAGGAGGAGGAGGAGGAGAAAGAAGGAAGAAAAGAGAAGTAATAAGCATTACTTACATGGTCCTTAGAAGCCTATCTTTTGATTCTCACAGCTCACCAATCCCACACCTGCATGATCCAACCTTACTTTGGATTTAGTTTCTAGAACCTGACACGTTCTCAGAGGCTTCCTTATCTTTGCCCCTGCTGAGCCTTCCTCTGGAAAATGTTTCCTCTCCAGCCCCTTCCCCACAACCACTCCACTCCACTGTGTTTTGAATGAATGAATGATCAAATGAGGGCCAGCAAAGAGCTGTACCAAAGAAAATCAGTTCTTACCCTGAAACCAGATTGCATAAAAAAATAGCTTTGTATAGAGACGGATGGCCTGCAAAGAGAGAAACACTGACCGTTATTTACCTGGAAATAATATGCATCCCAGATGTCTCTCATCGCTGTTGTACTAAACATTGTGCAAGAATGAGAGGTAACCAAGAAAACAATGAGAGTAACACAGGAGCTGGAAACACCTGCTTAGACTCTGAGACAAAAATGCCCTCGCAAACTTTTGTACCACCTCTGCAGTGCTAAATGAAGTTGTTGGTTAGTGAGCCTGAATGAAAGGACTGGTTTTTATTCACAGAATCACATGAAACAGTAGACAATTCAAAGGGCTTTGTAGTGATTTTAAAACACCTTTTCGAATTATTGAACAGAGGCTTGTCCCTTTCCCTCTTTCCTCCTAGTGGCTTTGAGCCACTTTGAGCCAAGAGACCTATCAAGATTTTTTTTTTCCGGTCCTGACATCATGTGATTTTGAAATCTACTCTAATTCAAAGGCCCAAGGTGCATTTTTAAGATTTTAATACAGGGTTCAGCTGCCAAAGCCACCCTGCCTCCAGCTGTTGCTATTTCGAGAAGGTGAGGGTGGGTATCTTTGGCTTCTGTCCCCCCACCCCCACTGCAGCTGCTGCTGTTGGAGTGACAGAGCTGATCCCACGGGCCTGTTTTCAGTCCTCATCTTACCTGGCCCATCAGTAGCTCTTGATAGATGTCTACTCCCTCCTCCTTAAAACATTTCTTAGTTTCCTTCCTGGTCTTCTCTTTTTTGTTTCCTCATCATCTTCTAAGGCTACCGCTCAGGTTTTAAATATCTTCACTTTATCTCTCCTCACTCCCCAAGAGCTACTGTTCACTCTCGAGGCTCTTTTATAGCCTGATGACTCCCCCATTATGTCTCTCTTCCCTGTGACATGCCTGAGCCAGCTCACCTGAGCTCACGAGAGCACCTTTCTTCCCAAATCTGTATTTAATGATAGTACCGTTAGGTAGGTAACTAGAAATCAACCATGGTGAAGTAGTTACTCCAAAGAAGCTGACAAACACGACATACTGAGTCCCCCTGCCCCCCACCCCAGTCCACCACCACCCTGGAGCACTAGTTGTTAAGCATTTCCTAGCTCACCATTTTTCCCACCCTTTCCCACTGAACTCTGGTCTGTGCGTCCAACTGCCAACTTGGTATCTCCCTTTGGAGATCAAACATGTCTAAAATGGAACTCCTCTCCCCAAACCTAGTCTTTTTCCCCCAGCTCTCCCCTCCCCAGAAATAGCAATTCCAGCTTTCTAGCTACTCAGGTAAAAATATGTATGTTCTCTGACTCCTCTCTTTCTCTCATATCACATATTCAAACCATTAGTAAATCCTAATGGTTTTACCTTTTTATATATCCAGGATATGCACAATACTTACTCAAGGTACTTCCACAGGATGCATAGATAGATCCAGGAGGGAGGAAGAAAAGAGTTGTGTTCCCTGATAAAGCTTGGTGATCCAGTCAGAAGTGCTTATTACCACTCACCTCCCCTTCTTCGTCCATCTTCTAGTAGACTGACTTAGCATTGGTGGTAAGTAAGGGTCTCATGTGGTAAGCAAGAGACTCCGTGCACATGCACTCTTATGTGCTTGTTGTAGAAAGAAATCAACAGGATGGAGAATCTTTATCAATGTCTTTCCCTCCCACATACTTTCAACCACATGGAAGGTGTATATGGATTCTGTCTTTCTATCGTTGTTCTAGTTGATGCAACACAAAGCAACAAGTCAATGGGGGACTTCCTATGGAGCTAATGAACCTTAACCTTCAGGGTCCCTGACTTGATCTGGTCCGTGTGAGCACTGAGAATGGCTGCGAGTCCTAGAGTGTTCCAGATAGGAAGAAAAAGCCAGATTAATGGTTCCTAGGTAAGTTAAGGTGCCACTTATTGGAATTCCATTTGCTGATTAGATCACCTGCGAAAGAAAGTTGTTACATATTCTATCTAAATGCTTTAAAAGTATTTAGAAGAGTTGTTTGCAGGCACTCAAGCCATCTGCCTGATAACTGATCAAATGAGTTTGGTCCTAATTTTATCTGGAACTTCCAGAGTCTACACCATGTTGTTACATGTCCAACATATGTAATTAGAACTTTGATAACGCTCCATCAGGGTAAACTCAAAGCAATAATAAAGCTGTTATTTTCCCAGATTATTCTAATGACATAAAATAGAACTTCAGAAACATCAACCATTAATATCTACACAATGATAATATTTCCTAAACAAATTTCCCACATTTCACCCCCTACACCAACATTTTGGAAAGCTGTACTGCCTCTATCTGCTGAGGAAAGGGTAGAGCAGGGTCTTTCATACTGAGGTCAGGAAAACCACACAGATAGTCTAAGGAAATAATGTTTAAAAAAAAAAATCCATTTTTTACCATTCTAGTTGGCTAGCCTTTGAATGGTTGAAGTGCAGATGGGTCCACTCCCTTAAATGTCACCCACTATCCTGTCAATAGCCAATGACAAAACAAACAGATGGCTAAAGAATGGGGTGCGGGTGAAGGGCAGATGGGAGGGAAGGAATACAGGCTGGAAATAACTCAATTCTTGTTTTAGTAAGTTGTGTGTGTAGAACTCTGCTGGAAAATTTCACCAGAGTTGCACTTTCAGAAAGATGGTAAGATTGGATTACGTCTTTAAAATAATTGTTCAAATAAGTGGGCTAGCACAGAGGAGAAGCCTGTATTGACTCTCTGTTTACCCAGAAGGGGGAGAAAAGTACAAAACAAGCTTTTCTTTAACTACAATGGCAATCTCCTAATAGCGGCACTGACTTACTCCAAAATACAAGACTCAGAGGTTGATAATCATCTTCAAGCTCAGGTTATTGCATGCAATTTTTCACATTCGTTCGACTTTTTTCACATAGCTCTTAGTAAAGTAACTCTCTTAACAATAAAAGCTTTTATGGAGCCCATTACTCTGGAGAGCTAACCACTCCTGGGTTTTTTTTTTTTTTTCCTTCTTCTTCTTCTTCTTCATCTTCTTCTTTTTATTGGCTCCTTGGAATATTTATGGCTGCCTTTGTTCTCACTGCAAACTTACACATCTGGCTGTGTGTGGCCAGTTTTGTGGGTTTTGTTGTTGTTGTGGGGTAGGCAATGGGTAAGCGGGTGTGTGGATGTTTGGGTGGCTTCGTTTATGCACACGTGATTTGCTTTTCATCACCTTGTCACTGCAAATCTTCGTTTTTTAGCTAGGGAGTGTTCTCTCGTGGACTCTTTCCACTGGGAGCTGTGTGACCTAAAACTTTATGAGCTGCCGTGCTGCCTTCTTCCTGATAAACAGGTTCCGTGATGGAGGGTGTCTTGAGTGAGGCTGGGCTTCAGAAGGAAAAAAAGCTTGACTCCCTGAACACAGAATGAGCGGATTAGATTCCCCGGTAAAGAGTTTCACTGGGACTGACTTCCACAGGCAGAGCGAGTGCTGTCTGACCTGAATCAGGAGAGAACAAGGGAGCCTGTTCTCCATGGCATTCTCATGGACACAGGTGCAGTGTGCATGAGAATTTTCCATCTTTACTGCTGCTCCGAAGGACTGCATTTAGGCATTAAAACACTGGCACCAGTCTCCAAACTCATAAAGGACAACTCTGCCTTGCCATTATAATCCCTCCTGCAATTAAGCCTGTATTCTGACCTGGAAGATCAGATAGTGGTTGAGATGGCTGGCTCTCCAGCCAAGGTGTCTGGGCAGGTTAGCTTGCTGAGCCCCAATATCTGCACCTGCAAATGGGGAATAATAATAGTATTGACATTATAGGTTTGTGGTGGGGATTGAGATAATACAAATAAAGCGCTTAAACCCATACTTGACCAATAGCGAGGTCTCAAAATATTGGACCTTATTAGCCCTCTCATTAGAATTTGAGCTCCTTGAGGGTAGATTTGGTTCTTTGTGTTCACTGCTGTATCTCTAACACCTGGAACTTTGTAGGTGCCAATAAATACTTGCTGGAGCAATTCCACACCAGCTTAACCTAAGAACTCCCCGTTAAGGAATCAGAGAGAGGGGTTTCCCTAAATATTTTTCCTAAATATCAAGTACAAGGAAGCCATGGGCCTCCGTGGTTACCTGGTTCCTGTTAAGCACCCATCCAAGGAGGATTTGAAAGGAGTTGGGAACATTTCACCTCCCGGTAATGCTCATAGGACGGTAACTCTCAAACCCGTCTAGAAAGCAACACAGGCAATTCCCAAATCCACCTTCCTCACTAGAAAAGACCCAAAAAATTAGCACACCCCCCTCAACATAGCTCATCCTGGAGAAATGCTCCTCACCCACAGGCATCATGCCTCCTGACCCTTTCGGCTGTGAGGCTCACTTTGAAGCCCTTTAGCACAGGAAGCTACAAAGTGTTAATCCCCTTGTTTCTGAGGCTCTGTGGCCAGTCTAAGCATAAAACTATTTTTTTGTGGCCCAAAACAATTGGAGATCATGGGTCTCTGGGCTTTGAATGCAGGACTTTGCAAAAACTTTTTTTTTTTTTTTTTGTGGTCAATATAATAAATTAAAGCTTTCACAAAACAAACACTGGGCCTCATCCAGTGAGGATGAGAGGGTGCCAGGGAAGGTGCAAAGACATTTTTATACCAGCCTGTTCTTTACTGTATCAACGTTGTGGTATGTTATCACGGGGCTCTTTCTGGATCCATTTTAGCTGAGACTCTGAAAAGCATAAAAGCAATAGATGACCGGTGTGTGTGTGTGTGACTGTATTAACCTCCAGCTTCATTTCCCTCTGGATCCACGCTTAGTCTCATCGCTCCTTGAGATGACAAGACGAGTTGAAGACAGACTTGATCCCTTGCCTTCTGCATGAAACCAGTCCATATGATGGGATCCAAGAAGGACCCATGAGTGGCTTTGTGGGTGATGAAGTGGAGCGGAAAAGCCTCAGTGGACGGCACAACCCCAGGGTTTCCTGTGGCACTGGATCCTGTTAGTAACTGCCTGGGATCTACGTTAAACACAGCTGGATTCAGGGGGTCAGCTGTGTTCAGTGTCAGGGGACAGACCACTCCCCACCCAATCCAGGCCCGGAGACTGTGGGAATTATCACAGCGATAAGGAACTTGCTGGAATGTTAACCACTGCCAGGAAGCAATATGGGGAATCCAGGAAATCATAGACTACTTTAGCCCAGGGCACAAACAGTAAAGAACTTCTTTTATAGGGGCTGAAAGGAAGCAGTTGGGTCATTCAGGTGTGCTCCTGGTGGCCAGTGGGTTATGACATACTCTCCTAGCACAAACAAAGGAATCTTCAGTAGTTTCTGGTTGACTGTCCTCCCATTCTCCTGGCTGTGCTCTCAGGCCGCAGTTAGGGAATGTTTGTGCTGCTGAGCCCCAGCTTCGCTTAGGAAGCACTGAAAAAAAAAAAAAAATACAGGTTCCTTGTACTCATGTGATATAATTATGACTATGTAATTGAAAATGGATGAAAAAGAAACCTCAAGGGCCTCCTCTAAAACAACAGAGAGGAACATGTTTTAAAAGGAAGATACAGAGATTCAGTATGTGAGGTCTTTTTTGTGACAGGAAACTTAAAATACAAAGAGATTGGGATTAAGCAAAAGGTAGAGAGGATGGCAAGCTGGGAAGTCTTGACCAGAGCCACCAAGAACATGGTCATGAAACCATGAGCAACATGGAATGTGCCCAAGCGCCAGGAGGGAAAACCTTAGTGGAACAGCCCCATTCCATTAAGGGTCAAATGATCTGACTCCTGGGACATTTGTTCAAGCTGATGACTGACCTCCTGCACCTCTTCCCCACCCGAGATTCAAATCTTTAGTTCTGGAGCTAGTGAAGCAAGGGCAAAGAAAATGCAACTTAAACATACCTCTATTCTGTTTTAAATAGAGTCCAGCCTCCTGTATACTTTGTGGTAGTTTCCTTCTATGTAAGCCTGAAAGATGAACTGACACTCACTACCCTAAGTTAGCTCAGTCTTTGTTTTTTGGAGTTTCTTCTTAAAGTTTTTGTTTGTTTGTTTGAGAGAGAGAAAACAAACGGGAACGGGAGGGGCGGAGGGAGAGGGAGAAACAGGCTCCCTGCTGAGCAGAGAGCCCAATGCAGGGCTCCATCCTAAGATCCTGGGATCATTACCTGAGCTGAAGGCAGAAGCTTAACTGACTGGGCCACCCAAGTGCCCCAGTTTTGTTTTGTTTTGTTTTTAAAGGTTATTTTAGAGAGCGAGAGTAGGAGCAGGAGGAGGGGCAGAGGGAGAGGGAGAGAGGCAGACTCCCCGCTGATCACCGAGCCTACCTTAGGGCTCAAGGCAGGGCTCGATCTCACAGCCAACCCCAAGATCATGACCCCAAGATCATGACCTGAGCCGAAATCAAGAATCAGCCGCCCAACCTACGGAGCCCCCAGGCCCCTCAGGAGTTAGCTCAGTTTTAACCCAAGTTCAAAAGCAGAGAGTGCAGTAAAGCTTTGGTATTGAAATATAAGTTGATTATTGAAATGTAAATTCTAAAGATTTTAATCTCTATAGTTAAATAATAATCTAGTGCAGAAAAATGGGGGTTGGGGGTGGTCCCAGGCAACTCAGATTTATCTTTCTAAAATAATGGAAAAATTCATGTTTTGTGTCACGTTAAACTGATTTAAATAACCATGCAGGGTCTTACATCTCACGCGCACAAAAAGCAATAATGATTATCTAGGGGTGCCTGGCTGGCTCAGTTGGTGCAGCATACAACTCTCAATGCTGGGGTGGTGAGTACAAGCCCCACATTGGGTGTGGAGCCTACTGAAAATAAAAGAAAAGAAAAAGAAAAAGGATTTTTCTCTAATTCTTTGAAGATACAGCCTTGATTGTTCTGATTTCTAGCAAAGGCTATTGATCACCAAGAACTTTGACCTTAAGGAGGTGAAGCAGTGATTCTCAAGCAGGGGACACTGGCAAGAATAAAAATAGTCCTGATTATCCACATTGAGTGGGGCAGAGGGAGAAGAGGGAGAAGGAATTTGTGACTGGCACCTAGTGGGTAGAGGTCAGGGTTGCTCTTAAACCTCCTAAAAGGCACAGAATGACCCCCACAGGAGGACAGATCTGGTCCAGAATGCTCTTAATGCCAGGGTCGAGAAACTACAGCATTAAGGGTGAGACTCATCTATGGTCATGAAAATGTTAACAAGGGAAGTTACTGCAAAGAAAATTTCTCAAACACAACATGTTTTGGAAAATGTGCATAATGTTATAGCAGTTTCGGTTTAATAGGAAAGAAATATATAATTTTTAATTAAATTTAAATAGGTTTAGTTAATGAAGGGATTCTAAGGAACTGGTGGGAAGACTTCTTGAAAGCATAGTGGTATCCCTAACTTAATACACGGAATAACACCGTTCACGAATCTTTCCAGGAACAACCTACCCGGCCATAGATGGCTATCTGAGGCACTCTGGTAGGTTACAGAGGGTAAACGTCAGACACTGCCTGTTCTGTGGGAGGCACACCATGTGACTCATTCCAGCGTCTGCAGTACAGATGCAACAGAAGTCAAAGTGTTCCATTCTGAAACATTCTTTTCAGCTGGTTCAAAGTTTCTCCAGAGGTACAGTGTGCATGACAAGCACCTCACATGTGTGGGGATAAATTTCAGGGGGATGCAATGGGTTCTAACAGCAAGGCTTTCTCGTAGGAATTTACCCCATTCTTGCAAAGGCCATCTTTCTATTCTTTCTGGCATTTTTAATATATTTGACATGTGTCTTGGACCAGTCAGCTTGCTCTCACAAAATACCACCAACTGGCTTATACACAACAGAAACTTGTTTCCCACAGCCCTGGAGGCTGGAAGTCCAAGTTAGGGTTGGGCGAGGGCCCTCTTGAGTATCAGACTTTTCACTGTGTCCTCACCTAGCAGGAAGGGCTGGGGCGCTCTGTGGGTGTCTTTTATAAAAGCACCGGTCCTGTTCAGAAAGGGCTCCACCCTCATGGCCTAATCACCTCCCAATGGCCCTACCTCCTAATTCCATCACATCCGGCTATTAGGATTTCACCATGTGAATTTTAAGGGGACACAAACATACAGACCGTCGCACTACGATCATGTCAAGTGGTGCCCCTGACTTTTCCCATTTTAGGTTTTATCCGCCTTTCTCCTCACTGCAAACATAAATGATCAGGAGCATGATTATTACATAAATCTTCCTTATCACTAGTCTTTTAAAATGAAGTGTATTAATTTGAAAAATTATATCACGTTTGTATAAAATTAGTTCTCACTAGGCTGCAATTTTAGGAGGAAGAGACACCAATAAAAATAATTCTTAGGAGACAAAATATATAAACAGAGGCAATATTTATATCATGGGTTCTATAACATGCAAAATATTACCTTACAGTCCAACAACTGCGTGCCCTAGAGGAACACTGATGCGGGTTTCACAGGTCTTCTTGAGGTATGCATATCAGACGCTGTTCTTTGACCCATCCATTCCAGAAATGTGTATCGAGTGTCTTCCACATGTATGTGTTATATTGGGCACCATATGGCATACGGTTCCTATAATTTGTTGGAAAAGATTTACTTAAGATAAACTATAATTTATCACTGTGATTGTGTCAATAAAGGAATAAATTATAACGTGGGTTTCATTCATTTATTGAACAGATATCTATCTGACACACCTCTATGGGCTAGAAATCACGCTACGTCCTGAGGACCCGAAGACTTTTTACTAAAGTTGATAATCCTTATTTGAGGAGGATGGGCGTACAAACTTCCCGAGGTGGATGAACAACAGTGAGGGGAAATGCGGGAAGGCACTCGGCTTTCACCTTAACCTCCTTCTGGCGAGCCTTCTCGTGCCACCAGCAGCTGGGAAGCTAAATGCCCTGTTTTCCCAGAATCCCTTGCAGCTGCTGTTCCAAGGGCCTGTTCGAGGCGCTCACGCCAGACGTGAAGGCGGACGTGAGGAGGAAGCCATCTTCCCGCTGCTTCACCAGTTTTTCGCCAGCAAGTTCCTCCTGAAGAGGCTGGTTTTGCTGTAGCGCTTTCTTCATGACCAGCCACTGGTTTCACCGGAGCGGAGGGGCAGACGTGGTGGCCGTGGCCAGCAGCAGCTTCCTGAGCCTGAGATCAAAGTCTCGTCCCCGGTGCGGCGGATTCTCTGTCTTCCGGATTGTGGCCCAGGAAGCGGCTTCCATGATGGGCCAGTTTGGCGCTGTGACTCTCAGAGCTGTCCTGGAAGGACGATTCGAGGGCTCCTGTCACCAGACCTTCCAGCAATTTTGTAACTCATTTTCTGAATCTCATTCTGCTTTAAAGAGGCCGGTGTCGCCTCGGACAACAAAACACTGACCTGAAAACAAAGACACGGGAAACGCCCTGCCTTGTGGGAAGCCGTGAGGGGAGCAGGTAAGCTCAGGCCTTAGGCACTTGGGGGATTAGAGTCTTGGGAGGCAGATGGAAGTCGGCCTGGTCTGCTTTGCCAGGCTGGGTAGTTTCCCCTGTCTTTCAAGCACTGGAGGGAACTTTGCAAGTTTTAGGCTCGGGAGTGATGCGGGTGTGAGACCCTGGAAAACAGAAGTAATACTTTGTTTATCTTTGTGTCATCAGTGTCTGGTAGAGTGCTTGGGTGTGTATCAGCCCTTAAAAAGGATGAGAGGTAAAATTATGAGATTAGTGATCTAGGAACATTTATCTGGCTTTGGCAGCTGGCTAAGGAGAGAGGGGAGGCAGAGAGCCCCTGGCATGACCCAGGCATAAGGAAGAGCCTGGGGGAGTGTACGAAGGGTTTGAAGGAGCGCTCACCTGGCATTAGGGTATCAGTATCAGTCAGGTTCAACAAGAGAAGCAGAACACAGGATGTACTATTAAGAGATTTGGTGCAAGGAGCTGGCTTACAGCTCCTGATTACAGGAGCTGGCGAGGTGAGTCTGAAATCCATAGGGAAGGTGGGCAGGCTAGAAGTCCTGGGCATTGGTGACACTGTGGTCCGCAGGCAGAATTCCTTTCAAGAAACCTCAGATCTGCTCCTTAAGGCATTTCAGCTGATTGAATTGGGTGCCCCCAGATTTGGGGGGCTCACCTCCCTTAGTTATCGCCAATGATTATGGCCTTTAACTACCTTTGCACACACCTGCACAGCAACGCCTGTTTCTGCTCTAGCCTAGCGAAACTGGTGTATCAAAAAGACCATCACAGTGGCCAACCACCAGCAAATGAGAGCAAGGGGTAGGGAGTCCGGTGAAGCAGATCCATCTATCTACTCCTCCCGATGTTCCAGCGTGCGGATCTGAAATACAGCTCACTCAAGCAGGACCTCTGTGGGAATGGTAGAGGTGGTTTACAGCCAAGTTTACTGAAAAGTGGAATAACTTCTGTCTTAAGATTGTGGTAGCCCTCTAGCTTATTAATCAAACTGAGACAATACTGAGAATAGAAAGGGGGTTCTTCTAATAATTATGTCAGGACCACGAACAAAACACAGGGCAGTCCCAAACGAAGCAGAATACATGGTCCCCTCACTCAGCCTGAGATGTTTTGGGTCTTTTTTTCCCCCCCTTGGTCTTTCAAGTTTTTAAATTCCAGCTACTTAACATACAGTGCAGTATGAGCTTCGGGTGTAGAAAGTGAGTCATCACTTACAAGCGCGGGAGCTCATCACAATGGCCGTCCTTAATGCTTTGGGGTCCTCCTTTTCACTCGCTTTTCAAGGTTTCTGCAGGGCACGTGGACTTGTCGATACCTTCTGCCCACTGTTCATGTCACAGTGGGGGACAAGGAGTGCTATTAAACCCAGAGCTTTGTTAGTTTCCTAAAATTTACACGGGGCAATTTTACTAGTATTGGAAAATAATTCTAGAAAGCAAGAATTTTTGTCATTGACTGAACCAGTTTGCAAGTGGAAGGATTATCTTTCAATAAACATTAAACAGATAAAAATGGTGAACAGTTAATGACCTCTCTCACCATCCATGCCAAGTGATAAAGTGACATTGAGAAGAAAGAGGCAGCAGGGTAGAACATTTAGGAGTTCGACTTTGGCATGAGACTGCTGTGGTTCACATGCCAACTCCTTTTGTTAATTCTGTGAATTGGGACAAGGTGCTCGGTCTCTCTAAGCCTCAGTTTCCCTACCTTTGAGATAAGGACAAAAATAAAGCCTGTATCGTGGGGACGTTTAAGGATTAAATGAAACAATGCATTTGAAATTGTTTGGCATGGTGCCTGGCACACAATACATTTTCCACAACCATGACTTATTATCATCATAATATAGCTATGCAATCTTTGAACCAAAATATCAAGTAAGATTTTTTTAGGCAACATAATAAAATACTACCCATGTATTTATTTTTATGATTATTACTATTTGCTAGGGTTTTATTTCTGCTTAATAGCATGTCCATTCCGATTATATTATCCTGATGGCAACACCAAACTGAATCTGGAAATATCTGTCCATATGACAAACCTCTCCCAGAGTAATATTAAGCATCACATCTTCAAAACCCTTTCCATAAATGTGGCTCTTCTCCATGAAGTGTAATTATTGAAAACAGCTATCTTTTTGAGATTTCTGCTGCGAGGAAAACTAACGAAGGCATAGGACTGTTCAACCTAACTAGAAATGATAGGGAATAGAAGAGCTTTCCCACTATGCTTTGTAGTTTATGAGACTGTCTCTAAATAATTCATTAGTTCTAAAGTGACATAAAAATCAATTAATTTTAATGGTGGATAAAGATTATGGTATTTAATAGTTCATCTGCTTTCATGAGGCAGAGTGAATTAGACAACACAGTGCAAATCTAATAAGAGTTCAGAGCTCTCATCTGACTGTTGGTCAAATGGAGAAATGATGAGCAGATCAAGAATTAGAAACGAGAGCATTCTATACCAGTTGCATATATAGTTTATACATAGAATTAAGTTAGGAGCTTTAAGGAACATAAAACGTGTGCTGCATTCCCCTTTAGCGTGCTCTTAAAACTTAGTCATTAACACTACCTGAACTTGTGTAATCTATTAAAGAAATAACATACCAATGTATGCCTTCCTCTCTCATCTTTTTTTTCTTTCTAAATATAAGAATAACTTAGATATGTTGGCATTAAAAAGTTTTCAAAAATGGTTGTTTGCGAATAATTGAAAGAGTACCGGCCTCTCGGGTTCTGTTTGTCTTTGTGGTAGTAAAAAGAGCCTATTTGCTCTAACAAATCATTTTTATCATTATGAAACAAGCCAATTTTAACTCAGAAAAGTAGCCACTTCTTGATCAGATTTAGCCAGTTGAGACTTTGGGCTAATGACTCCCTCCCTCCCCACAGAGAACTCCAGGTACAGCCCAGTCTCCATCCCCCAGTGGAGGAAAATGTACAAAGGCAGCCTCACTAGCAACTTTCATTTTAAAATGCTGTTAAATGATTTCTTTGTAATATTTGCGGCTCTACAGTAAAGGAATCACGAGGTCACAGTTGCCTGGTTTCTATTGATTCTCCTAGCTAATAAAGAGTTAAACAGTGAAGTGCGGTCTTTTATTTTTATTTTATTTTTTTTCTTTTTAAAGGCATTTTGAAGGTGCTGGAGAGGGAAGGCCCGGTCCTAAGTGGTCATGTGGCTACCGCCATTCATCTTGGTAGTGACTATCTGTCAAAAGTGGCAAGAGTCCCTGTTAACAGCCCTGACCTGAGCGGTAATGAAGGGAGAGTGCACGGCAAAGTGTCCATTATCAGCAGGTCGGGAGCAGTAAATTGGAGCAGTTTGCTTCAATCTGGCTGCAAGTTGAAATGGAAGATAGGTGGGGATCAGCAAGAGGCAATTTTATCCTATGATCATTTTTGTCAGATCGCATCAGAGTGGCAACTTAGTTCGATGCATGATTTCAATTAACCAACTCTGGCCGTAATGCTTCCACTGCTGGGGAAGCTCTTTTCAGCGCCTGGCTTCCTGGTTATTTCTTATTTAAATCCACGTGAGCACACACAGGTGGGAGAAGCTGCGGTTTTAGTAAAAAAGAAGTGACACATGTGGAGAGAGCAACTGGCTACCCCAAACCTGGCGTCTGTCCAGCAGGCAGCAGACCATCCCCACCCCGGGGGCTCCAAGTGCTACCTGGCTTATCTGTAAATTTCCCCACTCTGAAATCTGTGTCTGATGACCTTCAACTCTGGATTTTAAATATGTCGAACTTGCACGTTGTTGACTCTTTGACAAAAGAATTAGCCTTTTGGATGATGGTTTGAGGGAGGGTTAGGTCACCAAATTCTGTACTTGGGCTAAGTCATGTGAAGCTGCTCAGAAGTACCAGAAAATGAGTGTGAGGCTGAAGCCTGAAGCTTAACTCCTAGATCCCTGAGCAGTAATGACCCGAAGACAAGTGAGTAGTTGTTTCAGTGATTGTACAGAATGTTAACGCATACGTGTGATGGCAAGGCCATCTCTGGTCTCAAGAACTTACACCCAGGGAGACCAAAGATCTACACAAATGGCTGTACGAAAAGTGGGGAGTGCCACAAAGGGGAAATAGACGTCCTGTAGAAATTTAGAGAAAGATAACTTTTGGCTGGGGAAATCAGGGCAAACACGAAAGAGATAAACACTTAAACCAGGTCCTGGTGCATGGTAGGATATTTCCAGGTGAAACTGGAGAGTGGCTGTATTAGTTTTCTATAGCTGCCCCATAAATTACCATATATTTAGCTGCTTACAACATCCCTGACTTACTAGCTCACAGTTTCATTGGGTCAGGAGCTAGGTTAGCTGGGTCCTTTGCTCAGGATCTCAGGGACCTGAAATCAAGGAGTTAGCTAGGGCTGCAGTCCCTGTGGCTTGGTTCCTTCCTCAAAACTCATGAGATTGTTGGCAGAATTGAGTTCCTTACAGTTGTAGGACTAATTCTCCATAGATTAGTGGCTGCCAGCTTCGGTGGGGGAGGGTCATTCTCAGCTCCTACAGGCTACTTGTCATTTCCTGCCACATGACTCCCTCTACAACATGAGTTTTTTCCTTCAAGATCAGCAAAATGGCAGGGGCACCTGGGTGGCTCAGTTGGTTGAGCGTGCGACTCTTGAACTCAGCTTAGGTCTTGATCTCAGGGTCATGAGTTCAAGCCCTGCTTTGGGCTCCATGCTAGGCAAGGAGTCTACTTAAAAAAAAAAAAAATCAAGATGGATCTTCCTGATTTTAAGAAGACCCCAGTCCCCCTTAAGTACTTACCTGATTAGGTGACCCCTACCCAGACTGATGAATCACTTACCTCTACCTCAGAAACCAATAATACATTACATATTAGTTAGTTGAATTTAAATTTTAAAAAAATGAAAAAAAAAAGGTACAGTCAAAAGACTATGCTATGAAGTTAAAACAGATTCACAGTCCCATTAACAGTTCACAAGAGTTTTCTTTTCTCCACATTGTCTCCACCATTTGTTACCTCCTTTTAGTAATAGTCCTTGTAGTAGGCATAAGGTGATATCTCACTATGGTTTTTACTCACCTTTCCCTAAAGATTAGTGATGTTGATCACCTTTTCTTGTGTCTGTTGGCCATTCATATATCTGCCTTAAAAAATGTCTATTCAGGGGGCACTTGGGAGGCTCTGTCAGTTGAGTATCCAACTCTTGATCTCAGCTCAGGTCTTGACCTGAGGTGGTGAGTTCAAGGTCGGTGTTGGGCTCTGCCATAGGCATGGAGCTTACTTACAGGGAAAAAAAAAAGGCGGGGGGGCACTTGGGTGGCTCAGTTAGCATCAGACTCTTGATTTTGGCTCAGGTCATAATTTCTCGGTTGTGAGATTAGAGCCCTGCAACAGGCTGGTGCTGATGGTGGAACAGGCTCAAGATTCTCTCTGCCCCTCTCTTACCTTTGCTGGGGTGCATGTACACTCTCATGCTAAAAAATAAAAAAATAAGTAAGTAAATATGTATATGTATATATATTTATATGTGTATACACATAAATATATGTGTATACATAGAAATATGTATATATATGTCTAGTCGGGTCCCATTTTTAATCAGATTGGTTTTTGCTATTCAGTTTTATAAGTTCTTTATGTATTTTGGATTTTGACCCCTTATCAGCTACGCGGTTTGCAAATATTTTTTCCCATTCCCTAGGTTGTGCTTTTCATTTTGTTGATCATTTCTTTTTCTGTGCACTAGCTTTTTAGTTTGATGTAGTTCCACTGGTTTGTTTTTACTTTTGTTGCTTTTTGTTGCTTTTGCTTTAGATGTCCTATCCAAAAAATCATCAACAAGAAGCCTTTTTTTGTCTTGTATGAGTTTTTTGATTTCCAGTCTTACACTTAAGTCTTTAATCTACTCTGAACTAGTTTTTGTGAGTAGTGTAAGATAGGTTCTAGAGTCTTTCTTTTACATGTTGATTATCCAGTTTTCCTGGTGCCATTTATTAAAGAGACTGTCTTTTCTCCATTGAGTATTCTTGGTCCTTTATCAGATATTTTAAGTCTATGACTTCAAATATATAGTGTTTGCTAAATGTTGCTTATCAGTTATATGTATATGTTTAAAATTCATATTATATATGTAAATAATTTGGAAAAATTTATAAATGACAACTGGGATTGTTGAAGAAATACAAGATAGCTCTCATAAGAAAAGTTTAAAGTAATTGATCCATTTAGTCATAAAAGGTTATAGTGGAAGGTAACATAAGTGCTGTCCCACTCAACTTTTTAACCGATGAGTGTTCTTACAACACCCTCAGTGTAAGATCATTCTACCTTTGCTTGGACAATTCCAGAGACTGACAGTCCACTAGATTTTTAGACAGGCTGTTGAAGTTAATTATGAGTAAGTCTTTCACCTCATATGAGGATATGCCTTTCGTATGACTTAGCTCCTCTGCTCATAGCCTGGTTATTGGAACAATGCCCAAGAAATCTAAAGATCCTCCACATGACAGCTGACCAAGGAAAGTTGTGGGATTTTTGTGAGGAATGCATTACTAAGAACCTTCCATATTCAAAATTGATGAAAACTGAGATTGATATAGGGTGGTGATTATTTTTCTTTACTGGCTAAAGCTGTTTTCCATGGAGGGAAGGACAATTCAGTAGCCCTCAGCTTTGAACTTAGACAATTTTTTATTAAATTTGAATTATGGAGAGTTGACTTCGGAGAGTAAGGAGAGCTTTTTCACTTAAAAAGGGAGAGAACTGTATTTGAAGAAAATTTTCATGTCTCCAAGGATTCTCTTCCCAAGCATATGGGAACAGTTAGAGGTATCATATTATTCTCCCAAAGGAGTCCAAGAGACCACCATCTCCAGAGATCTGTAGGAAAAAGAAAATGAACTGTCTTAAATGATTTAAAGATTTGTATATCCTGATGCTGAGAAGTGGACACACAGATTTTTTAGCACTGATGGCATTCTGACTTTTCTTCTCAAGCCAAGTTTTCTTAAATGTACCTCTGTGACTACACTTAACTATTTCTGTTGATAGATATGACATATCTAACAAAATATATGTTTAAAATATACATGGGCAGATGTGAGTACCATTGCATGTTTCAATATATTAATGTGTGTATTAAATATGTAATATCAGATATCCCAAAGCCATTCATTTGCTTTGTTTAAGCCTTCAACTTTGCAAGGGGGCCAATCACTGTTTTCTTAATTTCTCTTTCTGCTGCTTGATTATTCATATATAGCAGTGCAATGAATTTCTGTACATTGATTTTATATCCTGCTACCTTACTGAATTCAAATTTATCAGTTCTAGTAGTTTTTTGCTAGAGTCTTTGGTGTGTTCTATATATAGTGTCACATCATCTGCAAATAGTGAAGGTTTTACATCTTCCTTATCAATTTGTATGCCTTTGATTGCTTTTTGTTGTCTAATTGCTGTGGCTAGGAGTCCAGTACTATGTTGAATACAAGTGGTGAAAGTGGACATCCTTGTCTTGTTCCTGACCTTAATGGAAAAGCTCTCTGTTTTTCCCCATTGAGGATGATGTTTGCTGTGGGTTTTTCATATATGACCTTTAATGCTGATGTATGTTCCCTGTAGACCTACTTTGCACAGGGTTTTATATTGAATGGATGTTGTACTTTGTCAACACTTCTATTATCTGTTGAAATGATCATATGATTTTTATCCTTTCTCTTACTGATGTGACATATACATTGATTGATTAGCAAATATTGAACCACTCCTGCCTCCTGGGGATAAATCCCACTTGATTGTGGTGAATGATTTTGTTAATGTATTGTTGGATTCAATTTACTAGTATTTTGTTGAGGATTTTTCATCTATGTTTATCAGAGATCTTGGCCTGTAGTTCTCATTTTTTGTGATGTCTTTATCTGGTTTTGGTATCAAGGTGATGATGTCCTGATAGAACAAATTCAGAAGTTTTCCTCCCTCTCCCATTTTTTGGGAAAGTTTGACAAGAATAGGTATTAACTCCTCCTTAAATGTTTGGTAGAATTTGCTTATGAAGCTATCTGGTTCTGGACTTTCATTTGTTGGGAATTTTTTGATTATCGATTCAGTTTCATTGCTGGTTAATAGGTCTATTTCTTCCTGCTTCAGTTTTGATAGGTTTTATGTCTCCAGGAATTTAACCCTTTATTCTAGGTTGTTCAGTTTGTTGGCATATACTTTTTCATAATACTCTCTTCTAATCATTTGTATTTCTGTGGTATCAGCTGTTCCTTCTCCTCTTTCATTTCTGATTTTGTTTGAGTCCCCTTCCTCCCTTCCTTCCTACTTCTCTCTCCCTCTCCCCCCTTTTTATGAGTCTGGCTAGGGGTTTATCAATTTCGTTAATTTTTTTCCAAGAACTAGCTCCTGGTTTCATTGATCTATTACATTGTTTTTTTAGTTTCTATATATTTATTTCTTCTCTAATCTTTATTATTTCCTTCCTCTTCCTGTTCTTGAGTTTGGTTTGTTCTTCTTTTTCTAGCTCCTCTAAGTTTAAGGTTAGGTTGTTTATTGGAGATTTTTCTTGCTTCTTGAGGTAGACCTGTATGGTTATAAACTTCCCTCCTTGAACTGCTTTTGCTGTATCCCAAAGACTTTGGACCATTGTGTTTTCATTTTCATTTCTCTCTATGTAATTTTTCATTTCTTCTTTGCTTTCTTTGGTTGACCCATTCATTGTTTAGTAGCATATTATTTAACCTCCCTGATTGTGATCTCTTCAGATTTTTTCTTGTGATTCATTTCTAGGTTCAAAGTCTTATGGTCAGAGAAGATGCATGGTGTGACTTCAATCTTCTTGATTTGTTGAGACTTGTTTTGTGGCCTACATGATCTATTCTGGAGAATGTTCCATGTGAGCTTGAAAACAATATGTAATCTGCTGTTTTAGGGTAGACTATTCCTTGTGGGTTTTTTTTTTGTTTGTTTGTTTGTTTTTACTTACTTGACAGTGAGCACACAGTTGGGGGTGGGGAGGAGAGGGCAGCATAGGAGAGGGAGAAATAGGCTTTCCACAGAGTAGGAAGCCTGACATAGGGATGGATCCCAGGACCCCAGGATCATGACCCAGCCAAAGGCAGCTGCTTAACTGATGGAGCCACTCAGGTGCCCCAGGGTGGGAATGTTCTGAATTATACCTGTTAAATCCATCTGGTTCAGTATGTCATTCAAAGCCACTGTTTCCTTATTGATTTTATGTTGTGTTGATCTGTCCATTGATGTAAGTCAGGCATTAAAACCCCCTACTGTTACTGTATTATTATCAGTTACTTTCCTTTACTTTTGTTAATAGCTATTTTATGTATTTCGGTGCATAAATATTTACAGTTGTTGTATCTCCTTGTTGGATTGTCCCCTTAATGATTAGACAGTGTTCTTCTTTGTCTTTTGTTATAGTCTTTGCTTTAAAGTCCATTTTGTCTGATATAAGTATTGCTATTCTGGCTTTCTTTTGATATCCATTTGCATGATAAATGTTTCTCTACCACTCACTTAAAAATCTGCATATGTCTTTAGGTCTGAAATGAGTCTTATACAAGGCTTATGGATGGGTCTTTTTTTTTTTTTTTTAAATCCATTCTGTCATCCTATGTCTTTTGGAGCATTTAGTCCATTTGCATTCAAAGTCATTATTGATAGTTGTGTATTTACTGCTATTTTGGTACTTGTGGTTGTTTCCATTACTCTTCCAGAGTGCTAATTTGTTCCTTAGCTTCCTCTAGCCTGCTATTTATTCCGTCTGGCGTGTTTTTAATTTCATTTGTTGTGTTCTTCACCTCTGATTGGTTCTTTATCTTTTAAGGATTTCACTGATGTCCTCCATTCTTTTCTTAAGTCCAGTGAGTATCTTTATGATCATTACTTTAAAGATTTTATTTATTTAGAGAGAGAGTGAGAACAAGCACAAGCAGGGGGAGGGGCAAGGAGAGAGGGAGAGAATCCCAAGCAGGCTCTTGCTAAGCACAGGACCTTGATTTCACGACCCTGAGATCATGACCTGAGCAGAAATCAAGAGTCAGCTGCTTAACCAGCTGAGCCATGCAGGCACCCCTGATCATTACTTTAAATTCTCTATCTGGCATATTCTATTTGCTTTGCTTCAATTTCTTGCTGTGGTTTTGTCCCGTTCTTTCATATAGGATATATTCCTCTGTCTCCTCATTTTGTCTAATTTTGTGTCTGTTTCTGTGTTAGAGCAGTCAGCTATGTCTCCCACTCTCGAAAGTAATGGCTTTAAGAAGAGATCCTCTAATGCCCAGCAGTGCAGTGTTCCCTGTTCACCAGAACCTGGAGCTTTAGGTGCTGTCTTCTTTGAGGGTTGCATATGTTTTGCTGTTGTGTCCTGGCTGCTTTCTCCCTTAATCCAGTCATCTGCAGAGGTTCTTTTTGCCTGTCGTGGGAAGTGTTTGGTCCCCAGCCAGAATGGGGTGCACATTTTTGACAAGGTACAGCTCATGCTTCTGCATGGTTCACCACTACTGCTACCACTGCCTCAGGGACCAAAACCCTGCAAAGCACTCAGGTTGGGAGATGTGGTGTTGGCAAGGTTTGCAGTGGTATTCTCAGGGGACTTGCAGGGCCAAGACTGAGGCAGATGGGACTGGGAGAAGCTGTTCTGCCAAAGTGTGGGGGCGGGGCTTGGAGTAAGTGAGTTAGGTAGTGAATGCCCTCCCTCCCTCACTGGGCTCTTTCCTGCAGGTGGCCATGTTTATGCTGAGGGACGGAGGAGGGAGATGGCTTATGCCAGCTCCTTTGTTCATAGAAAAGTCCCTCCATGATCCCTGCCTCTGCCCTGGTGGGACATGCTCCAGAATGAGTAAACCACTCTCCTTCTCATAGGCCCCAGGCCGTTCTCAAACTGCTGCTTCTCTGCTGTATCTCCACAGGCTGTTTGTCATGGTATCTCTCTCAGGATGGGGACTCAGCTTCCTGCGTACTTCAGACTTTCCCAGAGCCAGTCCTGCTGATTTTTAAAGTTCTAGGCCATAAAGAACTGGTTTTAAGAACTCATGAAATTTGGCCCCTCTTTCTTTCAAAGCCAAATGTTGAGGGGATTCATTTTCCCACGTGGACTCCATATTGGGATAGTCTGTTTCTCTTCTCTCTCCATGTCTCTGGCTTCCCCAGCCCCCATGGATGGCCATGGTCTGTTTAATTCCCCACTGTCTCCACCCTTCCTCTCTCTTCACTGTGGCTTTTTCTCTCCCTTTTATTGTGGAGTTTGTTGTGCCAGTCTTAGGGTTGGTTTCTAGGTTATCGACACTGATGTGAATGTTACCTAGTTGTATCTGCAGGATGAGGTGAGCTTACAGTCCTCCTATTCTGCTGTCTTCTCAGGCTCTTCTATGACTGATAAAACCTTTAAGATCAACTAAAACCCCAACTCCATCTTTCTTTATTTTTTTAATAGGTCACAAGGCCACTGATTTTCCAAAGGGCACTTCTACCTCTGAAAAATTTCTTCTGTTTTTCTATACACTGAAAATCCTCAGCAGTGGACAGGTTTATGTACAGGTATAAACTGATTTGTCTGAAAAATTATGAGGCAGTTATTGGACTGAGAGAGCAGTGAAATGTTTCCTTATGTCTGAATCCCTCTCATAGGAAGACAGGAGAAAAGGCTATGAAATTGTTCCTCTAACATGAAAGCTATCTATGTCAAAATATTACGTTTTCGAAATTATTATTATTTAAGTTTCTCAGTCCAAAGGCATGTACAGAATGGGAGTAAAGGGGTCAAGACAAAATGTGCTCAAGATCTCCTGTTAGCTGAAGTTTCCTTGGCTCTCAAGAGTTGCTCCCCTGATAGAAGGTTAAATACCAGGTTCATATCTTCAGAGTCTTCACAAATAATTAGTAAGCTGTGAAAAAATGATAAGGGAACTCCTACCTTCCTCAGTAGTTAACCTTGATCTGGATCCTTTCTGTATTACCCAGCAAATACAAAGCTAAGGAAATCATCTGTTTATATTGGCCTCAGGTATAATGAATTAGAGGTCCTCAAATGTCGACATTATGGAAAGAGATGAACATTTCGTGTAAAAATTGGGGTTTTTAAGGTGTGAGGAAACAGCTTTTAAGATGGTATATCCAGGGTAGAAAAGATGGGGAAAAAAATCATAGAATTTCTAAACTCTTAATGATACATAGTTAGTAGGGCAAAGAGGTTATAAGTATTATCCTAATATATGGGAAGAAACAGGTCACAAGATAGAAAAATGGACAAAGGACATACCCAAAGAAGTTACAAAAGATATGCAAGTGACTAAAAAGGAAGACAGAGGCTATATTTTAATAATCAAGTAAGTGAAAATTAAAATTATAAGTCTGTTTGTCATACAACAAACTGGAAAAGAAAATGTATTCTTATTCATTGTTTATAAGTGTAAAAATAGAGTCATAAATTTATATACTTTTCTATATATATATATATTTGGAAATATTGAGAGAAAAATTTAGGGTATGAATACTTTTTGGCTCAGCAAGAAAGCAATGAAAGGTGTAACCAAAGGTATGGCTATAACCATATTCTTAGAAGATTTACATAGTATTACACAAATTTGTATAAAATCTAAAGAGTGAAATGGTTTAAGGAAGTGTGATACACTTAAATTATACTCTGCGGTCAATTAAAATGATGTAGAAACATCTGCTATTCACACAACTAGAAACTCTAAGTCAGGTAAGATGAATGAAATCCTGATATGTTAACACAAACATAAAAAATATCATTAATGGGGTACCTGGGTAACTCAATTGGGTAAGTGTCTGACTCTTGATTTCCACTTAGGTCATGATCTCAGGGTCATGTATTAGAACCCCACATCAGGCTCCAGCACTGGGCTTGGAAACCTGCTTAAGATTTTCTCTCTCTACCCCTACCCCTCCTCCTTCTGTCTCTTAAACAAAACAAAACAAAACAAAACACACGATTAACAAGAAAAGCAAGAAGTATAAAAAAGGTACATAAACCTAGAATCAATTGTATACATTTAAAAACACAAAGCTACACTATATATTTTATGGACGCATACATATATAGTAAAAGAATTAAAATACAAATGGAAAATCTACACTTAAAGGAAGTAAGGGAGGTTAAAAAGACTGGGGAAAGTTAAATAAGTGCCTTCAGCCATATCTGTAGTGTCATTCTGAAGCAGTCTAAGCTAATATAATAAAATATCAATACTTGTTAAACCTGGATAATGTATACTTTTCTACTGACAATATTATTCCATTTTAAAATATATTAGCAACATAATAAAAAGTTATAAAAATGAATCTTTAACATAGAAAAATACTTCAAATATATTAGTTATCCACTCAATAAGCAAGGTATAAAACATTTGCAACATACAATGCTATTAAATTTTTTTATATTTGCATTTGCACATAGCTAAAGCTTATAACCATAGGTTTCAAAGTAAAACATAGTTAACCATAGTGATGAATGGCTGAAGGACAGATCATGTGAACTTTTTTTCCTAAATCTGTATTTTCTGGTCTTTATACAATGAGTTTGTAATAGAAATACTTTTATTTTGGTATCAGTCTTCATTTTATATCAGTATTTATGCTTACTGATTTTAATCTGAAATGAAATTTGCATTCTTGGCATCTGCTAGAAACTTTGAGAAAGTTCCCACATGATCCTTCAAGAATGACAAAATGAAGAGGCCTCTGCCAAGGACAAAACTTTATGTCTGTGAACTTCTTGTTGCTTGACGTTTACATGTCTCACCCTAACTTTCAGTGGTCATTTTTTTAAAAGTTTCTATTTAAATTCCAGGTAGTTAACATACAGTGTAATATGAGTTTCAGGCATGCAATGTAGTCATTTATCACTTCTGTACAACACCCAGCACTCATCACAGCAAGTGCCCTCCTTAATCCCCATCACCAATTTCCTGCATCCCCCCTTCCACCTCTCCTCCAGTAACCATCAGTTTGGTCTCTGAAGGGTCTGATTCTTAGTCTCTCTCTCTCCCTCTCTTCCCGTCCCCTCCTTTGCTCTTTGTTTTGTTTCTTAAATTCCACATGTGAGTGAAATCATATGGTATTTGTCTTTCTCTGTCAGCAGTCGTTGCTTAGCCTGGGTTTTGCAGAATATAGTCAGAGTTTAAATATTCCAGTATCAGATACCTTGCTCAGCCATTCTTGGAATTTTACACATTGATGAAGAAGATTGCATGCAAAATAGCTCAGTAGAATAAGGAAGAAGCTTAGTTTTAAGGGCAGTTTGGTGACAAGGTAGGGGCTGAAGTTGGATCAGTTAGCTGCTAAGTTATTGATAGGTGAAGCAGTAGTATCACTTTGTGTGGAAAATACCGAGGGGCTGCCTGCCTTTCTGCCGACTTGTGATCCCTCTCTCCCTGTCAAAGAGATAATATCTTAAAAAAGAAAAAAAAGAAAATACTGAGGGGGAAAAAATACAAGGGGTAGCCTGGAGAGAGCTTTAAAGTTGGGTGGATTTTTCTCATCTGACCAAAATGAGAATATGCTTGAGTGCTGATTCAAAGAGTCCTTTTGTGAGAGAGATTAAAAACACAATTTCCGGGGAGAGAGTGAAGGAGACTCTGACATTAAGGAGTAACCAGAATCTTGAGAGAATGAGAAGGGGAAAACAGGAACCAGAACACATCTGAACTCAGTGGTCTTTGAAAACAGGGGAAAGAGAGAGGCTAGAAACAGAGGTGGGTTTTTCCATGGTGATGGAAAGGTATGGGAGTTCCCTTTTGGTGATTTCTGTTTTTGAAAGAAACTTAACACTCCATGCCTCTTATATTAACCACAAATATAGGATGAATACATAATGCCCCCTTCTCTCTCTCTCTCTCTCTCTCACACACACACTCTCACACACACACACACACACACACATGCACACACACATATAAGCAGTCACACTCAGGGCACAGTCACACATGCATTCACAGATACTCAAGAGGAGGGGGAAATGACTAATTTATTTTATGAGGTATCAAAATAACAATCACCACGACGGAAATAACTGACTATATTGGGACTGAATTCCATTCCTTATAGTTCATGCTAAAGACTTAAAGTTTTTGCCTAAAAGTAATTGCAAACAGGGCTTTAAAAGTCAACCAAAGAAATCGGTTGATTTTTTACTTCTGTCCTGATATACGACTAGAAGAGGATGAGCTGTGTAGCTAATGTGGAAAGTAAAACTTTTCTAGTTTTTTTTTTTTTTTGCATTCTTTGAAATGATGTGCAAATCAGAACCAACTGAATTAAGCAGGCGATGCATCGTACTTGAATACAGTGATTAATGGTACCTACACAGTAATTTATGGGAAAATGCTATTGAGCTCAGATATTATCCTGACCATTTTTGCCACACACTATAGTTCAATATGTGTGTGAGATATCACCTTTTTAAAAATAAAAAACAAATTTACATTATCTATTTTTTTTCCACATTATCAATCTCAGTAGGTAGACTCTTTTGACCATTTCCAGTACAAAGCAGTAAGCCTCACCTTGGTTATGCCTGTAGGATAATGTTTCTTTACAGTATCATGTTTTATGGGATCCCAGTGGAAAGGAGAAAAAGGATTAAAAGTGTTTAAAATTAAGAAATTCACGCACTATTAGTATAGGGTCATCATTCTTATTTTTAGTCTGCCCAATTCGAAATGCCAGGACTATATAAATATACGTGTGGACGTGTTTTGCATTATTAAAAAAAAAACCTCAGTGGAAGTACAGAATTAAAAATAACTACAAGTAGTTTATGCACAGTTGCTTGTATCTGTACGGATTTTTAAAAACCCTTACTTGTGTTTCCTATTTGCTTTATGCCCTTTAAAGGACTCAGATTCATAATATACAAAGAAGTTTATGTGATATATAGAGCAGAGCCATAAACCATATTTTATGCATAACAGTGATTAAATGCACGCTTGATATATTTCACTAAGATGGAAACCATGTCGAAAGGCTTACATTTTGATAACTTTCCTTTTGGGGGGCATTTTTAAATTATTTAAGTTGAAGAATAAAATGACTTGTTTGTGAATTTACATGCTCTTTTTAATCATCTTTAGGTAATGCTGATATGGCAAAGACGCTAAATTACAGGCAGCAGTGGCAATCTACTGTATAAAAGGCACAGAATCATTTTGTATATGAGTCCATGAGGAATATTCTGTTCAAGGAGAGGAGACATAAGAAAATTACCTAACTCATGAACCACACATTAAGAGCGTAGTCAGCTGTTGTAAATGCGTATCCAACAACAAACCATTATGTATCTTTGGCTTAATTATATGCGCTTATTACACACCTGTACTGGGGAGTGGAGGCTGCTATTTGCATTACTTGTGGTTTTCTCTATCAAAACAACATTAGCATTACGAAGCTTATCAAGGTTACGAATGAGCTCTCTGGCTTGGGTTTGTAGTCCTTTTATTTTGTGCACAGCCCAAAGATGATGAGGAGAACAAATTAGGAAATATTTTAATCATGTTAGCAAAGAATCTCTAAATTTAGAAATGGAGTGAATTTATAGACATGGACAGACATCAGCAAAATTACTAAGCTTTTGTAAATCAGCCTGACGTTTAGGAAGAGTAAAAAAGTTAGATAAATTCAGCTTTTAATTTTTTCCCCTAGAGTTCCATCTTAAAGGGTATTAATTATGGTGATGATGATGTTAGTGTTATTTACTAGTACCTCAAAAGAAGGGAAAATGTTAAACCACCAAATAGTTTATGATTTACACTTTCTGCAAGTCACATTAAATAAACAATCTAGGCAAAAGTGTTATTTGTATGTTTAAGAGCGTCTCCTAACCAAATGGAGGTATTAAAACATTTATTGTGAGGAAAGTGTAAATAGAAATATGTATGTATCAAAAACAGCCTCAAAAGATCATAAGTGGCTCTAAAAAGAAGAATTTTATGGAGTTCATTTATAAATGTCATCAAAACCTGTTACTTTTACAGATCAGATTCCCCTACTGATTTCTATGTGTGCTTATTTTAAAAGCATCAAAGTCATTAACCCAACCTTGAATTTCACCACTGTCTGTCCTTGACCTAATTTTTCCATCCCTTTCCTTTACTTCTGTCTTCTTCCCTTTCTAAAGGGGAAAAAGTACGCTTTCACTGAAGAAGATAACACATGTCCTGATGAACATAATCCTGTTACTGTAATTAAAATCATTTTGGAGGAATAAACGACAAATGGTGCCTGGTGCCTACAGAAAATTAAAATTCTATTTGGGATTCCCATGGGGTCTAGGACCAATCCCACAGTCGAAGCTTGATAGTTTCTTAGGAAGACAACAGTTTAGTAAAATAAGGGGTTTGGATCCATGAAAAATATAATAATCATAGCAAAAGGAGAAATACTAAATAATGTTATTGATTTATAGTAGGCACAAGAAAGGAGCAGATGGTTGTTTGGAAAAAACAGATAGTCATTTTAGTAGATGCCTCTTAATAGGAAACATGAATTGCATTTCTTACAACTGCAGAAAATCTACAAATAAATCTCTAGAAGTACCAACAAATTTCTAGAAATTGAAGTAATCCTCTGGTGATCTTTTTTCTTAAAGTTTAGGGTTAAATATGAAGATAAACAAAATTTTTCCAGCTCTTACATTGTATTTTAAAGATTCTGCGGCCCCTTCTTTCACAAGAGCAGACACTAAAATAAATAAGTCACTTTTCCATATCACACTGTAAGTTATAAACTAATTTGGCCTCATTTTATTAATATTTAGAGAGATTATTTTTCAACTCATTTAAAAAAAATATTTTTGTTCAGTAATTATCACAACATTTTTCTTAGGGATTGCTTTCAGAATGAAACCATCTGATGTGACTAGAACAATGAGGTAATTTTTTAGAACTTAGATTACCTCCACAATGTCTATTACGTATTTTTGCAACTCAGCAAATTATTTCATTTCTCTCTCCCTAGTATGGAAATTTAATCTAGGTATTTATTTCATTTTCAGTAACCTATTTGAAGGAAGACTACCCTTCAGTATATACTATTACATTATGCATTCACAACTGATACTATAAATTATGCAATCTAACAAAAATTATTAATGGTTTATGGGAAGGGGGGGACACAACTGTGAAATCTCAAGTGCTAGCAATAGAAAGTAATTTTCTCTGTTGCCCATCAGAAAGGAAAAGGAGCCCAGTGAGTGTGTTTAAACAGCTCCGTGACATTCACTCTTTCGCACCTGTCACTGTTTATAAGGACAAACAATGGTAAGACCCCAAAACAAACTGGAAGTCTAAAGCTTAGGCTGGCTTGCTTGCTTGCTTGCTTGCTTTTTTCCTTTCCTTTCCTTTCTTTCCTTCCTTTCGTTCCTCTTTTACTCTTATCTCACTGGAAATTTTCCTTTTTTTTTTAAGTTTTTATCTAAATTCCAGTTAAAAAATACATAATGCTTCACAAATTTCCGTGTTGTCCTTGTGTAGGACCCATGCTTATTCTTCTCTGTGTCGGTCCAGTTTTAGTGTGTGTGCTGCTGAAGTGAGCACAGGCCAGCTTTAAACATCAATAAACAGGTACTTTCAAACCACAACTTGGCATTTCAGTACTCTTCTGTGGAGGTCCATTTTAACACGTGGTTTGTGACAGCCACATAAAAGGAATTGTCAATTTACTGTATGATGTTGATGACCGAATTTGCCAGCTCTTTCCCTCTGCAATTGTTACTAGCACTCCCCCCAAATGGAATATTTTATAATTATTAAAATCACTGAATGTAGATTGTAATGACATTTCAGCCTATTTAATATCACCTGAATTAGAGAAGAGATCCTGTGAACCTGGGAATGAATTCTTGTGCAGGGCTGTGTTGCAGAAAAGCAACTCCTCTCTACACGGGTGTAGAGCAAGTGAGCACGTTGGCTAGGATCATTCAGAGACATCCCAGGTCAACCCAGAAGTCCCAGGTGAGGGAGGAAACTATACACTTGTTCATCTGCATCCACCCCTAGCGTTGCGTGGTTTATCTTTCCCCAGCAGCACTTCTCAACACCAAGAGGCTTGGTTCAAAGAGTTGATAACTTTTTTGCCAAAGTGGTTGAACAGAATGAGTTCTGCTACAGTGGACATGGGGCCTGGACTGGGTAGAAAAAGTGGGGAGTGTGTGAGAGATCACAGGATCAAGGTCAGAGCAGTAAATCCATGAAGGAGATCCCCTGGGATAGCACAGGTCTTCCCTCTCCTAATCTCATGCCCCCCATGATGATAGCTGTCATCATACAGCATTTCATCTCATACAGTATAAATCTGGGGACAGATGTGGTTCAATTTGGAGAACTCCATTTTACAGAAAGTTTTTAATTTCTGAAAAATTTTGTATAAAAATTACAGAGAAATTAGTTATATATAGGAATTCAGTGTGGATTAGGACAAATCTTAGTATATTTTCTTGGATTTGTGCTCCCAGCAATTATACTAAATCTCAAAATCTTAGAAAAACCAGACTTCATATTAAAACATCCCACCCAGAAAGATGAGCCTTTTCATTCCCTATTTTTCAAAGACTCCATCCTAATTCTATTAAAAATATAGAGTTACTTATTTGTTTTGCTTTTTTATGTGCACTGTGGTATTTCTTAATGCTAAGAATCAAAGTTCACTCAATACAGGATATTCTTATCTGCACTTTCATCCTTAATACATTGATTCATCCATAAGTTAATACACAAAGATAATGTTCTTAGGACTCATGAATCTGTTCTCTGCCCTTTTCTTTTCCAGATTTTATTTGATATTGGCCTAGGGTCTCTCCATAGTATACTAGAAGAGAGGATTCCTTTTGTTTTGTTCTGAGTATTCAATAATTTTGGTATAGGGTAGAGAATTGCAGGTAGAATCCTTGGATCATTAATGAAAATAATACTGCTAGGGATGCCTGGGTGGCTCAGTTGGTTAAGCATCTGCCTTCAGCTCAGGTCGTGATCCCAGGGTCCTGGGATCGAGCCCCACATAGGGCTCCTGAGCAGGGAGCCTGCTTCTCCCTCACCCACTCTCCTGCTTGTGTTCCTGTTCTTGCTGTCTCTCTCTCTCTCTCTCTGTGTCAAATAAATAAATATTAAAAAAAAAAGAACTGCTTTGCAATTTTAATTTTCCCATATGTTGCTAGTAATGAGTGAAATAAATTATTACACATTGGACTCAGTGTAGTGGGTTTAAGTCCTAATCCCAGGTATCTGTGACTGTGACCTTATCTATAAAGAGGGTCTTTAGATATATAATCCATTTAAGATGATGTCCTTCTGGATTGGAGTAGGCCCTGAAGCCAATGACTGGTGTTGCTTTGTTTTTATTTTTATTTTTTTAAAGATTTATTTATTTGAGAGAGAGTGTGTGTGTGCACGCAACTGAACATGGAGGAAGAGGCAGAGGGAGAACGAAACCCAAGCTGACTCCATGCTGAGCATAGAGCCTGACTCAGGGCTTGATCCCACAACCCTGAGTCAAAACCAAGAGTCAGATGCTTAACTAACCACACCATCCAGGCACCCCTGACTAATGTTTTCACAAGAGAAAAGAACAGCATATCTGGGTAGGAGACACAGAGGGCCACATGCAAGGAGAAAGGCCATGTGACACTGGAGGCCGGGGTGATGGCCTGACAAGCCAAGGAATGCTAGTGATTGCTGGCAACCACCAGAAGCTAGGAAGAAGACATGGAATGGATTTTGCCCTCAGAGTGTCCATAAGGAACCAATCCTGTCAGCACCTTGATGTTAGACTCCTGGCTCTTGAACTGTAAGACAATACATTTTTTTTTTTTTGTTTTAAGCCACCCAGTTTGTGATGTTATGGCAGCCCTAGGAAATGGATATGTGCATTATATGCAAATCTGTCAAATAACCACAGTTCAGCGTCTTTTTTTTTAAAGATTATGTTTATTAGAGAGTGAGAGAGATTTAGAGTGAGTGGAAGGAGGGGCAGAGGGAGAAGCCTACTCCCTGTGGAGCAGAGAGCCCGAAATGGGGTTCAGTCCGAGGACCCTGGAATCATGATCTGAGCCGAAGACAGACACTTAACCGACTGAGCACCCAGGTGTCCCACAGTTCAGATTCTTTTCTCACAAAAGAAGAGTTAGTGTGAGCCAGAACTTCGCATGCCTAGGACCCTGGGATCATGACCTGAGCTGAATGCAGACACTAAATGGACTGAACTCCCAGGTGCCCCAGAATTGGTTTTTCTATTAAAAATGAACATGTCATTCATGCATTAATACAGGTATATCAGAAATGTTAGAAGTATGTAAACTCAGAGGAAAAAACATTAATAGATTTGGGAGTTTGCAATTTTCTCCTTTTTGGTGGCACGAACTTCCTACTTTTTCTGTAGTATGAATTGCTTGTATAATTAAAAAAATAAAGAGTTTGCTTAGTGTATGGCATGAAATTTACATTTCTCTTAGGTCACATGTTTCCCTGACCTTGTGCCAGGAGAAGTAAGGCAATGGACCTATAGTCTTCTTGCCTTGAAAATTTTTTTCTTACCTGCGCGCGCGCGCACACACACACACACACACACACACACACACATCCAACTAACAAAGGAGTGTTAGCTTTATCAGCAATGAGATGTAAAGGAGACATAAATCATGGATGTATCTGACATTTAACCAATTTAGATTCCTTTCACACCACTTTCAATTTCAAGTGTGTCCTTTGATTCTCCATTTAGAGAAAACAACCCTGTCTGCTGATCCAAGAACATCTAACCAAGGCTGCCCCATCCCCACAACTCTTGGAAGCCTACTTAGTCACAACAGAGTAAATTGTGACTGCACACGCAACTCAAGGGCCATGTGTGGCAGCCTTGAGACTAACCCTGTTTTCTGGAAACAGTTGGCATATTCTGGGGTCTTCAGCTTTAGAAAAGTTAAGAATGCCCTGTTTCGGGGCACCTGGGTGGCTCAGTGGGTTAAAGCCTGCCTTCAGCTCAGGTCATGATCTTGGGATCCTGGGATCGGGCCCCACATCGGGCTCTCTGCTCAGCGGGAAGCCTGCTTCCCTTCTCTCTCTGCCTGCCTCTCTGCCTACTTGTGATCTCTCTCTCTCTGTTCAAATAAATCAATAAAATCTTAAAAAAAAAAAGAATGCCCTATTTCATGGCATTACCAGTTTTTAAAAGATGGTGATATTTCTAGGCTTCCCACTAATTTAAGATCAAAAGATACAGTTACCCTACAAGGCCTTACATGATCCAGACCTACCTTGCCAGATGCTTCCTTACTCTCCTCAGCCTTGGCCTCTCCATACTCCACCGAGTGGGCCATGACCTCTCCTGCCACAAACAGTTTCCGCATACTGTTCCCTTCCTCCCTGCCTCTCTACCTAAATAATCCAACTCATACCTCAGACTTCATCTGGGTTTTTTTTTTTAAGATTTTATTTATTTATTTGACAGAGATCACAAGTAGGCAGAGAGGACAGGAGCCTGCTTCCTGCTGAGCAGAGAGCCCGATGCGGGGCTCCATCCCAGGATCCTGAGATTGTGACCTGAGCTGAAGGCAGAGGCTTAACCTAATGAGCCACCCAGGTGCCCCTTCATCTGGATTTTTATTCCTTCAGAGTAACTTCCCTTTCTCCTCCAGACTATGTCAACCACACAATATAATATTCCTCTCCTTCCTAGCATTAACCAAGGGTGAAATTTTCTCTTAGTATGACTATTTTATTTAGTTCTTTTAAAGATTTTACTTATTTATTAGAGAGCACGCACAAAGAGGGAGAAGGAAACTCCCCGCTGAGCAGGGAGCCCAACACGGGGCTCAGTCCCAGGACCCTGAGTTTATCACCTGAGCTGAAGGCTGTTGCTTAACTTCCTGAGCCACCCAGGTGCCCTGGTATGACTATTTTGTTAATACCTATGACATCCTCCAAAATATAAGTTCTATGAGGGCAGAGATGAAGCTGTTTTTTTGTTGTATTTTTTTGTTCACTGTACAATCCCCAGCTCTTGGACAGTGCCTGGCACATGTTTAGGCTATAAATAAATACTTAATTGAACAAATAGATGAGTGAATTAGAAATAAAAACTTAAAAAATGTTTCAGTGCCCCCAATTCTTGAGAACCTCTCTTTTCAAGTCTGAGTGACACGAAACTGTGCACTGGCTCAAACATAGATGGAAGGAGAGCTTTGAAACTAGTGGAGTTTTGTGGTTATCCCTAAACCAGTGTTTCCCGTGTGAGCACCATTTTCCTTTTGATGTACATTACCAGCAGTTCTCTCATGTATCCAGTTCCCAACAAGAAACTTCTAGACTTTGTTCTTTCTGTGTGGGTGATGTTTTACATTGTATTACTCAGTAGAGTTACAATGAGGGTATATTCATGGCAAGAAGGTAGAGTCCTCCATCCCTAGGTTACACATGTATATGTCTGCGTTTTTTTGTTTTTTACCTGCCAACTATTCTCTGATATCCTGACCAGGCCTCCCAAGATGGTTCCTTTCCAGAATGACCTAGTGTACGGGGTCTCTAGACTCAGCCCCTCTACTCAGTAAAGCTTCACACAACGTTTTGATTGCTTTCTAATAGACATACCAAGGGCAAGAACTGAGACCAGTTGCAAAGTTTCATTCTCTCTCCATTCCTTATCGATTGCCAAGCCAGGTATTCCTGAAATTTTTCCTGTCCTCTGCCTGGAGGTGGGATTCTTCAACTACCCAGACAGTCATGCTCCTCGGGGCTCACATAGGACACTTGACCACATTGCTGAGTTCCAAAGGTTTTGCTCAAGATCTCCCTCTAAGCCCCGGTTGTCGCCATGGGATACTCACTCCAGAGGAGGGGAAGATTTTCTCATCTTTCTTTCTGTTTAACCCAAGGCAGGACTAAAGGCTATGGTGACAGCCAAACACCATGTTCTTAGGCCTCATTTGGAACACAGATGGGCAAGTGTCTGCCTATTCTTTCATAGAAATACAGAAAGAAAATGAGATTCTAGGAAGAAGAGGAGTTCTTACTGGGCTGTTTAATGGTGTTACACATTCTCTCCTTGCAAACAGACCAGTCGTTTCAGAAAAGAGGCCTTTCAGGTATCCTGCTTGAGATGTTCCCAGTCTATTTACTACTTGCACACCCCCAGAGAAGGAAACATCCTTATACCCTAGTGTCTGGGCCTCTGGCTCATGAGGGGCATTTCTCCAAAGGTCTCCCGTGAAATAGAGCCAACTAACGATTTTGAGTAACAGTTATCAATGTGGTGCTCATTTTAATTAGACCCCCTCAGCGGGCCATTATGGTCTGGTTCTCTGAAGGGCCCTCCCTCCTGCCTTCTTGGAGCCAGCAGTGCACACCCTGAGGAGGAAGACTGTGTCTGCTCTGTCCTTTCCCCAGCTGCTCCCACCACCACCAGGCCTTTGCTCACTTCTGGAATCTCCCTACACACCTTGCCTACCTTTCATGCATGACCCTTTTCCTTGTTTTCAAACAACTTTTTAAATTTTTGTCAGGATCTGATTGGGTTTCTTCAACAATTCATGAAATGGGCAGCATCCCATTTAATAAATGGAAGGGTGCTCCCAACACTGGGCCTTTTTCATACCTCTTCCTGGTGTTGAGCTTGACAAGAAAATGACGAAAAGGGAGAACCACTCACGTATGTTTTAGAGATGAAGTGGGAAGCCTTACATCACCAGCCTTATAAAAATCTCAGGTTTTGCCTCTTCCTGGTTTTTTTTGTTGTTGTTGTTTTGTTTTTAAAGATTTTATTTATTTATTTGACAGAGATCACAAGTAGGCAGAGAGGCAGGCAGAGAGAGAGGAGGAAGCAGGCTCCCCGTGGAGCAGAGAGCCCGATGTGGGGCTCCATCCCAGGACCCTGGGATCATGACCCCAGCCAAAGGCAGAGGCTTTAATCCACTGAGCCACCCAGGCGCCCCGCCTCTTCCTGTTTTAAGGGGATATTCTGCTCGTGGAAATCTGACCAGGCTGCATTCTGCACCATCCCAGCCGTGGAGAAAGCTCCCTATTCGATATGCATCTGAAGAGACACGAGTATATTATTCCTTCCAAAGTCAGCTGCAATTGAAGCTCACTAAATTGACTCCACATCTTCCTATCTTGAATAGTGACAGAGGAATACCAAGTATTTTTTACTAAAATGCTCATTTTTAACCAACCCCTTCTTTGAAGATTTTTTTCAATCACTGATGCAGAGGACATGCTCTTTCCTTCACGGAAGACGGCAGAGCACCAGCAAGTCAGGGTTTGAGTCCAGGGGCTACTGTCAGTGCCTCAGACACTTACCTAGCAACTGTGTCCTTTGGCCAGCAATGTCCCGCAGAATTGAGGGCGGAATTTATTATAAATGTAAGGAGACTAATGTCAGAGGGAAATTCTGAGCATGTGTGTGCATGTGTGGGGAGTAAGGCTGATGCAGGCACACGCCTGTCCTCATCCCTTGATGCACCATATTAATCATGGCCAAGAAAATAAGAATTGATATCTCACATAATAGAAAAAAAATGTATTTTAGCAAACAACAGCTTACACCATCTGAGCATTTCCTGAGCATTCTACACTGAGCCAGCTGACAAGTTTCTTTTGATTCGTCTGTTCATTCTCCTCATCTTCGGGGGACCCCGCCATCTCCCCACGCTGCTCTTCCTCTTGCAGAACTGTCCTGCCCTGGGTTGTGTGGAGATCGATGCAATGGTGGATGATAGAAAAGTAACACAAGGATAGGCAAGCAAGGGGAAAATGTGGCATTGGGCAGTCGGACCCTTAGGTTGTTTTTACTTAATTCATGTGGGAGAAGCCCGTCTTCAGCAAGCACTAGATTCCTCAAGGTTACTTTAGTCCCATCTCACAGGGATTATCATTTCCTAGATGATGCTGACACAGCAGGTGCCGTGCTGAGAGCTGTGCATGCATCAGTTCATTTCATTGTCACAGCGCTCCTCTGTGACCCTGCTGTGATGATCCTTTTTACAGCTGCAAACACTGAGGTTCATAGAGGTTGAATAACTCATCCAAGGTCAAATAAACAACAGGCAAATGCAGGGTATTAACTTGACTGTGCAGCCTGGAACCTGTGCACTAAATTAGTGCTTCTCTGCACTTTGTTTTTTAGTCTTAGAATTCCAAACTACTTCATAGGTTTCAATAAGCAATCACAAAGAAGTAGCCAAAAACGTAAAACCTGTATAGAGAAAGCTCTGAAAATGGGTGAATTTGCCATAATTATAGAGGCAAAACCTAACACTCTGAAATATGAACGTTTTCTCCTGGCCTTACATGAATTTCCTTTTACCCGTGGAATCACAAAATGGGACCTCCAGAGCTCAGTGTCACCCCTTGTCTCTCCATGCAGCCGAGATCTAATCATTCTGCAATACAAATATTACTCTGCTGTAAATTAGCCTCAGAGGTGGAGCTGGCCTTGGAGCTGAAGTGCATTTTAAAAATCACAGCTGCTAAGTAGTACTGAGTTTTTGCCAGAATACAATTTGACCAGCCCTGTCCTCCCAGATTTATTCTGAAGTTTACAAATATCCCATATTATCCCCTTGTAAGAACAGGGACATCAAAGGAGGCATTCCTCCCGTAGCTGATTTTGCTACCACTTGGTCCATTAAATTCCCCTGGCACTTGCTGAGCTTAAACAAACAACTCCAAATGGGAGAAAATAGCATTCTGGATGCTATTTGTTTGATCAGGCTGTGAAAAACTCAATCACTCAGTCAAGCTTGCATGCTGAAGGGGCTCAATTGACGGACCACAGATTTGCGGCGTGAGCCTGCATCGGTGAGTGGAGCCGACTCACAAAATGGCTATTGATCATGACGATGGTAAGTTTTTATCTGGTAGCAGCCTGGAGAAACAATACCAAAAAAAAAAAAAAAAGATCTGCTTGTAAGTGATGCCCAGGTAGGGTTTGGACTGAGAGACAGACGTTTGAAGACCTATTTGTTAGAACACTCCTTGACTTTCTCTTATTTTGAGAGCTACTCTGGCTGCAGAAAAGGTTTACACCCATGCATCTATGGAAATACAGACTTAAAGAAGGGGGGACCGAGAAGCCTCATTTAGAAAGTTAGCTTTTGAATATTTTATCGCTGTCCATCTCCTGTGCCCCAGGCTGGCTTCTTGAGAAAACCTGATTTTATTTCAGCCTCCTCCTCCGTTAAAATTCTGCTCTTTAAACCCAACTCTGGGTTGAAACCTTGTTGGCAAAATAATATAAGCTGGTGTCTGCAGCTAGATGGACCCTTCAAGCCCTCCCAAGGTGAGAAAATGTTATTTTTCCCTTTTATGTGTTGTGGTTCATTGGATGGTATCTGTCATCTTGTCACGTAATAGGAACCACGTTCACAGTGTTGAAATACACCCTGAAGCAGCAAGCGCCCTGGATGTGGGAGTGGCCTCAGGGCTGAGGTCCTCATCAGCTCCTGTATGCACTCACAGGCTGATGAAGAAGATGCCTCCTTAAAGTGTACCATTTCATTCGCATTTTGTCGCAAGGGTCGGGTCACACGGGAATGATCTTCCCATTGGAGAGGGAAAGGGATAATTGGATTGCCTGTAGATGCCTTCTACCATATTTTGCATTGACAATTGAAAAGGCATGAAAAATCAGCCGATTTTATTTTATCCTGTAACACACACACACACACACACACACACATACACACACACACGCATGCACACATACACACCCCATTCTGATGGGGGAAACAAATAGGTGTTTTATTTATTATGAGGTTAGCTATAGTGGAATCATGGTGCTTGTATATAGCCAAGGATTTCTCAAAGGTGCAAACTGAGAGCCCTGCGGTGGGAAATAGTATTAGGTTTCCATCTTGGGGAAACTACCCCTTTGCTGTTAGCTCTATAGAGTCTCCAGGAAGCTGCCTGTAGGGGAGCCTTATACTCAGTCCGTGAGCTTAACCCTATTGCTCCTGCTCCCTTGGGTGGCACAGTGTCCTTTAAGATTTTTTTTTTTAACTTCAAGCACAGTGAAGTGCTTCAAACACAAGTATACTTAATCCTTTGTCCACTATTATATCTTCTTCTCTCCCTCTCTCCCCCTCCCTCTCTCCCTCCCTCCCTCTCTCCCTCCCTCCCTCTCTCTTTCACTGTCCCCTGTGGGGAAAGTACATGGGATGATTTTCCCATTGACTTCTTCCAGTCAGGATTATCATAGCTTCAAATCTTCAGGAGAGACGGTCCTGCCTATTGACAAATAGGTTTCTTGAAGCAGTTTGGAAAAAAACTTTTTCACAAATGATTTTGGGATCTGTCTGAAGAAAACAGACCCAAGAACACAGAACCAGAAAGTGTACAAATACTTAGAGGCTAACGATCTAACCAGTGGGTTCTTGTGATATTTCTGGTGTTTCAGATAGGAGAACTCTAAGAGGAAAAAGAGACCCCCAAAAGCTCTTCAAAGATTTAGGGAGCCATTTCAGCTGTTGTCTAGTATGTTCAGGGAGAATGTCCTGTTGAAATAAGTAAGAGTTTTCAAACATACAAAAGATATGGACAACCTCATTGCCATGATCAATGTGTCTCCCTAATGGACTTCTGGCTCTCCTGTCTGATCTTTTCTCTAAATGGCTCTCGATTAGTTTAAAGCCAACTAAAGTGGACAACTAAAAATACTGAAGTATTTTTTATAATACTCTCTATTTTATTTACTTAGTTGCTTTGTATTTATTTAGGCAGCAATTTTTTGTATAGGACACATGAGGAGATAGCCTTGCTCAAAGCAATGTGTTCTGAGTACTCAATTGAACTGGTCTTATGGCTTCACTTGAGTACTGGAGTACACCTACCTGCCTTAAGGATTTCCGTGCTAAATTTGTTTTAGCTAAGGTCTAGAAGTAGAATTTTGAGGCTTCCGGTCTCACTTATCTATACATTAAAATAGGTGTAAATTATTTTCTAAGAAGAGGCTTCATTCTGCTCATAAAGACAGAATAGTTTTAAAGTGCCCTTTTTCTGTGGTCCTGTGTTTTTTGCTAGATGCCAGTAATTTCATAAGTGTCAACCATACTTGTGGTTAAAACTTCTAAAGGTATAATTCTAAATTTAGTTGTGAGCAGAGAGCAATCATACTCCATATAATTGCCAAAGAGCACAATCTCTGTACTTGAATTGCCTTTGGGATAAAGTGGTTAGCCCACGTCAGTAGGCTCATAACACTGGTCATGTACTACCCTTCCAGATATTGTTGAGGACATTGGTCATTATGGTGCACAGTACCGTGTATGTGGGACCTTCAGGATAATTTCTTCCTCGTCCTTAGTGTCTGGAGGAACTGAGCGTCTTCTAATATTTGTCCATTTTTGTTTTATGGGTAATGTGGCTGGTGTATTGCCATTTGTTGCTTATAGGGATGGTCCAAATAGGAGCGTACTAATACCAAGATGAGCCTGGGCCTTTGGGGTAGTCATTTTATATAGCTTTACCCTGAGATCTGTTTAAGGTCTTTGTCCTTGTTTTTCCTTTTTCTGTCTCTGCTTGATTTTCTCTTGCTGCAGTTTAGTAATCTGGCAAATCATTTTTGTGGAAAAGAAGGTGAATCAATATTGCCACGTAAGGGAAGGAGGATATTGCCCCCAAAGACGCAGAAGAAGAGTTTGACATATCATACAATAAGCTGGTAAAAATGAGAGATTATTCCTGCTCAATCCCTCAAAAGAATTAAAAAAGAAAAAAAGATCTCTGAAAAAAAGCAGGCATCCTCAGGAAAAATCAAGCTGTGGTAAAGTCAGAGCTACAAATATAGTTAAAATAAAATAGTGCAAGTAGAAAAAAATCACAATAGTGATGGAAAAGTATAAATTATTTTTTAGCTTTTACTTAAATTCAGTTAGTTAACATGCAGTATAATTAGTTTCAGGTGTACAATATAGTGATTCAGTAACTCCATACAACACCTGATGCTCATCACAAAAAGTACACCTCTTCATCCCCATCACCTCTTTCATGTATCTCCCGACCCTCACCTCCCCTCTGGTAACCATCACTTTGTTCTCCATAGCTAAGAGTCTGTTTCTCAGTTTACCTCTCTTTTTTTCCTCCTATGATCATTTGTTTTGTTTCTTAAATTCCACATATAAATGAGACCATATGATATTTATCTTTCTCTGACTGACTTACTTCACTTAGCATAATACTCTGTAGCTCCACCCACATTGTTGCAAATGGCAAGATCTCATTTTTTTTTTTTTATGGCTGAACACACACACACACACACACACACACCCCACATCTTCTTTATCCATTCATCAGTCAAAGGACATTTGGGCTCTTTTCATAATTTGGCTATTGTTGATAATGCTGCTATAAACCTCAGGGTGCTATATCCCTTCAAATTAGTATGGAAAGTGTAATTTGCTTTGATGTTGTTTATAGATAGCATAAAAAATTTGCAAATCTGAATTTATACTGTGGAGGACACACTACAGTGTGTCTGGGAGTTATTCTCCCAGAAGCAGAGTAAAAAATACAAAGAAGTAAGATGAGAAAAAAAGTAGAAGACAGAGATTTCAGGTCAGACACATAATAATTTTCCAAATGCAAAAACCAGAGTGATACATGTGAAATGATAGTCAAAATGTATTAGAAGACATTTTCTTGAGATGAAATAAAATCACAACTCAAAGGGACTTATCAGAATCTAGGCAAAATTATAAAAAGGACCTACATCTAAATAAACACTAATAATTTTTAAAACCTAAGTTCAGGGGCGCCTGGGTGGCTCAGTGGGTTAAGCCGCTGCCTTCGGCTCAGGTCATGATCCCAGGTCCTGGGTTCGAGCCCCACATCAGGCTTTCTGCTCGGCAGGGAGCCTGCTTCCTCCTCTCTCTCTGCCTGCCTCTCTGCTTACTTGTGATTTCTCTCTGTCAAATAAATAAAATCTTTAAAAAAAAATAAAATAAAACCTAAGTTCAAGAAGGATGTATAATTTTCAGAAAGAAGCAACAATAAGAACACTCAAATTTCTCTTTTTTAACATGATTGAAAGTAAGAAAAAAATATCTATAGAATTTTAAGCTATGAAAGGTTGGAAAGCAAGAATTTTATATAAACTCTGATGGCATGGCTATGCAGACAGTCAATCAAGGGTTAAAGGACATAACACTATGTGTCCTTCCCAAGAAGGATACCTGAAGATGAATCCAGCTGACCTAAATAAATGAATAAGCAAACAAACAATACAAGAATGCAGCATCAAGTATAAAAGACTGGCAGGATTCATTGAAACCAATGTAAAATTTAGAAAATTAAACTGTTGTAATCACAGAGTTCAGTGAGAAACCTAGAACTATTATTGAAACAGGAGATTCAAGTGATTGAAATGTTGTATAGGGGCACCTGGGTGGCTTAGTCGATTAAGTGTCTGCCTTCTGCTCAGGTCATGGTCCCAGGGTCCTGGGATTGAGCCCTGCATCAGGCTCCCTGCTCAGCGGGGAGTCTGCTTCTCTCCCTCCCTCTCCCACTGCATGTGCTCTCTTTCTCTCTCTAGCCCTCACTCTCTCTCAAATCAATAAATAAAATCTTTTTAAAAATGATGTATAAAGGTAAGCTGGGTTTATAACCTTAAATGAAGTAAAAATTTGGAATTGGAGTTCTGACAGGCCACAGAAAAGTAAGAGACCACTAAGGTCTTAAGCATATGTTATGTGAGGATGTTGAATCAAAATGTATTTTTTATGACCTCAAGAATGAGAGAAACAGAGGTTTCAGGATTAATTTAATATAGGTCACTACAGAATTCAAAATTTCTGCCTTCCCAGTAACTGCAAAAAAATACCAACAGGTGAATAACTGTCTACCTAGCAGAAGATAGAAAACAAAGATAACAGTACCATCAGGAAGCTTAAAATGAGAAAAATAAACATGCCCACTTTGACAATACATGCCAGTAAGCTACCACCTCCCCATATCCCTCGACCCTCAGCCTGATGGAAAGATCATTTTATTGAAGAAACTGAGAATAGCATGTGATCCTTGCAGACAACCTGATGTAGAAAGTGGTTTTTTGTTTGTTTTGTTTTATTTTTAGGTACATAAATTCATACTTTTGAACATAAATACTGTGGTAGATTGAAGATGGCTTCAAAGTCTTTGTCACTCTTGTCCCACCAAGAGGTGGAGTTGACTTCCCTGACCCTTGTTTTGGACTCACCTTGTGACTTGCTTTGACCAATGAAGAGCAGCAGAAGGTCTGTCCTAGGTCTTGGACAGCCTGAGTTTGTGCTCTCTTGGAATCTTAAAGCTACCATGCTATAAGGAAGCCCAAGTTACCTTGCTTTAGACAGAGGCCGCAGGAAGTTTTACCAGAATATATTTTACCACAATAAAAAAGTACATCAAAAGCACAAATACATGTTCCCTTCATGTCATTTTACCCTACCCTTATCACAGTTACTTTTAGTATTAATAAGGAATTTTCCCACTTACAGTTTGCTCAATTTTTTTTATTTGAAAAATCCAGATAATTTGGAGGGTTGCCAAATGAAAATCATTATCTAGTGATAACACCCTCAGACTTCAGACCGATGACATTTCTGTGAACTCTGCTGGCCAGATGCACACTGTGGGGGTGGTAGCCAATTCCATACAAGCAATATTTTCTACCGAGGAAATATTCTTCTTTTCTAAAGTTCCAGTTAATGAGCAAAGCAACCTGTTTGTTACCATAGTCTCAATTTATTATGTTAGCTGTCCCCTCCTAACCCAAATTGTATAGTTAGCATCTAGAGGTGTAATTTCTGTTCCTGAAGTAAGTAGATTTCCAGGGGACCATGTGTGGGAATCTTACTGCATTTTTCTCATGGCTCAACCTTATTCCATCATCTTGTCTGCTTGGAAATCTCCTGCGTGGACCCTGCTTCCATCTCATACCTACCTTTTCCCTCCTGCCTTTCACTATATGTCCTGAACTGCTTGAAGCTATCCTCTACTCCCGCTCTCACCTTGGTATTTCTTAACTCTGTATCCTTTTAGAGCCGTATTCTCCCCCTACAATTTTGTTTGTGCTTCTTCCTTACACACACACACACACCCCTGGCAAACCTCCACATATCATTGAAACTCTCTTCAACTATCACAGCCTTCTGATAATTTTTTTGGATCCTCTCCACTCTACCTTCTCTAGACATGCAAATCCATGCACACTTCAAGAGGATTTAGATATCTTTCCTCCGGGCTCCTAAGGGTTTTTCTCTCTTATCATACTTATTACATGGCATTACATTTATCTCTTTCTGTGTTCATTCCACCCCCCCCCCCAATCCCTTCTCACTCACCTCTAAGTTCTTGGAGGACAGAAGCTCTGCCTTGTGACTTCCGGATCTCCCAGCACCTAGGAGTAACATCAGTGGCTGGTGACTGATTGACCAAATAAAGAAGATGGATTCCTAATGAGTGAGTGAGTGAGTGAGTGAGTAGCATGGACCTCACAATGTTAGTGTGTGCAAATAGGAATGCAGAAAATGGCATGGCCCCTGCCTTTAGTTCATCAATAACCAACTTGTCAGTTATTCAGTAGAGTAGAAAGCCTCTACATTTCTTATTGTTCCCTCCACCAATAATTACATAAAAAACCTTGAAATGGTCAGCCACAGTTGTAGGATTTATATCTATTGATATGATGTTCCTGTTTTACTTCAGAATCTACTTAACTACAAAATGAGTCTGTTTCAGAAAACACTTTCCAGCTGAATGTTGTTCTATAACAAAGTTCATCAGAGACAGAAAGAGTTAACTATGTACTTTTCTTAATAAAATTGAAGAGGCAGGGCATCATTTTTTTGAAGTATGGCATGCTCTGTGACACCATGTAATTTGGGGGGGTATCTATACTTTGCTTGGAAAAGAAAAAACAATACCTAGTTTCTTTTTAAGACTATTTGTGCTGCCAGGAAAAAAAATCATTTGCTCTGTCACAATTATGGCCATAAATCTTAGAGTGAGGACCTTTAATGATGGCTACAAAGCTTCCTTTATTTTACCTTACACAGACTTCAGACTTACTAAGCATGTCAGGAAAAGCAGACTGGGTCCATTTTAGTTCTTCAAATGTATGTTTGAGGAATGTGTCACTAAAAAGAAATATTTCTCTGGCCCTGATTTTGCTTGGCCTAGGGTAAGACTTCTGCATTCTCTATGTAATCAATTAATTACAGTAAATGATTTAGTGATAAGTAAAAGATTTAGACTTTCACTTCTTAGTTTACTGAAACCATTGAAATAAGTTGGTTTAATCCACTTTCAGGTTTCTTTGTGACTTGAGGTTCCATGAGCTTTTAAAAAAAATTTTTTTTTTAAGATTTTATTTATTTATTTGACAGAGAGAAATCACAAGTAGGCAGAGAGGCAGGCAGAGAGAGAGGAGGAAGCAGGCTCCCTGCTGAGCAGAAAGCCCGATGTGGGGCTCAAACCCAGGACCTGGGATCATGACCTGAGCCGAAGGCAGCGGCTTAACCCACTGAGCCACCCAGGCGCCCCTAAAATTTTAATTCATTTTGATGGAGCACCTGGATAATTCAGTCAGTTCAGCAACAGACTCTTGGTTTTGGCTCAGGTCATGATCTCATGAGATCAAAGCTGGTGTGTGTTCCTCCACACTCAGTGGGCATCCGCTTGGGATTTTCTGTTTCCCTCTTCCTCTGCTCCTTTTCCTGCTCATGATCTCCCTGTCCCTCTCTTTCTCTCTCAAAATAAATAAAATCTAACAAAATAAAAATTTTAATTCATTTTGAATAGGAAATAGATGCTTGGAATATTATATTCAAAAGACCCCAAAGAGAATGGTGCAAGATCTTCCCCACCCCACCTCGGGCTCCCTGCCTTCCCTAACACCTTCCTTGATCCAACCACGTGTACTACCTGCTTCTATATCCTTTCAGAGGTATTATATGTAAACCAAATATAAATATGCAGATTTTGTTTTTTTTAATTGAATATCTATTTGAGATCACTCTGTATCAACATATATGGAGTTTGTTTTAAAAGCTGCATAGTATTCCTTTGGATGGGTAAACAATTTATAATCAGTAGCAAGGTGATAAATATTACAAATGACATTTCAGTGAATATCATTGGAACACATATCTTTGCACACATGTGAAATTGTATATATAGCTTAGATACATAAAGAGGAATTGCTAGGTCAAAGGTTATATCACTTTTTTCTTTTCTTTTTTTTATTTTTTTAAATAGTAAGGAAGATTTATTAAGGACTATTGTGATAGGTATCTAGACTCTCAGAATAGGAGACAGAGATTAGGCTCAACTCTTTTTTTTTCCTTTTTTTTTTTTTTTATGATGGACATTGGAGAGGGTATGTGCTATGGTGAGCGCTGTGAATTGTGTAAGACTGATGATTCACAGACCTGTACCCCTGAAACAAATAATATATTTATATGTTAATATATGCAGTTTTTTCTTAATCATACTATAAACCACTCTCCATAGATTTATACCAGTTTATCCTACCACCAAAACAAGCGTGCTGGAACTGTCCTATTTCTTATCAAAGAGTGTATCACTAAAATCGATCTTGACCAAACTTACAGGTTAAAATATGCTCCCAGAGGGGCACCTGGGTGGCTCAGTGGGTTAAGGCCTCTGCCTTCAGCTCGGGTCATGATCCTGGCATCCTGGGATCAAGCCCCTGCATCGGGCTCTCTGCTCAGCGGGGAGCCTGCTTCCTCCTCTCTCTGCCTGCCTCTCTGCCTACTTGTGATCTTTGTCTGTCAAATAAAATAAATAAATCTTTCAAAAAAAATATGCTCCCAAATATTATAAAATATGGGGGAATCCTTATGTTTTTCTACGACAGCCATTTGGAAAGCATTTTTAAATGTGAAAATCTTCTTATTTAGAATATTTGAACTCAGTTTGATGCCTGAGATAATCTGAAATGGCTTAATACCCATGGAAAAAGAAATTTTCAAATTGTACCGGTGGCAAATTCATTCATGAGGGATCTGAATCATAAGCCAAAAGGAGGAAAGGGGAATTTGAAACTTTTCTCCCTTTCCTTTTTTTCCAGCCCAACCCTCTGTCTCCTGAATTATCTTTGCTTAATCCTCCCCCACCTTTTCCACATTTTATAAAGGGATATGCAGTTTGCATTGTCTTTATTCCTGAGTGTGGTTACTCAAAGTATAGTGACTGGATAAAACCGCCTGTCTGGACATTCAGCTAAGAGATAGGACATTTATGCTTGTCTTTTAACCAGGTTACCCGATCATCCTCTGCGCTAATTCTCCTTTGGAGTTGAGTTTTTATTTTTCCATTCTTTGCCTTCTTAGGAAAGAGACCTATTCTTTGAATCTGTAGAGCTGACTTAAATGCTCACTTTTCTGAAGCAGAGCACAAATTAATGTAATCTTTATTATATGCTAGTCACCGTCATTGTGGTTAAGTACCACGTAGCGCAGATGCAGCATTTTTTAACGACACATGCAAACACACACACAAACACACAGGCACCATGATTTCTCTTTGATGAATATGGCAAGCTGTTCATTTTTTCACAGCTGTAAAAAAGACCATCAATTGTAGTAAGTAAAATGAAAGTACCCATTTCCTCTTCTTGACTGAAAAGAGAGAGCAAAATCAAGTTAAAGCAAAAACTTGACTAGGATTCTTATTCCTGGCTGTATATTTCTACTTGAGCAATATTTTAAAAATTGTATTTGGCCATTCTAAAAATTAAAAGACAAAACTGGACACAATGGGGGATCTCACTGGGATAGTATTGCAAATCAGCATTTAACTGGGCCATAGCAGAGTCTAACCGAAGATTTACATAAAAACCAAAACATAAAATTAAAAAGTAAAAAGTTTCAGTAGGTTTTCAGTCCAAGTATCCCTTGATAGAAGCAAAGTCAGTAGCAAAATCTTTATCACACTTGCTAAAGAAGTCAGTTCCTTACACATAACCTAAATGATCAGTGTGAGTGCTGGTAGTTTCTTTTTCAGTTTTGCTTTTGATTAAAAATATGTGTGTGCTAGGTGGTAAGTGAATGCTGATGAAGTATACCATTCCACTTAGCTCTGTGAGGAATATTTATGTTCTGTACATAAGAAAATGGGCAAGGACTTCTGGGGGAACTGTTAGGTCAAAGGCAAAAGCAAAAGGAAGATTCAGTTATAAAACACGCAGAACTTCTAATACGACATAGCAAGAAAAACAATACAAAGCACTAACCAAAAATGTGTTGGCAAGATTTCTGTAAGGAAAGTAGGGATGCTGGAAAAATGGAGGAAACTAAACTGCCAAGGAGGACAATGGGCAAAGAGACATGTTGATGATGTGGGTTGACATGTTAGGGCCCATAAATAGAGGGTGTTCTAAGAAGAAAAGGACATTTTAAAAATAATACTAACATCTCATCCAGAAGAGCCTATACTTTGAAACTCTTTTTAGCTAGGGAATGACCTCTCCGTTCTATAGCAGTGGTTCTTAAAATGTGGTCCCAGACCAGCATCATTGGCATCGCTTCTAGAAACTTGTTAAAAATTGCAAATGGTCCCACCCCAGATCCATGAATCTGGGTTGAGGCCCAGAAATGTGCATTTAACAATGATTCTGATGCAAGCTTGTCTGGCCCCCACTCTTCTATAGATGAAGCCATTGTCTCGGAGCTTCAGAAAACATCTGTCAGGGGGTGCCTGGATGGCTCAGTCAGTTAAGCATCTATCTTTGGCTCAGGTCATGATCCCAGGGTCCAGCTGTTTGTAAAGGATATTAACTATTTCTTTTTCCTCTCCGTTATATCAGTTTGAGGCAAAGATCATACTGAACATGAATCCTGTGTGGAAATCTTGGAAGATGAGTGTTTCTAGATGGCAAAGTGTTTTGGAAGTTTAAGTTAGCCTGCTTGTATGCCATAGAGACCACTGTGGTTTTTCTATTGTTGAGCAGTGTGATTATCATAGTAATAGTCAATATTGATTGGGCATTTAGGGAGGCATTGTGTCGAGAAAAATCTTATTTAACTTATATGTCTGTGAGGTAGATACTATTATCATTTTCATTTTATAGCTATAACAAAGAGGTTAATTAACTGTCCAAGATCATCCAGTTAATAAATAAGTGGTAGAGAGGACATAGCTGGTCCTGATGCCAGATTATATCCCTTTCATCTCTACTTCTCTGTGCCTTTTCCTTGGCCCCAGACAGTCCTTCAGGACTTTTCTTCTATTCTTGATAGCTTCTACCACCGATTGCTCTGGGTTGGATCAGTTAAAACTGGCCCAACATCCACAAAGAAGTGAGACACCATCTAAGTAACTTTTCTCCCCACCCATCCCTCTTCTTACAGAAAAAATACGTAGTACACATAGTTTTAAGGGTCTCATTGCCCTCACAGTGGAAAACCCAGATATTTTAACCTAACGTGGGAAAGGTAGCATCCTTCAAAATCTGTATGTGTGAAACTAAGGTCTTCAGATTATGTTTTATCACCCCTGACTTCCTTATCATGCAGAAAGCTGAGTTTCAGGGAGCTTCTCTGGGCTCTGCAGATTTTGAGAAGAGGCAGAGGGGAGTGGGAAAATAGGATCAGACATGCAAATGGGCTTTTCTCAGTGGGGCTTTTTCCTAGTACCTTCCTCATCACCTTGATGTTTAACATCACCACCAATGCTTGCCTTCCTCAACCCCCTCATCCAGCTGGATCCCAATTTCTATCTGTTGCATTTTCTAAATAACCCCGCACTTGGTCACCTCTTTCTGCTTCCGCTGATGTCTTGAATATCACCTGATGAAGTTTTTTAGAATTATATTATAGAGCTGTCATTCAGACAGTTGTACAGAGGCTAGATTGGCACACCAGCAGTCAGGAGAGAAATGAGTTAGGCATGAATGAAATAAAAAGCACGAGAGCTCTGAACATGGTGCCAATGATGGAAACTTATGTATTGCTTTCTGTTTCTGTTTCTGCCAGTCCTCTAGGGCTAAAAAAAAAGGTTTCTTTGTACCAAATAACAAATTCATTTAACATTCATTCAATAAATACTTACTGAGTACTTACCTGAGAGACATGAGCTATGGCAATACAATAGTAAAGAAAACAAAATGCAAACATACTTTGTGTGGCTAGCTGCCATTATACCTTTACATGAATGAATGCTCTGAGAAAATACCTTAGTAAGGGAATGAAGACAAAGGTATTCACACGTAGGTCATTGATTTGAAAGTAAAGACACCACACCAAGAGAGAAGTAGTGAAGACAAACTTCCCCTCCTTCCTCATTTTAAGTAGGTCTTCCCCCAGACAGAAAGAATACAACTTGCCTTTGGATACAATAGGTAGAAACATGTGTTCAAATTTTTTTGGTGAGCTGGCATCCAGCAGAGTGTGAGCTCCAGAATGACTAAGACATAGACCAGTTAAATCTGAATTTGAGAAAGAGAAAAGACCCTTATCTACAGAAATGTAGATGGAAGGCCAGGTAAAAGCCTTGTCACCTCCAGGAAGGTCATGAGGTCATCACCCTTGGGGATGGACAGGTATTCAAAGCAGAGCGAAGGATTACAGTGGATGAAGGACTGTAGGCAAAAACAAAAAAACAAAACACAAACCCTGGTGAGGGTGCGGTGAACAGAGCACTAGGTTTGGAGGCAGTGAACCTGAATTTGATTCCCTGCTTTGCTCTGCATAAACTGAATGGTTTTGAGCATAGGAGGCAATCCCTCTGAACCTGTTTTTTCATTTTTAAAATGAACACAGACCTATTTTAATTACACCACCAGTATAAAAAGGCAAGATTAGGATGAGATACTAATAAAAAACTATACAACATGAAACTTTCATTGGTTTTATCTTATTATCATGTGAAGTAACTCACTTCATACTCTTTATTTTTTTTTTTAAGAGGAAGCATATAGACCTGTGGATAGAGATACACACACAATGTACAGAAAGGAATTATTATTACCCACCACCATGTGAGTGCCTAAAAATAGGGACTGGGTCTTTTTTTTTTTTTTTTAAGTTTATTTGTAGGCCATTTATTCATTTTAGTTTTATGATTTATATACTTCCTATTTCCTCTTTACTTCCTATTTCAGATCATTTGCTGAGCTCTTTAATGTCTCTTACAAAAATTTATGTTTATATTTGTAGGGACTGGGTCTTAATCAGCTTTTTAATCTAAGAATCTGGTACCTAATCAATTGTCATTAAGTGTTTGTTGGATGAATGAATGAATGCTGCAAAATAGAAATGTTAATAATTTTTGTAGGGCTGAGTTGAGAGAAAGTATTAATGGTCTTCCATACCTTTCTGGGGATGGAAATAATAGAGTCTTAGGATTTACTTTACCTATTTTGTGTTATTTAAAACTGGTCTGGAGTATAGCTTAATTTTGACTTGTAGATTGCCTAGTTTCTTGCTACTCAAAGTGTACTTCTAGAACCGTATGGGTCTGCAAACTGTTACTGGTCTGTAACAATATAATAAAGATAAAGAGAATAAGCATTTAGAATTTTTTTTTAAAGTTTTATTTATTTATTTGACAGAGAGAAAGACCACAAGTAGGCAGAGAGGCAGGCAGAGAGAAAGAGAGATGGAAGCAGGCTCCCCACTAAGCAGAGAGCCCAATGCGGGACTCGATCCCAGGACCCTGAGATCATGACCTTAGCTGAAGGCAGAGCCTTTAACCCACTGAGCCACCCAGGCGCCCTAGAAATTTTTTTAAAGTTGGTTTTTTGTTTGTTTGTTTGTTTTTTGAGAGAGCATGAGAGTGATAGAGCATGAGAGGGGAGCGGATCAGAGGGAGAAGACGACTCCCTGGTGATCAGGGAGCCCGATGTGGGACTCGATTCCAGGACTCCAGGATCAACCTGAGCCTAAGGCAGTTCTTAACCAGCTGAGGCACCCCGGCACCCGCCTTTAGAAATTTTTATAGCAACTTGGCAGTGTAACTTTACATCTATTGAATCTTCTAAAAAGTTGTCTTGCCTGTTTTGTGTCTTTTAAACTTATTTTTCTATTCATTTTATTGTATGTTACAAAAATATTGGTATATGACAGATTGTGGTGGCAGGGGGATGAGAGGGGGGTGAATAATCCTTCACTACAGAGAGTTTGAGAAGCTCTGGCCTGGCTTATTGCCCTTGTGCTGTCATTAATCTCTCAGAAACTCAATGGGGGGGCCGACTGGCTGGCTCAGTCAGAAGAGCATGTGGCTCTTGACCTCGGGGTCATGAATTCAAGCCCCATGTTGGGTGTAGAGATGACTTAAATAAATAAAAACTGTAAAGAAAATGATCACTAGTAATATTCAAGGTATAATATCCATGGACACCCTTGGACCTTTTATGACTTCTGTAAAATAAAATTGGTTTCAGAAAGATAAACAGGTCCCAGTTTAGGTAATTACCATGGCACTTAGTCTCAGGAGAACAGAGTAGTGGAAAAGATCCAGGAGAGCCAAGATTTTACCCGAATTCATCCATCTACTAATGGCGTGACCTTGGGTGAGGAAGGTTACAGTTTTTCCTCTTAATAGAGGAATATTCTATTAGTAAGGAGATAGTTATTTCTGTATTAGAGGATTTGGAAGCATAAATGTCTCCACAAAGGTTGCTTAGCACAGGATCTGACACACAGGAGGAACTCACTCATTTTGGGTGTTAATATAGTTGTTTTGGCAGATCTTCTGGAAGGGGCTGGCTAGGGTCCGTGGGCTCTGATGGCAGAAAACAGCATAGATTCTGGTAGACAGTTTAGGCTCAGATGGTTCTGATCTTGGCTGTTAATGTAGATCAAGGCTTTCTGGGTTTCATTGGTATACATGTCACCTGGGCATCTTATTAATGTGGAATATAGTAGACCTGGGGTCTGTGAGTCTACATTTCTAACAAGCTTTCCTGTGAGGTGGATTCCACTAGTTCACACAATACAAGGCCCTAGAGCAAGGTTCCAGTGGTAGTAGGTAAAAACCACCTAGAGGGCTTGCTAGCACAGATTGCCAAGGAGCAGAAGGGTAGCCCAGTTTCTGCTTCTCTTGGGTGTGGCCTGAAAACGGGCATCTCTAACCAGCTCCATCAGCATTAACGATGCTGTAATTTTTTTTTTTTTAAGATTTTATTTATTTATCTGACAGAGATCACAAGCAGGCAGAGAGCAGGCAGAGACAAAGAAAGGGAAGCAGGCTCCCTGCCGAGCAGAGAGCCTGATTCAATTCCAGGCTTTATCCCAGGGCCCTGGGACCACAACCCGAACTGAAGGCAGAGGCCCCAACCCACTGAGGCACCCAGGTGCCCCTTGTAGCTAATGTTTTAAGAGCTTTGAGAACCATTGCCCAGGGTATGAGGCAGAAATCTTGACTTATTCATTGATCTTTAATAAATCACCTGACTTCTTCCAGTTTCCTGCTCTATAAAATGAGGGCAAACTGAATGATTTTTAAGTTTCCTCCTAGTTCTAAAATCTATCCGTTCTTTCTGGTGGTTGTCTCAGATACACATTGGTAATTGTAGAAATCCACGTAAATACATTTTTATCAGTAGTGTTTCCTTTATTCACAGATAACTAATGATGACACAGAGGTACCTGGGAAAGAACTCCTATCAGCAACCTTATTTGCCCTAATGGGATGTGGTAAGGCAGTTTGGGGCTGATTTTTTTTTTTTTAATAGAACCATTGTTTTCTAAGCCTAGAAGTCGCAATCCTTCTGTCCTCCTCATGTGCAGCCCAACAAAGAGCTCTTCTTTTTTTGACTTAGAATATTGTAGACTGATCTTAATGTTATCATTGAATGGCCAGAAACTATAGTGAGCACTTGGTGTGGGCTTAGTCCTCACAACTACCATGTGGATTAGTTATTAATCCCATTATTTTTAATTAGAAAACTAAGGCTTAGCCATTTTAAGGTCCCCAAGTTCACACAGATGTTAGTGAGGGAGCTAAAATTCCAAGCCAGAGAGATGGCAGAACCTGCACTCCTGACATCTGAGCTCTAATGATGTAGAACAGAATTTTAAAAATAAATAAATATAAAGAAAGAAAGGAGAGAGGAGGCTGTTGGATGTTTTCATGGTTACTTACCTTGTTTTCCCCAACCCTCTCAGTCCTTAATAATCAACGATGGTGACAAAGCAAAAATCATTTTGAGTTTGGAAGATCCCAAACACAAGAGAGCACGTATCTGTGATTTCATATATATGTGTGTATGTTTATAAGTTCACAGTCATTCTAAACTAATCTCTGCTGACATGCCAAGAGTGCTTAGCTCTGGGGAAGTATGGACTGGATAGGAGCAGGAGGGAACTTTCTGGGTCATGAGGATACTGATCTGGGTAGTAGTCACAAGGTATATATATAAGCAATAATTCATTGAGCTGAACATGCAAGGTTTGTGTATTTTACTGCATGTTCTACCTCAGTAAAAAAAAGATACCCATGAGCAAAATGCATACACATGCACATATTCATACACATATGACTGTATTTTCTAATTTATATTCAGCCACATATTAATGATTCCTCACTTAGTTTCTGTGGTCATTTGGAATGAGCACCCCATTTCACCAACAGGATTAAGTCAGGTGAAGCGGGGACTCTCTAGCCCATGACTGATTTTCCAGTTCCTGATATTCTTCATAACTTTATATTAATTACAGAGATAATATACACCTTTTATGCTTTTGGCCAGACATACTTGTCAAAAAGCAAAATTAGGCCTAAAACGTCTGGCCCCAAACCATAAATTACGTTCTTCTCACCAGCACATGAATTTATACAGTACATTCAGGAAGATTCTAAAGGGGCAGTTGTTTTCAGTGAACTGCTTGACATCCTAATATTTGGTTCACCTGTATTTTTCCGATCTTGGCCTGCAATACTGTGTCCCCTCCTTTCTTTGTAAGATAATGGAAGATAATTTCCTGAGAATCTCATTGGCTATATCCGTCCATTCATGAGGTCACTTAATTTAGTGTCCTCATTAAGTACCCCTCTTAAAGTTTAATCATTTTGCTGGCTCCATGCTCTCCCATTCCTCCCCCAATGTATTTTGTGTAATTTGTTCTTGTTACAACTCATCCCCCTTCATCTGCCTATAAACTGTAGTCATGATATTTCATGATATTGCCGGTACCATATAATTTACAAACGGCCTCACATACCTGAAGGTCTGTTTAGAAAGAAAGAATAAATTGTTGCCGAGAAAGCTCAGCGAAACAAGTGGAATCAGGAAGTTTCCACAGAGACAGCTCAAAGGAAGAGATTTTATAGTGGTAGTTTCTTATTCTTAGACGAGGAGGAGACACTTGCAGGGTTGGGGTGCAGCGGGGGCAAGGTTAAGCAGACAGCAATTTTGTGTTTCTAGTTAAACTCTTTGCCACCAGTGGCAAAACAGAGTCTGCCACTATTAAACAGGCGACATCAAGGTAAGTGGCCTTGGCGTACTAAAAATATTTCAGTGCAAAGATTAATACGAACTGCAGAGCTGAAAACAAACAAACAAACACAAAAATAAATGCATCCCTTTGAAGTACTTTTTGTGCGTGGAGGGTCTGGCTTGAGTGCTGAAAGGAACAAAAGCCGAGAATCCATAGGAGGCAACATTTTTAACCTGTCCCATTGTACCCAGGTGTCAGGGAGATGCTGAATGGCCCGTAATTCTCCAGGCTGTGGAACAGGAATGGCGGTCTCTCCCCCACGCCTTGATGTACAGTTCCTATTAAATGTAACAGGAGTTACAAACCATGAGAGAAGAAAACCAGATCTGTCTCCTCTACTGCATTAGAATTGAGAAGTGAATTCTCTCTTCTCACTGCATGGGGTTTCATTGAAAATAACAGCATTATGTCTAAATGTACCGGAAAAATAGATGTCTTCATTAACTGCAGGGTCCTCCTTTTCCTTTTCTGTTCTGGAACAGTGCGATACTAGTGTTATTTTAAAATATTTTTAAAATTGTACTTCTTATAGAAGTGTTAGAATTGCGACTTGTCCATCACAGCATTGAGAGAAAGTATTTCCCTGGTAAAGATGTCACACTTTAGGCCATGTTTGTCTATGCCTATCCTAATGGAGAAATAACGAACAAATATTGCTGAGGTTCAAGTGGTATTTAGAGATTTCCATTTTAAGGCACATTAAGATGTTTTAGGAGTTAAATAATTCTCCCTACCACCCTTCCCACCCACCTGGAAACCATGCAGTCAAGTGGGGGGAAAATGTGGTTTCCCCATAAGGGTTTACTTCCTAACGCTGCTACCTGATTTCAGTTTCCAGAGAAGTGGCAAACCAAAAAACAAACCAAAATCAAATAAACAAACAAAACCCCCCTCCTATTAACACAGGAACCCCCTGGTGTTTCAAGCTGAAACTCATGACCCGAGCTCACATTCTCTCAAATCTGGTGTCATTTTTCTTTAATATAAAAGGTCAGATGAGACTGAGAAACATGTTTGGTCTCTGGGGCAGAAACGGGGCTGGGGATCAGCTTCTCTTAGGAACACATTAAGAGCCTGTATAACTTTAGAAAAGTTGATGTGATGGAAGGTTAATACATTGGAGGAGATCTTGCTTTAAAATGGTTTCGTACTATTCTTTGATAAGGCACTTTGTTTGCCATCTCAGGATGCTGATGAGGGCTGGTATTTTTTCCTCGCTGAATAAATGACATCACACAAGTGGCATACACAATAGCAGATAAAAGTCCACGAGCCATGGGCATCGCTGGGATTTGGGAAATGAAGGGGTGTGTGGAGGGGGTGGCAGCGGGGAAGGTCCTAAGCAAAGCTCCGTCTGCTCAGATGGCTTTCATTCTCTGGGCATTTGTTATTTGTATATTTGTCTTTAAAGAAAGACCTTATCCGTCTTTAAGATTCTGGAAATTAATGTAGGGGTGTTTTCTCCTTTGCATGAGAAATGTGATTGTAAATACTACTTCTCTGTGCATTCATGAAATGGCGATATTAAGAAAATATATCATGATCCACAAAAATCTAGACACTGATTTTGGTGTGTTAGCTGTTCTTCATATAAAATGTTATGTTCATAAAGGCGTGCACAGATAATTCTTTGTATGACTTAATAAACAGTCCTGTATATGTGCTTTTGAAAGACATAGTACTTCAGAAATACAACATATTCCTGTTTTCCTGAGGAAATTAGGGAGTGTGTTTAATTAATGCTGAAATGTGATAGAATTCCTATGGAAGTCCTTAAGACATCCACATGAATACCAAATGAGTTCATTATGATCTGTGTTATTACAATGAATACCAAATGAATTAATAATGCTGGTACACTCAAAATGAAGTGTTACCAAGTGTTTTGGTATAACAAATATGGTTAAATATTATGTGATTAAAGTTATTATAAGCTGAGTCTCCATCAAAAGCAAGCAAAATTCCAGCTCTATTGCAGGGAGTTAAGAGTGGAACCAAACTGTTGTTTCTAAGCGTTGCAATTCTTAACTTTGAACAGTCCCTTAGAGCCTTGCTCCAAATACTGTAATCATTTAAATTACCTTGGTTCCAAGTGGCAGAGGAGGTGGGTGGGGGAGGATTGGAGTGATGGGGTGGGGGTGGGCAGGAGGTTGGTGGGAGGAGCAACTAATAGACCTCGGGAATACAGCAAAATCGCAAGTATCTATGTGATTTCCCCCCATTTGCATATTAAGAAGTGGAGTTTCAGCTTAATGATTCTCTTCTAACGATAAGCTTACCACCGTAATTATTTAATATGTATTTCAGGATAGTGAAGCCATCATAAACACAGACAATTTCTTCAGTTTTGTAGCTCAAGTCCTACTTTTATGTGCCAGACATTCCATAACAATTTCTAAAATAAATTATTCTTAATAAGGTACCCCAACTGTGTTTGTGTAAATTATTGCCCCACGTTCTGTTGTAGGAGAGCTGGACTCTACATCTGCGTTGTATTATTTATGCACTTTGATGTAATACGTTGTAACAATTCATATCTATTGTAGATTTAGTAAGACATGAAGGCATAAGTGGATTTAATCAGACATGTAATTATTTTTATGCCTCCAACGCAAAAATATGCATAAATGAATTTATGGTTATTTGGCAATCAGTGGAAATGGTCTTTATAAATGTTGAAACAGCTGCTGGCAAATATATTTGCTGAAGAAGGAAAACGGCACTTATCTTCTGGTCGGGTAAATGATAAAGGAATTATTGTTAGCTGTAGGCAGTATCCTAGCTGTTAAATATTTGCTTCATCTTCCTTAATATTACATAAACATACATTTGGCATAAGAAAGCCTGCATTTCTTTCCTTTCGTGATAATGGAGCATGTTTTCTTATACGAGGATTTTTAGAAACACATCTGTATCCTAAAAAGCTCTTTTTATTCTCAGTCTAAGCAGTTTCTGTCATGCTGTTTGACTTTTACCTTCCCATTTATTCTATTATTTGTGGTATCATTCCAGTTGTTGAGATAGAATACTCTCATTTAAAATAATGGGCCGTGATAATGCACACACTTCTGTCAAATATGTTGATTTTAGTGTCTATTAGGATTTCTCACTGCTGCTTTCACAATGGCTCTAAAACATTTGTAAAACTTTTCTGCCACAGAGAGTAAAATGCAGTCCTTGTACCACCTGGTTATGATTACTTCGTTGCGTTGAAGCATCTAATAAATTACATATCAGTAAATGTAGATCTTGGACAAATAGCCAGAGAAAATCTAATTTTCTTGAAGTGCATCTTTTTTCATTCTTTCAAGTTTTCAGTTTAAATTTAGTGCCTTTGACTGGTGAAAAATTAATAGCACCAGCACCTGAAATTTTCTCTATAACCTGTGACAGAGAAAAAAAGCTAGACCCGCTCTAATGTGTCAATTATGACCCAGATGGATTACCATATGAGGAATTATTTCATTTTTCTTGGATCAAATATAAAACAGCTATAATATATTTAAGTTGTACTGAAACTGCCACGCTAAAGACACTCCCGCACACGGGCGAGGGCAGGCAGTATAAATAAAGCTGTCACTCTCTTTACAAGGTGAGCTCATATTTGAGCGTGCATCTGGGTTTTATGCATATGATGATTTCTAATACTAACCATTTGGGTGATACTCAGATAATAACACACCAGTGACTTAAAAGTCACTTGCATCTGACTTTTGTAAATCACGGGGTTCTCTTTCATTCAGGTATGTTGTTTCAGTGATCAGTAGCATTTCCAATAAATTATACACTGACCAGTTGCAAGAGCTTCTGCCTGTTATTGGAACAAACTCTGTGCAAACCTCATCCGTCAGATGCTGCACTCCCAGCCCCTCGCCCCTCGCATAGCTGAGCTTCTTGGCAAACGACAGAGTGCCCTCTGTTGATGGAAAAAGGAATGTGCGGCGGAGGCTGCAACCAATTTTCCGATCAGAAGTCGCAAAGCTGCAATTAGCCGGTACACATCTGTGATGTAAAAGTCACGTTTTAAACTATAAAAGTATTGATTTAATGGGCATTGATAGAGTGTAGACGATTGCAAGTTCAGAGGCAGTTGTAGGATTATATATATTTACACATAGACACATTAAATATTCAGTTTCTATGTACCTGGAGTTGCTAGCCTAGGTAAGACTTTTTCACTCTGTGTAGACATAGATTCACCTACACACGGGTGTATTCCATTCACATGTTATTGAAACCGAATTGAAAACTTGGCATGAACAATGATCTCAACGCCAAGAATCTATCATTTAAATAATTTTTAAATGAAAAACTGTACCAACAAGTCAACTGAATAGGAAGATTTCTAATTCCCTCAGGCTGAAGGGGTGGGGTCGGGTGGGGTGGGGGATGGAGATAAGGGAGGGGGATAGAAAGCAAAATCACTGAGAAGCAGCCTTTAGTTCCAGTGCTGTCTCTGCAGGGCGAAGAAAAAAATGGATAGCCTGGTTTGCTGTTAGTACTTTTAAACCAAGCTCTTATAAAACAGTAAATTTTATTATAATTTTAAAGCAGTAATTCACTAATGGGCATTCACCACTTCTGTATTTCCATTTTCTACGTATTGGATTGGGGAGGGGGGTTGGGTAGAAAATCTCAGCGAGGTGGCATCTTTACATTTTAAGATCATTTCATATGTTAATCAGTTTAAAAGCAAACCTGAAAAGTACTAACATGCACCAAAATACTTGCAGGTAACATTTTAAATTGTGTGATAGTCTTGACTGTTTTAGAGAAATGTACTCTAGTTTCTGTTGCATGTTTCAAATATCTTCCACCTGAGAGGTTGAATTTGGGGGATCTGAATGTATTTAAATTCCTCTCTGGCTGCTCTTAAACTTGGGTATTTGTAACCACAAAATTAACCTCATGTAGTATTTTGATTGTAATCTTCAATTCCATTATTACAAAGGGAGAGTTTTCTTTCTTTTTTAAAGATTCCATTTGCAAATGTGAAGTGAAATTGAGAGTTAATAAACTAATCTTTATGCCATTGCCAAGAAACAGTGTTACCAAGAAAGGGAGGGGAGAATGTTAAATTGAATTTTCCAGCTATGTTATAGATATTGGTGAAATTGACCAGATTAATTGCTCAGTACTCTTTTTCATCCTTGGAAAAATTCTGAGTTTCTTTTTTGAACTAGTTTCCTGATTCTTGACTTTTAACTGTTTGAAATAGGTATCTTTATCTATTTGAAACAACTTTGTTAATTCAAATACTCTCCATATGATTTGTTTGTATGAGATATGTGCTGAAGAAATAATTTCAAATGTGAGTTGGAATTCTCAGCTGCTGCTAATGGTCAGACAAAATGAGGCCAGTGATGCCTCAGAGGTTGTTAATACAAACAATCCAAATAGCTACATGAAGACTAAAAAATTCAGTTAGTTGGCATGCCTGACATGTCAGCTCACTGGAGCTGGTGTGTTAGGGGGGAATTGCAAACAGAAGAGAATGAGATCCTGTTGTATGACAAGATTGAAAGCATTGGAGTTTGTTTTTTTAATTCCCAGATGTCTTATCAATACTCCCTAAATATGCTTTTCTATTTATAACCATCCTAGCTCTTACACTTTGATGTTGTATTTTTTTAGCTTTTTTTTTTCTGAACCAACTTTTTTTTTTTTTTTGGCCAAGAATATAATTATCTTACTTCTATTTCTTCTTTCTTTCAAACAGCAAAATTACACTTAAGCAGCGACAGGAAATAGAACCCACATGTGGTGAACACTTGATTTTTTTTCCATTGTTTAACAACTGAAAAAAACATCCTTCTCAGAAATGTAGCTACATCAGAAATGAGAATGAAATTCCAAAAATTGTTTGCTTGGCCTCTACCGCTTTAACTGTATCTTGAAACAAAAATAAATTTACACCTAAAGGAAAGAGAAGTTTAGAAGTCAGAAAGGAGCTAAATGCAAGTTATGGTTTGCTTTTTCATTAATAAAGAGTATTTCACTTTTTAAAGTTCTGTCCTTTTCCCAAGTAATTTTGTTATTTACATGAATTGAATGTAAAATAGTCTCGTGGTGCGGTGCTTCATTTTATAAAGCAATTCCGTTGAAGAGGTGCTAAATATTTTAGTAACAGCCCACCAGAGGGCAGTCAGCTTTTAGTCTAGTAGATTTGAAAGAGAGAAATTTATTGCTATAGTTGAATTTTAAATAAAATATCTATCTAAATTGTATTATTTTTTGTATCTAGGAGTGGAACAAAATAAAAGTCATGACTCAAGAGTGAGAAACCTAAGGCTTTGATCATTCTGAGTTTAAAACCACCCAAAGACTCACAGCTCTAACTTTTGCCCATCTGTACAGCCTCACACTCAATTTTTCCATTGCGATATTTATGTTTGGTTATAAAGTCAGATTTATTTTTATTTGAGATGTCTTGGGACGTTAATATTTTATAATCAATAGAGACTTTGGGACAAGCTCTTAGAGAGAGACAAAGAGAATGAGACTATTTTCTTGCTTACTTCTGTCTATATTCCTATTCCAAATGAGTCTGTGGTTTTTTTTTTAAAGATTTTTATTTATTTATTTGACAGACAGATCACAAGTAGGCAGAGAGGCAGGCAGAGAGAGAGAGGAGGAAGCAGGCTCCCCACTGAGCAGAGAGCCCGATGCGGGGCTTGATCCCAGGACCCTGGGATCATGACCCGAGCCAAAGGCAGAGGCTTTAACCCACTGAGCCACCCAGGTGCCCCGAGTCTGTGGTTTTAATGGAACAGTGTGCTGAATAATATATATTGTATAAATGATACAGAAGAAATTTTGGAACAAATGAGTGGGGTTTGGAGAATCCATGATTCGTTTCTTCATGCAGACGCCATGGGAATGGGCATTCATTGTCCTCTAATCATCTCAGTAGATGGAGATAATATTTAGAAGAGGGTTTTAAAAATACTGAGATTCTTGCCCATGCAGTTTGTTTAATGTAATGAAGAGCCATTGAGGTTTGGACAGGATTTTGTTGTTGTTGTTGTTAGTATTAGTTGTAAAACTCTGGTTGTCAGTTCTAAGCCCTGCAAACAAAATGTTCCTTCTAAAGCCTGCAAAAGAGACAGTGAGTAATAGCCCCTGATGAGAGCTTGGGTGCTTTCAGATACCCGCTTATTTGGTTTTCTATAATAATCCTGCAAGGAAACAAGGCCCAGGTTAAATGACTTGGATAAGATAACAGAATAGACACTTATATCCTGTCATCTGTGTCTTCAGTAACTTGCCTTCCAACTTTAAAACCAAGGAAGAAACTAGAATTGTGGGGTATCTTTTTTTCCCCCCAGAGGTCTGTTGATTTTTTTTTTTTTTAAGATTTTATTCATTTGTCAGAGAGAGAGAGAGCACAAGCAGTGGGGGGCGGCAGGCAGATGGGGAAGCAGGGCTCCTGTTGAGCAAGGAGCCCTATGCAGGACTCAATCCTAGAACCCTGAGATCATGACCTGAGCCATAGGCAGACACTTAGTTGACTGAGCCACCCAGACATCCTGTTTTGTTTTGTTTTTTTAATCAAATGGAAACCAATTTTTTTTTTTTTCTGATCATAAAATTCACCTAGGGTGAGGGAAGGGAGAAGTAGATAAAGGGGGATCAAGAATATGCTGTGTTTATAAGGAATAATGATCTTCACCATCACAGAGACGAACACTTAGCATATGGTGTATGTGCTTTACCAACTGAGTGACCCCAGGTGTTAATCTCCTTGGGCTACTTTTTTCTTAGTAAAATGAGGATAAATACCTACCTCACAGAGCTGTCAGGGAGTCGTGAATATGACGGCATAAGCAAAGTGCCTGCCAAATAGCAAGTTTTCAATAAATGTGGGAAGGAAATGCCCCCTTAACTGACTGGGGACCTCAAAGTCAAAAGGAGAGAAAATAGTCTATCCTACATAAAAAGCAAACTCTCTTTTAAATGCTAGATTTCTAAATAAAAAATAAATACATGCTAGACTTTTGTATGTAAGGACTGAGAATTTCAAATTATGTTCTCCTTATCTTGCTCCACACATATAAAGGAAACCTGAAATTAATTCTCTTCTAGAATATATTTGAATAGGAATTTTTAGGTGAAGCAAATGTAAAAGACCCAACAAAAATTTCTTGGAGAGATTTTTTTTTTTTCCCCACTGGATTCAATAAAGCCTCGGGACGAGAGTTATGAAGGAGGGCAAAGTAAACTATAAGTCTCTTTCCCATCATTACTCTTCTTAGATAATCTCTCCGAGTATCTGTAAATACTCAGTTACAAAGATATGAAGTACATGCTTAAGACCCACCTGCCATCACCTACGCTTGGGACCCGTTTTGTTGCAGTCAGTACCAAGATGCTAATCCCAAGTACGGTTTTTAGAAATGATTTCTGCTTCAAATGTAAGGCTCCACCGTTGTTAGCTGGCCTGGCTCAGTGAATGTCAGAACCTGATGAGAGTTGACTGATGATTTCCTATGCATGCTGTCGTCAGGGAGGGCCAGAAGTTTCAGCTAAAACATGAACATTGTCCCTATGAGCGTCCGTGCCGCAGAAATGCTCTGTTGTGAGTAGGGCTCATCATCATCCGCAGGCGCCAAGCCGTAAGACCAGGAAGGCTGCGGGCCACTGCCTCTCAAAGACCAAAGGTGCCGATGAGAATTTGCCCAAACTGCACAGTGACAGGTATTGCCAGAGTTCGTGGCCTGAGGCGTGGCCATGAATACCAATGGCTGATTATGTGATGGACTGTTCCCATTTATTCATGGGAGAACTCCCTGAGCCAACACCCAAAATGGCCCTTGCTTGAGAATCAGCTTTTGAGATTTAAAAAAAAATGAGTTGAGCATGAGCTCTGTCTGAATGCGTGTCTGACAGCTGCCAGTCTCAGTCAAGGACATGATCAATAGAATGAAGCTTAGGAGCGAAGTAATCCCTTTGAGCCTAGATAGCTCTGAGTTCTCATAGGCCTTATCTCACAACTCACTTCTCACAACAATACTTATAATCTGGCATTTTATCAGTGAGGTGGTTGAGGTCCAAGTTAAGAAGTTCACCAAAATTCTCAAAGTTGGCTCCATGGTATCCTAACTCAGCATGACAGAGCTGATGCTCAGATCTTGTCTTTCTCGACACTAAGCTTGGTACTTTGTAGTGATCTTGGAGCTGCATTCCTCTAAAGATTCCCTGAAAGCTGCCAATTAATGCAGGTCCTCGAAGGGCCTTGGGTAAGGCAAGGAACTTCCATATTAAGAGTCTACTGGTTTCCTCCACTGGGAATCATCAGAGGTAAGAAAACACACATCACAACTGACATTTACAACTCTTATTTTTACTGCCTGTACTTCAGAAAGTGATAAGTATCAATCTAGCTACTGGCATTTAGGGCTGGAAAAAAAATGCTGAAGTAATCCCATGGGCCACATCCTTTTTTGTCAATACTACAACTTCTGGACTTAAATAGGAAGTGTCCAGAAGGCCCCAGTGTTACATTCAAGAACTGTGTCCAATTACTAATCTATTAAGCAAAACTGTTGATCTAACCCCCTCTGAGTGAAAGCCACAGGAGAGAGGGCTATATGGTTTTCCACCTGGGTCCCACAGTGGCTCCATGGAAGTGCTTCCTCTTGTCATCTTTGAGCATTTACATTTTATTCTGTTTTTAGAGAGCTAATTTTCCTGTGCTTAGATTTCAAGTTTCTAGAGCTCAATGGCTGTCTCTCTTTGTGGCAGAATGAAGCAAAGTTTGTCTCACAGAGTATCAATCAGGATAAGCTAAGCTATAATTCAATGGCAGACAACCCTCAAATCTCAATGACTTCACATTACAAAGGTTAATTGCTTACTCATAGAACACGTCCATTTCCAACAGACTGGGAAGTTTGCTTCATGCTCTTCTCACGCTGGGACCTGGCTGACAGATAAGCCTCTCTCTGGAACATTCTGGACACTGTCTGAAGGGAAGCAGACTCTGCAGGGAGTCAAACCAGCACTTCTCTATTTAGGAAGTGATGTTACTTCTTCCATCTCTTTCATAAGAACCAGTAACATGGCTGTATCCTATCCCTCCACAAGAGGACCCGGAAGAAGGGTCCCGGCAGAGCAGACAGCAGGTGCTTCCCTGCTACGGTTTGTGTCTTAGAAAGGGGGGGGGGGGGGTTCTTTTCAAGATTTTCTATCCTTCTGACTCTTGTCTTTTGCATGTTCGCACTCACACAAGAACTGTTTTAAATATTATAACGTGTATGTTAAAGGACATTTGGGAAACAGGGACACGGATTTTGACATGTTGATGTTCTACTGTCCATTCATAGCATAGCATCGAATGTTTCTGCTTTGATCCATGTATGTGATTGTGTTCATTGAGCGGCAGGTAGACAATGGTGAGCAAGCTCACAGCAGTCATGTCACCCACAGAGCTGGCAGAGTGTAAGGGACACAATCCCACAGGCCACCACTACAGTGTGACAGGAAGTGTGAGGTGCTGGACATATAGAGGAAGGGTACTCAACCCAGGTAAAGTTTCAAGGAAAAGTTCCTGGAAGATGTCGCAGCTGTGCTGTGACAGCAAGGGGAACTAATACCTTTGACATATTTCCTTTCTGTCTTTTCCTCCTAAGCCTGGTTTGTTATTTTTGCACAATTGTTAAGAACACTTTGAGCCAAGTTTGTATATTGCTTGGAGAAAGGAAATGATAGTCCATCAACTCAATAGAATATGCAGCTATCCAAGTAACAGGAAATTGAAAGATAATATAGAAAATGTTATACAGTGTTACCTGAAAACACTGGTTTAAAATTGTAACTTCTTATTAAAATAAATGGATTAGATCTGGAGGACAGCATAAAATCTGGAGACAACTGAGACTTTTGGGTGGGATTGTGGATAAAGTTTTATTTTGGTGAATTTGTATTATGAAGTTTGACTATATTTGCTTTAATGTTGGACTCTAAGTTAATATATGTACCACACACACAATAGAGCCTTGTAAGTTTGTTCTCTGTCCCTGCCAGAGAAGAATTCTGCATCTATTTAGCTAAGGCATTTTTTAAAAAGATTTTTATTTATTTATTTGACAGACAGAGATCACAAGCAGGGAGAGGCAGGCAGAGATAGGTGCCCCAAACTAAGGCATTTTTAAAAAGATTTTAAATATTTGAGATAGAGTGAGAGAGAGAGACAGCAAGCATGAGCAGAGGGGAGGGGCAGAGGGAGAGGGAAAAGCAGACTCCTCACTGAGCAGGGAGCCCGATGTAGGGCTCCATCCCAGGACCCTGAGATCATGACCTGAGTCGGAGACAGATGCTTAATGACTGAACCACCCAGGTACCCCTAGCTTAGACATTTTTGTACTTTTACCTTTGTGCCACATTTTTTGTGTCATGTTAAGTGAATGTTTTTCTGTGCATTGTCCAGGATACAGGATTAAGATTTGAAACAAGGTTTTAAATCTCTTCTAAATACTGATGGCTACAAGTTTACAAATCTGGCTCTAGAAAGCGTGTATATCTAACCCTTTATTCAGCATCTCTACTTTAATGTCTGAAATAACGTGTATATCTAACCCTTTACTCAGGCATCTGTACTTTAATATCTGAAAGAAATTTGGAGCTCAACAAGCCCAAAACATGACTCCGGATTTCTACTCCTCTGCATGAATCTGCTCCATCTGCAGCCTTCCCAGTTTTGATTTTCAAGATACTGAAATAACTTCTGACAAATCTCCCAGTACCTACCATTGCCCCTCTGTAGGCTGTTCGCAGCTCTGCATCCAGAACCTCTGATAAATCTAAGTTCTGTGATGTCATGTTTCTGCCTGAAGTCCTCCAATGACCCCCATGCTAGCCAAAATCCTTAGAGTGATTCTGAGTCACCCTTTCTAGATTTTTCCATTCTTCCCTTCGCTCACTCTGTCTCAGCCACAGTGGTCTTTTTGCTGTTTCTCGAACAAACCAGCATAATTGTGCCTTAGGATATTGGCTTTAGCTCTTCCCTCTTTCTGGAAATCTTTTCCCCCTAAACATCGACTTGGTTAACTCTCTGCCATTGTCAAGTCTTTCCTCAGTCCCTATCCCAGTGAGGGCTGGCAAGGACTCTCTTATACTGCACTCTGCACTTCCTCCCTGCCCGCAGCCCTTATCACTTACCATATCGATTCTAACAGCACATAATTCACATGTACTATTTCCTGTTTATTATCTGTGGGCATATATACTTCTCTAGGGTGGGGAATCTCTGTTTTATTCATGAATCATCTCAAGCACGTAGAGCACATAGTAGGTGTATGATAAGTGCTGTCAATCGATGAATTAAAGAGTAGAGAAAATCTACACATTTTCTGCAAAACTGACAGCAGGCATATCTTCAAATAGAGGCACTGAAACAGAGATTCAGTTTAAGGATCTTTTCTAAAGGTGAAGCCCAAAAAGCTAAGCAAACAAAACTAGGTCTTTAGGTTGCTACTTTTTAACTCAGGGAAATCCATATTACAATAATTTGTTAATTCCAGTAAGACCACAACATATGAACAAAATTCACACATGTGGAATTTTATGGTGTGGGTACAAAAAGCATATGAGCTCGTGTTTTTATTTCTCAGTGTTTTATTGCCTTAGCCAGGATGTCAACTAACTATATAAATTTCAACATTAAGAGGTACAAATTAACTCACTAAAATATCTGTCAGAGCTTTCTGCATTAATCAAATTTGATGTATTGTAACCTACAGGGGAAAAATATTTGTGACAGAAACTCAAAAATAATTGAATAAGCATAATATTAGAAAGCATGCACTTGAGTTATTAGGCTTAAATGAAAAGAAAAAAGGCAGGAACATGACGTTCCTGTTGTACTTTCACACTGCTGTTTATTATAAATTTCCTACATGTTGTGGAGAGATTTCCTGCCTGTTGTATATTACTTATGAAAGACTTTAATCTTAATTAGACACACTGAAGTTATAGTAAAATATGTTTCAATCTATTTTAGTTGCTTTAAATAGTTGTAAATTTGACATTCAGTATTCATTAATTTTTAATATTAATTTTGTAAAAATTCTATTAAGCTTTGGCCAAAAATACCCCATAATTCCTCAACTTGAATAAGTAGTTTCTCTCATTAGCCAAAAACCAACATCATGTTTGATGGTGAAACACCAAAGGCATTTCCATTAAAATTTTAAAGAAAAGAAAAGAATGTCCTATCTCGAATATTATATAACATCCTTCTGAGTATTGTGGCGAATTCATAAGAAATAAAAATAAGGGGTGCCTGGGTGGCTCAGTGGGTTAAGCCTTTGTCTTTGGCTCAGGTCATGATCCCAGGGTCCTGGGATCGAGCCCCGCATCAGGCTCTCTGCTCTGTAGGGAGCCTGCTTTAAAAAAAAGAAAAGCATAACTAGCGGAAGGAGAAGAAAGATTATGTTTTTAAAGATTATTTATTTATTTGAGAGAAAGAAAGAGGGGGAGAGATAGAGTACAAGCAGGATGGGGGCAGAAGGAGAAGCAGGCTCCTTGCTGAGCAAGGAGCCTGATGTGGGGCTCGATCCCAGGACCCTGAGATCATGACCTGAGCTGAAGGCAGACACCTAACCGACTGAGTCACCCAGGTACCCGAAGAAAGATTATTTTTAATCAATAATATTATATCCTTGAAAGCTGGTGAAAATCTCTTAGAATCATTAAGAATTTCACTAAAGTGATATTGAAATATGAAAACTTAATCGCTATTTTAAATAAATATAAAAATTTCAAAAATATCAAAAGCTAAGATTATGTTCTTATTTATGGCAATGTATAGCAACATACCTAGAATGCAAAAGAAACCGTGCAGCAATTATAAGAAAGGAACTATAAGTTTTTTTGGAAATAGTGAAAGATTTGCCTGCATGAAAGCCTGAACAATAAGAAGATACCAGTTCATCCCAAATTGATTTCTAAGACTAACATTATTTTAATTGAAATAGTTCTTTTCTTGAACTGGACCGATTGAATGATCTTAGATGTCTTCCTACTTGAATGGCTTAGAAATTATGTCTGTTACTCTGTTCTTCCAGTACGGTTCCTTAAATTTTTAATGAAACATATTTAATAATAATAAACATGTTTGTCAATAAGTATCAAGATTTATGGCTTATTTTAATTCATCACCTACAATTGCCAACAATGTCCAGCTTCAGCTGAGATCCTCTGAAGTTTTTACTGTATATTATTGTGGTTTTTCTTTTTTTCTTTTTTTTTTTTCAGAAAGCTTTTCAATTAATTTGCCATAATCTCCTTAGCCACTTCATTCAAACTGAGCTATAAATTTTACCAGTGTTTATTTACCACAGGTTCTTACGAGACAGAGTCAGAAATAGTCACTGATATTCCATGGCACCCCCCCCCACCCACCACCACACATACACTGGTACAGATGATTCCATCTTTCCAACTTCATTCCTGATGTCCGTTGTCATATGACGTTGGCATAAGGGTAATGGACAAGTTCAAAAACAGATGAGTGTTTGCTAATTTACATTGGAAAAGACAGGGAGTTATTCTAGAAAGAAGGGGCAAAAGAAGTAGACTGGAGCAGTGAGGGGCTGCACGTGTGGAGACTTTAGAAGAGAGAAGAGGGAGCTTTTGGATTTGGAAGCAGCTGGCACATGCAGGAGATAATAAGAAGAGAAAAAACCTGGGTTGGGGGACCTGGGTGGCTCAGTCAGTGAAAGTGTCTGCCTTCCACTCAGGTCATGATCCCACGGTCCTGGGATTGAGCCCCAAATCGTTCTCCCTGCTCAGCGAGGAGCCTGCTTCTCCCTCTGCCTCTTCCTCTTCCCACTGCTTGTGCTCTATCTCAAAATAAATAAATCTTTTTAAAAGATTAAAAAAAACCCAACCTGGCGCAAAAGACTTTAAGAAGTTTTGCAATGCATTATGAATGTAATTCCCCTTTGGCATTTGCCCAGGAACCTTCAGAAGATATTTTAGTGGCTTTTCATTTTACCTACCTACTTATTTGCTTGTTTGTTTTCCCATTGCATCCTTGAATGCGACTACTTATTGACACTGAACCATAGGGTGCTTCAGCTTGATGTAGATTTTATCTGGGTATCATTCCATTTGGAAATTCAGACCCAGAGGGAAAAATCAAAATCCTTTGGAACCTGAAAAGGTGTTAATAGCTTTAGTTAATTGGTCAGTTACTTTTTATTTTATAATAAATTATCTGGAAACTTAGTGGCTTCAACCCGCACTTATTATTTGCCATGACTTTGTGAATTGGGTGGGAATTTCTTCCCAGGTGGGTTGGCTTGGCTTGGCCTAGTTCACATAATAGCAGAATTCCCAGCAGCTCCTGCTTGAGCTCTACTTACTGCTGTCCCATTGGCCAAACCAAGTCACCTGGCCAAGCCCAGAGTTAGTACAGAAGTTAAATCCACCTCTTGATGGGAACTGCTGCAAATCACTTTTCAAACAGGCTGGGATAGAGAGAGGGGAGTGATTTGTGGCCATGTGTGCAATCCGCCATTTTCAGGGAAAGAACATGGCAGTAGGGTAATGTAAGCTAATTAAAAGGCCTTGATACTTAATATTGAACTGCTGTAAATTAAAAACTAGTTAACTAAAGAGCAAGAAATGAGGTTTGGGCAGATATGGAATGGAGAAGATGGGTATTTTTTCCCCTTTGTTTCTTTTTTTTAAGATTTTTTTTTTTTTTTATTGCTTTGACAGAGAGAGATCACAAGTAGACAGAGAGGCAGGCAGAGAGAGAGAGAGGGAAGCAGGCTCCCTGCCGAGCAGAGAGCCCAATGCGGGACTCGATCCCAGGACCCTGAGATCATGACCTGAGCCGAAGGCAGCGGCTTAACCCACTGAGCCACCCAGGCGCCCCCCCCCTTTGTTTCTTTATATCACTGTGGTGACACACACCTGTTACTTTTATGATTTGTGAGATGGAATCTAATAGAGTATATCAGTTCTCTAGTGCTTCTGTAATAAATCAAAGATTTAATGACATAAAGCAAAACAAATTTATTCTCTTAGAATTTAAGAGGTCAGAAGTCTAAATGAATAGGAAGGACTATATTCTTTATGGAAGTCTGAGGAGGAGTCCATTTGCTTGCCTTTTCTAGCTTCTAGAAGCTATCCACATTCCTTAGCTCATGACCCCGTATCACTGGGACTTCTGCCTTAGTCTCCTCTCTTCTTCTGACTCTGACATTCCTGCCTCACTCTGATAAGGACCTTGTGATTACATTGGGTCCATCAGGTAAGCCAGGATAACCTCCCCATCACAAGATCCTTAATTTAATCACATCCATGAAGTCCCTAAAGTAACATAATCACATGTTTGGAGTTTAGGAAGTGGACATCTTTGGGGAGCCATTACTCAACCTGCCACAATGTATTTATTAAATTAACTATTTGATTTTAAAACCCCTCAGGGAATCTGATACTCAACCAGGTTAAGAAACCCTTGTCCAAAGGTATTGATCTTCTTTTCAGGGTGTCCACAGTATTAAGACCCATCTTCTCAGAAAATCATCCCACAGACTCTATATGATCAGGCCTAAATGTCTACATATTACCACGTGAATTGCAAGGAAGCCGCATACTTAGATAAAATAATGTTTCAGTCTGTTATTTATGCTGTTTTTGTTTCTCCACTAAGGGATTCATTGTGCACTTTTTCTAGAGTAACTGGACTTGACTGAGCTTGACCTCTTGAAGGAGACCTGGCAAAGAGAAATAAACTTTACATTTGGTACACTATTATTACTTAAGCACTGTTGTCAGTCCCTTCTGACTGATCAGTAAGTCAAACATAGAAGTTTTCCCACAAATGGTTGGTGGTACTCAGTACTCTTATATATTTGCTGAGTACGTGGCAGCATCCAAATCTTTTGCATGGAGGAATATCAAGGTAGTACATTCTGGTCAAGCGGACATGCAGATTTAAGTAGAACAAACATAAGGGCTGTTGGCTCCAGAAATAAGTTGATTGCCTTCAAATTCCATTTTCCTGTTCACTCATTGTTATCAGCAAGGCTGGGAAAGACTCGGAAACTGCTATGAGAGTGCTAGCCTTGTAAGTGGAAATCAAGAGTATCAATGTCCATCTCTCGGAGAAAGTACAAAATTTAAGACTGAGAAGGGGAATTTTTCTGGTCTGTGATTCATAATAATTTTAATTGAAAAGAAAATACACATTCAGTATTCATACCTTTAACTATGATGAAAATCATAGTTTATGACTAGCACATAGTTCCATGGACTTCAGACAGAACTTCATATTGATCCTCCTGGAGGAGGGGGCTTCACTGTGTACTATCATTGTATGTCTCAGACTTCCGGCATTGACAACTTAACCAACGGCCTGGGACGGTAGACCAGATCCACTGGCACCTTGGTCTTGGACTTCCCATCCTCCAGAACTATGAGAAATAAATACTTGTTATTTAAGCTACTCAATCTATAGTAGTTTGTTACAGAAGCCCAAGCAAACTAAGACGTCCTCCTAGTTCTTAGAAGTTTTGTTCTCTGGGGTCACTCTGCCCAGAATGCCCTCTCTCTGATCTATGCGGAACTGGCTCTTTCTTGATATCCAGATCTCTGCTCGACAGTCACCTCCTGAGAAAGAGCCTTTACTAATATCGTCCACTCTAGAGGAACTACCAAGACACACTCTGACTTTCCCTAATTTAACAATCTTCATATTACTTGGAACTTGCTGATATTTTCCTTTTCTCAGACTTTTATATCTGTTTTATTGCCTTTCATGACCAATTAGAATATAAATCCAGACAAGCAAGGAGAGAATTTGTATGTTTGGTTTACTCCAATGTTTTCAATGCCTAGAAAAATGCTCAGAACATAGTGAGCATTTAGGAAACATTTTTCATACTAATGAAGAAAGCCAGAACATCACACCAACATCCAAGTTAGCCAGCTGTTGCTTCCTCTTTCCAGCTTTCGAATACGTTCTTTAAAGGTGTATGTTACTTGGAGTCTTAAGGATTTATTTCAATAACCCATAGGATTCTAAAGTAGCAAGTGGTATCTTTTCTTTAACCATATATTTACTCTGGAACTAGATTTCTCAAGATGGCGTAATTCAAGTGTTCTCAAGCATTTGAATTACAGCCTGCATTTGAGTCACCCATCTTATTAGCCTCTGATATTGCCTTAAAAAAACGGTTTGATTGGTTCAATTTTTTTTTTAAATAACCTAAGTAGTTTTATTAGGATGGAAATGTGGTTCTTAACATTTTCTTTAATGTCACGCATTTTTAAAAATGTTTAATAACTCCTCCATTTTGTAGAGAATAAAGTGTAAATTCCTCAACCCAACATCCAAAGATATATCTGATTGAACATCAGTTTATATTTGAATACAGCAAAGTGGCTAACAGCACACGGAGGCAGGCCACCCCAGCCTGAATCCCAGTTCTGTGACTCACTAGCTGTGAGCTTGGGCAAGCAGCTCTGCCTCTCTGCGCCTTTGTTTCCTCATCTGTAAAATAAGTCAAATATGGAGTGGAATTCTAGTACCAGAGTTTACACCCTGCAGCCAGAGACTACCAAGAACAAAGCTAGAGTTAGCCCAGCTGGGGCTGTTGTTCCTTGCAAGAAGGGAGAAAGCACATTGTGAGGATCTGAGAAGCATTTCAGTAAGACAGTGTTGGCGAGCACTTTTTATGGGTTTTGACCTGGTGTTATGTGATTGGGTTGGGCGGGGGGGTGCTCAAGGAAGCAGAGCTTTGCGGGATTTGGATGCTTTCTGGAAGTGGAAGTAATTCTGTGATTGGTTACCTTAAGTCATGTCTAGGATAAGGGAAGATTAGAATGAGGCTAAAGCTGTAAATCTTATGGGAACAGCAGTCACTTGTATGAACTGGGAAAGGGGGCAGGTGGCATTTTGTGGTTTATAGCATGACCTTGTTTTCATCTGTGCTTAGATAAGATTATGAAATTTGTTTTTGTTTCTTGGGGGGGTTTGTGTGTGTGTGTGTGTGGTTTTTTTCGTGTCACTTTATCACAATCAAAGAGTGACCCTATAAGATTTTAGAGTTCTGGGAGATTCTGAGAACACCATGACCTCGCTATGAATGCCAGGTCAGCTACTAACCACACAGAGACCCAGCTGTTAGGCCAGATCCCCAAGGCAGGGGTTGCTTTTCTCGTTTTCACTGGTCATCTCGGAGATGACTGTGCCTCTATCCATCCATGACTAGCCCACACGTGGTTATGTTTAGATTTTTTGGATTATAGGATCGTGTAATGATATAGCTTCTGTCCCCCAACTGCTGTACGAGTTACAAGTTATTGTAATTTGCCCTGGAAAGGCCTAATCCTCTCTCTCTGAATGTAGCTGAAGATGTGGAAAGTCCCTGAGATTTCCCCTCTTAAAGAAGGTTGCAGTTGCCTCAGAGTGAGCGGGTAAGGGTCTGGGCTAAAATAGTGACAGTGTGGATGTGGAGAAATTGGGGTCCAAGATGTTGAAGAGGTTGCATTCCCATCATCACCAGAAATGGGAACTGAGGATTCACACATTGCTAGCATAGGAGACTGAGTATTAGTGTTGTTATCAGTGAAGATGGAGCTTGTTAGTGCACAGCAAGTATTGGGGGAGGTGACAGTTTCTGCTTGGGACATATTCTATTTGAGGAGCTCGACGTAGAGAGGACCTATAAACAGCGGAGTGCAGGATTAAGTGGGGAGGGTTAGTGCTGAACCTCATCAACACAGAGAGAGCAGGGGAGTACCTTAGATGACAAAGGACAGCACAGAAAATGAGAAGAGAAGAGCTCCCAAACAGAACTCAAGGAAGCAACTGGAAAAATGAAAAAGTATGAGGAGTTTCCAAAGTCAAAATCAAAGTCAAGAAAGGGCTAACAAATGCATGCTCGGAAGTAAAAAACTATGACTACCCAGTAAATAGTCGCCATTGTCACTTATTTGTTTATTCAGGCTATTTATTGAGTACTAAGTGCCAAGGGTTATTCAGATCCTGGAAATAAAATAATGGGGAGGGGGGAAGAAAGGAGACAAAAACTCTGCCCCCATAAAGCTTATATTGTAGTAGGGAAAACAAATAATAAAATGAACCACTAAATTAAGTGAGATTAGAAGGTAATAGGTATTTTGAAAAAAAAAAAGGTAAGACAGTAGGACAATGGTTTAAGCTGGAATATGCGAGGGATGGGGGTTTTCAATTTTAAATAGGGTGTTCCTCACTATGAAGTGAACTTTGCAAAATGATTTAAAGTACAGAAAAGATGAAGTGATACAGTTACCGTGTCAGAACATTCTCACTGCTCATTCATGCTAGCTAGATCAACAAGAGAAGAATAGCCTTGCCTTATGCCTTACACATAGTAGGCACTCAGTATATGTACAGTGAATTAGTACAGTGGATAGTCAAAAAAGTATCAAGTCGTCAACTCAATATGGGCATGACAATAGATTGATTTGGAAAAGAAAAATATTTAGTAATACCTTACCGATAAAACATACATTTAAGTGTTGCAGCTTAACAACTTACCTCATTTTGTTTCCACTCTTCTTTGCAAGAGTAGGTATCAAAGAGATAACTCATGAAATAGCTGTTTGAAGAATTAGAATGTGGATATTTGGGTCAACTGGTTTGGGTTTTTGTGGGAGCTGAGATTTTGTTGTCCTTTTGCTTCTATCTGTTGTTTCATCAAAAAGGACCTTCTTATATAAACATTACAGACTTGTTCTGGTTGACAAACAGAAGTACATGATGATTTCTTAAGGCTGAGGTATCTGATATAAAACGGGTCTCTCTCTGCATGTACACACACAATTTATAACAAGACTGTGTTAAAAGTTAAATGTGTCTTGATTTTTGAGAACTGAAATATTTGCCTTTCTGCCAGTGCCATGAAGAGTTCATAAATGATGGAAGTACTTCGGTTCTCACCAAGATGCTATTTCTTTGCACTGCTACCTCTTTGGGGAACAAATATGAAAAATAAAACGTGTCATTTTACATGATACAGAGCCTTTTTATTGTCACCTTCCTGGCTTTAAAAGTGAATGGGACAAATCATAAAAAGACATATTGTAGGTGCAGGATCTGTGTTAAATTTAGATATTCTAATGGAGGTTACAACTCGGTGAGTCTTTTCTGCATCTCTTATTTCTTCCATTCCTTATCCATGGGCAGAGGGACCCGGTAATAAAGCACTGAACTGCGAATAGGATGATTTATGTTTGTCTGGTGGCCTTTCTCAGCTCATATCTTTTGGAGATGATGATTTTCCTACTAACTGACTACACTGGAGTGTTGTTAATATCCATCAAGACCTGGGAATTTCAGAGAGGTGGATGTGTACACATATGGCTTTAAAGACCATTTGCCAGATTTTCAGAGAACACAGCCATGATGATCAGTTACACACACACACACACACACACACACACACACACACACTTTGTTTTCAGTCTTAGAAACTGATACTTAAAAAATTAATGGAACCACACTGAGATTACTTTGCATCCACTAGGATGGCTATAGTAAAAAAGACAATAACAAGTGTTGATAATGATGTGGAGAAATTAGAGCCCTCATGTGTTGCAGTTGAGAATAAAATGGTAGTCATTATAGAACACACTTTGGTGGGATGCCTGGGTGGCTCAGTGGGTTAAAGCCTCTGCCTTTGGCTTAGGTCATGATCCCAGGGTTCTGGGATCGAGCCTCACATCGGGGGGTCTCAGCTCAGCAGGGAGCCTGTTTCCCCCTCTCTCTCTGCCTGCCTCTCTGCCTGTTTGTGATCTCTGTCAAATAAATAAAAATAAAATCTTAAAAAAAAAGAACACACTTTGGCAGTTCTTCAAAAAGTTAAACCTAGAGTTACCGTATGACCCAGAAATTCCATGCCTACCTCTACACCCAAAAGAATTGAGAACATATGTCCACATAAAACTCATAAACAAATGTTCATAGCAGCATTATTCATAATAGCCAAAAAGTCAACACAATGCAAATGTCCATCAACTGATGAATGAATGGTCAAATAAAATGTAGTAAATCCATACAATGGATTAATATTCAGCCACAGAAAGGAATGAAGTACTGATAAATGTTATAACATGGATGAGTCTTGAAAAGCATGCTAAGTGAAAGGAGCCAGGTACAAAAGTCCAATATTGTTTGATTCCTTTTATGTGTAATGTCCAGAATAAGTAAATCCACAGAAACAAGCCAATAAATATTAATGGCTGCTTAGAACTGGGGAGTTTGTGGGTAAATGGGGAGTGACTGTTAATGGTTATGGGATGTTTTTCTTTCAGGTGGTAAAAATGTACTGAAATTAGATAGTGCTGTTATGTGCACAACTTTGTAAATATACTTAAAAGTCTTTGGATTGGGGGCCTGCGTGTCTCAGTGGGTTAGGCCTCTGCCTTTGGCTCAGGTCATGATCTCAGGGTCCTGGGATGGAGCCCTGTATCGGGCTCTCTGCTCAGCAGGGAGCCTGCTTCCCTCTCTCTTTCTGCTGTCTCTCTGCCTACTTGTGATCTCTGTCTGTCAAATAAATAAATAAAATCTTTTTTAAAAAAAGTCTTTGGATTGTACACCTCAAAAGGATGAATCTTACGGCATGTGAATTGGGTCTCAGAGTTGTTTTTTAAATGTTTATTTACATCAAGGATTTGAAATTTGAATATTGGATGATATAGAGGTATTATTGTTAATTTTTGATATTTTAAATTTTTTTTAAATTTTTAAATTTTTTATTTTTTTAAGTTTTTTAACACAAAAATTAATTTTTGGTAAAATATTATGGTAGTGTTTTTAAAACAGGTTATTTATACAAAGATGATCATTAAATACTTATGAATAAATTTTTTAAAAATTAGTTGCAGGAGCACCAGGGTGGCTCAGTCAGAGGAGTGTCTGACTTTTGATTTTGGCTCAGGTTATGATCTCAGGGTTATGTGATTGAGCCCCATGTGGGCTCTGTGCTCAGTATGGAGTCTGCTTGTCCCTCTCCCTCTGTTCACCACCTTTTCTCTCTCTGTCTCAGATAAATAAATAAAATCTTCTAAAAAATAAATTGCGAACACGTATTGCTAAGGTGATACCTTGTTGCTGGATTTCCATCACGAGGACATGGTGGTCGTAGACTCTAAATCCCAAATTAGTGCTGTGATCTTAAGAAAATTTCTTAACTGCTATAGAACTTAGTTTCCTCTTCTATAAAGCAGAAGTTGTTGGGGCACCTAGGTGGTTCAGTCTGTTAAGCATTGGCTCTTGATTTTGGCTCAGGTCATGATCTCATGGGTCATGGGATCAAGCCCCACATCGGGCTCCACAGTCAGAGGGAATTTGGTTGAGATTCTCTCTTTCCCTCTTCCTCTGCCTCCCCCCAACCCTGCTCTCTCTCACTCTCTCTAAAATAAATAATAAATAAAAATTTTTTTAAAGCAGAAATTGTTATAAGGACTGTAAACTCCAAGGGCAGTTGTGAAAGCTAGCAGGCACCTGAGAAATGATTGTCACTGTTGGTAGTACAGAGGGTGGTGGGGATGGTTAACTTCCTTACATTGATTCTTAGACACGGTTCTTTTTTCCATTTTAGCAGCTCTGAAATTAGGATGCACATACTAATCAATGGCATATCATAGCTTAATTAGAAATATTTTTCTTTCTTGGTACATAAAATGAGCATCTTATACACAATAGCTATTTATAGTCTATGAAATAACAGTGTTGCTGGTACTATTATCACTACTCTTACGATGGTGACATAGGCCGTTTTCATATTCTGTCCCTTTAGCCAAATGTTCTCCCACCACGTTTGATCGTCAAAGAATACAATTTATTTCTACTGTCTTTGCCCACTCCCCTCCCCGTTTCTTTTTGTCCTCATTTATTATTCCTTGATCTAACAACTACCATCAGTGTGGCTCTAAGCAATCAATTTAAACTCCTTCAAAACAGGAAAATATGTGAGATGCTGGTTGTATTCATCCTTTTACAATGTATACATACATGTACATACCATTAGGTCTTTCTGTTTTCAGTATCTCACAGTTTCATCAATTATACCTCAATAAAGCTGAAAAATTTTGCTTAAAACCACAAAAATAATAAACAACTAAAAATAAATAATAGATCATTAAATCCAAGAAAAAGGATGTTCTTTTAGAAAAGAGGCCACAGTTTGAAAAATTATCTTCTTCAAAAATGATATACATAGGAAATTTTAAATGTGTAAGCTAGTCTTTATTTTCCAAGGAAAAAGAAGACCATTACATGTAATTCAAATAAAATCCTTTCTACTTAAAAACAACAATTTCTTTCATCTTAATTTCCTTACTATCTCTAAGGAATATCTGTAAAATGAGGATAGGGATAGCTCTACTCTAATGAGTTTATGTTCTAGGCAGTGTTCTAGGCAATGGGATAGAGCAGTGAACTGTAGATACCCAGGTATTTAGCCATGGGAAGCCTACATTCTAGGGATGTGGGGGGGAGAAGAGCCATCCATAAACAATTACTACATCAAGTAGTTATATGCGTTATAAAAATAATTTAATTGAATAAAGTGGTTAGAGTGTAATGAGCTGTTATTTTTTATGGATGTTCAGGGAAGCCTTCTCTAATTAGGCAACATTTGAGTAAAATTAGTAAGGCAATTAAATAATCATGATGAAAATATTCTATAAACTATGAAGATAAAAAAGTACTTTCTCTTAATATGCTGTAAAATCATTGTGTTCTAGATTAGGCCCTAAAAAAGCACTCAGCCCAATGTCTCTGTCATTATGAAGTTCATGGGCTTGTCTGGGAGATAGATATGGAAATGATGATTGCTCTGATATGATAGCATGATACTTATCATATGATAGTATGACAACTACTAATGTAGAAAAGTCTAGCACTTCTATGAAAACATACGAGAAGCAGACCATAGCAGAAAGCTTCATGGAGGCAACCCCATCGGGTCTCCTCCCTCCTCGGGAGCTTTGTACTGTCACTTTCCTACCACTCAGTAAATGTTGTTTTGCTGCCAAACAAACAAAAAAGGAGAAGCAGCAGCCTTCCTGGATGAAATACCATTTGAGTCCAATCTTTAAAAATATTTTTAAATTGAAATGTTATAGGTTAATAAAAATAATTAATAAAAAAACTAAAAAAAAATTATACATTCTTAGAGAAAAGTTCCTGTAACACAGAGAAGCACACCAGAAAGAAAACACCTCTGTCACCTCTTCGTAGTCTCATTTTCTCCTTTCACCTGTGAAAATAAGAAAAGCCTTTCCCTTCTTACCTCTAGGATTGGCAAGATAGTAAATATTATAGGCTTTGCAGTCCTGACAGTCCCTGTCACAGCCACTCAGCATTGCCACTGTGGCACAGAAGCAGCCCCAGACGATACACAGACCAATGAGCATGGCTGTGGCCCAGTGGACTTTTATTTACAAAAATAGGCAGCCAGCTGGATTTGGCCCTAGCTTGTCAACTCTTGCCTTACCCTAAACCTCGGGGATGTATAATAAAGAGTGTGGTGCGAGAGCTTCCTAAAGTGAGCGAACTCCGCCAGCACCTCTTGAATTGGAGATGGTCACATCCTCCAGAGACCCCAGGATCCAACAAGAGTATGTGTGCCTCCTTCATGAAGTCTCCCCACTGCGACAGCCTGATTCCCGCGAGCTCCAGCTTGGTTGTGTTTGCTGCCCCCCTGCAGGCGAAGAAAGCTGTCTTTGGTGACTAAGGATGTACGGGCTGCCCCTTAGTGGGATAGTAAGAAGCCAAGCACCGAGTTCACCCATATCCTGCATCACTTCTATAAATCAGCCTCAGTCCAGATGTATGAGCTGGAAGAACACAAGCTAGAAACTTGGGAGAGGGCCGTACCGACAGGATGCCTTCAGACCACTCGCTTGCGTTTCTCCTAATGCCAGCTGCTTTGATGCTGTCTCCTCATTAATTCAAAATAAGAGCCACAGGCTGCCAGTTACTGACCCGGAATCAGGCAACACCTTGTGCGCCCTCACCCCACAGGCACCTCCTCAAGTCCCTCAGATGGCCCATCACTGAGTTCTGCAAGCAGACTTCACGTCTCCATCTGGGGAGGGGCCGTACTGCCGACACTGCTGTGGTCTGCACCCCCAAGTTTCTAGGAACCACAGATGAAACCTCGAGAGAAGTGTGACTCTGTTCCCTCTGTTCTCTCTGTTCAGGAGAAAGGGAGGGTTGGGGGAGGGTAGGAAGGAGAATGGATTTTTCACTGTCTTTATCCTCACACATACAGCCTAGCCCATCCTAGCCCGTGTCCTCTTAGATGGAGCCACCGTTCTGGGTGAATGATGGCTGTGTGCCCCTCAGGCCAATTCTGATCTCTCAGAGATCCCCAGACCTCACCCAGCCTTTGCCTCTATCTCTGCCCCTGACTGTACCCTAAGATAATAGCACAACAAAACCCTTCTTCAAGATATTTTTATTCATCTTGTTTCATACTGTGTGGAGAAGGCTGAGGCTGTTTAGCGACATTTCTCCCTATGATGGCAGTGGAGAGGATTGTGGGGCAGAGGGCCTTTGGGTTCCTGTGCTGTGCATATATTAAGGGAGATGGGGATTAGGTGGAGGAGGAGGGGAGAGTGATTAGCTGAGATTATTGCTTTTCATGGCAAACCTAATTAAAATGACAGGAACTTCTTCATGGTGAAAAAGAAATAGTGAAAAAAAAAAGTGTGGTGCATGTCCAGTTTTCTGTTTTAGCTGAGAGTTAAAAGATGCATAGAATTTTTCAGGATAGGGGCGCCTGGGTGGCTCAGTGGGTTAAAGCCTCTGCCTTCAGCTCAGGTCATGATCCCAGGGTCCTGGGATTGAGCCCCACATCGGGCTCTCTGCTCAGCAGGGAGCCTGCTCCTCCCCTCTCTCTCTCTGCCTGCCTCTCTGCCTACTTGTGATCTCTGTCTGTCAAATAAATAAATAAAATCTTAAAGAAAAAATATTTTTCAGGATAGTGAGTCAAGGGAGGAACAGTACAGTCAAAACAGATTGAGGGATGCCTGGGTGACTCAGTCGGTTAAGCGGCTGCCTTTGGCTCAGGTCATGATCTCAGGGTTCTGGGATCAAGTCCCACGTCGGGCTCCTTGCTCCGCAGGGAGCCTGCTTCTCCCTCCGCCTCTACCTGCCACTCTGCCTGCCTGTACTCTCTCTATCTCTCTGACAAATAAATAAATAAAATCTTTAAAAAAAAAAAAACCAGATTGAAAGTCATGTACAAAAAACCAAAAACAATCAATTCATGCACTATTCAGAGAACTTAACTAACCATAGTTAATATGCTTAGACCTGGTATTTCACAAGCTAAATCAAACTGCTCCTGTGTAATAATAAATTAATGATAATCTTCTGTCTTACTGAGGGGGAAGATCATGAGAAGGAATGACTAGCGATATCTCTAGATAAAATTGTAATTTTTCCTCCATTGTGCTTTTGGAGTCTAAGTTACCTATGGGAGGAAGAAATGTTCATACTTCCATTTACAGTCATTCCCTAGTGTTCAGATGTGAAGAAAATGAACATAATGACTTTAACATCTTCATTTCCCTCTTGACTTCAAATACAATTCTGAAGATCTTCTCTGATCCACCATAGGCTTTAAGTCTACCATATTTACTCCTGAAACTCAACATCTGTTAGCCTCTGTGACACCTGTTTCTTAAGGTTTTTTTTTATTTTTTTGTTTTTTCCTTACACATGAGCAAGATGATCTGGAACTTCTAAGTGGTTCCTTTAGGCCTGCATATCCCCTAAGACTTTTTCCCCCAAACACTCTTAAATTTTTCTTCTTCTACCAGTATGGCCAATTATATAAACAAAGCCAAGTAATGATATATACCACTTACCAAGAAAAATCTCTCCATGGGAAAATGAAACTAAATGTTTGCCTTATGTGTTTGGGCAAATGTGTGTATTATCTCTTGAAGATCTGCCCCTGGAATGATGATAGCAATTCAGGTATTGGAGACGGGTGTAGGTTTGAGTTACATACATAGAACTATAGTAAGTTAAGCAAATCACTTTACTTCTCTGTGTCTGATTTATAAAATGGATATTTAATTACTTCCTATGATTGTGGTATCAAAATCCACTGGGTGAAAACTTGAACTGGTATCCAGCAGGTTATAGGTGCCTAATTAATATTAAGTCCCTTCATTCCCATGAATTAACACATACATTCTTTATAAGTTTAAATACACCTTCATGAACTGAAATATGGAAGAACATCAGTCTTTATAACTACAGAATTATCTGATGCTGAAAGCCACTTAAATAGTTCAGGTTTTTAAAAATTAAAATAACATTTAAATCATCTTGAAGAAAAGGGGGGGGGAGTGAAGGAGAAATTAAAATAACCTTCCTACCCTTGCTTCTGTTGATTTAGTGCTTCATCTTAAGCTTTAACGTGCTCATAATTTCTAGTAATATATTATATATTCTGAGCCCAACTTTGTTCTCACTCTTGTTTTTCTCTCTTCTTTCACTTGGCCTTTAACTCATGTTAGTTGTTGTATTTTATGTTCACCTGTAAGCTTCTTGAAATCCTTTTTGGAACACAGTGGGGTATAAATAAAATAAAATACTGTGTGTTGGACATGGCAACTTCAGAAAGAGAGCCCATAGAAATCAATAATTCTTACCAGCGCCAGCCCTTCATCTGGGGCTTGTTGGGCGACAAAGCCTGCAGTTTGCCTTTTCCTAAACCTGGTTTACTAATTTAGAAAATTCAAATTGCTAACGTTTATCATATCCTTAGTACGTGCTGAATATCAGTCTGAGAACTTTTACCCATGTTTTTTCCCATAATTTCCCCAACAATTCTAAGAAGCAGATACTATTTACTATACCCACAGTACAGATCACCCAGAAGTGGGTGACAGAATAAGGACATAAAAGTTTCTTCAGGTCACACATGTGGTAAGTGGCAAGCTGGGATCCCACCCGAGGCAGCCTGACTTCAAAGCCCTTGGCTCAGAGGATTTATAAAATACTTGGGAAAGACTTTTACAGTTTCTTTGTTTATTTGGTCTTAGTCTCATTGATATATATAAATCATATGAGAGACTTTTTTTTTTTTTTAAATAAATCACTTTACTGCCCTGGAGGTGTTATTTCTTGGTCCTTTCCTCAGCGTATTTTTCAAAAATTTCCATCCAGACTTTTCATGGCTAGGAGAGAGAGATTGAGTGAAAATAACCTGCCCTTTCAAACAGATCAATTAAACAAAATAATCATAGAGGCATCAGTCAGACCCAGTGCGAGATCCTCAGGCTACAGGGTTCTTTGGCAGCATGGTATCTAGCCTATATTTTATCCAAATATGAAACATGGCATGATAATACTGTGATGAGAGATAGGATGGTAGTAATACACGATGCTCTGAGAGCATGAAGGATTGGTACCACACCCAAATGGATCATTTATAGAAGGCTTCCCCCAGAAAAATTGCCTCAGTTAAGGTCTTCTGAAAGATGAGAGGAGAGAAGTGACAGTGTTCAGGGTATGGTGTGTTGGGCTGCTTGGGACAACCTGACAGAATACCACAGTGTGAGTGGTGTAAGCAACAGACATTTATTTCTCCAAGTTCTGGTGGCTGGGAAGTCCAACACCAAGGTGCCAGACATTGTAGTTTCAGCTGAGAGCTCTCCTCCTTGTAGATACCTGACACCTTGTTGTGTCCTCACATGGTGGATTGGGGAGTAGAAAGAGAGAGCACCCTCTGGTATCTCTTGTTTTAAAGATACTAATCGTGTCAAAGAAGAGTCCCCCTCTTATGACCTCAGTTAGTCTTAAGTACCTTCTCTAAGTCCTTTCTCCAAAAACAGTACCCTTGGGAGTTGAAGCTTCAACATGTCAATTTGGAAGGCAAACATTCAGTCCATAACACATAAGTAGGGGGAGGGAAAATAGGGTTTGAGCATGGAAAGTATTTCAGGAAGACAACTTAGAACTGAGAGGCTGTTGCTTCCAAGGATCTGTACATAATTCAATAGTGAAGGTGTTTAGGTATTAGAGAGAGGCGGGGTACCAAGGTAAGCTGGAGTTTAGACTTCATCCAAAGAGCAATAGTATTAAGAAACCATTGAAAGACTTTCACCTCAGAAGAGGCATGATGGAGCTAATTTTTTTTTAAGATGTTATTTATTTATTTGACAGAGATCACAAGCAGGCAGAGAGGCAGGCAGAGAGAGAGAGGGGAAGCAGGCTCCCCGCTGAGCAGAAAGCCCGACGCGGGGCTCAATCCCAGGACCCTGAGATCATGACCTGAGCCGAAGGCGCCCCAATGGAGCTAAACTTTTTAAAAACTCTCGTCATGGGCACCTGGGTGGCTCATTTGGTTAAGTGTCCAACTCTTGATTTCTGATCAGGTCATGGTCTTGGGGCCATGAGATCGATTTTCAAGTTGAGCTTCAGACTCAGCATAGAGTCTGCTTGAGATTCTCTCTCTCTCTCTCTCTCTCTCCCCCTCTGTCTCTCCCTTCCCTGCTTGCATGCCCTTGCTGTCTCTCTCTCTAGATAAATCTTAGAAATCTTAGGGAAAAAAAGGGGGGAAAATAGACTGGAGAGCAGCAAGAGAGAAGGCAGTCATTCAAGGAGATGGTAGTTTTAGTGACAGCGAGGGCAGAAAACAGTGACAGATACGTTTAGGGAGTCAAAACAGCATGACTTGTTGACAAATTGAACACCAGAAGAAGAAGAGAGAGGTGTCAAAGATGGCACCCATGTTGCTGTCTGGGGCTTCCCCAGCACTTGGCACTGGAGGAAACAGGAGAGACATATAGAACACGAAGAGAGAATTGTCACTGCGTCCCAGGCAAGGCAGCGCGAAAACTCTCTCTTGGTTGCTAACCGCCCCAAGCGTGGCTGGAGTCTATGACACCCAGAGCTTTCTGTCACTGAGCCTGCCTTTGATAGCCACCTTTAAGGCTAAAAGTTTGAAACTAGTAACACCTCATTAGTGTGTGTTTGTCAGCCTTTACCGATTTCCACATAAGCTTGTGTTCTGATTATTCCTTTTATCTTTGGTTTATTTTCTCAAAGCACGTGGGGACTCTAGAGCTAAAAGAAACAGACCTCTGTGACCTTGTCAATATATATGTGGACAAAGAATACACAGTTAAACATTGTATTAACAATAATAGTGATTGATGTTACAGAGTGTTACCAGGTACCAAGTGCTGGGTTAAGACATGTATGTTAAATTTAATCCTGACAACCACTCTCTGAGGTAGGTACTGTTATTACCTTATAGGTAAAGACACTGAGATTTTGGATTGAAGTGACTTGCTAGTAAATTACCTAGCTTGGAAGTCAGTCTCAGACACATTGGCTTTTGATGCTCTAATCCTGATTTGAATATCATTTTGTCTTTCTAGTTTTAACTCTAGGATGCTTTAACAATTGGGATAGGATATTAAACATTTTATGTAATCAAATTGTTAGCATTTGTACTGTGATTTAAAATAACTTTTAGTTTTTATAGTAATGGAGTCTTACTGTGAGAAAGTTGGAAAAGAAGAAAGAAAATAAAAATAATCCATAATCCTACCACTTGGAGATAACTAGTATTATAGTTTTGATATATTTCATACTAGGATTTTCCAGTATATATATATATATATATATATATATATATATATATATTTTAGTTCAGATCAGTATTTATACATCTTAACCATGTTTTTTTCATTTAAATTATAAATATAACCCTGTCTCCATGCTCTTGAATATGATTTATAAGTGTTCTTTTCAATGGCTAAAAAATACTTCATTGTATGGGTATATTATAATTGATGCAACCATTCGCACATTTTGAACATTTAATTTTTTTCTCATTTTCCTACTACTATAAATAACATATGTGGTATTTCAAGTTATTTCTTATAAATATAGTACCAGAAGTGTAATTATTACTTCAAAAGGATAGACAAATTTTTAGGGCTCATATTACTTTTGAAAAACAGTGGAATAGTAGATACTGTCATCAAGAGGAAATGAGAATTCCTGCCTCCTCATACACTCACCAGTACTGTGTATTATCACTTTTAAAGCTTTATTAATAATTTTAATCTTTTTAATTATTATTTTTTATTTTTTGGTTACAAACAGCATTTAACATTGTAAGACACCTTTGAGTTTATTTTTATCTTTAAAAGAAATTATTTTCTTTTCCTGTCCCTCATCCATTCACCTGTTTCTTCATTCAAAAAACATTTATTGGGCGACTATTATATACCAGTCCCTATTAAAAAATTTAAAATAATGGTAGTAACCAGAAAGGCAAGGTCTCTGATCTCATGGTGCTGTCAGACTAGGAAAAGTCATATAGTAAATGGGTTAAAAAAAACTTTTTTAAAAATCTGATCAGAAAGGGCTATGTAAACCACTTATTAAAAAGAGGTAATGTGGTAAAACAATAGAGCATAGTTCTTAAAACTTTTGGTCTCAGGAACCCTTTACAATTTTTTAAATTACTGAGGGCCCCAACATGGATTATATCTATCAACATTTAGTGTATTAGAAATAAAAACCAAAAATTCTTAATACACAAGAACATCACGCACCCATTCCATTAATAGTCATGAAAGAGATGTAATCACCTACCAAGTAGCCTCTGGAAAACTCCACTGTGCACTCATCAGGAAAGGAGGGTAAAAAGATAAAGAATGACAGTATTATTATGAAAACAGCCTGACCTCATAGATCCCTTGCAAAGATTTCAAGGATTCTTGGAATCCCCAGATCATACTTCAAGAACCACTCTGATGGAAAAGGACTTGATACTCTGCACTGGGAGATTAGAGGAAGTCTCTCTGAGGATATGACATTTAGCTCAGGAAGCAAGTGATGGGAAAGAACAGAAGTGAGAATGTCAAAGGGAAAAGCATTCAGTTCGTTAGAATTCATCAAGTCGTGTATATATGTGTGTGTACATACATATGACTCAGTGAAGTGTAGCATATATATATATACACATGTGTATACATATAGACACACACCTTTACAAATATACTATGCTTCAATGAGAATGTTTTTCAGCAATATTTAAAAGGACAAATGGGTGGCTTACTGGGTTAAGCCTCTGCCTTTGGCTCAGGTCATGATCTCAGGGTCCTGGGATCAAGAACTGCATCGGGCTCTCTGCTCAGCAGGGAGCCTGCTTCTCTCTCTCTCTCTCTCTGCCTGCCTCTCTGCCTACTTGTGATCTCTGTCTGTCAAATAAATAAATAAAATCTTTAAAAAATAATAAATAAATAAATAAATAGACACGATAAAGGTTAATTTAAAAATAAGGAAAAATTTTATAAAAAAATTAAAAATTGGGGCGCCTGGGTGGCTCAGTGGGTTAAGCCACTGCCTTCGGCTCAGGTCATGATCTCAGGGTCCTGGGATCGAGTCCCGCATCGGGCTCTCTGCTCAGCAGGGAGCCTGCTTCCCTCTCTCTCTGCCTGCCTCTCTGTCTACTTGTGATCTCCGTCTGTCAAATAAATAAAATCTTAAAAAAAAAATTAAAAATTAAAAAAAATTTTAAAAAATAAGGAAAAGCATACATGCCAGGAGTCGCTCTACTAGACTCAGTGTTTTTATTAGTACTAAAGACATTCAAGCCAAACATATGAAGATTTCAGATCAGGTGCCTTGTCACTGGAAAAATAAAAATAAACTTTCTCTGTACCCTGAGAGCCCTTATCTTTGGACAGTAAGGTCTTCCTGAGACTCAAGTTCTGTATTGACTCTTATGTTGTTTTGAGTAGGGGAAAAAATAAACATCCACAAATTTAGGCCCAGAAACATAATTTCTACCCCTGAATTTAGGGCACCAGATGGTCAGACAACAGCGTCGTATTTATTTGCAGTCTCTCATCAAAAAATTAGTGCCCAACAATTGAATGAACTACTTTTCTTTATTCTTTTCAAAAATCTAAATTTATTTTTATATTGCCAAATTAAAATAGTGTCAATGTAATTTTGTAATACATTAAAAAATATAAAATCTAAAACCCTAGTAGATTATTAACTTTTCTCTTACTTCCTTTTTTAAATTGGCATGATTTTTACCTGATACAACTAAATCTCACAATATTGTATCCTGCTCTTTCTTTGACTTGTAATTTACTTATTCACTTATTTAATTATACTTACGATTTATGTTCTGCCCTTGTACTGGAATATAAATGTTATAAGAACAGGGTAGGGAAGTGATGCTTATTTTGTTCATTGTTATTTTCAAGTGCTTAAAACAATACTTGCTATATTATAAGTGCTCAATAAGTTCTTTTTTTTTTTTTTAAAGATTTTATTTATTTATTTGACAGATAGAGATCACAAGCAGGCAGAGAGGCAGGCAGAGAGACAGGAGGAAGCAGGCTCCCTGCTGAGCAGAGAGCCCGATGCGGGGCTCGATCCCAGGACTCCGAGATCATGACCTGAGCCGAAGGCAGCGGCTTAACCCACTGAGCCACCCAGGCGCCCCAATAAGTTCTTTTTTTGATTTGATGTTGAACATAGCACATGTATCTTTTCATATTGCTATAAACTCCTAACTATTCCTTCAGGTAAACTCTATTCTTCACTCTTGAGGAAGTATTCCAGAATAAAAGCTTCCTACTCAATGTTCTGTATTTCACATTTCAAGATACTAGCTTATCATTAATACTCTTCCGTTCATAGTTGGTTGCAAACTCAAATGCCTATGTATGTTTTAGGCAGCTAAATAAATTAGCATGTGGGATCTAAAAGAAGGTTGCAATAAGGAGTTGTGGGATCTGTGGAAAATTTGAGAGCGCATCACCCCCTATATCCAGAGGGGGCCCCATGCATTCTACTCTAGCCGATGATAGGCATGCAAGAATTAGAACCCAGTGCTATCAGGTCATCTGATTTTTTTTTATTTATAAATTTTATTTTTTATAAACATATATTTTTATCCCCAGGGGTACAGGTCTGCGAATCGCCAGGTTTACACACTTCACAGCACACACCATAGCACATACCCTCCCCAATATCCATAACCCCACCCCCCCCTCCCAACCCCGCTCCCCCCATCAACCCTCAGTTTGTTTTGTGAGATTAAGAGTCACTTATGGTTTGTCTCCCTCCCAATCCCATCTTGTTTCATTTATTCTTCTCCTACCCCCTTAACCCCCCATGTTGCATCTCCTCTCCCTCATAATCAGGGAGATCATATGATAGTTGTCTTTCTCCAATTGACTTATTTCGCTAAGCGTGATACCCTCTAGTTCCATCCACGTCGTCGCAAATGGCAAGATTTCATTTCTTTTGATGGCTGCATAGTATTCCATTGTGTATATATACCACATCTTCTTTATCCATTCGTCTGTTGATGGACATCTAGGTTCTTTCCATAGTTTGGCTATTGTAGACATTGCTGCTATAAACATTCGGGTGCACGTGCCCCTTCGGATCACTACATTTGTATCTTTAGGGTAAATACCCAGCAGTGCAATTGCTGGGTCATAGGGTAGTTCTATTTTCAACATTTTGAGGAACCTCCATGTTGTTTTCCAGAGTGGTTGCACCAGCTTGCATTCCCACCAACAGTGTAGGAGGGTTCCCCTTTCTCCGCATCCTCGCCAGCATCTGTCATTTCCTGACTTGTTCATTTTAGCCATTCTGACTGGTGTGAGGTGATATCTCATTGTGGTTTTGATTTGTATTTCCCTGATGCTGAGTGATATGGAGCACTTTTTCATGTGTCTGTTGTCCATCTGGATGTCTTCTTTGCAGAAATGTCTGTTCATGTCCTCTGCCCATTTCTTGATTGGATTATTTGTTCTTTGGGTGTTGAGTTTGCTAAGTTCTTTATAGATTTTGGACACTAGCCCTTTATCTGATATGTCGTTTGCAAATATCTTCTCCCATTCTGTCAGTTGTCTTTTGGTTTTGTTAACTGTTTCCTTTGCTGTGCAAAAGCTTTTGATCTTGATAAAATCCCAATAGTTCATTTTTGCCCTTGCTTCCCTTGCCTTTGGCGATGTTCCTAGGAAGATGTTGCTGCGGCTGAGGTCGAAGAGGTTGCTGCCTGTGTTCTCCTCAAGGATTTTGATGGATTCCTTTCTCACATTGAGATCCTTCATCCATTTTGAGTCTATTTTCGTGTGTGGTGTAAGGAAATGATCCAATTTCATTTTTCTGCAGGTGGCTGTCCAATTTTCCCAACACCATTTATTGAAGAGGCTGTCTTTTTTCCATTGGACATTCTTTCCTGCTTTGTCGAAGATGAGTTGACCATAGAGTTGAGGGTCTATTTCTGGGCTCTCTATTCTGTTCCATTGATCTATGTGTCTGTTTTTGTGCCAGTACCATGCTGTCTTGATGATGACAGCTTTGTAGTAGAGCTTGAAGTCCGGAATTGTGATGCCACCAACTTTGGCTTTCTTTTTCAATATTCCTTTGGCTATTCGAGGTCTTTTCTGGTTCCATATAAATTTTAGGATTATTTGTTCCATTTCTTTGAAAAAAATGGATAGTACTTTGATAGGAATTGCATTAAATGTGTAGATTGCTTTAGGTAGCATAGACATTTTCACAATATTTATTCTTCCAATCCAGGAGCATGGAACATTTTTCCATTTCTTTGTGTCTTCCTCAATTTCTTTCATGAGTACTTTATAGTTTTCTGTGTATAGATTCTTAGTCTCTTTGGTTAGGTTTATTCCTAGGTATCTTATAGTTTTGGGTGCAATTGTAAATGGGATGGACTCCTTAATTTCTCTTTCTTCTGTCTTGTTGTTGGTGTAGAGAAATGCAACTGATTTCTGTGCATTGATTTTATATCCTGACACTTTACTGAATTCCTGTACAAGTTCTAGCAGTTTTGGAGTGGAGTCTTTTGGGTTTTCCACATAGAGTATCATATCATCTGCAAAGAGTGATAGTTTGGCTTCTTCTTTGCCGATTTGGATGCCTTTAATTTCCTTTTGTTGTCTGATTGCTGAGGCTAGGACTTCTAGTACTATGTTGAATAGCAGTGGTGATAATGGACATCCCTGCCGTGTTCCTGACCTTAGCAGAAAAGCTTTCAGTTTTTCTCCATTGAGAATGATATTTGCGGTGGGTTTTTCATAGATGGCTTTGATAATATTGAGGTGTGTGCCATCTATCCCTACACTTTGAAGAGTTTTGATCAGGAAGGGATGCTGTACTTTGTCAAATGCTTTTTCAGCATCTATGGAGAGTATCATATGGTTCTTGTTCTTTCTTTTATTAATGTGTTGTATCACATTGATTGATTTGCAGATGTTGAACCAACCTTGCAGCTGGAATAAATCCCACTTGGTCGTTGTGAATAATCCTTTTAATGTACTGTTGAATCCTATTGGCTAGTATTTTGGTGAGAATTTTTGCATCTGTGTTCATCAAGGATATTGGTCTGTAGTTCTCTTTTTTGATGGGATCCTTGTCTGGTTTGGGGATCAAGGTGATGCTGGCCTCATAAAATGAGTTTGGAAGTTTTCCTTCTATTTCTATTTTTTGGAACAGTTTCAGGAGAATAGGAATTAGTTCTTCTTTAAATGTTTGGTAGAATTCCCCCGGGAAGCCATCTGGCCCTGGGCTTTTGTTTGTTTGGAGATTTTTGATGACTCTTTCAATCTCCTTACTGGTTATGGGTCTGTTCAGGCTTTCCATTTCTTCCTGGTTCAGTTGTGGTAGTTTATATGTCTCTAGGAATGCATCCATTTCTTCCAGATTGTCAAATTTGTTGGCGTAGAGTTGCTCATAGTATGTTCTTATAATTGTCTGTATTTCTTTGGTGTTCATTGTGATCTCTCCTCTTTCATTCATGATTTTATTTAATTGGGTCCTCTCTCTTTTCTTTTTGATAAGTCTGGCCAGGGGTTTATCAATCTTATTAATTCTTTCAAAGAACCAGCTCCTAGTTTCGTTGATTTGTTCTATTGTTTTTTTGGTTTCTATTTCATTGATTTCTGCTCTGATCTTTATGATTTCTCTTCTCCTGCTGGGTTTAGGGTTTCTTTCTTGTTCTTTCTCCAGCTCCTTTAGGTGTAGGGTTAGGTTATGTACCTGAGACCTTTCTTGTTTCTTGAGAAAGGCTTGTACCGCTATATATTTTCCTCTCAGGACTGCCTTTGTTGTGTCCCACAGATTCTGAACCATTGTGTTTTCATTATCATTTGTTTCCATAAATTTTTTTCAATTCTTCTTTAATTTCCTGGTTGACCCATTCATTCTTTAGAAAGATGCTGTTTAGTATCCATGTATTTGGGTTCTTTCCAAATTTCCTCTTGTTATTGAGTTCTAGCTTCAGAGCATTGTGATCTGAAAATATGCAGGGAATGATCCCAATCTTTTGATACCGGTTGAGAGTTGATTTAGGACCAAGAATGTGATCTATTCTGGAGAATGTTCCATGTGCACTAGCGAAGAATGTGTATTCTGTTGCTTTGGGATGAAATGTTCTGAATAGATCTGTGATGTCCATCTGGTCCAGTGTGTCATTTAAGGCCTTGATTTCCTTGTTGATCTTTTGCTTGGATGATCTGTCCATTTCAGTGAGGGGAGTGTTAAAATCCCCTACTATTATTGTATTCTTGTCGATGTGTTTCTTTGATTTTGTTATTAATTGGTTTATATAGTAGGCTGCTCCCACATTAGGGGCATAGATATTTAAAATTGTTAGATCTTCTTGTTGGACAGTTCCTTTGAGTATGATATAGTGTCCTTCCTCATCTCTTATTATAGTCTTTGGCTTAAAATCTAATGGATCTGATATAAGGATTGCCACTCCTGCTTTCTTCTGATGTCCATTAGCATGGTAAATTCTTTTCCACCCCCTCACGTTAAACCTGGAGGTGTCTTCGGGTTTAAGATGAGTTTCTTGTAGGCAGCATATAGATGGGTTTTGTTTTTTTATCCATTCTGATACCCTGTGTCTTTTGATTGGGGCATTTAGCCCATTAACATTCATGCATGTTTTTCTCGTTTAGTACTCTGAATATATCATGCCAGCTCTTTCTGGCCTGCCAGGTCTCTGTGGATAAGTCTGCTGCCAATCTAATATTTTTACCATTGTACATTACAGACTTCTTTTCCCAGGCTGCTTTCAGGATCTTTTCTTTGTCACTAAGACTTGTAAATTTTACTATTAGGTGACGGGGTGTGGACCTATTCTTATTGATTTTGAGGGGGGCTCTCTGAACCTCCTGGATTTTGATGCTTGTTCCCTTTGCCATATTGGGGAAATTCTCTCCAATAATTCTCTCCAATATACCTTCTGCCTCCCTCTCTGTTTCCTCTTCTTCTGGAATCCCAATTATTCTAATGTTGTTTTGTCTTATGGTGTCACTTATCTCTCGAATTCTCCCCTTGTGGTCCAGTAGCTGTTTGTCCCTCTTTTGCTCAGCTTCTTTATTCTCTGTCACTTGGTCTTCTATATCACTAATTCTTTCTTCTGCCTCATTTATCCTAGCAGTGAGAGCCTCCATTTTTGATTGCACCTCATTAATAGTTCTTTTGATTTCAACTTGGTTAGATTTTAGTTCTTTTATTTCTCCAGAAAGGGCTTTTATATCTCCCGAGAGGGTTGCTTTAATATCTTCCATGCCTTTTTCAAGCCCGGCTAGAACCTTGAGAATCGTCATTCTGAACTCTAGATCTGACATATTACCAATGTCTGTATTGATTAGGTCCCTAGCCTTTGGTACTGCTTCTTGTTCTTTTTTTTGTTGTGAATTTTTCCGCCTTGTCATTTTGTCCAGATAAGAGTATATGAAGGAGCAAGTAAAATACTAAAAGGGTGGCAACAACCCCAGGAAAATATGCTTTAGCCAAATCAGAAGAGATCCCAAATCGTGAGGGGGGAGAAAGGGGATAAAAAGGGGCTCAGAAAGAAAAAAAAAAAAGAAACTATTTAAAAAAGAAAGCCAATAAAAAATATAAGAAGGAAAAAAATATATATATATATTAGATAAACTATTTAAAAAACGTTAAAAAAGAAAACGGAAAAGTTAAAAAAAATTAGGAGAAGAAGAGAAAAAAAATTGAAAAAGAAAAAAAAAATTAAATTAACTGCAAGGCTAAAGAATCATGGGGAGAAAGCCATGAGTTCCATGCTTTGCTTTCTTCCTCTGGAATTCTGCCGCTCTCCTTGGTATTGAAACTGCACTCCTTGGTAGGTGAACTTGGTCCTGGCTGTGTTTCTCGTTGATCTTCTGGGGGAGGGGCCTGTTGTAGTGATTCTCAAGCGTCTTTGCCCCAGGCGGAGTTGCACCACCCTTACCGGGACTGGGCTGAGTAATCCGCTTGGGTTTGCTGGGTTTGCTTTCGGGAGCTTTTGTTCCCTGAGTGCTTTCCGTAGAGTTCTTTCAGATAGTGGTTGATTTTCTGTTTCTAGAATTGCTTTTCTTCTTCTCTTCAATCTCCCGTTGGATTTGTAGGTGTTTGCAATCTTTAGATAAGCTATTTAGCTGATCTCCCGCTACCTGAAGTAGTCTCAGCCTGCTACTTCTCCGCCATCTTGACTCCTCCCCCCTCATCTGATTTTTTTTTGAGAAGGCAGAAATTGGAAATTTTATCTCTATGCTGCTGATTTTCAATGTTGGCAAGTAAATCAAACTTTTTTTAAAAAAACATTTTATTTATTTATTTGACACAGAGAGATGCAGCGAGAGGGAACACAAGCAGAGGAGAGAGAGAAGCAGGCGCTGAGCAGGGAGCAGGGAGTCTGGGATCATGACTTGAGCCGAAGGCAGACGCTTAACGACTGAGCCACCCAGGTGCCCTAAATCAAAACTTTTATAAAGCACTGTGAAGGCCTACCCACATGGCCAAACAAAATGAATCTAAGGACACAAGAATATGCCACTTCACACACAATAGACAAGCTCTTATTAAAAGACAAAGACAAAATAAATAAGTGTTGGCAAGAATACAGAGAAATTGGAATCCTTGTGCACTGCTGGTGGGAAGGTAAAAATGGTGCAGTCATTCTGGGAAATCGTGTGGATGGAGAAGGTTATGGCTATGCTTGCGTGACAATGTGCGTATAATGTATACCACTGAACTGAACACCTACAAATTGCTACAGTGATAAATTTTAGGATGTGTACAGTTTGCCAGGTTTTTTTTTTTTTTTAATTTTAATGCATCTGTGGGAATCCACCTCCAATTTGAGACCTCAAGTCTAGTGCCCTCTGTCAACTGTGTGTCTGCAAACTGGTTCTGCAGTCACGTGTGCAGGCTCTCCTGCCTGTGTGACTGCAGGGCTTTGATCTTCTGTGATCAGGTGGTTCCCAGTACAGAATGGGCTGCTGCAGAAGCACAGGGATCAGTAGAGATAAAACAAACACTAGACGGGGATGTTACAGATAGAGAAGTAAGTGCTGACTCAGTCTGGGCTTTTAACCATACACTTAAGTGCCTTTCCCCATTATTCTATGAGCATCCCTGATCACAGACAGTGTTTTAGAATAATTTGCCTTCCAAATTTCATGCCTGTGAACATCAGTGATTCTATGTGAAGCCCTAGGAAAGATGCCTAACTTCACTGTGGTTTTCTGTCATCATCAAAATAAAGACAACAGTACTTGCAAACAGAAATAGCTAGAATGTGCTTTAAGATCCTTCAGTTAATATTGTATAAGTAGAATAAAATTATTACTGTGACTCATACCTACTCTCCTTCACATGACTAAATCATACTTAACCACCATCACGTGCTACAAAAACTGGTCAATAGAGTACGAGCTGAAAAGAAAAACTCATGAAGTAAGCAATAAGAAAATGAATAATATTTTTTAAATTATGTGGATGGTAAATGTATCAAACCCAGTTAAAATTCTGGTTTTGTTTTTTCAAATATGCTCCAACTGAATATTCCAAAGTTAGTATTCCCATACATAGGGCCACCATTTTGGCAAGAAGAGACAAATGGAAATTGGTTTAAAGCAATTATATATAAAAATTGCCAATTCTGAGTCCAGTTGATTTTTTTTTTTAAAGAAAGAAAAAGTAAAAGAAGAAAATCTAGTAGATTACAACCACTTGGAACAAATTCCCAAAGGGTATCTGAAATCTTATCTCCTTTTTCTTTCCTGTTTGGTTGCTTTCACTCCGCTCAGAAAATCCTCATTTTAGGTGGCAGCAAGAAATGCTGCATAGCCTTAGCAAATCAAATACTTTTTATTGGAGATCGTCTCTGGGGGAAAATGGATCTACCTGAAAGATTAGATGAACTTTAATTTTTAATCCAGAAATGTGTCCTTAATAAGAGTCCTTTACATAGCAGATACATTTTTTATTATTAATGTGAGTGTTAAGGGACCTCAAAGCATGTCTTCTCCTTGCCGGGCTCCTTTAACAAGGTGGTACCAAGGGAAGTCTGCCTTCTTTTCCACAGCTGGCTCACAGGACATTTGCTGAGTTAGAAGAGATGAGAAAGATATAACTTCCTATATTCTGTGGTGGCAGAGGTAATACAGAGAGGTACTACAGAAAAGTATAAATTATCTAGGTTTTTTCCTTTTTAATTGGTTTAGGTAGTTTAATATGTAAATGAAAGTGGAGTATTTGTTTTCAGACATATTGGTATTCCTTTGTTTTATGGATTTAGAGTCTTCTAAAATAAGGAGAGATGACCAATTCTAAGACTGAAAACACATGTATTATAAATCAGGTTTATGGTTTGTTTATTTAGGGAGAAATTAGAAAAGTACCCAAAACAGAATAAAGTTTGTAAAAAAATTTAAAAAAAATTTTTTTAAAGTAATCTCTACACCCAACCTGGGGCTTGAACTCACAACCCCAAGATCAGGAGTCTCATATTCTACCACCTGAGCCAGCGAAGTGCGCCACTTGTTAAAATTTTTAATTGAGGTAGGAAGAGTAAATGTCTTCATGTGTAGAATCAGTAATGTGATTCTGCACCAAACTGAACATTTCATTCAATTTGTTGATGTTCCCAAAGAGAAAAAAAGGGAGGGGGGGTGCCTGGGTGGCTCAGTTGGTTAAGTGGCTGCCTCCTGCTCAGGTCATGATCCCAGGGTCCTGGAATTGAGCCCACATCAGGGTCCCTGCTAAGTGGGGAGGGAGTCTGTTTCTCCCTCTGCCCTTCACCCTGCTTGTGCTCACCCACTCTCTCTTTCAAATGGATAAATAAAATCTTAACAACAACAACAACAACAACAACAAAATCAGCGAATGAACTGCCCTCTCTCCCTCCCTTGTCCCAAACTTTGAATAGTATTAGGTAGAATCTTACATATGACTGTTTTTTAAGTCAGACAAACTTGAAACTAGCAATTTCATATGGTTCAAACCTCACATTGGTTTCTTTCAAATCAAGAAATTTTAGAATATCGAGCTACTGCCCACATTGTATGCAGATGACCAGGTGTCCCCTTTGGGTAAAGAACATGTCAACTGGAATTTTTAGGCTCTGGGCTTTGTCAAGAGCCACCTGGCTCTTGAAACTATGCTTGTAGAGATGTATTTCCTGTGAAAAGAATGTACCATTGTCTTGCACTCATGCAATGACCAATTGCAGTAATGCAGGGATAAGTGAAAAGTCAAGTGAACTATCAAGTTACAAAATAATCTTCCACGTGTCTTTTCAAAACATTCTGGCTTGTTGTGTGACAGGCTAGAAGCAACAGCCCCATCAGGGCTCAGCCTTGTCCTCTCTCATTTGTGTCCCAATGAATCTTAGAGAATGTGCTTTTGCTCGGAGCACATCAAAGGGAAGGATCAAACCCTTGGTATTACTGTGAAATGTAATTTGCACACCACTTTATATGTTAGTAGAAGGCAGTAGTATGAATTGAGCCTTCTATGAGGAATACTATCAATGAGATTCCGGGCCCTAACACATGGATGTTTTCAGTTGTTAGTGATTTATTTTACTGATCCTTTCAATTTCAATTTCAATCCTTTCATTTGAGAATAGACTTTTGGTCTTCAGGATTCTAATACCAGTCACATAGCTAAAATTAGAACTCCTAAATATTTGTTGAGTGCCTTTAATCTCTATGACTCTAGAAAATAAAAAGAATCCAGGAGCGTTGGGAGGGAGACTAGGACCTCTTTACTGTTTAGTCTCCGTCTAATCATTTATGGTTCCTGCTCCGACAAACTAGAATAGCCTAGGCACTTATTTATTCCTCCTCTAATTCTGCCACTTGAGTGAAAATCCAAGTCACTCTTAATTTGTCTTATTTTAGCAACGTATAATCTGGCTAATTTGTTCCTTGAGAATTAAGTTGCAAGTCAGACATCTCCCTTTAAGCCGGAGGTCCATGTTATGTCCAAATATCCAGACAAGTTGGGGGAGGAGAAGGAAATCTACCAAATATCTCGCTGATTGATGTCAGAGACCACAGTATCTAAGCAGGTGGAAAGGCTGCATGAATCAGAAGCCCTAATCTGCGTGCTAATAGACCATTTATTTGCAATTCATTTTCCTTGGGGAAAAAAAAGTCCTATGTCAGTCTTTCTTATTTTGAGTGCAATATGCATATCTGTTGATATTTAAAGAAAAGAGCTGCACACATACAGGTATTCACATCCCTGAGCTGCATAATTGGTTTCTGTTTCAAAATAGAAAGGTACCAGCCAAATGATTCACATGAGGTATTTCCAAACACTCACTTGATAAAGTGATTAATACTGTAAATAATTTATTCAAGGCTTTTCATAAAGCAGTAGATTTTGCTAAACATTAAATGACAAAAAGAGCCCAAAGGTTCAAATTGCAGAAAATTCAGAATTGTGTTATTTCAAGAGCAAATGTACCCACATAGCCCAAGTTGTAGGGGTCTGGCTACAGGAATCAACAATGTTCTGGATCCATTTATAGTGTTGTGCCACTTCTAAGCTCAAATATCAATAGAACGATCAGGCTCTTGTGGCTTCCTGGGACTTCCAGGACTCAGGCATCATTCCAAGAAACTCCCCATTGGCTGATGCCCAATTCCTTTGTATGATTGCATAGACCCCTTGCACAAGAAAAACATTGGAGTTGGGAGGCTCCTCTTTTTTCTGTCATTTACCAAGGTTGAGTTGCCTGCTTTGTCTATCCCAAGTTGAGAATGGAAGCTGGGCAGAGAATGAAAGCCAGTCAGCAATTGCATAATATCCCAATTCACATAACATAGCATTTTTACTCTATTATTCTTCTCAATATCGTTTTGACAGCTTCTAAGGCCTTTGGGCATCCAACTTGTGCTCAGAAGTGTATTCTGACTTTCATGTCCTTATTTGTAGGCCAATAACCATTGAACACCCAGGATTAGAAAAAGAGCTAACATATTTGATTGCTTGTGTGGGTTACTTGAACTCTGTAAGGTGGGTAAATTTGTTATTCCTATTTTAAAAATGAGAAAACTAAACTGATGAAGGTCAGTGTATCTGTTTCCTAGGATTCTTGTACCAAAGTCTCACACATGGGCTGGCTTAAAACAGAAATTTATTGCCCCACGGTTCTGGGGGCTGGAAGACTGTCGGCAAAGCTGTGCTTTATCTGAAACCTGTAGGGCAATGCTTCCTTGTCTCTCCCTGGCTGTAGGCAACTCCAGCTTGCAGGTACGTCACTCTGATCCTGGACATTTCCATCCAACATTTTCACATAGCATTCTCCTTCTATGTCTCTGTGTTTTCACATAGCTTTCTTTTTTTTTTTTTAGTTGAAGTATAAGTGACACATAACATTATATTAGTTTCAGGTACAGAACATAATGATTTGTTATTCGTATATATTGTAAAATGATCACAAGTCTAGTTACTGTATGGTAACAAATGTCACCATACAGTAATAGGGATGAGTGACTTAAGATTTACAGTCTTAGCAATACAGGATTATTAATTCTGGTCACTGTGTTGTATGTCACATCCCCATGACTTGTTTATTTTACAACTGAAAGTGTGTGCCTTTGACCTCCTTCACCCATTTCACCCATACTTTACCCCCTGCCTCTGGCAACCACCAATCCGTTCTCTGTATCCTTGAGCTGGGGGTTGGTTTGTTTAATTCCATGTATAAGTGAGATTCTAAATTCTTTGTCTTTCTCTGTCTGATTTATTTCACTTAGGATAATGCCCTCAAGGTCCAGCCATGTTATCAGATTGGTAAGATTTCCATTTTTCTGGCTGAATAGATTCCATTGGGTAGATACGTCTTTTTTTGTCCATTCATTCATTGATGGGCACCTATGTGGTTTCCAAATCTTGGCTATTGTAAAATAATGCTATAATTAACATGAGGGTACATCTGTCTTTTCAAATTAATATTTTCATTTCTTCAGATAAATACCCAGAAGTGGAATTGCTGGGCCATGTGGCAGTTCTCTTTAAATTTGTTTTCCGTAGGTGCTATACCAATTGTACACAACAGTGTACAAGGGTTACTTTCCCTTCTCTCCACATCCTCACCAACACTTGTTATATATTTTTTATTATAGTCATTCTATAACAGGTGTGAGGTGATATCTCATAATGGTTTTGATTTGCATTTCCCTTATAATAGAGATGTTGAGCATCTTTCTGTGTACCTGTAGGCCATTTGTATGTCTTTTTTGGGGGAAAATATCTGCTCATCTTTAAATTGGATTGTTGTTTTGCTATTGAGGTGTATGAATTTTTTATAGATTTTAGGTACTAATGCATTATTAGATACACGATTTGCAAATATTTTCTCCCATTTAGTAGGTTGTCTTTTCATTTTGTTGATGATTTCTTTTGCTGTGTAGAAGCTTTTAAGTTTAACACAGTCCCCCTTGTTTATTTTCCTTTTGTTGTATTTGGTTTTGGAGTTAGATTTTAAGAAATCATCACCAAGACCAACATCAAGAAGGTTACCAGTACCCCTGAAACCAGTAATATGCTATATGTTAACTAAATTGAATTTAAATAAAATTTAAAATTTTTTTAAGGATTTATGTATTTATTTATTTGGCAGAGATCACAAATAGGCAGAGAGGCAGGCAGAGAGAAAGAGGGAAGCAGGCTCCCCGCTGAGCAGAGAGCCCAATGTGGGGCTTGATCCCAGGACCCCGAGACCATAACCTGACCCGAAGGCAGAGGCTCTAACCCACTGAGCCACCCAGGTGCCCCTAAAATTTTTAAATTTTTAAAAAGAAGCTTACCACTTATATTTTCTTCTAGGATTTTTATGGCTTCAGGTCTTACATTCAAATAATTAGTTCATTTTAAGTTAATTTTTGTGTAAGACAGTAGTCTAGTTTCATTCTTTTGCATGTGGCAAAAGAATGTGTGTGTTTTCCCAACACACTTACTGAAGAGACTGTCCTTTCCCCATTGTATGTTCTTTTCTCCTTTGTCATAAATTAATTGAGATATTTGATTAATTGAGCATGCATATATATATATATATATATATATATATATATGGGTTCATTTCTGGGTTCTTTATTCTGTTTCATTAGTCTATGTGTCTGTTTTTATGCCAATACCATATTGTTTTGATTACTTACAGTTTTGTTACGTAGTTTGAAATCAGGGAGTATGATGCCTCCAGCATCATTCTTTCTCAAGTCTTCTCCCTTTTCCTATTGAGCTGTCTTCCTCTGTACCACAATATACCTCCTTCTGATGCTCTAATTGATAATTTTCTTTTTTATCAGTATTAAAATGCTAACCGTGACATATTTTTATCCTTTCTGCAGCTTCTCAAATTCCACTTGAGAATTTGAGGATGTGGAATTTATTGTGGAATTTGATGTGGAATGAGTGTATATTCTTCCTCAATTATGAACTCACAGCTAGTGATCTTTCTTACCTACATGTATCACTGATGCTGTTGTAATACACTGATGCTCTGCATTTTCCTCTTCTGTGCATTAGAATATGCTCCAAGCATACTCTGTCCTTGTGGTCACTGCCATTAAAGGAAGAAAACTCTAATTTGGCCACACAGCCACCTTAGACAAATTCTACTTATCTAAATGTCTTGGTCTGCCAATTCTCATCAGCTTATATGTAATGAAATATAAAAACTCTACAAAAATTTGTGTTAAATTATTTTTGCTGGTGTTTTGATCACTGGTTAATTCAAGCTGAACAAAACAAAATCTCATTATATAATCAGTCCCTTTTATAAACATAATCAATCAGTTGAGTATTTTAGACTATATTTAGTTTGAACATATTCTTTTTAAGTACAGCAAATATCTGACAAGATAAACTTAAAAATTAATGAGCAGAGGGGTGCCTGGCTGGCTCAGTCAGTGGAGTGTATGACTCTTGATCTCAGGATTATAAGCTAGAGCCCCACGTTGGATATAGAGATTACTTAAAAATAAAATCTTAAAAAAAACCTTAATGAGCAAATACTCCTCTTTTAAATATAATAGGCTAAACTTACAAATAAAAATTATAAGTTGTCTCAAAGATTCTGATACTATTATAGATTAATAAAATTTTCTCACACCTTTCTCCTTCAAATGGATTAGGAATTTAAAACATCTTCAAATTATAACCAGATTCTTTTGACTTTATTTTTTTTAAGATTTTATTTATTACTTTGAGAGAGAGCATGAGTAGGGGGAAGGGCAGAGGGAGAAGCAGACTCCCCGCTGAGCAGGGAGCACGATACAGGGCTTGATCCTAAGAATCAGGGCTTGATCCTAGGAACCTGGGATCATGACCTAAAACAAAGGCAGTCCGTTCAACCAACTGAGCCACCCAGGCACCACTCTTTTGACTTTTTTTTTTTTTTAAGATTTTATTTATTTATTTGACAGACAGAGGTCACAAGTAGGCGGAGAGGCAGGCAGAGAGAGGAAGAAGCAGGCTCTCCACTGAGCAGAGAGTCTGATGTGGGGCTCGATCCCAGGACCCTGGGATCATGACCTGAGCTGAAGGCAGAGGCTTTAACCCACTGAGCCACCCAGGCACCCAACTCTTTTGACTTTAATACAATAGTGTCACACTGTGTTCTCTTTGTAGTAATTTCTTTATGTTCTCTGTATGAAATGTCATTTAATTAGTGGAACAGATTTGCCATAGAACTTGGAACCAAGATATGGTTACTCATTAGTGAGACATTCAAGATTGAGACATGGGATCAAGGATTGTGTTAGTCTAGAATGCTTTTATCTGAATTACAGGAATACAGTGAACTATTTTTAAAGGGCATTGTGTCAGCAGAAGACTCCAAGTCTGTACCATACAGTTGGAATTCAGTTTAATAACTTATACTTCTTGAGTTTTTATACCTTTCATAATTCATTCATAATCTCTTTTAATTTTAGCACCTGACATCTTTTAATAGAATATGTACTTCCCTTCAGTTTGCAGATAATTTCCTACAGCCTTTATTTGGATTCTGCAAATTTCTTCTCTGCCTGATTGAAGTCTGTATTCTGATCTTGCTATTTTTGTCTTATATAGCTCTTGGCCACAACTCTGTGTATCCTTTTTATTTTTAACATCTTTATTGAGACATAATTTATATGCCATATAATTCACACATTAAAGTGAATAATTCAGGAAAAAAAGTGAACAATTCAGTAATTTTTGCTATATTCATAGATATGTGCAGCCACCACCAGCACGATTCTAGAATATCTTCATTACGTCAAAAAGAAAACCTGTACCTTTTAGCTATCTCCTCCACCACTCCACATCTCCATTCCCCAGTCCCTTCCTAGTCCTAAGCAACTACTAATCTACTTTGTGTCTCTATTGGTTTCCCCATTCTGGACTTTCGTATGAATGGAATCATATAATGTGTCATCTTTTCTAATTGGCTTGGTTGATAGGAATGCAACATTATCAGCCAGGAGCAGACCATGAAACACAGGTTTGCTGTCAGAGATACCTAGACTTCATTTAGAGTAGAAAACAAAATGATGGTTGTTTTTCTAGCTAAAGATGGTGGTGTAGAATGGAAATGGACAGAGAAAAACCCAGTTTCACTGGACCAAGTTTGCATCCCTAGTTGGGGTAAGTGGTAAACCAGCCAGAAAACTTAACAGGGAGATTCTAGATATAAGAGAGCAATAAGTAGTCTGATTAAGTAGTAGCTCCTCACACATCCCTGGTTCACTGGGATAATATTCATGCCTAAAAGCAACTTGAGGGAGGTTAGCAAAAAGTGTAACCAAAGGGGGAACTGAGAAATGTCTGAAAAGTTGAAAGCATTCCTCAGTGCACACGAAGATAACTTCAATACAGACTGGAAACACTATAGGCTAGAGATAGAGAATAACTCTGCCCAAATTAGTATTTGAACTCTAAATTATGTAGACACAGTGGAGATTTCTAGGAAGTTAGGTTAGGAAAAAATAGAAACACTTAGAAGACATAAGCAGATGAGCAGTATGGGATATACACATTCTGAAGTTTAAGTTTAGGCACATTACTAAATATAACTAATAACACCCCAGGAAAAAAAAACTGAAGAGTATCTATAATATGCTATCTAAAAAGTCCACTTTTCAACTAAAAATTACTAAACATGAAAAGAAAAAGGAAGATGTAACTTATACTCAGGGACTCTGGGGTGGAGAGAAAGGGGAAATCAATTGAAACTGACCATGAGTGGGCCCAGATTCTGGAATTATCAGACATATAGTATATACTTCAGTGCAGATATTATAAATACATTTTAAAAATTAAAGGAAAATATAATGGCAATAAACCAATGAATGGGGAATCTCAAAAAGTAGAAACTAAGAAAAGAACCAAAGACACTCTACAGCATGACACCTACTATAGGACCTGGTAGTGCAGTCACAGCCCAGTAAGAAAAAACAAAACAAAACAAAAAACAAAACAAAAACGAAGAGGAGAAAGTGATGGAATCTATGAATTAGATCATGTCACTATCCTGCTTAAAGTCCTTCAGCAGGGGTGCCTGGGTGGCTCAGTGGGTTAAAGCCTCTGCCTTTGGGCTCAGATCATGATCCCAGGGTCCTGGGATCGAGCCCCACATGGGGCTCTCTGCTCAGTAGGGAGCCTGCTTCCTTTCCTCTCTCTGCCTGCCTCTGCCTGCTTGTGATCTCTGTCTGTCAAATAAATAAATAAAATCTTAAAAAAAAAATAAAGTCCTTCAGCAACTTCTACTTGCCCTTGGGCACAAGAAAAAAAATACCCCCTAAAAAAATTAAAAATTAAAAATTAAGAAGAACCATATAAAAACTCAAGAGTTGAAAAATACAATAACTGAAATTTTAAAATGCACTCGATGAGTTCAATAGCAGATTTGAGATGGTAGAAGAAAGAATAAGTGACCTTTAAGAGAAATCAATAGGAATCACCCAGCCTAAAGAAGTAAGAAAAAATAAACAGAGTCTCAGGGATCTTTGGGACATTATCAAGCATTCCAACATACATGTAACAAGAGTCAGGAAAAAAAAGAGATTGAAAAAAAGGCTGAAATACATTTGAAGAAATAACTGCTGAGAATTCCCCATTTGGCTGAAACACATTAGCCTACAGATCCAGGAGCCAAATGAGTCTCAAGAAGGATAAACATAAGAAACCTAAACACAGATACATCATATCAAACTGCTGAAAGACAAAATGTTGAAAACAGCAAGGGGAAGATGATGCATCATATACTGAAAACAAATACAACTAACAAGTGACTTATCAGAAACAATGGAAGTCAGAAGACAGCTGCAGGGCATATTCAAAGTGCTGAAAGAAAACCGTGCCAACCAATAATTCTGTATCAAATGAAATTACCTGCAGACAAAAATCTATGAGAATTTATTGACAATTGATGTTTTCTACAAGAAATACTAACAGAAGACCTTCAGGCTGAAGGGAAATAAGATCAGATGGTACCTCAGGAAAGCATCAGAAATGGTTAATATGGGAATTAATAGATTTTTAAAGTTTTTCTTTTAATTCCAGTTAACATAGAGTGCTATATTAATTTCAGGTCTACAATGTAGTAATTCATGGATGAATATATTTTTTTAAAAAGCTGTCTACATACAGACTCTTCTCACCCTAATATTTTTTAAAACCATAAGATTACATAAAGTAATAACTATAAGACTGTATTGTTCGGTTTTTGGCATGTGCACATGTAATATATATAACAAAATAGCACAAAAGTGAGAAAATTTCGTGGAACTATATTGGAATAAATTTGCTCGATTTACAGAAAGTAAGTATATTTCTTAAGTATATTTATTGGAACGAACCTAAAATAGATCGTGATAGGATAAAAGCACATACGTTAATGCATAAAATAGACACACACACATACACACCACAAAAATTATAGCTAAAAAATTCACAAAGGAAGTAAAATGGCCTAATTAAAAATATTTTCTTAATATAAGAAAGGCAGTCGAGAAGGAACAGAAGAACAAAAGGTATGTAGAGAAAACAATGGGAAAATTACAGGTATAAATTCAGTAATGTCAAATACTTAGATTAAATTTGGATGGGCTCACCACTCTAATCAAGAATAGATTGTCAGATTGGATTAAAAAGAGAGATCCAACTATATGCTGTTTACAAGAGACAAACTTTAGTAGATTTAAAGATATCGATAGGGAGGGACGCCTGGGTGGCTCAGTTGGTTAAGCAGCTGCCTTCGGCTCAGGTCATGATCCCAGTGTCCTGGGATCGAGTCCCACGTTGGGCTCCTTGCTCAGCAGGGAGCCTGCTTCTCCCTCTGCCTCTGCCTGCCATTCTGTCTGCCTGTGCTCGCTCTCTCTCCCTCTCTCTCTCTGACAAATAAATAAATAAAATCTTAAAAAAAAAAAAGATATCGATAGGGAAATGCACGTCAAAATCACAATGAGAAACCACCACACAACTGTTAAAGTGGCTAGTGTCAAAAAGACAAGCAATAACGAGTTTTGGTGAAAATATGGAGATAAAGTAAACCCTTGTGCACTGCTGGTGAGAGTATAAATTGCTACAGCTGCTATGGAAGACATATTTGAAGAAATAACTGCTGAGAAATCATTGAAAATAGAACCACCATATGACCCAAGAATTCTGTTTCTGGGTATTTATCTGAAGAAAATGAAGACATTCATTCAAAATATATGCATCCCCATGTTCATTGCCGCATTATTTAAAATATCTAAGACATGGAAGCAACCTAAGTGTCTAGCAAAAGATGTATGAATAAAGAAGATTTGATATATATAAAATGTATAATGGGTTACTATTCAGCCATAAAAAGGAAGGAAATCTTGCAGCTTGTGACAAATTGGTTGGATCTTAAGGACATTATGCTAAGTGAAGTAAGTCAGGGAAAGACAAAGGGACCTCACATATGTGTGGAATCTAAAACAAAACAACGCAAACAAACAAAAAGACCAAGCTCGTAGGTACAGAGAACATGTTGGTGGTTGCCAGAGATAGAGGATGGGGGTAGGCGAAATGGGTGAAGGTACAAACTTCCAGCTTTAAAAAAAGTCAGAGATGTAATATACAGCATTGTGGCTATACTTTAAAAAAACTATATTGCATATCTGGAAGTTGCTAAGAGAATCTTAAAAGTTCTCATCATAAGGAAAAAAAATGTGTAACTATGTATGGTGTTGAGATTAACCAGACCTATTGTGCTGATCAGTTCCCAATATATAGAAATATCAAATCATTATATGAAATGAAAATAATGTTATAGGTCAGTTATATCTCACAAAAATTGATAAATGCAAATAGGTTAAAAGTAAGAGGGTGAAAAAAGTTATACTATGCAAATAGTAACCATAAAAGCAGAAGTTAACTATAATGTCATTAAAAACAGACTTTAGAACGAGGAATATGACTAGAGACAAGGAGGGTCATTTCACAATGATAAAGAATGTCTCAGAGAGAGAGAAAAATTATAAATGACTATGTACCTAGAAAATCCTTAAAATATGTAAAGCATAAACTTAAGAATTAAAAGGAGAAAAAGATAATTCAACAACTGTAATTGGAGATTTTACTGCTCATCTCCAGTTGAGAGAACAACTACAAGTAAAATCAGTAAGGATGTAAATGTCTTAAACATCATTCAGATTACTGGATCATACTGATAAGTATAGGACAAGCCATGCACAATAACATACACTTTCTTTTCAAGCTCACATAGAACATTCTCTGGTATAGACCATGTGCTATGCTGAAACAAAAAAGTCAATAACTTTAAAGCAACTGAAATCATACAAAGTATGTTCTCCAGCCACAATGAAATTCAGTTAGAAAGCAGCAACAGAAATCCCCAAATAATTGAAAATTAAACAATCTATTTCTAAACTCATGGATCAAAGAAGAAATCACAAGGAAAAATAGAAAATACCTTAAGCTAGATGAAAATCAGAACAAAAAATATCAAAATTTATGGGACACAGTATTGGTAGGGCTAATGGTCCAGATGGATAGTCAGAGATCTGAACAAGTTCAGTGGGAAAATTAGTTACAGGAAGGATGGGCACAATGTAAGAATATTTATGTCACATGTGATTGTAGCTGTAAGGAGCGTGGTCATTAATCAAATCATCAGGTAAATACAGTGACTCACCCTATGATGCCAGCTTCTTATCCTAGCCATCCTTTTTTTATGAAGGGGGAGTTTATAAACAAATTGACCAGGTTGCATCAGTGAAGTCATCACAGGCTCATGCTTATATCTTCTTACTCCCCATCCCCCCACCACTGAAGTTAATCATTTGTCTTTATTTATGATATCTGTTGACATGTGTAAGATGTGTAAGATTCTATGTTGCCAAATCATTAGTATTTTCCTTTGGGGTTTCTTCTTTTGCATTTATGTATATATATAGATTTCTCCATCCTCAAGGTCGTAAAATATTCAAATATGCACTTAATTTTCCTTTAAGTTTTATTATGCCTTCATCAAAATATTACTTTTTGCTTGACTTAAATATTGTGTTCCATGGTACTGTTGGTTAAAGCACAGTTTATTGTTACATGGACTGAAATAAGAATCCATTCCTACTACCCTGAAACAGTTATGCATATTCTTAAACCTTAAAATAGAACAATTTGTCATGCCTTCTAATGTCAAAATCATAAATAGCTTATAATTTACCATCATACATTGGGCCACAATTTTTCTGCATTGCTCTTTCTTCACCTTTTCTTCATATATTTATCATATGCCAGATGAGCCTAGAAATAGTGTTTGTCCGGTATTTAATCTTTACTCCTTATTATTGCCATTTTAGGTGAGTACAAATAATTTGCCAGGCTGAGGATTTAGTCTACAACCCACATATGCTTGGGAAGCCTGTTCCTAAGTAAATTTTGTGACCATATTTCCACATTCACTAGAAATAAGCAAAATGAAAATGATGAGTAAAATATTCAGATTTTTTCTGCCTATAGCTCTGTTCCTACAATTTTTTTAAAAAAATATCATCTGAGACAGTAATCTGAGAATCACACTCTTCTCTGAGAACAGTGTTTTCCCTCATTTCCTTTCTGTAAGTTTCCAAAATATTAACTAGTTCTTCTTAGATCTCAGGAAAAAGCAAAAAGCTTCCACAGGCACTTTGATTTCTTTGGAATGTCTAACAGCTTGGAATTCATACTCATTGACTTTCACATCCAGGCACTATTAAGTATCTTTCCTCCTTCAAAATTGTGCGGGGGTGGGAGGGAGGGAGAAATGAAGGTAAAATGAAAATATACTTTTCTTAATCACTTGACACTACACTCGAGACTAAGAAAACAGAAAATAGCTCCCAAAGTGCCACTTAATTGTCATGAAAATGGTTCTTTTCAGAAGAAATTATGACTATATTATTTACAATATATGATAAGTATATACCATATAGTCTACTACATATGATAGTGATAATTATGAAACTGCTGGACTTTCCTTTGCCAGATCCAAGAGATAAGTATACCTAACTATCATGCTTTTATTCTTTGAAAAAAAGTTAGCCTTATGGAAGAATGAAATAATGGTAGAAACATGAATAAATATTGCCAGAATGCATGTTTTCATTTGCACAAGCTTTCCTCTTACTTGGTTTCCAGAGAAGAAAAAAATTATTTGTTATTTTGGAAAACAGCAATTGTCATAATCCCTCTCCTCCTTATTGGCCATAGACTTGCCTTTCTTGTAAGGCCTCTATCAATAAAAAAATGTGTTTAAGATACTTTAGTAGCCAACAAGAAAGTGTGGTAGTGTCAGTACCACCAATGACATAGTGGGAGAAGAGAAAATGTTACAAATTTTGTTTTCTCAGGTCATAGACAATCAGACTCAAATCACCTGATTTATGATAGCACAATTGTCACTGATTATACAACACTTCTTTTCTTCTGTTTTCTTTATATTCTTCCAAACCAATTATTTAAAGTTATTTATTTATTTATTTATTTATTTATTTATTTATTTATTTATATTTGAGAGAGAGAGAGAAAGAGAGCATAAGTGGGGCGAGGGAGCCCAGTGCATGGCTCAACGTGGGGCTGGATCCCAGGACCCCCGTATCATGACCTGAGTAAAAGTCAGACGCTTAGCCTACTGAGCCACCCAGGTGCTCCTCTTCCAAACCAATTACTTATTTATTTGAGAGAGAGCACACCAGTATGGGGAGGGGGATGTGGTGCTGGATCCCAGGACCCTGAGATGACCTAAGCTGAAAGCAGACTCAGGTACTCCCCAAACCAATTTTTAAGAGACAATACCTGATTCCTAACTTTGATCATCTACAGTGTTCATTCTAAATGTATAATAGATAAACCAAGAACATCATTAGACCATTGCTTGAAAATATTTGGTTATTCCCAAGTTCCAAACTGAATTTCCATAATTTTAAACTATACTTTGCTTTTTCTGAGAGTTAAAATCATGTCTTTTGAGTTAGCTCTACATGTTGAAAAAATGAAGTCTTCCATTGATAACACCTTCAAGATTTGTGCTGTAGGGAATGTTTTCTGAGAAATCAGACCAGTCAGTGACATATATCTGTGTTCTTTAATTACAGGTCTGACAATGTCTGCCAATAAGACTTTATTGTAGTCTTGGCCTAATAATGTATTTCCCTATCCTACTTAACATGGAAACACATTGAAAGAATGCATATGGGAAGAGTGAAATTTGAATCAAAGTAATTACATTTTAAAGATTTGGGATCTTTATTACAATTACAAAAAGTCAATAATATAGTTTATTATTCTCCTATTTCAAGTCTTTGACTTGTAATCCTATAGATTGCTGTACTGATTTATTCTACAGATTGCTTTAAAAAGGGCAGCATCAGTAATATTCATTTACAAATTACTGCATCTTGTTGTCAGAATCTTCTAAAATATTATTCTCAGCATATGTGATTCATGAAGACAGGCAGATGGTAAATTTCCCTTGGCAAAACGCATTAAAATTCTTTCATTCTGTCGTCCTTTTGCAAGTTCTTACTGTTGTAAGCCCTTACTGTTAACAAATTGGGTGAGATAAGGCTTTTAGGAGTATGATACTTCAAAGAGAAAAAAATAAATTCTTTTCTCTCGGTTATAGTTCAGTTACGTTCACAGCAGCCATAAATCACTAAAATGTTAGTCACGTGAGCGCCAGCTTGTAGCACACACTCCCCTCGTTTGTTCTATGCAGCTACGGTTATGCATTTAGCTGGCAAGTTAAATCACGCCCTTTTCTGTTAAGTGTCTAATAACACTCAAAGGAAAGAAGCCGCCCTGAGTTTCACCATTTCACAGACAATGGAACCAGAGACCAAAATCATCTGTGAGTCAACATGAAATGATGAGCAGGTGAGAAATGTTAAGAAATAAACAGTGGAAATGTTAACAATCGCAAGAAGCTTGAAAGCCCCTCGTTTCTCTTTAGAAATGTACCTGAGAATCAGTGTTCCCGGGTCACTTTCCCGTTTTTGTGTTAATGACATAAAAGGCTAAGAATGTACATGCATATGAATTGCTATAGCTCACTGTATCTTGGGGCCCTGGATTTATTCAACTTCAGTAACCAAAATGGAAGGCTCAACGGCTTTGCAACAAGAGAAAACAGGAACCCCCAAAAAATCTTTTTTAATATTTCTGTGTGGTTCTGGATGAATTTCCTAAAATCCATTAACAAATGACTCATTTACCAATATTAGGTCTGAAGAATCTTTACAAATAATAATTTATTAGTAATTTAATAGTGTCGTAAGGATCCCTTGTATTCATGGAAGCCCTCATATCTCCCCTCTCTGGCCTATTTCTCTTTTCAGTCTCCCTTGTTTTCCAGCTACAGGAAGAAGCTGGGGCAAGACAAACCTAACATCCCTCAAAATTCTATTATGATTTTTGTACAAAAACAACCACAGTTGTTATGACAATGAAAAGCAGTCAACTGAAACTAAATAATTAATGGAAACAAGTAAATTAGCTAAATTAGCTTTCAGAGAATTAGACAGACTGCATCCTGTGTGTTGTTATCAATTCTCATAGGATGCAGCTCTGTTCAGGGACAGAACTGGGGGAAATCTGTACCGGATAGCAACTTTCAGTCACAACCATGAGATGGAAACTCCCCTCAGACAGTACAATCCGCAAACACCCAGCAGCATCAGACAATAAGGAGACTTGGGGTGTGCCTAAAAGGCAGTAAATCAGATACTGCAAATTCGAATTGTATGGCCAGGACCCCAGAGACAGGTATGCTGCAAAGTGTGTGACTCCATTACCTGCTGGGAAATTCCTCCTTAGATCTAATCCTTCATTTTGTTTCTCTCCTCTTATTACATTGTTTGGGGCATCTGTATTATACTTCTTGGTGTGCAAAGTGCTCTGCCGGGTAGTAGCTTCTAAGGCTCTGAAGAATCCTGTGAGTTAGGTATATGTTATCCCTAGAGAAGAAATTGAAGCCCAGTCAAGTTTCCAACTTGCAAACACCCAGTGATTGATGGGCCAGGGACTTGAACTCAGATTTTTTAATTTATATTTTACGCCATGTCGACTGCATCACAGTACCTGTTACTTACACAAGCAGAGACAAATAGATTAACCACCATCCTCCACACAGTATCTACAAAGCATCAAGGAAACATCTGATCAAATGAAAGGTGGGAAATGCTTCATACTATCTTCTTTTAGGAGACTTACTGTGTAGCAGCTAATTAAAGGTTCTGAGAAGTCCTCACAGAAAGGAATTCTGTTTCAACTTGCTTTTTCCAGGCCTTCTCTAATTTTTTAGTCCCCAGTAAAATTTTTCCACTTAACATGTATCAGCATGTCCGAGAGGCATGTTCAGTAAAATATACCTCAGATAGACTGCCAGATGAAGTACAGGTTATCCTGTTAAGTATGAATTTCAGATTAAAAAAAAAAAAGTAATAGCTTAAGTTTACCCCAAATATGGTTCTGGGATATATCTAAACAGAACAATTGTTTGTTTATTTGTTTTAATCTGAAATTCCAATTTAACTGGCATCCTGTATTTTCATTTGCTCGATGTGGCAGCCCTAACCTTGGTCTTCACTCATTACTGTCTTTCCCTTTCTGTATCTTCTCAGTGAATAATACAATGTAAGAAGAGAAATTCTAAAGCATACCTACAATTTTATTTATTTTTTCATACCGTATAACCATTAGAACAGGTAATATGTTGATGATGAGTGTTCCATAGTAATGAGGAAAATTCATTAGCCATAATATAAGAACCATAGAACAAATTAACTCTATACTTCTGAAATATAACCTGGAGTTATAATGATGCCTTCTTTTCCCATAAATATACTTTGAGCCTTTTGAGTCCCAGAATAGAGGAGCCACATAACAAAAGCAAGCAAGCCAGCTGAAAAATGAGAAACTGACTTGGGGCTATAAAGTGTGCATGGCGCTGTCTTCAGTGCCTCCTGATGATCTCCAGATGAATGACCTGCCAGTGTTTGGGTCCTGCAACACTATCTTCCCAGGACCAACATTTAGAAACTTCTGTTGTTTATCACTCAGTTTTCTCCCAAACACCACATATCTAATCACTTTCTAAGCCCCTGTCAGTGTTTCCTCCAGAATAACTCATAACTCCCCGCAGTAGTTTGCCATTTGTACTCTTTGTACATCCTTCTTGTCTTTTTTTTTTTTTTAAAGATTTTATTTATTTGAGAGAGAGAGCATGAGTAGCATGAAGGGCAGAGGGACAAGGAGACTCTCTCCTGAGCGGGGAGCCTGAGGTGGGGCTTGATCCCTGGACTCCAGGATCATGACCTGAGCCAAAGGCAAATGCTTAACCTCCTGAGCCACCCATGTACCACCCTCCTTGTTTTTTACCTACACCCTCCTGATGGGCCTCTGTGCCTCCAATCTCTCCCCTCCATGATCCCTTTTTCATACCACTATCAGAGTTACTTTAAAAATCACAGTTTATGGGGCCTCTGGGATTGAGCCCTCCTTGCTGAGCAAGGAGCCTGATTCTACCACTCCCCCTGCTTATGCTCTCTCTCTTGCTATCTCTCTTTGTGTGTGTGTATCAAATAAACAAATAAAATCTTTAAAAAAAAGATTTAAAAAAAAATCTTTTTTTTAAAGATTTTATTTGTTTATTTGACAGACAGAAAGAGATCACAGGTAGGCAGAGAGAGGGGGGAAGCAGGCTCCCCACTGAGCAGAGAGCCCAATGTGAGGCTCGATCCCAGGACCCTGAGATCATGACCTGAGCCAAAAGCAGAGGCTTAACCCACTGAGCCACCCAGGCACCCCACAAATAAAATCTTTAAAATAAATAAATAAATAAAAATCACAATCCAAACATCCCTGTTCCGCTTAAAAATATACAATGATTCCCATAGCCCATATCTGTTTGTTAAGGACCCATTGGCCAAAGCAAGTCATGTGACAAAGCACTAATTCAGGTGTTGGAAAAATAGGCTTTATCTCTAACGGAAGGAGCTGCAAAAGCATGTCGAAAAGGAGCAGGTGCATAGAGACAGAAAGAATGTGACCTTTGGTGCTATCTACCACATATAGACACCTGACTAAAAGAGCTGGGACTTTGTCTTTCAACCTTCCCAACTGTCTATCATACTATACTGACACTTCCAGAGGAAGCACCCAAAAATATTTTAGTTCAACTAACTCTTTTATGAGGCTGCAAGAATACCAGTAAGCTGACTTTCGACATAGGCCTTCATTTCTTACATCTTTATTTCTTTGGTCTCTCCTGCTGCTCAGACATCTATTTTAAGGGGCACACATGTCTCTGGCTGTTACTTGGACTCTGGGATCTGCCTCTCCCTCAACGACCTTGTGACCTTGTCTAAGGCCATATATTGAAATTTTGCCTTTTTAAGTCAATTATTAAATGTTGACCACATATTGTGTTTCCATGTTTATTTTGCTTTTCAGATTCAGTCAGAAAGTAGAAACCTAGACAGCTCTAATTTTGTAATGAGCTACTGATTCTGGTATATTTGGGATTTAGGATCTTTAGACTAGTAAATCTCAATATTAACCCCATAGTGTACATCCCAATTTACATTTGCCTTAACTTATGGGCAGTGTCACAGAAGAAGATTTGTGATAAACAATATAAATAATGCTATTTAAAAGAAAATATATTTTATGGGAAAAGATTTGAAAGTCTTGTAGAAAACTGTAGAATATGTTTAGGCATTTTGAATTTTTCTTTTCATATAAGCACTTCCTTACCCTTTCGAGTTGAAGGGTTTTAGTGTAGACATTTCACTCTTCTATCTCCAACTGTATTAAAGTAATTTCTGCTTCTCCAGACATCTTTGAGCATCACTTCCCTGAACTTTGGCCCCAATAATCTATGTCACAGTAAAACACAAAAATAATATCAAAAACTATTTTACACTTTACTCCAAAATAGAGAAATACACTTCACCAAACTTGATTTCCAGATCTGCATTAAGTTCATTGTCTTGATGAGCTTGGTTATGTGATTTCCAATAATATTTATCAAATACCAGATTAGATCCGGCTGACATACTGAGAATTGGCAAGTATAATGACCTTGGTTCTCCGCTGTAGATAACAGAATCTCTTCCTTTCTAGGTTCAATACAGGGATCTATTGTGGAATATAGGTAGCCTGTACAATCACTGGAGGAGCTCTAGGAAGAAACTAGAGACTCGTGTTCTAGCAGGGGTACACAGAGCCACTTTGGGCAATGAGCGCCCCCCTGCCCCTGAGTGTTGCTAGGCTTGCCACACTTGGGAAACCACTGAATCCCGATGATAAGCTGCCACAGGTACCAGCTCCAGAGTCCTGTTGCTGCCACAGGCCATGCTAGCAAAAGGGATGTCTTGCCCTGCGGAGCTTCCCCCACAGAGCTCAGTTCCAAATCCCAGTGTTGTGTGAGGCCATGAGGATTGGAATCGCAATGCTGTACTATTGCATTTCTTCACAGAAGCATTCACTAAAATTAAGAATATAAGGCTGAAACAGGCTGTTTGGTAGGGGAAATGGTGACTTCAGGCTTACCTTGCTGTGTTTAAGTCATCTTTCTCCCCAGAGTTGTGAAGTGGAGTCCTTTGGATTCCTTGGACGTTCATTAAGCCAGATTGCATCTCTACTAAGGGTTATTTCTCTGTCTACCATCATAGTGCCTTTGTTTTGTTGTTGTCAATCATTTCATTGAGTAAGTATCTTTTTTTTTAAGATTTTATTTATTTATTTGTCAGAGAGAAAGAGAGAGAGAGAGAGAGCACACAAGCAGGCAGAGAGGCAGGCAGAGGCTGAGAGAGAAGCAGGCTCCCTGCCGAGCAAGGAGCCCATATGGGACACGATCCCAGGACCCTGGAATCATGACCTGAGCCGAAGGCAGTGGCTTAACCCACTGAGCCACCCAGGCATCCTGAGTAAGTATCTTTTATTTACTACTATTTCTCTACATTTTCATAAATGTAAGATAAACCTCAGTAAAGATAAACCTACATACTTTGGGAGCTAACATGTATTGGTTTTGTCCCCAGGACGGTAACAAATTTGTGCAGACTATACTATAGTTGATAAAACCATTTTTTAAAAAGATTTTATTTATTTATTTATTTGAGAGAGAGAGAAGACATGAGACTGGGGTGAGAGGCAGAGGGAGAAGCAGATTCCCCGCAGAGCAGGGAGCCTGACATAGGAATAGATCCTGGAACTCCAGGATTGTGACCCGAGCTGAAGGCAGATGCTTAACCGACTAAGCCACCCAGGCACCCATGATTAAATGCATTTTTAATGCATCTCTAGCACAGCTATATTCCAAGACTGGTGTGGTGAGTTGTGTTTCTGTGCCCTCCCAGGGATTCTCATAAACACTTGGGGGAACATCTATCTATACTTCTTGATAACCTACAGAATAGGACCTCTGATTGTTAATATTTAAATCTTAAAGGGAAGGGTGACCTCTAAAGTCTAGAAAATTTGAAGACATTTGAGGTTTCAATTTTATAAACAGTCCAAGAGGCATACACTGCAGTTAACACAAGTGCTTGGTCATTGTTAACAACCACATAACTCACCTGGCTCTAGATACATCTTACCCTGCACCCAGTTATGATACCTTCCAGAACTGATTTCATTATCCCCAGGTCATGGAGTTAGCATTTTTCCCATAGGTTTCAAAGGTACTTCAAAGAGATGATACCCAGATGTTTAGAACAGTAAGTTAAAAATGAAATAGTTCTCTACAATAATAGCTTTAAAATCTGCAAATGGGAAACCCCTAAAGCAATAGCAATGTTGGACTTCTGTGGTTTAAGATGGTTGTTGATTGGCATGTTGGCGAATGATCAAATGTTGCAGAAGAATTTTCCTCATTATGGAAGCATTCACTCTTGACTATTGTAATCTGACTTCTTGGCCAGTTCATTCAGAGCATTCAGCCATGAATGACTACTCCTATCAGTCTATTTAAGGCTGTTTGCTAAGGCTCAGCCAATTTCTATATAAAAAGAAAATACGACCTCAAGAAACTAAGAGATCTCAAGAAGAATGGTATACCTTATACTCTATAAGCATCTTGTTATGATAGTCAAAGCATCTAACTCTAGAAAAGGAAAGATACCCCCTATGAAGGAAGACATTGTTTTATATTTCAAATTCTAATGACCTAAAAACTAATTTTCTATAATGGAGATGGTGCAGAATGTAACCAGTAGTAAAGTTTCCTGATAAATTCCACATTAAAATTATTGTGTAGTAGGCATTTCTATAAGGCCTATAGTGTCAGAGTCCACTGTATCCACAAAGGCCAGTGTTAATTCCAAGATCTCTCTAAAAAGCTTAGAAAATTCTTCATTCAGAAATCCTCTTGTGTGATGCCATAATTTGTTGGTTTATTTGTAATAAGAGATGGCCTATTTCCCATGCAAAAAAATTAATTTAGAGCACCCTGGTAGACCTATTTCTTTTTTTTTTTTTTAAAGAGATTTTATTTATTTGACAGAGAGAGATCACAACTAGACAGAAAGGCAGGCAGAGAGAGAGAGAGAGGGGGAAGCAGGCTCCCCGCCGAGCAGAGAGCCCGATGCGGGACTCGATCCCAGGACCCTGAGACCATGACCCGAGCCGAAGGCAGCGGCTTAACCCACTGAGCCACCCAGGCGCCCCGGTAGACCTATTTCTAAAAATTAACCAATTCACTAGAGTTCTGGTAATGGTGATTGTAGAAACTATGCCACATTAAAAAAAATTTTTAACTGAATTTTAAAAAATTTTTTTTAATTTATTTTTAAATTAAAAAAATTAAAAATTTTTAAAAATTTTTTTTAAAAAATTCAGACGCTAAAAAACATCCTAAAGCACATAGAAGCTATTGGATGGCTTATTAAAAAAAAAAAAAAAAAAAAACTACAATTGGGAATGATAACAGTTCTCAGTTTGTGCTTTCTGGACTGTGGGCACTTGCCAGTCCCCAAAGCTATCATTGTGGAAAACAGAAGCTGTGGAAATTACAGCCCATAGCAGCTTGAGGTGTCGGAGATCAAAGTTCAGGGCTGGAAAAACAGGTGGAATTTTAAAGGAGAAACCCAAGCATCAAGAGAACTAGAAAAGGAAGTAAGACTCAAATTCTGCCCAAATCCTGGCTGACAGCTTAATTATGCATCATAAAAGTGTTTCACACAGCCCAGGAAAAACAAAAACAAAAACCAGAGACCAGAGAGGAATTGCCTCTTGCAAAATGGATCCATACAAGGCTTATCTGGGAGTTTGCTACCTCTTTTGGTATTGTTTTTTGTTTGTTTGGTTGTTGTTGTTTTTCTTTTTTAACTGAGAGCATGACTCAGGCAGTAGAAACCTGAAGGTAGCCCTAGACTTGAAGTATCAGAAGACAAAGCAGAAGACCGGTAGTGAAATTCCTTCCCTAGAAGCAAAGAAAATACAGCCAGCATGAGCTGGGTCTCTGCCCCACCCTTAACTGACTAGCAAATTATGTAAACACAGGGGAGATTCCGTGAAGTCAGATTGAAAGAGCCATGGTGGGAAATGAAAGACAGGGCAGAGACATCACTTACTATAAACCATAGGGGAGACAGAGTTTGCAATTTGTATCTAGGCAAGTAAACTGCTTACTAGACAAAAAAAAAAAAAATCAACTATCTTCAGCAGGATACAAAAGAATTAAGAGTTACTACAACAGATCATCTAATATATCCAGTTTTCAACCAAAAAAACACTAGTCACACAAACAGCAATATGACACCCATAGTTAAGAGAAAAGCAGTCCACTCTCATCACTTTTATTCAACACAGTCCTGGAAATCCTAGTCACAGCAGTCAAACAACAAAAAGAAGTAAAAGGCATCCAAATGCCAAGAAAGAAGTCAAATTTTCACTATTTGCAGATGACATGGTACTCTATATAGAATACCCAAAAGACTCCACCAAAAATTACTAGAACTATTACATGAATTTAGGTAAGTCATAGTATACAAAATCAATGTACAGAAATCTGTTGCATTTCTACACACCAATAATGAAGCAGCAGAAAGAGAAATTAAGGAATCAATCCCAATTACAATTGTACCAAAAATAATAATATACCTAGAAATGTACCTAACCAAAGATGTGGAAGTCTTACACTCTGAAAACTATAAAAAACTGATGAAAGAAATTGAAGATAACACAGAGAAGTGGAAAAACATTCCATGCTTATGAATCAGAAAACTAAATATTGTTAAAATGGTTATACTACCCAAAGCAATCTGCACATTTAATGCAATCGTTATCAAAATACCAATAGCATTTTTCACAGAGCTAGAACAAACAGTGTAAAATTTGTACAGAACCACAAAAGACCCCAAATAGCCAAAGCCATCTTGAAAAAGAAAAGCAAAATTGGAAGCATCACAACTCTGGACTTCAAGTTACATTACATAGCTGTAGTGATCAAAACAGTGTGGTGCTGACACAAAAATAGATATATATATCAATAAAGCAGAATAGAAAACCAAGAAATGAACCCACAAGTATATGGACAATTAATCTTTGACAAAGCAGGAAAGAATATCCAGTGGGAAAAAGACTATCTCTTCAACAGGAGTTGTTCAGAAAACTGGACAGCAACATAAAAAAGAATGAAAATGAAAATAGACCCCTTTCTTACTCTATACACAAAAATAAATTCAAAATGGATTAAAGACCTAAATGGGAGACCTGAAACCATAAAAATCCTACAACACAAGCAGTAACTTCTTCGACATTAACTGTAGCAACTTCTTTCTACACAAGGCTCAAGGCAAGGGAAATGAGTAAAAATTAATTTTTGAGACTACATCAAATTAAAATTTCCTTACAGCAAAGGAAACAAACAACAAAACTAAAAGGCAACCTATGGTGTGGGAGAAGATATTTGCAAATGACATATCTGATAAAGGGTTAGTATCCAAAATATATAAAGAACTTAAAAAACTCAACACCCCCAAAAATGAATATTTTAAAAAATGAGAAGACATAAATAGACATTTTTTCCAAAGAAGACATCCAGATGGCCAATAGAAACATGAAAAGATGCTAGACATCACTCATCCTCAGGAAAATCCCAATCAAAACTACAATGAAATATCACTCACATCCATCAGAATGGTTAAAATCAACAACACGAAAGATGGGATCGGGAGGGAGACAAATCACAAGAGACTCTTAATGTCACAAAACAAACTGAGGGTGGCCGGGGGGAGAGGGGTAGAGAGAGGGTGGTGGGGAGTACTGTGAAGTGTGTAAACCTCACGACTCACCTGTACCCCTGGGGCTAATAATACATTATATGTTTATAAAAAAATTAAAAAATTAAAATTAAAAAAAATCAACAACATGAGAAATAATGTGCTGGTGAGGATGTGGAGACGGGAATCTTCTTGAACTGTGGAGAATGCAAACTGGTCCAACCATTCTGGAAAACAGTATGGAGTTTCCTCAAAGAGTTAAAAATAGAACTACCCTATGATCCAGCAACCACACTACTAGCTATTTATCAGAAGAATACAAAAATAATAACTCAGATACATGTACCCCTATGTTTATAGCAGCATTATCTACAGTAGCCACATTATGGAAACAGCCCAAGTGTCCATCAACTCATGGTGGGTAAAGAAGTGGTAAATATATAAACAGTGGAATATTACTCAGCCATAAAAAAGAATGACATCTTGCCATTTGTAACAGCGTGGATGGAGCTAGAGAGTATTACACTAAGCCAAATAAGTCAGTCATAGGAAGACTGTGAAGTGCACCGGGTGTTATATGGAAGTGTTGAATCACTACATTGTACATCTGAAAACAAATATTACACAGCATGTTAACTAACTGGAATTTAAATAAAACTTAAAAAAAAAAAGTCCAAAAAAGTAGAAAAAAAGCAGTCAGTAGAAAGTGACCTCAAGTGGGTCCAGATGTTGGAATTAGCAGTTAAAGACTTCTAAGCAGCATCTGCATATGTGTGGATATCCAAAGTATTAAAGTAAAATATATTCAAAGAATTAATAACGTAATATCAATGAAAAAAAAAACACAGGAATCTTGGCAGAAAATAGAAATTCTAGCTGAAAATTAAAGCAAAGTTTTTACACATTGATTCTCTGATACCAATAGTAGAGTAAAAATTAAAAACTTAAAAAAATTAAAAACAGATTAACAGAAGAAAGAATCCATTACTTGAAATTGATAGAAAGTTTGAAGAAGAGAGAGAAAAGAGATTGAAGAAAAGTGAACAGAGCTGTAGAACCCATGTGACAATGGGAAGTGATGGAACGGGAAAACAACTGGAATCCCATGGCAGGGAGGGGGAAAATACTTGAAGAAATAATGGCTGAAGACTTCCCAAATTCCATAGGAAATACTAACTTATCAGCCAAAGAAACTCAACAAAAACGTAATAAACACAGAATCACTCCTAAAAACATTATAAGTCAAACTTCTGAAAGCCAAGTAATAAAGAAAATCTTGAGGTCTGGGTAAAAAGAGTCCATTCCATTAGAGAAACAAGGATAGATTAATGGCTGACATATCATTTGAAGCCTGAAGGCCATGAAATGATATATTCAATGTGTTGAAGGAAAATACTTCCTACTAAGAATTATACATTCAGCAAAAATATTCCACAATGAAGATAAAATATATTGTCAGATAAGCAAAAACCTGAATTCATCACCAGCAGATCTGCACTAAAAAACCCAAAAGCAAATTTTCATGCTAAAGGGAAATGACACAGCATGTGTGCAGGGAAGTCAAATCTGTATCCAGAGTGTTTATTCCAGCAAAGACAAAACACTGCCTCTTTCAAGATGGAAATGGTCCAATGTAATCAACCTGCCACCGGGGAGCTGGCTGATCACCCCAGGGAACGGTGCCATCTTGGGAACTCAGTGTTGGTCTCTGCTACTGGCAGATTGTTCAGTCAGCGGTGGCCATTGCCAGATCAGCCTTAACGAGAAGTCCATTTCGTTACGCCCATGCATAACCTCATCTCTGCTACCGTGGACACTTTGTTTATGAACCCATTGGACAGTGACATGGGTGACTGGGAAAAGAGACCTACTAGTATCCACAGAATGGGTCATCCTATCCACTTGATTATTAATATCCTCTTCTGCTGAGATCACCTTTGGTGAGCATTCATATAGAACACGGATATCTCCTTTTTTTTTAATCCATGCAAAGAGCCCTATCCACAGACCTCTCCTCCAAATTTCCTTGTCACCAATTATCCAATCATGTTCCTTTTAAGTCCCTGACCATCCATCCAAATCACTGACCACAAGCTACAAATATGTATATAATTACATGTCTGGTCATTTCTCCTTCCAGAAAGGAACAACCAGGTGCACTTCCTCAAGTTCCCCCCGCCCCGCTTCAAAGATTTCCTCTGAGGAAGGCTAGAATAAAGAGTAACAGTATAAATTTTTGGCAGTGTACCAAGGTCCTTCCTCAGGGGAACTGGCCTCTCATGCAAGGGATTCTGGATATGTAAACTGGCTCAGGTCTGGGAATCGACTGAGGGGCTGTGACTCTATTTATAGATTTTTGTTCGCTTGACCTACAACTCTTCTGTTTATACAAATCAAGTAAAAATGCAGTAGGCTTCCTTCTCTTAACTTCTAGGAACAGTATGATCAACTAGCTACCCCAGATAACCCAGAGGTCTATGGGAGTCAGATTCTCCTGAGGGCTGCTTAGACTCTGCTGCTCATTATGGTAACCACTCCCATCTTACCTTTGGCAGCGGAGTGTCGCCACGTGCCCCCTGCTCCTCTGTCACCCCATTGCATTGAAGTTTCCCAATTCACTGACCACACTTTCCACTCTAAGATCTTCCTTACAGAGAAGAGCAATCACAGAACCACCCTCAAGAATTTATTTCTCACAGTTATGGAAGGTATGCTTTCTGGATCTTCCCATTGTGGGTGAGTAGGTCTTAAATGACAGATTCACTCTTACATTTCAATCTTTACACTAAACTAAAGTAGGCCTGGCATTTCTAACTTGTGTGTGCTGGGCCATCTTTTGGTCCATATTTCTGCCAACCAATCAAACTGTTAGAGCCTTTCCCAACTCTTCAAACTTCAACCTTAGTGTGTGTGGCATCTTGGCTTAGTTAGCGCATGTCAAGAACTTTCTGTCCAGCAGCATCCACTACTGAGAGCCCAAAACCATACCTTCACCATGTTTTAAAAGTGTTCTAGGCATGAAAGGAGTGGCCCCATTAAGTGGTAAAATAGGGATTAAGTAAGGTCAGGGACCAAATATCCAGCATGGGAGGCCAATGACATGTATGCAGATCCTGTCAATGAGAGGTCCTCTTTCTGCTAACCAGCAGGGAGGTCATCAAAGGAGCTTTCTCAGGCATGTCAACTGAATGGATCATTCAGATCAACTGAATTCATCCCTTTTGACTTCTAGCACTAGCTCTCAATGGGGCCTGCTGAAGTAGAGGCAGAACAGTCTCTGGGTATTGACTTAACTCAGTCTGAGTGGTCCTTCCAAATTCTGGCTCCATTCTGGTCCTTTCAAATTCTGGCTCCATCTTGTCACTCCTGTCTCCTCCCCACTCCTACTGTCTGACAAATGTATGGTGTCTTGATGTAGCAGAGACCATAAAATAAGCACTCTACCTGCCATGTAGTTTTTCAAACCACCCCCCTCACACACACCTTAACCTTGGCTTTTGAAATTCAATAAGGATTTGATGACTTTTTTCTCTGGTTCTCTATGCCAGCTCACCATGAAACAATACCTCAAGTACAGCTCTCAGCAGGCGTGATCACTCACCAAATACCAGAAAAGTGACATCTGTTCATATACCAAAATAATATCTTATTAGGAGACCAAGGCCAAGGATGGAGGCCTGAGAGACATCAGCATTTAAAAGAGAAGATGTAGAAATGAAGAGAATGGACTCCTAGAACACCCAAGTGTTAATATTTTTAGGAACAAGGAATAAAGTAAGACAAGATTTTTAAATACCCGTTGGCTTAACTTATCAGGTCCCTACCACACTTTGTATCTAGGGGGGCTGCAGGAGTATGGAATCAGAAAGATTTGAGTTTCTTTCTCTTTTTCTTTTTTTTTTTTTTTTTAAGATTTAATTTATTTGTCAAAGAGAGAGAACAGCAGGCAGAGGGAAAAGCAGGCTCCCTGCTGAGCAGGGAACCCCCTGCGGGACTAGATCCCAGGCCTCTGGGATCATGACCCCAGCCACACCTGACTGAGCCCTCCAAGTGCCAGAGAATTGAGTTTTAATCTTAGCTCTGCTCCCTACTCAGGACAGGTGTGGACCCCGACGAGTCAGCCTCTCATCCACCTGTTCCTCTTTAAAATGACCTAAAATGCTTTAGTGGGATGCCGGGGTGGCTCAGTCAGTTGAGCATCTGCCTTCAGCTCAGGTCATAATCTTAGGGTCATCGGATCGAGCCCCATGTCAGGCTCTCTGCTCACTGAGGAGTCTGCTTAGCTCTCTTTGTCTCAAATAAATGAATAAAATCTTAAAAAAAAAAAAAGATATAGAAGCATGAAGAACAAAGGACAGTGCTGCTAGCATAGCACATGGTGGCTCTCATAGACTCTTCCCATCACCCCTACACCTTTACCCACGCCTCCTGCTTCCCTCAGGCCCCCTGTTCCCCATCTCCGTTGTTTCTCAGCAGTGTTACCCATCCTCCTTCCCCTCCCCACCCCATCCCCCAAGCCTGCTCAAATGGACTACACTCTCCCAGGCCCATTACCCATATTGTGGTCCGTGTAGTGCGGAGAGAACCAATTAGTCCAAAGGCATGTTCCTGTTAGCGAACAAAACAGAGCTAACTGGCTATTTAAAGTCATGTAGGAACCTCCGCACACAAAGCCCAATTATTTGGCTGAATTTTTCACTTTCCAATTGCTTATGTTGGTGCTGTGTAGACAAAACCTAAGCTAATTACTCTGTAGGTTTCTGGCTCTAACAGTATCAACAGAATGTGGAAGTCACATATTTGAAGATGCAGCCAAATGGGGTTCCCGGGAAGAGGAAATAAGCAATGGCTTTTCCCTAAATTTGGGTCCGTATTTATTTCTAGTAAAAGCTCATAATGAAAATTGCTATGTGCACTTCTGACAAACACATTGAGATGAACAGAGCGTCATTCCTTGGCACAATACGGTTTTTGCTCCATAGCTCTTGTTTGTATAGCATTTTCATCGTTTACCAGAACTTTGTTTTTCTAATCACTAGATTGATAGAAGTAAGTGTGGAGTACAAGGAAGAAAGAAAAAGCTTGAAAACAAATAGTCAAATGCTGCATTTTTATCAACCCCATTGCTTAATTGATAATCAGTGCATTTCCATTCAGTTTAAAACCAATTATTGTGATTTAGCTGTACCAAAGAAAACTCTCCTTTTCAGCTCCTTGAGGTATGATAGGTAATTTTTAACCCGTCAGTTTAAATAAATTTTGTTAGGCAGATTATGTATAATCAAGTAACAATTCTATTTGAACAATTGTCAGGGAACCTCATGACTGTTGTTGGGAGAATTTTGTGAAACATGGAGTAGTTTTATCCCTGTCAACATCCCCCTGGTTTAGAATGTCTTTAGCACTGATGGACTTATCAATCTTCATCTCGCTTCTCTTAGGTCTGTTTTCTGACTCCCCTCAGCAGAGCTAACTCTGCTTCCTGGAGGGTCACTAGTCGCATCTCCTCTGTCATTCTTGACACAAGGCAAAGAGGATTTAAACAGGCTTTCATCCCAATAGTGAATTCCGGGCCCCTGCGGCATTCCTAAATTAAAATTCTGGCTTCGGGGAGATAGGAGGGGGCTTTTCTCTAAATTTGGGCCCATATATATATGAACACAGGTCTGGACTCCTGAGAAATTTTTTTCTCTTCCTCTTTCCTTGTGTTGTTACTATCACGACCGTTGTAGGCTTATTAAAGGTACTATTGAGTAAATCCCCATTTTAAGATTATAAGTGGGGATTCCAAAAATTCAGCCACATAGAATGGGAGTTCCTTTATTGTAAGACTGATAAGCCAATCAGAGTCAGCCCACCTTTGAGCCAAGCAGATGGAGTTCCTGGGCCCGGGAGAAAATTACTAATTGCATTGCCTCTGAAATCTGCATTATTGTGAGGCATTCTTAGGTTTTTACATTCATTATTATCTCGCTTAATTTTCACAAAACCCTATGAGAAGATATGAGTATTCCCATTTGACAGATGAGAATGCTGTCATGTCAAGAATTCAGATACTCTGCCCAGGGGACACAGATCACTGTCATGTTCATCTCTAACCCAGATGTGGCTCACTCAGAAACCCTAGCTTTTACCTACCAGGCTATAAGTTCCCGTCTTTGTCCCTCTCCTTGAGGGCTCTAAGCCTTCCCCCAAATCTCAGCCCATACAAACTGAAGACAGACTTCTCTGATAACAGCCTGAAAGACTCCAGAGCACTGCCGGTCCCCCTACCCCAGGATCAAGATTTGCCTGCCCTGTGGAGACTGCAAGCTCTTCCACTGCCACTGGTCTCCCCGCTGAGTGGCTTGAGGTGCCCTGGGCAGTGAAGGCACTTAAACTGCATGACCTTAGCTGAGTAACTCAGACTCTTTTGCAAATGAATGTTATGTTACTGATCCGTGCACTTCTGTCATGCAGATGACGGAGGACTTGTCTGTGAAGGCCCTGCCTAGCACCTAGGTACTTAGAGGCTCAGACAGTGAGTGGTACCATCCTCATTTTTGCCAGTGCAGTTAGCAGCTCTACTCAAGTTCAATGGGCTTGTCTCCCAGCCATCACTTACTGGGGATCTTGCCAGCCTCCAGACTTTTCCTTGATTGTGTTTATTCTCTGCTACTAGGAAAAAGCCTCCTTCAGGTTCTGAAAGCCTGAGATATAATAGGCAGTAATTGTTGAGACTGGTTTCTGTTCTCTAAATATAACATTAGCATTTTTTTCTTATAAAAATGTTCTCGGGTTTTGGGTTTTGGTTTTGGTTTTGGTTGGTGGGGGAGGAGTAAAAAAGCCCGAATGAAATACTCGACAGCTTTAATGTACGTGACGTAAACGTTAGCAGTCTTAAGTTTTAACTGACAGACGTCTTCTCTCCTTCGGTCGTCCCCCCACTCTCACCCCCCCACCTGTCTGGTTTCCTCTTTCTTTGTGTTGTGTTGCTATGTCTGATTCAGCTGGGACTTCCCAGACTCAAATGGGGCAGGAAGATTCCAAGATGCCAAGGAGTCAATTCTCCAGACGGACAGAAGGGTCCATTTGATACCCCATGGACCAAAACTGGGACACTTTTTATTTCAAAAAAATGTACTGTTAAAAAGTTCTTTTACGGGCTCTATCCTTACAGAGATACTGGTATAGTGACATGAACGAACAGATAGATGTTTCTCCATAGTTCTGATGTGCCTTAGAAAGCCTTCAGCTTCCAGAATACATTTCTCTAAGCTCAGAAGTAGAGAACTGACTCTGTCTGTGGAGAGCTGGGCTCTGATTTCATGAGGGAGAGAACACAGGACTGCAGGTCAGGGTCCTGGGGTCCAGACTTGTTCACTACTTACCTACCTATGTCCCCCATTTTGAGTCTTGTTTTTCTTACTTGCATTGTAAGAGATTTGGAACAGAATTTCTCTGAGGTCCTCTAGAGCCTCATTGTTTGTGATTCTGACTTCAGTCCCTCTGGAAGAAGAAAAAGAGGCTCAGGAAAAGGAAGACAGAAGTCCAGAATTGAGGATACTCATACAGACAGTGTGCATATATAAGCATTCAGTTACCAGAATGTGTTTTGCCCCAAGGCAAAGCCCGAATCTTACAGTAAGGCAGTGTTGTGTATCAGAAAGAGGCTCTGAAGTCAAATCCAGGTGTAAATCCTATTTGTACCCCAAATTTGCTTTGTGGTCTTAGGCAAGGGGCTTAGCCTGAGTGTTAGATCTATAATCCATGTGGACTAGGTATGCTGTTGCTTACTTGATGAGGCTGTTGTGAAAATTACATGAGAAACTCACGTAAGGTGCTCACAGATGGCTTTCTGTCCCCTTTCCTCCCTTCCTTCCTGGTCACAGGAAGTGTAGACTAGGACAACCAGAAAGGATGGCCAATGACCAAAACTGGAACACTTTGAAGGACAAAATAAGTAACTAGGGTGTTGGATCATAACCAACAGAATTAAACAAATATCCATAAGTCCATACCAACACAAATTAATGATTGAATGTGTAAATAAAGATGGGCAGCTCTTCTTTACAGAAGCATTCAAATCAATAATATGTAACAATGGTTCAGACGAGATCCTCCAATGGATGGTGAATTTAGTAGGCAAATTGGAGGAAAAACAGGATATTCTTGTGGCCTTAAACTAAATGATTGTATTAATTATAAAATAAAAAATAATAGCTTTAGGGGTGCCTGGGTGGCTCAGTCACTTAAGCATCTGCCTTCAGCTCAGGTCATGATTCCAGGGTCCTGGGATCCAGCCACATGTCGGGCTCTTTGCTCAGCAGGGAGCCTGCTTCTCCCTCTCCCTCTGCCTGCTACTCTACCTACTTGTGCTTTCTCACTGTCAAATAAAGAAATAATTTTTTTAAAAAATAAAAAATAGTAGCTTCATGCATTACCTTAGCCAAGTAAGTAAGGAGAACATCACTAGAATTAAGACATATGGACATCTTGTGCCCTCTGATGTGCTCTAAGAAGGCAAACCTTCTGTTATATCCTTCCTCAAACTACACAACCCCAGTTTAATCATGAGAAAATATCAGACAAAGCCCAGTTGTGGGGCTTCCTACAAAATCACCGACTCTTCAAAAGTATCCAGATCATGAATGACAAGGAAAGACTGAGAAACTATGACAGATCAGAGGAGATCAAGGGGACATGACAGTAAAATGCAACATGGTATCTTCAGTTCAATTGAGGACAGACAAAAGACATTAGATGAAAAAACAGAAAATCCAAATAAAGTCTGTAATTTACTTAATAGTATTATCCCAATGTTACTTTCTTAGTTTTGATCACTGTATTATGGTTATATAGGATGTTAACATAAGAGGAAGCTAGGAAAAAATTATATGGAAAATCCATACTATTTTTGCAACTCTAGGGAGCTAAAATGCTTTTAAAATAAAAATGTCTTTAAAGAGGGCAATGCTCTTTGTCAACATGACTCCAAGTACATGAGAGTCAACATATAGTAACTCTTTCAGCAGTAATGTTAGGTCTATTGGATTTAAATTTTTTTTTTTTCTAGTTGGGGCTTCTTTTTGAAACGGACAACTCTGGAAGGGTGGGAAGTGATATCTTCTCTGGGAGGATTTACCTTTATTTCAACTTTCCCAGGAGCAGCCCTGCCCTCTCTCTACTTACATATTTGTACTCAGCACTAAGAAGGTACCAAACATGTCCCTCAGCAAGTCCATAAGAAGCACTTTGAGGTGGAAAAAAGATAAGATTCAAATCCATTTTTTTTCTGCATTAGAAACATTGTAATGCTAGTCTTATTGATGTAGAGGTCTTTGATCTTCATTAATCCTATAAATGGTCACTAGAATTTGTGTATTTTTATCTGAAGAAAGATCTCTTAAATACTTGGAGTCAGGGGGTGTCTGGGTAGCTCAGTCAGTTAAGTGTCTGCCTTCCTCTCAGGTCATGATCCCAGGGTCCTCAAATTGAACCCTGCCTTCCTCTCAGGTCATGATCCCAGGGTCCTCAAATTGAACCCATGCGTTGGACTCCCTGGTCAACGGGAGAGTCTGCTTGTCCCTTTCCTTCTGCCCCTCCCCCCTCCTCATGCATGCTCGCTCTCTCTCTCTCTCTCTCTCCCCCCCTCTGAAATAAATTAATTAAATATTTTTAAAAATTGACATCAGATCCAAACCTACCACTCTACATTTTGCTTTAAAAATCTTATTTCAGAACTTCTCTCTGACAAGATGTCACTACCTTTTAACTCTGAAAATATGGGAGTCAAATTGGAATTTGAAACTCCCACTTCATCAAAATAGCACCTGCTTCTATTTTTGAAATTTGTTTTCATAATTTGAAGGGCAGTGATTCAGCCATTGTATTCTTAGGAGAGATAATCAAATTTCAGCTTTGCTTCCCCCTGCCTCCTTCTCTTCCATCTCTGCTAGAGAAGTCTTGAAAGACTATGACATTAATATGTAATAAAAACTTTGTTCTCTGCTATAAAGAAATGAAGCCAAGCATTGATTCATCCCACCAGTCCAGGTAGAGCCCTGAAATTAGGTGGCAGAAACTGCAATTCATCTGCATAAAACAGTTTTCTTTTCCCTCTTCTGATAAAGAGAACCTCCCTCTCCTATGGTGAACAGGAAAACAATCGCCCTGTTCAGGGACGAGGAGGTCAGTCATCAAACCTTGGCCAGTTAGGGTCATTCCCAGTACTTGAGCTGCACTTTTTCTCTGTGAGGTTATTGAATCTTGAAAGCAGAATGTCTCCCTGGAGCCATGTAGAACACCATCTCTCTTACCAGGAGAAGACAAATTTCAGAAATTAAAGACAGCACAGGGTGAAGCAGAATTGAGACATGGAAAGAAAGAGGAGATTGGGGGTGGTGAGGGATGAAGGAAGAATGAAAGATGAGAGAAAGTTAGAGATGGTGAGGAAGAACGAGAGCTGGGCATAGTTTCTGTGGACATTGACACCAGGGCTGTCCATCTCTGTAATCTGCACTCTTCTGGGCTCTTCAGTTAACAGGCGTAGGCGGTCCTGTTTTTCTTTAGCTCCATGAAGTCATCATTCTGCCACTGTGAGAAATAATCCTTGTATTTGTCAGTTATATCTTAATAATACTGGGAGCTGGGCGGGGGGGATATGGTTTACAATTTTTAGTAAGAAAATTAAAACTGGCATTCATGCTAAATATATATAATCAGAAGATTTTATTTATTTGAGAGAGAGAGCATGAGCAGGGGGAGGGGGACAAGCAGACTCCCTGCTGAGCAGGGAGCCCCACACAGGACTCAATCCGAAGACCTTGAGATCATGCCCTGAGCCAAAGTCATATGCTTAACTGACTGAGCCACCCAGGCATCCCTATCTACTTTAAATAAACATCCTGATGAGCATCATCACTTTATGTGTCTAATCAGATAAAAGAAGCAGCTAAGCTCTGTAACAGCCTTCTGTGCCTTGACATCTGAACATGACTTTGCCAGTGCAGAAGATGGGCTTGCAAAATCAAAATTGGAACTCGGGGTGTCTGGGTGGCTCAGTTGGTTAAGCGTCCAACTGTTGGTTCCAACTTGGGTCCTGATCTCAGGGTCATGGGATTGAGTCCTGCATGGGGAATCCATGCTCAGCAGGAAGTCTCTCGAAATTCTCTCTCTCCCTCTGCCTTTCCTCCATGCTCTCTCTCAAATAAATAAATCAATAAAATCTTTTTTAAAAAATTGGAGCTCAGTTACAATCTTTCTTTCTAGGACTTGTGTTGGAACACAAGAGTTCCAAAGTGAAGTGACTTTGATGCTAGGTGCTAGTTTCTCCTCAGTGTCCTCCCTGCCCCGCCTGGATAAAAACAGTTTCTCCCTACTCACATGCAAGGGAGAGAAAAGTAAGCTGATAAATTTTATTAATGTGTAAAGGTTATTGAACTTACATTTAATCTTCCTAGTTATATAGCTATATTTCATAAGGGTTAACATCAATTTGTAATCTGAAGACATGGTTGTCTAATAGTGAAATTACAAGGACTGTAGCATGTGGAGGAGAACGACACTTTGAGTCAAAGAAATTATCCTCCTATTTACATAAGGAGCTATAAAAGTGACATTTTAGATATTAGAAGCTTGAGCATCTCTTTACATTATTGAAAATCCAGATATGTGGTCATCCAAGGGATCAACTCCTTCTTTGTTTCCTAGGGTAGAACAAGCCATATAATTTCACAAAAATAACTTATAATTATTTCTGCCAAGTTCCTTCAAAATCCAGACACATTAATGTCCCAATTCCCCTTGACTTACTACCCTGAGACTTTCACCAGCAGACCGTTCCTTACTCTCTGGATGCATATGAGATGAGAAAACAAATGTTCAAGCCTTAAATCTGAACTGTTCTTAATTAAAACAAAATCATGTTTATGATTTCTGTTCATGCAAGTCACAAGTCACACCAGGACATTACGCAAAGGGCTTATTTACACAACTGAATAATCAAAACATCTGCAAATAAAAAGAACATTGGAAAGAGAGGATTTCTGGGGAAGGTGAAGAAGAATCCAGATAATCTTTGGATGTATTTTGATCAGGCACTTTTCAGTGGAGACAACACCCCCCCCTTCCAAATACTTTCCCCTCTGCTTGATCTCTCTTTTGTTCTTCATCCCCTCCATTCTCTGTTCTTTTTTCACTTTTCCTTCTATCATCCCAGCTTCCCATCTCCTTCAATTAATTATTTGGGTAGTGTTTGCTGGGAAGCTAATCGATTCCAGGCACTGAGCTGAACACTACGGATTAAAGGAATGGAAGAGAGCCTGTGATAGCAGTTTTCTATTGCTCAGTAACAAATGGCCACAAATGTAGGAGTTAAACCAAAACCCATCCATCAGCTGGGCCTTGCTGGAATCTCTGTTCAGGGTCTGACATGGCCAAAATCAAGGCTTCAGCCAGGCTGGGGGGAGTCTCAGGTAGAGGTTCTGAGGATAAACCCGTTTCCACGTGCATTCGTGTGGTTGGCAGGATTCCGTCTCTTCCAGTTATGGGACAGAGTCCAGGTTTCTGTGCTGCCTGTCATCCGGGGCCTCTCTCACTTCTTAATGCCACCTGCCTGCCTGTTTGCATGGCCCTTTCCTTCTACAAGCCAGCGACCATGCGTCCATGCCTTCTCTCTCTCTGCCTTCAGCCACCAGCAGAGAAAACTCTCTGCTTTTAAGGGTTTATGGGATTATACTGAGCCTGTTCAAATAATACAGATTAATTTTCCTATATAAAAACATAATCTCAGGAGCGATGGCTCCTGATTCACAGATACTCCCAGATCCCAGGGTCTTGGGCAAGACATTTATGGGGTCCCTTGCAGACATTCTCCATACTACACCTGCCATCGCGGTGCTCACGATCTAGTGAGGACACACAAATAGCATTACAATGAGATGTGCTTGGTATATACCATAGGACATTACTCAGTTGTAGAAAGGAAGGAAAATATGATACATGTTACAACATGGGTGAACCTTGAAAGCATTAGGTAAGTGAAACAAGCCAGACAAAAAAGGACAGAGATCTTAGGATTCTACTCATATGAGACACTGAGAATACACAAATTCATAGAGATAGAAGGTAGAATAGAGGTTGCCGGGGAAGGGGGAATAGGAGGAGTTCTTGTTTAATGAGAACAGAGTTTCTGTTTCAGATGATGAAAACGCTCTGGAAATGCATATTGGCAATGACTGCACAGCATTGTTTTGTTTTGTTTTTTTAAAGAGATTACAAGTAGGCAGAGAGGCAGGCAGAGAGAGAGAGGAGGAAGCAGGCTCCCCGCTGAGCAGAGAGCCTGATGTGGGGCTCGATCCCAGGACCCCGAGATCAAGACCCGAGCTGAAGGCAGAAGCTCAACCCACTGAGCCACTCAGGCGCTCCGGCACAGCATTGTTAATGATGCACTTACTGGCCCGGAATTGTAGTAACGAAACATGGTTTAAACGGTAAGCATCATGTTATGCCTGTTCTACCACAATCAAAGAAATTAAAATGCTGAAGAAATGAGAGCAGGAGCATAAGAAAAGAACAGCATAGGCTGCCTTTTGGAAGATCAAAGTGTCAGATGGGGCAGGAGATCAGATCAGAGTGTGGGCACGGAGGAGGGTGTGGGCCTTGCGGTGGGGATGGGTGGTGGCATAATTTCAGTTCTCTTTTTGGTCATCTCAAGCCTAGAGTTATTTGTTCCTTTTGGCCAGATATGAGAAAGGCCTGACTTCCTCATCCAGGCTGCCTGGAAAGCAAGCTTCATTTAGCAACCACTGGCAGTCCTAGAACTTTGAGTGTTGGTGGTAGAGGTGTATGTGAGTAGATGATGTTTGTTACGTGTCACGCTGGTGACCCCAAGTTCACCTGGTGTCTAGGAAATCCAAGACAGGAGGAGGCATAGGAACTGAAACTACTCAGTGCTAGAAACTACTCCTGGATTACCGAGCCTTATGAGATCTCTGCGGTTGGATGCTATTGTCCCCAGTTTTACCAAGCATATAATGGAGATTCTGAGAGTTTAGATAATTTTTTCCATGTCTGGTAGCTAGGAAGGCAAAGCCCCTTCCCACAGCAGGGTCTGTAGTATGTTGTTCCCTCTATCTCAAGTATCTTCTTTCTCAAAACTATCACCACCACCCCGCCCCCCCCACATGCATCTAACTTTAACTTTCTGCATCTAATTCCTACTCATTGTGAAGCAAAACTTCCATGTTCAGCTTCATAGATTCTGCCCTGCCTAAGACTCAGGAACTCTGGGGCACCTGGGTGGCTCAGTGGGTTAAAGCCTCTGCCTTCAGCTTGGGTCATGGTCCTGGGGTCTTGGGATTGAGCCCCACATCGGGCTCTCTGCTCAGCAGGGAGCCTGCTTCCTCCTCTCTCTCTCTCTCTCTCTCTCTCTCTGCCTCTCTGCCTACTTGTAGATCTGTGTCTGTCAAATAAATGAATAAAATCTTAAAAAAAAAAAAAAGACCCAGGAGCTCTGTTCACCTAGATTTCAATGGAAAAGATACCCCCGGGGTTTGTACAGTGCCCAACCCAAACAGACATACATGGCCAACTTCTCTTAAGGTTTTGGCTTAAACATTACTTCCCTGGGGGGGAGGGTGGCTGCTGTATATCTCCACTCATATTGCACCTACATTCTCCTCCAAAAGCATCTATTACCAGTCTACTTACATCATTATTTGCCTGTTAGTGTTTGAGATCTGACTTCCCTATTAAACTGTAAGTTCAATCAAGGGAAGACTCTCATCCGCCTTGAATCTTGAACAAATGAATGATTTATGTGAGTTCAAAGCAAAGCTCTTTCAATTGTAACTTACTGGTTTCTGTGTTGAAAATACAGAAGGATGCAGAGCTCAAAGAATCACCTACCCTCTCTCTAAACACTAATTTGGGATTATTCATTTTTGTCCATACCATGTTAGAGTAACATTCTTTGCAACTTGACTAAATATGTTGATCATAATATGCCTTAAAACATGACTATATCTCCTGCCCAAAGGGCACTCTACAGAGCCACCTTTTGTACCACGTGACCATGGGACTGAACAGCGTACCCTCAAAATTCATGTCCACCTGGCACTTGAGAATGTGACCTTATTTGGGAATAGGATCTTTGTAGGTATCACTCCTTAAGTCAAGGTCATACAGGATTAAGTTATAGGCCCCAAGATTCAATGACTGGTGTCTTTCCTGGAAAAAGGAGGGAGAGTTACAGACACAGGGACAGAGTGGACATAGGAAAGAGGGCCTGTGGCAGAGGCAGCAGAGATGGGAAGGATGCGGCTGCAAGCCAAACAACACCAACGACACCCAGCCACCCCAGAAGCTAGGAAGGGGCCAGGAAACATTCCTCCCTAGATTAGCCTTCCGAAGCAGAATGGCCCCACAGACACTGATTTCAGACCTCGAGATTCCACAGCTATGAACAGGATAATGTCTGAAACCATTCAGTTTCTGGGACTTTGTCACAACACTCTTAGGAAACTAATAAAATGACCTTTCCTGTAACTGCTTAGGGTTGGGATAATGTCAGGTGCTCTAACAAAGAAACCTCAAATATTCAGTGGAAAATAGACTTCTTAATAGAACTTACTAATAGAAGTTTGAGACTCCCTAGTGACAGGGTACTGGAGATGTTTCAGGAAATTGGTGGCTGTCCTCCACATGGTGGTTTGGTGATCCAGATTCTTTTTATCTCTTGTCTGCACTGTTGTCTATGGAAAAAGAAAGCAAGAATGTAGATCGCATACCTATTTTTTAGTTGCCTAAAGGAACACAAATTTCTGCATGCATTCTGTTGGCAAGAATGGTTACATGGCTCCAGTAGATAAAAGAGTCAACGCAGGTGCTTCTGAAGGACAATTGTATCTTGTGGGAAGGGAACACACATTTGGAGGATAGTTTGCCATCCCTGCTGTGTTGTCCTCCCAACCTCAGCTGATGTGGCCATTCTGAGCAGTGACCTCATACTTGGCCTAGAGCCATGAGCTTGATTCATCAGCTTTTAATACTTAGGAATTTTGTTTTGGAACCTCAGAGAGAATCCAGCCCTTAGAAGAGGAGCTAAAGCTGAAAGGATAGACTCATAGCTATAGATGGTGTCATGGCCATGAACAATTCTGAGAAACCCAAGTTCCTGGGAAGAATAATCAGGAACCTCAATGAATATTCCACTTAACAGAAAGAGGGTAAGTAACTATTGGACATCCAAAAGTAACTAGGTGATGTTAATAGAAGAACATCGAAGTGAAACCCCTCAAAAGCTTTCTGCTAGAGCCCTTACAGTAGGTATGGATCAGGTGTCAGGTCCTCTGAGACTCCACTACATTTCCTGTTTCTGGAATCCCCTGCCATCCCAGCTGTCATTGTTACACACATGTGCTTACAGTATCCAGCCCCTACCCCACCTCCCAGCCGTCCACATACACTTAACACCTGTGATCATTTGAGTAGTTATTTCTTGTGATCCAAAGGCTGTCACAAGAACATCCATCTCATATGTATTATCATCTGCATATCAGAGAGAAAGAAAGCAAATTAACTCGTGGAAGATCTATAGCAAGAACACCATGGAACTCTGACTCAGAGGCCCATTCCTTGCTTTGCTGGGCCATTCTGCTCCCATGGACAAGCTATGTAGTCAACTAGAGCTCATGCTGTATCATTCAGGGTTCGTTGCAGACAGGAGGATCCATTCTAGCTACGTTAAGCAGAAAAATATTTATTACAGGGTATTGATAGCGAACAAGACTGGCAGGAGGAAAGCCATGGTCGGATACACCCAGGAGATATGATGAAACATTCCATGAGGTTGTAGCAAAAACCACATATGCTTAGCATCTATGATGTGGGCAACTGGTGGGAAAACTCTTCATGGCAGTTGTCCCAGAAGAACGAAACTTCACTGCTATGGTGCTTGTCTGAAGAGCCAGTTCCCTCATAGATAGCTACCTCCTCACATTTCTCTCTTCTGCTATCAAGTTTGTTTCTCAGCAGCACCTAGCTCACAAGCCGAAACCTAGTTGCAAGGGAGCCTGGGAAATCAAGTTTTTAGCCCTGTAGTATTTATAGTACAGGAGGGCAGGTGGAAGGGGATCTGAAAGAGTATTGAATATGCCATTCTCCAGAAGTTGCCATACATATCAACTCCTGGAAACTGACCTACCGGGAAAGAATTCCTGTTACACTCAACCACAGTGTGTGGTAGGAGTGCTACTCTCTGCGGTGGTGAGTGGAAGCACTCTCCATGCTTCCTCCAGGAAGACAGTGACAGAGTGAAAGGGTAGACCAGGTCTTCTGAGCTTTGCATAGCCACCGATCTGGAGGACTTTGACAGTAATGTCATTCTACCCACCATCCTTTGGGGTTAGATAGAGAACAGTTTCACCAGCACTGATTATCAAATGTCTGGAGGTTATTGCCGAAGTTTTTAAATTACTTGATATTTAATTCTAGGTCTCCTTTGAGTGTCAGGAGGCAGTATTCACAAGCAAAGAATAAGATACTCAACTTAAAAAATGTTGGAGTAGGTGAGGGGAAGATGGTGGCAGAGTAGGGGGACCCTAGGCTCACCTCGTCCCACAAATACAACTCAGTAACTATCAAATCACCCTACCTACCCCAGAAATCGATCTGAGAACTGGCAGAACAAACTCCACGACTGAAGGGAGAGAAGAGGCCACATCAAAGAAGGTTATCTCAATGCTTCAAAAATAATTACCTCGTTAAAAAAATGTCATGACTCTTTTTTTTGAAGTTTTGGTTTTTTTTTTTTAATTTGACAATCACTGGCATTAAAGAATAGGAGAGGAGAGAGGACAGACAGTAAAACTGAAAGGAAACCTTACAAAGTCTCTAAGAATGAAAAGTCTGGATGAGAAATAGGAATTGGTATTTATGAGTAGTAGAGTCAACTCTGATTTTTCAAGCTCAAAGGAAGAGCATTAGTAGATTGGGGAAACTAAAAACGATAGCAGATAATTACCTCAGAGCCTTCCTCAAGTGTGTTCAATCTCAAAGGCGAAGATTACATAATCCACTCTACATGCCACCACCAAAATCGTCTCCCTAACTCATTTCTTTACTCATGTCACTCTCCAGTTCTGAAACCCAAGCAGTTCTCTCATTTGGGGTCCTCCCTATTCTGGGACCAAGCTAGCTTTCCATTTTATATAAATTTTATATTTTGTGGTGAACCTGAACTCTTGCTTCTCCCCGCATTTGCATGGCAATTACCCACCTCTGTATGTTTGTTTATGCTGCTTTCTCTGTTGAAATTATCTCTGACTCTCACAGTTCTTTTTTTTCCACAAGGTCCGCACTCCTATCACCAGTCTCGTCTGTAAGCTTTCCTGGACCACCAACCCTAACCAGGAGTAATCTCTGCATTTCTAACTTCCTCAAGATCTCTATTACAGCATTTTCACATGTTCTCTTATGTTACTCTTTTTGATATATATGGTTTTTTAGCTCTTGCTTCGACTTCTTCCCAAGCTCTCAGGGTCAGGAACTATATCTGATTCATCTGCATATCCTGCAGAGTTCCCTGTCCAATGATCTGCACACAGTAGGGATTTAATACATATTAGTTGTGTGCGTGCCCCTGTGTATGAATGAATCAGGAAGATTTAGAGGAAAGAGTTATGGTGCTCATAATTCAAATGTAGGTGATCAAACTGACCCTATTGAACTGTAGCTTCAAAATATTTTTCTAGAATGTGTACTGTAACATCTCTCTGTTCGTAAAGAAATCAATTCCTGATCCTAATTTTCAGTGTTTTGCCATGCTCTGCATCTAACAGCGCAGTAGGGATCTGTGTCAGAGGAAATGATGGCTCTCTAGTTACACACAACTTACACAGGATTTTGCACAATCGTTTGCTGTTTGTCAATGCTAACCTGCTTCTCGGCAAAAAAAAAAAAAAAAAAAAAGCCACATCAGATGAACTATGGTTTCCTTGTCTTTCTCAGAGCAGCAGTAACCGGGGCCACATCTAGTTAGAGGATAGAGTTGTTAACCATCATCAACAGGAGACTTAGCCTCGACATGGAAACACATCAGCAGCTCTTCGGCGGGAGGCTGGACTATCTGGGTTCCTTGGTGTCACATTCATTTTGTGCCCCTCTGGGGGACTGCTGGCAGCAAAGTGAAGTTATTGGGGCCCTCGAGATACAGTAAATTGACTCCTAGGAGAAACTCCTTTAATGTCAGGCGACGGGATATGTGTGCTATGAAAATTTTAAAATATATATGTGTATATGGTTGTAAATCAAGGTGCATTCTTAGCTAGATTGAAGTCTGCTCACGGATCTGCTCTTCTCCCCACAAAAGATGTTGAGCTTTGTTTGTTTTTCTCCTCGGAGGAGAAGCACCTTAAGATGCCACATAATTCCAAGTGATATCAGAAAGTAATCTACTCTGTTCCTTCATGAGGTTCAAGAGCTAATCCCTGGGGGACAGGGGAAGAATTTTGCGATTTATCAGCTGCCTTGTTTAAACACTTCACAAGTGAATTATTGCAATCTGCATGAGGGACTCAAAATAACAATTCTCTGTTATCACTGACCATGATTCAATCATTGAAGAAGAGGACAAGAAAATATGACCTGTGTCAAATGGCAGTCCTTTTCTTGAAGTCAAGAAGAGATTCATAAAATCACTAAATTCTGCGACAAGTCACTATATTAAAGGTGAAAAACTTGATCAAAGAAGGGACACAGATAAATGGAAGCCATGGGCATGTATTATTTTGACCAGTAGGATTGACAGATTTTAATAGGATTAGATGGTTGAGATTTCTTATAGTCAGGAGGTCTCTTTGAACAGAGAACTGAAAATGTTCACTTGTCATTCTTAGATACTTTTTGTCACTGCCTTTATTCTTTATATCCAAGATGAACCTAAAGTACAACTTAAAATACTCCTTAGTGAGACAGTTCCCGTTGTCTATTGTTCTATCCTAGGTAGAGGGAATCAAATTGGCTTCTACCTGCCCAATAGAAAAAAGTAAAAATAAAAAGGAAAAAACCCAGTTTTTCAGTCCCATGAGAGGAAAGAAAAAGAAAAAAAATACCATAAAAACAGTATATTGTACTCATGATAGCCTGTCTTGGAAATATTACCTGGTAGTCAATGAAGAAAGACATGCAAAAAGTGCCAGTTTTTTCCCCCACCAAATCCTAGGAGGAGAGAAAATAGTATATTCAAACAATAAAACAATAATGCATTTGTAGTAATACTGGAAGTCTTTGGAGATTTCTAAAAACAACATTGCTTATTGAGTATTATGTATGTATCAGACACTACCCTAGATACTTTCTGTAAATTGTCACTCATAATAACCACCAATTGGTAATAAGTATTACTATACTGCTATTTTCACTTTACAGAAGAGGAAACTATTGTTGTGTAAAGATCAGAAATATATCCAAAGCGTTACAGCTAGCAATTGGTGGTACTGGCTTCAAATCCAGATCCATGAGAGTAAAACCTGTATTCTCTCCCTCATATTATAATGATTCCCAACATACTGGGCCCAGCATCAGAGAAACAGTCTAGAGTGTATCTTAGCAATACTCTGCAGAGCTATGTGTTATAGAAGAACATTTCTAAACATGGTCTCCAGTTTTGTATGAGATTTGGAATTTAAGAACCATGCTGATATGAGCAAATGAAAGACTGTATGTACTTGACTTATATACAAATTAAATTAACAAATAGGCAGGTGTTATCAGAAGATTTCCTACCATTATCCTACCCTTAAGGAAATACACACTTTTCCTTTTCAGGCTATCCTTTGTTTCTCTGTCTCAGCACTGATCTCTTGGTTCTCTGCATGTCTCACCTTCTCTTGTTGCTGGTGTCTAGTTGTATGGGGCATAAATTGTATGTACTCCACTCAAAAAGGTACAACCTCATTTTCCTATTCCTCTTTCTGCAGCTATGCACACCTCTCATTCTTTTACAGTTTTTGTTTTGTGTTGTTTTGTTTTGTTTTTGGTGGGCAGCAAAGCACGGTTATTAAGCAACAGCAAAGTGATAGTACAAAGCTCTCAAGGAGGGAGGGGACCCAAGAGGGTTGTCCAGTGTATTCCTTTTTCTCTTTCCCTTGGCCACTGGTGACTCTATCATCCCTGAAACTTGAGCATCATTGGGAATTTCTCATGTGTCTCTGGATCCATTCTGTCATCATTTAGAAGAAAATTGGTTTTCTTCTAAAATGTAGAGGCCCCATGTTTGGAGTCTTTTGTCTTCCTGGATTAATCACTTTTTGTGACCATGTTCTCCCATCCAAGTACTAACCAGGCCCGATGCTGCTTAGCTTCCAAGATCAGACAAGATCGGGCGCGTTCAGGGTGGTATAGCCGTAGACTTGACCATGTTCTCTATTCTGACTTGCCCTTTATTAACAGGTGAATATGTTTTTGGCCACATTTTGTCTCCATTAACCCTTACTCATACTGTAATTCATTCTGGTTTCTTCATCTTGAAATTTCCTATTTCTTATCTCCCTCCACCATCTTGGCTTTCTCTCTCACATAGACTGTCTTTCAAACTATCCCATTATCTGTTTGCCCATATGTGATCCTACTTCTGCCAAACAGAAGTACATTCATAGCTTCATGGCTTCATGTGATCTGGACAGAACAATTTTTGCCATATCAATATCACTATGCCACAAAGAATTTCTCTAATAGGTGAAAAATCTATAACCATTTTTTTATTTTTTTAATCCATAGACTTTGGTGTTGCCCAGAGCCTTTTCTGGAAGAATCCCTGATGTTGAATCTGATCATAGATCAGGCCCCCAGTGACCAACACTTTGGCTTCCTGACTGGGCAGCATATTGTATACCTGTCAACTAAATCATCTTCCAACAGCCCATAACCAGGTTGGCTTGTTTCAATAAAGGGCACTAGGTAAGAATAACAATCTTCCTCTTTCCTTTACCATTCTTTCCTCCTCCCTCCTGCCCTCACTTTATACACAATCTGTGTGATCCATAAAATATCTACTATTTACCCCATTGTATTATGTGTCCCTTTTTATGTGTAAGTTTTATGTGCCAACCAGATAGAAGACTCTTGCAAAGCAGAATGCTCATCCTATAATCTGTATGCCTCCGACAGTATCTAGCACAATAAGCAATAGATTCTGAAAAACTGTTCTTTAATTTTAATTTGCTCCCCAGATGCTCCTGAATTATATATAGCATTATTAGGTACTTTTGATAATTTAAAGAGGAAGAGACTCTGCCCAACCTAAAGCCTTTTTTCATAAAATGGAATTTATTTTAAGGAAAAGAAAAACAAAGATATGGGGATGCCTGGGTGGCTCAGTTGGTTAAGCCTCTGCCTTCACCTTCATGATCCCGGGGGTCCTGGGATCGAGTCCCACATCGGGCTCCTTGCTTGGCGGGGAACCTGCTTCTCTTCCTGCCTCTGCCTGCCTCCCTGCCTGCTTGTGTGTATTCTCTCTGGCAAATAAATAAATTATTAAAAAAAAAAAAAAAACAAAGATATGTCTGGAAACTTTGGCTGAGGAGAAATGGCATTTAAACTTCATCTCTTGGCCCCAATATTGGCACCACCACGCTAATATTTAGTTTCGGAAACTCTTTAGTTCATGTGAGTTCCAATTACTATGAATCTCTTATCAAAAATGTAACTTCCCTTGTAGGATCAAGCAGAACAGACAATATTTATGCGTCATTTTCCTAATTAGTTTCCCAAGCAATAGTCACTACAGTTGAAAACTGTCATTGCCACATCTTAGAAAACAAAGATCATGTGGAACTAAAACTATATAAACACCAAAGTGATCATAAAATGCACATTTTAAGTACATACAATACATTTAACAAATATTAAGGGCTTTGGGGGTACTTGGGTGGTACAGTCAGTTAAGCATTTGACTCTTGGTTTCAGCCCAGGTCATGATATCAGGGCTGTGGGATCAAGCCCCCCATCAGGCTCCATGCTCAGCAGGGAGTCTGCATAAGATTCTCTCCCTCTGCCCCCTCCCCATGCTCAAGCACTCTCTCTCTCAAAAACATAAAATAATAATAATAATAATAATAAAATTGTTTAAAAAATTTTTTAATTAACAAAAACACATGTATTAAGGGCTTTGGTCCTAATGTTTGTGTCTCCCTAAAATTCACGTGTTAGAATCCTTCTATCCAATGTGATGTTAGAAGGTGGGGATTTGAGAGGTGACTAGGTCACAAGGATGGAGCCCTCACAAGTGGGATTAGTGTTTGTATAAAAGAGACCCTAGAAAGCTCCTAGACCCCTTCTACTACGTGGAGATCCTAGAAGTCTGCAACAATGAAGAGGATCCTCACTGACCACGCTGGCTCCTTGATCATGAACTTCCAGCCTCCAGAACTGGAAATAAATTTCTGTTCCTTATAAGCTATGCAGTCTGTGACAGTTTGTTAGAGCAGCCCCAAAAGACTCTGTTGCCATTTTAACCTATCATGACCAAACTTCAGTCTGTTCACCAAATAAGTCAGGTACCTCAGTGTTATAATTTCAAGTTAGCTAAAGTCTATAAAATTAGCTAGATTTTGGGTTGTATTTAGTTTTTTAAAAAATTTTGAATGTGTCCCCTTTAATAACTTTTAATTTCATTAGCTGCCCCATCCTCTGTAATTAAGAATCAATATTATAAATTTCCATACTTTGTACCATGCACTGTATGTTCCCACCCACCTAATGGAAGGTATTGCTCTTTAGCCTTAAAATAATTGTTTTCAATAACAGAAAATGTTCTTTCTCCCCTCCTGTCAAGGTTAATTATAATAACATGGGAAATATCTTTGCAGTTTTCCTCTTCTTGGAAGTTTTCTATATTTAACGTCTCAAGAGCTTCTTTAAAATAAGTATGCTATGGGCTTATTTTCTGGATGTACATAATTTACATCAAGTGTCCAATTAACAGTTTTTCCTGACTTTTTCCACGCAAATGGACCTTGCAATCAGCACTTAAAGCACATTGTATTTAGCCTCTTTTAGTGCATTAATTTAATGTGTATAATTTCATTTCTTAAATTCCAATAAGCCTTCATTTAAAATTCTTTACTATCTTGAGCTCACGGTATTAAGCAAATTTCTCCCAGCGTATGTAATCCCAATATTATACCCTGAAAATATTAGTTTCTAATGGGTGAATGAATCTATTCTATCATCATACTAATTGATGAATGTTCATCCCGTTTATTTAGTCAACTACTAATTATTGATCATCTCCTATGGACTATGTACTGTGCTAGATATTGAGCACACCGAGGTGCAAAAGAGACAGGCAGCAATCTGTAAAGTGCCACAAGAATAAGAAACTCGGGAGGTAAAAAGGAGGGACATCTAACTTAACCTTGTGTGGGAGCCAACTGGGGAGAGGGGAGAGTAGCGTGTTGGTTAGAGAACATTTTCTTAGAGGAAAAAGACCCACGCTGAAATCTGGAGATTAAGCAGGAATTATCCTGGGAAATGGAGAAAGGAGGTAATAATAGTTAACACTGACAGTGCCTCATCTGAGGCCTATACTGTTCTGTATAGATAACAACTCACTGAATGTTCCAAATAAGTGGGCGATGCAGCTACTTTGAGAATATAGAGACAAGGAAGCTGCAGAACACCAAGGTTAAATTATACTTGAGGTCACACAGCTGGTAAATGCAGAGTTTTGAGTTCAAGTCCAAGCATCTGAGCCCTGCCTATAGTATCTTTTCCAGCAGAGATAACACAGCCCCAAGGGCAGCAGTAAGAATAGAGCCTACATTTGCTGAGCATTTTGTCAAGTCCCAAGCATGTTATCCCGCATATTAAGTGTTATTTGCCTTGTTGTTACAGAAATAGATTCAAAAGCTTAAAAAGGTTGAGTGACCACAATGAGAGACTACTCTATACCCAGCAGGATGGCTATAAAAACAAACAAACAAACAGAAAGTTCCAAGTATTGATAAGGATGTCAGGAAATTAGAACCCTTGTACATTGTTTTTGGGAATATAAAATGCTGCAGCCATTGTGGGAAACAGTTCGGTGGTTCCTCAGTAAGTTAAGCACAGAATCACCCTATGACCCTGCCATTTCACTCTTGGGTGTGCACCCAAAGAACTCAGTACGGGTGTTCAAACAAAATATTACACATGAACATTAATAGCAGCATTATCCACAAGAGCTAAGGGGTGGAAACAACCCAAATGTCTGTCCACTAAGGAATGGATAAACAAAATGTGGTATATCCATACAATGGAACATTGTTCAGCCGCAAAAAGGAATGACATACTGATACATGCTACAAGGTGGGTGAATCCTGAAAACAGAGTGCCAGGTAAGAGGAGCCAGTCACGAAAGGTGACATAGCGTATGATTCCATTTATATGAAATACCCAAAGTTGGTAAATCTATAGAGACAGAAAGCAGATGAGTGGTTGCCGAGGACTGCAGGGAGGGGGAATGAGAAATTCTCGCTTAATGAGTCAACATTTCCTTTTTGTGGTGATGAACATGTGTGGAACCAGCTAGTAGTGATGGTTGTATCACATTATGAAGGTGCTAAATGTTACTAATGGGAGATCTTATGTTACTTATATTTTACCAAAATATTTTAAAAGGGAAAAAAGATGGTAAAAAAAAAAAAAAAGTTGAGTAAGTTGCTCAGGGCCATACACACAACACATCAAGGAAAAGCTGCTTTTGAAATCAGGTAGGGAAGACATCACAGGAGTTCCAAATTGTCTGATGTGACTGCAGTGAGTTGTGAGTGTCAAAGAGCAAAGGAAGGGCAAAGGATGAGGCAGGAGGAGGGATCAGAGTCCCCAGGGTGAAGACACCTTGCAAGATTGGCAGAGACAAGCCTAGAGACAGAGACACAGGCAGGGGGCCCCTCTGGAGGAGAGAAGGGTCATCAACCCATCACTTCCATCAGGATCTTCCCCTGGGACCCAGTGACAGGGCCCTCCCTATATAGACCGTGTCCTCGGGGTTTCTGGATTGAGAATGTGACCTCCAAAACAGAATAGACATAGCAGCTGCTCTGTAGCCATCTGCCACTTCTACCCACACAATAAAATTAGAAATGCTCACTTCTGCACTTCAGATACCTCTTCTGTAGAATGAGGATAGCAATGATAGTTCCTATTTCATAGATTTGCCTAAGGACCAAACGAGATGATATATGTCAGGTCCTTGGCTATCGTGCCTGGCAGAGACTACTCTTGTTTTGTTATTATTACCTTGATCATTTCTATAAAGTGAGCTTGAGATCTTTTCATGTTCATTACATAGGATAAAACTGGGCGCTGTCTTATCTGAAATGTTCCCCATGCACACTACATTTTGCTAACCTGATCACTGAAACCTGACCTCATGGGAAATAGTGTTATCTACCATTTCATATGTTTTTTTACAACTACAATATAAATTTCCTTCCTGGTTACTTTGATAACCAAGAAAGAAATGTTCTTCTCAGGTTAGTCTATACTTGTCAACAGATAATTTAGTGGCACTAATTAGGAGACTCCTAATAAATGTTTAATATAATAAAATAAAATAATGAACTATACCAAATAGTTCAGGTAGAAAATGGTTTTTCAGGCTTTCCAGTAAAAACCTATGCTTTTTGTCATTACGTGTTGTGTAAACATTGAGATCTTTCCTACAAACACATAGTGAACAAGGACAAAGGCAATGAAACGTTGATCATTTTCCTTCTGCAACTGTCCGTCGTGTTTTAGGACTTCCTGCCCCAGGATCCGCTAATTGGCTATGGCTCACACATCCTCACATAAAACATGTATCAGTAAAATGCAAAAAGGAGCCCTCTTCACTGTAACCAGGACCCAGAAAATGAAAATTCAAGTCTTAACATGTGAGCCTGTTTACTAATGACAACAGTGTGATAAGCAGTTCATTAGTCCTATTTATCAGATTGTGAAATAAGCCAAAATCACCATAGGCAAGTAACAGTAGAAACAGACTTTTTAAAAAACAAGGAGGCGTTTGTGCTTCTTTTCATTTAAACCAGAGCTTTAAATGAACCTGTGTAAAGTGTCCAGAGTAAACCTCTTAGGCTTTGCAGGCCCTGAAGTCTCTGTCACAACTAATCAGCTCTGTAATGGTGATGTAAAAGTGGCCATAGACAATGTGCAAATGAATGGGCCTGGCTGGGTTCCAATAAAACTTTATTTACTCAGGCAACAACATGGATGAAACTTGAAAGCATGGTAAGTAAGCCGGACACAGAAGAACAAATATGTGATTCCACTCATATGAGGTATCCAGAATAGAGACAGAAAGTAGAATGGTGGTTATTAGGAGTTCCAGAGAGGAAGAAATGGGAAGTTGGTGCTTAATGGGTACAGAGTTTCAGCTGGGGATGATGAAAAGTTCTGGAAATAGATAGTGGTAGTGATTGTACAACATTGCACATATATTTAATGCCACTGAATTGTACACTTAAAAATGGTTAAAATGGTAAATTTTACGTTATGTATATTTTACCACAATTACAAAGAAAACTTTAACCCCTGAAACAAATAATACATTATATGTTAATTAATTGAATTTAATTAAAAAAGAAAAGAAAACTTTATTTTACAAAAATAGGCAGCTGGCTCTCCAGGCATAGTTTCCAACTCCCTGTTGCAAACTACCCTTTGTCTTGCTGACTGTGCTCCTTTCTTTGCTTCATATATCTCTGCTATTATCTCTGCTGCTGCCTTGTCTCTTTTTTTTTTTTTTTAAGATTTCCATGTATTTGTTTTCAAATGAGAAGGAGTGTGTGTTTGAGAGGAGCAGGGCGGAGGTGAGAGCGGTGGCAGAGGGAGAGGGAGAGAGATAATCTCGAGTAGACTCTGCACCAAGCACATAGCCTGACTTGGGGCTCAATCTCAAGGCCCAGTGATCCTGACCTGAGCCAAAATCGAGTTGGATGCTTAACTGACTGAGCCAACCAGGCACCCCTGCACCTGCTTTTTAATTCATTCCTTTACTGAGCCATATGGTCAGAATGTTGCCTTATGTATAAAGGAAAGAGAACTATTTGCATTCACCGGGGGTTACTATTCTTTCTAGAGGTAGTCCCTCCTAGAAGCCACAGCTCCAGCAGACGCAGATCTAAAGCTATAAATGAGTGTGCTGTTCTTTGTATATAAAAATGACCATTGTAACCAATATTGCACTGTGTGTTAACTACCTAAATTTCAATTAAAAAATAAAATTTAAAAAAAATTTTTTAAATGACCATCATGACCCAAAAACATAAATTTGGGCAGGTTTCCACTTTTTCCAGTGGATCTACAAAGCCTTTGATTTCCCTAGGCTCTCAGTGGCCAACAGCATGGATTAGAATGCTAGTGTTAGAGCACGTGGTTTGTGGCTGTCAGAACTCTTCTCTTTGTGAAGGTGATGTAGCACACAGGCTGAACCCTTGGCCCTGAGTCATCACTCTGATCTAACCAATTAGGTCAACTCACCTTCAGTTAATCATTTCCGGAAGACAATGAGGAGTGTTGACCTCTGAGGACAAACCTGATTCTTCAAAGCAGAAACCTAGGCAAACAAAAATGTTCGGATTTTTAAAGGGGACCTATTTAGAAATGAATATTTGAAAATACACATTTTATTATTGGAAGATACCCTGATCTCAGGGTCTTGGGATGAAGCCTCACGTCTGGCTCCCTGCCCAATGGGGAGCCTGCTTCTCCCTCTTCCTCTGCCTCCTCTCCCCTACTCCCATACTTGTGCTCTCTCTCTCTTCCTCTTTCTCAAATAAATAAACAAAATTGTTTAAAAAAAAAGTTTAGAATCCCTAATTAACTTCAGAGGCTAGTCCATCAAAATTGATGACCCAAGAGTTGACCAAGGTAAGCTACCTTTGACAAAGCCACCATAGTAAGAATAATAAATTATCCATCTTTACATGAAGTGAATTTTTTTTTTACTGATCTAAGACAAAGCTCTTGATTCCCAAAGCATTTCTACACAAACAAAAAACATTACTTTTACTATATTACTTATTATGCAACATTTTTAAAGCACCATTCATACCTGCTTTAAAGACTAAAACCATATGACTTGTACACTTCAATAATTCTTAGTGTTTTTCTTTTCCCTCTAATTTCTATAATAAGTCTTTGCATGTCAATGTAGAAAAGACATTGAATTTAAAAGTTTCAGAAGTGCAGACATCACATAACCTCAATAATGTCATTTGATACCAAAATAGATTGGTTTAAATTTTTAATGCTGTTCCCATTTTTTTCTTTCAACACTTGGCCCTGCTACCAATAAGATGCTAATTGATTGAAAACAACTTATTGGACTTCGTGAGGATAACTATTGTTTTCAAAGCACAAAGCAGAATGTATTTATATTCAGAACTCCATTTTCTTTCAGTCCTTTTAATCTGAATGTAGTAAAAATTGTGTTAAAATATTTAATAAGTTAAAAATGCTGAAGCATGACTTTGATAGTCTACTTAAGCAGGAAACCTATTGTAGTCTACACGTTGTGCAGGTTCTCAAATATAAGGGGGAAGACAGAGAGCAATGATGTCTGAAAATTTACAGTCACCACAATGATTAGGTTACAACATTCATTTCTAAGCGCATGAAGTATTTACACATCACTTGAAAAATCACTCCAGTTTCCGGGATGTTACCTGTTGACCTTTGAAAGTGGAAGCAAGTGAATTTTGCCATCAGTATCCTTCTTTCATTTTGAAGTTTAATATACTGTCATTGGTTCTCCAATATCCGTGGTGCCAATTTCCCACTGATGTCTTATATCTTGGGTTTCTTTTCCCCTGTAGAAAAGTATCATGATGAGATCAGGGAAGTAAGTTGGAGCACACAAAGCCCATGTAATTACACAGTGTTCCCCGCACAATTCACAATGTTCTGACACTGGATATCAGCACAATGGTAAGCAAGAGCAAGTAGCTTGTCAGAGAATTTTGGCTGTGAGGGGAGCCTAAGGTGAAGGGCAGGAGGGTTTCTAAGCAAAGGTGGATGGGAATACTTGGAAATCAGAGTGTATATGTGGAAAATAACTTGGTTTTCTGGTCATTTCTTGGATGCCTTTCTGTAAGGCTCATTTCTCTTTTAAAAAGACAGAATGTCTTGGACATAATGTTTCTGAGAAGAAATATTCGCAGAAAACCTTGTTTCCAACCACAACAGGACATGGACAATTGTCAGGATTACATAAATAATTTCTTTCTAAAAAGTGCTTACAATTCTGCATTTTGACAGGACTTGACTAGCTACACTAATTGGGCTCATGCAAACACAGCTTCCAATTTTCCTATTGAAAGTCGAGGGCCACACTGTTAGTAATTCTCCAGCCTAACTATTGCTCTCTAGGGTTCCAAATGCTTGCCGAGTTTCCAAAGCACCTGTTTTTGTCCTTCTATATCGTTTCTCTCTCACTATGCATAAAAGGAGTTGGAACAAATACTTTCCTATAAATCCAGGTGTTGTGACCCTAAACCATTTTTTTCTTTGGTTTGTTTCTTGATTTTGAATTTCTTGCCATGAGTCAGCCTGTGCTGTCTTTGCATAGCTATTAAAACACACTCCCAACTGCAGGCAGTCGCACTGAACAGCTCTGGCTAGCTGTACGGGAGACTGAGAGAACAAAGGATCCTTCCCTGTCTCTGAAATTCCTTAGCGGCAGAGGCAGCTCTAATCACAGATTTCGCCAAAAATCACTACCAACACCAAGCTCTAGGATTCTAAGCATCAAGATAACTGTTACCAGTGAGTTTTGGTTGCTGCCCTGTGCCCTGTAGATATACCTGCTTCGGTTCCCCAATGAGCAAACTAGGCGGCCATCATCATCTTTACCTCACAAGCGTGGAAACTGAGGCTAAGGGACTAAACTAAGGCTAAGGAACTTGTCCAAAGTCTTCCTGCCTTGTTAACATTGAAATCGGGATTTAAGTTGCTAATACCAAATCCTATGCTCCCTCCATCACACAGCACCAAATGTCACCCAAGCTTCCCATTTCCCTCTTTCGGATGTGGAAAATCTGCAAACCTTGCCATTGTAAAAAGTTAAAATTTTAAAAGCAACCTACAAAAAGCCGCATATACAGTAGATACTGTAGGCTGCTAATTTACTTTCATAAATGCGTAAAATATGGGAAAAGACTGAGAGCAGATACACTGGCATATTAACAGTAACTATCTTTGGGCAGATTACTGATAATGTTATATTTGTTTCTTATGTTTTTTTAACTTGAAAATTTTCTGTAACAAATATGATCTTTTAAAATTTAATATTTAATATTTATTTAGAATGCAAGCAATGTCACTGTGTATATGCAAATGGTATAACGGAATGGGCTTTCCAGAGTGACTCATGCATTTGTCATGTTGTCATGTTCAATTGACAATTATCATTGGGCTTAGCATGTCAGTGAATATTTTAATGTCCAAGGGAGGGCTTTTATATGCAAAGCGAACCACTTAGAGCTGTCTAAACATGCAATTTGTAACTGTAGTTAATTAAAAGACTAAATTTTACTTAAACCTCTAAATTCAACTTAGAATTTTTGCTACTTGATTTATGAATTAAATCACTTTTATTAAAAATAAGCATAATCACTTTTACTTATACTTTTATTAATTTTTAATAATCTTAGTATATTAAATGATCTCATGTCATTACCAAAGCACATGCAAGAAGTCTTATTTCACTAAATTTCCTTAAATATTTTAACTTACATATGAAAATTTAATTTTTTTCCCTCAAGTACATCATATTCCTAATAAGGCCAGGTTATAAACTAAAGCAATCTTTATAAGTTCTTAAATGGCTTTTAAAAATATAACAAATTGAATTTATAACTTTAGTAAGCATTCAGACGCTGTTTTTAAGCTTAATTAATTACATTCCCAAATGCATGTCAAATTTAAGTCACAACTGGCAGTCAGGCATTCCTAATTAAAGGACCAAGGCAAAAAATTAGATCCTCTAACATGTCAGACAGTCTCTAACATGACATCTCTTGGACATTTCAAAACTATATATAGAAAAATACATTATTATTGTGACTTTAAATATATTCCACATAAATGGACTTCAGCAGTATTAATATTTTCTATAGATTTATTTTATCATCTCCATATTTATTTTTACAGTTTTCTGTGTTTGCGAAGTCATTTATTCAGCTACAGAGTGAAAATTACTATCTCCAACAGGACCAGGTTCCTTGGGTAAAGATTCAAATCTAAGATACAGCTACAGTTCTGGGTAAATAGCCTGAATTTGGGGACGAGAATGTAGGAGCAGATTAGTGCTTCTTTTTCCAAACCAATGCTGCTTACCACATTAATTGGGGGACCACAAAAAGTTAGTTTTTATCTGCCATATAGTTTTATGCCCTCCTAAAATGTATTTTCTGGGCATATTTCAAATTTCCCCTTTATATAAATATTTTCAACTTTTTTTTTTAATTTTTTTTTTTTTTTTTTTTTTTTTTTTTTTTTTTTTTGGACAGATAGAGATCACAGGTAGGCAGCGAGGCAGGCAGAGAGAGAGAGGAGGAAGCGGGCTCCCTGCCGAGCAGAGAGCCCGATGCGGGGCTCGATCCCAGGATCCTGGAATCATGACCTGAGCTGAAGGCAGAGGCTTTAACCCACTGAGCCACCCAGGCGCCCCTATTTTCAACTTTTTATTGACTGATTCAGATAGATGAAATTCTATACCACCCACATGGAATTCAGCTAATTGCCTTCTAATTATTAGAGTTAATTGAATTTTGTACCCCCTTCATAGTTATTTCATCTTTTTTTATGTTACTCATTATCTATTTCTTTGACCACTATTTGATGGCCATTCTATTAGCAGTATGATAATTTACTTACAGATTACATAGATGTAGGCAACATGCTTACAAATTGCTTTAGTTCAGTCCTCCAGCACAGGAAAATATTGTCCATGTTAATTTATCAAAATTACGTTTAGGTTGGGGCGCCTGGGCGGCTCTGTCAGTTAACTGGCTGCCTTCAGCTCAGGTCATGATCCCAGGATCCTGGGATCAAGCACTACATCAGGCTCCCTGCTCAGTGGAGAGCTTGCTTCTCCCTCTCCCTCTGCCTGCCGCTCTGCCTACTTGTGCTCTCTCTCTATCTCTCTATCAAATAAATAAATAAATAAATAAATAAATAAATAAATAAGTAAATCTACCTTTAAAAAAAATTTACAATTAGGTCACAGTTTAGGGGCAGCTAGTTCCCCTAGCCACCAACCCCTAAGGCCAGCCATAGACCATCCAAATTAATCATCCAATAACAATCTTTTCCACATAAGCATGAAGTATTACTCATCATAAATGTAGGATTTTGTAAACCCACTACAGCACACCTAATTAACCTCATTTTTATCATTGTTCCCAGAAAGTCTAAGCTAAGTTAGAAGCATAATAGAAATTATAATCATCTGCCAAATTAGCATGACAATATTTAATTTACCATTGCTTATTATGATAATTGAGGTTGTTTCCAACTTTTATTATTATAAATAAAATCAGAGCGAACATGTATTGGATCGTGAATATGGTTTTATTCTGTTGGATTATGTCCTTAGAAAAAATTCCCAACAGTAATATTACTATGTGAGCAGATGGACTTAGTTTTTGGATATTGATAGGAATTGCCTTTAATGCTTTTCCAAAAAGCTTGTTTGATTACAGTTGTGTCAATATTGTATTTATTTGTTTTGTTTGGGTGTTCCTTAAGTTGAACAAATTCATTGATGTTAAATGATACTAAAATTTGGCTTTGATTCCTAGGGACAGTAGATTTTTTAATAATATTTATTTGCAAAAAAAAATAATATTTGCTATTTGCATTTTCGTTTATGTGGTTTATCTCCATATAGTCTTTGTTCATTTGCTACTAGGGCTTAACATTTATCTTTAATTCATGTTAATTCTTTATATATTATTACATGAACCTATCAGTACTCATATTTTATACAATCTCTTTTTCTATTAAATTTTATTATATTTTATACTTAAAAGGATTTCTTTTAATTTCTATGGCAATCAATCTAACAATCTTTAAATGATCATCTAGCTCTATTTTAAGAAATAGAATCTATTTAAAAATATATGTTTGTGGGGTGCCTGGGTGACTCAGTGCGTTAAAACCTCTGCCTTCGGCTCAGGTCATGATCCCAGGGTCCTGGGATCGATCCCCGAATCGGTGCAGCGGGGAGGGGGGTGTGGTCTCTGCTCAGCAGGGAGCCTGCTTCCCCCCTCTCTCTCTGCCTGCCTCTCTGCCTACTTGTGATCTCTGTCTGTCGAATAAATAAATAAAATCTTAAAAAATAATAATAAAATAAATAAAAGAAAAATGTATGTTTGCTCCATGAAGGCAAGGACCTAGTTTATTTGTAAGAATGTCCACAATCTAACACATAGCTTGTTACACAGGAGATACCCATCCATTTTTTTCTGGTTAAAACTATATAGCCTTTCCTAAAGAGTTCAGCAATTAAATACATTTTGGAAACACTAAAATTAGTCTAATTTATGAAATTTACAATGCATGTTCATTTGGTCTGGTTATTTAAAAAAGATAAACACAAATCCTGTTTAACTTTCTTTAACCCAAAAGTAGACAACATTTAACCATAGAATAATCATTGATTAGCATCATAGAGCAAATGCCCAATAGAATAGGCTCTGAAATTATGTACTAATGTCATAGGACATTCATTTACCTAATTTGTTTATTAATAAAAACATACTTAAGACAGATATTCAGTATTGCAATGGCCTCTAATGGAGAAAGAAGTTTAATAAGGTAGTTTTAAGTAATGCTAGAAAGTTTTATTCTTATTGTTGTGAGGCTTTTTTTTACGTTTTCCCTCACAATTTATTTTGACAATCACTATTAGTATATGATTCACATATGTTTATTTGAAAACCTAACACTGATGCATATATAAATACTATGATTAGATCAATAAGATGATGGACAACAGAACTTGATATCTACTTCTAAAAGGGTTAATTGTAATAGTCCTTCATAGAAATCTTAAAAAATAATTATAATTAATCAATTTTTAGATTTTTCTTTAGAGAAACATTAAAAATTAAATTTATAGCACTTTTGTAAAGTCAGCATTTTGAGGTAGATCCCTTATTTCCTCTCTCCAGTGAATATTAGTTATATTATAAAATCCTTTTCTGTTTGAAATACATAATTTGTCCATCCAAAATATCTGTATTATTGGACTTAAAATTTCTGCTATGAATTTTGAAAGATGGGTGGAGTATCACTCTTATCTAAACAACAACAAAAAAGGTGGAAAATTCTCAAAATCATAACTTTTCTGAAGCTGAGCTCTCAGGACAACCACTTAGCCTGAGCTCAGAGGAGAGACAAGAAAATCCAAGAAGAGACAGAATACAATCATTTACTTACTTGGGACAGGGCACAGATGAAAATATGTGACTTCCATATAGGTGGGTAAGAAGAGTTTATGTACATTTTTTAACAAAATGCTCAAGTCTGAGCATTAACTAGTATGATACTATAAAACCCACGGAAATTGCAGATATGGGGAAATCCAGTCATGGGCTCTTCCTCCCAGATCTTTGATGCTCATGTGAGAGATTAAAGACATGGCAGGAAACACAGTGAAAGCCTCACTCATGATGCAGGTGGAGAGAAGGGAAGTCGTCACCACTGCAGGAAGGACAGGAAGCCCTACTAAGGCTCTTTACTCCTGTGGACAAGAAGCTTATGCTAAAGGGATCAGGAAACCCCAAGGCATAAAAGTAATACATCAATAAATAAAAACAAAAACACACACACCTTTCAAACTTCTGAAAATCAAAGGGGGAGCATGTGGGTGGCAGTTGGTTAAGCATCCAGCTCTTGGTTTTGGCTCAGGTCATGATCTCAGGGTCTCGAGATTTAGCCCTGCATTGGGATCTGCACTCAGCACAGAGTCTGCTTGTCCCTCTCCCTCTGCTCCTCCCCCCACTCATGCTTTCTCTCTCAAGTAAATAAATAAAATCATAAAAAAAAAAAAGGAAAGGGAGGTCTTAAAGGCAGCCAGAAAGAAGACACATGACATGTTGTCTTATCAGTTTGGACTGCTCTAACTGAATACCATGGACTGAGTAGCTTAAAGGACATTGATTTCTCAAAGTTCTGGAGACAAATCTGGTGTCTGGTGAGATCCTGCTCCCTAGTTTGCAGGTAACTATCTTCACATTGCATCCTCATGTGGCGGAGAGCAAAAAGAACAAGGGCAAGCTCTTGTATCTCTCCTTCGGTATTCCTACTCATGAGAGCTCCTCCCTCACAACTTAATTATCTCTCAAAGCCCCCAACCTCCTAACACCATTATGGGGGTGGGGGGAAGGTTAAGAATTCAAAATATAAGCTTTGGGGGGGACACAAACATTCACATACAGAGGAAAAAAGGTAAGAATTATGGTAGACTTACCATCATCGTCTTTGGATTTGATGCAAGCCAAAGAACAGTGGAGTGACATCTTTAAAGTATTGAAAGAAGAAAAACCTGTCAACCAAGTTTCCATACAGAGAAAAAAAGTATCTTCCAAGAATGAAGGATAAATAAATAATTTTTTAAGAGTATTCAATACCAGCAGACCTAAATTACAGGAATTTAGTTAAAGTTCTTCAGGAAAAAAGATTATGAGGCCAGCCAGTGACATGGATCTACGTTAAGAAAAAATCTTTTGGAAAAACAAGGGAAAAAAAGATCTTTTGAAACAGTCAAATGAAAGTAAATGTAAAAGTCATGTTTTACTTACTTCTGATCATTCTAACAGATCATTGTAAAGCAAAAATAGTAGCAGCAAAGTAGAGTTTATAGCATAATAAAAGTAAAATGTCTGGACAATATCACAAAAAATGGGAAGAGGAAATGGGTGCTTATTGATGCAAAGTTATTATACCACACACAAAGCTGTGCAATGTTATCTGAAGGTAGACTCTAATTAATTTTTGGTGAAGTTTTTTATTTATTTAAGTAGTCTCTGCACACAATGTGGGGCTCAAACTCACAACCCAGAGATCAAGAATCACACACTTTTCCAACTGAGCCAGCCAGGTGCCCCAAGACTGTGACTAATTTAAAATGTATACTATAAACTCTAGGGAAAAAATGCTAAAAAATAATTTAAGGAGCCATAAATAATAAGCCAATAGTGGAAATAAAAATGGAATGTAAAATATATTCTGCTAATCTAAACAGAAACTGAGAGAGAAAAGGGAAAAAATGCATTGAACAAATAGAGAACAATTAACAAAATGGTAGATTTTTAACTTAACCATATCAATACTTCACATGTAAATGGCCCAAATACACTAGAGGGCAGAAATTGTCAGACTAGATAAAAAAAGCAAGACCCAACTCTACTTTCTGTAGGAAACTCATTTTAAATATGAAGACATCTGAAGATACAGCATTCAAACACTAATCAAAATGTTCTGACTTCGGAAAACCAATTTACACACACTGGATATAAACATTACTTTTTCTTCTTTTTTTTAAATTTTATTTATTTATTTGACAGAGAGCACAAGTAGGCAGAGAGGCAGGCAGAGAAAGAGAGAGGGAATCAGGCTCCCTGCTGAGTAGAAAGCCCAATGGAGGACTCCATCCCAGGATGGAGAGGCAGCGGCTTAACCCATTGAGCCACGCAGGTGCCCTGGATATAAACATTACTTAATATTGTTGGTCCTTTTAGGAATGTAACCTGGTTTATGTATATGAAATCAAGAAATAAGAAAATTTTCTCTAAACCTGTGGCTTTCTTTCCAAAGTTGTTACTGAAAGATTCTCTTAACTTTTGTCTTCATGACCAAATAAGTACTTCAAAAACAGAACTAAGGCTAACACTTCAGCAGGACCTAATGAAAATCGGGTCCACATTTAGCTCTGGACTCAATTGGTTGAGGTGTTACTTTTTTTCATCCAAATAGGAATAAGCAGCTTTTCTTGTATTAATGTGAATTCAAATGCCTATTAACCAACACCCCAAAAGACAGTATATAGACATTTATTGTTCAGTTCCTATGTGCTTCTTCTCCTTGTGCAATTTTGCTTCCAAATTACCCCGGTGTGTGTTCTTTTTTTTTTTTTTAAAGATTTTTTTTTTATTTATTCATTTGACAGATAGAGATCACAAGTAGGTAGAGAGACAGGCAGAGAGAGAGGAGGAAGCAGGCTCCCTGCTGAGCAGAGAGCCCGATGCGGGGCTCGATCCCAGGACCCTGGGATCATGACCTGATCCGAAGGCAGAGGCTTTAACCCACTGAGCCACCCAGGCGCCCCCCCGGTGTGTGTTCTTACAGTATTTCTACCTCTTATTCTTTCTTGTGGGATAGAAACTTCCTAGTGGATGACCTACTTGTCGCTTGACAAGCTTGCTTCTGTTTTATTTTAATAGTTTATATTTCCACCTATTCAGTGATCGACAACAAACATAATTTTTAAAACACTTTAATTCTGTAACATAGGAGAATTCTCTATAAAATAGATTCATCTGATGATGCTTTCTGACATACAAAAACCAAACTGTTTCTCTTTTTGGGAAATCTGTAGCCACAGGAAATGGCAATTTATTTTTAATTATCTTCTGCCCTAAAAACTCTACATTAGAACATCTAAAATTTAGATTTCAGACCTAAAAACACTTTAGGATAAGCAATTTATTTATTTATTTATTTATTTATTTATTTATTTATTTATTTATTTTTAGGATAAGCAATTTAATGCAACAGGGAAGAGTTTAGTACCTCCGATTTCTGTACTAACTTACATTGTAACAAATAGAAATCTTTATTTTAATAAAGTCCCTGATGACAGAAATCCTAGGTTTAGGGGGAAATATTACAAGTCTAGTTAATTCCCTTATTTAACTGCATTTTCTTAAAACGACTGAGTATTGAAAAAACACATAAAAATAAAATTTAAGGGGCACCTGAGTGGCTCAGTTCATTAAGCGTCTGCCTTCGACTCAGGTTATGATCCCAGGGTCCTGGGATAGAGCCCTGGGTTGGGCTTCTGCTCAGTGGGGCGTCTGCCTCTCTCTCTCTCCCTCTGCCCTTTCCCCTGCTTGTGTGCATGCTCTCTCTCTCTCTCTCACGTAAATAAATAAAATCTTAATAATAAAAATTTAAAAATAGGGGCACCTGGGTGGCTCAGTCGTTAAGTGGCTGCCTTCAGCTCAGGTCATGATCCCAGGGTCCTGGGATCCAGCCCCGCATTGGGCTCCCTGCTCAGCAGGAAGCTTGCTTTTCCCTCTCCCTCTACCTGCGCTTGTGTTCCCTCTCTCGCTGTCTGTCTCTCTGTCAAATAAATAAATAAATCTTTAAAAAAAAATAAAAATAATAAAATAAAATTTTTAAAAAGCACAAATATAAACCAGCAGATTTCTGCCTCTTCATAATCTTAAAACATAACTAGAGTTATATTTTGAAGTTATAAAATCAAGAAGTGAGAGAAAATGAGATGGGGTGCCTGGATGGTGCAGTCAGTTAAGCGTCTAACTCTTGGTTTTGGCTCAGGTCACGATCTCCTGTGTCGTGAGATGGAGCCCCAAGTCAGGTTCCATGGTCAGCATGGAGCCTGCTCGACGATGTTCTCCCTCTGTCCCTCTGCCCCCTTGCACACATGCGTGCTCTCTCTCTCAAATAAATAAATCTTTAAAAAAATAAGATGAATAAGAACTGCTTCGACATTAGAAATACCAATTAAAATGTCATGATCAAGGTATGTAGAGAATTCTTTTTATTCTTTTTTTTTTTTTTTTTTTTTTAGGTAAGCTCCATGCCCAATGTGGAGACCAACGTGGGCTTGAACTCACAATCCTGAGATCAAGCCTTGAGCTGAGATCAAGAGTCGGACACTTAACTAAGGCAGCCGCCCAGGTACTCCTCAAGTTATGTAGGGAACAACTGACTGGAGAGAAGGGCATCTACTTCAGATATTGTGGGAGTGAGGGCATCTCAGGGGAGGCTCTTTGGATGCGGTATCAGCGTTGAACTGTATCTTATAGAATGGAGTAAGCCAAATAAAAGCTGACTTGGGAGAAAAAGGCAGATGCTCCTGAAGGGAACAGTGTGCAAAAAACAGTGAAGGCCTGGAATAGCAAAATACATACCCATCAAAAGTTCAGAATGTTAATGTTGAGAAAGTGACAGAGAAGTGGACCAAAACCAAATCATGATGAAATTTTCGTGTAATACTAAAGGACTTAGGGTTTTTGTTGTTGTTGTTGTTGCCTGAATACAATGCAGAGCTTTTGCAGAAACTTAAGTAGAGCTAAGACATGATAATTTTGCACTTTTTAAAAGGTAGCCCTGGAGTCAAAATGGAATATAAATTGGAGAAGAACAAGAGGGCTAGACCAATGTAGAAGAGATTGCAGTAAAACAGGCAGGAAATTACACAGTCCTGAAGAAAAGCACTATCAGTGGGGTGGAGAGAAGAGGTCAGGTTCAATATATTTAGAAAGTAGAACTGACAAGGTTTGGTGGCTGATTGTAAGTGAAGCATGAAGGCAAGGGAAGAATTTCTAAGCAATTCTCGATTTCTGAATAGTTGTCAAAAAACAAATGGGGTGACCATGTTTAGGACATACTGAAATTTTGGATGCAATTTTGAGATTACTGCACACATCAGCATCTAAAAGGAGATGTCCAGGGGCACCTGGGTGGCTCAGTGGGTTAAAGCCTCTGCCTTTGGCTCAGGTCATGGTCCCAGGGTCCTGGGATCGAGCCCCGCATCAGGCTCCCTGCTCAGCGGGGAGCCTGCTTCCTCCTCTCTCTCTCTCTCTGCCTACCTCTCTGCCTACTTGTAATCTGTCTGTCAAACAAATAAATAAAAAAAATTAAAAAAAAAATAAAATAAAAGGAGATGTCCACAGGGATGCCTGGGTGATTCTTTCTGGGGAAGAATGAATATGGAGGGGAGTGGTTTTATACAAGGACTGAAAAAGAAAAACACAGATAGGAAATGCCGTTATGAATATCTGGACAGACAGTTCATTTACCCCACCCCCTGTAATGAAGCTTCATGAAATAATAACATGAAGTTTCCCATGCTTTTGCTCCATTTAAATATATAATATATAACCTCCCTCAAGGAAACTAACTTATTTTGCAGTCTGCTGTAGGGTCCTTGATTTGAATTGCTCATGCTTCTGGCAGTAGAGTTGCCCTTTCATAGGAAGAAAAGACAGAAAGCAGTTTGTGTCAAGTCTCATGGCCCTAATTAGATCTTTTCCCCCAAATGTAGTGACCTGCCTCCGTCGTTCATATCTGAGGTGATTGACATAGATGACAACCAGTTACAGCTTTTTCTTTCTCATTCGGGGTGCCGATTGACAGTTTCCCTATGTTCTTTAGGAGAAATATTACCAAGCTGTTAGTATGCAAAATTTGTTGTGACATGGAGAAAGATACAAAGTCTGAAGAACACCTCACATGGGTCTTCCATTTCCGTTTGTTGTGGTATGCACAAATTGCCTCTCCGCAAGGAAGTGACCCAAGTGTTAGAGTTCTACTTTTTCCTGGTGTGGTTGGTCAAAAATCACGTTTTCCCAAATGAAAGAAGGGTCATTCAATGGCAAATGGTCATTGCTAGACAGAATTATCCAAAGATCCACTCACTGTGCTATTAGAGAAGAAATTTTTTGTTTTGTTTTGTTTTGTTTTGATGATCCCTTTGAAAACCATGATCTAGAACAGAGAGTGTGTGACAGGCACCCGGGACACGTACCGCAAGAAAGGACACTGGTATGTGAATAAATGTGGGTTTTCTCCAAGTGTCAACCTCCAGGCTGCTTTCTCAGCCAAGAACAGCAGGCAGGGGAAAATATGTCTCTAGATCTTAATTCAGAATTAAGTTAAGTAGTGAAAATTGTAAATGAGATCACTGTTTAGCCTCTTCTCAGCATGCCAAGCGAAGAGGTGGATAGCAAGTTCAAAGTTCTGCTTTTTCACATATAAGTACAATGGCTTTTGAGAGGAAATAGGAGATAAGAACATTTCCTCATGAACTGGCAAAGCCAGTAAAGCTCATGTCTTTGATTTAAAGGTTTGTCAAGTGGTGTATCTTTGCAACTTACTCTCAAATAGTTCAGCAATAATGTACACTTACTATTATAATAATAATTATTATTTATTAAAAACAGAGAAAGCAGATGTAAAATGTTAACAATTGGTAAATCTAGGAAGACTGAATAGATATTCATTGTACTCTACTTGCAACTTTCACATTTGCACATTTATACATTTTCAAATTAAAAAATTGGGAGGAGGGGCACCTGGGTGACTCAGTGGGTTAAGCCTCTGCCTTCAGCTCAGGTCATGATCTCAGGGTCCCAGGATCGAGCCCCGCATCAGACTCTGCTCAGCAGGGAGTCTGCTTCCTTCTCTCTCTCTGCCTGCCTTTCTGCCTACTTGTGATCTCTCTGTCAAATAAATAAAATCTTTAAAAAAAATAAAATAAAAAATCGGGAGGAAAGGGGCGCCTGGATGGCTCAGTGGATTAAGTATCGTCCTTCAGCTCAAGTCATGATCCCAGAGTCCTAGGATCGAGCCCTGCATCGGGCTCCTTGCTCACTGGGGAGCCTGCTTCTCCCTCTCCCTCTGCTGTTCCTCCTGCTTGTGCTCTCTCTCCCTTTCTCTCTCTTTATAAATAAAATCTTTAAAAATATATATATATATATTGGGAGGAAAAACTCATGAGCCCAAAATAATTGGTATCTGTGAAACATTCCTAGTCAAGGCTCTAGGGTGCTTTATTCTTTGATTAATCTTATTTCCATTAAGGTAAGATTGTACACTAGAACAGGCTATTTTGGTACATTTGGGGATATTCTAAATTGAAATATGCTGTAGATTGGGGCAGAAGCCTCTTTTACTACAGCCTGACTATATTTTAAGAGTGGATGCAGATTTTAACAGAAAATTCCAATTGTGCTCTTGTCGATACAAAATTATAGATTATTTTTGCCCTTTTTACAGAAAACCAAAAGATTTCAAGTATCATGCACACAGTTAGACCAAATATGAGCAAGTCCAAAATAAATGCATGTAACTTTATTGTATAAATAAAAGTCAACCAAATGTGCCTTCAATCACATACATTTATATATAGAATACCTTGGAAGATTAAAAAGAAGCTGGTGATGATGTTGCCTCTAGAGAAGGAAATTGGGTGGCTATAGGACTCTATTGTCTCATTGAGATCTTTGATGCTATTGTAGTATGTGAATTTTAGAAGTTAAAAAAATAATTGAAAACACAGAAGAAAAAGCAGTTGATCACCATTGGGGCAGAAGCCCGTAAACCAAAGTATAGGCAGCTTTTATGAGGCTAGAGGTTTAAGTAATTTGGGGAGAGGGGAAGTGTTCTTTAAGAAAATGAATACAAATTTATGTTTGTGAAAATTTATTTAGAATGAAAAATTATAAAACATTACAAATGTTTTGTAATGCTAAGAAACAACACAAATATTTCTAAATCTAGAAATATTATATTTTAATTAAATGCTGGTCGTAGTCCACTGAGATTGCCCTGTAACAAAATAATACAGGCTGGGTAGCTTATTCGCAACACCAATTTATTTCTCATGGTTCTAGAAGCTGAGAAGTTCAAGATCAAGATACCAGCATGCTCACGTCGTGCTGGGACTCTTGCTGGTTCATAGCCAGTACCTTCTGGCTGTGTCCTCACATGGTAGAAGGGACTGGGGAACTCTGTGGGGTCTCTTTTAGAAGAACACTGATCCATTCATGACAGCTCCACCTTCATAACCTAACCACCTCCCAAAGGCCCTTCTTCTCAATACCATCAATCAGACATTATGATTTCAACATATGAATTTAAGGAGACACAGATATTCAGACCATATCAGAGCTGATATATCTCTTTTTTTTTCTTTCATTTTTCCAACCTGAATACCATTTGATAGTGTCTTTGTATAATGATAATTTCAATATGCTATTATTATGGAAAGAACAGGAATATGATTCAGGATTTCCCCAATGTGATTGATCAATTTTAAAAATTACTATTGACATTTAGATGCATAAAACACATGACCTTACTCACAGGCACAAATGCTGTTTGGAATACTGCTACAGATGCGTGACTGACAAAATTCTAGTTTTTGTGATTTTGATCAGAAAGAGGGATAAAAACTGCAATGACGTCTGCTGCGTTTTCAATTATATTTCTACTTTGACCAGGTGCTTTTGAAAACCAAATCCTTTTCCATAGCCTAGCTTTTGTCTCCATTAATTTCAAGCTTTGTTTCTTTTCTACTATCTGCAGGCTTCTGGTGCTAATGCTGTTACAGGATACGTTCATATCATCATTCTACTTCCTGCCCTGCACCTTTGTGCCAAGATTCCAGGTGAACTGCCTTAATTGTATACATGTTCCTCATACTCTGAGGTGGCTAATTATTACTTACCTGTGGGGAAGGGATCGTCAACCACATAAATAACCCACTAAACACACACCAAACTTGTGTCCACCTTGACTTGCTTTTAGCTGATTCCCCAAAAGTGACCACAACCACTCCAAAAATACCCCACACAATGGGAATTGTGAGAGGAGGAAAGTCTGAATGGAAAGAGACAGCCATATTTACCAATTATAATTAAAATAATTTCTCAAAATGTATATAATCAGATTGTTTTGAACACTTGTTTTTAATGCCAACTTATTTCAGTGATTCATCCCCAGAGACAAACTGATGGTGGAAGCAGAATGGAAATATGAGCTTAAGTTTTATAAGGAACAATGTAAAATTTCTAACTACTGAAGAAAATCTTTTTCATGTATTTTAAATGGATAATGATGGTATTAAATCTATGTGGTATTTTAGTTGTCTTTTAAACTTTTTTCTTAAAGATCATATTTATTTTTTTAAAGATTTTTTAAAAAATATTTTTTATTTATTTATTTGACAGACAGAGATCACAAGTAGGCAGAGAGGCAGGCAGAGAGAAGGGGAGAAGGAAGCAGGCTCCCTGCTGAGCAGAGAGCCCATGCAGGTCCTGGAACCATGACCTGAGCTGAAAGCAGAGGCTTTAACCCACTGAGCCACCCGGGCGCCCCCTTTTTAAAGATTTTATTTATATATTTGTCAGAGAGAGAGAAAAAGCACGAGCAGGGGGAGCAGCAGGCAGAGAGAGAAGCAGACTCCCTGCTGAGCATGGAGCCAGCTGCAGGACTCAATCCCAGGACCCTGGGATCATGACCTGAGCGAAGGCAGAAGCTTAACCACCGAGGCACCCAGGTATCCCAGTCTTTTAAAGTTTTAAAAATATGCTGTATAAGTTTGATTTTAAAATGCCATGGTTAAAGCATATGAAAAGTTTCATCATGGAAACTTTTAGATATAAATTTTAAAACGTTCAAGAAGACATGTGACTTTTTTTTTTTAAAGATAATAGTAGCTTTTCTTTTTTTTAAGATTTTGTTTATTTATTTGACAGATAGAGATCACAAGTAGGCAAAGAGGCAGGCTGAGAGAGGAAGAAGCAGGCTCCCCGCTGAGCAGAGATTCCAGATGCAGGGCTCCATCCCAGGACCCTGAGATCATGACCTGAGTGGAAGGCAGAGACTTTAACCCACTGAGCCACCCAGGCGCCCCGACATGTGACTTTTTGAAATTATTTTAGGATGTATATGAACAAAAATGTCTAAAGATCAATGCACTAAATTGTCTAAGCTCTTTGCCTGTACAAGGCAATTCATCCGTAATCTGTCAGCATGGATGATGGTAGTTGCCCATAGAAATTTCACAGAACCGTGAGTTAAAATTTTATGTTCTTCATTAGTGGTGTTGAAATTTTAGACGGATAAAATTATTCGTCACTTTAAAACTCCTGAATATCGGGGCGCCTGGGTGGCTCAGTGGGTTAAGCCGCTGCCTTCGGCTCAGGTCATGATCTCAGAGTCCTGGGATCGAGTCCCACATCGGGTTCTCTGCTCAGCGGAGATCCTGCTTCCCTCTCTCTCTCTCTGCCTGCCTCTCCATCTACTTGTGATCTCTCTCTGTCAAATAAATAAATAAAATCTTAAAAAAAATAAATAAATAAAAAAATAAAAAACTCCTGCATACCTTTTATTATGCCAATCAGGATCCCTATAGGATATATACTTCCTGAAGTACAAAGTAGGGAAGTTTGTTCGTCTTGATACACAGGTATGGAGAATCTATAACACGTCACAATTTCACTCGCAATTGGCTGTCCCCAAAATGCAGTCAAGTTTAGCTGAATTTAAATAGATTCCCTTAGGCTAGGTTCCCTAGCACCTAATTAATTATACCCTGGCCACCTCATTTGTTACTTGCATTGGACCTACTTTACTTATCTTAATGATTTTATGGTTTTACTGTTTCTATGAGTGAGTGGATTGCTTTCTTTCTTTGACCTTTAACTCACCCACATGTTAAATAATACACAAACTAGCTTGGATAAATTCAGTTGAATTAAGCAAATCATGAACCTGAGAGAAAGAATAAAAATATTCAAGTTAGATGATGGTATTATTGATTAGATACAATTATAAAAGCTCTAAATTAGCCACGTATTTATTAAATAGTCAGAAAGTAAGGGGTGCCTGGGTGACTCAGTCAGTTAAGTGTCGACTCTTGAATTCAGCTTAGGATCTCATGGGTCTTGAGATTGAGCCCTCCACTGGGCTCCGCACTCTGCTGCCCCTTTGCACGGGTGTGCTCGCTCTCTCTCAACCTTTCTCTAAAAAAAAAATAAATAAATCTTTTAGAAATAAATAGAAACTTAAATAACAGAAATTATTACATTTTCTTTTTCTGACTGATAATCCAAAATTATTATTATTTTTTGACCAAAATTTAGGAATTAGAACTAGGGCTCATTGGAACATGCTAGACGTAATCAAAAAGGAAACAGTAGCCCTAGTATGGATCTTAAAAAAATTGTAATAATAATGAGTATTATTATAAGCCAAAATTATAGTTAGCAGCCCAGTGTTAGTAAATGCAAAAAAGAAATCACCAGGAAGTTAAGTATATTATAAAACACTAAATGGGATTAAATTCTAAAATATTTTGCAGGCTACTTAAAATAATTAAATACAGTCAATTTTATAGTTATAAAACATTACAGAGACTTTCAGTTTAAGAAATGAATGCATTTGTGATAACGCTTCTGTAAGGTAATATTATAATGAACCGATTCCCTTTATTTAAGTTGTTCATTTAAATATGTATTTGTAAGAGAAAAAGAATCCACTCATGGACTCTATTGGAAAGTTTGATAAAGGAAGGACATCCGTTGAGGGGCTAGGCCTGTGTCTCTCCAGTGATGATTCCACTTAGAAAGTACAGCCCTCACTTTTAGTTTACTTGAAAACTTCATAAAGTCTTTCTGGTTCTTTAAAACCACAACAATAACAAAAATGACAACAAAACACCACTTTAGCCGCTCTTGTGTACCATCAGTGTACGCTCTTGTGTACACTCGTCAAGTGTAGGTTGAAAATCTTAAATTTTCTTCTAGAAGATTCCATTTTATCTTACATAATTCCCCGTACAGTATATAAGCTATTTTAGGCAGCTCAAAGCATCTGTGACTGCTGTAGTGAATGTCTCTCCCCAGGAATCACACAATGCTCTTGAGGTGGTTCCTCTTCAAGGGTGTAGGTATTTTATTCGCTCTTTTGACCCTGACAAATAATCCGTCATGAAAATTTTCATGCTATCCTTATTCCTTTGCAAAGATAATTTAAAATGTAAATTAAAAGTACCAGGTGCCTGGGTGCCTCAGTCATTAAGCATCAGCCTTCCTCAGGTTCCCAGGATGGAGTCCCTTATCAGGCTTCCTGCTCAGCAGGGAGTCTGCTTCTCCCTCTGACCTTCTCCCCTCTTATGCTCTCTCTCCCTCTCTCTCTTTCAAATAAATAAATAAAATCTTTCAAAAAAAATGTAAATTAAAAGGAGGTTCCCGCGACTTATTTTGGAGTTGTAATTCTTTTAAGTCTTTCTCCTATAATCTAAACATATAATCCATGTCTCTACTGTAGCAAAGATGTGCCTTACTTTATTCATCTTTTGCTGGTGTAGTGTTTTTTTTTGTTTTGTTTTGTTTTTTAAGATTTTATTTATTTATTTGACAGAGAGAGATCACAAGTAGACGGAGAGGCAGGCAGAGAGAGAGAGAGAGGGAAGCAGGCTTCTTGCCGAGCAGAGAGCCCGATGCGGGACTCGATCCCAGGATCCCGAGATCATGACCCGAGCCGAAGGCAGCGGCTTAACCCACCGAGCCACCCAGGCGCCCTGGTGTAGTGTTTTTATACTAAAACTTTATACTCCAAAATTCCCTTCTTCTCTTTGTCCTTTCTCCACCCCCAAACTACTAGAACTCATTAAGCTATTCAGTAATGTGGCAGGATACAAAATCAATGCACAGAAATCAGTTGCTTTCTTATACACTAACAAGGAAAATACAGAAAGGGAAATTAGAGAATCGATTCCATTTACTATAGCACCAAGAACCTTAAGATACCTGGGAATAAACCTAACCAAAGAGGTAAAGGATATGTACTCGAGGAACTACAGAACACTCATGAAAGTAGTTGAAGAAGACACAAAAAGATGGCAGACCATTCCATGCTCATGGATCAGAAGAATAAACATTGTTAAAATGTCTATACTGCCTAGAGCAATCTATACTTTCAGTGCCATTCCGATCAAAATTCCACTGGCATTTTTCACAGAGCTGGAACAAACAATCCTAAAATTTGTATGGAACCAGAAGAGACCCCGAATTACTAAAGAAACATCTTAGGTAGTTTAATGGAAGCTTATTTCAAAATATTCTGCCACTCCTGATGAACTAGACCAGGATATAATTATAGATATTAGGGCTAAAAAATGAACAAAACTTATTTGATATTTTGTAGTTTTGCTCTTCCTGGTATAAATTCTTATTAATGATTGAGAAGTTTAAGGTGTTGGTCTGTTTCCTATTCTTACATTTTTGTGTTCTTTTTTTTTTTTTAAAGATTTTATTTATTTATTTGACAGAGATCACAAGTAGACAGAGAGGCAGGCAGAGAGAGAGAGAGAGAGAGAGGGAAGCAGGCTCCCTGCCGAGCAGAGAGGGACTCCATCCCAGGACCCTGAGATCATGACCTGAGCCGAAGGCAGCGGCTTAACCCACTGAGCCACCCAGGCACCCCACATTTTTGTGTTCTTAAGAAACAAAAACTCGTTACTGGAAAAAAAAAAAAAAGGCCTGATAACGTGTTAAAAGATAAATTGAGGTGTGTTAAATATCTAAGAGTTTAGTTGAGCAAAAACTAATTTGAATTGGGCAGGGCCAGATCGGAAACTGCTAAGAGCACTCTACCAGCCGGGAGCCAGAGGAAAGAATTTTATAAAGAAAAGGCAGAAACAAAACATGGAAACTTTAGTTTAATTGGCTATAGCTTAAGAATTTGCCTTATTTAGGAAAGCTTAGTTGGCTGTTTGTGATTGGTTGTCCTTAGTTTTTTATTTCTTAATCTTGAGGCATTTGCTGGCTTAAGTTTTGATTTGACCATCTCAGTCTAATGGCCTCCTTGTTTAATTACTTTAATGCAGGCATATGATTGAATTTTTAAGGTTCAAATAACCTTTCCTCAATTGAGTTAACCAGTTCCTCCTCCAGCAAGTAGCTATAAGCCCATCACTGCTGAGTTTCAGCAGTCATACCCTACACCCACTAGATCAAGGTAATTGAATAGCAGAAGCTCCATGGAGGCAGGAACCAGGGCAGAGTTTTTCTACAGATTGATGAGGACTGCTGGGTGGATGGCATGTGATAGAGTAATGGCAGCCTCACCACATGGGGAGCATGAGAAGTACTCTGCTCCGTCTGCGGCTGGCTGTGAGACTAAGTTCAGGTCAGGACAGGGTATCATGAGAGGACCTGTAAATCAAAATGGGAAGTATTCATTCATACAACAAAACAGCTTAAGGCCTGGGCGCCTGGGTGGCTCAGTTGGTTGGGCAGCTGCCTTTGGCTCAGGTCATGATCCTGGTGTCCTGGGATTGAGTCCCACGTCGTCGAGGTCCCAGCTCCATGGGGAGTCTGCTTCTCCCTCTGACTTTCTCCCCACTCACACTCTCTTGCTCTCTCTCACTCTCAAATAAATAAATAAAATCTTTAAAAAAAAAACAGCTTAAGGCCTAAATTTTCTACAAACAGTTGCCTTGATTTTTTCTTTATGTACGAAATATATAAAATTGGTAGTTCATGAAAGCAGTTGAAAAGCCAAATTCAAAGGAAGATGTCATCATCAGTTTTCAATGAACCATCCGTAGCTGCCATTTGGTTGTTGCAAGTATTTCAAGTAGCTTAACTCTGATTTCTTCAGAATAAAGTTGAGCATCTTGCTATTAGGAAGATAAATATAAATATTCCAATGACACTTCTTTGAGTAGTATGAATTATGTCAGTTAAAAAATGGTATGTAAATTTGGTAGCTTTGTAGAGATAAACAGTGTTTTCAAATTATGAGAAATTCCGTATTACAAACACCATTTGGGATTATTAATTTTCAATTGTGTATTAGGCAAATCATACTAATATTTATCCTAACAGTTGTAACAATAAATTGGTGACCCTCTTGACATCTTTTGCTTCTTCTTCATGACTTTTGCCACTATGGTCAAAAAATTAAATTTCTTTTTTTTTTTTAATAAAGACGTTTTATTTATTTGAGAAGAGAGAGAGAGAGAGAGAGAGAGCCCACGTGACCATGAAAGTGGGTGAGGGACAGAAGGAGAAGCAGGCTCTCCACTAAGCAGGGAGCCGGATGTGGGGCTCAATCACGGGACTCAGGACTCAGGATCATGACCTGAGCTGAAGGCAGATGCTTAAAAATGACTTGAGTCAACTAGGTGCCCCACAACTTAGATTTCTTTAAAAATTTTTAGTAATAGTAGAAACTAAGTAAGGCTCAAAATATGGTTGTCAGTATTTCATTTGAAGACTGTGAATGTAAACTGATTGTATTATACGTACGTAATTCAATCTTTTCTCATGAAAAATTATCTTTGATTAGGAGCTGTGATATTGTGATCTTTAATAAGAAATATATATTTGATCTACCCTCCCCATTCCTGGCACCAACCTCTTAAAACCTTTAGGGTTTCTTCAATGATTAGAGCAAACAGGGAGCATCTTTTGTTTTGGTCTTTCCTCTTCAAATAGCTCCAGTGATAAGGGTGAAAGTGTCTTTTGTTATTCATAACAAGACCCTTTCAACTACACCTGAGTTTATGTTAATGAGATGATTTTTGGAAATTCCCTAAAGATGAGATCTGGTTGCCAGGGAAACCAACTGGTGATTATAGGATTGCAACTTTCAGCCCCACCCTCTAACCTCTGGGTAGGAGGAAGGGATTGAAATTTGAATTAATCATCAATGAATTAATCGTCAAGATTTAATCAGTTATGCCTCTGTAATGAAGCCTCCATAAGAATGCAAAAGAATGGGATTCAGAGAACTTCTGGATTGTTGATAACAGAGGTGCTGAGAGGGTAGGGTGCTTGGAGAGGCCATGAGAGTTCTCTGTCCTGAGCTGAGAATAGAAGTTAAGTGGTAGAGATAAATTTTATTAAAAAGAAAGAAAGAAAGAAAGAAAGAAAGAAAGAAAGAAAGAAAGAAAGAAAGAAATTGCGATCAAGGAAGAGACATTCCTCAGAACAGAACTCAGCTCTATTCTAAATACAACCAGAACAAGTGGAGAATTATAACCAAGAAATTAGTTGAGGGGAGGAGCCTTGGTGGATGGAAATTACTAAGGGCAGACATTAATTCTGGGGCATTCTGACTGAACTGACCTAATGGGATTCTTGCTGAAGGCAGGCCAGAGTGACCAGATAATGTGTGTGTGTGTGTGTGTGTGTGTGTGTGTATGTTGGCTGGGGGGTTCTAGGGGGATTCAGAATAGTGGGGGATATCAAGAGTGGGGAATTTTCACTAAAATGATTTAACAGGATTCTTGCTGAAACTGGATTCTACAAGGAACTACAGCAAGGGATGGGACTTGTGGAAGAGTAGGTTCAGGCGAGCCTAAAATTTGGTCAAGAAAAGAATCTTTTTTATGCCCTTCGTCCATACTGTGCCCTACACATCTCTTCCATTGGGATATTTATTGGTATCCTTTCAAATATCCTTTATGTTAAAAAACAAAAATTCAACTGTGTAAATTTGATGATTTAATTGACCATTCAATTATTCATAAATCATGCATCGTCCCATGTGGGAAGTGGAAAGTTGCTCCTAGGAACCATACAAAAGGGGGCAGAAACAGGGTGGGACAAGGAAGTTTTTAGTAAAAGAAGGGAAAGGATCAGTTCAGGCAAGGTCACCTTCCTTTGGAGGAAGAGCAGATGACCTCACTAGTGCTGATCAGGAAATTCCACATTGACTGGTTCAAGGTCACATTCATTCAATTAAGTCTTAGTTTACTGTCTTGGAGCAAGTGATGCCACTGGGGGCCTGATCTTTCTTTCTTTTTTTCTTTTCTTTTCTTTTCTTTTCTTTTCTTTTCTTTTCTTTTCTTTTCTTTTCCTTTCTTTTCTTTTCTCTTTTCTTTTCTTTCTCTCTCTCTTTTTAACATCTGTAGTAAATCATTTATAGTAAGTTACATGTTCCACTGAGTTCTGTGAGCCATTCTAGTAAATAAATTAACCCGAGGAGGGGGTCATGTTCATAGGCAGTTGATAGGTCAGAAGCCCAGATGACAATCTGGACTTGTGTTTGGCATCTGAAGGGAGGTAAGGAGCAGTCTTGTGGGACTGAACTCATAATGTGTGGTATGTGATGCTAACTCAGGGTAGCATAGTGTAGTGTCAGAATTGAGTTAAATTGTAGGACACTGAGCTGGTGTTTGGAGAATCAGAGACTTGCTTGGTGTGGGGAAATATCCCCACACATTTGGTGACTAGAAGGGTCAGAGATGAAGTATTCTGTGAGTAGAGTGTAGTATCAAGACTAGAGGAGAAACACAGGAGTTTTTTCCCCCCTCTACGGTAATTAATTTCAGGATCTATGTAGTCAGGAATTCTTAACAATGACAGAAACCCAGCTTAACTAGCTTACTTAAAATAGAAATATATTGGCTCAAGTAATCCATAACGACAAGGGTATTTCTGTTCCCAGAAATGATTTCTGTTTCCAGGCATGACTTAATCCAGGTTCAAATAATATCATCAAGTTCTCTTGGGTCTGGCCACCTCCATGGTACACAGATAATGGTTAATGAAGGCCCCAGAGTTATACCTTTCCACATTAGGAGTCCGTAAGACAAACTTGCCCCGCTAATTTTTACTTGGGGTGGTTGTACTCCAACTCCAAACATGTCCAAGGAAATTGCCCAAGTATTCGTTATATACCAACCTCTGTGGGCAGAAAAAAACAGAACGCCTAGTGAAGAAGAGGAAAGGAATAAAAACTTGTTAGCCAAAAAATGTAATATGAGTGGCATCAGGAAGCAAATTATAATCATAAAACCCACTGAAAATGGCTGTAAATTTAGGAATGTATATAACACACCTGTAATATCACAAGGGGATAATTTCACAGGGGTAGGAAGCTAAAAGCCAGCTGTAGGATCTCCTCTGCAATGGAGAACAAGTCAAAACAAATTCAACTGGACCAAGCACATTATTAGTGAGGCTGAAGACTAACTCTGTGGTCTGGACTCAGGTGTCAGCAGATTCTCCAAGGCCTGATGCTTTTCTAGAAATTTAAAATGTGCTATTCCTCAAATTTTAAAAATGTTCCTAACTTAATCTAGAAGTCCCAAAGAATTTATGAGATGTCTGGGGTTCCATGGATCCTCTCGGGAGCTCTAATAGATTGGTTGGTGTCAAGAAGACCAATGGAATTCTATGGATACTGGCCAAATTAGAAATGTAGTAGACCAGATATTCCTAATGTGTGTCAACTATGTGCTAGGGTAGTGGTTTCCAAAGTCTGGGCTCTGATAAGCAGGGATCAGGAACATCTGGGACTTGTTAGAAATGCAGATTCTCAGACCCTTACCTGGGATTATTGAAGCAAAAACTCTGGGGAGGAGGCCTGGCCTTTGTGTTTTAACAGAATTTCAATTAAAAAAAAAAAAAGATTTACTTACTCATTTTAGAGAGAGAGACCACAAGCAGGGGAGGGGCAAAGGAAGAGGGACAGAATCCTGAAGCAGACTCCATGTTGAGTGGGGAGCCTGACTTGGGGCTCTATCCCAGGACCCTGAGATCCTGACCTGAACAGAAATCACCAGTTGGACACTTAACCAACTGAGCTGCACAGGTGCCCGTCATCCAGCTGATTCTAATGCAACTGAAGTTTGAGAACCACTGATCCAGACCAGATTGGAAATGAACTTTATTAGCTGGGCATTTTTTTTTTTAAAGATTTTATTTATTTATTTATTTGACAGACAGAGATCACAAGCAGGCAGAGAGGCAGGCAGAGAGAGAGGAGGAAGCAGCCTCCCTGCTGAGCAGAGAGCCCGATGCGGGGCTCGATCCCAGGACCCCGAGATCATGACCTGAGCCGAAGGCAGCGGCTCAACCCACTGAGCCACCCAGGCGCCCCAATTAGCTGGGCATTTTTAAGATTTTTTTTTTCTTTTGATTCCAGAGAGAGAGAGCACACAAGACTGGGGGTGGAGGGGAAGAGAGGTACAAGTAGACTCCACACTGAATGAAGAGTACAATGTGGGGATCCCAGGACCCTAACATCATGACCTGGGCCAAAAACAAGAGTTATACGCTTAACTGACTGAGCCACCTAGGCACCTCCTTTATTTATTACTGGCTGGACTCTTAAAACACACTTTGTTATGGTTCACATTATTGATCTGTCAGAAGAAAATGGAGTTGTAACTCTGAATAACTCCCCACCAAGTTCATGAAGAATTATCATGTCTTCAGTGTAGATTATACTGTTAGCTGGTCATTTATTCCATAAGTAAGTGTACTGTATAATTATGTGGAAACCAAATGTTTTGGTGGATTTTTTCTTTTTCATTCTGTATAAATAGGCTGTTGTTATTATCCAAATTAATAGCTGTATTACATTCAGATTTATATAATACAATATAAAATTGCCATAATTACATTTCATGAAAAACACAGCTTGTATGGCAATGCTAAAATGATCAATATAATGTGACATCCTGCATAACACAAACACAGGAATGCACCCAAAAGTTAGATCTTGGAAAGTATTAATCATAGTTTTAGATAATAGAATGCACATTAAACAGTATGACTGTGATTATATAGTCTTAGCAATAAATAACTTGAAAGCCGATTGCAGACTGGTTCTGATATGAAAGTGAAAGGAAAACAGAGACGTTTATGAGGCAGGTGAGCAAATACTGAGAAGCTACAGTTGGTGGTCATTAACGGCTGACACAGAGCACTTACATGCACCAGACACTGTGTTAGGAGCTCTAACAAATACAGACTTGGTGGAGCCTGAAAACTTTCCCAGGAAGTACATCGCTTGCCTTCATTCACTCTGCTTCAGAGAAGAGGTTTGAAACAAGGCTTAGAAAAGTTCAGTATGCTTTGCCTTAGGTGAAAGAGCTGATAAAGGGGGAGGCACAGCTCAAACCCAGTCTTTCCTTCCTTTGAAGTAGGTGCTCCTAACTACCAAAATATTAGAGTAAAACAACACATCACAGAACAAAAGATTAATCTTTAGGACCTTGAATTAGGTAATGATGTCTTAAATATGACACCAAAAGTATAAGCAACAAAAGAAATAAAATAAATGGGACTTCATAAAAATTAAGAACTTTTGGGCTTCAAGGAACATCAAGAAAGTGAAAAAAAACAACCCAATATTAAAAATGGCATCTGATGGGGGCACCTGGGTGGCTCAGTCAGTTAAGTATCTGACTCTTGATCTCAGCTCAGGTCTTGATCTCAGGGTCATGAGTTTAAGCCCCACATTGGGGTCTGCAATGGGCAGGGAGCCTACTTAAAAAAAGAAAAAAAAATCTTATCTGATAAGGGCTGTATCTAGAATATATAAAGAACTCTTATAATTTATTATAAGCTGAAAGTTTCTGACCCTGCAAATTCCTGTATTGAAGGCCTAATGCCTGGTGTGGCTATATTTGGAGAAGGAACATTTAGGAATGTAAGTAAGGTTAAATGAGATCATAAGGGGTGTGGCCCTGGACCAATAGGATTAGCATCCTTATAAGAAGAGACAGCAGAAAACTCCCTCACTCTCTCTTTTTCCTCAGAGAAAAGGCCATGTGACTAGAAAGTATTCATTTGCAAGGCTGGAAGGGAGCTCTTACCAGAACCCAAAACCTGTCAGAACTTGATCTTGTATTTTTCAGGCTCCATAACTGTGAGAAAAGACATTTATGTTGTTTAAGCCACACATCCTATTGGTTCAATCTGTGGTATTTTGTTATGACATCCCAAGCAGATTAATACACAACTCAATAATAAAAAAAAAAATCCAATTAACAATGAGCAAAGGATCTGAATAAACGTTTCTCAGAGGAAGATATACAAATGGCCAATAAACATGAAAATTTGTTCAGTGTCTCTAGTGATGAGAGATATCAGACCCATAATAAGACACCACTTCACATGTGGCTTTAATGGCTTTAAGAAAAAAATGGCTTAATGGCCATTTAATGACTTTAAGAAAAGAAAAAGTTTGGGCTGGCCGAGATAGCTCAGTTGGGAGAGCGTTAGACTGAAGAAAAGAAAAAGTTTGGCAAAGATATAGAGAAATTGGGACCTTCATAGCACTACACTGTTGGTGGGAATTTAAGATGGGCAAGTCACTTTGGAAAATAGTCTGACAGTTGCTCAAATGATTAAACATAGAGTTACCATATAACCTAGCAGTTCCACTCTTAAGTATATACTCAGGAGAAATAAAACATGTGTCCACACAAAAATTTGCACACAAATGTTTATAGCAGCATTATTCACAATAGCCAAAGGTAGAAACCCCCAAATACCTGTGGACTGATGAATGGATAAAGAAAATGTAGTATATTCACACATTGGAATCTTATTCAGGTGTATGTGCTCCTAAAAAGGACTCATGTTTTGATTTATGCTACAACATGGATGAACCTTGAAAACATCATGCTAAGTGAAAGCATCCACTTACAAAAGGCCACATGATTCCATTTATATAAAATTTCCAGAACAGGCAAGTCTATGGAGACAGAAAATAGACTGACGGTTGCTTAGGGCTGGAGGGATGGAGGATAGGGTTTGTGAGGTGATTGCAAAAGGGTATGGGATTTCTTTTTGGAGTGAGAAAATGCTCTGATTCTGGTGATAGTCACACAGCTTTGTGAGTATACTTTTTAAAAGTTGAATTATACATTTTGAGTGCCTTCAGTGGTTATATCTCAACAAAGCTATTACTGAAAAAAAGAGTGAGAGTAGAGAATGATTAGTGTCCTTGGGATAGTGAGGGTTTAAGATAGCTGTTGGGGTAAGTGTAGTTAAGAATTAGCCAAAGATAAACTATTTCTGTCCATTGGTGAGAAACTGATTAAAACTAGATTGTGTGCCTGTCCAGGAATACCAAGCATGCGAAGTCAGAATTCTTTAACTCAGAGACTGGAGGACAGGAAGAGAGAACAGACTGAGAGATTTTGTTCAAAGGGGCCAAAGGTCAGGGTGCGGACCTTGGTTAGCATATGTCCTTCCTGGGGTTCTTTCTTTTTTTCTGAGCATGGTCTCCTTTCTCTTGCCATCCTTCAAATGTCTGTGTCCTTTGGGACACACACGGGCTGCCCTCCAGTCTTCTTGCTCTTTTGGTGAGCACAGACTCTCTCATGTTTCAACTGCTGTGTATGTTTTGCTGGGTCCAAAGTATATGTCCCTAGCTCAGACCCTCCCTGAGCATAACCCCTGTTATTCACCTGCCCACTAGACATTCCACCTGATTGTCCCACACATGTCCCAAAATCAAATGTCCCACATTGCTTCTTCTCTATCCAGCTTATCAGCCTCTACTCGGTATCTTGAAAAATGGGAAAGACTTTTTTTTTTTTTTTTAATTTTATTTGACAGAAAGAGGGAGGGAGAGAGTATAAGCAGGGGGAGCAGCAGGCAGAGGGAGGGAGAGGCAGTCTCTCACCGAGCAAGGACCCTGATGTGGGGCTCAATCCCAACGCTCTGGGATCGTGACCTGGGCCAAAGGGAGTTACTTAAACGATGAGCCACCCAAAATGGGAAAGACTTTGAGAGTCAGCTCAGTTTTGCACACAGTAGAGTACTGGTTTCATAGGGCCCCAAAAATGTGGTTTTTAGGTTTATAGACCCAAAGAGAACAGGGAAATGAAAAAGAGATTCAATAAATTATCCCTTTGATCAAGTCACACCTTTGGAGGACAATTCTCAATTATTCTTTAATGTGAAGAGATGAAAACCCAAATTCTATATGTTGTTACTCATAATTCAAGTTTCTCTGTAAATTTAATTCAAAAGAGCATGTATTCACTATATGAGAAATTGTGATATAGGTAGAGACCTTGACTTCAACTAGTTTATGGTCTAGCAAGGGAAGCCCACAGGTAAATAAGAAATTTCCATACAATGTGATGAATGTGAATAAAGACCAAGCATAAGATGCTATGGCAACACATAGGGCATCTTAGCCAGTAATTTGGGATAGGAGGTAGAGGGTAGAGGGTGTCTGAAAAGGCTTTTCTGAGGCTGGAATAGTTTCTGAAACCAACATCAAGAGTAAAAGTGTAGTAGAAGGAAGAATATTCCAGGCATGAGTCTCAGTCTCACCTGCCCCTGGGCCCCTTCAGTAAGACTGAGCACAGAGAGCTGAGGCTTGGAGAGAGAATCTGGTTAAAGTAGAAGGAGAAGTTCCAGTGAATAATGTCACTGTCAATGAGAACTGACAAGTGGACATGAAAGGGGATTTAGCATTTTTCCAATAAGCTTGGCTGTGAAAGGGAGAGAAAGATAAGTAAGGCAAGAGGCAAAAGAGGGTGTGTGTTCAGGGGAGTGTTTGGGGTCATTTCCTGCGTGTGTTTCTAAGATAAGAGAGATGTTAGCAAGTTCCAATGCCGAAGGGAAGAAGAGAGAGTCAGGAGAGGCTGGGGGGAGGAGCTCTGGGGCAAGATGTCTACTGTGAGAGAGACTAGAAGATGAAGCCTTCAGACACATTCTGTGGGGTTTGAAGGAAGGGCAAAGAGGGATGTGGCGAATAGAACCACAGGGATTTGATAGATTTCGTTTGTAAAGTCAGTGATGGGGGCAAATGAGGTAGATGGTTTGTGGAGTGTGGAGAATGTTTGAAGTAGTTATAATGACTGCAGAAGGACTGAGTAGGAATGACTGAGTGAATAGCAAACAAACTGGTGTTTTCCATGAAGTTGGAGACCAGCTAACCTAGGAGTAAATAAGTAAGAAAACTGCAAAGATGAGAGATTGGCATTTGAGAGTGGAATGTGCTGTTTTATACCTTCAGGAGCAGATCAAACCCGGGTGATGCTAAAATCTTGACCTAGCCGTGGGACTGAGTGGCTAATAGGGATAACCATGTGAACGTAATTGGAATCAAGGAAGTCGATGAACCGAGAAGCCAGTGAGTCGAATGAAGCATCCAAGTGTGTGGTAAATTCCCCTGGTTGATGGCAAGTCTTAGAAGAAGACTGGGAAAGAAAGGCTAAAGGCCTCAGGAATGATGGGGAGGAAGAAGAGTTATGAAGGTAATGCTCCAGTGAAGAGGATTCTACCAGTGGATCACATGACCCCTAAAGATGCAGAATTTCTACAAAAGGATGGAAGAATGATTCAGGAACTATCTCCCTGCTTTGGTCTATTCCTCACACAGCAGTTGGGTTGAATTTTTTTGATGCACTTCTGATCATGTTGGTCTTCTACTCATGACTTCCCACCTCCCTCTGAGTATCCAGTATCTCCACCTTGGCCCTCACTAGCTAGCCTGTCTCTCTTTCCTCTCTGACTTCATCTCGTACCACTTTTCTACTTGCCCATCCTGCTCCAGCCCCACCAGCTTCTTTGCTGTCTCCAAACATGACAAAACTTGTCCCCACCTCAGAGTCTTTGCCCTTGCTCATGGTATTGTCTGGAAAGTTCTTCCCCAGAGGCCTGCTCATCCCCTCTCTGCTTGACTGTCATTTGCTCAACAAGGCCTTCCAGCTCTCCTCCTGTGCCCACTCTGACAGGAAGGGCCCATTCTACACCTCTACTTCATTTTCCTCCAGAGCGCTCATCACTATCTGATGATAAATACTTTTACTTTTTTTTTTCCCCCTAGCAACACTCTCCCAAGAATAGAAGCTACTTGAAGGCAGGATTTGGGATCGTTCTTTTCACTGCTATATGCTGTAGGAGGTATAAATTAATATTTTTTTGAATGAAGGCAGTGGCAGAGGGTGGTGAGAAGAAAGTATGTGAGAGAATTGCAGGAAAAGGTGCAGAGGGAAGCATGAGAGCATGTCAGGGGTAAGCGATTGTTGCCATGCAATGGCTTTCCAGTGGGAACTCTGGAAAGTGTTGGGGGGGGGCGGGGGTCGTAGGCACAGGTCATTGAGAGGAAGCTTGGAGCAGTTTGTAAACACAAAGACAGCAAGGGTAGATGATTGGAGGGACGTGCCTTCTGGGAAGTCTCCAAAGACAATGACAGGAATGGGTGGTGTGGTGACGTTTGCTGGCTTTAGAGTTCCTGAAAGACTTAGAACCAGCAGCCCTTGGATTATACATCTGGATTGATTTGTACTTCTGAAGAAATCCATGAAAAAGACAACAGCAGTCACTGGGGTGTGGGAGGGAGATTTGTTGGAAGAAGTTGCCCTTCCTGTCCACGGATGTGTTACCAAGGGCTCCCTGGCAGGCAGAGAGCAGGTGAATTGGTTAGTTCCGGGCACTCTACCAAGAGTTCTCCACAGAAGCAGCCCTGAGGTGGGAGGAGTTGGCAGTGAAACCATGTCGAGTACTGTCAGGCTCTGTGTTTCCGGTCCTCACCTCAGAGGTGCACCTCCAGCATTTTCTTGCCTCCACAATTATGGTCACACTGCCCTCTCTGTCTAGAATGTCCTTCTCCTCCCCTAGAACTACTCACATTTTTGGCATCCTTTAAGACCTAACTCAAACCCTATCTCCAGGACTGTTTTCCTTTATAACCCAAGCCTGGAAAATTGCTCCTTGCTTTGAACTCCTGTAGTGCTTATTGACAGACTTCATCGAACATTTAATTACCTACCGCCCTGTGACATCTCTTCAATGATTGCATTGAACTCTTATTTATACCTTCTGGGTTGCCTTTTTTTTTTTTTTTAATTTTTGGTTTTGGGGCGCCTGGGTGGCTCAGTGGGTTAAAGCCTCTGCCTTTGGCTCGGGTCATGATCCCAGGACAGTAGGGTGAAGGTTCTGGTGTCTACCTCAGGAGCCCAGGCCATGGTCTAAACTCTGCCATTTAGTTTGTGTATTATTTTAAGCACTCAACCTCTTTGGGGTATCATAAAGATCGAGGAGTAAACATCTGTGAAAGCCCTTTTTAAGCAGCTTGCTTTACCCAAAGCAAGGAACCGTGGTTGAGAACAGGAAACAAATTTAATTGGTTCTATTTTGAAAATCTTACCCTTAGAAAATTTGCTTCAGGAAAAGAGTAACTCTTTGTCTCACTTTGATTGGATTATCCTGATTATCGGATGTGGCCTTCATTTTTTTTTTTTTTAAACTACTAGTGCTATGGAAGGTTTTTTTGTGCTGGTGATACCCTTCCTTTTCCCTTTTGCAAATCTGGTTGGAACTAAACAAACAATTGCAGTCATACATATCTTTGTGGTTTAAAATCTGTTGGAGGACTTTGACAAAGGAGCTCTGTAGGGAATGGTAATGCAATTAGAACAGTAACTGGCTGGGGCAGTAAGAACACCCAAACCAGGCAGCCCTCCCTCCAGGGTTTCTAAGAAGTGTGTGTCAGAGGCAGGTTAAGAGCAAGGTGTCTGGCTTGTGTTGCCTGGATTTGAATCCCAGCTCTACTATTTTCTGAGTGACCTTGCAAATGGCTTAACCTCTGAGAACCTGATTTCACATCCATAAAATGGAAACTATAGTACATACCTTATAGGGTTACTGTGGGTAAATATATGTAAAATGCTTATATATAATACAAGTGAGTGCTAAATAAATATCAACTATTTTTTAAGGTTTTATTTGTTTATTTGAGAGAAAGCATGAGTGGGGAAGAAAAGAGGGGGAGGGAGAAAGAACCTAAAGCAGACTCTGCACTGAGAGCGGAGCCTGGAGCCCCAAGTGGGATTCTATCCCATGGAGCTGGAGACCATTACTGGGAGACCATGACCTGAGCCGAAACCAGGAGCTGGGAACTTAACCCCCTGAGCCACCCAGATGCCCCAGTATTTACTGGTAATACATGCACACAGTCATTGCCAGCAAAGGCATGTCCTTTGGTACTAGATAAGCCTCCCCAGATAGCAGTGTACCCTTGGGACAGATGGAGGACTCATTTTGTCTAGGCCAGAGGTTTATAAGTAATATAGGCCTAATTGGTTACTCCTCTCTTTCCCCTTTTCTCTAAGGCCATAGCCAAGGCTAAGAAAGGTAGACCCAGAACTTGCCAACTTGATAAAGATACAGACAGTGAGTCTGAGTGCTGCTTGGGTCTGCCACTTGGATCTTCCCAGGGCTGGTGGAGTCATTCCCAAAGAATTTGTTCCCTGGCTTATTTTGCCCAGCTGGTAGAGGAGAGGTGGGGAGTAGATGGTAGGAAGGAGAAGGATGAGAAGGGAGAGGGGGAGAAGTGGTTTAGAGACTCTCTGGTATAGGAGCCAACCCCTTGTCCCATCCTTTCTGTTACACTTCTCAGAAAGAAATGCCGTAGCCAGAGAGAAATGGCTGGGCCTTCTGTCAAGAATAATTTACCATTTCAAGTTTGAACTATTTTGATCTCATAATTTACAGGAAAGGAAGAGAATCCAAAGAATAAAAGGTCAACGAGAAATAGGTGGAGTGGGCTGTCTCCCTAGGAGACTCTTCTCTCTCTCTGCTCTTTCTCACCTCTCTGACCTCAAAAGAGGAGATGTATTCGAGAGCCCAAAGGAGAGGACCTCAACCTTACAGCACTGGGGGAAAGCCAGTTGCCTTGGAGTCTGGATGAGCACTTCTCAAATTTGCTGTGCGTCAGATGACCTGGGGATCTTGGGTAGGCCTGAGATTCTTCATTTCTATCAAGCTCCCAGGTGATGCTATTGCTACTGGTTGAGGACCTCTCTTTGAGTAGCAAGAGTCTTCTGGACAAATGGTGACTTAGAGTTGTGTGATGCATAGAAACTCCTGCTAAGTTACTACCCTCTAGATAATGTGGCCCATCTGTGTACAATTGAACTTGGCCAACCTGCTTCTTGGGGATGGAGTGATAAGAAATGTCCCAGTCCTGGGGCGCCTGGGTGGCTCGATGGGTTAAAGCCTCTTCCTTCAGCTCAGGTCATGATCCCAGGGTCCTGGGATCGAGCCCCACATCGGGCTCTCTGCTTAGCAGGAAGCCTGCTTCCTCCTCCCTCTCTGCCTGCTTGTGATCTCTGTCTATCAAATAAATAAATAAAATCTTTAAAAAAAAAATTCTCTCTCTCCCTTTCCCCTGCTTTCTCTTTAAAAAAAAAAAAAAGAAAAAAAGAAAAAGAAATGTCCCAGTCCTTCACTTTGATCCCAAATTTTGAAAGAGTGAAGAGGAGGTAAGGAGGACAAAGATGTTTATCATGGCCTATCAGTCCTTGATTGGGATCAAGACCCAATCCCATGTGTCTCCTACACTGAGTGAGCACATCACACTCCACTGATAGGCCCTTTCGGAGGGAAGCCAAACAGTGTATTCCCTGCAGGGTTTCAGCTCTGGCACTCTTGTTGCCCTTTCCCCTATTTTCTACCACATTTTTCGGTATCTACCAAAGATTCCTTCCTATCTCTCTCATGCCTTTTATTTTTGTCAAACTCCTCACTGTGTCTTTTAGGTAGAGAAGTTAGAAATTCAGAGGTCAGGGTCTTTTGGACACAAGTAGAGGTGTTTTTTTCCCTATTAAATTTTAATTAAATTGCTCTCTGTAAGTTTCATAGCAGATTGCTTTAAAAATTAAAATAAGGGGCGCCTGGGTGGCTCTGTCGGTTAAGCGGGAAAGCAGTTAAGTACCCAACTCTTGATTTCGGCTCAGGTCATGATCTCAGGATCAGGAGATCCAGCCCAGCTACATGGGCTCTGTGCTCAGCAGGGAGGCTGCTTGAGAGTCTCTCTCTCCCTCTTCCTCTGCCCCTCTCCCCTCACTTCTCTTTCTCCCTCTCTTTTTTGCTCCCTAGAATAAGTAAATCTTCTTAAAAAAATTAAATACATACAGATGCTGACACCTGAAAAGGCCACTGATGACCCTACAAGCTACTATTTGCTCATGGAAAACACTTTTTACTCATTTAGATTGCTTACTATATTTTATAACTAGAAGAATAGCAAAATAAAGAATTAATTTTTGTGGAAGATAATAAAAATACTGTGAACCAGAAAGGAATGAAATCTGAATTAATTATTAAGTGCCAGCCATGGAGATTACCTCATATAATCTTGTTAATAACCTGTATAGTAGGAATGATTATGAAGACTTTACATATAGATGAGGAAACCCAAAGCAGTTAAGTAACCAATGTGAGAGCCAAGATGGAAGCACTTCTCTCCAGGTTCCAAAGCGGGCAGTGCTTATCCTACCTGGCCTGCCTTACTCTGGAATGGCTATTAGCCAAGCTGCAGGAAGTCCATTATTAATGTTCTTAAGAAACCTGCATTTTCATAACTCCAAAAGAATCTGGGTAGTCAGGCAGAGTAGCCGCTTGACAAACTAGAAACCAATCTTGAGCAATTTTTTTAAAGATTTATTTATTTATTTATTTATTTGAGAGAGAAAGAGAGCGAGCATGTGTGCAAGCAGCAAGGGGAAGGAGAGAGAATCTTAAGCAGACACCCCACTGAATGAGGAGCCTGACCAGGGGCTTGATCTCACAACCGAGATCATGACCTGAGCTGAAATCAAGAGTCGGATGCGTCACTGACTTCACTGACTGAGCCACCCAGGGGCCCCAACCCTGAGCAATTTAAAACAAATGCAGGGTTTCACATTCCTCACCTCTTCCTTACACCATACCTTTAAACTTCAAATTCACTCTTAGGTTACCTGGCTATTTGTTCCCCTGAGCCCTATTTGGCTAATATGCTTAGACAAAGGATTTGGTGTTACCACAAAACAAAGTAGCCTCAGTAAGTAACTGCTCCTGATATTGTAGAAAGAAGAACTAAAACTAAAATCTAAAAATTAAAATCTTTGGCATTGACACAATTTCTTAGATATCTGGTTTTGAGCTGATTCGTTTAGTGATCTTAAAAAGTGTGAGTTTTGTTTTTTTTTTTTTGAATGTCCAAGGGAGCTTTTTGGATATCTTGGAACAATAAATTTATAGATTCTTGGGTTTCAAATTAACATTCAATTTATTAAAGTCACAATTTTTTTCTCAAGATTCAAGTCCAATTTTCAGAATTCTTGGTCAATTTTTAAATCTAGAAGTATTTGAATAAAATAAGAGTACTTTTACTTGATCTCTGATTAATGCTCTATTAATTTTAAGCACATAAAATTTGTCTAAATAATCTCATATAGGAAATTAAATTCATTAATATTTCAAACCATATTCTTAAATTTACTATCATTAATCCTCACACGGATTTTATTTTATTTTTCAGATTTTACTTATTTATTTGTTTTTTGTTTGTTTTTAAAGGCTTCGGGCCCAACAGGGAGCCCAACACAGGGCTTAAACTCAAGACTCTGATATCAAGCCCTGAGCGGAGATCAAGAGTTGGATACTTAACCAACTGAACTGTGCAGATACCCCAAGATTTTATTTTTAATTATCTCTACACACAACATGGGGCTTGAACCCAGAACCCCATGATCAAGAGTTATATGCTCCACCAACTGGGCAGCCAGGCACCCCCTTCCAAGCATTTTAAATACTCGAAATTGGCAAATTCACAGCCCTAATATGCAAGTGACATTTATAAAACAGCTATCAATCTTTGGAGCTAAGAAGGGCTTCACTTTCTCTGAGAACCTGGCATTTTTCTCTTTTCTTTTCTTTTTTTTTTTTTATTTTTATTTTTAAAGATTTTATTTATTTATTTGACACAGAGAGAGAAATCACAAGTAGGCAGAGCAGCAGGCAGAGGGGGGGGGGGAAGCAGGCTCCCTGCTGAGCAGAGAGTCCAACGCGGGGCTCGATCCCAGGACCCTGAGATCATGACCTGAGCCGAAGGCAGAGGCTTAACCCACTGAGCCACCCAGGCGCCCCTCTCTTTTCTGATGAGAATTATACAACTAATCATATTTCTCTACATGCTCGAGCTGCCAGGAAGCTCAACATTAAAATTAAAGCTCCGATAAGAGATACTTGTTGACACTGCTGGTTATCATATTTGTTTTCTCTTTTTTATTGACCCTGGTTTTTATTTCAACTTATATTTCACTATTTTATTACATATGACTCAGGTCTTTGTGAAAAGAAAAATGTTATCAATGAAAATAAATAAGGAAATAGAGCTGAATATTATTATTACTAGCTTTTCTTAGGATAGTTGAGAGAATCCATAACCATCATTAAAAATCAATGCTTGCAGCTACCAGGGAGAGTAAATGCTTATAATATTTGGGGTGCCCTCAGAGATGTACATATCTCTAACGCTACTCCTGGTGAATTTGATAGCCTGTTTTAATTCAAACCATTCCAGGTAGCTTCCAAATTTGGTATAAAACAATTGCAGTCATTTTGCTGTGACAGGGTTACTTTATTTTTACAAACCATGTACTGAAACTTTAAAGTTCACTGACTGAATAAATTTGTATTGAATACTTACGAAGATCCAGGCATTATTCTGCACATTTAGGCTTTGTGTGCTGGACAGGAAAGGGGTGGGTTGTGGAGATGTAGAGGGTGGGTGGGGAGATAATAATCCAGTCCTACTCTAGAGGAGAAAACAACTCTACCTAAATAGTACATAAGGTATCTTAACCATGTATAAAGAATATTTTAATGAACTAGGAAAAGCAATGACTTAGGTTAGTATTATCCTTTCTGAAATCGGTTATAAAATAGGTTATACAGACTATATGGCAAAGAACCAAAGACAAATATTAGCAATATAAATGATAAGCAAAGGCTTAAAATTATCATATATATTCAGTTCCTAAAAATTGATAACAGAAAAACAATACCGTAAGAAATTAAAGAGGCAAGGGTAGGAATAGAATATTTGCTGCAGTGGGAAATGCACATGGGCACTAAGCAAATGCAAAGAGGCTCAACCTTTCTAGCAGTCAGGTAAATCCACTCTTCACCCATTAGAGGTGTAGTAATTTACAAGGCCGGGAATAATCAGTGCTGACGAAATTATAGGGAAATGAGTACTCACACTTACCAGGGGCATTTGTGAAATGAAATAACTTTCTGTACAATAATCTTACTGTATGTGTTTTAAATATGCATGAACCTAGCAATAGCATTCCCACTGCTGGAAATCTTTCTGCTAAAATGAAAATACTAACCTAAAAGACAATCTTTGCAAGTACCAGTACAAGTAAGTTTATTGCAAATTGTTTTATGGTGGGGTGAAAATAGGAAACAACTTGAGAAGTTATCAGTAGGGATATTTTTATTGGATATAATATACTCCTACCATAGAGCAGTAAGTTCTTATGAAAATAGTGATTTTGATTTCTGTATTTTGAACTGAAGATATGATCATTATATATTAAGGTTAAAAACAAGTTTGCATTATATATATCTATATGTCACATCCATACATGAAATTTTACATTAAAAAACACACATTATATATATGTATAATATATGTGTTTAATATAGAAAACTCGTGTAAGCCAGATAAAAGTGAGGAAGCGTTTGCCAATTTGTTATTACTGCTTAGTGTTTGGAATGGAGGTAAATGGAAAGAGGGTTTTGCTCTGTGTTTGGCTTACTGCAAATAATATCTCTTAGGAATGATATTAATAATGATTATAAAAATATAGCAAACATTTAATGAGAGTTTAAGATGTGGCAGAGACTGTCCTAAGAGCTTTTAATCTCTTAAGATGGTAATATTACCATCTTCACCATTTTCTAGACAAAGGAATGAGGCTCTGAGGGTTTGGTCACTTGTCCAAGGCTGCACTTTTAGGAACAGGCAGACCAGAATTTAAATCCAAGTCGTTTTTTCCCAGTGCTTATCTCCTTAAGCCAAAATCCAATGAAAGATTTTTTTATTAATAAAAAATATAAGGAGCACCTGGCTGGCTCAGTTGGTGGACCATGTGACTCTTGATCTTGGGGTTGTGAGTTCAAGCCCTATGTTGGATGTGGAACCTACTTAAAGTAAGTAAATAAATAACAATAAAAATATAAGTTGAATATATGAAATTGGCATGCTTTGGAAAGTTACACTTGCAAACACACTGGGCATCTATGTTTCCATGATGTTTAATCACTAAGTTTATACACAGTCTGAGGAAAATTATCTATGTCTTAACTACCACACTTACCAAATATCTTTCATGTTGTGGCAACAATGAGCCTCATTATACTCCTTTACACATACAAATTAATATAAAAATTAGATACATGTTTATACTATATCCATTAACTACTAATAGCTATAAGAGAATTATGTTATAGCTATAGGGGAATTATACTATACCCATTAACTACTAATAGCTATAGGGGAATTAATTATGTTCTCATATAAATTAACAATAATTGTAACTGGGTTAAAATCACAAATATCACATGAGCAATCCATGAAACAGCTATAAGTGTATATGAGGAACAGCAATGCCATCAACTCTTGCTAGAGAAAACACAATCAGTCTGAAGATCTATCTTTATTCACTATTTGACAATGTTAGTTACAAACACTCTTCATGGCTTTAAAAGGCCTACACATGTATAGTCATCTCTTCTACCCATTCCCCTATAAATGTTCTATATCCAGGTCCCCAGTTACTGCTTCCTGAAAACAATTATTATTGGTACTTAAGATACCAATATAAAGGTTTTTTGGTACACTACCAGGGTTTTATCATGGTCTCCTAGATGTACTAATGAAGCTACTTGTTCTCTACAAAATATGCTCATTGCTTCTATGTCTGTTTCATAATTGGCTACACTCTCAGTTAATACACTTTGAAGCAGAGGTGCATGTTAAACTTTGACCTTTCTCTGATTTGGGGCCTCTCCCGACTTCTGCTTTCTGCTTCAAAAATGAAGAAGTTTAACAATTATTTCAGTAAGAAGCAGGACATTTGGAGTTGGTCTCTTTCATTCAAGTCACCTCTTATGTCTGGCCCTTGGTTTCTTTTCTGGTAAGTATCCTCTGGAGCTGCTTCTATCACATTCATCTATAAGTATATTTATTGAAATTTTACTAAATGTATCCTCTGCGTTGTAGGGGATTAAAGCCTTGGCCTTTGCCCTCAACGAGCTAAGGGCCACACTAGGGGCAGTGAGGGAGGGGGCACAGAGGAGGGTGGTGGTTTCATTGTGATGGTATGAGCATTCGAGGATTATTGATTGAATGGTCAGTTGAGAAGCTAGTCCTAGAAAGTGAGGACCAGGAGATATTTTGTATCTTCTTTGTATATTCTTCCATATATAGACCAAGAGTTGATTTAGGAATGCAGAGCGATGCACAGGATAGTTACCTAGATTCTAGACTTGTTCTGCAGTATAATTGGAAATATGAACTTTCTGCTCCACAAAGGTGATAGGGAGGGGGAAAAGAAAGTCCAAAGGACACTGTTCTTTCAAATTCTGAAATGTTACTAGAATTTTTTTTAAGGGGCCAGAGTAGGAAGAACTAAGTATTTTTTTTTCTTGAAGCTGTTTCAGTTAATGTAATTAATTGATATTCAACTAATACATATTAATATGGCTCTAAAAGCTGTTGCCCCTGGACAAATGAAAAGTGTCTAAGGTGTCTAAGTCACCTCCCCATGCCCAACCTTGTTTCTCCACTCTCTGGAGCACTCTACCCAGCAACTATAGGGGTAAGACCTGGCAGGGGGCCTTGAAGATACTAGTTAGATCATGGAGGCAGTGTTTTATCTCAGTAGTCAGTGCTCAGTGTTGTTAAACACTTTTAATAAAAATGTTCATTTTTCTCTGTGTATGTGTGTGTATGTGTGTGTGTGTACACATTGGGTCATGATAAAAAAAAAAAAGTGTGAAAGCCACTGTTCTATAGGCAATATGAATGTAGGAAGGAACCTTTTTAAACCAACTACTTCCTCCAAAGAAAAGACTACTCTGACCGGCCTGAGGTGGAGATTTTTGTTGAATTTATATTTATCTTACCTACATAGAGAATGATACTGGCTTTCCATCTACCACGTTGATATCAACTTCTTTAATTACATTAAGACTAAAAGTAAAATGATTTAAAAGAAAATTTAAGTATATCATCATATAGGTGTTTCATAGCTTAAAATAGAAAGGTGGTATAAGAATAAACTGTATATAAAAAAAAAGAATAAACTGTATATCTAGCTAAACCTTCAATTAGATAAAATGATGGTACCTGAGAAGTAATAAATTTCACTCCCTGCCCTAATGGCTCAGCATGGTCTTATGGCTCAGCCATGGATGAGAAGCTTTGGGTTAACTATTGAAGGGTAGCAGAATATGACATATTGATTATTTTGAGCTGTACGCACTTGAAAAACAGCAAAAGCAGAGAGAGGTTCTCTCAACCCACCTTATCTGCCTAAAGACAGATCTCCTAAAAGGAACTCAGTTATCATAAATCTCCCAGGGAATTTCATCAACCATGGAAGACTGACTCATAGGTGAGGAGACTACAAGTTAAAGCATACCCAGAAAACTTTTTCACAAATTATCATGCCTTCCAACTAACTGGCTACTGGCCAGTTTGTCTTCCCTAAAAGTTATTTGCCTTCCCCCAAAAGGCCTACATCCCCTTTCCCTAGTGAGATATTTAACACTGAAAAAAAAGATTTAACCTTGAATTTTAAGCCATTTTGGGGAGTTGATAATCATTTTTTCCTGGGTTTCTCCCATGCATACATGAGGTATACGTGTTAATAAAATTCTGGTTTTGTTTTTGTTGTTGTTGTTGCTGTCAGTTGTTACATAAGTCTCTACTAAGAAACCGGAGGGGTTTTCCTCCTCTATGGTGTGTTTCATGAATACCAGCAATACCACTAATCCATAGGGTACAGAATATTTAAAACACTTTGTAGATCTATACTAAATGGATAAGCATTCTTTTTAAAATTGGTGGTTCAGAGCCAGGGATACTGTCCCTCTGAAGCAGGTTTTGTAAGGTAAGAAAACTGCCAAGGAATGCCCCAATTCATAAGACTGCAAAATGTCTTCCTTCATTTATCATAGTGAATAGAAAAAAAAAAAAAAAAAGACTCAAGAATAGACGGTTTATCTGTAAACGCAAGAAGCACTTTTGAGCTTCTATATTGCACATACTGTTGGGGGGGCAGGTTATTTAAGGATCTTAGTCTCATTTTTTAAAGAAGGGGGTAGACAATACTATGTAATTCTTTATTTGAAATGCTTTGTCTTTCTGCACTGCTGGCTTTGTCATCAGCCAATGTTGAAATTACTTTAACAAGCAAAGGAAATGCCAGTCAAGTGCAGCACCTGGGACCTCCTCACCCTTGCAACATATTAAGCCTCACGCGGGAGACAGAAACCACTCAAGGCTGTGCGTGGAGGAGCCCAGGTGAAAAAGGGAGTGGGTGACTGTGAGCCTGGGTGTGTAAGAGCGCCTTGTCCCCAGGGCCAATGTTTATATTAGCAATTCACTTGCACCTTTGGTACACTTAATCAGGCGCTTATTGTATTCCATGGTGTTATCCTGACTTCAGGACTTTGAAGGACAGCTTTGAAGACTCCTCAAGTGCATTTGACATGAAAATGCTTTGTGCAGCCAGATGTCAATTCCACCTGTCCAGAAGCTTTTCCTGAACTGTGACCGGGGCGGGCGCAGACGGAGCTGGGTTTTACTTCGCCTCCAGAACCTTGTGAGACCGACCGGTAAGAGCCAGAGGTCCGCCAATCACAGGGGCTGTTGGGCAAAACACGGTGAACCTTAGAAGGTGGGTCATTGCTCTGTTCCAGCAGCGAGGCCAGAGACAACAAATAAAATGGAAGATTCTTCTCTGTGGCAAAGCAGGCCTCTTATTTGAAACGGAAGGCCTGAAGGAGGGAGGTGAGCAAAGAAAGGAAAGGCATAGGCACTGCTACTGGAAACCGGGTTCATTCAAACCCGGAGGACAGCAAACCCCGCCTCCCCACGCCGCCGCCCGCTCAATCGCCAAGCGCTCCGGGTGTGAGCTCGCCCCGCGGGGAGCGGCTTGGAGCCGAGGAGGCGGTGGCAGAGGTGGTTTGGGCAGCCCCGCGCGGCGGATAGGCCCAGACAAACAACACCCATTCCCCCTCCTCCTCGCTTAGTTCAACTCCCACTCGGCCCCGGCCACGCCCTGCCGCCACCGCCCCCTCGGGCAGCTTTCCGCTCCGCAGCCAGGCCTCGGTCGGGGGCGGGAGAGAAGGCGGTGCCTCGAAGGGGCCGCCGCGGCCGGCGGAAACTACAAGGGCCGAGAGGCTTTGCGGCAGCGAGCCGCCCCCTTTCTCCCACCACTCAGCGCGCGTCACCAGGGGCTCAGCCAATGGGGACCAAGCCAGGGAAAAAGGGCGCCCGGGTCCGGATGCGCCTCAGGAAAGCCATGCTCCCTGCGCAGGGGCAGCAGGCAGTTCACCCGGCGCGGCAAGTCGTCGGTGGTCCGCACGCCCCCTCATCCGACCCACTCGCTTCCCTTGAGCGACAGCCCTCCTTTTTTCTTTAGTCGCAATTCCGAGGGATGCTGGAGCAGGTTTTTGAGGGGAGGGCGCTGGGAAATGAGTAAGGGGCGGGATATCCTGAGACAACAAGTTTGGCTGTATGGAGGGCCTACCGGCAGCGAGCCGGAGCTAGAACGCCGAGAGAAGGAGCACCAGAGAATCCAAGGGAGGAAAAGAAAAGCGGCTGAAAGGATAACCCCGAGAAAGGGGGTGGAGAGAAGGCGGCCCCAGCGCCCCGGCCCCCGGCAGGTCGGCGGCCAATCCGCTGGGGGAAGGGGTGGAGAGTCGGCGGCTCCGGCGGAGAGAGGCCGAGGGGGGTGGGGAGTCGGCCGGGCTCGCACCGCCCTGGCCCCGCCCCCGGCCCGCGCCGCCGCCCGCGCCGCGCGCCGCCGCTGTCAATCAAGGGCGAGTCAGCCGGGCTCGGGCGGAGAGAGGAGCTGCTACGCCACAGCCCAGCGGCGGCCATTCGCGGAAAAAGAGGCAGAGCCTGTGCCAGCTACAGCCTCCTCCGAGCCACCGCGGGCGGGCGGGACCGGCCTCTCCTCCCGCCTCGCCCCCACCCCCACCCACCTCTATCCCTGTGTCTCCGTCTGAGGGTTTGTCCTGTTAATGCGGGATGAGCGGTACGTATTCTCCACCCCCCTCGGTCTCCTTCACCGCCTCCCTCCCTCCCTCCTTCCCCAGACCCTGCTCGGTTCTCCCCCCTCCCCCGGGGCCGCTGAGATGCTTTAAGGGGAGGAGGAGAGGAAGGGAGGGTATCAGGGGGTGGGAAGGAGGGTTGTGTTTTGTCTTAATGTCTGAGAGAGAACAACCTTCTGGGTGTTGCTCTGGAGCGGATGGGTCGGGTTTCAAACCACGTTTTGTGATATCCCCCTCCTCCCTTCCCTCCTTCTCCCCCACCCCCTGCCGGTGTGCGTGGATCGCGGGTTTATGGAGATTAATGTTTAGGGGGAGGGGGAGAGGAGGAGGGGGGGTAGACGAATAATAATAATCCTAATAACCTGTTGTCGTTGGCCGCGGGGGGGGGCGGTTTGTTGCAGATCAGAAGAAGGAGGAGGAGGAGGAGGCGGCGGCGGCAGCGGCAGCAGCAGCGGCGATGGCTACAGAAGGAGGGAAAACCTCTGAGCCAGAGAATAACAATAAAAAACCCAAAACCTCAGGCTCCCAGGTAAAAGCAAACATATAAAAAAAAATTCATCACGAAACGTTAGGGGAGAGAGGGAGTTATGTCCTTTAATTGCCCAGAACTGAAGAACAGAATACAAATGTTCATCCACTCAAAGCATCTTTCTGAGAGGGAGGAAGTTAAATTGTAAATTCATAAAGATTTCACATGTTTGAGGGATAGCGTTGATTAAAATTACATCAGGAACTCAGACTAGTAGAAAACGGTGTGTATTTTCCCAAGGGCATTTTGAATTTATGAGAATATACTTGAAGAAAGTTTGTTAGAAATTTCCTTTTATTTGAACTTTATATTACAGTATCTGCGTCCTTATTCTTGTCTTACTGCTTTTGTTACTATTTCTTTTTGATTCCTGTCACTTCCTAAGTTCTGAAACATAGAGCTGTCAAAATAAATAAATAAATAAATCCCCTTCCAACTACTAGTTCCACTAAATCCGCCCACTTTTTTTCCCCCCTCTCCTTTACCATCTCATTTTTGGGTAGGACTCTCAGCCCTCTCCTCTGGCTTTACTGGCAGCTACTTGCAGCAAAATAGGGACTCCTGGTGAAAATCAAGCAACTGGACAACAACAAATAATTATAGATCCAAGCCAAGGATTGGTGCAACTTCAAAATCAACCACAACAGCTAGAACTGGTAACAACACAACTTGCTGGAAACACTTGGCAACTTGTTGCCTCCACTCCTCCTGCTTCAAAGGAAAATAACGTTTCTCAACCAGCTTCTAGTTCATCTAGTTCTTCCAGCAGTAATAACGGGAGTGCATCTCCTACAAAAACTAAATCAGGTAATTCTTCCACCCCTGGTCAATTTCAAGTAATACAAGTACAAAATCCAAGTGGTAGTGTGCAGTACCAAGTGATTCCACAACTTCAGACTGTGGAAGGCCAGCAAATTCAAATCAATCCAACTAGTAGTTCATCTCTACAGGATTTGCAGGGTCAAATTCAGCTCATTTCTGCAGGTAATAATCAAGCTATACTCACAGCTGCTAACAGGACAGCTTCTGGGAATATTCTTGCTCAAAACCTGGCAAATCAGACCGTTCCAGTCCAAATTAGACCTGGTGTTTCAATACCACTGCAATTACAGACCCTTCCTGGTACTCAGGCTCAAGTTGTAACAACCCTACCAATTAACATTGGAGGCGTGACGTTAGCTTTGCCAGTGATAAACAACGTGACTGCTGGAGGAGGGACTGGACAGGTTGGCCAGCCTGCTACTACTACTGATAGTGGGACTTCCAATGGGAATCAGTTAGTTTCCACACCCACCACCACCACTGCTTCTGCCAGTACTATGCCGGAATCTCCCTCCTCCTCCACTACCTGCACAACCACTGCTTCAACATCTCTGACGAGCAGTGACACGTTAGTAAGCTCAGCAGACACGGGCCAGTATGCAAGCACATCAGCCAGTAGTTCTGAACGCACCATTGAAGAATCTCAAACACCTGCTGCTACTGAGTCTGAAGCACAGAGCTCCAGTCAGCTTCAGTCTAATGGAATACAGAATACACAGGATCAATCAAATTCTCTTCAGCAGGTGCAAATTGTAGGCCAGCCTATCTTACAGCAGATCCAGATCCAGCAGCCTCAGCAGCAGATCATTCAGACTATTCCACCGCAGTCATTTCAACTTCAGTCAGGGCAGACAATTCAGACCATCCAGCAGCAGCCTTTGCAGAATGTTCAACTTCAAGCAGTAAATCCGACTCAGGTGCTTATCAGGGCTCCAACTTTAACACCTTCAGGGCAAATCAGTTGGCAAACTGTACAGGTTCAGAATATTCAGAGTCTTTCAAATTTGCAAGTTCAGAATGCTGGGTTATCCCAACAATTAACCATCACCCCAGTGTCTTCAAGTGGTGGCACAACTCTTGCTCAGATTGCTCCTGTGGCTGTTGCTGGTGCCCCAATAACTTTGAATACTGCCCAGCTTGCATCAGTGCCTAACCTTCAGACAGTGAGTGTTGCCAACCTGGGTGCTGCAGGTGTTCAAGTGCAAGGAGTTCCAGTTACAATCACTAGTGTTGCAGGTAAGTTACTGCTGTCTTTTCTCTATAACATTCTTTCGTGCAGTTTTTAATAATAATTAGTTAAACTGGTTTTCTTTGCTAACTCTTAGGTTTGATATAGACCTCTGAAGTAAACATTGTAAGAAATCGAAAATCACTGAAATGTTAATTGCCATAACTTTTGCCATCAGTGTGACCCATTCACATCTGTACGTTTTAATACTAGGTTTTATGTGTGAAATTTGCTAGACACTTTTTTATAAATTTATTCCTCCATGGATCAAAACTTCCTAATTAGAGTCATAATTGTCTTGTATAATTTAGAGATCGTATTTGAATACACTTGAACTCTTCAGAAAGAACTCTAATAAAAATGACGTTTATATCTTCTTCAAAGGAAAGTAGGTTTAAAGCTGAATTAGTATACAGTTGTAAATCTGTTGAAGTTTTAATTCTACTTGGTAAAAAGGCTAACTTTTTCTTAAATTGGAAGTTCTGCTTCAGTATCTTGTTGCTCATGCTTTTGGGTTTTATTATACAGTGTTGTTTAAAAGTAGATGTTGATGCAGTTTTGAGATAAAATTGTTAAATTACAAATTGATTAATTTTTATGTCTGCTTTTCTGCTAAAACCAGGATTTTCCCAGGATTTTTTTAATAAATAATTATTCACTTATAAAATTATACTTAAATCTTATGGTTGTTTATATTATTTATCGGTATTTTTAGTGTGAAGCTGTTGAAAGCAATTAAAAATGAAAGTAGTAGAATGTGGCTAATTCGAATTAATTGTAGTAAGGTCATTTTAAAAACCAATTATAAAGGAGTTGTTATGCATATGAAGTCATTTCTGAAGGATTTGGAAAAGTAGTCTTACTAAGTATTTTAAATTTTCTTGATTTGTCTTATTTTACCTAATAATACCTTTTGTTTTCAGTAATTAAACATTTTTTTACTGATTTTGATTCGGTGAAAACCTAGCTGTGGTTTTAGCGCCTTTGATACTGTCAGATATGTTTAATCAAATATTTTTATTTTGATAATCTGAAATGAATAAGCATATCACTTTTAATGACCTTTCTTGAAACAAGTTTCAGAAAAATTATGCAAGGGCTTTTGGTTTGTAGTTAATACCTAAAGTAGATGTATATATTTATAATTGGATGTTGCCAGATAGAGTTCTCTGATAATGAAGAGCAGAGATTATGTGTTTTATTTAGATGCTCATTGCCTCTAAACTAGATCTATCCAGTAGACTTTTCTGTGATGTTGAAGTGTTGTATATCTTATCCAGTGTGTTAGCCACTAGCCACGTGCAGCTACTGAGCATTTAAAATGTGGCTCCTGGAACTAAGGAACTGACTTTTAAATTTATTTAATTTTAATTTAAATAGCTGCATGTGATTAGTGGCTTCTGTGTTGATAAAACAGTAACCTAATCAAAGTATTTTGTGTGTGGTACTTTTCCCCCTAAAGCTATTGCAGCACAATTTTATAAGTATTTCTCTGGATTACAATCCATAGCTTGTTTTGTTCATTCTCTTTTCCTAAAAATTGACAATATATTAATTATTAATGAAAAATGTCTGTTTTTGTTTGGTTGGATGACAGTTTGCATTACCAAAAGTTATTTCACTTATATTTTGATTTGCTCTTTAAGCATTTGTGAATTATGATTAAGAGAATTGAATAATTTGTAATTTAGGTTAGGAATAGTTAATATTTCTGTGCTGTAGTTGGTATCAGTTACAACCCAGAGTTTCCCCCTTAACTATTGTGAGGGTAAGTCATTGATAGGAATGTGGTTTTCTGACTACCTAACTCAGATTTACTTGAATGATGCATTGTTAGGAAGGCAGGATCCACTTTCTGGACCTGTAACTTTTGGGGGTGTGGTCAGGGAATTTGCTTTTCAGACAAACTTTCCAGGTCATTCTAAATCTCACTGAAATTTGAGAACCAAGGATCTGGACATCACTAGTGAACCATAAAGCAAAATATGGCAGCAGATGGGTGTTGGAGCTAGTTCATGTGTGCCTCATAGAATGGATTTTTTATGGCAAAACGAGCTTAAGAGTTATTATTTCACAAGCATATATTGACTAGCCACATGCTGTGCACTCCCAATAGGTATGTTTAGTCTTAATTTTCAGAGCTAATACATATATATTTTTTTAATTTAAGGAGGTTAAATTATTTGGGTGTTACTGAGGTATATCAGGAGATTTAAACTTTACCTAGTTGGTTTTTTTTTTCTCCTGAAACCAAAGATTTTAAATTTCGTTGATGTTAAAGAGTTTATGTTCTAATAGGTATGCTCAGTCATTTTAAGAAGATAGCCATGTTATAAAGACCAGAATTGTACTAACTTCTACAAGTCAGTGCAATTAATCTGGTCCTAGTTGCTCATAGATTTTTACCTTACTGTTTAGTATAGTAGGTGTTTGACAAATGTTTGCTGAATAAGTTGTAGAAGGTGATGGAGAAGATAGCAGTTTGGAATTGGGAGCAGTGCCCTTGGAATGGTTTTAATGAAGCTGATGAAATGGCTCTATTTTCATTAATTTCTTTTGGCTTCGAGTTTTTCAGACATTAAGAGTGGGATACCAGGTACTTTACTCTCTCTAGAAGAGGGAGAATGAGCAATAAATGTCCATATATCTCTTTTATAAATGAGCCCTGGAAGTTCTGATCTTTTACTTTATGTCCCCACCTTTTGGTACTTTTTGATTATTTTATGTGTCTATTCCTTTCCCGTAAATGATATTATTTAATTTTGTTTAATGGAAGATTTTTGCTTTAAATAGTTATGACAACCATTAACCAGACTTGAAAAAAAGTTATTAATAGCTGACTTTGAGAGAATGTAATGACTAGCTCAGTAACAGTGGGCTGTAAGTTATCATGCATCCTCATGTCACTCTTCAAGAGATATGGGAAGGGTCTGGATGATATGGACAGGAAAAAAAAATTTTATATGATAATCAAATGAAATCAGTTCCTGAAGCTAAGGAGCTTCATACTTGATTTTATGAAATGAGAATGTTAGTGACAACCTAGGGGGAGTCTCTTTCCTTGATAATGAATTCCACATAATGTGTTTCTGTGATTTGGTCTCCTCTCAGAATTCTGACTTCCAGGCTGAGTATCTAGCAGTTAATTAGTTGGAATTGTAGTAGGAACTAAATACATGTTCCCCCTACATACTTAGGGTTTATTCCTTACTGGGATTGAGTTTGACTATGACTGAAGGAAAAGCAGAATTTCCTTTTTAAGGACAAAGGTAACATCGTACTGCTGGTTTAAGAACATCCTTTGTAGGGGCGCCTGGGTGGCTCAGTGGGTTAAGCCGCTGCCTTCGGCTCAGGTCATGATCTCAGGGTCCTGGGATCGAGTCCCGCATCGGGCTCTCTGCTCCTCAGGGAGCCTGCTTCCCTCTCTCTCTCTGCCTGCCTCTCTGTCTACTTGTGATCTCTCTCTGTCAAATAAATAAATAAAATCTTAAAAAAAAAAAAAAAAAAAAAAAAAAAAAAAAAAAAAAGAACATCCTTTGTATTAATTGATGTTTAATTAAGAACATCCTTTGTTTTAATTGCTCTAAAAGAACTACCTGTTTGCACAGTGTACTCAGGTAGCTAATGAGCCCTAAATAAAATGAATTTAAGGAGTTATATCTCCTTAGTTAAAGAATTAGAACATGTAGGGACCATTGATACCTAAATCTGTAATTAACTTGCATTGACTGAGGATTTGATTTGGTTTTGGCTTTAATTGTCATCTGTCTTAACAGATCATGTTTTTGGTTGATGGCTGGATATTTCTTTCTTTTTTTTTCTTTTTTTTTCATTTCAGTGGCAATTCACATTTTTAGGCTAATTCCTACGCAGAGGAAGTTCAAACTCAGATATGTTGCTGGCCCTTCACGAACTTGACTAACCTTCATTTTGGGGGGATTTAAAGTATGAAACCTGGGGGGGGTGCCTGGGTGGCTCAGTGGGTTAAAGCCTCTGCCTTAGGCTCAGGTCATGATCCCAGAGTCCTGGGAACGAGCCCCGCATCGGGTTCTCTGCTCAGCAGGGAGCCTGCCTCACCCTCTCTGTGCCTGCCTCTCTGCCTACTTGTGATTTCTGTCTGTCAAATAAATAAATAAAATCTTAAAAAAAAAAAAAAGTATGAAACCTGGGGATGTAGCACAATCAGGAAAGGAAAGCCAATTCTTCATAATTAGGGAAAATGGGGGCCAAACAAAAGAAAATGGGGGCCAAAGAAAATAATTGACATTTGTTTTTAATTTAGAAACCTAACAATTTAGTAGAATCAACTTCTTACACCAGACTTTTTTACAGAGCTACTAAAAGTAGAAATTGGCCAGAATTTTAGTACTAATATGATTTTTCTTAGCTATATATGTTAATTTGGGTTTTCTTAGTAGGCATCTTAAAATAATATACATGTGTTGTACATATATACAGGTACATAACCATATACGTGTGTTTGTGTTTGTAACGATACAAATACCTCCTGTGTTTGGTTGTTATTTCTGTTTTAAAAAAAGTCAGGTGTGCTCTTGTAATTTTATTTCTTTAAAATCTTATAGTACTGTTTGTTATATATGGAATTTGTTATGGAGAACTTATATCTTATACCCTAAGTAGTTTAGATTCTGAATTAACAAGTTGGTTTTACCCATTAGATGATGTATGGCACGACCTTTAACATTTGTTGATGATGACATAACAATATCATTACCAATTTTTAAATTTTTCACAGAAGATGAAAACATATCCATTGTAAAGCCACATTAATTTTTAGAAGGGCATCTTTGAGAAGGATTTCAGGATAGAGAGAGGTGCAAAGGAAAATAAGAGTTTTATTTATGTTTTTTGAATCTGAATCAGGGAACAATATAATAAGTAATACTTAAGGATATTGGAGCGGACGTAAAAGCAGTTGAAGAGGAAAAAGAAGGAAGCTTGATTAAGAAGGAAGATGGGGGGGAAAAAAAGGAAGATGGGGGAAAGCGCTGTACATTCTTATGTACATTCTTAAATAACACAGATTTACAGGGTGATAGAATTTTAGTTTTTTTTTTTTTTTTTTTTTTTTTTTTTAAGAGAGAGAGAGAGAGAGAGATCACAAGTAGGCAGAGAGAGGAGGAAGCAGGCTCACTGCTGAGCAGAGAGCCCGATGCGGGGCTCGATCCCAGAACCCTGAGATCATGACCTGAGCCGAAGGCAGAGGCTTAACCCACTGAGCCACCCAGGTGCCCCAGAATTTTAGTTTGAAAGGATCTTTGGGGTTACTGCTCGCCAGTTGTAGCCTTTTGGTATCGCTGCTAAAGTCTCTTTATAAAGGAATTTTGTATTTTATTTTTCTCTTATTAAGTGAGAGCAGAAATACGGATCAGAGGTTCTACAGCACTACATGAAGTACTTGGGGATGACATAGTAATAATTGAGGGGGGATGGATGGGCTCTTCTCTACTCTTAGTTTTAAGATTGGCTGTTCATAATGCCTGTCAGTTTGCTACCTAATGAATGAGCAGATTGTGGCAAAGGGAAACCTGTTGAACCACAGATTGTTTATGTATGTATGTGGTGAGATAAGAACTTAATGAAATTGTAGTTAACTAATGTAATTTAAAGATAATTGAGTGTCTCTTCCCCTCCCTCATTCCTTAATGGTATTTTAGAAATGAAGAAACTGAAGCCCAGAAAAGTTCAATTTCTTGTACTTTTTGGCACAGTGAGGACTAGAATCTTGACTGCTGCTCCAGTTATCTTTCTGCTATATTGCTGGCTTTGTTAACCAGTCTTTTGCTAGTAAACGAGTAAATGTAGTTGAAGTTTAGGGACCAGAGAGTATCTTGACTTTGTCTTTTCCAGATGGACTGTGTCTATTGTCACTGGATATTCAGCTTTAGTAATTTGAATATAGTATTGGTAAAGGCACAATCCCCTAGGTCTACTTGTTACTGAGCTTAATGGTGGAATCTTAGTGGTATTATTTTGTCCTTTCTTTGAAAGAGCAAATTCAGAACTAATGAGATTAGTAAATTCTATATGTAGGTAAGCACATCCTCAGGCTCTCCAGATACTGAATCTTGTCCCAAACTATATTTGGAAATGGCTTTTTTTTTTTTAAACGAGACTTGTGGAGGAAGAAAACAAACATTTATTATTTACCCTAGAGTGTGTTAGGTGCTAAGATAGGTATTTTATATTATCTCATTAAAACCCACAATATCTTTGTAAGATGGTCTTACTGTGCCTATTTTACAGATAGCCTCATGAGCTTTAATTTCTTTGAGAAAATTTGCCCTCCAGTAAGTGGTAGAACCATGATTTAAGGTCATCTGTGATCCTGAGGTTTTTGTTCAGGAGACATAAGGTAGAAGGATGAGTTCACAGGTAAAGGCTATTTTTTATCCTTTTGTGTCTGATATGTCCTTATATCCCATAAAGGTTGGAAATAGAAATGTTGACTATGTAAAGTTTGTTCTAGTCCTAACATTCTGTGGCACTGACAGACAATTATGACTAAAAGTAGTTAAATGGTGAATAGAAACTGTTGTGGCTGCATGGAGAGCTCTGTGTTAGACTCACATTTTAAAATACTATACGTGGAAGGTAGAAGGAAGGACATAGGATTAAGAATGAAAACAAAGAGCAGCTTGACATTTTAAGAATAATGTCAGGAAAGCAGAAACTATAATAAAGTAGGTTTTTAAAATAAGTAAGGTTTCAGATCACAGCAAAAGACACTGCGTCAGCAAAATGGTGCAATATGAAGAAAAGACGGAGATGCTCCTCTGTGCTTCTGTTAACCAGTAAGGAAAATGCACTTCCAGCTGAAATGACTAGACTTGTAACTCACTGAGATTATTTGTCCAAGGTAAGTAAGGACATAAGGGACATTTAGTTGCTTTTTGGATGTCAGAATGATCCAGATAGATGACATCCTTGGGTCAGAAGGAACTTTCAAATTCAGTTTCAGGCTGGTATACATAACTTAAAAGTTATGCAGCATGGAAAAAATGAGCATGAATTAAATACCTCACTTTTTGAAAACAATCTGTATTGCAGGCAGATGAATTTGATAACATCTTTAACAAAGTCCCTGAGTGGATTATCCAGTAGTTGGCTTCTGAGCATTTAAAAAAGATTTCAGGGATCACTGGGAACCCTTATGGGTTCACTAAGAAAGTATGTTTATGTATTCTTCCTCTAGGGTGTCCAGAGGTGTATAGAAAAGAAAAAATGGCGCCACAATGTATTTTGATTCCAGCGTTGATAGTTATGATTTCCTTAAAGGCTCATTCATACCTGGTTGCTCAATTACGTGAAAAATGACTGTCTACTTTAGTAGAAGTCATTGGTATTGCATAAGGTTCTATCCTTGATACAGTCCTATTGAATATTTTTTTACAAATACTATAGTGAAAACGGCCTATTTAATGAATTTAAAGATGAGGCAAAGCTGGGAGACTTTGCTAATAATTATGATGGGGATAGACTTGAGATTTGAAGTGATCCTAATACTCTGGAATGCTGGGTCAGAATTAGCAAGATAAATATAATAGATCCTCTGTTTAAAGGGGTAGGGAAAATCGTATACCCACAAGATGAAAAACCTCGGTTGGCCGCAGGACATGTGAAGGTGATTTAGGATTTATTGGCTTAATATGAACTAAGTAGAGTAAAGCTCCTCCTTTACTTTGTGTTTGTGAGACCATTTCTGCAATATTGTGTTCATTGCTAGGTGTGGCACATTTTAAGTGAGACACTGACAAACTGGCAAACATATCAAGAGGGATTCCTGGAATGCAGAATGTGGAAAACATTTCATTAGCAATAACTTAAGAGTGAGGGGTTTAATTGTTAAAACAAGAGAAAGTGTGACCACTGTCTGCCTTTTTTTAAAAATCTGTTTTGCTTGGCCTGGGAAACCAATAGAATATATTACACACAGGGACTAGTGCTGTAAAATAATGAAAGGGTTTGTTTCAGAGAATAGTGCTTTCCCTCTTTTAGAGGCTGGATGCCCATCTATCAGAGACACTGCAGAATATAGAAGAATTTCTTGTATAGAAAGTTTGATTAGGTAAACTGTAAGTCTTCTAATCTGAAACTGAAGATTCTGTGAATATTTGATTATATGGTCCTATTCTGGGTATTTCCATCCAGCATATGGTGAGGTCTCTGTCTTAGTTAAACTTACATGACTGCCCAAATATTTAGGGATTGGGGATGGTGTTAAGGGGCACATTTACAATTTTTCTTACTATAGAGGGAGTATAATTAAGGTGAATCCTATTAAATAATAAGTATAATTTAATTCATAAGAGTAGATTTCTGTTCTTCACTGTTTGTTAGACTTAATTGCATTCTTAGATGCTATTTTTTTATGTTACTTGCACTTTTATTTGGTGATGCCAGAGTATTAGTATTTTTAAACATACTTTTCATTGTCCAACATTGATTTGTAATTAAGATATTTTATCTCAGTAGGTCTTGTAACCGTGTTATGTTTCTGATACTGTCAGTTTAGTATGAACGATGTGATTACTTTTTCTTTAGTGAAATTGGAGAGCATTTGGAAAATCTAGGATCCTTAACAGCGTTCAAACTCTGGAAGCACTCACAGCTTTGAATTTGTTAATTTACCCTATGAAGTGAACAGATCCAATATCTCTTACTTTTTCGCCCAGAATATCCAGGACGTAGGTGTTTCTTCCATCCAAGTACTAACCAGGCCCGACTCTGCTTAGCTTCCGAGATCAGACGAGATCGGGCGTGTTCAGGGTGGTATGGCCGTAGACTACATAGGTGTTTCTTAAAAAATTATTCAGATAAGGGGCACCTGGGTGGCTCAGTGGGTTAAGCCTCTGCCTTTGACTCAGGTCATGATCTCCGAGTCCTGGGATCGAGTCCCACATCGGGCTCTGCTTTGCGGAGAGCCTGTTTCCTCCTCTCTCTCTCTACCTGCCTCTCTGACTACTTGTGATCTCTCTGTCAACTAAATAAATAAATTCTTTAAAAAAAAAAAAAAAAAAAAAATTATTCAGATAATACTAAACCCATCAGGCAAGATCACTGTGTGTTGAATATTTTCATATCAAAATAAAATCACAGCATTCTACAATCCATTGCTAAAATAAAAAGGAGAAAGCTTAAAAACAGTCATTTGAGACTTGAGACCTGTTTAAATAGAAAACGTATCTAGCTGAGATGCATGGAGGTTCTCCTTTCCTTAGGTATGGTAATAAAGTTAGGAATAGGGATTATCTGTTTTATCGGAGAGGTGTGGTTCAAGTAGTAGGTTTATTCCTACTGCAGGCATCTGTACTGAGAGGCTTCCTAGAGGACCGGTATTTTGTGATAGTTAGGTGTGGCTGAAAGAGGAAACAGGAGAGGCAGAGGATAAAGAAAGTTTATTATACTCACATGTGCTAGAGAGACTGTCACTGTATACTGAGAGGGGATCGCATCAGAGGGAGTGCCAAGGGAGCTGGCTCAGCTAAGCAGGTGGGGAGCAGAGAGAGAGGACCCATGGGCATATGCTTTTTTGAGCGGGGGGGGGGGGGGGGGGGGGGGGGCGTCAGGATGGAGTACACAAGAAAAGGCATGAGGGGATTTCATTTAAATCTTACAAGGTCACAGTCAGGGGAAGGTAAGAAGGGAAACCATGCCGCAGGAGGCCCCCTTCCCATGCTGGTGCACGTGATTGCCTGGGCTGGGTGCTTGCAGCTTGCTTGAGAAGATGTAAATGCTGCAGTAAAACACTTTAAAATTTATAATACAACAGGACTAGGACTTAGAACGCCTACATTTTTGCTCAGGTGCTGCTCCCCGTAAGCTTATCCATCCTGGGCAAACATGTTAAAATTGGAGTTTTGCCCTTTTCTCATTTGTAAATTAGTGGTACTAATTCCCTTTTTACCTCATAGAGTTGCAAAGATCATTTGACATAGTATGTACAAAAAAGGTTTGAATATTCTAAAGAAAATTGTACAGTTGACCCTTGAGCAGCGTGGAGATTAAGGGTGATGACCATCACATAGTTGAAAATTAGCATGTAACTTTTGACTCCCCCCAAACTTAACTACTAATAGCCTATTGTTGCCTGGAAGCCTTAGCTATAACATACAGAGTCACTTAACACTGTTTTTTATGTTGTATGTATTATGTATACTGTATTCTTAAAGTAAATAGAAAAGTAAACAAAGAAAATTCTTAAAAAAGAAAAAATCATAAGGAAGAGAAAATACAATGGGAGAATGAGTAGTTTTAGATGTGGATATTAGCTTGAGTTAAATATCAGACACAAAAGAGAAGGTGGTATAAACGGACTATCAGAAACCTTTGAAGTTTAGCTAAGGATGGAGAGAAGTGTATCTACAGGTGAAAAAATGTGATTCATTGTAGAAGAGCTAAGTGCTGCATGCTCTGTGTTAGACTCTGAAAGTACTCACTTGTCTTAAAAAGGTGGTGGTGGGGAGGTGAGGGTTACATGTGTGAAACAATTACAGAGCAGCTACAATTGCATGTGAAAGTTTACACTTAAATACTGGGCTTTGAGATATGGAAAACAAGTTACGAGAATTCTGAGACAGCTGAGATCAGTGGATTGGAGTGTGTAACAAGGAAGGTTTTCTGTGGTGAAGACTTGAAACATGCCTTGAAAATTGTTGTGGAAAGTGGACATTTGAGACTGACTACTGAGAGGTGAAGAGAGAGGATGTCTTGAGCCAAGCACCTGAATTTGAAATAAAAAGCTTGAAGTCCTCAGGTGGAAGCAGGTAGCTAATACAGTAAGTGGCGTTCTCTCATCTGTGCTCCTAGTGTAGGTCTCACAGAGTAGCTCAGAGTACCCCAAGTGAGGAGCCTGCTACCTCTGCTTCAGAGAAGTTGTGTGTTTATTGGACTGCTTCCTAACGTTTTGTTTGAAGAAATAAAAATAAGTTTGAAAAATAGTCTAGTGGATGGAAGGGTTTGAATGGAAAGATTGGCAAAGCAAATGATACTATTAAAGTGTTTCTCTATAGATAAAAGTGTAGAACAGTTAAAATCAGGAGGTCAGTAAAAAAACCACATTTTTGGAGTAATTTAGTTGTTGAATTCACAATGGCCTTTAGAAACACTGGCAGTGAACTTGCTTAATACAGAAAACAGGTTGTCAAACTTCCCTTTAGTACCGAGAATGTTGATCTGAAAGAAGTGGTAAGGGATTAGGTAAAAACATCAGGTTTGCTGGTTCTCTTCCTCTACTCCGTACCAAGTATAGTAACAGGCATTCAGGAATTGAAGATGAAGTGAGACATGTTTGCTGCTCTCACAGAATATATTATCTGTTGCAGAGACATACTGTATTTTATTTCTCTGCTTCTTAGACGTACTTTTTTTTTTTTTTAACATTTTAACATCTTTGAAATTGAAATGCATCTTATAGTCAAAGACATGTCATAATTTAATTAGCAGAATTTTTTTGTCCTTACAGTCACTTGCATCTTGGACTCAGTGGGATGTGATGAATATATAGTTAATTACAACATGGCATTTGGTTTATAAAGGCTATGAGTGAGATGTTCTAGAAGCCCACAGGAAAAAAAAATGGTCCTGCTTCTAGGGTTCCAGAAATGTTTTCATGGAGAGGATTTTAACTGAGCAGGGCTTTAATGGGTTATTGAAGTTTTGCCAGGTCAGGATGAGGAAGGCCATTTTAAATGGTTATGTTGGATTTTACATGAAGTTTGGAGGTCTGTTTAAGAAGTTTTCTACAAATGTTACAAAATTCAGACTGGGATCAAGAAATATTAACGCACATTAAAGGTGAATTGTAAACCGATGGCAGGGGCTGTGTCTTTTAACAGTATTTTTCAACTCTCACATTGATGAATATTGCTTGGTACCTTATAATCCTGATAATTGAACTAGGGAAAAGGACACAGGTAGAGCACTTTGATTTCCTATGAGAATGAGATCAATAGGTCCTTGGAATAGATTCAAGATACATATTTAAAAAAGGAATGAGAGGGTTTATATTCGTAAAAGGAAAATTGATTAGTAAAATGAAATAGAAGGAACTTATATCTGACTGTTCCATATGTTGTGATAGATAGTTACAGGTGAGAATCTGAGCAGTGAAGGGAGTTTTGAGGAGAATCCAAAGGTATTTAAAATTTACAGGTTGTTTCTGTCCCTCTGAATTTATTATGTAGGTGCCTCAAAATGTAGCCAGAGAGGTTTTAGAATAGTTCTGTAAATAATGAGTCAAGTCACCATAGCTTTTTGTTCACAGAAGCGGAGCTGCTTTTGCACAGAAGTATAGGAACCAGATAGTGATCTGTGCTGTGGTAAGTGGGTACCTGTCACTGGTGCGGGGGTGGAGAGGGGGTTGAAACATCCTTGTTTGGTTGTAGTTGAGGGTGCCTAGGCCAGGGAGCTGAGAAAGAAGAGGGAAGAAGAAAAGAGTAGGTGCATATGGTGACAAGTACAAACTGAATTTCTATAGGAGAAATGATTATACTTAAAGTGGTTTGTAAGTCCTATACGATTTCCCATACATTTAAATCTATATGTGAACCTATTTGAGATGTTAACATTTGACGGATATTTTTCAGAAGTGCCACAAATTATGATAATATGCTTGTTGAAGCAGTAATTTGATTATTTTAATTTTATCACAGTTGTGATTTTATTAATACAGTTTTATAAAATTAAAACACATTGTATTTTTATTTCTAGAATTTCTCTCGTCCTTTGTTCTCATTGGCAGGATATCAGTACCTAAATTGATTCTTATGGTAGGGCAGATACATGGTTTTTGTAATACCTTGATAAACTTTTATCCATTTCATGAACTCTCAGCTAGGAGACTACATTCATAAATTCAGTAACTGGGTACTCAGCATCTGTATCGTGAGGCTTGATGTGTTCCTTATATGATCAAATAACGTGGGACTGAACTCCCTTTTCCATAATGTTCTAATGGGGAAAGAAATTAGTTCATTTTTCTTTTATGAATGAAACAAGTAAAAGGGTTCTTTAACTCTTACATTTGGCTCACATTTACTGCATATTTGTAGTGTGCCAGATACTCTATGCAGCACTTGATTTAATAACTCATTTACTCTTCAGAACACTGTATAAAGTTAAGCATTATGGTCATATCCAAAAACTAAGGCCTAGAATGGTAAATAACTAGGTCACATAATCTAAACACTTTTTGTCTCTTTATGCACAATGTACTTTGTCCATTACCGCTTAAATTGTCTCTCACTATACACTCCCCATGTTCCACAGTGTGTGTTTCCTGTGATCATTTGTGGAATTAATTCATTGTTTCTTATGTGTCAAACACTGTGCTTAAACATTTTATGTATATTAACCCGTTTAATTTTTGCAATTCTATGAAGAAGGTAATGATGGTGACTTCAGTTTATATAACAGGAAACCAAGGGTATCAGAGGTTAATACCTTGGCCAAGGTTATGCACCCCGTATGTTAGACGGCTACTAAGTGAAAGTACTTTTGATAAGGCTGGTCTGGGTGAACAGCACCATCACCTACCTTTACAGAGAAGCAATACTGTTTTAAGTAATTTACTGTAATTCGTGTAGTATTTTCAGTAAGGCATTGATTCCTGTATCTTTAGCTGAGCACTCTACTCTTTATCTCTCTTTAGGGGCACAGGGCATAAATGCCACACAGAGGATTAGGGGAAAAAAAAGATTTTATCACTCTGTGTATCCTATGTTGACTGGGAATTTGAGGTTAGCAAGAACATTTCCTTTATTAACTATATGTGTACCATAAATCAATTTTGAATGAGTTTTTTTTTAAGACATTCTAAGAATATAAACCATAGAGGAGTCTTATATTTTGTTTTCACTAATACTTATGATACAGTAATACTAATATTCACTGCAATGTATTAACAATATTTAATATGTAACATCACTATATTAAGCCTTACTAAATACAATTAATAAAGAGTAATTATATATATTAATTTTATGTTATTATACTGATAGAAAATTTAATAAAATTATCAGGTATGTAAAAAAGTGTATGCTTTATGAGGCCTAGATTTTATGACTTGCTTCCTGATCAGCATGTGACATGTAAGTAGATAGGAATTTAATTTCTGAAGGTAATATTAAGAAATGACATTAGGAGACCAAAAGACAATAAAAATTTTATGTGTTGAATTTATGTTCTTCACATAATTCTTTTGTCATTTTTTGTGTACCATTAGTTCAATTGACAGGTGCTTTAACTTTATTATTGTTGTCTAGTGGATAAATAATAATAAATAGTTGATTATCTGCCATTGTATACCAATTATGTACCAGACATGCTGGTAAAACAAAACAAAATGCTGTTTTGCTGGGGAAGCAAAACAGACATGTTCTGTAATCATGGGTCCTATTCTTAGGTGAATTTTGTTTTATCTCAGTGTTAGATTATTGCTGTTTTTTAATAGATGAGGAAATCACAGCTCAGAAAGGTTAAATGATTTGCCCAGTGTTAGAGAATTAGTGCATGGGCATATTGGGAAAAGAACCCAGATTCCATCTGGCTTCAAAACTCTTACTCCAGTTTAATCCTAAATCTTTGCAGCTAGGAAAATTAGTTTTTAGGAAAAGTTTAAAAAAAATTTTTTTTTTCTTTTTTTTGAAGTAACTACCTGGATGGCTTAGTTGGTTAAGCTTCTGCTTTCAGCTCAGGTCATGATCCCATGGTCCTGGGATCAAGCCCCACTCTGGGCCCCCTGCTCAGTGGGGAGTCTTGCTTGTCCCTTTCCATCTGTTCCCCCCACCTCCCACTCATGCTGCTCTCTCTGTCTCTCTTGCAAATAAATGAAATCTTTTTTAAAAACTAAAATGAAGGTGCACCTGGGTGGCTCAGTTGTTAAGTGTCTGCCTTCAGCTCAAGTCATGATCCCAGGGTCCTGGGATTGAGCCCCGCATCGGGCTCCCTGCTTGGCGGGAAGGCTGCTTCTTCCTCTCCTACTCCCCCTGCTTGTGTTCCCTCTCTCACTGTGTCGCTCTTAAATAAAATCTTAAAAAAAACAAAACTAAACTAAAAGTAACTGGCAGTGAAAATTGAAGACCAGTTTACGTTTTACAAGAGATGGATAGATTTGAGTGAACTTATAGTCAGTGAGAATGGAGTAAATTTAGTTTAGTCTCTTTATTTTGAAAAGATATGATTGAGTTCATTTTGCTTATCTCTAAGTTTGTGTGTGTCTACAATTTACATACATACATTTACTCGTAAATATTGAGTAAAAACTTCAGGAGATTATATTCTATATTTGTGGGCCTATTCATCACCTTCCTTGTTCTCCCAACACTGTCTTTTAATTAAAGATACCAACTCATTTTGGGGTAGCTCTAAAAAATTAATGTGTACTTCTTCACGCTCCCACCCCTACCCCAAATCACAAAGAAAACTTGATTGTTGAGATCAAATTATTCACAGCTTTCATGTGCTTTTAAAAAGATTCTCTGGTAGTTCTCTGAACACGTAGTGATAACTATGTATAATTTTCAAACTGGAAGACAAACATGTTTCATTCCATAAGCAGTTTGATGAGCAGAGGTAACCATGATATATTTAAGAAAAGAGTTCTGTTGCTGGGTAGCAGATTAACTCTGCCACTATATAGTTGTGTTACCTTTGGTAATGGAGGTCTTAGTTTTTTTGTTTTGTTACAATGAGATGTTTGTTTATCTATGTATTTTGTGAAATAAGATATTTGAGATATTTTTTAGTGTTAAAATTTAAAAATTTTAAGCACAAGCATGTGAAAACCAAATTGAACTTAGATTTTATTTTATTTCTGTGAGCCAAGAGGAAAACAGGAAAAATATCATTTTACTGTGTTTCTAGTTTTTAAGTCAAGTGATTAGTTTTGGGAGTAAAACTGTGAATGAGATAGGTCTATATTTCTAAATATGTAAGGTTTTGTTTTTGTTGTGGCAGATTTTTGAAGCCACATCTAATATTGAGTCCAATGTTGTTGTCCTTTAAAAAAAGGTCAGTCATTTAAGTTTGAGTCATTATTAAGGATTTGCAGAATTTTTAGAAAATGGTAAGTTACCATCCTTTTAAACTAAGCACATGCCTGGCCTTCAGCAACAGCAAAAATGAGGGCCAGGGCTCTATACCCTTGGGCATTCAGATTGCCATCTGGGAGCTCATCTGACTCCTCAAAATGCCCTTGCCAGTGGATATAGACATTAAAGATGCCTGGTAAGAGACCAGCTGCCCTTTAAGCCAAGGAGTATGCTTGCTTAGGACTGAGCTCTTCTGGCCAACAAGCAGCATAGATAGCCCTGTGAGAATAAATGTTGTAGCCACAGTTAACTTCACAGAGAGCTCCCTTGCCCAGTATTACCTCCTAACTTTTCCAAAAGCTAGATCCTTATCTTCAGACCAACGATTTTACTGCAGTCCTTGTCACCTCATGACTTAGACTTTTAGTCAGCCTGCCCCAGGGATAATAGAGTCCAATCTAGAAATATAGAAGTAGAATAGTTAGGTGGATCTTTATATCTTAGTTTCAAAGGAGAAAACTTTTTACTGCCTGTTCTGGAAGGTGGAGGATATGACAGCGGATTTCTAGTCCAAAGATGTCTCATAAGAGCAGAAGTATCTTCATCTGCTGGAACATTAGAATTTTAAGCTTAAAAGTATTAGAGTAGGAAGAACACCATTCTCAGCCTCATTTTCAGCGCAGTTGGCATTTAATAACAGATTCCAGTTGTTACCTTCTGAAGAAAGTACTTTAAATGCTGGATCATGCTAATGTCAAAACGTATTTGTAGGATGTCTCCTGTGGAGGTTTTTTTTTTTTTTTTAAGGGTGGAGGGGCAGAGGCAGAAGGAGAGAGAATCTCAAGCATACTCTCTGCTGAGCTCAGAGGCTGATGTGGGGCTCTATCTATTGACCCTGAGACCATGACCTGAGCTGAAATCACGAGTCAGACAGTTAACTGAGTGAGCTACCCAATGCTTTTTTTTTTTTAATTAAATAGTGACAAGATGGATTTTTCTTAAAATTAGTTTCAAAGGCACTTATAATATATGCTTGATTTCATTTGTTAAGTTCGTTTAAATTTTATGGAAACACTCAAAAGTATTTAGTTACTCCTGATTACCAAGAAATAAAAGGTACTTTGGAAATTATATCTTAGGTTACATGGGGTTGAGCACTCTACTATCGTACAGAAGTTTAAAACACACACATACACACTGTATCCTCAAATACTGTTAAAAGTACCCCAATAAGTTATTTATGTTTCTTTAGTTATTAAGAATCCTGCATGCTTTTCTGTGTGTTAGAGGCCATTGAGCAGTCAGTTCTCGGTGGTTAGGTTAGCATTTTTTTCTACATGATAATATGGCAGCTTTAACTTAAAGTTAAGGAGACGTTGTGAGTGCTGGTGAAAATAGCAGTGGACAAGAATCAAGTCCCGGCTCCAGTCCCCTGGTCTGCCAGTTATTGTCTGTGAGATGGTGATGTCCTTTAGCTCTCTGAGCAATTAGTAAGCACCTATAAAATGAAGACTGTGCCTATTCCACAGGGTTTTTCTGAGGATTAAATGGAATAATATATGAAAATGTTTTTATAAATACCAAGGCACGAAATAGATGTAAAGTATTATTATTATTATAAATTTGCCCTTATTCTTTTCTTCTAAATTAATAGTGTGTGTATTTAGCATTTTGCAGTCTCATTTTCTATTACAAGGTCATTTTTATATCTGTAGCATATAGTACAGTGCTAGTATATACGAGTGTTCAATAAATACCCAGAAGAAATGAGACTTCTCTGTTACCCAGCTTAATTGGATATGTTAACTGTGGTTTTATTTTCTGTATTCTCATGTTTTGACATCTGGGGCCTTGCTGCCTCTGGAAAGGACTGCCCCTTCCAGGATTAATCATTTCATAGAGATAGTAAACAGCTGCCCCTTGTATGTGCTTTTCAAATACAAACCAACCAATCCCTGATTTATCCTTTTTCGGCTCTCACATTTCAGGCTACCCCCTACCTGCCCAGACCACCAGGGACAGACAGCCTCAGTGCCCCAGGGCCCTCTGAAATTATTCAAACTAGCCAATTCTAAACCTGTTTTCCTCTGTCTTATCTTGTTCTTCTTGTGGGAATCACAGTTAAGGCTCTTGTCCAAAGTTCCCCCACCCCCTGCCTTCTAACTAATTCTGGTGTTTCCCTATGTGCCCCCCTGTGGCATGGCTTGCCCCCTCCTCTTGGGAATTGAACAACCACTTTTCAAGGCCGCCTTCTCATCTACCAGCCTTACTATACCCACATTTTCTATTAACACATTATATTTTAAAACCGTGGGCTGCTGATTTCTTTTATAATGCTTATAGCAAAGAATCTTATTAAGAAAATAGTATTGGGGTTCCTGGGTGGCTCAGTGGGTTAAGCGTCCGACTCTTCAGCTCAGGTCACAATCTCAGGATCATGAGATCTAGCCCTCTGTCAGACTTCTTGCTCAGTGTGGAGCCTGCTTAAGATTCCCTCTCTCCCCTTCTCCCCCACTTAAAAAGAAAGAAAGAAGTAAATAGTATTAAAATGGGAAGTTTTCTTTAGAAGTAACTTGAATATTCAGGATGATACTAAACTATGTATGTGTGTGTAGGGAATGTGTGCCTGTATATGTGTGTGTATACATACACACACACACAAATATGTATGTATATGTATACAACTGTTTTTAACCTCATTGGATGGTGACAGATTCTCATTTCCAAGCTACCTTTACAGATCATCTTTGGTTCAGTTCTTATTTGTAAGTGAAAAAAAAACCAAGGTCCAAAACAGATACATAATTTACCCAAATCATACCTTTAGTTGTTGGCAAACCCCAGGTAACTTAGATCTAACTCTTTAAGGCTTAAATAGACATGCAAGTTTTTTTATTAAAAAGAAAATTCTAGGCAAATTTTTTTCCCTTTCTCAGAGGAATAACGCCTTAAAGTTAATTTCGTTTTCTCCTGTCCCAAATGGCAATGGTTTGGTTGCTAAGTAATTGTTCCTATTGATACAATTTTTTTAATCTAGCAAAAGTAAAACAATATATTTATTTAAATTTTATTTCATAAACTATTTTAATAGATATTTTATGTCCAGATCCAGACATTTTATGTCCAAAATTCACCCATTTTTGTATCTCTGCTCTTTTCTCTTTTCTCCCCCCCTTAATTTTACTTTTGGTATTAGAGTCACAAACTTAGAAATTGTAATGGCCTTTACACTAGTAGCTACTTACTTTCTTTCTTTTTTTTTTTTTTAAGATTTTATTTATTTATTTATTTGTCAGAGAGAGAGAGAGAGAGAGAGCGAGCGAGCGAGTGCTTGTGCGTGCACAAGCAGGCAGAGCGGCAGAGGCGGAGAGAGAAGCAGGCTCTCTGCCGAGCAAGGAGCCGGATGCCGGACTTGATTCTAAGACCTTGGGATCATGACCTGAGCCGAAGACAGCAGCTTAACCAACTGAGCCATCCAGGCATCCCTAGTAGCTACTTTTCTGTAAACATTTTCCCATTTTCCAGTAACTTGTACTTTTATGAGACATTTGATTGGGTCAAATGATCATACTGTGAATGAGATAATATCGGGAAGAATTGTTGAGAGTGGTGACTTACAGTTAACAAAGAATGGGTTAGGACTTTTCATGGGTTTTTCTCTTAGCAAGGGGTTTTTGTTTGTTTGTTTCTTTTTTGCTTTTTGGTAAACATAATATTATGAGGTAAATCAACAAGATTTGGGATGAAATAGTTTTCTGCTGTGTTCGTTTTGCTGGATCTTTATATAAATACTGTATCAACTTTGGGTTTCCACATCAAAGAAACAGAAAGGAAGGAAAGCGTGAAAGGTGGCTTTAAATTGGTTCTCCATACAGATACTAGTGATAGTTCTCCATATTCTTAGAAAACTGAACAAAACGTAATTATATTGGAAGGTGAAATTGAGGTTAAATTAAGGAAGTATATTAAATAATTGAATAAGATATAACTTACTGAGGAAGGTTGTTGAATCTGCCCATGGAAATCTCATATTCTTACTGCCTTCTAGCTTGTTCTAGAATTGGATGTCACCTGCTCCACAGGGATCTTCTAATTTTCTGAATAAGAGAAATTATACTTTTTATCCTAGAGTAAAGCACTTAGCAACTTTTTATAGTATGACCTTAAATCGTGGAGGAGTGATCTAGAATAATCTGGTTCATTTGGATTTTCAAAAAAATGTTCCATTTCTTGTCAGATTTCCTATCTACCCTTTTCTTGCCAATCCTTGTACCTGATCTAGAGACCCTGAGATGCTCTTATTGCCATAGCTTTCGGTTTTTGTAATGGCAAACAGTTTGGGATGGAAGGTAACTAAGTTATGGTCTACTATGCTACTTCTGATAGTACTGTGATCATCTTGGCTTCCTCCAGTGTGCATGGATAATGCCTTGCATATAGCTGGTACTTGGTAAATATTTATAATTCTTTTAAAAAATTGCTTTAATGATTTGATTTCATTTTCCCTAAGTATATGGGCATTCTTTAAAATTTTGTCAGTTATCTCAAGGACTGATATTTATTTTTATTTCACTTGTAGTGTACAGCAACTTTGAATTTCACCATTTGGAATGCTTTGCCTTTTTTGTTAGTTGAATAAAAGATAATTATTTGGGGGCGCCTGGGTGGCTTAGTTGTTAAGCGTGTCTGCCTTCAGTTTGGGTCATGGTCCCAGGGTTCTGGGATCTAGCCCTGTATCAGGCTCCCTCCTCAGTGGGAAGCCTGCTTTTCCCTCTCCTACTCCCCCTGCTTGTGTTCCCTCTCTTGCTGTGTCTCTCTCTCTGTCAAATAAATAAATAAAATCTTTTAAAAAGTAATTATTTTATTAATCCTTTGATAGTATTAAAAAATATCAATATTCTGTTACTGTAAAATCTTCTGAATTTATATAATATGTATCACTTTTAAATTGACCTTGTGTTTTATAACTGCTAATAAAAGTTAATGTTAAATAAGTTTTTTCTTGTGTTTTAGCATTATAGTTCCTTTTTGTACTAAGGCATTAGATCCTCAGCTGGACAGCTATACTCCAGATATTGAAATCTAGTCAAAATTTACATTTTCTTATTGAGGATTTTAAAATCATTCACAATTTTTTGTATATTAATTGAAATAAAAAATTTTAATATGGTACAATTCTGGTAGCCTTTGAAAGAACCTAACTTAAGAACTTTTTAGGCTAAGAAATAATTAAATGTAGTTTTTTTTTCCCAAGTTGTTCTCTTAGTTTATATGGTATTTACTAGGTCTAGAAATGTATGTGTTCCTTTCCTTTTCAGAATCATCAAGGATATTCTTTTTTTTTTTTTTTTTAAGATTTTATTTATTTGTTAGAGAGATAGCAAGAAAGGGAATACAAACAGGGGGAGTGGGGGAGGGAGAAGCAGGTTTCCTGCAAAGCAGGGCTCAATCCCAGGACCCTGGGATCATGACCTGAGCCAAAGGTAGATGATTATGACTGAGCCACCCAGGCACCCCATCAAGAGTATTCTTTGATAATGACTAGATTATTACCTGCCCAGGCTGTGTTAGAGCACACTGAATTCTTCCGGGACAGCCAAATAGAAATATAAAATAATAAACTCCCTAATGTGATAAAGGGGAAAAGGATACAAATGTGATGCAATGTTTCTTCTTTTCAATAGTTCTTTTACTTTATATAGTTTGTCTGTTGCCGTATAGCATGATTAAGTAAGCATGTATGTGGATATAATCTTGAGATCTAATAATCTTAACTATGAGCAATTACTGAAATAAACCACTCATTTGTCTTCTGAGCTTTATTGTGATAAAGAAACTGAAAGGACAAAGTAGTTAAACTGAAGAGTTCTTATAACTTTTAAAGATTTATTTATTTATTTATTATAAGAGTGACGTGGGGGCGTTGCGGTGAAGAGCAGAGAGAGAGGGAGAGGGAGAGGGACAAGCAGAGCCTATTGTGAGGCTCAGTCTCAGGTCTCTGAGACCATGACCTGAGTCAAAACCAAGAATCAGGCCCTTAACTGACTGAGCCACCCAAGCACCCCTGGGTGTATAAGAGTTCTTATACCTTTTGAAGAGAAAATATAAAGAATATTTATTAAAAGTATTAGGCTTTGACTATAATTTTACAGTGAAATGTATTTTTTCCTTGTCATACATCTTTATTTAAGTTAGTGTCTTCTATCAAATGCACAGTTGTCTTAAGGTTTATTTCTATAAATGAGGTTTCTTTTAAATCAGATTGTGAATTTATGTAAGTAAATAAAACTTTTTCTTTGTGTTCTACCCTCCCCCCAAATGTGCCAAAATTTATACCCAAGAAAGTCAGTGTAATTTTAAAAAATCTTTTCCCTTTAAAAAAAAAAAAAAAAAAAAAAAAACTTTTCCCTACAAAGATGAACTTATACTTTTCTCATCTACATGGAAAGTGAAAAGAGATGACTAGAACTGAATTCCCCACAACCTTAGATGGGTCTGGATTGCACGGCAGACAATGTATGGTTCTTACATGGTTGGAATGATCTGTCCACGTTTTTAGAGATCTTTGGCTTGTTCATCTGCATTTGAAAGTAGAAAACTAGTATTTCCTGGTTGCTCAGTTTGCTGTTTAGAGATGTAGCTTAAAATAAACATCTGTGGGGTTAGACTGATCCATGACAGTCTAACAGTATTGGCCCAGTCTCTGTTGGCCCTGAATTGCATAACTATTTTAAGCTGTGACCTTAAGAACTGACAGGGCATACTATACCCTCATAGCGCTGAGTGCCAGTTCTGTATTTCCAGGGCTGGACAGATCAGCTATAAATTTCTATGCAATTAAGGCTATCATTCTAATATCTTGGGAATTCTCATACCCACCTATATATACAAACTGCTAACCTGCCTTGAATATGATTTCATTAAAATAAATACCATTGTAGGAAGAAAAAATAAAACACAAATCCAGTGTTTTACCTATTTATTTTGAGCATTGCTTGTTTGAGTGAACTGCCTATAAAACAGGAAAACCTGAGTCATTAGATGATGACCATTATAAGATTTTGCTATTTTTAGGTGGTTATTGCAACTGTTGCCTCATTCTCTGATTGTCTTTGCCCGTGTTCTCGGCTCTTGTGTTAGGTTACTTATTTTCCCTCTTATTTCCCATTTTAGCCATTTAGTAGTTAGTGTCCTTGGTTGCTAATTTTCTTTTTGTCTTATTACTTTACAACCTCTCAACATCATATCTGTTTTTTCTGATTATTCCTTAATTCCTATTAAGTGTAGGCACAAGGTTAAGTTCCTAGAACAGAAAGGTGGTATAAGACACAGTATTTGCTTCCTAAAAGCCTCTATTCTAATTGAGGAGAGAATATTCATTAAAATTAAAGATAGTCGCGATTCACAGGCCTGTACCCCTGGGGATAAAAATACATTATATGTTTATAAAAAAATTCTTAAAAATTAAAAAAAAATTAAAGATAGTGCATAGAAGTAATATGCAGTGGTATATGCTAAAAGCAGACTGAATGGTAAAAGGTAGCAGTGTTGAAATTAGGAGCAGGAAAAATGAGAACCAGGGCAGAAATGAAAGACTTTGTGATGCTTAGGAGGCATGAATTGATTCTTGAGGGAAACGAAAACACCCCACCCCCCCAAAAAACATGAATAAAGGAGGAAGGTATTATAGGCTTAAGAAACAACAGGTACAAAAGAGGAAGCTGGAATATGCTTTATGTATTTATGAAAGAGTTGGTAAGCCATTTGAGTTAGTGGAGACTTTGAGGAAAATGATAGAAAATGAAGTTGGCAAGGTTGGTAAAAGTCTGATTTTAGAATGACAGTGTCAGACCAAAGACAGGTGACAAAGCATTGAAGGTGTGTGTGACTGTGTATTTGTGGAGGGTTAGGGGAAGGGAAGTTTCATGTATAAAGTGGTGTTTTCGTTTTATTACTTAGCAGACATAGGAGATACAGGAAAGCCAGTTTTGGGGCCATAGAGTTACTTCAGATATGAGCGATAGGAAATCTGAACTTGGCTGTAAAGCATGTGACTCAAGACTTTACGAAAACAGTCGACAAGATTTAATTCGTGAATATAGAGAGGAAAAACAACTTAAAGGTAATTCTTAAGAGTTTGAGCTGTGAGCGTGATTCCACCATTAAAAGAAATGACATTGAGAAAAAGAAGGTGATAAACCTGAATTTTTGTTTGTTAAGTTTGACATCCATTAGAGAAGTCCAGTTTGTGTTTGGAGTGTGAATCTGAGAAGAGGACCCAGACTCAGCATCTGGATTTGGAAGTCTTGTACATACGGGTGGTGTTAGAAATTATGGCAGTATATGAAATTGATGAGGGAGTTAGTTTTGGGTTTGAAGTGCAGAAGGATGCGACCTAGCCTTAGGGTTACATTAAGTCATTTAGGGACAAAAGGAAAATGTTGAGTCAAGAAAAGTGAAAATAGAGATAGGAGGAGTACAGGATGGTATGTCAACAGCTAACAGGAGTCTCCGAGAGTGTTGAATGCTGGAAAAATGACTTGGAGAGTGAGCATTGGGAAAAGTTCATGGATTTTGTTTGGATCATTTGATGACACCCAAGAACAGTGCTGTTCATTATGAAAGCGATCAGCCACTATGTGACTAAAGTAAAATTAATCATAATTAAAAATTCCTTTCCTCAGTGGCACTGAGCATCTTTCTTTCTTTATTTCTTTCTATTCTTTCAACATTTTGCTTAACTTCAAGTTAGTTAACATAGCGTGAGTATTCATTTCAGGGGTAGAATTTAGTGTTTCATCACTTGCATGTGACCACTTGCAGTGGTCATTACAGCAAGTGTCCTTATTAATGCCCATCACCCATTTACCCCATCACCCATCCCCGGCCCCTCCAGCAACCTTTAGTTTGTTTCTTATGGTTAAGGGTCTCTTACAGTTTACCTCCCTCACTGTTTTTTTTTTTTTTTTATCTTATTTTATTTTTCCTTCCCTTCCCCTATATTCATCTGTTTTGTTTCTTAAATTCCACATATGAGGGATGCCTGAAAGGCTTGGTTGGTTAGGAATCTGCCTTTGGCTCAGGTCCTGATCCCAGGATCCTGCGATTGAGTCCTGTTATCAGGCTCCTTGCTCAGTAGGGAGCCTGCTTTTCCCTCTACCTGCTTCTCCCTTTTCTCCACTCATGCTCTCTTTCTCTCTCTCTGCCTCTCTCAAATGATAAAATCTTTTTAAAAAAATTCCATGTATGAGTGAGATCATATGGTATTTGTCTTTCTCTGACTGACTTACGTATAACACATCTTGATATATTCTTCAGTCAATGTACATTTGTGCTCTCTCCATATTTTAGCTATAGTGGATAATGCTGCTACAAACATTGGGGTGCATGTGCCCACTGTTTTTGTATCCTTTGGATAAATACCTAGTAGCATAATTACTGCTGGTTCATAGGGTAGCTCTGTATTTAACTTTTTGAGGAACCTTCATACTGTTTCCCAGAGTGGCTGCACCAGTTTGCATTCCCACCAAAAGTGTGAGAGGGTTTCCCAGCACAGACCACATTTCAATAGCTAATAGCCACATGTGGCTAGCGGCCACAATATTGGACAGTCCTGATGCAGAATATTTTCATTCTTTTTTTTTTTTTTTAAAGATTTTATTTATTTATTTGAGAGAGAGACAGTGAGAGAGAGCATGAGCGAGGAGAAGGTCAGAGAGAGAAGCGGACTCCCTGCGGAGCCGGGAGCCCGATGCGGGACTCGATCCCAGGACTCCAGGATCATGACCTGAGCCGAAGGCAGTCCCGAATATTTTCATTCTTGTAGAAAGTTTTATAGGTTAGAACTACTTTATAAAATTTAGGGAATACTACAGCAAAACTGAAAGCATTTATGTGAATGAATGGTGAAAATACTGGCCTAGCAAGTATAGGATACATTTGGAAAAGATTGATGAAAACAGGAAAAGGATAACTATCATCTTGGGAGCAAATAAAAGCTTTTTAAGACTATGATTTATGTTTATTCATATAATAAGTATTTATTGAGGGCCTATTATTTACCAAGTACTTTGTTAGGTATAGATATCACAAGCTTAAGTTAACTAAGGAGTATATGCTCATATAATTGGAGCAGGAATTTGGGGGGTTAGTAATCAGATGAGTTATGATATACTGTGATAATGCTTTAAATGCAGGACCCATCTTCTGTGAAAATCAAGTGTTCTGTTTAATCAGATGAGGGAACTTGTGAGGAAGGTTTCCTCGAGGAGTTGATTGATGCAGGATAGCTTAGGTAAAATGACTAGAAATTAGCCTGGTTGGCAGAGAAAGGATATTCCAGACAAAAGGTCAGAGTCATGTAATAGCAAGATGTGATCAGGGAAGGGAACACAGTTTTATGTGTTCAGACCAAGACTTCATGTGTGGTAGTCATGGTGGCAAGCACCACATGGTAGGAGATTCTTCCCTTGCCATGATGAGGAATTCAGATGGTATTCTGAAAGCAATGGGAAACCTTCAAAGGACCTTAAGAAGTAGAATATCATGGTCAGATCTACATTTTGGATTGCACAGTTTGGACATGGGTGAGAGGAGGCTAATCTAGTTTCAAGGAGGTTGATTGGTTCAGTAGGAACACAGAAGAGAGGGAAGGACTAGAGAGAGAGTGGAGACTCAGAGAACAACTGAGTATGTTTTCTGAGGCAGTGAGCAATAGGAGATGAAATTGTATTGTTTCCTAAGGCATTTCTGAGGAGAATTGCTACTTGATACGACAAAAGTTCAGAGAGGCAAGGGATTAGCAAAGGATATCAAATGAAGTCAGGAGGGTTCCTGGATTGAGTGTGTGTCCAGTCAAGTGACAGTGGAATGAAGTGAGGATGAAGTTCAAGAGTATTGGAAGAGAAGATGGCAGAAGGTTAAATGATAGTGGTCAGAGAAGAGGCAGTGCTGAACTTGAGTTCTTGGAGGTGGAGTCTAACTGGTGACGAAGTTTGGTTGGGGTTCTGCTCGTTGGGAGACATCTTGAGCATAGAACTGATTTTCCTTCCCAACCTGCTTTCGCTCCTTAGTTCTTTTTCTCAGTGGAAGTTTTCATCTTCTTTCTTGTGATCCAGATCAGAATTCTTACAGAGCGATTTGATCTTCATAAGAGTGATTTTAAATGAAGTTTTTAGTTTTAGGTCTGAATCCTGCAGTTAGTGTTAGACCTTGATTCAAGTCTTGGTTTTGCCACTTAAATCTTGATCAAGTGTTTTCTCTAGGTATGAGTGTCATCTGTAAAATGGCAATAATCAGTGTTGCTTTAGTGGGATAATGTATGTAAACATAGTGCTTAGAACAGAGAAAAGTTTTCACTGAGTGTTAGCTATTTATTATTATTATTATTATTATTATTATTTTATCTAGGTCTTTCTCTTGTCAGTGTTCTTTTTCAGGGCCCCATTATCTAGAAGGTAGAATAGCTTCTTAACTGGCTTCTCGGCCTCTAGCTTTTCTGTCACATACTTGACGTCCCAAAGTTTTCCTAAAACCCAGATACGATCATGTACTCCTTTTCCCTTCCTCAGAACCTTCCTAGGTTTCCAGTTGTAGACTTTACAAGGTATTAAACTTTTATACATTTCATTTTCAAGAAGTGGAAGAGCTAATGTGGAATAGAGTTTGTGACAGAGGCTATTATATCAGTTCAGGATGATCTATGGTAACTCAGTTTACCGCTGAAGAACTGAAAAAAAGCTTCAGATCTTTAGAAAGTATGAAAGTTCCATGTAGAAGTAGTCAGATTTTCCTTTGATTTTTTTTTTTTCTTTCACTTTCTTAAGTGGGTATGGTTCAATAAAGAATGAATGGGATGCTAGGAAGTTGGATTTTTTCCTTAATTTTGCAGTTTTAAAGGAAATCTTCAGATCCTTCTGGATTGTTTGCCTCTTGGGAAGGGTTTCTGTAACTAAACTTTTCCCTGTGTAGACAAAGAGTTGACCTTTAATTTGGATTAAGACCAGAATAAATAGAAATAAGTAGGAGTTGAAGTCAAGTGTCTTTGTTTTGACTGAGCTTTTCTCCCCAACTCTTGTGTTACTCATCTATGTATTCCTCACCTATGGGAGGCACTCAGTAAACAGTTACTATAGTAAATTGAACTGAATACATGGAGTGGAGCTGCTTTTTATGTTGGATTATTTGTGTGTCAACCTTCTAAATTATGAAGAGGGAAAATACAAATTGAGTCCTTTTGTTTGTGTGCCAGTTATTAATTTGTAACCCTAAGAACTCCCTAATATTCTATAATCAAGTAGTTTTAGAGGAAACTTTTATTTGAAAACGTGAATTTTTATTACAAAGTACATCAGATTTTTTTTTAAAGGAAGGATTTTTTTTTTTAAGATTTTATTTATTTATTTGACAGAGATCACAAAGGCAGACAGAGAGGGCGGGGTGTGGGATGAGGGGGTGAGCAGGCTCCCTGCCCAGCAGAGAGCCCAATGCAAGGCTTGATCCCAGGACTCTGGGATCATGACCTGAGCTGAAGGCAGAGGCTTTAGCCCACTGAGCCACCCAGGTGCCCCACATCAGATATTTTTTTTTAAAATATTTTATTTATTTATTTATTTGAGAGAGAGAGAGAGAGAGAGAGAGACAGTGAGAGAGAGCATGAGCGAGGAGAAGGTCAGAGGGAGAAACAGACTCCCCGTGGAGCCGGGAGCCCGATGCGGGACTCGATCCCATGACTCCAGGATCATGACCTGAGCTGAAGGCAGTCGCTCAACCAACTGAGCCACCCAGGCGCCCCTCAGATATTTTTATCATTAAAAAATCATTATCAGTGGTAGATTGTAGGAACAGTACTGCTACAAGTTAAATATAAGAAAATACATAAGGGTTCTGTGGAACATGGGCTTTAGGAAATGAGTGGGACACACTTAAATTTATTTAAAAACCGGTGTCATATTTTTAAAATTAGGCATTTAGGGAGGTCTGTTAACTTTCTCATGACACTAGGGTATTGGTAGTTGCTGTGGCATTAATTAGGGAGTCCCTACAATTGTTTTCCCAGAGTTCTTATATAGGTGCATTGAATCCTTATGACTCAAAACATATTTTGTATGTCTCTGCGTAATTTGAAAACTATTTATACTTGGTCATATAAACTTTTTAAAGTTGTCAGCCTGCTTTTAAACTACTTTATTATTATTGCATTATTGAAGAGTGTATGTATGTGTGTGTGTGCATACGCATGTAATTGTTGGTAGTTAAGATGATTAGGTACTTTTCCTCTTTTAGATTATGGCTTCCTAAAGTGTTCTGTGATAGAGTCAAAATAATCTATGACTTAGTTTTTGCTAAAACTAAAAATTTCAAATTTGAAATTTCAAGACTGGTTTTCAGGTTTAGATCCTAGAGAAATCGTTTTATAAAATCAAGATTGACAAGAGGCTGACTTATAAAGTAGAATACTGTTTTTTCTTCCTAATACAAGCTAAGAGATAAATCTCTCTAATTACCGGAATGCTCTTAATCTAGTCCTGGTGTCAAGGCACCTGAGAGACCAAGTAATAATCAGAATTAATTGGTGAGCATGGAATCAGAGCATTAGGGGGTAGATAGTCTTTTGGAGTAATAACCTGTCTCAGCAGGTTATGTGTGAAATAGTGGAAGCGCTTAACACAGTGCCTGATATGGTTATGATTTTCCTTGGAATTGAGGCGTATCCATCTTTCTACATCTAGTAACTAGGGTATTGTTTCCTTCCAGTTAGTGTTTTTCCTTAATATGATTGTTCACAATAAATAGTGATAAATTCTTCTTACTGGTTTTTCCCATATTCTAAACCAGACATTAAAAATGTCATTAGATTCCCTCAAGAAGAACATCTTAAAATTAAACTTTTTAGTAGGGGCGCCTAGGTGGCTCAGTGGGTTAAAGCCTCTGCCTTTGGCTTGGGTCATGATCTCAGGGTCTTGGGATTGAGCCCATCAGGCTCTCTGCTCAGCGGGAGCCCGCTTCCCCCTCCCTCTTTCTGCCTACTTGTGATCTCTGTCTGTCAAATAAATAAATAAAATCTTTTTTAAAAAGTAAAATAATAAAACATCATAGGGTAATAAAAAGTAACTGGGAGAAGGGACCCCCCCTAATTAAAACTTACCATTTATAACCCAGTTATAAGGATCCTTCTTGATCTGTTCCTCCAGTTCTGTCTTTAGCTCCTCACTTCTTTGAACTTTAACTCTGTGGGCATGTTGTCTCAGAGTTAGGCCTTTAAATATACTCTTCCTGTGGCCTTCCTACTTGCTTTTACTTTCCATCAGTTAGTGGTTTCTTATCTTCCATGAAGCCTTCATGTTTCTTCTTGACAGTGAATTGCTTTCTTCTGTACTACTTAATTAAGCATCTTATGCTTTTTGTTGTTGTTGTATGTATCATAATTACTTGCTTGTCTCCCTTACAGGTGAGAGTTTCAGGTCACACCTTATTTACCCAGCAGTGTTAAGCACACAGCAGGTACTCAGGAAATGTTTGTTGAATGAATCAATCTTACTTGTACCCTAAGTTCTCTTTCAAAGATCTAAGACTTATAAAAATCTGAATGGCTCTTATAGTTTTTGTACTTAATAAATTATGTAATTTCAAATGTATTGGAGTTAACGTTTCTCTTTGAGTGTTCATCTTATTGCAGGTATCACGCTAAGTGTGTTACATACATTATCTCAGTTAATTCCCACTACTCTGAGGTCCTCAAAAAAAGAAACTGTAGAAAGAATTAGAACTCAAAGACAGGCCTTCCTGGCTCCAAAGCTTTGTTAAATTTATATGCTTTGCTAAACTGTCTGTTGCGCCTACTCAGAAACTCGATATTGGTTTAAAAACTGTACATGTTCCAGGGTGCCTGGGTGGCTCAGTGGGTTAAAGCCTCTGCCTTCGGCTCAGGTCATGATCCCAGGGTCCTGGGATCGAGCCCCGCATTGAGCCCCGCATCGGGCTCTCTGCTCAGCAGGGAGCCTGCTTCCTCCTCTCTCTCTCTGCCTGCCTCTCTGCCTACTTCTAATCTCTGTCTGTCAAATAAAATAAATACAATCTTAAAAAAAAATTGTACATGTTCCATGTTGTGTAAATAGTCTCGGAATTCATTGGGTGATATGGTTCATCTTCATTTAAAGAATGCGGACAGCACTGAGTTACTTCTTAATGTTCTCAAGTTATAGTTCTTCTGTAGGAAACACTTGTTACAGCTTTTTGAATAAAGAAGTATTTTGTAACTAATGAGCATAATTTCCAAACTTAGGATATTATTTTTTGTATTGCCACTGTAATATGGAATCTATCCAAGTCATTTGTCAAAGCTGTCAAAGCCCATTCCCAAATTTATATTACTCTCTTTGTAAAGGCTTTAATTCAGTCATGTAGTTTCTGGGTTTTTTTTAGTGGACACTCATATAGTTTTTTATAGTTTTTATGGGTATCGTACAAATGTGCCATATTTTAATTTTTTGTAATTTCAATTTTGGTTATAGTTGTTTATAAAGATATGAATATATGAGAGCCACAAACGTTAGCTCTTTGGGAGCTTAGTTTAATTAGAGTTTTTTAATCTCAGCACTGTTGACATTTTAGGCCAGATATTCTTTGATTTGGGGGTTTGTCCTGCATATGGTAAAATGTTTAGCGGCATCCCTGGCCTCTACTCACTAAATACCAGTAATGATCCACCAAGTTGCAACAACCAAATATGTCTCCAGACATTCCCAAATATCCCCTGGAAGACAAAATTATCTCCCGTTGAAAACCATTATTTTGAAAAGATTTAGAACCAAAAAAATTACTTTTTTTTTTCTAGCTACCCCTGTTTAGAACAATTTTATTGAGGTATGATTCTTATAGAGGACAGCCAGTTAAAGATTACATTCACTGGTTTTTAGTATATTTACAGAGTTGTGCAGCCATCACTACAGTCTAATTTTAGGACATTTTCCTAGCCTCATAAAGAAACCCCAGTCATATTAGCAGTCACTTCCCATTTCTCCCGTCATATTAGCAGCTACTTCCCATTTCTCCCCCATTTCTCCCTCTACCCCTAGACATACCTGATTTTCTTTATATGTTTAGGAATATACACTCTCCTTGTCTTATAAAGCAAACCAGCTTCTTCTTCTTCTTCTTTTTTTTTTTTAAGATTTTATTTATTTATTTGACAGATAGAGACCAGAAGTGGGCAGAGAGGCAGGCAGGGAGAGAGAGGGGGAAGCAGGCTGCGTGAGAGCAGAGAGCCCAATGCGGGGCTTGATCCCAGGACTCTGAGATATGACCTGAGCCGAAGGCAGAGGCTTTAACCCACTGAGCCACCCAGGTGCCCCCTTATAGAGACTTTTGTTCTTTCCTGTGTATACCTTTAAAGACCCTTAGATTTATTTCGGCAGACACCAAATTTAATCTCTAGAGGAAATAAACCTAAATAGGCTGAGTTGAGAATCATTTTAGTATTCTTCAGAAAAGTAAGAAGTCTGGGGTGCCTGGGTGGCTCAGTGGGTTAAGCCTCTGCCTTTGGCTTGGGTCATGGTCTCAGGGTCCTGGGATCGAGCCCCACATCGGGCTCTCTGCTCAGCAGAGAGCCTGCTTCCCCCTCTCTCTCTGCCTCTCTGCTACTTGTGATCTCTGCCAAATAAATAAAAAATATTTAAAAAAAAAAAAAGTAAGAAGTCTCCCTGGCCCTCTGTGGCAAGTTTTATATTATAGAAATAAACAATTTTGTTTTTTTCTGATCAGTTCTAGTAGATAAACATGATTTCTAGTCTATATGTAAAAAACACAACTATGAAACACGTATACCTAAAGTAGCATCATGAACCTGTTGCTTCACTATTATTAAGTAGATTATTTTCAGAATAATTTAGAATTATTAGTTGAATAATTTAGAATTATTAGTTGAATTATTGGTAGTTGGCTTAATTTTTTAAAAAGATAGATCTTTTTGTTTTTCAAATTTGTGGGTCTATTTTACCTACAGAGAAATGTTACCTGATGCTCACTCTGAGAAAAAAATATGTAAAACTTTTTTTTTTCTCATAAGAAGTAAGGGCCAGTTGGATTATTTTGAGTCTGTTTCTTATCAGTAGTGTGGAAAAATTAATAACTGCCCTGTTTACCTCAAAGGGTTGGTAGGAAATGCTAAAAGAATCAAATCTGTAATAGTTGAAGGAAGTGGATAGTAAGATTGTACCTTCATTTTGTTATTTCTACTTGCTCCTCATGTTTCTGTTACTTTTAAATGTTATTATGGGGTCATAATTTCTTTAAATGTCATTTATAGCCTACTTCATAGGGGTTGAACAAGCCCTATTTCCTTTGGTTTTCATGTCTGTGGTTACAAATTATATAAAATATTTTCAACAAATAAGACAAAGTTTCCTTAATAAGTAGAGCTATTCAAAAGGAGAATCCAAGGGGCGCCTGGGTGGCTCAGTGGGTTAAGCCGCTGCCTTCGGCTCAGGTCATGATCCCGGGGTCCTGGGATGGAGTCCCGCATCGGGCTCTCTGCTCAGCAGGGAGCCTGCTTCCCTTCCTCTCTCTCTGCCTGCCTCTCTGCCTACTTGTGATCTCTCTCTGTCAAATAAATAAATAAAATCTTTAAAAAAAAAAAAAAAAAAGGAGAATCCAAGTAGACAAATGGCAAAGGACATGAACACTTAATTCAGAAAGAGTATTCAAATAGCAAGTAAACATTTCAACTCCATTAGGAATTTTTTAAAAATGCAGATAAAAGCAATAATGAAATGCCATATTGAATTACCAACTTTTTTTTTCTTTTAAGATAAATCTTTAATTATGTTACTAACACATGGAAACATTGTCTTTATTTTTTAAAAATGTACCTAGGGTAAGTAAAGCCAAAAAAGCTCCTGCTGATTTCATTCCATTCTTCAGATCCCCTTTTTGAAGTAAGCACTCTTAATCAGTTTGTTACATGTCCTTTCAGAACTTTTCCCATTTATTTATTACATGTGACTATCATTGTAGGATATCTGTAATGCTTGTAATGTAATCATCAGGAACTTTGATTGTTTAACTCAATCATATGTTTTAGAGATCTCTTAGGTTTGTATGTAAAGATTTTTCACATTCTTTTTAACTACTACACAACATTGCTGTAGTGTTAACTATTTTACAGTTCCTCAAGTATTCCCCAATTCATAACTATTTAGGTAGTTTCTGATTTTTTACTGTCCTAAATACTGATACAATGTATTCATATTTTCATAGTCTTTGGAAAAAGTAAAGCTAAGCAGAACAGGATTGCTGGAGAGGGAAGGCCATCCATAACTGTTATAAATAGAGCACTCTGGGTATAGGACACATGGAGAAGGTGATATTAGAATAAGGACTTGAAAGAAGTAAGAAGGTTGAACATACATGTGCTGAGGCAAAACCGTTCTAGGCCGAAAGAACAGAGTTCAAGGGCCATAAATTGGGATTATGCCTAGTGTGTTCAAGGAACGGTAAGGAGGAGCCAGAGCATGAGATTGAAGAGGTGATGGGTGGCCAGTTTATGTATAGGACTTTGTAGGTGATTATAAGCCCTTCAGTATTTGCTCTGAATACAGTAGGATGCGCTGTAGGATTTTAGGTAGAGAAGCAACACTATCTTTCTGGGAACTATGTTAAGAATGAATTTATGGAGTAGGACAGTGGTGGCAGTTAACAATTACAGTAGTCAAGCAGAAGAAAATCTTTGATTAACTTTAGCTTAGAATAGGGTGCAATTAGTGGAGTTGGGTGGAGAAGTGGTTGGATCCTGGATTTGTTTTGAAGGAGCACTCAGCAGGGTAGAGAATAAAGTATGAGAGAAAGACAGGAATCAAGAATAAGGATTATTGGGCGCCTGGGTGGCTCAGTGGGTTAAGCCGCTGCCTTCGGCTCAGGTCATGATCTCGGGGTCCTGGGATCGAGTCCCGCATCGGGCTCTCTGCTCAGCGAGAAGCCTGCTTCCCCCTCTCTCTCTGCCTGCCTCTCTGTCTACTTGTGATCTCTCTCTGTCAAATAAATAAATAAAATCTTAAAAAAAATAAAAATAAAAAAAATAAAAAAAGTAAAAAATAAGGATTATTTGGGGCACCTGGGTGGCTCAGTGGTTAAAGCCTCTGCCTTCAGCTCAGATCATGATTCCAGTGTCCTGGGATCGAGCCCTGCATGGGGCTCTCTGCTCGGCGGGGAGCCTGCTTCCTCCACTGTCTCTGCCTTCCTCTCTGCCTACTTGTGATCTCTGTCAAATAAATAAATAAAATCTTAAAAAAAAAAGAATAAGGATTATTCAACAGGTTTTGATCTAAGCAAAGGTGAAGATACATAGGTAAAGTTGTATCTTTGTCTTAAAAATTACAAAATTTTAATAATGATCAAGTTTATCAATATTTTCCTTTGTTTTGGAATCTTGCTTAAGAAAACCCTGTAGTTTGGGGCACCTGGATGGCTCAGTTGGCTAAGTGACTGACATTGGCTCAGGTCATGATCCCAGAGTCCTGGAATTGAGTCCCGCATCAGGCTCCCTGCTGGACAGGGAGTCTGCTTCTCCCTCTAACCTTCCCCTTTCTCATGTGCGTGTGCGTGCTCTCTCTCTCTCTCTCATCCTTTCTCTCTCTTATTCTCAGATAAATAAAATCTTAAAAAAAGAAAGAAAGAAAGAAAGTAAACCCTGTAGTTCTTCTGTATTTTTTTCTAATATTTTTTGTTTGTAGTTTTATTTTGCTTCTACTTTCAGTTGTTTTTTCTAAATACCTGTTTGCAGTTTACTTTTGTGAATGGTGTCAGATTGAGATCTGAACTTTCTCACCCCACTCCCATCCTCACAGCACACCAGATAGCCAGTAGTCCCAAGCCAAAATAAATCATTTTCTTCTTTTTCCTCTGATTTAAGATGTCATTTTTATCATAAATTGAAATCTCATATGGACATGAATCTATTTTAGAACCTGTATTCTAGTTGCTAATTCTCTTTCTAAGCCATTATTACATTGTTTTTAATTACTATAGCTTTGTAATACGTTTTTATTCTACTATTTTACTTTTGAGAATTTTCTTGCCTGATCTTTCACATGTTGAATCAGCTAGTAGTGTTTCTTGGAAAATTTATTATCTTAATTTATTATTGTGTTCGTATGAGTTGATTTTAGAAAAATGAACACATTTTTAAAATTTTTTTTTATTGAGAATTTTTTTTTTTTTTTTAAGATTTTGTCTATTTATTTGTTAGAGAGAGAGAGCACGAGCGAGCACAGGCAGAGAGGCAGGCAGAGGCAGAGGGAGAAGCAGGCTCCCCGCTGAGCAAGGAGCCCAATGCGGGACTCGATCCCAGAACACTGGGATCATGACCTGAGCCGAAGGCAGCTGCCCAACCAACTGAGCCAGCCAGGCGTCCCAAATTAACACATTTATAAAAGGAATCTTCCCTGTAAGAACATACATGTTTTTTATGTTTTCTTCCCCAAGACTTGCACATTTCTTTTTTTAAATTTATTTAAATTCAGTTAATTAACATAGGGTATATTATTAGTTTCAGAGACAGAGTTCAGTGATTCATCAGTCACATATAACACCCAGTGCTCATTACATCCCATGCCCTCCTGTAATATCCATCACCCAGTTACCTCATCCCACTAAACCCTCCCCTCCAGCAACCCTCATTTTGTTTCCTATGGCTAAGAGTCTCTTATGGTTCGCCTCCGTTATTTTCATCTTATTTTATTTTTCCTTCCTTTTCCTTGTGTTCATCTGTTTTGTTTCTTAAATTCCACATATGAGTGAAGTCATATGGTATTTGTCTTTCTCTTACTTACTTCACTTTAGCATAATACCCTCTAGTTCCATCCTGTTCATTGCAAATGACAAGATTCATTCATTTTAATGACTGAGTAGTATTCCGTTACACACACACACACACACACACACACACACACACACACACACACTCTTTATCCATTCATCTGTCGATGAACATCTGGACTCTCTATAAATAGTTCGGCTGTTATGGACATTGCTGCTATAAACATTGGGGTGCAGGTGCCCCTTTGGATTGCTACATTTTTATCTTTGGGGTAAATACCCAGTAGAACAGTTGCTGGGTAGTACAATTGTTGGGTCATAGGGTAGCTCTATTTTTAGCTTTTTGAGGAACCTCCATTCTGTTTTCGAGAGTGGCTGCATCAGCTTGCATTCCCACCAACAGTGTAAGAATGTTCCCCTTTCTCTGCATGAGACTTGCACATTTCTAATTAGATTGATTCTTGGGTATTCATGGTTATTGTTGCTATTACAAATGGAATTTTTTCTTTTTTTTTTAATTGAAAATTGCTGTTATAGAGGAAAGCTGTTGATTTTTTATGTTTATCTTGTATTTGGCAGTCTTGCTGAAATGTCTTATGTGTTCTAATAATTTGTCAATTTTCTAGAGTTCCCTTCCTCATTTATTTATTTTATCTTATTGCATTGACTTGCACCTTCATGATATATAGAATATTAAAGGCAGGAATAGGAATCACTTCTGTTAAAAACTATAGTGAGATATCAATTTTTTGTCTATTAAAGGTTTTTTTTTTGTTTTCATCTTACTGAATTTCTCTTGTGCATGAGATGCAAAAGTACTCTTATATACTTCTAGTGGGAAGTCAAATGAATGCAGCTCTTTTTATATGCTCCTGTGTTTTTTTTAATGGGTATGTAAAGTCTTCTAAGAGTGTTTCCATATCCTTTGACCTAGTAATCTCACTTCCAGGGCTCCATCTCTTGGAAGTAATAAGAACGAATATTTTTGTTCAAGTTGTTTATTATTTATATAGCTCTGGGTTACTTGTGTGTTTCAAAATAACCTTAATGTTTAATACCAGGGTAATGGTTTTGTAAGTTCTGGTATATGTGTATGATGGACTATTATACAATCATTATACTATTTCAAAAGGATTTGTAATAACATGGAAGCATTTACACTATTAAATAAGTAAAAAAGAACAGAATACGACAGATTGTTTACGTAGTAGTGTTGCATCATTATCAAAATGCAGAATAGATTAGAAGCAGATACACCAAAATGGTGATAGTAATAATCTCTGGGTAATAAATATATGCATGATTTTATTTTCTCTTTAATATTTTTCTCTAGTAAGTATGCATTGTTAAAATCAGAAGAAAAAACTTTAAGTGTATGTATCTGTAATACTAAACTGTATTTACCCTCTTCGAAATATGTGGAAAGGAAGAAATCTTGGCCCATTTCATTAAATGTCAAGATTGGTTATAATTATTTTTTAAAGTATATTCTGTTATACAGCAGGTTTTGCTGAATGTCCTAACACCTGTCACAGGCTAAAGCATGAATGTGAGAGAAAAGAAACACAGTAGTTTCAGTGGCAGGTTCTGACTTACACTTTGGGATGTACACTTAAATGATCTAAGTTCCGTATCGATGAAGCAGGAGATAATTATGGTATATGTCCACCTAACTCTTTTTCTTACTGTCTTGCCACCCATGTTAATGGGTCTTTTGCAAGCTAGGTATCATCTAGTAGCTTTGTGACCTGCTGCTGGCCTACTTTAGTAAGAAAGCTTGCTATGTTTATATGGATTTTAGTCCAGTGTGCCACGAAGTTTGCTAGCCATAGGACATAAAACCACACAGAGGCCCTCTGTCCTGAGCAGCTTTGGTTAGAAATATCTTGTGATTAATATTGTGATGGCATGAGAGGGTATCTAATAAGAGAAACCAGGAATACTCAGATTCTAATTCAATCCCCAAGGTCTCTTAGGGAGCTAAATATACTGAAACTCAAGTTAGAGTAGTACATTTATGGCTTAGGTGTAGGCCCCCTGTCTCAAAATTCAGAGAACTAGGTTACAGTTTATGGAACATGCTGTTTTTCTTCACTAGTTAGATCTACATTCCTTTCTTCCTTTAAGCTTAAATTCAAGTATCTTAGTACTGTTTTGAGGCAAAAGACCACTCCTGCTGTTGCTCAAGGAAAATGTGCAAGAAACAGAGTTTCTCCTAAATAACCATTCTAGATGTTCCTGAGTATCTAGTGACCTAATATCATGTCACCTACTAAACAACTGGTGCCCGTTACCCTTGGCCCAGTTTTTGTACTTGGGGAAAAAAAGCAGAACAAATAAGGAAAGGAATAGGAAAGATGGCCTGGTTGTTCCAAGCAGCCTTGGAATTTTTTGTTTGTTTGTTTGTTTTTACCTCTGATATCATGTAAGGAAAAGAAAAGAAGGGTCACTCTACGTTCCATCATGATGCGTAGTTACAGTACCAAGAAATCTTGAGTTATGTGTAAGATTATGTGGTAACAGAAACTTTACAGATTAGAGTTTCAAAAGGGCATTAATTTTTTCCTTCAGACATTTTAATAACTATTGTAGTTTGTTTCTGTAATTACTTGTCTTTCCCATTTTCACCAGCACTATCATTGGCACAGCTTCTTATATTTTTAAAATCTTTATTATTATTATTAATTTTTCCTTGACAAATTGAACACAAAGTCATTGCAGCAAACCAACTGCTTTTCCTATCTAACAGCTTTTTTGTGTGCTTATTTTTTTTATAGTCCTAATTTTACAGATTGAATTATAAGTAAAATAGTGGTCTTAATTGATACAGATTTCATTGTCTAATTTATAAGTCATCCCGTACCCAACTTACCCTATAAAAAAGGTGACATTTGAGGGGAAATTTCTGTACTCATAATTTCAACTCAATACAGTGGCAACATCCACTAGCACATGGACCAGTCATTTGTTCTTAAGTTTTAACATTCTCAGGCAATCCATTTTTAGGAATGGAAAAAACAGGAGGTGTATTTTGCTCCTCAGAAACAAGAGTATATGATCTCTTGGGAAGACAAAACAAATAAACATTTACAGTATATGTTCACCATGTAGTTTGCCCATTGATATAATGAAATTTATGCACAGGATGTTATAGAAAAAGAAAGAAGAGGTTTCTGACCTAGATTCAGAAGGACACCTGTCAGGAAAACTTCCCAAAGGGAATGACACATTAAATGAGTTCTGTAAGATGAATTGAGCTTTTGTCAGACCAACAGAGATGGAAATTCGGCATGGGAAAATATGTTGGATACTGGCTGCATAAGTCAAAGGCCCAGAGACAATTAAGCTTGGAACATTAGAGGAAGTAGGAGTTCAGTGTAGCTGGTGTTGAGAGTGGGGACGGTGGAGGATTCCTGAGATGAAGCTATAAAAGTGAGCAAAAGCTAGATTATGAAGAGCTTTTTTACATCCTGTGCCAAGAAATGTTGACTTTACTGTGAATGTATTGAAGAATCATTGGGGAACTAGATTTGCATCTGCATTATGAAATTGGAAAGGACAGAACTGGCATAATGGTGATAAGAACCTGTTCTAATGTATTGGCAATAAGGATGGAGAAAATGGACAAATCTGAGGTACCTTGAAGAGGTATACTCAACAAGGACTGCTTTTATTGTAAGTAATACATGCAGGGGAAAGAATAGCTTTTGGAGTTACTAGACCTGGATTCAAATCCCAGCTCTGTCGCTTACCTGTTTTGTGACCTTGGGTGTTTTATGTACCTCTCAGTACTTTAGTTTTCCTTTTTATTTTCTTTTTTAAATTTTGTTTATTTGAGAGAGAAAGTACAAGTAGGGGAAGAGGGAAAGGGCGAAGCAGGCTCCCCCACTAAGCAGGGAGCCTGTTGGGCTTGATCCCAGGACTTCGGGATCATGACCTGAGCCGAAGGCAGACACCCAACCAACTAAGCCACCCAGGTGCCCTCAGAACTTTAGTTTTCTTAACTTAAAATAGGGACAGCAGTACTCAATCTACAGGGATGTGAGGAGCAGGTAAAATAGCAGATGTCAGACATCCAGTAACTAATTATAAAATGATAGCTCCTGTTGTGGGGGTAGAAGGAGATGGAGGAGAGTTAAGAATGGCTTCAAGTTTTCAGTTTGGGCAGTGAGAAGGAACTAGTTTACAAGAGTAGGATAATTGGTCTGATTCCTAGACACATTGCATGTGAGAAATCTGTTGGACATATTCCCTGCCAGATGACAGTAAGAGTATGACACTTGAGAGAGATTTAAGCAGAAGATACAGATTTGAGAGCCATCAGCTCACACATAGTAGTAAAATTTATGAAAGTACATGAGATAACCCAAGGAGAGAGTGAGAATGAGAAGAAAATTCAGAAAACTGGAAAAATGGCCTAGGAAAGACATCAGTGTGGGGATGGTTAGAGAAATAGGAGGAACACCAGTGGTGAGTAGTTACCAGTGAAGGACAAGGAAAGCATTTCAAGGAGAGTGTAGCATAAACAGCTTCACATGCTCCAGAGAGCTGAAACAAGATCAAAGAGTATCTTTGGGTTTACAAATTATAAATTGTTAATTCTGATTGTCATGATTTTAGTAGAGTGCTTGGTTGGCCATACAGTTTTTTGTTTTTTTTTTTAAAGATTTTATTTATTTATTTGACAGAGAGAAATCACAAGTAGGCAGAGAGGCAGGCAGAGAGAGAGGAGGAAGCAGGCTCCCCGCCGAGCAGAAAGCCTGATGTGGGGCTCGAACCCAGGACCTGGGATCATGACCCGAGCTGAAAGCAGCGGCTTAACCCACTGAGCCACCCAGGCGCCCCTGGCCATACAGTTTTAAGTAGTTTGAGGAGAGAATGGGAAATGAGGAGTAAAGGCAACAAGTGTGGATAAATCTTTTTAAATATATGACACAGGTGCCTGGCAAGCTCAGTCAGTGGAGCATGTGACTCTTGATCTGCAGGTTGTGAGTTTGAGTTCCATGTTAGGTATAGAGATTACTTTAAAATCTTTTAAAAAATTAAAAATGTGATAAAAGCTTAGATTTAAATGCTTATAATGGCTAACAGAGAGAAAGGGGTTTCTCGGAATGTAAGGAGTTAATAACTCATTCAGTCAAATTTTAAGGAGAACAGAATGGTTGATTGTGTCAAATGCAGCAGTGAGAAAATACACATTGGATTTGACCGTTAAGGAGGAAGTCTGCGAACCAGGAGTTAGGTCTTTGTGGTGGAGTCCTTTGAATGCCAGACTTTGTCTGATGGGGAATGACTGAAAGTTAGTGAGCATGGAAGTGATATGATCAGAACGGCATTTTAAGATTTTTCTGGAAACAGTTTGAAGGATGAGATAGGAGATGTGAGTCCCATGTAGGCTAGTAGAGGCATAAAGTAATACCAACCTGGACCAGGGTGATGGTTCTGGGGACAGAAAGATAAGACGAATGTAAGAGCTATTATTATGCTTTTATGTGCCTTTTAACTTGGCTATCATATGGATATAATTAATAGGTAAAGGAGAACTTTAGTTAAAAGTTGATGTTTTAATGTTTCAAGTGTAGGTAATAAGGAGAGTGGTAGTTAACATTTAGCAAAACAGAATTATTAGTAGGAGCAAGTTTTGAAGATGAATTAATTTTTAAACATTCCTTTAGTAAGCTTATGTATTGAGTGGGTACTGTGTGTTGAGTAGTGTTCCATATGCTGGAGACAGCAGTGAACATGATAGGCAAGATCTGTGCTCTCATGGAACTTAACATTCAGAAGTGAGGTGAAGACAAAAAAGTTTAAACAAGGACAAGATAATCTAATCCAAGTAAGATGAAACTTGGTGATGATACAGAAATGGTAGTCCATTTTAGATGATGTGATCAGGAACTTAGAATATTACTAAGGAGTCAGTGGTGCAGAGATTTGGGTGCCAAGGCATTCCCACCCAGACTGGAGAGGATGTGCAGAGGCCCCAAGAAGGGAATGAGCTTGATTTGTTTGAGGGCTAGAAAAAAAGGCCAGTTTGTCAGGAGCAGAGTGAACAGGGGAGAGACTGATAATATGTGATGAGGTTTGAGGGTGTGTAGCATTAAACTTGAGTAACCTAGAAGCTTTGGTAAAGAATTTGATGATTTAGGGTCACCTAGGTGGCTCAGTCGGTTAAGTGTCTACCTTTGGCTCAGGTCATGATCTCGGGGTTCTGGGATTGAGCCCCACGTTGGGCTTCCTGCTCAGCCGAGGGCCTGCTTCTCCCTTTCTCTGCCGCTCTGTCTACTTGTGCTGTATCTCTCTGTCAAATAAATAAAGTCTTAAAAATAATAAAATAAAATGAAAGAGTTTGGTGATTTATACTTGACTGGTAGCAGTGGAAATGAAAGAAAACTAACACTGAGCTATGTTGAACTGTCTAGGACAGCTAGGTGAAGAAGTCAAGAGAGTTGTCAGGCTTAAATATATAAATTCAAATATGATTGGCTTAGTACTATTCATTTCAATAACTTGCCACGTTGTTTAGGCGTTGAACAAATAAATGCTCATAATATGAAGGGTTGAGAAATCTATCACAGAAATGGTCTAAGGAATGGGATCTAAGGGATCTAAAGATCTAAGGAAGGATCTAAGAATGACCAGGCAGTGATCGGGGATTCCTAGCACTTCTTTGACGTAGTAAAGGACATTTTAAATACCACTGCAGCCTGAAAGGAATGACCTAGTGTTGTATGAACAACAGCAGGAAAAATTAAGTATTCAGAAGATACATAGAGGTATAAAAATTAAACTTTACACGTGTGTATTGTTTTAAAGTTTACAAAGTCTTTACCCTTTAGGAAATCAACTTGATCTTCATAAAGAACTCTCTGAAGTAGATAGGAGACAGAAATTTTAGAGAGGTCAGCATTATTAAGAGGTGAGGAGGCTTGAGGATATTCAAGTGCATGATCTTTGAATGGCACATGAATTTATGACATCTGACTTTACTTGCGTTGCTTTACCTATCACAGTATGTTAATTCAAAAATGATCAGAAATTTAAATTTAGTAGAAAAACAAAAATGTATCCTTACTAAAACAGTACAAAAGACATATATTTTTTATTTGTATTATAGTTATTGGTGCTATTCCAAAGGTTTCAGAGTGTTTCGAATACACAGGAGAATGAGACTGACTTTGGCTGAGACAATCAGAGGTTTAATTTTGTTTAGAAAGTGTGTACTCTTTCCTCATGCACTAATTTTTCTTTTCCTGGGTGCTCTGTGTGTTTCAAGTATTACATATGCAGCTTTGAAATAAGCCCTTTTATTTTACACTCAATTCTCACGTGTTTATTTCTGCTACCATATTTTATTCTTGTGTTGCCACCCAATTCAGTGGAAACTCAGCAGTAATGGTTAACAAATGAACAGTTATGTGCCAGGCACTGTGGTAAGGGGTTTGTAAAAATTAACTTGTTCAATTCTTACATCAGCTCTCAGAGGTGGGAGCATTAGTTTACAAATTGGTGTTTTCTGCTATTCCAAACCTAATACAGAGAAAGAACCATGATGAAAGAAAGGATCATTATAAGGCATACTCACTTGCGCTTCAGGGTCAGTTTAAACCATAAAGTAGATGGGGCTTTTTTGGTTATATTATATATTATTTATCATAGTTTGTTTTAAGTGAAAAAGCCAAGTTGGTATATGTACTAACCTGAGAAGAAAAGTTAAGTCCTAAGATACATGAGTGAATAAAGTAGTAATACCCAAAGTGTCTGTTTTATGATTATAGCGATAGTATGTAATAATCATGGATGGTTTTACATTTTAAAAAACTACTTAACTCACTGTGCATAATAAAAAAGATTCCTCAATAAAGATATGTTTGCTTATTTTTAAATTATGGAGGAATGAGAAATATCTATAAAACTTAATCATTTGTTTAGTTACTTCTCATTCCTATATTTTCTTGGAGTGAATGGGTATGTTGCTTACTGTGGAAATGGCTACAGCATCTTTCATCTGAGGATCTCAGAGTGCTTTTCAAATAATAACTCATGAATTCCCAGAGCACTTTGGTGAGGTAGGTAGGTAGGTGGCAAATATTATTATCTTCATTTTACAGATGGAGAAATTAAAGCCACCAGGGGGTTAAATGATTTATGTATAGTCCCACCAGCCTGATACAGAGGCAGCCTGAGCTACTTAAATGAGAATATTATAATTTAGGAGGATTTGCGTAGTAAAAATCAACCCCTTTGCTGTTGTATTTTACACAGATTAACTATTAAAACAAATATGTTAGCTTTAAAATGTCCACATGGAATTTTTTTTAATCCTTTCTTTAGAAATAGAAAACATTATAATACTCTTTCCCCCTCCCCCCCAATTTTTAGGTCAGCAGCAAGGACAAGATGGAGTAAAGGTCCAACAAGCCACCATAGCTCCTGTAACTGTAGCAGTTGGAGGAATTGCTAACGCAACGATAGGTGCTGTTAGTCCTGACCAACTCACACAAGTGCATTTGCAGCAAGGCCAGCAAGCTTCTGATCAAGAGGTGCAGCCTGGCAAGAGGCTTCGAAGAGTTGCCTGTTCCTGTCCTAATTGTAGGGAAGGAGAAGGAAGGTAAATGCTCTATTACCAACTTTATCTCTCTGGAAGGCATAAAATAGTTAAAACCAAGCCATTGGCTGGGTACTTTGATCACTAGGATATCACTAATTTTGTACCACGAAGTTGAGATACAGTGTTGTTATGACAGGGATTAAATTGAGCTAGTCTAGGAGTGGAGTTTTAGTCATCTTCTGCCATGCACCTTGTACTTTTTAAAATGGTCTTCTTGTTTCATTTATTATGTAAAAATTTTAATTTTATTGATAGAAAATTCACATACCATACAATTCCCTCAGTCTACATTTCATTAGTTTTTAGTATGTTCACATGGCTGTGCATCCATCCTCACAATTTAAAACATTTTCATTACCTCAGAAAGAAACCCCTGTATTCCTAAGACCTCACCCCCTCATCCTCCAATCCTCCCAGCTCTAGGCAACCATTGAACAAATTTCTGTCATTATACATTTGCCATTTTGGACATGCATATAAATGGAATCATATAGTATGTGATTTTTTCGTGACTGGTTTCATTTACATAGCATAATATTTTTTAAGGTTTATCCATATTATAGCATGTATTAGATACTGGTACTTCATTCTTTTAAATGAACAAATAACAACCCATTGTATGGATACACAGTATTTTACTTATCTATTAGTTGATAGACACTTGGAATTTTTCCACCTTTTGGCTGCTGTGCTGCTGTAAACACTACAAATTTTGGTGTGGACATAGGCTTTCATTTCTCTTGGGCGTATACCTACGAATGGAATTAATGATCCATATAGTAACTCTAAGTCTAACCATTTGAGGAACTGCCAGGTGGTTTCCCAAAGTAGGTATACTGTTTTTACATTCCCACCAGCAGTGTATGAGAGTTCCAGTTGTTGCCAACACTTGTTTTAATTTGGCTTTTTGATTACAGCTTTCCTAGAGTGTATGAAATGGTATCTCAGTATGGTTTTAGTTTGCATTTTTTTGATGACGTCCTTTAGTCAAGTATGTTTTCATGTGCTTTGCTTATTGGCCATTTGCATATCTTTGGAGAAATGTCTCTTAAGATCTTTTGCCCATTTTAAGAAAAAAAAAGCGAGACGCCTGCATGGTTCAGTTGGTTGAGTGTCCAACTCTTGTTTCAGCTCGGATCATGATTTCAGGGTCCTGGGATTGAGCCCAGTGTGGAGCTCCACGCTCAGTGGGGAGTCTGCCTGAGGATTTCTCTCCCACTCCCCCTCCCCCTGCTTGGGTGCTATCTCTTTCTCACTAAAATGAATGAATGAATCTTTATTAGATTTTTAAAATTAAATTGTAATAGCTCTTTATATATTTTAGATACAAGTCCCTTATCAGTTATATGATTTGCTGATAGTTTCTCCCATTCTGAGAGTTGTCTTTTTACTTTCTTGATATCACTATCAAAGAGACAGTTGTCATTCCCTGTGAATTTTAGAATCAGCTTGTTAGTTTCTACCTAAGGCAGATGGAATTCTGATGGGGGGTGGTATGGAATTTTTAGATCAACTTGAGGAATATTGCCAACTCAGCAGTATTGTCCTCTGATACTTTCCATGGTATGTGTTTTTCTGTTTATTTAGATCTCTGATTTCCTTTGACACTGTTTTGTAGTTTTCAGAGTGTAAGTTCTGTACTTATTTTGTTAAATTCATTCCTAAGTATTTTATTCTTTTTGAGGCTATTGTAAATGGAACTTTTTTCTTTATTGTTCATTGCAAGTGTATAGAAATACAGTTAATTTTTGTTTACTGATTTGTATCTTATGACCTTACTGAACTTAGTTTTTTAGTGGACTCATTAGGGATTTTCTGTATGTAAGATCATGTCGTCTGCAAATAGAGATAGTTTTACCTAATCCTCTCCACTTTGGATGATATTTATTTCTTTTTCTTACCTAATTGTTCTGTCCAGACCTATAGTATAATGTTGAAAAGAAGTGGCAAAAATGGACATCTTTGTTTTGTTCCTAATCTCAGGGGGAAAGGGTCCAGTCTTTCACCATTAAGTATGATGTTAACTCTGAGCTTTTCATATATGCCTTTAATTAAGAAAGTTCCCTTCTATTCTTACTTCATTGTGTTTTTGTCATGAAAGGTTGTTGGATTTTGCCAGATGCTTTTCTGCATCAGTTGAGATGATTGTGTAGTTTCTGTGTTTTATTCTGTCAGTATGGTGTGTTATATTGGTTGTCAGATGTTAAAGTACTTTGGCATTTGTGAAATAAATCCAACTTAGTCGTGGTACATAATTTATATATTGCTATTTTCAGTGTGCTAGTATTTTCTTAAGGATTTTTGTGTTCATGTGTTCATGAGAGATAATCGGTTTGTTGTTTTCTTAAAATGTCTTTGTTTGCTTTTGGTAAGGGTAATACGGGCTTCATAGAATGAGTTGGGAAGTGTTCCCTCCATTTTTTTTTTTTTTTTTAATTTTGGGAAGAACTGGTAGTAATTCTTTAAATATTTTGCAGAATTCACCAGTGAAACTGTCTAGGTCCTGGGCTTTTCTTATGGGTATTTATTTGACTACTAATTCAGTCTCTTCACTCTTAAGGGTTTTTTCCTGATTGATTGATTTTTCTTGAGTCAGTCTTGGTACTTGGTGTCTTTTTGGGAATTTAATCTATCTCATCTAAGTTATTTAAGTAATTGCTATATGGTTATTGGTTATTCTTGGTATTCTTTTATAACTTTTTATTTCTATAAGGTTGATGATGAGTCTTCTTTGATTTTAGATTCTGATTGTGTCTTCTCTTTTTTTCTTGGCCAGTCTACCTGAAGGGTTGTTAAGTTTTGACCTTTTCAAAAAGTCACATCGGCTTTTGGTTTCATTGATTTTTCTCTGTTGTTTCTGCATTCTCGGTTTCATTAGTTCCTGCTCTATTCTTTATTATTTCCTTCCTTCCGTTTGCTTTATTTTAGATTTAATTTGCTTTTTTCCATTTCTTAAGATGGAAGGTTAGTGATTTAAGATCTTTTTTAATGTAGGCATTTACAGCTAAAACTTTCTCTCTAGGTATTGCTTTACATGTATCCCTTGAATTTTGGTATGATGTGTCTTCATTCATCTCAAAGTATTTCCTGCTTTCACTGTGGATTTCTTTTTTGACCATTGGTTATTTAGGAGTGTATTGTTTAATTTCTAGATATCTGGGAATTTTCCAGTTTCCCCCAATAGTTGATTTCTAGTCTCATGGCAAAGTGGTCATACTTTGCGTTATTTCTGTCTTTTATTGAGGTTTCATAGCCTAGTGTATGATTTATCTTGGGAGAACATTTTATGTGCACTTGAAAAGAATGTGTATTTTGTTGCTGTTTGGTGGAGTGCTTTGTGCATGTCTGTTAGGTCAAATTTATCAAGTCTTCTGTTTCCTTACTGCTTTTCTGCCTAATTGATTTACTTTAATCTACCTGTATCTTTCTGTCTTTAAATGTGAACTGTGTCACCTGTAGACAGCATGTAGTTGGATCTTGGTTTTTTGTTGTTGTTGTTGTTGTTGTTTTGTTTTAAGATTGATTTATTAGAGAGCGAGCGAGCAAGAGTGAGGGAAGGGGTAGAGGGAGAGACTCTTCAAGCAGACTCCTGGCTGAGTGTGAAGCTGCATGTAGGCTAAATCCAATGGCCCATGAGACCATGACCTGAGCCAAAACCAAGAATCCGATGGGCTCTTAAATGACTGAGCCACTCAGATGCCCCTGTTGGTTTTTTGGTTTTTTTGTTAATCCAATCTGACCAAATGTGTTTTTTGATTGGATTGTATAATCCATTAGATGTTGTTGATATGGTTGAATTTATGTCTTTCATTTTGCTTTTTGTTTTTTGTGTCTCATGTCTTTTTCTCTCTTCCTCCTTTACTGCTCTCTTTTGCATTAAGTGAATATAATATAGCACTTTAATTTGTAAAATAGTATTTTAATTTTGTTAATAATTTTTTCACTGTATTATTTTAGTTATTTCCACAGTAGTTGCTCTTGACCTCACCATATATGTCTTGTCATAATCAATTTAAGGTTAATAGTAATTTACTTCCAGTGAATTATAGAAGTTATTTCTTTATAGGTCTATTCCCTTTTGCTTCTTCTTGCGATGTTATTTTTATATGTTATGTACTATTATGTATATTGTTACAGTATACATTATGTCTATAAGTGTTACCAATTCAATAATACATTGTTATAAATTGTTACTTTATATAATGTTATGTCTTTAAAAGAAGTTGAGAGGCCAGAGGGTTATCAGGATCACCAAGAATAATTTGGAGGTTGCTAAGGACTTTTTTTCAAGTGTTTTCACATCTGACCAAGAACTCTGACATTTGGGTTGGGGGGCAAGAAGTTGAGAGAAGATGAGCAAATATATATAACTTTTGCTATGTTAATTTTATCACTAAAATTTTATCACTTTTTATTTTTTCCTGATACTTGAGTTCCTTTCTGGCATCATTTTCTTAGCCCACTGCATCTTTGCTCCCACCTCCCTGCCTTGTGCTGTTACTGGAAAAATATTTAATATATACATTTCTATAATGTTATGGGTTTGACAATACATTTTACACATATTATTTTATAAAATTTACTTTTTAAATCTGCTAAAACAAATAATGCGCCTATGCTGTCCTCTGTAATTACATAATTACCACTGCTGGTGCTCTTTTGTTTCTTTGTGTACATTTGAATTACTCTCTGGGTTCAGTTGCTACAACCTGAAGAACTTCAGTTTCTTGCAAAGCAGGTCTGCTCAATATCTTTATTTCTGCTTCATTTTTTAAAGGTAGTTTTTGCTGGATAGAGTCTTCTTGTTTCAGTTTTTTTTTTTTTTTTTTCCTCTTGAGTACTTTGCACATGTTTTCACCCTGCTTTTTGACCTCCATTGTTCTGCTGAGAAGTCAGTTCTTTCTTTTACTGCGGTTCCCTTGTAAGTGAGGAGTTATTTTTCCCTTGCTGCTTTCAAGATTTTAGCTTTGGGTTTCAGGATTTTTAGCATATAAAGTATCTATTTGTGGATCTGTGCAGTTACACTACTTGGAGTTTGTTGAGCTTCCTGCATGTGTACATCCATGTTTTCAGTAAGTTTATTAAGTTTTCAGCCATTATTTCTTTGAATATTTTTTTTTGCTGCATTCTCTCTCCCCCGCTCTCCCCGCTCCCTCCTCTCTTCTCTGCTTCCCTCACTCATTACTTTGGTGTCCCACATTTCTTAGGTACCCTGTTCATTTTCCTTTGTTCTTTTTCTTGTCTGTTTTTGGATTGCATAATCTCTATTGATCTATGTTGATTTTTGTTATTTTTTCTTCTGAGTCCCTCTAGTAAATTTTTTATTTCACTTGTACTTCTCATCACCACAGTTTCCCATTTTTTTAATCATTTGTAACTATTCATTGATATTCCCCATTTGATGTGACATTGTTATTTTTTTTTTTTTTAAGATTTTATCCATTTATTTGCCAGAGAGATCACAAGTAGGCAGAGAGGCAGGCAGAGAGAGAGGGGGAAGCAGGCTCCCTGCTAAACAGAGAGCCCGATGTGGGGCTCGATCCCAGGACCCTGAGATCATGACCTGAGCTGAAGGCAGAGGCCCTAACCCACTGAGCCACCCAGGTGCCCCTCATGTGACATTGTTATTATTCTTTGCTTCTTTAATCATGGTGTCCTTTAGTTCATTATAGCAACTTAGTACTGCCTCCCCTGCCTTTCCCCATCTCTGGCTTATTATTATTGTTCGCTTGCTTATTTAGTGACTGGCTGGGTTATTCTGGTGAAGACCCCCCCCCCCCCCCCCCCAATGAAGCGTGTTGCTCCTCAGTGGATGCAGAATCAGGTTTGCTTAGTGACCCTTGATGACAGTGGTTTGGGCAAGAATCTTTGACAGTCCTTTCCCTGACCACACCCAGCTATTAAACTCCGCTAATTGTCAACTGATTGCTCTATTGTTTTCAACAGTGCCCTGTAACATAGATTACTCTACAGACTGATCTGTTCAGATTCTTTTTTTTAATTTATTAACATAATTACATATAATATATTATTTGTTCTGGAGTACAGGTCTGTGAATCATCAGTCTCACACAATTCACAGCACTCACCATAGCACATACCCTTCCCAGTGTCCGTAACACAGTTACCCCCTCACTCCTTCCCTCCCCATCCCCCAGGAACCCTCAGTTTGTTTCCTGAGATTAAGAGTCTCTTATGGTTTCACTCCCATGGTTAAGTCTCTTATGGTTTGTCTCCCTCCCTAGTCCCATCTTGTTTCATTTGTTCCCCCCTACCCCCCATGACCTCCTGCCCTGCCTCTCAAATTCCTCATATCAGAGAGATCATAGTAATTGTCTTTCTCTGATTGATTTATTTCACTTAGCATAATGCCCTTTAGTTCCATCTACCTCATTGCGCGTACGGCAAGATTTCATTTTTTTGATGGCTGCCTCGTATTCCATTGTGTGTGTGTGTGTGTGTGTGTGTGTGTGTGTGTGTGTGTGTGTGTGTGTTTGTATGTACACCACATCATCTTTATCCATTCATCTGTTGATGGACATCTAGGTTCTTTGCATAGTTTGGCTATTGTGAAATTGCTACTGTAAACATTCGGGTATATGTGCCCCTTCAGATCCCTACATTTGTATCTTTAGGGTAAATACCCAGTAGTATGATTGTTGGGTCATAGGGTAGCTCTATTTTCAACTTTTTGAGGAACCTCCATACTGATCAACAGGTCTGTGTTTGAGATTTATTCTGACTCTAGAGGACTACTCCCAGCTGCCTCTTTTCTCCTTTCTGACAACCTAGCCAGCCAATAGTTTTGCCTGTTTCTCCAGTGTGTCTATCAGTCTCCTCCCGTTTGTGTTTTGCAACAGTCTGCACTATTTTTAAGAGTGCCCTTAGGCTCAAATGTTTTCACACTTTGTTTGCAAATTAATTCAATTCCTTGGGAAGAAATTTAGAGTTCTGTTTTATGCTGTGTTCTCTCTCTGGCTAGGATCTCTTTGTTAAGGCTCCTGAACTTGGGGTTGGGATAGTGGCACATTTCTATCTTGAGTGGAGTCCCTGCTCTAGGAGCTGAGTGTTTGGTGGCAAGGGAGAAGCAGTAGCTTCAGGTTTTCTTGGCTTGCTTCTGTTGACTTCACAGTTCTAATGTATGCACTAAATGTGACCTCGGTCAAGGATGATCTGTACTGCACTACTCTCATTGTGCCCTATCCAAGGCAGAGCCAAGGTCTCAGGAGTTGGGTTTGGGCGGGAGAGGAGAGTTCTCTGTTCCCTACCTGTCAGCCATACTTGCCCGGAACTTAGCCTCAGCAACAGATAACTGGGAGTAGAATGAGAAATTCTGACATCCTCCCCCTTCCTGGGGAGATAACCCTCCAACTGGGAGGCGAGAAGAGGAAACCCTGCTCTTGGTTGTACCAGTCTAGAGTGTTTTATGTCAAAGGAGGTGACAGGGCAGAGGGAGAGAGGGTTGGGTTTTGGTTCAAATACCACAGACCATCACTGTTCTTACTCTTTTTTTCTTGAATATTTATTTGTTTATGTGCTGTATGCTCATGAAACCATTTCCAGAGACTGTACATAGTATTTGTTTTATTTTTTATAATTTTCACTGGGGAGTAAGCCCATGGAGCTCTTCATGCTCTCTTGCAGGAAGTGAAACTCTGAACCTTACTTTTTTAAATGGGGATTACCATTCTTTTTGGTATTTAGACAAGAATTTTCAAGTGTCTTGAAAAGCTTACAAATTTTCTCCCCCGCAAGGGAAGAGCCTATTAGGGAAGGAACATGAAGTCCATGGTGAACATGAACTCTGTGGGATAAACATGTTTTCACAGCAGTTTTGGGTTTAGTACATAACTCTTTTTTTAACTGAAAATTTTCTGATTTTTAACTACAGTTGCAGCATCATGATTTTAAAAACACATTCAGATATGCATCATTTAAAAACCTTGATTCCCTTTTATTTTTCCATAATTACAAGCTTGGTGTTTGGGAGTGTAATTAATGTTTGGGTTTTGTTTTTGTTAGAGGCAGTAATGAACCAGGAAAAAAGAAACAGCATATCTGTCACATTGAAGGATGTGGAAAAGTTTATGGCAAAACATCTCACCTACGAGCACATCTTCGCTGGCATACTGGAGAAAGACCTTTTGTATGCAATTGGATGTTTTGTGGCAAAAGATTCACAAGGAGCGATGAGCTTCAGAGACATAGAAGAACCCATACAGGTTAGTTGGTTTATTTTAGGGCATGTACATTTTACTTATTTTTTAGTGTTTAGATGAAAATTGTAGGATAGTTTAGCTGTCAGTTTGTAAATACACAAATTAAAGAATTCACTTTAGTGATTTTATGAAAGATGTCTAAAATCAAATTTTTTACCTTTAGATAAAATATATCTCAGAAAAAATTTCTGAGATATATTTTATCCTGCGTTTTTAGATTTATCAACATAATGACATAACGAAGTATATTCATTTCCATTTGCTTATCTTGTTGTATTAGCAGGTTGAATTCACATATATTAGTTTTTATGAGTATTTAAATAAGTGAAGAGAATTAAATTATGATGTTATTGGTGACCTTTATTAGTTTTGGGTTTGTTTTTTGTTTTTGTTTTTTTTTTACAATTTAGAAAAATGAAGTGTCAAGGATAATATGACAACAAATATATACCTCTCACTTAGAACTGACAGCTGTTAATATATTATTTTTTAATAAGACAAATTATACAAAGTTGACATTTTCTTTGTCCCCTCAAAGACAATAGCTACTATGAATTTAAAGTATAAGTTTTTAGTACAGTTTTAATACTCTTACATATATTATTGATGGATATATATGTAGAATATTATTTTATGTGTTAAGAAAGTTTACCTAAGTGTTACAGTATCATAATTTCATTTATCATTATGTTTTAAGATCTGAGTTCATATATGTGTTCATATAAATGTATTATACATGTTTATAGTACTTTCTTTTTTTTTTTTTTAAAGATTTTTATTTATTTGACAGAGAGAGATCACAAGTAGACGGAGAGGCAGGCAGAGAGAGAGAGAGAGGGAAGCAGGCTCCCTGCTGAGCAGAGAGCCTGATGCGGGACTCGATCCCAGGACCCTGAGATCATGACCTGAGCCGAAGGCAGCGGCTTAACCCACTGAGCCACCCAGGCGCCCTGTTTATAGTACTTTCTAACTGCTATATAGTATGCTGTTACGTAACTGTACCATACTGTATTAATCCATTCCTTCTACTGCTTAAATTGTCATTAGGCTTTTTGCTACCACTTTATTATGTGAACATACAGTGAACATGTATGTGAAGTAGAATTATTGAATCACGGAGAATTTATGTGTTTTGCTATGTAACTGCTAAAGAATCTCTGAAATGGCTGTTAACACCTCTGCCTCACTAGCAGTGACTGAGAGTTTCCCCTTTGCCATGTGTTCATCAATACTCAGTAGTGTTAGCCTTTGAAAATTGTCAGTCTGGGGCACCAGGCTGGCTCACTTGGTAGAGTATGCAACTCTTGGTAGTGAGTTCAAGCCTCATGTTGGGTGTGGAACCTTCTTTAAAAAATAAATAAAACATGCTTACTGCTTAAAAAAAGAAGGAGAAGAAGAAAAGAAAGTTTTTGTATATCTAAAATGATTTCTGGGATGCCTGGGTGGCTCAGTGGGTTAAGCCGCTTCCTTCAGCTCAGGTCGTGATCCCAGGGTCCTGGGATCGAGTCCCGCATCGGGCTCCTTGCTCAGCAGGAACCTGCTTCTCTCGCTGTCTCTGCCTGCCTCTCTGCCTTTCTCTCTGCCTGCTTGTGTGTACTTGCTTGCTCTCTCTCTCTCTGGCAAATAAATAAAACCTTAAAAAAAATAAAATGATTTCTCATTTTTTAAAGTAGCAGCTTTCTTGGTTATCTATGAGAGTAAGCATCTTTTCATGTTTGTTGGTCATTTACATATATGTTTTTGTTGATTATTTCTTGCTCACTTTGGGGGGGTGGTTTCATTTTTCTTTCTGATTTATATATTGTCATTTCCCCCTGTATTGCTAGTCTTTTATCTTTTTGCTATTTTTTGTTACATGGAAGCTTTACATTTTTGTTTAGTCAAATACATGTTTTCTTTTTTCCTTTGTTTTCCTTATTTTTAGTGAAATCTTCTCTTATCCCAAGATCATAAAGGTTTTTTTTTAGTATTTTATTTATGTATTCGAGAGAGAGAGGGAGCGTTCAAGTGCACGCAAGATGCAAAATTCTAAGTCTTACATAGAACAACTACCCTCTCTACTTAGAACGGGTCTGATAGACATTCGAGTTTCAGTATTTAATTGTTGAATAAATTAATGCTTTGGGTAAATTTTCTAATTAGACCTTAACCTTTAACTAATACCAGCATACATGTGGGATAGAAGAGGAAACAGATTTGTTATGTATTGATCAGCTACTAGGCATCACATGTTTCAAATAAATTATCTCCTTTGATTTTAACAGTAACACTGAGATAGATATTAGCTCCATTTTACAGATTAGAAAATGGTCTCAGAGAACAAAAAATAGTTGTTAAATTTATTAAAAGTTTAGTTTGATATGTACATAGATTAGAGGCAGATGAGTCTTAGTATACTGGCTGAATCCCTGAGTTTGCATAATACCAAAACTAAGAATTTTAGTTTAAAAAAAAAAAAGTTTTGGGACACCTGGGTGGCTCAGTTGGTTGGGCAGCTGCCTTCGGCTCGGGTCATGATCCCAAGTCCTGGGATCGAGTCCCGCGTCGGGCTCCTTGCTCAGCAGGGAGCCTGCTTCTCCCTCTGCCTGCCATTCTGTCTGCCTGCACTCGCTCTCTCTCCCTCTCTCTGACAAATAAATAAAATCTTAAAAAAAAAAAAAAGACAAAAGAACATTCTTTTTTTTTTTTTTTTAAAGATTTTATTTATTTATTTGACAGAGAGAAATCACAAGTAGGCAGAGAGGCAGGCAGAGAGAGAGGAGGAAGCAGGCTCCCCGCTGAGCAGAAAGCCCGACGCGGGGCTTGAACCCAGGACCTGGGATCATGACCTGAGCCAAAGGCAGCGGCTTAACCCACTGAGCCACCCAGGCGCCCCTAAAAGAACATTCTTAAAAAAAAAAAAAAAGTTTTAATAGGTTTCTTATGGCATTGCATTGGGCCTTCTAATAATGCCACCTCACCATTGATATTGGCAGATATGGTGTGATTAATCCCATAACAGTGTTGATGTCTGTTTTTAAAAAAAAATAGTCTGCTGTTTATGTCGGTATGATAGGATGCAGTATTTCCACTCTGGATTAGCAGCGGGTCAAGTTAGGGAAGACAAGAAAAATTGCCACTTTCTTTGGTTTAGAACCTTACATTGTGATTTCATCATTTTATTTGAGAAATAAGTGTCTCTAAAGTCTCTCTTATCGCCTATGCACACTCATAGATATACACAAAACAAATTTATCCAAGGATTTATATACACATATACTTAACCAAATTATTAATGATTTGAAAGCATATTTTCTTTTTTTAATGATTCACACCATTATAATCTTCTGCAAGCCTAAACAATTCAGAATTGAATGTATTTTAAGCTTACTTTCAGTGTTTCAAACATCTTGAATACATTATACACAAAATTGTGTAAGTAAACATGTTACATTGAAAACAGTTAAGCTTAATATCAGTATACTTAAATTACTTTTAGTGACTAGAATACAGTAACTTCTAAGTATTAAAGTTTTTGAAGAGAATATGAAACAGTATCTTTTGAAACAAATAAGTATTGATTAAGCATATAGTACGTTAGTTGAAAGCCTTGGTCGTTCATTGCAAGAACGATGTTTTATTTAAAGGCCAACCACTACACTAAGTAGAAACTCAGTACATACTGTGAATGTATATATGAGTTATTTTTATTCACTGCTGAAAATAATGCCAATTTTTTGCTTTTTAGAAATAAGTTTTTAAATTTCCAAATGATACATGTATATGGTACTTAAAAATTCAAATCATAAGGACACCTGGGTGGCTCACTTAGTAGAGCACATAACTCTTAATCTCAGGGTCGTGAATTCAAGCCCTACATTAAGCTTACTTAAAAAAAAAAAAAAGTACAAAAAAAATTAAATCATAAGGAGGTTATAGTGTTAAGGGTCTTTTTAAAATTAATTTTTATTTGAAGTATAGTGGATATTGTATGTTAGTTTTGGGTGTTGTACAACACAGTGATTTGACATTTGTGTACATTATGAAATGCTCACCACGATAAGTAGTTATTGTCTGTCACTGTACAAGGTTATGACTATATTCTCTGTGCTGTACTTCACATCCCTGTGACTTACTTATTTTATAACTTGAGTTTATGCCTTTTAATACCCTTCACCTATTTTGCCCGTTTCTACCCTACTTCCTTCTTGCAAATACCAGTATGTTCTCTGGATTTATGAGTCTGTTTCTGTTTTGTTTTGTTTTTTTGTTTTGTTTTTTTTAAGATTTTTATTTATTTATTTGCGAGAGAGAGAAAGATCACAAGTAGGCAGGGCAGCAGGCAGAGAGAGAGGGGGGAGCAGGCTCCCTGCCGAACAGAGAGCCCGATGCAGGTTTGATCCCAGGTCCCTGAGATCATGACCTGAGCCAAAGGCAGAGGCTTAACCCACTGAGCCACCCAGGTGCCCCTTTTTAACTTGTTCTTTTGTTTTGGTCTTTAGACTGCACCTGCAGGTGAAATCCTATGGTATTCATTTTCTGTCTAACTTAGGACATTGCTCTTCAAATAATGTTCTCTGCTTTCATCCATCTTTTGCAGAAGGCAAGATTTCATTCTTTTTTGGGTTGAGTAATATTCCATTGTCAATCTATACCACATTTTCTTTATTCATTTATCTGTCAGTGAACACTTGGGTTGCTTCCAGATCTTGGCTATTGTAAATAATGCTGTAGTAAATGTAAGGGAGCATATGTCTTTTCAAGTTAGTGTTTCTTTTCGTCCCAGAAGAGGAATTACCAAATTGTATGATATTTCTATTTTTGTTTGTTAAGGAACCTCCATATCATATTCCACTGTGGCTATGACAATTTACATTTCTGCCAGCAGTGCACAAGGATTCCTTTTTTTCTACATCCTCACCAACAATTTTTATTTATTTTTTTGATACCAGTCATTCTGACATTTGTGAGGTGATAGCTCATTCGAGTTTTGATTTGCATTTTCTTGATGATGGGTGTTGTTGAGCATTTTTTCATATATCTGTTGGCCATTTGTATGTTGTCTTTGGAAAAATGTCTATTCTTGTCCTCTGCCCATTTTTTAATCAGATTGTTTGGGGTTTTTTGGTATTAAATTGTATGAATTCTTTATATATTTTGAATATGTCATTTACAAATATTTAAGGGGATGCTTTGCCCTATCCCTTGTTTAATCCGCAAGAGAACCATACTTAATTTTGTAACTGTTTTTGCATTTGTGTTCTTCCTGTGATGATTGTTATATATCTAAATATGCTTATATTGTTATTGATCTATCAATAATAGACACTATCTCTTGACTTCTTGCATTGAGAGTTAAGAATTTACTTCACTTTAAAGACAATTATCGTATGATCTCTCTGATATGAAGAGGCAGGGTGGGGGGGTTGGGAGGTAAGGAAGGAAAAAATGAAACAAGATGGGATTGGGAGGGACACAAACCATAAGAGATTCTTAATCTCACAAAACAAACTAAGGGTTGCTGGGGGTAGTGGGGTGGGGAGAGGATGGTGGGGTTATGGACATTGGGGACGGTATGTGATCTGGTGAGTGCTGTGAAATGTGTAAGCCTGACGATTCACAGACATTACCTCTGGGGCAAATAATACATTTTATGTTAATAAAAATAATTAATTAAAAAAAAAGAATGTACCTCACTTTACACCATCTGTTGGCATTCGGATTTTTTAACTGACTGCAGCCTAACACTGTCTCTTGACTCAGCACTCTGTGGTACAGATATGTGGTACAGATTATTAGCATATATGTCCTTCATTCCTCATTGTTTCACCTCTTAACTTCTCTTACATAAATTTTATTATCTCTCTTCTCTTTCTCTTGATGTTAAAACATTTACTTTCTCTCCAATAAACACTGTTCCTTTTTTTAGTTTTTTTTTTTTTTTTTAAGACTATTTATTTGAGAGCGAGCCTGAGCGGGGTTGGGAGATGGGGTAGGAGGAGAGAAGGGGCAGAGGGAGAGAGAGAAGCAGATTCGCTTGCTGAGCAGGGAGCCCTGTCTTGCTTCAGGGCGGGGGCTTGATCCCAGATTCCCCCAGAGATTATGACCTGAGCCAAAGGCAGACCCTTAACTGACTTGCCACCCAGGCACCCCAGTAGCTTAGTTCTTAAAGTAGAAAACCAATAAACAATAATTACGTTATGACTCTGATGTGATGAATGTGAATACATATCCTTTGGTCGTTTTTCTTGAACTTTCTAATTGCCTGTTCCCCCCTTGCATTGGTTAATTTTATTACTCCTTTTACTGTTTCATGTTTTCAAGAATAATATCAGCTCCGTCCAATTTTTCCTTTTCTTTGGAAGTTCAGCTTTTTAATCAGCCTGATTCTTCTCTAAGGCTGCTACATAGGTATAATCTTGAGACTTTTGTTCCCTGCTGTATTGGTTTTGATCCAGTGTTCTCAAGATTGGCCTTCATTTTTCTTGGTTTATTTGGTTGCTAGAAAACATTCTGAAATGCTTCCTGCAATAAAGTTCTAGGAAATAAATTGGTCTAAAAGTGTCTTTATATTGCTTTCCAACTTAACTTAATAGATGGCTAATACAGAATTTTAGGTTGAAAATGATGCTCAGATATTAGTGGCAGTGCACTATCATTTTCTTGCATCTGTTTTACTAACATGAAGTTCTTCCTTTTTTGTAGGTGACTTAATTTTTCCTTGTCAACTTTTAAGAGCTTATTTACTTATTTATATTTTTACTTTGAAATAATTTTGTATTTACAGAAATTGTGAAGGTAGTATAGGGAGTTCATATATTCCATTCATGCAGTTTCCTCTAATACTACATCTCTTGCATAATCCACATAATTTATGAAAACTAAGAAGCTAATTTTGGTATAATACTAGTAATTAAATTATTGACTTTTCCACAAATAATACTTTTTCTGTTCAAGGATTCAGTCCAAAATACCACATTGCATTTATTTATCATGGCTGTTAGTCTCCTGTAAATCTAAAATTTCCTTACTCTTTTTTTACTTATTCTTTTTGTTATTGTTTTTGTTTGTTTTTTCTTACCCTTGGCTGTTTTGAAAGTTAGGTACTTTGTAGAATATCCCCCAGTTTAGGTTTATTTTCTTATGATTAGACTGAGATTATGTATTATGAATTGTTGGTCGGAAGAATATCACAGATATCATTGCCCTTCTTCCTTTCATCATATCAGCAAGTATGTCAGTGTGTCTTATTGTTGGTGAATTGGTTAAGATAGTGTGTGCCACGTGTCTCTACTGTGAAGTTGTTTTTTTCTTTCCATACACTGTTTTGTAAAAGCAAGTCACTAATGTCCAGTCTACACTTATGGGGCGGTGAAGTAAGCTCTGCTCCTGGAGGGAGAAGCTTACCTCCTGGAGGGAAGAGTGGCAGAGAATTTATGAATGTACTGTAAAACAACAGCTGTAATTAGTAAATGTGTGGGGCGGGGTGGGGAGGGCAAATTCTTTGAGTCTATGCAAATATCCTGTTTCTCTGAAAAGAAAATTCTAACGTTTTCCTTTTAGCATTCCACATTGTTTCTTGCCTATAGCAATTACTTTGTTGTTCTAAAGGTCATCTTCTGTTTCCCTCTTTGCTTGTACAGTTTTAGTTTTGATTCTTGTACAAGGAAGATTTATACCTTTTTCCCCAGTTATTTGTTCATGTAATCATGTATTTATAATCTAGTAAAGACCCATGAGTATTTTATTGGGGGGGGTTATAATTCAATATTGTCATTATTTTCTTACTCAAATTGTTCCATCTTTGGTCATTTGGAAGTTGTTTTATTTTTTTATTTTTTTTTTAAGATTTTATTTATTTATTAGAGAGTGCACAAGCAGGGAGAGTGTCATGCAGAGGGAGAAGCAGGCTACCCACCAAGCAAGGAGCCTGATGTGAGACTCCATCCCAGGACCCCGGGGATCATGACCAGAGCCAAAGGCAGACTCTTAACCTGCTGAGCCCCCTAGGGGCCCTGGAAGTTGTTTTAGATTGCCTCCTCTGTCCTTATGACATACTCCTATTCTGGTTTTTTTTGTTTGTTTTAAGTGAAGAGCTTCTATCAATCTTTATGTTCTGTTAGTTTCATAATTATGTATGTTGCATAGTTTTATTTTTTGTGCAAACTGGTTGGACTCTTCAACTCTGGGTTCTCCCCCATATTATGTCTACCCACCCCCATTTTCCCCTTTTTATTCTCTATTCTTTTTTGCAGTCTTACTTTGTGTAAATTGAACTCCCTATATTGATCTTTTATATTTGACAGCTCTTTTTTTTGTCTTTTTACTTTTTTATTTTCTGTGAGATTTCTTAACTTTACATATTCATATATTTCTTTTGAATTTTCTCTTGATTTCCAAGAGTGCTTTCTGTTGTTTTCTTTTTTATAGCATACTCTTCTCACTGTAGAGATCTGGGAGCTCTCTGAAAAGTCTCTTGAGTTTTCCAGTTAGATTTTTTTTTTTTTTACTGTTTGTGTTTCCTCCAAGGTAATTTTTTCTCTGTACCTTGCTTTTTTCCCAATGTTGTAGGCTTTCCTGAATTATCCAGTGGTCCTTGGCTTTTATTCAAGTTGATGATGATGAGTGATAACTATGTTTAAGTAAAGGAAAAAGCTTCATGAACTGGTGACTTTCATTTAAGGCAACTGGGCAGGAATACTGTGAGTTATACTGCAAGATACCTAATTACCAAAATACAGTAATAAACTGTGGGAACATATTTCTCTGGATACAAATCATCAAATATTCTGACCAAATTTTTTAAAGTAGGATAAATAATCCATGCACGGACTTTAATTTACTATTATATGTTGTACATCTCCCCCTCACCATTTTGAGTCTGAGACTTCTGCATAATTCTACAGAAAACAGATTGGCTCTCTTCTAGATATATCCTCTTTCTTAATAATCTCTACTCTAGTCTGCAGAAATTTGGTACAGTTAAAACTTGTAAAACATTGCATAACATGAGTGAGTTTCACAGGATTTTTTTCCTCCTTTGTCTCAGCATTGACCCTGTTGGCCCTGAGTAGTAAGTGTAAACACCATATATATCCAGCCAGAGGATTGAAAAACAGGCTCCTGTGCTCTAAGGCCAGCTGTCTTTGTATATTCCACTGTAGTAGTGGTAGCAGGGACACCTAAAAACCCAAGAAAATACCCATATCTCTGACCAAAAGAATCCAGAACCTTCTTTTCCATTGAATGTGAGTGAATCACTATTACTTTTCTCTTGGGATTTTACTCTGAAGGTTGTGGCAGTCATATGTACATGTGTAGAATGGCATAAGAAGACTCAAGAATTCTTTCTGGCCATAGGAACCAAAAAGAAGGGACACTTCGGGGTTGAGAAAGCACGAGGGAGATTTTGCAGAGATCTGTAAAAGGTGATCCCAAATTTCATTAATGAAACAAAAATTCAGGGCTCACCCCCATGCTGCGTGTAATAGAACAGACCCTAACAACCATAGCAAAGGCTTCAAGAACTCAACTCTCTTATAAACCATCACCTAATTGCTAGCATGTGCTGAGCAGACCAAAGCATAACAGTTCCTGAAAATGAATTAATATTGGAACTCATGCCCAAAGAAGGCAAGATAGAACTAATCTGAAACTGAATGGGTCAATTGCCTGCTAAAACAAAAACTTAACATTTCCCAGAGGATTCTTTAACAGGACCAGGGTTACCGCAACATAATATCCAGAATGTCTAGGATACAACCCAAAATTTTCAACATAATATGAACCCAAGTAAATCTGACAGTGTCAAGATGATCCACATGTTGAAATTATCAGACAGTGACTATAAAGCAACTGTTAAAACCATCAGCCATGGAGTAAAGGTAAACATATTTGAAATAAAAAGAAAGGCAGAAATTTTCAGAAGCAAAATTGAAACTCTAAAAATGAACTAAATGGTAATTTTGGAACTGAAAAAAATGCATTATACAAAGTTAAAAATTCCTTATATGTGTTCAAGAGCAAATAGAGGTAATAGAAGGGTCACTGAAGTTGGAGACAGATCACTAGAAGTTATACAGTCTGAAGACCAAAGAAGAAAAAGATCAGGGGGAAAACGTTAATTGGGTCTCAGGCAACTGTGGAACTTACAAAATTAGTGACATTTGAGTCCCAGAAGAAAAAGAGGAAAAGATTGATGTAGAAAAATATTTGACAAAATAATGGCTTAGACGTCCTTTATTAGGTGTAAATTACGGATTTAAGAAGCTTACTGAATCCCAAACAGGAATTGACAGGAAGTCATGCCCAGATACATAAAATCAGTCTGCTGAAAATTAAAGAAGAAGAAAATATCTGGGAAGTAGCCTAAGGATAATGACGCATTATGTATAGAGGAATACAAATTTGAATGATGAATCATTTCTCCTCAGAAACTTGGAGAACAGAAAAGGAAAAGGATTGCCGGCTCAGCATTTTAGATCTAGTGCAAGTGTCCTCAGTAAGAAAGGCAAAACAAAGGGTTTTCAGATGAAGAGAAACAGAATTTCTTGTCATCAGAAATGCTAAAAAAGGGGGCGTCAGTTAAGTGGCTACCTTCAGCTCAGGTCATAATCCCAGGATCCTGGGATCAAGCCCCACATTGGGCTCCAGCCCCGCATCAGGCTCCCCGATCAGCAGAGAGCCTGCTTCTCCCTCTCCCTCTGCCTGCTGCTCTGCCTACTTGGGCTCTCTCTCTCTCTCTCTCTGTCAAATAAATAAATAACATCTTAAAAAAAATGCTAAAAAAAGTTTTTTAGGCTGAAGGGAAATGATACCAGAGGGAAATTGGGAATTTAATATGGAAGAACAAAATAAATGGCAACTACCTGTGTAAATACAGCAGGCTATTATTGCTGTGCTTAAATTTTTAAAAAATATATTTAAAGTAGCAGTAGATTTTCAATGTTATGCAAATATAATATATTTGGTAAATATAAAGTAAAGGAGGAAGAGTAATGAAACCTGTATGGTTGAAAAGCTTCTTTGTTTTAGTGTAAAAATACAGAACACTGTATATGTACTGTGAAAAGTTAACTATGTATATTGTAATTCCTTTATCAAGTACCAAAAATACAGGGATTCAGGGGGGAAGGGGGAATAAATTAAAATAGAATGCTAAACAATATTCAAATAATCCAAAAGGAGAGAAGGAAAAAACAAAAATGAAAAATGGGACAGGAATGGAAAATAAAATAATAGACTTAAATCTAATCAAATCAGTAATTATATATAATGTTAGTGGTCTAAACCTAACAATTAGAAGATAGAGGTTGTTGGATTGCATTTGAAAGACCAAATTATATATTGTGTACCAAAAAAACCACTTTAAATATTACCATATGGATAAATTTAAAAGGGTAGGAAAAAAATACATGACATACAAAGGCTAATTGAAAGAAAACTGAAGTTACTATATTACTATAACAGGCAAAATAGACTTCATAAAACAATGAAAAGTACTAGCTATGACAAGTCATTCTATAATGATGGAATGCTCACTTTATATGAAGCTATAACAATTCTAATTATAATAGGTACCTAACAACAGAGCCCTAAAATATATAAAGCAAGAACTGACAGAACTAAAAGGTAAAATAAAGCAATCCACAGTTACTCTTGCAGAGTTTGACGCTCTTTTCTTAGTAATTGATATGACAAGTAGACAGAAAAGTAGAAAGGGTATAGAACATTTTATCGGTTTGCCCTAAGTGACATTCATAGAGTACTCAAGCCAATTGCAACAGAGTACTCCACTTTTTTTTTTATAAGTACATGGAACATTCTCAGAGATAAACCATGTTTATGCCATATGTTACATCTTAACAAAAGAAATCATACAAAGTATATTCTCCGATCATAATAAAATTAAACTAGAAGTCAGTGACAAAAATAACTGAGAGTTCCAAATTTTGGAAATTAACCACCACATTTCTGATTTACCCTGTGGGTCAGAAGAGAATATCTTAAGGGAAATTAGAAAATATTTTCAACTAAATGAAAATATGTGTCAAAATTTGTGGGCTATAGGTATAACAGTGCTTGGAGGGAGTTTATGGCAGTGTTTTTATTAGTAAAAAAGGTTTTAGTCATTAATTTTTTTTAAGATTTTATTTATTTATTTGCCAGGGAAGGGGAGAGAGAGAGTGCACAAGCAGAGGGAGAAGCAGGCTCGCCACTGAGCAAGGAGCCCAGTGCAAGACTCCGGATCATGACCTGAGCCAAAGGCAGACACTTAACCAGCTAAGCCACCCAGGCATCCCTTAGTCAGCAGAAACTTATTCTTAAGTAGAATAAGTTTCTATCTTAAATACTAGAAAACAAATAAATACTAGAAAATGCCAAACAGGAAGTTAGGCAGCAATAAATAAAACAAATAAATGAAATTGAAAATAGAAAAATCTAATAGAGAAAATCAAACCAAAATCTATTTTTCTTAGAAAAGATAGAATTAGTCTTTAACTAGACTGTCCAAGAAAATTTATCAATCACTGCCAGGAATGGAAGAGGGGGATATCACTAGGGTCTTTAGACAATATAATAATATAAGAATGCTATGAATAACTCTACACTCTGAATTAGGGAACTTAGGTGAAATGGACCAACTCCTTAAAAGACCAAATTAGCCAGTAGTACTATATGTATTAAAGAAATTGAATTTTAGTGAAAAACTTTGGACAAAGAAAACCATAGACTCAGAATGGTTTTATTGAAAAATTCTTTATTAAGTAATAAATGATACCCATTTGCACAATCTTTTTTAGAGAATAAATGAAGGAATACTTGTTAACTCTTTTATGAGGCCTCATTACCATGATACCAAAGCCAGACAAAGACATTACTAGGGAAAAAGAAAAAAACAGATCAGTATTCTCATAAATACAAATGTCAAAATCCTCAACAAAATAGCAAACCAGGTCCAGTAATAATAGTAAAAAGTAAATAGTAAAAAAAAAAAAAATAGTAAAAACAAAATAGTAAAAGTAAAATAATAGTAAAATAAAAGTAATAATAGTAAAAGAATAATGTATCATGACTCAGTTATGTTTATTCCAATAATGAAAGGTTGAAGATTCTAAAATCAATCAGTTGATGTAATTTATCATATGAACAAGAGAAGGAAAGAAATCACATGATTACTTAAATATATATACACAAAAAGTATTTGGGAAAATCTGCATTTAGTTTGATAAAAATTCTCATATACTAAGAATCAAAGATAATAACCTTATAACCAAGTAAAGGGTATTTGTTAAAATACTACAGTTAGCATACTTACTGATGAAGGACCTAATACTTATCCATAGGATCAGGAACAAGGTAAAGATGTCTGACTTTTTTTTTTTTTGGCATGGAGCCCAATACAGGGCTTGAACTCACAACCATGAGATCAAGACCTGCATTGAGATCAAGAGTTGGACACTTAACTGGCTGAGCCATCCAGGTGCTCCAAGATGATGGATTTTTATCACTCTCTTCACCCTGGTACTGGAAGTCCTACCTAGTAAAATAAAGCAGAAAAGGGGCACCTGGGTGGCTCAGTGGGTTAAGCCTCTGCCTTCGGCTCGGGTCAGGATCCCAGGGTCCTGGGATCGAGCCCCGCATCGGGCTCTCTGCTCTGCAGGGAGCCTGCTTCCTTAAAAAAAAAAAAAAAAAAAAAAAAAAAAACAGAAAAAAGACACAACCCAGATTATAATGAAAGAAATAAGTGTCTTTATTTGCAGACACCTTGGTTGTCTATTTAGAAACACCCTGGCATCTACAAGAAAGCTGTTCATACTAATCAGTATTTGCAAGAATGCAAAATACAAGGTTATTGTACACAATGAATTGTTTTACTATATACTAGCAATGAACAACTGGATACGAGTAGCTTAATAGTATCATTTTTAATAGGATGAAAAGAATAAAACACTTTGCTGGGACTCTAACAAAATATATGTAAGATGTATACTGAAAACTAAATATTGGTGAGAGAATTAAGGATGACTTACATTCATGTAGACATATACCATGTTAGTGGATTCCATGGCCCAATACTGTTTTGGTATCTCTTCTCCCAGATATATATATACAGATCCAGTATAGTAGTCCTTCTCACAATTATAGCAGTATTTTGCAGAGTTAGCAAGCCGATAGTAAAATTTATATGAAAGGCAAAATAGGGTGTCAAAACAGTTTTGAAGAAATACAAAAAGTTAGCTGATTGACCCTCAATGATTTTAAGATTTCCTATAAAGCTACAGTATTAGAATGCTGTGAGGTTTGGGTGAATAAAAGGACACATAGATAAGACCAAATAGAGAATTCAGAAATTGACCCACATACATATCATGCAAAAGTAATTCTATGGAGAAACAGTAGTCTCTTCAATAAATGGCTTGGAAGGATTGCCACATGCAGGAAAAGAACTTTGAGCTACATACCTTGTATCTTTTACAAAGGCTGACTCAAAATTACTCAGACTAAAACCTGAAAGTATAAAACTTTTTGAATAAAATATAAAAATCTTTGTGACTTTGGGTATGCTAGAATTTTTAATACAAGGCCAAAAGCGCAGTCCAGAAAAGAAAAACTGATAAATTGGACTCGATAAAAACTACAAATATTTGATCTGTTAAAGATCTGTTAAGAAAATGAAAACATAAGACACAGACTGAGAATGAAAAAATATATCTGACAGTGTACTTTCATCCAGAATATATAAAGAACTCTCAAACTCAGCAATTTGTAAACAACCCAATTTTTTAAAATTGGCAGAGGATATGGACATTTCACTGAAGAGAACATATATCCGACTAGCATGTGAAAAGTTACTTTGTATCACCTTGTTTGAGGAATGCAAATTAAAATTGCAATAAAATATCAGTACACATCTATTAAATTAAAAACGACATTAATAAATTAAAAACGACACCAAAATCCTGACAATTATAAGTACTGGCAAGGGGCACCTGGGTGGTTCAATGGGTTAAGCCTCTGCCTTTGGTCATGATCTCAGGGTCCTGGAATCAAGCCCCACATAGGGCTCTCTGCTCAGCAGGGAGCCTGTTTCCCCTCTCTCTGCCTGCTTGTGATCTCTCTCTCTCTTCTGTCAAATAAATAAAATCTTTAGGGAGGGAAAAAAAAAGAAGTAGTACAGGCAAGAATGCCAAGCTGGTGGGAATGCAAAGTAGCGCAGCACTTTTGGAAAACGTTTTAGAATTTTCTTATAAAAGTTGAACATATACTCAGTTTATGACCTAGCAATCCACTCCTGAGTATTCACCCCAAAGAAACAAAAACTATGTTCACACAAAAAGCAATGAATATATATAGCAGATTTTACTTATAATCACCCCAAATTGGAAACAACCCAAATATTCTTCAACTGGTTGAATGGTTAAGAACTGTGGTATATTGCTGAAAGAGGTAATCCAGAAGACTTGACTGCTGGTTGACCTGGAGGTTGGACCTGGATAATCAGAGGCTTTTCACCCCTTCCTCTGTCCCTGGAATATACTTTCTGCCCACTGTTCCCATAATGGGAAGGATGAAACCTTGAGAGAGAAAGATGTTGAAACCGTCTAGACAGTATATGTGACTGAACCCAGTTAAGACCTCTGTGTAAATTTTTATATTTGGCAGGTAGATGTAGAGATATATTCATCTGGTGGCTATTCAAAACAAGCCTCATAAGTAAGTAAGTTTCCTTTCTTTTAAGTTAAAATTTCCTTTCTTATAAGTTAAAATTTCCACCTACTAAAAGGGACATGGTCTGCCTCTTTTGTTTTCTCCTATCCCTTTGTGTACAGGGCCAGTTGGTGAACCAACATATATCTATACAACAGAGTACTGCTCTCCAACATAGAGGAATTAATTATTAGTATATACAGCCACAATGATGAAATTCAGGTGTGTTGGTGAACAGTCCCAGCATCAAAACGTTATTGTATGATTCCATTCATGTATGACAGTTTATGGAAAAATAAAAACCATAGAGACAGAGAATAATTATTTTCTAAGACATAAGGGAAAAAGAATTCAGCCATGAAGAGATATCATGAAGGAATTTTTGGAAGTGATAGCAACTTCCATATTTTTATTTTGGTGATGACTAAATGATTTAATACATTTGTTAAAATTCATAGAGCCATGTCCCAAAAATAATAATTTTACTTTATATAAGTTGTTATTTTAAGTATTAAAACCTGTTTTAAAGTGAGAGATAAATTCATTTTTGAGACATTCTAATGTGAAAAGGGAGAAAGGGGTTATTTTGTTTGTTTTTGTTTTTGTTTTTGTTTTTGTTTTGAGAATCCAAAACCAGTTTCCTTCCAACCTTCTACATATGCCTCAGTATCATACAGCACTTCTCTTAACTCTTCCAAGGGTAATAGTATTTAGAGCCAGAGGAATTCCTAAAAATGATTTTGTGCAACACCATCATTTTATAAATAAAGCCTACACTGAATGAAGTCTTAGGAGGCTGATTGATTTTTTTTTACTAAGGCCCAGACTTAGTTCCTTGAGACAAGTTGAGTTATTAGTGATGAGTAAGAATGAGCCATGGGAGCAGTAGAGTGAACAGATTCAGACAGGCAATAACAGTCACAGCTAACATTTCTGAGTCCTTTCATTGTGTAGGCATTTTTCTAAATGCTTTTTTTTTTCATTTTCTCATTTAATCCTTTGAACAGTAACACAAAATAAGTATCTCTGTTATTCCTAGTTAAAAATGAAGAAACTGAGAATTGGAGAGAGAAGTTGCCCAAAGTTACATGGCTGGTAGGTAGACCAGAGTCAAAACTTTTTTTTTTTTTTAAGATTTTATTTATTTATTTGTCAGAGAGAGAGAGGGAGAGAGAGCGAGCACAGGCAGACAGAATGGCAGGCAGAGGCAGAGGGAGAAGCAGGCTCCCTGATAAGCAAGGAGCCCGATGTGGGACTCGATCCCAGGACGCTGGGATCATGACCTGAGCCGAAGGCAGCTGCTCAACCAACTGAGCCACCCAGGCGTCCCCAGAGTCAAAACTTTTATTCTGAGCTAGAATCCAATTCCTACAAAAAGAAGAAGGTATCATATGTCAGGACATGCAAACAGTTCAGTGTTTGGAACCATAGTATTTATGACAATAGATTAAAAAAAAAAAAAAGTAGGTGGGAGTCAGTTACCATTGCATGTTATAAATTATTTAATTTTGTTTTTTTCCACAGCCTTAAGAAATGGGGAACCACTGACAGTTTTCAGCAGTTAATCAAATTGGTCATCTTTTTATTTTAGACCATTTGGTATTTGTAGGGAGAATAGATTTATAAGGAATAGTTTTGAGACCATTTAGTAAGGACAACAGTGATTGTTGTCAAGATCCTAACTAGAGCAAAAGTTGTAAGAATATGTGCAACCAGATCAAGAAATGATGATGTTAATAAAATTGACAGGATTGGTGATTTTTTTAAACGTGAGAAAAGAAATAGTAGGTACCAGTGATAACTACTATCAGTTGAAATGGAGACTACAGGAGAAGGATAAGTATATTGTAGAATTGTCTACCTTCCTTCAGTTCTCTCAGTTTTGTTTCTTGTGGTGGTTTTTTGGGGGGCTCTTTTGTTAGGTGCATATATGTTTATAATTGCTATGTTTTCATCATGGAGTGAGTCTTTATCATTGTAAAGTGTCTTTGTCTATAGTAACTATTTTTATCATATTGGTCTGTTATTAATATAACTATTTCAGCTCTTTTTTGCATGGTGTTTCTTTTTTCCATCCTGTTAATGCCTATTCTTGATGAGTTTAAAGTGAGCCTCTTTTAGACAATGTATAATTGGATCATATTTTTCTATAATTCATTCTGGTAACCTCTGCCTTTTAATTGGAACATTCAATACATTTACATTTAATGCAATTACTGATGAGGACTTACACTATTTTCATATTTGTTTTCTAGGTGTCTTCTTTTTATTCCTGTATTCCTCTGTTACTAGCATTTGGTGTTAAATATTCCTTGTGTGTTATTTTAATCCCCTTGTTATTTTTCTATATTAATATAATATTTTCTTACTAGTTGCCTGCTTTGGGGATTACAGTTCACACCTTAAAATAATCTAGGTGCAAATCTGCTAGCAATAAATTCTTTCCATTTTTATTAATCTGGGAATGTCTGAATTTCTCATCTTTTTAAAAGATTATTTATTTATGAGAGAGAGAGAGAGAGAGCGAGCAGGCACTGGGTGTAGGGGCAGAAGGAGAGAGAGAATCTCCAGCAGACTCCCTGCCAAGTGAGAAGCCCAATAAATGCTCAAACCCATGACTCTGAGATCACAACCTGAGCCAAATCAAGAGTCAAACATACAACTGACTGAACCACTGAGGTACCCCCTATTCATTTTTGAAAGATAGTTTTGCTGTATGTAGAATTCTTGGTTGACAAGGTTTTCCTTTCATCATGTATCATCCCACTGCTTCTGGCCTCTGTGAGCTCCAGTAAAAAATCAGCTGTTATTATCTGACAGTCCCTTGTAGGTGATGTATCACTTCTCTTGCTGTTTGTAGATTCTCTTTGGTTTTGACTTTAAGCAGTTTATATGTCTCAGTGTTAATCTCATTGCATTTAACCTATTTGGAGTTTACTGAGCTTCTTAGATGTGTACATTGTTTTTCATCAGTTTGGGAGGTATTCAGCTATCCTGTCTGCAAATATTCTTAAATATTCTGCAGATAGTCTTAACTATCTTGAATCGGTAAATCTCTCCCTCTTGCTGAGAGGTTTTGTGTGTATGTTGGAATGCCTGGCAGCACTTGGACGATTGTCGCCTCTGCCTTAGCTTCCACTTCCTGCCCATGCAGACTCTCAACCGTTAAGCACACATGAGAGTTTGAGGCTTCTCAAATCTTTCCTGGGCATGTTCATAGCTTTAAAGCATGTATGTGGTCATCCAGATTCCAGGGAATATGCCAGAACTTTTTAAAGCCACTATGGATATTTTATCTCCCAGTTTTTCCTTTTAAGTTTTAGTCTTTTTATTGTTTGTCCCAAATATTATCCACTGCCCTGGGCATCCATGAAGTTAAAACACTTACTACAGTTGTCTTAGACAAACACATATTCCTTTCTGTCCCTGGAAAAACACCTTTCACATTGGGCTGCTTCCAAGTCAGATTCAGTAAACTAGTCTTTTACGTGAGGTCTTCTGAAGAACCACAAGACAGATCACATAATGACAATTCCTTGGACATGAGGTTTTGAAAGCATTCCAGCTCCATTCTGTTCTGTTTGGTAGCTGCTAGGCTTCTGGAGAATTTAAAAATGGAATTAGGAAAGTTCAAATACCATAAAATTTGCTGTTCTAATCAAGATTCAGCCATTTTCCTTTAATAAACAGTGATGAATTTTGTTTGTAACATGTTGAATGATGTGTATGGCACACCTAAGGAGTGTGGAATTCACAGTTGAATTTAGGAATCTGGATCTTGATGCCATTATCCATTTATAGATCATAGTTAAAACTATTAGAGTAGGTGAGATTGCTTTTTAAAAAGCCTTTGTGATAAAATTGATCAAATGATTTCTATATTCAACTAGATAGTTACTGAAGAAGGAAATGAAAAATTAGTCATTATGCAAATTGATGTCCCTATAAAGTCATAGTCTCAAATCTCAGCCCATCAATCAAAATAGCATTATATTCCTATTTTTTTGATCAAATTCCTCATTACTTTAATAATTATCTAAATCTTGTTGGGACACCTGGCTAGCTCTGTTGGTGGAATATGTGACTCTTGATCTTGGGGTTGTAAGTTTGAGCCTTGTTTTGGGCGGAGATTACTTAAAAATATTCAACTCTTAATTCCATTGCCCTTCCCACTCAGCCTCCCTTTACTCCCAGTTCTTCCACTTAAAGAAAATTTAAGCCGTGTGACTTCTTGGAAATTATCATTGCTCCCCCTTTTAATTTACTTTTATCCACAGGTAAAGATAGAATTGAGGGTACTCATGAAAAGATTCATTTAGATATTCTAGGCTGTGTATGTTAAAACAGGTGTCCAGAATGGACTAATAAGTTGAAAGTGTTGGAGGAGACGGTTTGAGGGACCCAGCAAGTATCCCAGTTTGAATAACTAGGCTTCTCAGAACAAATTAAAAAATTACTCCTTTAATGTGGGTTATGAAATTGTTATTGTTACTAAAAAGTTGTAAATAGTTGACCCTTGAACAGCACAGGTTTGAACTGTGCAGGTCCATTAATACATGGATTTTTTTTTTTAAATACTTAAAGTTCTGTAAATGGATTTTCTCTTCCTTTTTTTCTTAGTGATATTTTCTTTTCTCTAATTTACTTTATTGTCAGAATACTGTATGTAATATATATAACACAAATATTTGTTAGTTGACTGTGCTATCGGTAAGGTTTCCACTCAGCAATAGGCTATTAGTAGTTAAGTTTGGGGACAGTGAAAAGTTACAAATTTTCAACTGTGCAGATACGAGGGTCCGTGCTTCCAACACCTTGTTGTTCCAAGGTCTGCTGTATATGCTACATATGGATATATGGTAAAAGTTATTCGTAAGCCACCGGGTATGTTTTTTACTTAGCTATATCAAATGCTAGACATTTAACAGTGTCCCTGTAGTGAGTTGAATTGTCTCTCTTAAAAAGAGATGTTCAAATGCTAATCACTGGTGAATATGACTTTATTTGGAAATAGGTTTTTTGCAGATTAAATTAAAGATGATGTCGTACCATGCCTACTGCCTAAGATTTAGAACCCACTTAAGATTTAGGACCTACTGGGTTCTAAATCCAATGACTGAATCTTTGTGAGAAGGAAAAAATACACAGAAACATAGGGTGAAAGGCCATGTGAAGACACAGGCAGAGATTGGGGAGATGCAGCTGCAAGCCACTGAATGCCAAGGATTGCTAAAAGTCACCAAAACTAGGATGAGGCATGGAAAGACTCTTCTCTATAGAGTCTTTGGTGGGAGCATCGTCCTACTGACACCTTCATTTTGGACATCTAGCATCCAGAACTGTGAGAGAATAAATATCTATCGTTTGAAGCCATCCAGTTTCTGTTACTTTCATACAAAAGCCCAGGGAAACTAACATAGTCACTTAGTCTGCTCCTGAAATCAATTTTAATTTGTGAGTTTTAATTTATAAATATGTTATCATGACAGAAATAACATTAATTCATAAAGTATGTTTTATGCATTTTATTAGCTTGATTTGAAGGCAGCATGTTGAAAACAGATTGTGACAGCAAGATAGTTGGCTCTTGATGGTACTTCAAAAAATAAAGCTTAAAAGATCTGATTTATTGCATTTACTCAGATCTAAGATTCCACTGAAAATCTCAGCAGCTCTTTCTGAGAGAAATTACTCTTATTCTAGGAAATAATTGAATATAATTTCTTTTTTTTTTTTTAAAGATTTTATTTATTTATTTGTCATAGAGAGAGAAGCGAGAGTGAGCACAGGCAGACAGAGTGGCAGGCAAAGGCAGAGGGAGAAGCAGGCTCGCCGCCAAGCAAGGAGCCCGAAGTGGGACTCGATCCCAGGACGCTGGGATCATGACCCGAGCCGAAGGCAGCTGCTCAACTAACTGAGCCACCCAGGTGTCCCTGAATATAATTTCTAAATATGAATCTTCTATTAGGTCCTTTTAAAAGACCACTATATTTTAACAGTCATGTAATATAACAAGGCATTCTCTTAATAACCTAGGTCAAAGTAGCAATTCTTTTTTTTCTTTTTTAAAAGATAGATTTATTTATTTGTTTGTTTAGTTATTTATTTGAGAGAGAGATTGAGAGCGAGCACATGAGTGGGAAGGTGGAGGGAGAGGGAGAGAGAGAATTTCAAGCAGACTCCACGCTGAGCCTGGAGCCTGGCTTGGGACTCAGTCCCACAACCCTGAGATCACAACTTGAGCTGAAACCAAGAGTCAGATGTTTAACCGACTCTGCTACCCAGGCACCCCAAGCAGTTCTTTTTTCTATACTCATTTTGTTAAATCAGAGTTTGGGTTATGTTCTGGATATTTTCTTTTGCTTTTTTTTTTTTTTTAATTTTATTTTTAATAAACATATATTTTTATCCCCAGGGGTACAGGTCTGCAAATCGCCAGGTTTACACACTTCACAGCACTCACCATAGCACATACCCTCCCCAATATCCATAACCCCACCCCTCCCAACCCCCCTCCCCCCATCAACCCTCAGTTTGTTTTGTGAGATTAAGAGTCACTTATGGTTTGTCTCCCTCCCAATCCCATCTTGTTACATTTATTCTTCTCCTACCCCCTCAACCCCCCATGTTGCATCTCCTCTCCCTCATATCAGGGAGATCATATGATAGTTGTCTTTCTCCGATTGACTTATTTCACTAAGCATGATACCCTCTAGTTCCATCCACGTCGTCGCAAATGGCAAGATTTCATTTCTTTTGATGGCTGCATAGTATTCCATTGTGTATATATACCACATCTTCTTTATCCATTCGTCTGTAGATGGACATCTAGGTTCTTTCCATAGTTTGGCTATTATAGACATTGCTGCTATAAACATTCGGGTGCACGTGTCCCTTCGGATCACTACGTTTGTATCTTTAGGGTAAATACCCAGCAGTGCAATTGCTGGGTCCTAGGGTAGTTCTATTTTCAACATTTTGAGGAACCTCCATGCTGTTTTCCAGAGTGGTTGCACCAGCTTGCATTCCCACCAACCGTGTAGGAGGGTTCCCCTTTCTCCACATCCTCGCCAGCATCTGTCATTTCCTGACTTGTTCATTTTAGCCATTCTGACTGGTGTGAGGTGATATCTCATGGTGGTTTTGATTTGTATTTCCCTGATGCCGAGTGATATGGAGCACTTTTTCATGTGTCTCTTGGCCATCTGGATGTCTTCTTTGCAGAAATGTCTGTTCATGTCCTCTGCCCATTTCTTGATTGGATTATTTGTTCTTTGGGTGTTGAGTTTGCTAAGTTCTTTATAGATTTTGGACACTAGCCCTTTATCTGATACGTCATTTGCAAATATCTTCTCCCATTCTGTCAGTTGTCTTTTGGTTTTGTTAACTGTTTCCATTTCTGTGCAAAAGCTTTTGATCTTGATAAAATCCCAATAGTTCATTTTTGCCCTTGCTTCCCTGGCCTTTGGTGATGTTCCTAGGAAGATGTTGCTGCGGCTGAGGTCGAAGAGGTTGCTGCCTGTGTTCTCCTCAAGGATTTTGATGGATTCCTTTCTCACATTGAGATCCTTCATCCATTTTGAGTCTATTTTCGTGTGTGGTGTAAGGAAATGATCCAATTTCATTTTTCTGCATGTGGCTGTCCAATTTTCCCAACACCATTTATTGAAGAGGCTGTCTTTTTTCCATTGGACATTCTTTCCTGCTTTGTCGAAGATGAGCTGACCATAGAGTTGAGGGTCTATTTCTGGGCTCTCTATTCTGTTCCATTGATCTATGTGTCTGTTTTTGTGCCAGTACCATGCTGTCTTGATGATGACAGCTTTGTAAAAGAGCTTGAAGTCCGGAATTGTGATGCCACCAACTTTGGCTTTCTTTTTCAATATTCCTTTGGCTATTCGAGGTCTTTTCTGGTTCCATATGAATTTTAGGATTATTTGTTCCATTTCTTTGAAAAAAATGGATGGTACTTTGATAGGAATTGCATTAAATGTGTAGATTGCTTTAGGTAGCATAGACATTTTCACAATATTTATTCTTCCAATCCAGGAGCATGGAACATTTTTCCATTTCTTTGTGTCTTCCTCAATTTCTTTCATGAGTACTTTATAGTTTTCTGTGTATAGATTTTTAGTCTCTTTGGTTAGGTTTATTCCTAGGTATCTTATAGTTTTGGGTGCAGTGTAAATGGGATGGACTCCTTAATTTCTCTTTCTTCTGTCTTGTTGTTGGTGTAGAGAAATGCAACTGATTTCTGTGCATTGATTTTATATCCTGACACTTTACTGAATTCCTGTACAAGTTCTAGCAGTTTTGGAGTGGAGTCTTTTGGGTTTTCCACATAGAGTATCATATCATCTGCGAAGAGTGATAGTTTGACTTCTTCTTTGTCGATTTGGATGCCTTTAATTTCCTTTTGTTGTCTGATTGCTGAGGCTAGGACTTCTAGTACTATGTTGAATAGCAGTGGTGATAACGGACATCCCTGCCGTGTTTCTGACCTTAGCAGAAAAGCTTTCAGTTTTTCTCCATTGAGAATGATATTTGCGGTGGGTTTTTCATATATGGCTTTGATAATATTGAGGTATGTGCCGTCTATCCCTACACTTTGAAGAGTTTTGATCAGGAAGGGATGCTGTACTTTGTCAAATGCTTTTTCAGCAACTATGGAGAGTATCATATGATTCTTGTTCTTTCTTTTATTAATGTGTTGTATCACATTGATTGATTTGCGGATGTTGAACCAACCTTGCAGCCCTGGAATAAATCCCACTTGGTCGTGGTGAATAATCCTTTTAATGTACTGTTGAATCCTATTGGCTAGTATTTTGGCGAGAATTTTTGCATCTGTGTTCATCAAGGATATTGGTCTGTAGTTCTCTTTTTTGATGGGATCTTTGTCTGGTTTTGGGATCAAGGTGATGCTGGCCTCATAAAATGAGTTTGGAAGTTTTCCTTCCGTTTCTATTTTTTGGAACAGTTTCAGGAGAATAGGAATTAGTTCTTCTTTAAATGTTTGGTAGAATTTCCCCGGGAAGCCATCTGGCCCTGGGCTTCTGTTTGTTTGGAGATTTTTGATGACTGTTTCAATCTCCTTACTGGTTATAGGTCTGTTCAGGCTTTCCATTTCTTCCTGGTTCAGTTGTGGTAGTTTATTTGTCTCTAGGAATGCATCCATTTCTTCCAGATTGTCAAATTTGTTGGCGTAGAGTTCCTCATAGTATGTTCTTATAATTGTCTGTATTTCTTTGGTGTTCGTTGTGATCTCTCCTCTTTCATTCACGATTTTATTTATTTGGGTCCTTTCTCTTTTCTTTTTGATAAGTCTGGCCAGGGGTTTATCAATCTTATTAATTCTTTCAAAGAACCAGCTCCTAGTTTCGTTGATTTGTTCTATTGTTTTTTTGGTTTCTATTTCATTGATTTCTGCTCTGATCTTTATGATTTCTCTTCTCCTGCTGGGTTTAGGGTTTCTTTCTTGTTCTTTCTCCAGCTCCTTTAGGTGTAGGGTTAGGTTGTGTACCTGAGACCTTTCTTGTTTCTTGAAAAAGGCTTGTACCGCTATATATTTTCCTCTCAGGACTGCCTTTGTTGTGTCCCACAGATTCTGAACCGTTGTGTTTTCATTATCATTTGTTTCCATAAATTTTTTCAATTCTTCTTTAATTTCCTGGTTGACCCATTCATTCTTTAGAAAGATGCTGTTTAGTCTCCATGTATTTGGGTTCTTTCCAAATTTCCTCTTGTTATTGAGTTCTAGCTTCAGAGCATTGTGGTCTGAAAATATGCAGGGAATGATCCCAATCTTTTGATACCGGTTGAGACTTGACTTAGGACCTAGAATGTGATCTATTCTGGAGAATGTTCCATGTGCACTAGAGAAGAATGTGTATTCTGTTGCTTTGGGATGAAATGTTCCGAATAGATCTGTGATGTCCATCTGGTCCAGTGTGTCATTTAAGGCCTTGATTTCCTTGTTGATCTTTTGCTTGGATGATCTGTCCATTTCAGTGAGGGGAGTGTTAAAATCCCTTACTATTATTGTATTCTTGTCGATGTGTTTCTTTGATTTTGTTATTAATTGGTTTATATAGTTGGCTGCTCCCACGTTAGGGGCATAGATATTTAAAATTGTTAGATCTTCTTGTTGGACAGTTCCTTTGAGTATGATATAGTGTCCTTCCTCATCTCTTATTATAGTCTTTGGCTTAAAATCTAATGGATCTGATATAAGGATTGCCACTCCTGCTTTCTTCTTATGTCCATTAGCATGGTAAATTCTTTTCCACCCCCTCACGTTAAACCTGGAGGTGTCTTCGGGTTTAAGATGAGTTTCTTGTAGGCAACATATAGATGGGTTTTGTTTTTTGATCCATTCTGATACCCTGTGTCTTTTGATTGGGGCATTTAGCCCATTAACATTCAGGGTAAGTATTGAGAGAGATGAATTTAGTGCCATTGTATTGCCTGTAAGGTGACTGTTATTGTATATTGTCTCTGTTTCTTTCTGATCTACTACTTTGAGGGTCTCTCTTTGCTTAGAGGACCCCTTTCAATATTTCCTGTAGAGCTGGTTTGGTGTTTGCAAATTCTTTCAGTTTTTGTTTGTCCTGGAAGCTTTTAATCTCTCCGTCTATTTTCAATGATAGCCTAGCTGGATATAGTATTCTTGGCTGCATGTTTTTCTCATTTAGTACTCTGAATATATCATGCCAGCTCTTTCTGGCCTGCCAGGTCTCTGTGGATAAGTCTGCTGCCAATCTAATATTTTTACCATTGTACGTTACAGACTTCTTTTCCCGGGCTGCTTTCAGGATCTTTTCTTTGTCACTAAGACTTGTCAATTTTACTATTAGGTGACGGGGTGTGGACCTATTCTTATTGATTTTGAGGGGGGTTCTCTGAACCTCCTGGATTTTGATGCTTGTTCCCTTTGCCATATTGGGGAAATTCTCTCCAATAATTCTCTCCAATATACCTTCTGCTCCCCTCTCCGTTTCCTCTTCTTCTGGAATCCCAATTATTCTAATGTTGTTTCGTCTTATGGCGTCACTTATCTCTCGAATTTCCCCCTCGTGGTCCAGTAGCTGTTTGTCCCTCTTTTGCTCAGCTTCTTTATTCTCTGTCATTTGGTCTTCTATATCGCTAATTCTTTCTTCTGCCTCATTTATCCTAGCCGTCAGAGCCTCCATTTTTGTTTGCACCTCATTAATAGCTTTTTTGATTTCAACTTGGTTAGATTTTAGTTCTTTTATTTCTCCAGAAAGGGCTTTTATATCTCCCGAGAGGGTTGCTTTAATATCTTCCATGCCTTTTTCAAGCCCAGCTAGAACCTTGAGAATCATCATTCTGAACTCTAGATCTGACATATTACCAATGTCTGTATTGATTAGGTCCCTAGCCTTTGGTACTGCTTCTTGTTCTTTTTTTTGTTGTGAATTTTTCCGCCTTGTCATTTTGTCCAGATAAGAGTATATGAAGGAGCAAGTAAAATACTAAAAGGGTGGCAACAACCCCAGGAAAATATGCTTTAGCCAAATCAGAAGAGATCCCAAATCGTGAGGGGGAGAAAGGGGATAAAAAGGGGTTCAGAAGAAGAAGAAAAAAAAAAGAAACTATTAAAAAAGAAAGCCGATAAAAAATATAAAAAGGAAAAATATATATATATATATATTAGATAAACTATTTAAAAAACGTTAAAAAAAGAAAACGGTAAATGTTTAAAAAATTTAGCAGAAGAAGAGAAAAAAAAATTGAAAAAGAGAAAAAAAAATTAAATTAACTGCAAGGCTAAAGAATCATGGGGAGAAAGCCATGAGTTCCATGCTTTGCTTTCTTCTCCTCTGGAATTCTGCCGCTCTCCTTGGTATTGAAACTGCACTCCTTGGTAGGTGAACTTGGTCTTGGCTGGGTTTCTCGTTGATCTTCTGGGGGAGGGGCCTGTTGTAGTGATTCTCAAGCATCTTTGCCCCAGGCGGAGTTGCGCCGCCCTTACCCGGGCCGGGCTGAGTAATCCGCTCGGGTTTGCTGGGTTTGCTTTCGGGAGCTTTTGTTCCCTGAGCGCTTTCCGTCGAGTTCCGGAGGACGGGAGTGAAGATGGCGGCCTCCCGGTCTCCGGCCCGGAGGAGCCGAGAGCCCGGGGCCCCACTCCTCAGTGCGCCCTCAGAGAACAGCGCCCAATTACTCCCGTCACCCTGGCCTCTGGCCGCGCTCCGAGCTGACCCAGCCTGCGACCGGTTCAAGGTAACCCCGAGTTTAGAGCTCACTCCTCAGCTCTGTCTCTGTAGCCGGCTTCCCTGTTCTAATACCGGTAAGCTCTGCGACACTCAGACTCCCCCGATCCTTCTGTGACCCTGTGGGACCTGAGGCCGCGCTGACCCCGCCTGGGCTTCACCCCAGTTAAGCCTCTGGAGCAATGTCCCTCAACGGAACAGACTTTTAAAAGTCCTGATTTGTGCTCCGTTGCTCTGCCGCTCGCCGGCCCCTCCCCCCGCGGTCTATCTTCCCGTCGCTTTGGATTCACTTCTCCGCCAGTCCTACCTTGCAGAAAGTGGTTGATTTTCTGTTTCTGGAATTGCTGTTCTTCTTCTCTTCAATCTCCCGTTGGATTTATAGGTGTTTGCAATCTTTAGATAAGCTATTTAGCTGATCTCCCGCTACCTGAAGTAGTCTCAGCCTGCTACTTCTCCGCCATCTTGACTCCTCCCCCCTGTTCTGGATATTTTCTAATAGAAGTAAAATTTGGTATTTTGCTTTGGATACTTGTAATGAAGATACTTCATAGATTTTGGATCATGTAATAAAATCAGTTATCACTTATTATCTTATTAGGCCTTAATTTTTTCAGGATTATAGCTCATATAACTCTTAGTTTTCTATTGCTGCCAAAACGAACTATCTCAGATTTAACAACCTAAAAGAGCATACATTTATTATATCACAGTTTCTTTAAGTCAGAAGTCTGAGTAGGCTAGCCCTGGGTCCTCCACTTAGCATCTCACAAAGTCAAAATCAAGGTGTCAACTGGCTATTCCTTATCAAAGGCTTTAGGGGAGAATCTTCTTCCAAACTCATCGACTCTGTCAACCAAATTGTTTTTGCTGTTGTAGGACACAGGTCCCTATTTCTGTGCTGGCTTTCTTCTGGGGGCTACTGTTTGTTCCTGGAAACTGTCCGTATTTTTTGTCATATTCTCCATGGACGCCTCTCCCAGCAATAGCAGATAAAGTCCCTTCTGATTCTAATCTCTCTGATTTTTCCTGCTGCAACTCTGACTGACTACAGCTGAAGAAAACTCAGCTGTTCGGAGCTCCTGTGATTAGATTGTGCCCACTCAGATAAATCAGAGTAATCTCTGTGTTAACATCTGTAATCTTCATTACATCCCTTTTGCCATGTAATAAAACATATTCATAAATTCCAAGGATTAGGGCATAAACATCTTTGGGGGCCATTCCTGCTTATCATAAGTAACTAACACCAAGTTTCAATAATTAGTTATACTAATTACAGAAGTATTAACCTCTTGAGATTATAAAATAATTAAGATAATTATACAAGGAAGATACTATAGTCTATTAGCGTAAGAATTCTGACCAGTTTGCTAACAGTAAGAAATTTAGATATTGTCTGACACTACAGAAAACACACTTCAATGTGGAAAAGGGCAGCAAATTGAAATGTCATTTCCCTAATGTTAGTTTAATTGTGCAATGTAATTTACTTAATTTAAGATTCTAGCCAACTTTTATTGCTTAAAATTAATTGACACCCATAGCAGTTAGGAGTAGGCAGATTAAAGGTCCACATACAAACCATGTCACAATGGTATCCCATACAGTTTGTCATTAGATTGGCTGGGACTTGAATTTTTTTTAATTTAATTTAATTTTGTGTGTGTGTGTGTGTGTGTGTGTTCCAGAATTCATTGTTTATGCACCACACTCAGTGCTCCATGCAATGTGTGCCCACCTCCCTAACCCCTCCCCCAAAACCCTCAGTTTGTTTCTCAGAGTCCATAGTCTCTCATGGATTTGAATTTTTTAATTGGTACTGGTAGCTCCACATGATTGCCAATGACTATCTCAAGATAATAGAATCTTCTTAAAGTGTCAGACTCTCACTTTTTCATTTTTTAATCACTAGTGACTGGTACATTGTAGATGTTGCAGAAGTATTTGTTCAAAATGATTGAGCTCGTGAACATTACAGCTAACGAAGACTTACTAAGCAGTTGCTATGTACAGGTTGATCACCCAGTTGATTTCAGTGCTTACTAAATGATCTGGTGTCTTCCAGCCATCGCCATCTGAGTTTTTTCTGATTATTCTTGGCTGTTGCTGTTATGAAAGAAAAGAGGTCTCTAATTGCACTTTGGTGATTAGCATAAAAAGCCTAAACCAAAAGTACAGTGCCTTGAATCCTGCTGTGACATTAATAAGTTGCATGATTCCCAAGAAGATTAATTGATTTCTAAGCCTCAGCTTACTCATTTATAAAATAAAAAATGTAAAATAAGATCTTGAAGATTTCTTTTAGCTTTAAAATTTGTAATCTGTGAATTTTTCTTTGGAAATAAAATGGGAGACTTGAAAGGTCAGAGGACTTCAAGATCAGTCTTAGCCTTAAACCAACATTTAATCGTTTTTTTGCCCTTGTCTAAGTATCAGCATTCAGAAAATGCAAACATTTTTGAGAATTTTGCCTAAACCATGTATTTATCCTTTCATTTAATTTTTCAAGACTGAAAGAAGTTTAATCAAATACTGTCTGTAATTTTTTAAAAAATAAGAGCAAACAAAGAAGACGGTGGGTTATCTGATATTGACAGAGTTGAGCCTACAGATTTTCTGCTGATAAGTCGAAAGCAGGGCGAAGTAAAGAAGTCAGCCAAACTGAATTTTCTTATGATTGGAATTCTAGTGTCAGACTTGGAAAACATTTCTTTCCCTTAAATAACAAGTTTTAGAGGAAGTACTAAAACTAATAGTCGATCTGTTGTGCACATGATGGTATACCACTTAACCAAATTTTTGTGCACTCGACCCGTTAAACACAGAAGTGAAATGCATTTTTTTTTATAGTTAACATTTAGTTTTTATTCCAGAATAGAGAAGTAGTTCCAGTGGAACTATCTTACATCTTAAGGAGAGCATATTTAAGGATCACCTTGTATACAAGAACCTAACAGCCTTGTTCTGTGAGACCTCAAAACTCTATTAAATCTGAAATAGAGTATTTGCCTTCTAAAGAAACTCAGTACACTATTAAATTATTAACTGATTTATTTTAAGTAGTTCTAAGGTAGTTTATGCCTCTAGGCATTATAATTAAAATGAAGACAGTAGTTTTTAAGGAAAAGTGGACTTAAGCCTTGAACATTATATATTGTTACAGCGGGGATCGTCTATTAGAAATCCTCTTATTTCAGGGGCGCCTGGGTGGCTCAGTTGGTTAAGCCGCTGCCTTCGGCTCAGGTCGTGATCTCGGGGGTCCTGGGATCGAGCCCCGCATTGGGCTCTCGGCTCAGCAGGGAGCCTGCCTCCTCCTCTCTCTCTGCCTACTTGTGATCTCTCTCTCTGTCAAATAAATAAAATATTAAAAAAAAAATTTAGAAATCCTCTTATTTCATAGATGGGGAAACTGAGTGGTTACTTAACTTGCTCCAGCTTTTACTTGTAGGCCTTAGCAGAATCAGGACTTTAACTCAGGTCATTTATTCCCAATCGCATGCTCGTTCTCCTGTTCCACACTGCTTGTTCGATAGCATTTTATTTATTTATTTTTTTGAAGACTTATTTATTAGAGAGAGAGCGAACAGGGAGCAGGGTGGGGAGAGGGAGAGAGAAACTTAAACAGACTCTACACTGAGCTCAGAACCAGATCAGGTGCTTGATCTCAAAACCTGAGCCAAAACCAAGAGTGGATGCTTAACTGACTGTGCCACCCAAGCGCCCTTTCTTTGATGGCATTTTAAAATAAAAACAGAAGTTATTTTGCAATAGTCAAAAGTTAAAAGTATAGTATGCTCTGAAGAGAAATTACTTAAAATTTTTTCATTTAAGTAAAATGTGTATGACTTCATTTACTATTTTGTTGTTGTTGTTTAGGTGAAAAGAGATTTGAATGCCCAGAATGTTCCAAAAGGTTTATGCGGAGTGATCATCTCTCCAAACATGTCAAAACGCACCAGAATAAGAAAGGTGGTGGGACAGCTCTTGCCATTGTTACCTCGGGAGAACTGGACTCATCTGTTACAGAGGTGCTTGGCTCCCCAAGAATTGTCACAGTTGCAGCCATTTCTCAAGATTCAAACCCAGCAACTCCCAATGTTTCAACCAACATGGAAGAATTCTAAAAAGTTATTTATAACAGAGACCTCTAGTGCTGCACTTAAGTTTACACACCTTTGAAAATCTGGAAATGGGCTGGTCAAGTGGATTACAGAGTAGGAAATCATGTTTTCATTCTTGGCTTCTTTAAGTATTCCAAGATTCTGGGTCAACATGTGAAGTGTTGAATTTTTAAAAATACAAAAAGCAAACTGATGTACTGGAAACAGATAGAAAAGTATTTCCTCCATACTATAAGTTGTAGTTACTTGGAAATAGATCACATAATCCTTAAACTGAATCTTCCCCCTCTTTTAACATCATGTGTTAACATGTTTAAAAAAAAACAGACCTCAGTAGTTTGCAGGCTGGACCTTAATTGGACTTGTTTTCTTTGGAAGTACTTTGTTACAAATTCGGTCAGTAATAATTTTATGTATTTTTTTTTCCTATAGCACAGAAAACAGATAGCTAACTGATGATAGGGATAATACTTTATTTCCTTAGCTTGTTTTTGGAAAATTAACTGAAAATAGTTTTGGCCGTCTTTTCTAAATGTTAGAAATTTTTCAACAGTTGAATTAGGTAAGTTCCAAAAAAGTAATCTGAGATGCAGCTCAGATCTTTATTACCACTACATTATAGTAGTGTGTATGCAGACAATCAGTGAAGTCCAAGTACTTTCTCCATTTGGAGACACAAGAAGAACATAGAGCTAAACTTTAGGTTAAATTTTAGATTGAAACCTTAGGAAAATACTGGGGTGGGGAGGGTGGTTAAAACAAAACTCATAATAGCTTCAGAAAAATAAAATGAGGCAACTTAACATGTAAGGTTTTGAAGTTAGGATTGGTTATATTCCTAACCCTAGGTTGAACCACAAAATTCATTTTAAATGTTTATATTGGAAATATTTGCATAGAGTATAAATCATTCTGTAGTTTCATATTCTGTAAATATGAGTTGTGTTGACAATGTGCAGAATTCTTTATGCTTTGACTTGGTAGCCAAAGAAGGAATTATCACACCTTTTTTTTAAGGCCAGCAGAAAATTATCTTTTAACTACATTACAATTTCCATTTTCCTCTCTTCTAAAATTTAGCCAACCTCATTTATTTCTAGAACTGTGTTAGAAGGCTGGTTACTAATTTATAACATAGAAATGTATTTATGTTATGCCGATAACTGAGTTCTCCCTAAAAAGACAGCCTAACAAATACATAACAATGTGATAATATGAAGCAAGTTATTTTTTAAAAATCAGAATAATGTTCCAATAAGTGACTAAAGGAAAAAAAATGTATTGTTTATGCAAGGGTTTTATAGGAAAGATGGCCAAAAGTCTTGTGAAAAAAATTTGGATTATACCAACAGCTTAAGTATTAGTAAGATATCTCTGACTTTAAAAATGTATTTACGTGGAAGCATAATGGAATTGGAATTGACCATTTGAAAAGTAAAATTTTTAACTGCCTGGTTTATTAACATTATTAGTTTGGGGACCGTTTGAATAAAGGTACGTGTTTTCTTGTGCATTCTCTATTATTTCAGGAAAAGTACTACTCATGCGAATTCTCTTCCAAAATTGTGATGTTTCTTGTATTTTTGATGAAGGAGAAATACTGTAATGATCACTGTTTACACTATGTACACTTTAGGCCAGCCCTTTGTAGCGTTATATAAAACTGAAGGTCTTTTGTGCTTTCAGTTTGTATAAAAAGCTTTGAGATTAAAGGAAAAAAAAATTTTTACACTGTGGTTATAAATTTCAAGTTTCTTAAAGCTTTTGTAGACTTGTAACAAAGTCTTTAAATTTTAGTTGGATTTTGTAAATTGTTTTGTATATTTTATTTAATGTACTCTTAACAACTGATGTATCTGGCTTTAAAACATCAGAATCAGTTTGTTTTGTTTGGTACAGAGGAGCATTTGGTAGTGTTAATTTTAATTTTATTATATAGGAGCTGAAACATCAAATATATATTTTATCTATCATTATGCTACACAATCAGTGCTATAAATTTTTTTATGCAAAGAAACTTTCCTAATGTTTGAATCATGTTTCCTCAAAGTGACACTTTCTGTTGTTGTTAATACCAAGTATGAGCTCTCTGCACCATTATTCCAAGAACCAGTTTTAATGCATACCTGTGTATGCTCATCAAAAATAGAAGTTATTTTTTAATCAACAATGAGGCCTATTATAAATTTAACAAACTGAATCTGGATAGCTTTATAGCATATAAAATATATTAATTTGTGTTAGCAGGTGCACATTTCACCACTGAAATTAGAAATATTTTGACAGTCTGTTCTGCATACCATTCTGAATCCACTTTTCTGTCTTATAAGAATCGTAAATTTCAGTGTCCTTTATTTGACTCAGTGGGATATAGCTGTTATAAGTAATAGGGCACAGATGTGCAGTAGAGTCATATTTAATGGCATTTCACTGTTCATTCCCTTTGCCACCATTATAAAACTTTTCTTTATTGTAATTATCAGTGCAAAGCTATGTATTTATCATGGTAGAACTCCAGTGTTAGAATAGTTTTTTCTTACAGTATACTTTCTTTGGTTAGGTTTGTGTATGTGTTGCTGATTACATTAGAACTTGATGTTAAGTCATTATTTATCACACTCTCATGAGAGCAGTAATAAAAGTGTGTAATCTAGGAGAAAAAGTTAATTTGTCAAACTTAGATAAGCATGATGTTTAGGTCCTATTTTTCAATTTTATAACTGTTTTATTGCAACAATATTTGTATTTAAGTCTTCATTTTAATGCCTTGTGGTGTTTTTTTTATGCATGTCACTAAGTTGTCATCCCACATAAATTGATGTGCAGCATAGGGTATTAAATCTACATAATGATTTTAAAACAGAAATAGTTGATGGTAAAATGTAAATGTTTTACAAAAATTCCTTATAAAAAGTTTTGTAGTAACATTTCACTTGTAAATTTTTTTTGTAAAAAAAAAAAAAAGGAAAAAAAAAGAAAAAGAAAAAGATGAATCCAGAAAAAACCTGTTTCCCATATCCTAGAATTTAGACAATTATTCTGCCAGCAAAGCCTCTGGGGCTGTAATTGACATTTTTACAGTGCTGATTTGTATAAAATTTGTTTTTTGTGGATTTGGAAATAAAATCATGTACACGTTGTTGCCTGCAATAACAATTGCAAGTAACTATTAAAAATTCCCTTGAGTTTAACATGTTTCTTCATTTAATTATGTATACTATAAAGCAGCAATAAATTATTTGAAGTATCAATCTTCTTATCACGATGAACACTAGGAAGTAAATGCTTCTCACTAGAAAACGTATTGGCAACTCCTCATAATTCCTGGTATTAAGATCTGGTCACCATTTCTCTGAACATACTGCCAAAGAACACCAATGCAGATTTCATGTTAATTTGTAGCCATTGCTCTAGACATTAATGGAAATTAAAATTTGATTTAGGGACATTTTTTACTTAAATATTTTTAAGCAATAAATGTTAGGAAATTGTAGGAAGAGCTAAAAATGAAAAGATAATTAAAATATTATTTAGGCTCACAGAAACGCTAAGAAGCAGAGTGTACCACATAAATGCCACAAAAATCTGTAAGCAAAAGCTGTTGTCTTTTCCTCAGGGGAGAGCCCAGCAAATCTCATGAAGAACCTTGCTAACATAGTGAATACATTACTGTAACAAGTTCATTTATCAGATTTCCAAGCCCAGGCCAGATTAGATGATACAGCCACACGGGGGGCTGGGGATGTTAGGTAGCAGGGGAAGTACCCTGACTCACAGAAGACCCCACAAATAGTCTTTTTACATCTCTAGTAATCGAGAGCTAAATAGTGTATGGGGAGATTGCCTTGTACAGGAAAGCCCTGAGGTAATGGTATGTTTATGTCACAACTTCGTGTAGTGTAGTATGTACTCATAACAATGACTGAATCAACTTAAATGTATGCTATTCTGCCAAACAATACCAGTAAAAAATTTTTCAAAAAATTTGTGTCAAAATGAAAGATGATAGAATTACCAAAAAAGTTCACATTTGGAAGCTAGGATAATACTACATAAAAGAGGTGATAATGGAGAGAGTTAAAATTTTACTGTTTTTTTTTTTTTAATTAATAACATATTACTGGTTTGATTCTTGGGCCTTCTAGGAACTTCAACCACATAACTATGAACAAGACTGAACAGAAGAAAAGACCACGAAGTAATGCTTTTTACTTTCCTAGATTGTGGACATGAAACCATTGGTATAATAAGCTGGGAAAGTGGAAGCAGTGCTAAGAACAAGACTGTACTATAATATGGTATGGTTCACAGTGCTGTTGGTGAGGATAACCTCAAGGCAGGGAAAAGATAGTATCATTTGTTTAGTATTAAAAGTTCAGATGCTTAAGGGGTGCAGAGACTTAAGGTGTGTGCAAGAAACACAAAGGAGTTTATTCCTGAATACATGAATCGTGGTAACTGTCTTAATTGCCCAAGCAATAATATCTGTTTAATATACATACAACCAACTTGTAATTGTGTAGGAGGGTTTTTAAGGTATGTATTTTCATTCTTTTCAGATTTGCTAATTAGCATCTTTGGCCATGTTCTCCTAGTAGCAGGTGGCAATGAAGTAATTATTTTTGGATACCTGCAAGTAATCTCAAGTACAAATAAAAGGAGAGGGGAAGAGAGGAGAGAAGATAGATCTTGTAAACCTCTATTTTTGTCTAAGGTAATAGTTTGGATAATGCTTGGATAATTTTTCCTGAAAGAAAAAGTATTCTAATTTATCAGGTTACTAGAGTTCAGAATTTTAATAATACTCCCAAGTTTTCATATATTTAAAAAATATGTGTATATGCTGCTTGTAATACTCTGGCCCAGAAAAGCAATTTGTGTATGCATGCACATATAGTCAACTATTTACAATAAGGTTTTGAATTAGTAGTACGTGTATTAGACCATACGGGCATAAAAATCTGTTCTCTTCAAACAGAAAAGCTGTTTTATGATTCTGCCCACAATCAAGTGCAGATACTGAAGCCTTAAGTACATTGTACATTGCCTAGCGAAGTCAAGCAGGAAAATTGGGTAACCGTCAACAAAATTTTCACATAACCTTATATATGAAATATTCTATTAAAAATAGTAAAAAATTTTATTCAGGGAAACAATAGCTGCATTACCTGCAATTAACAATACTCCCTTTGCATAGCTGGCACTGTTTAAAATTTTTGTTCAATGTAAACATAATTCATAAGGTTTTTTGTTCCCTATATCTATTTTAAAAGATTATTTATTTGAGAGTGGGGGCAGAGGGAGAGAAAAACTTAAGCAGACTCCACACTGAACATGGAGCCCAACCTGGGGTTTAGTCCCACAACCTTGAGGGAATGACCTGAGCCAACTGCTCCACCCCGATGCCCTGATGTTCCCTATATTTTAATAAAAAATACATTTATATAGATACATATCATAACATTTGGATTGGATTAAGAAGTTAAAATTTAAGGAATGTCTGTGTGGCTTAGTCTGTTATGTGTCTGCCTTCAGCTCAAGTCATGATCCCAGGGTCCTGGGATCGAGTCCGGTATCAGGCTCCCTGCTTAGCAGCAAACCTGATTCTCCCTCTGCCTGCTGCTCCCCCTGCTCTGCACACATGCTCGCTCACTCTCTGAGAAATAAAATCTTTGAGGAAAAAAAAGTGTTAAAACTTCAAAATACAACTTTTGTTTTTAAAGATGCTTTAGGAAAAACCATAAGAGAGTATAGTTAGACTTAAATGTACACACATGGCCTAAAATGAACACTATATGAAGATTTGTACCAATAGTTTCCATGAAACTACCTTTTTTATTTCTGAACATTAATTTGCTGTAGGACTTAACAATAGCAAAGGCTAATAGGTTGAGTTTTGAGTCTCCACTCATCGAACACCTATTACCTACTTTGTGCCAGGCACTAATGCTGGTGGCAGAGAGAGATCAAGAAAGACCAGAAGCCCTATCGCTGACCTCCTAGAGATCACACATATTCCAGAGTGGTAAGGGCGAGGGAGGGCAAGCAGAATAAAGGTGAGGAGAGCTAAGGCTGCAGTTGTAATTAGGGTAATCAGGAAAGCCTTCCTGAAGTGATGTTGGAGCAAAACGGAGTGAGGAAGCGAGCCTTGCACAGGAGCATCTGAGAAGTGGGAGGAAGAGGACTCCAGCAGGAGGGATGAGCCCTAAGATTGGACTGTGGCTAAAGCATGATATCCAGAGGAGCCAGAAGGCAGCAGGAGATAAGACACAACAGTACAGCAGTGTCCTACACACCGGAGTGTGAAGACCTGTTGACCATCAAGTGAGTTGATCTCCCTGGTCCTAGCAAAGCCCCTGTGACCCAGAGATCACAAACTGGGAGCCAGAGGAGCGTGGGCTTTGTTCCTGGTTTGGCCGCTTACTACCCACACCACCTTGGGCAAACTAACCTTTCTAACACCCCCTCTTCCTCCTTTGCACAATAGGAATAATACCTCACAGATCTGTTAAAGGATCAAATAAGATAACTACCGAGCTCCTAAGACCATAGTATTCAGTAGAAGTTATCATTAATTATAAATTAATCCAAAAGGTGAGGGAAGGGACATGGAATATTTCTCAGGTGGACCAATGCTGAAAGCATTGGAAATGGATAATAATACATTGAAAAGTTAATTCTCAGAATCCCATAAAGGAAAGAGAGGGAAAAAACTCAGTGGGAATTCGATTCAATCGTATATTTTTCTCAAACTGTCTGCTTATGAGCTAGTTTGGGATGCTCTATCTCAAAATTAGAGGATAGTCATGTTTCCTCAGTGTAAACAAAATTGAAGTTTCAAGTCATTTTTTTCCTGTAATTTTAAGATTTATTTATTTATTTGAGATAAAAAGAGCCAGAGGGTGGAAGGGGCAGAGAGAGAGACACACAGACTCCCAGCTGAGCACAGAGCCTGACGTGAGGCTCCATCCCGTGACCCTGAGACTGTGACCTAAGCCGAATAAGAGTGAGACACCCCTATTTTTTTCCCTAATTTTAAAATGTTAATTCCCACTACAAATTGCCTACCTCCAAAGTAATAGCAGACAACCAGACAAGTCAACAGAAGCAGACCAATTAGTGAAAAACAGAAACAGCTGCCCATGTATTCAATAACCTTTTTTTTTTTTTTGGACATGTTTGGAAAATGTTCTATATTTGAAATTACTCCCTACATATATTAAATAGATGAAATGAATCCGAACTTACAGGGCAAAAGTACTCCTGTGTTTTCAGCTGCCTACCATATTCCAGCCACAAAAAGAAAATGTGCAATTTTGTGTCCAAAGGTTTTCTTACCCTAGACAACTACTTTTCAGACTCGATTCAGAAAAAGAATAATAGGATGCTTTACATTTATGAGCTCCAAGCTACTTTCACCTAGCTGTCCAGATTATTTGTGGAATAAGATAGGATATAAATAAATAAATTGTCCAAACTGGCTTAGTGTCCTGCCAGGCTCAAGGGCACCTTGGGCTAGTTCCTGCTCTCCACTTCCCCTGCCTTGTCCTTTTACTCTCTTACCTTGACTTCAGATCCTTTTCTTTTTTTTTTTTTTCTAAAGATTTTATTATTATTTGACAGAGAGAGAGAGATCACAAGTAGGCAGAGAGGCAGGCAGAGAGAGAGAGGGGGAAGCAGATTCCCCACCAAGCGGAGAGCCGGATGTGGGGCTCGATCCCAGGACCCTGGGATCATGACCTGAGCTGAAGGCAGAGGATTTAATCCACTGAGCCACACAGGCGCCCCCAGATCCTCTTCTTAATTCTGACTTGCCCCTTCCATTCTCAAGCTGACTTTTGGAGATGCTTTTTTTTTTTAAAGCTCAATAAAGTAAGCACCTCTTGTATGCCAGGATCAGGCACAAGGGGTGCTATTCCTCTTTTCTGCACTAACCCTGATTCCTTGGATCTGTACCCCAGCTAGATTTCTAGAGCACCTCAAGATCTTCTTGCCACAATCCTAGGGACCTGCTGGCCAGCAGTTGCAGAGATGGGAGTATATTAAAATAGTCTGCGTCTGCAGAGAGGAGCCAAGGCTTAGATCATGTTAGGCTAAGTTAAGATGAACGGGTTTCATGTCAGAGTCAGCCAAGAAATCAAACCCTGGAAGCAAAGATCAGAAAAACAGCAAATTACAGGGAAGAGGAGGAAATTAAATGTTAGCAGTTGTCTCAATCACCCATCCATCTTTGAATCATGCATTTCTAGATGGTTGGCTTGGTCAAATTGTGTTATTTATTATCTTGCTCTGAAATGTGATGTAATAAATATTTTATTGATAGTAGTATTATTTTTGAGATGTGGGAGCCATAATAAAGATTATATCTTCTGGTAAAATCATTTCTAGCTTGAAGTTTATGCTAGAATTAAATTTTATGCTAGAATTAAATACATCAGTAATTCATTGTGCTATGGCGAGGGTATCATGGCTTCCAAGAGTTTGGTCACCCTAACACTGTTGAGGAAAGTAATTTAAAGGCAAACAATAAGTTAACTGGAAAAAGATTCCAGCTCAGTTCAGGAATATTGTGAATGGTTACAACTTTAACTTAACTGTTTGACATCTTTGAAGCTCTCTCTATGTCAGCTGCTTCTTTGTCAAATATAGTTATCTATATATGAAATGTGTGTACGTGCGTGTTTCGTGAAGCATCATGTCCTTTTCCAAATACAGTCAGAAGTCAGAAGTTAATTTACTAGTTACTGTGGTTTTGTATTATAGTTGCTTCCTCTCACTTTCTATAATTATGTGGACAAAAAAATTGTGAGAAAAATAAGCCCTATTCTGATGATAATATCTAACCTTATTTTAATGCTCATTTTTGTGGAATAGATTATGACTAGAAAGGGGTTTGGGGACCTATGGAAAGAGCCTCAGTTCTTGATATGTTTTCTTGTTTGTTTTGTTTTTCAGAACATCTGGGATGCCAGTTTGTATTAAAAGTCTCCGTAAGTATGTCCACTAAGTCCTTTTATTTTACTTTTATTCTTGCATCAAATTGTAAAAGTAGACTTCGACATAAAAAAAGGAGAAGGGAACATCTGGCCAACTCATTCAGTGGAGTGTGCAACTCTTAATCTTACCATTGTGGGTTCAAGCCCCGCATTGAATATAGAGATTACTTAGGGATAAAATCCACTTAAAAAAAGGGCAGGGGAGGGCAAACCTACCTAAAGATTTTTTATTAAATTTGTCATTTTGCAGATGCAAAATATATTTTCTGTATTTTTAGGGGAAATGCTACCTTATTTATAAAATGTTTAGAAAATATTTATTTTCCTTTAAGTATTATCATTATTTAATAAAAACCATGATCTTGAAAAATTCTTGAAGGAATTACTGATATGAGAAAAGAGCAGAGAATCATCAAAGAATATATTTAAAGAAATTATTTGTCTTCAGTTTGTGCTTCACATTCTAAGAGAAACACTGATCAGATTTATGATTTAAGTACTTAAGTCTCTTACTTAGAAAAATATAAGATGTTTTTTAACTCTGGCTTTGTTCAGAATACTTCCAAAATAATTATGATCTGTAAAAACATCAAGTAACCCTCCTGCTTTAATTTTTTGTAGCTGAGCTATAACGACCTAAAGGACATCCAGCTCATGAATCCTGAGGACAGGGCTTTGTTTTCAGGAATCTACAACATCCAATCAAAATTCAGACATATTTAGATGTCAAACTAAGAGTTACCATGTTCCAAGTTCAGTGCATTCCTCTTAGGCAAAAATATAAAAGTAATTATTGGTTCTCGTTGCTGTAGATACAGGTTTGATAGTCAAAGTATTAATAACAGTCATGGCACAGCATGCCTCAGTCAGAAAAGATACTAGACATAGTAATGGAGGAAGGTCCCAGAGTCCCTCCTATCCCTCCATCCCCACACACCCCTACCCAACCCCTTGTGCCAGTCAGTACTCTTCAGTTGCTGGGTCCTGGGGAGGTCATAGGATGGTAAGAGAGGGATCAGGAACCACAGTGCCCATATACTTCTTGGTATGAAATCATCTCAATATCTTAATAACCATTATGCTATACTGCTGAATATGAGTGAGGGACAGTGTGGTGATACTCTGAACTATAAATATATGGATAGAAAACCCCGTCCCAAAGTTATCCTTTTAATTGCTGAATTCAAGAAAAAGCTCAGGCAGTTACATAAGCATTTTACTAAGACACACAAAAATCAAAGAAAAATGCAAGTGGAAAAGCCATTTCACTTAAAGATGAGACTAATTTAAAAACTTGCTGGAATATTTGTGTAAGTCCAGTTTCAGGGGGTTATGATGACTTAAATAATTTAAAAGTCAAGTCAGAGAAAGGGCTTGTTAGCGCAACAAAGGTGATTGCTTCCTAAACTTTATTTTCACTGGTTTTTAAAAGCCTGTTAACTATATTTATTGAATTTGAGACACAATTGGTTATTTTTCATATATTAATTTATATATTACAAAAAATTTCTGCCAGTAACACTACAATACAATGCTTTAATGTTAATTAGAAGTTTTATTTTACATTTATGAAAGAGCTCTAATAGACTATTTAGACAGATATTTTCTCATATATCACTCCCGTGCATACTTTAAGAATCCCAGTGAGGGGCTCCTGGCTGGCTCTGTCTGTGGAGCATGTGACTCTTGTTCTTGGGGTTTTGAGTTTGAGCCTCACGTTGGGTATAGAAATTATTTTAAAAAAAGAAGATCTTAAAAAAAAATAAAGAATCTAAAGAGAAGTTTCTTCATATGCAGTGACTCACTTTTCAATCATGTTTGTGCGCAAGAGTGGTAGTTTTTTTTAAAACTATAAATTCTTTGATATTCCTTCCTTCAATAAGTGAAACCTAATTCCCTCCCTTGAGTGTGGGCTTGACAATGAACAGAATAAAGTGGATGTCATGGTGTGGGACTCAAGCCTGGGATACAGAAAGTCACTGTGGCTTCCTTCTTAGTTCTTCTCTTGGATTATTCTATTCACTTCAGAGGAAACCAGCTGCCATGTTGTAAGCAGCCCTAGGGAGGGGCCCACAAGGTAAGGAACTGAGACCTCTGGACAGCCGCCACATACGTGAGCTTGAAGTGGATCTTCCAGCCCAGTCAAGCATTCAGATGACTACGGCCCCCAACGCCACCGTGACCGCAACCTCATGAGGGACTCTGAGGCACAGCACCCAGCTAAATGCCTTTCAGATTCTTGACCAACAGGAACTGTGTGAGCCAACAAAATGTCTGTTTTTTTCAGGCTGCTACATTTGGGGAGTGTTTTGCAGCAATAGAAAACTAAGACACCAGGAGTCATGAATTTTCAATCAATGTCACTTCCTGTGACATTAACAGCATTAACGATGCAGCCTTTATAAAAGAATGCTTCACTTTTATTTTCCAGGAATTTCTCTGCAAGCTTTGCTGTGGATGTGTGGTGGGGACACTGATAACAGACACAGTTCTTGTCAGTCCTCAAATGTAAGACATACCTCAATTTCAGAGACGTGAAAACATGTGCACCACACAATTGATGAAATACCCTTTAAACCATGTTTGTGATTTCCCTTCTGCTCTCATCCACCCCCTTTCTTCTCAAAGCCCTTGATCTTGCCAGTGGCAGTTTTATTGACCATTTCAGGAGAAAAGTACTGAGCTTCACGGCGGGGGGGATTGCTGTATTTGCACTGTTGTTTACAGGGGAAATGAGAGGCTTGAGTGGCTGAGAAAGGGGCTGCTGATGTGAACTGAAAGAATACTTTGTGAACTCTATCCTGTCCCAGCCCAAGCAACCCTTGGAGAGCCACAGAGGATGCTCTTTTTATAGGAGGCAGGAATTGCCCGGAAAGTGGTAGGGGCTTTTTGGTGCTGGCAAAGTTGGGGCATAAAAAGAGAACATGACCATTCTTGGAGATTCGGGAATATTCTAGTTTTATGAGGATTTCTATCTCCTGGAACAATTCACTACCAACCCATTAGGAATATAAATGTATATTTAGGAAGAAAAGCAAATAATTGCTTACTGGTTCAGAAAAAAAAACCTTAGCAACATTATAGTGGGCACATCAGCAATGTAAATATGAAAGGAAAAAGGAGATTTATCTGACCTAAGCACATTGCTCTTCTCCTTAAATCTCTCTGCACTAAATAGGATATCTTATATGAGAGGGCTTTGTAAACTGTTGAGCGCTAAACTTGAGCATAAGGCTTAATTACATACGTGTCTGCTGCCTCCACACTGGGTGGGATCACTAATCTTCATTTAATTCCCACCTGCACCCTGAGCTGAGCACTTTCTCTAGGCTTTCTCCTTATTTCTGATCTCAAGGAAAGGAATTGAAATAATAATGTTTAAGGTGATTTAGAAGATATTCTGAAATAATTATGTTTATACCCCCTACAACTTGACTACCTTTCATATTCTTTTGATGAATTTATTTAATCTCTAAATCTTCCTCCTCTGGAACTTGTGCTCCTAACTTAAAGCTGCTTTCTTGTTCTGATCACCTGTAATTTAATTAATCTCTTTTTACAGGTTTATTTTTTTCTTCTTCAAAGACTCTGACTTTTTTCTGGCTAAAATTTCTTAGAAAACAGAAGTCCTTCCTTTGCTGACATTTTTTTGAAGGGCCTGTTCAAGTCAACAAATATTTGAACAATAGTAATGCTAGAAGGTCTATCCTAGATGCTGTAGGGGATAAATAAATTAATAAATGGCCCCGTCCCTGATAGTTCCTGTCCTCAAAGGGCTTAGTTGCCAATAAGAAAAAAATCAGAAAGCTCCACCAATAACTGTAATGTCGAGTGGAGTACATGACCACTGGAACAGGAAGAGATTATACCAAGTACGGGATGAGGATTTCCTCTCCTGAGTCTTGTGGTTGTTTGCTTCCTCGCTTGCTTTTGTCAGTCATTTCCAGTACAACTCAGTATTTTCTAAGTAATTTTTTTTAAATTTATTCATTTGACAGACAGAGATCACAAGTAGGCAGAGAGGCAGGCAGAGAGAGAGGGGGAAGCAGGCTTCCCGCTGAGCAGAAAGCCCGATGCGGGGCTCGGTCCCAGGACCGGGAGATCATGACCTGAGCCGAAGGCAGTGGCTTAACCCACTGAGCCACCCAGGCGCCCCAGTATTTTCTAAGTATTATGAAATTATTCTTTCTGTAAATCCTTTCATTTTCTACTGTCTTTACACCGTTAGCTCTTACATTCAGGCTTATATTCTGGAAAGCTGACTTAAGTTGCTGTTGTTGTTTTAAATCAAACCCAACAGTGGTTAAGAAAACGGAACTAAACTATTGCTTTAGATCTGCTTTGAATGATTTGACCTTAGGGGTTTCCATTCCTGTCTGATTTGCATATGTCTTTTCGCTGGCGTTTCTACCCTTCTCGACCGCTATGTTACACATAGTAGGGCTGAGACAGCAGCTCCCTGTTACAGTTGTCTTTCACCAGCTTGTTTTAATGTCATGATATCTCTGAAAATCCAGGTAATAAATTTCCTCAAATTGCATGGTTTTCTCAGTTTTACCCTGTTTTTCTTTTCTTCCAAAATCTTAAGATGGCCTCAGTCAAGGGATTCTAAATTTCCTAAATGTGTAGCTACACTTAAAGAAAGAATAAGGTGACAACGTCTTTGTGATTCATGGGAAACTGTGTTAGCGTAGGGTGGTATTTTCGATGATGTTTTAGGTTATCAGTGGCTTCTGAGGAAAAAACACCTTCAATATGTCTCTTGGCTAACTACCAAATGGACACTTACTTTTCCCATTTTCCTCACCGGCAGAACCCAGATTTTGCTCAGGCTCCTCCTAGTGGTCATGTCTTTAAGAGGAGGCTGGAGGTGGATTTTAATGAGCTAAACTAACAGAGGAGTTCTCATGTCCTTTGACAAGTACAAGGTTTAGACATGGGCATGATGAGATGTAATTCTAGCTGATTTGATGTAAGGGGAAGTAAAGTTTTCTCCACTCAGAAATGAGGATATTCCCGGGCACCTGGGTAGCTCAGTGGGTTAAGCCTCTGCCTTCGGCTCAGGTCATGATCTCAGGGTCCTGGGACCTGACATCGGGCTCTCTGCTCAGTGGGGGAGTCTGCTTCCCTCTCTCTCTCTGCCTGCCTCTCTGCCTGCCTCTCTGCCTACTTGTGATCTCTGTCAAATAAATAAATAAGATCTTAAAAAAAAAAGTGAGAAATGAGGATGTTCTCTTTTCTTCCCTTTGGACATTGTCACTTACATGCAGCACTTAAAAGCACAGTTTCCACCGAGCAGCCGTGGTACAAAGAATCACTGACCTACTGGAGACCGCAGAAAAGAGAGATGAACAGTCTCATCCCAGAGTCACTGAACTAACAAACCAATGACTTCACTATAGTGAGACTTCTATGAGGCTATAAATGTCCTCATTCAATGCCACTATCAGTTGGGATTTTGGTGAGCTGCAGTTAGAAGTGAAGCATCCTTCCGATGTCCCTTGTGATGGGATCGTTAAGTTATTTTTCATTTCCACTGTTGTTCTCCTCCACTCTTCTCCTCAAGGCACTCCTTCCTCCTTCATTTGTTGGGTATCCTCCTACTGTTTCAAATACTCTATTCATTACACTTGAAAAAAGTTGTGAAATTGGATCACTTACCCTCACAGAATAATTGTGACTGGAGCAAACGGGTTGAAGGGATTTCGGACATTTGCAAACAGTAGAGGAGACCTTTTTAGGACACTGAAAACAGTCATATACTATTACTTATGAGGCTGGTCCTGAAGGCTAAGTTTGAATTCATCCTTGGTGGTATTTAGCAGAAATCCCACTTTCCCAGAGGAGAAACTGAGTATTTACACACTCTAGGCAAGTTACCCACCCTTCTCCCTGTCAGAATCCATTGGTTCTATTATGTTTTTACTGCCCCTTCACCCCTCATTTCTCTCCTTACTCGGCTTAGGTACCACAGTAAAGTATTTTTTCCAGCTTTGTTGACAGGTAACATTGCGTAGTTTTAAGACGTACAATGTCATGATATGATACACGTATATATTGTGAAATGATTACCACAACAAGATTAGTTAACACCTCCATCATCTCACATAATTACCTTTTTTTGTTGTTTTAGGTGTGGTGAGAACATGTAAGATCTCCTCTCTTAGCCACTTCCAGGATTACAATACAGTATTGTTAACCATGCTCCTCCCGCCACTCTTCAGAACTCATTCATCCTGTAAGAGTGGGAATTTACACCCTTTGATCACATCTCATCATTTCTCCCAACCCCCAGCCCTGGTAATTACTATTCTCCTCTTCGTTTCTATGGGTTCAGCATTTTTGGATTCTACATTCAAGTGGTATTATACCGTATGTTTCTTTCTCTGACTGACTTTCATTCAGCATAATGCCCTCAAGGTCTATTCATGTCTCAGAAGTCAGGATTTCCTTCCCTATATGCGTGGGTATATAAATATACAGATAAATCTCAGATTTTTTTCTATCCACAGATGGACGTTTAGATTGTCTCCATGTCTTGGCTACTGTGAATAATGCCTCACTGCTCATGGGGGTGCAGATGTCTCTTCAAGATAGTGAGACGGTGCTTGCATTTCCTTCAGATACATACCCAGAAGTAGGATTTCAGGATCATATGCTGGTTCTATTTTTAATTTTCTGAGGAACTTCCATACTTTTTCCATAGTGGCTACGTCAATTTACATTCCCACCAGCAGTGCCCAAGGATTCTCTTTCCTGCACCTTCTCCCCAATACTTGTTATCTTCTTCCTTTTTTTTTTCTTTACAAGAAACTTTTTAACAGGTGTAAGGTGATAATTGCATCTGTAGTAAAATAGTAATGGCTAATTTCTGTATACCCTCAACTCCCCTGCCCAATCTCCCTTCGTCAAACTATCCTGGCAAAAAGCAACCGATTAAGATTAAATCCAGCCAATTTAGCTTAAAAATCATGTAGCTGAAAACGGCTGAAGAACAGTACCCAAATTCATACCAGTTAAACTCAAGTAGGCCTTTAGTGCTGCTCTCCAAACCTACTATACTTCGATAGTTTATTCACTTTTGCAGTCTCCCAAGCCACTCTTTCACACATTCAGTGGTCTCAAACCTTGAACACCTCCTCCCTATTTGGCATTCTCTAATGACAACTTTGCTCCTACTTCATCAGAAGATAGGCACAATCAATGTCCATCTATAAATTTCCATCCCTATATGTATTAAGCTTCTTCTGCCTTTTCTTCTGCTGTTGATGAAATCTCTGTGTTCCTATTTAAGGCAAACCCCTATTTAAAGCTAGATTCCTTCCTCTTCCTACCTGCACAAAGATGGCAATGCCCTTCCCTTTCTCTCCAGTGTCAGCAGCTTTTCCCTTTCTATTAAACTATTCCCATCAGAAAAAAAAAATGCATTGATATATTTAGAAAATAAGAAAATATCTAGAAAAAGAAAACTCTTCCCACACCTACTTCCTACTTCATTTCTCTGCTCCTCCTAAATGGAGTTTTCCATACCCACTGTCCAAATGTTCTTCTTCCATTCTCTTTTAAACTCATTCCAACCAGGTTTTGGACTTCACCACTCTTTGACAAGCCTCTTTTCGATGTCGTTAATGACCTTTTGTGTGACTAAGTCCTACAGCTGATTTTCAGTCTTCACTTCAACCTCTCAGAAGCATTTTGTAGAGTTGGCTATACTCCTTTTCTGGAAACATATTCTTTTTTTTAAAGAAATTGAAGATTTTATTTATTTATTTGACAGAGAGATCACAAGTAGGCAGAGAGGCAGGCAGAGAGAGAGGAAGGGAAGCAGGCTCCCTGCTGTGCAGACAGCCCGATGCGGGGCTCGATCCCAGGACCCTGGGATCATGACCTGAGCCGAAGGCAGCGGCTTAACCCACTGAGCCACCCAGGTGCCCCAACATATTCTTTTCTGTCTTGGCTCCTAGAACTCTGCTTCCCCTTGATTTTCCTCCTACATCATTAGATTCTCCTTATTCTCCTTTGCTGAATCCTCCTCAGTCCCAGGGTTTGGTCCTCAGATAACCCCAGGTGAGCTCTTCTAGTCTCATAACTTTATTTCTTTTTCAATGATTTATTTATTTATTTTAGAGAGAAAGAGAGCAGGAGAGTGAATGGGGGAGGGACAGAGGAAGAGAATCTGAAACAGATTCCCTGCTGAGCTTGGAGCCCTACCCTGGGACTCAATCCCATGACCCTGAGATCATGACATAAGCGGTAACTGAGAGTCGGACACTAAACCGACTGAGCCACCCAGGTTCCTCTAGTCTCATAACTTTAAATATTACCTCTATGATGATGATTCTAAAGTTTATTTCTCTAGCTTCACCTCTCCCCTGAACCTAGACTGTATATCCAACTGACATTTCAGTATCTCAAGCTGGACATTTATTAGATATCTCACATTTAACATGTCCAAAACCAGTCTCTTGGTTTCCTTCCTCAAATATTTTTATCTCCATGCTCCTTTATTTCAGCACATCCCAAATCCACCTCCCATCTTATCAGGAAGAAAGAAAATTCTATTAATCCATAATTATTTTTATAATTATTTAATAATTATTTTTTTCATATTTTCCACATCCAAACTTTCAACAAATCCTGTTGGTTTTACCTTGAAAAAAATGTTCAAAATCTAACCACTTCTCAGAACTTCTTACCACTTCCACTACTAAATATCACCATCAATATCCTTCATCTGGATTATTGCTATAATCCTTGATTTTTTTAAAAGAGTTTATTTATTTATTTTGAGGAAGAGAGAGAGCTTGAGAATGGGGAGGGTCCGAGGGAGAAGCAGACTCCCTGCTGAGCAGGGAGCCTGATGCGGGACTCGATGTGGGGACTCCAAGATGGTGACCTGAGCTGAAGGCAGTCCCTTAACCAACTGAGCCACCCACGTGCCCCTATAATCTTTGATTCTTTACAATATCCCTCATCTGGATTATTGCTATAATCCTTGATTTCTTATTGTATGGTCACAGCAAACAGCTAGAATCATCCTTTTATTTTTTTTTAAGATTTTATTTATTCATCAGAGACAGAGAGAGAGGGAGGCAGAGGGAGAAGCAGACTCCCCATTGAGCAAGGAGCCTGATGCAGGACTTGATCCCAGAATCCCAGCATCATGACCTGAGACCACGGCAGACGCTTAACTGATTGAGTCACCCAGGCACCCTAAGATCATCCTTTTATAACTTTAGATGGTGTTACTCTTTTGCTTAAAGAGCCCTGACTCTCATCTGCACAAATTAGAATATAGGCTAAAATGTTTTAACAGAGACCCAAAATACAGTTAAAAAAAAAAAAAAAAAGACTGCCCTTCCTCTTTTATGTAGAAGTTCAAAGTCATGAGGGAAGTCCAGCAGGATGTGCAGTGTTGCTCCATCAGTTGGTCCTGAAAGCCACGTTTTGTGTGTCTTGTTCTGCCACCTTCCTGTAGTGCAAGTCTGCTGACAATGAGTTCTCTTGGTTTTTATCAGAGAAAGCTTTTTTTAATTTCTTCTTCATTTTAGAAAGATATTATTACCAGCTATAGAATTCTTTTTTTTTTTTAAGATTTTATTTATTTATTTGACAGAGAGAAATCACAAGTAAGCAGAGAGGCAGGCAGAGAGAGAGGAGGAAGCAGGCTCCCCGCTGAGCAGAAAGCCCGATGTGGGGCTCGAACCCAGGACCTGGGATCATGACCTGAGCCGAAGGCAGCGGCTTAACCCACTGAGCCACCCAGGCGCCCCTCCAGCTATAGAATTCTGATTGAAGTCTTTTTTCTCCCTTGTCCTTTAAAGCTGTCACTCCACTATCTTATGGCCTGAAAATAAATCTGTTGTTCTTCTTTCCTTTACACCACTTTTGTTTTTTCCCCTTCTGGTTGCCTCTAAGATTTCTCTTTTTATCTTTTGTTTAAAACAGTTTGAATAGAATATGTCTAGATGTATATGTGGGATTTTGTTTGTTTCATTTTGCTTGTTTGGTATCTATCCTGCTTGGTGTTCTCTGAGTTTCCTACCACTATGGTTGGTGGTATTCATTAGTTTTGAAAAATAAGTCTCAGCCATGATTTAAAATGTATTTATTTGACCTCATTTTCTCTCTCTGAGATTCCAACCACATGTTTGAGACTGTTTGGTAATGGCCCACAGCTTTTGGATGATCTGTCCTGTTTTTGTGGGAGTTAAGATTTATTTATTTGAGATAGAGAGAGCGTGCACATGCATAAGAGTAAGAGGGGCAGAGGGAGAGAATCCTTAAACAGACTCCAAATGAGTGTGAGGCCTAACGTGGTGCTCGATTGCAGGATCCTGAGATCATGACCTGCACCGAAATCAAGAGCTGGGCGCTTAATCGGCTAAGCCACCCAGGGGCCCAGTGCTCCTTTCTATACTCTTTTCTCTTCGTATCTCATTTTGGGTAATTTATATTAACCTGGTTCACTTCAGGTTCACTGATTCAGGTTCACCGATGCTTTGCTCAGATGTGTTGAGTCTTCTGATGCACTTACAAGCCTTCTTCATCTCTGTTATGGTATGTGTGATTGACCTAGTTTGAGATTTATTGTTGCTATGGTTATGCTTAGGGCATCCCAAGTTTCAAATTCTTATAACATTAGCTTGAGTTTAGAGTGGAGCTGATTTGCCAGAAAGTATTTTTTAGTGTCTTGGTCACCTTTAGGTCTTTCTACCACATTCTGTTCAATAGAAGAGTCACTAAATCTAGCCTTACCTTCAAGGAGGGGGGAATTAGGCTACATCTTTTGGACAGAAGGGGTGTTAATTGATCAGTTAATTAATTAATTGTGGGATCCACAGAGAGCACTTATTTATTTACTTATTTATTCCATTTATAAAAATCAAAATGTAATTCATGTATAACACTGGGTAAGTTTTAAGTGTATGATGATTTATATATTTATATATAATTATATATTTGTATATTATAATATGATATTCTCTTGGGGGAAGAGTCTGGTGGAAACTACCATAGAAGAGACAGAAGAGAAGGGTTCAGGTGGGGTATTACTCCTCTTCCCCAGGCCTGATCTGCAAAGGAACTTCTCTCAGGGCTTTCACCAAATTTCTTTCCTTTTTTTTTTTTTAGATTATTTATTTATTTATTTGACAGACAAGAGATTACAAGTAGATGGAGAGGCAGGCAGAGAGAGAGAGAGGGAAGCAGGCACCCCGCTGAGCAGAGAGCCCGATGCGGGACTCGATCCCAGGACTCTGAGATCATGACCTGAGCCGAAGGCAGAGGCTTTAACCCACTGAGCCACCCAGGCGCCCCACCAAATTTCTTTAGGTAAGAATTCTGCTATGTCCATGGAAAAAAGCCTATGAGTGGGTGGGTACACGTTCCCCTTGTATTTGTGGCCCCAGCTGTCTCTATATTCACTAAACAGACCACACACATTATTAATAGTAATTTGTGAAATAAACTGTTTCTCTTTTTTTAAAGATTTATTTATTTTAGAGAAGAGAGAGTACATACACATGTGTGTGACTGGAGGGAGGGGCAGAGGGAGAGAATCTCAAGAAGACTCCCTGCTGAGCATGGAGCCCAATGTGGGGCTCTATCTCATGACCCATGAGATCATGATCTGAGCCAAAATTACAAGTTGGATGGTCAACTGACTGAGCCATCCAGGCCCCTCAGCTACGTGTTTTCTTACCAATGTCTAGAGGTATCACCTCTAAGTAATCAAGGGCTCATGACCCATCTCTTCAGTCTTCAGAGTCCTTCATTGCTTTGCAATCTGCAGTCTCAGATCTCTGATGAATGCAAGTGAAATTGTGATTTTGCAGATTTCTCAACATATTTTGTTATTGTAATAATGGGGGGTGCAAAGCTCTTCTCAAATTTCTGTATCATAAGCAGAAGCTGGAAACATACTTCCATCACACATTCATAGACTGCCATATGCTTGAAGTATTTCAAGCTATTGTAGCTTTTATTTTTATTAGGGCTCAAATTTAAGGTGGTGGAAGCCTCTTCAAGGTGGCTCCTAAATGTTTTCTTCATGGTCTCATAAGTATTTGATAGCTTTTCTGCTTTTTGCATGTTCCAAGACCAACTTGTACTTTTTCTGCCTCACAGCTGGAATCAGCCATTTCTCAAAGTTTCTCTGTTTGTACGAGTGGAAAATGGTGTTTAGAAACCAATATCTAAGCACTAGGGGTGCTCATTGCAAAGGGTTACTTCTTGTTTCAGACTCTTCAGTGAGCAAATATTTATTAAAGACAAAAGAGATCATAACTATAATTGAAACTTTAATTTCAAAATCAGGTGTAAAGGATTTTTACTTAATCTCCTCTATCTTATGTCTTTCTCTTTTTCACTGGTTTCCAAGGACACTAGCACAATCATTCATTTGCTTAAAGTGCATGCTGCCTAGATCTTTCTCCTCAAGAATAAGGAACCCATTGCCCCCCCTGCTGGAAATATTTCCTGTTGAGGCATCATGCTGAGGCTTTCCCCAGGAATTGTCCTCAGCCAGAGGATGATGACTTGGCCAAGATTATATCTCAAGTCTCCCTATAGGGGGTGATTGGGTGGCTCAGTTGTTTAAGTGTCCAACTCAGTTTTGGCTTAGGTCATGATCTTAGACTCATGGGAATGAGCTGCACATTGTGTTCTGCATTCATCAGGGAGTTTGCTTCACTCCCTCTCTCTAATCCCCCACCCCCTGCTCTCTCTCTTTCAAATAAATAAATAAATCTTAAAAAAAAAAAAAGAGCTCCCCATGGGATCAACTGAAGCTTCTCTTGCAACTGTCTGACAGTTCAACTGCTCCTTCTGCCCAGTCCTTCAAAGGTATTTTTTTTTCCTGAGCACACTTCCTAATAAATGATCTGCGTGCAAATTCTAGAGTCTTAGAATCTTTTTACTTAAGAATCAAATCTGTGATAGCTTTGTACTCACAATGCATAGTCATTTTTACAATAATATTACCCAACAATACTTACAGAAAAAAACTTAAAATTATTTGTTTATATCATTTTTATTTTATTTTGTGCACTTTTGTTCTTAGATTTTATCTTTTCAGGAATTCACTAATTACCTTTTTGAAATCACTTGAAATAGTTCTTCTCTGTGTGGTTATGCCAATAACTCAAGATACAGGTGAGTTCTTTTGGTTCATTATGTTTTTTACTTTTATAGGTTTAAATTTAAACTTGTTTTTTTAATTATGTAAAATAGTTACTTGGTTCCAATCAACTATTGAAAATGATGTATATTTTCAGGAATCGAACTTCTCTCCTTTTTTCCCACACTTTCTCATGTGTATATATTTAGAGTTTTTGGCTTATTCTTCCATTGTGATAATTATATTTTCACATAAATGGATACTATGGGGAGGGCATGGCTACACCATCTCCACTTCATAGATGAATGGTAGCAAAATATACATATTTTTCTTTCCCTTTCATTTTTCACTTGAAAATGAATCTTGGAGGGGCACCTGGGTAGTATAGTTGGTGAAGCCTCTCACTCTTGGTTTTAGCTCATGTTATGATCTCAGGATTGTGAGACCAAGCCCTGTGGTGGTCTCCATGCTCAGCGGAGAGTCTGCTTGAGATTCTCTCTCTCCCTATCCCTTTGTCCTTCCCACTCATGTTCTTTCTCTCTCAAATAAATCTTAAAAAGAAAGAAAGAAAATATGTCTTGGGGACCATTCTACAGAAGCTTATAGAAGTATCCTCCTTCTTTTTGTAGCTGCATATTACTCCATTATTTGGGTGTTCTGTATTTTATTTAACCACTCAACTATTCCTGGGCATTTAGGAAGTTTCTAGTTTTTTCTACTTAAAAATATAGTGCTGTGATGACCCAGCCTTCTGTATAGATTCCTAGAGGAAAGACTGCTGAGTCAAAGAACAAATGCATAGATAATTTTTCTAGAAATTGACTAATTCACTGGGATTGTATCATTTTGAATTCCCAGCAGTGATGTGAGTGCCTGTTTCCCTACTCATACCAAGAGTATGTCAACCTTAAAGCTAGTAATTAAAAAAATAGTATTGTACTATGGTTTGAATTTGTATTTTTCTTTTGCGAGGGAGGTTGAGTATCTTTTCATATGCTTAAGTATCATTTGTGCGAATGAATGTGACTCAGCATACCATGTTCATATACTAGCAAGCAAGCTGGAAAGACAAAAGAAATGGAGGGTTGCAGATTCTTTTTAAGAACATGACATATGAGTCGTACCTCATAACTTTCACTTCCCATTAGTTACAAGAGAAACTAGGGAATGAAATTTCCAGTTGGGTGACCATGAGTTCCATTAAATCCTGGAATGCGGTAAGTGTTCTATTACCTGAAGGAATAAAGGGTAAGTGGACAGGGTTGGGGACAGTTAGCAGTTTCTACCACACCATCTCATTTTAAGAAAAAAACAGCCATCACCATTGCTGTACATGATTTGGTCATATGTTTTTTCTTCTTCTTTATTTATTTTTTTTTTAGAGAGGGAAAAATGGTGGGGTAGAAGGGCAGAGGAAGAGAGAGAACCTTAAGCAGGCTCCATGCCCGATGTGGAGCCCCATGTGGAAATGCCATGGGGCTCAATCTCATAACCCTGAGATCATGACCTGAGCTGAAATCAAGAGTCAGACACAACCAATTGAGCCACTCAGGTGCCCCAACATGTTTCTTCTTTATCCTCATCTCCTATTATTTTCCTTCTTACTGGTCTTGCTGTTTCTCTAAAAACCATACATCATCTCTATGGGTCTATTTGCTTTTCCGTCTACCAGCAATAGTCTTCTCCCAGAATCCATGGCTCACTTCTTCACTTAAATTTCACTCAAAATGAGGCTTTCTTGAGCATTGATACTGATTAGCATTGTCCTTCCCAACTCTTCATCCTCATTTGCTTTTCTTCTTAGAACCTGTCATTATCTGACGTAATAAACATATTTCACCTTTGCTTGTTCAGTTTCTCAAGTTTTGTACTCCTCAACCAATGATAAACTCTTTGTAAAGCTCAAGTGTATCAGGTACTGGCCTAAGTGTTCGTGATTTCTATATACTTAAACTGAGTTAGTTCTCAGGACAACCCTCTCATTGACTATTTATGCTATTGCTACATAACAAATCTACCACAATTATAAGGCATAAAAAAATTATCATTTATTATTGTTCCTGTATCTGTAGGTTGACTAAGGGTAGATTGATTTAGAGCAGGTTTAGTGGGACATGCCTCTGAGCTCAAGTTGGGTCCAGGTTGATTCCTTACACCAGAGAACTAGCTGAGGATGTACTGTTCATGACAATGTCAGGGGCATAAAAGGCCAGGTCCCACCATACAAACACATTTCAAGCCTTTGTGTCATGTCGGCTAACATCCCATTGACCAAAGAAAGTCATATGGCCAAATACAACTTGAAAGGGACAGGAAAGTATACTCACTCATGAAGGCAGGGGAAGGGAATACTTACTGAAAAAATAATCAAATCTGCCATTTTATTATTCCTATTTTAGATGTTGAAACTGAGACCCCTAGAAGGTAAGTAGCTGTCAAGGTCACATACTCAGTACTGGTAGAAGTGAAGGCACGCCCAGTTGGTATAGTTCTCCTCTTGCCAATATTACTCTAGTTTATACCAGTGATATGAGAGCAAGAACTTAGTCTGTTGTATTCTCAGCACCTAGAACAGTGTTTAGCACTTAGAAGGCACCCAGTAAATATTTGTGGAGCAAATAAATGAATTCAGCACAGTACATAGCCCTTGATTGGCTAGTACTTGATAAATGCTATTATTAAGAAAAATTATTAAAAACTTGAAAAAGGTCAAGGAAAAGCAGCCTATCTTTTCCATGTCACATTGGAACATCATTTAACCAAGAGATTACTTAATTATCTAGGGAAATGTACCTCTTTTGATTAATTTTTTCTTAAGATTTATTTGTTTATTGAGGGGTGGGGACAGAGGGAGAAAGAGAGAGAATCTTAAGCAGACTCTGTGGAATCCAGTGGGGCTTGCTCTCAGTACCCTGATATCATATACTCATTATTTACTACTGATCTGAACTCTATGAAGTTATATTTTTATAGATTTTTGTTCATTACAAATTTAAATTATTTCTAAAATCAAATTATTTTTAAGAAGAGCTCCCAAACCAAAGTTAATGTTACAGTGTTCTGAAGGACATTAAGGAGTATTGTATCTATCCTAGTGATCTATTCTAACAGTCTTCCTCCACAGACAAGAAATCTTTTTCTCTTATTCCCTGTGGAACAACTTCACCATTTTCTTTCCTTAATAATGAGTTGAATATATTGCAATGTCTTCATTCTATATTTTGAGTTACATATTTAACTTTTTGAAAATTGTACTTTAATATTAGCATTATCTAGTTTTGTTTTTTTCCCTGAATCTGAAAGTGGGTGCTATTTTTTAATTAATTATTTATTTATTTATTTAACAGAGAGAGACAGGGAGAGAGGGAACACAACGAGGGGGAGTGGGAGAGGGAAAAACAGGCTCCCCGCTGAGCAGGGAGCTCTGTGCGGGGCTCCATCCCAGGACTCTGGGATCATGACCTGAGTCGAAGGCAGAGGCTTGACATCCTAGCCACCCAGGCACCCCAGGTTTTCACTTTTAAGTCAACTCTTATTTACAGAATTTCTATTTCTCTAGGGTAAGGGATGCAAAGCTGGAATGTAGGGGTGAGAGGAGAGATGAAGAAGCCATAAAGCATTTCCTGGGATTCCCAGACTTGCACCGTAGCCACTGGAGGATTGCTGTGGCCCATACCCAGAGTGCTTGACTGTCTGAAGTTGTTATAAAGGCTTTCCAGGAGCCTGTATTAATTCAAGACTCTGATCATGTCGGGGCACCTGGGTGGCTCAGTGGGTTAGGTCGCTGCCTTCGGCTCAGGTCATGATCTCAGAGTCCTGGGATGGAGCCCCACGTCGGGCTCTCTGCTCAGCAGGCAGCCTGCTTCCTTCTCTCTCTCTGCCTGCCTCTCTGCCTGCTTGTGATCTCTCTGTCAAATAAATAAATAAAATCTTTAAAAAAAAAAAAAGAATCTGATCATGTCACTAGAAAAGCTTACAGATTGTCATCAGACTCAAATCCCCCAAAAGAGAAATTATTGAAGCTCCAGACATTGCTAGAAACAACTATTTATCAATAATCACTTATTATAATGGATCATTGAGGGCAACACTCTTTCAGAACTACTATGACAGAATTGGGGTTTGAAGTCTTTATTTTGACGTGAACAAGTAAAGGGGACCCATTAAAAAAGTTTAGTTTGAGGAACCGTCCTCAAAATTCTGGCTTCTTCAGTCATCAGAGTTTCCTTAATAGTCTCAATAGATGTCATAAATAGACCATACTGAAATCCCATTGCAATATCGTGGGGACTCTCTTTAATCTGGAACTTTTCTCCCCAGACCTTTTACTCTGGGATTGTGTAAAAACTCTAAATACAAAGAGCGCTATGCATTTTCTTTTTTTTTTTTTTTAAGATTTTATTTATTTATTTGACAGACAGAGATCACAAGTAGGCAGAGAGGCAGACAGAGAGAGAGGGGGAAGCAGGCTCTCCACCGAGCAGAGAGCCCGATGCGGGGCTCGATCCCAGGACCCCGAGATCATGACCTGAGCTGAAGGCAGAGGCTTAACCCACTGAGCCACCCAGGCGCCCCTGCTATGCATCTTCTTATTGAGCGTATTAACATTCTCGTAAGTGGCCGGTGAGGATCAGATTCAAGACTTAGAATACCTAGCTCTTGTATTTCCATAACTAGGAAAGTTGATTGCCGGGTTAGCTCTTTCCTGGTAATATTGGGACAACCTCCAGCAAGGTGAATAAAAGCCTGCAGCGCGGGGCCTGAATTCCTGTTCCACTTTCCCCTCGTTAAGCAGCTACTGTGTGACTCAGTTTCCTTGCCCACAGAACAAACTGACCAGTCGGAGCCCTGACTTTTTAAGGATTATATGAAATAATCAAGGTGAAGGATTTAGTATGGAGGTCAGCACCAGACGGCATTGCTTAAACCATGATCAATCAGTGCTGGGCTTTTACTTTCGCTGGCTAGGAGCTCCACCAAACATCCCGTAGGCCCAGCAGCGAGAGGACAGAAGCCGCGGCCCACCCAGCGTCTCGGAACCTCTGCCCTTGCTGCAGCGGAGTTGGAAGCCCAGAGCCCGAAGGCCCCACCCCCGGCGCTGACTCCGCCCCCAGCGGCTGGGGCGGGGACGCTGTCTCCCGGGAAACGGGACGCGCAGCTCCTCTCCAGCCGGTGTCTCCGCAGGCAGAACTCGCCCTGCGAGTCACACCCTCCAGCCAAGTAGCCCCAGGTGGGGGCGAGGGCCACGCTGCTTGCAATCTCCCGAGGAGGTGGGCGCCTCTCGCGACGCGTGTGGGAGGAGAGGAGTCCTCGCCCACCCCAGGCTGGGCAGGGGCGAGCGCAGGGACCCGACCGGTCCCGCATCCTCTCGGACGCGCGGGATGGCAGCCCGGGAGGCGCGCGGCTTCCCAGAAGGCCCGGCCCTTCGCCTAACCCCGGGCGCTGACCTGGAGGTGGCGGGCCTGACAGACCTCGAGGAGGAAGAGGAGGATGAGGAGGCGGCGGCCGCCAGAAGAGCGCTGAGTTTCGCCCGAGACTCGCGGGTGCGCTTTCTCGGCGGCTGCCTGGAGCTGATGCTGGGGCTCCCGGCGGAGAAGTGGAGCCAGTATTTGGAGAGCGAGGACCACCGGCAGGTGCTGCGGGAATTTCTGGAGAGCCCTCGTCCCGCCGGCCTTGTGTTCAGCGTCGCCGCCGCGGGGCCGCTCGCGGTCTCCCGGGAGGTAAGGGACGACGGGCAGAGGGATCCGGTCGCACCGGCTGCTCTGCATAGCGGGGACAGGCCAGTCGCGACTCTTTGGGTTCCCGTGGAGCACGCACTCGGGCGCTTTGAAAAAAACTTTCTTTCGAGCTCTTGCTATGGATTCTGCAAAATCCCTCCCCCCGCCCCCACGTGCGCCCACTCTGCAGTTAAGCATTAAGCAGCTGTAGTTTAGTTTTCTGGAAGGTCGGCTTGTTCGACCCACCGAGAACATCTGCGCTTTCTTTAGCTGTCTGGGCCTTAGGCGAAAGGTGGGTTCTTGGTTCCGCATAGCTACCGTTTCAGGTAGCTCTTGGGTCTGAGGACCTGTCTTTAAAAAATGTTTCGCAGACCCTGAGTGATTTGTCCTGTGCTCGGACTGACTGCTCGTTACGTTTCATCTCAAGTAAAATACTTCGTCCTTAAAAAAGGAGTGCCCGCGCAATCAGCGCTCACATGGTATTTACCAACCGTGGAGGGGGACAATCCCTTCTTTCTTTCCAACTTTTCCCCTTTTTCTTTTCTCTTTTTCTTTCCTTTTTAAAATTAAAAAAAAAAAATTACTGCTCCACTTGAAGAGCTTGAAGATTAAGGTATCACAGCGTGTATTTTTTTTTTTTAAGTGGGAAAAGTTTGGAACAAAATTTACAGTCTTCAGTGTTGTACAGTGCCTCAGTGGAATGTTGTAGAAGTGTTTGTTCTGTTTTTTTGTTTTGTTTTTGTTATCAGTAAAGGTAGTCACTTTAATAGTTGGGGAATGGAATCCCAGAGGAGAAAGAGACTAAAAGGAGTTTACCTTAGGATTTTGAGTGTTGAAATTTTTTGTTCTACTTTCACAGTTATAAATAATTAAAAATTTGTCAATCAAGGAGTTAGGACACTTAACTCCAGTATTACCCAAGTTAAATGACAATATCTGAAGAAATAACTCAATAGTTGGGGAAATGATAGAATATCTTCATTAAACATTTTATCTTGAGAATAGAAGTAAATATTAACTTCCTGTGCCTGGTCTTCATTTCAGTTTGGCTTATTTCCAAACAACAAAAAGATTATAAAAAGGAATAAACCTTTGCTGAGATAGAAAATTTCTAAATTCTCGTTATATTTGTTTTTAATTAGGAGATGTTATGGGATGTAATAATCTTGGCTAATTGGCATGCCCTTTAAAGGTGATATTTCCACACCAATAATGCCATAAAATTAGCATTATAAAAGAACAAAAGTGTATATATTTTGTAGAAAGGGGGAAGAGCAGCAGAACTACCTTATGTATAAAGATAGGCTAGATGCCAGGTTTTTTCTTTTTCTAGCAATCCAGCTACAAGTTAGATACAGCAAATCCTGTTTGTTAACGTGGAAACTGTACTGTGAACTTAAACTAATCATCTTGCTCTTGTTTCAGATTCCAAGAGATGCAAAACATAAACTTGTCTATATTGCCAAGAAGATTACCAAAAATATTGGAGTACATGATTTTTCTCAAACGGTTTTATTTGGAGAGTTAACTGCCTCACCATTTGGACATGTAACTGCTTTTCTAGATGAGGTACTAGGCTATCTTTAATATCTGAATCTTTAATTTATCTCTGACGCTTGGAATTATTCAGAAAAACTCTGGCTATAAAAAAATGTAGAAGCCAGTAATCTTTTTAGCGAGATAGATGGATAACAGACTCTTTCTGAAATGAGATGATAAGCTAATATTCAACGGACAGTAATTTGTAGGATTATCCTTTTTGTTTCTAAATAATGGAAGTAAAAAGCAGCTTAAATTGAATAGCCTTTTGTAATTAGCTCTAGTTTTAAATTCCACATTGAGTGGAGACAAACTGACACTTTGTAAATGAGTATTACAAGTTTTTCAGATTTCCCTTAGTTTCTGTGTCACTCAGGTTAGATAAAGGGGAAAAGGTAATGGAAACAAAGTTTTTGAAATGATTGCTTTAAAATTCTTCTTTCTCACCCCTTAGAGAAGAGCTCTCTAAACCCAGGTTACTTAAACTTTTAAGGTAGGATGTTTTAATGTAGGGTTTTTAAAGTTTTGTTTTTTTTTTTTTAAGATTTTTCAAGGTTTTTAAAGTGGGGTTTAATGTGGGATCTGGGGGATTTTATTTTATCATTTTTTAAAAAAGATTATTTATTTATTTGACAGAGAGAGAGAGAGAGGTCACAAGTAGGCAGAGAGAGAGGGGGGAAGCAGGTTCCCTGCCAAGCAGAGAGCCCGATGTGGGGCTCAATCCCAGGACCCTGAGACCATGACCTGAGTTGAAGGCAGAGGCTTAAACCACTAAGCCACCCAGGTGCCCCCTGGGGGATTTTATTAAAGGCAGGCTGCTCTAGGAGGTCTGGGGTGGGACCGATCTTCTTCCTGTCTAACCTTATACTTTTGGTGGTTGTTCAAAGACCAGCATTGAGGAAAGATGTACCAAATGACCAGGTTCTCTAGAATTAGAGTAGTGGTTCTTAAACTTTGCTGAACATTAGAATCACCTGGGGAACTTTCTAATCTACCCTTGCCCTGTCACTCCTAATACCGATAAATGAGAATGGAGTTGGAACCCGGTGGGAATTGAAGATCCCCAGGTGATTCTAATGTGCCCAAACTGCGGGAAGCACTAGATTATATAGCAGAGCTCCATGATTAGTTCAGACCTGCCAAGGCCAATGCTTAAGGTAGGAATAATTACTAGCATATTTATTACTCAGGATTTGCCAGTCTCCCTGTTGCATGCCTCTTCTGCTTCCCGAGTCGTTGCTCTCTGGGGACCGTCCAAGGTCTCACTCCCAACTTCGGTATCCTGCCTCGGTTTTCTGCCTCAGTTTCCCTCTCCTCCTGTTGAATTGACTTGGTTTTAGATGATTTCAGGGAGATGCTAAGAGAGTTTTTAATCCCCCAAGCTTCTGGGGCACTTTTGCTCTACAGCAGGAGCTCAAGAAATTTTTATTGAACTGAACCTGATGAAAGAATTTCACATGACATGTGAATGGATTTTGGTCATTTGAACCCAAATTGCCATCCACTGGGGCTTGGAAGGACAAGGTTGCACTCTTCATTGGAATTTTTCACTACCATCAGTGTCTTGCAACAGAAGATACACAGCTCTCTCAAGTTCCTCTTTCTTACCTTTTTCTGGATTTGTATCAGTACCAGGGTCTGCATTCTGCCCTGTAAAACGTTAAATGGAAGAGCATATGCCATCAACAAGTATGTTTATTGTAGTTATAAAGCATTCAGAACCTCAGAGTTTAAGTGGTTTAGAAGACTGATGTAATTATGCTTAGAATCTGAGTATTAGGGGGGAAAAAAGTGAGAACGCACTTATGTGTTATGTTAGGTTAAAAGCAATTACAAGGAGGGCCCCTGGTGGCTCAGTAGGCTGAGCATCTGACTCTTGATTTCAACGGATTTCAGCTTGGGTTGTGATCTCAGGGTCGAGGGATGGAGCCCTGTGTCAGGCTCTGTGCTCAGTGGGGTGTCTGCTTGAGATGCTCTCTCTACCTCTGCCCCTCCCTGGGCATGCTCACTCTCTTTAAAATAGTTTTTAAAAGGATTTTGTGAGGATTGTCTTTGCTTGGTATCCAGTATAGCTCACAAAACTGGTTGATTGACAGTGGTTTATGCTGGACAAGGTACTCCCAAACTTCTCTTTCTAGCTGAGAGCTCTCTCCCAAATTTCAAACTTGGAGATCCACTTGTTTTCCTGAAATTCATGCTTGTTAGATAATAAACCTCCCAAACCTACTATCCAACGTTGAACTCCTCTTCCCCAACCTGCATTACTTGTGGTTACCTCCAGAACAGTGGATGTGAACTCCATCTTTGCAGTTGCTCAAGCCAGAAGACCTCAATCAACCCTGACTCCTTTCTTTGTATCCATTCAGCCACGAAATGATGTAAGTTCTACCTTCAAAATACCTTCAGAATCTGCCTTCGTACTCTCCTTCACCTCTGTGATTCTAAGCTGGTTCCACCTTGGTCTCTCAATAGTCTCATAATGTAGGTCTCTCCTTTTGCATGATTCCCATCTAGAACCTATTCCCAACAAAGCTGCCGGAGGGATTCTGTTGAAGCAAGAGTCAGAACACGTCACTTTTCTGCTCAGACCCTGCCCTGGGTCCCCTTTGACTCCCTGGCATGTTCTCTGTGGATCAGAGCTCTCAGTATTAGCTAGAAAGTTGTTACCACTCTAGAATCTCAGGACCTTCTTCAGAGCTCCTGAATCAGGATCATCAGGTCATTCTTAGCCTTACTATGGAATGAAAACCCTAGTCCAGAATCTGTGATCTGACCTCTCCATGACTTTTTTGCTATTACTTGTCTTAGGTACATTGTCGTTCCTGCTGTTTCTTTATCTTCCCCAGAATTCACACAGTGAGCACCTTCATGTCCTTCACGTCTTTCTGCTCAAATACTCCTTTTAGTAAAGCCACCCTTTGGAGGGCAGGAACCTTTGCAGGGTGGAGATTAGAGGTAGCAAATGAGGCACTCAGTTCATGAGTGAAATTTACAGGTGGGCAAGGAGGAAAAACAAGAACCCAGTAATCAAGGTAAGTTTAGTGCAGTATGTTGAAAAAAAAATTTAAAAATCAATACTTCAAGTAAAAACTGGATAGTTCAAAGTGCTGTTCTAGATCATATTGGAGCCTGGGGCAAAAATAAGTCAGTAGTATCGGCTGCTGTCTTTATTTTAAAATGTTGATAATTTGTTCCTCATGACTTTCTTTGCATTAATTTTGGTTTAAAAATGCCTTAAGGGGTGCCCTTTTGGCTCAGTTAAGAGTTGACTCTTGGTTTTATCTCAGGTTATAATCTTAGGGGTCATAAGATGGAGCCTAGTGTTGGTCTCCATAGTCAAAGGGGAGTGGGCTTGAGATCCTCTCGCTCTGTCTCCCCCCACCCCGCCTCTACACTCACGTGTGAGAGTGTACACTCACTTGCTCTCTCTCTCTCAAAGCCTAAAAAAACAAAACAAACTTAAAATATTACTCATCTCCATTCCTGAGTTTTTTGGTGCCCTTAGATATTCAGCTCCAATAATATCCCATAGATAATAATATCCAATAGATATTCAGCTCCATGAAGGCCTCACTTGCCTTACCCTAGCCCCTGCCCTGAGTCTTTGTTTGGCTCCCGGTTGTGGCCCAGACACCTAAAGACCTTGCCTGGCGCATGGTAGGAGCTCAGTGTTTGTTCAGCGAATCAAAGTCAGGTAAGGGCTACTTGACACGCTGTTCCCGTAAGAGACAAAACACTGAAGCATCAAGGTATTCCTTTAGAGAAGAAGCACTTGGTGTATGATCTCTGATAATCCATTTTAATCTTTCTGGACATGTGAAAAGGACACTTGGGGAATTTCATGCTAATCTCAGTTAATAACCTGTATTTACTGAAGACCTACTTGGTGCTGGTGACAGGACAGACGTGGCAACTAGTGATGTAGTTTGCACCCTCAGGAAGTATGCAGTCTGTTCAGGGAGGTGGACTGCTGGGTCTGCCGTGGGAGCCACAGTGGTCATGTTGTGGGAGCATAGGGGCGCTTGCCGCACCTGGAGGGCTGGCAGGGGTGTGGGGATTCTGGAACAGGATGATCATAGATCTCACTTCACCTGGGATGCTTTGGGTTTCCACCTGTTACAGATCAGTTAATGTCTGCTAATAATTTTCCTCTCAACATACCACAGCTGTATGGTGAATTACTTGGTCCCCACAGTGTGGAAGGACAAGGAGGAGAGAGCTAGGTGGAGGAGGAAGGGCATTCTGAGCGGAGGGAGAAACAGTGTAAAGGTACAGAGGTGAGGAAATGAAGGTTGATTTTTTATTTTTATTTTAATTTTTTTAAAAGATTTTATTTATTTATTTGACATACAGAGAAAGATCACAAGTAGGCAGAGAGGCACGCAGAGAGAGAGAGGGAAGCAGGCTCCCCACTGAGCAGAGAGCCCGACTCGGGACTCAATCCCAGGACCCTGAGATCATAACCTGAGTCCAAGGCAGAGGCTTAACCCACTGAGCCACCCAGGCGCCCAAAGGTTGATTTTTTAAAAAGGAATGGATTATTGTAGCTGGACGGGGGAACCAGAGCCGGAAGGTGGTGAGAAACAAGGCTGGAGAGGCTGATTAGAAAAAACAAATGGACAGGGCGCCTGGGTGGCTCAGTGGGTTGAGCCGCTGCCTTCAGCTCAGGTCATGATCTCAGGGTCCTGGGATCGAGTCCCGCATCGGGCTCTCTGCTCAGCAAGAAGCCTGCTTCCCTCTCTCTCTCTGCCTGCCTCTCCGTCTACTTGTGATCTCTCTCTGTCAAATAAATAAATAAAATCTTTAAAAAAAAAAAAAGAAAAGAAAAAACAAATGGACAAAGAGACAAAAATAGCCGTGTATTTCAGGTGGTTGCCAGCAAAGGCAATGGCCAAGCCCAAACTCATGTGTTGATTGGGAGATGGTTGTGGTAATGCACATTCTGGGAAGGTTTTTATCAGCAGCCTTAATTAGGAAGTTGTGGAGTCAAATGGAATGTCAGTGGTCCTTCATGCCTTTCATTCCAAGCTAATCAACTTCTTTCTGATTTGTACATTAACGGTAACCACACTACATGCAAGGACTAGGGAACTGGTGATTCTGTTGAATGAAGGAGAGACTGATAGAGTGATTGCTTTGGAAGGTACTGAGGGAGATTTCTGGTGTTTGACTTCTTTAATGGGATAGAATAAGGAAGGAATGGACCAAGTGTTTGAACTGTAGGTAGGGAAAGTCATTTGTGCCTTTGTATTTGTTTTTTCCTCTTTTAAATGATACTCTCACTTATAGTCAATGGTGAGCAGTTTTTGGAGTTTGACTCCACTCCACAGAGTAATGGGAATTGATGCTGAGGTTCTTGGGGCCTCCCAGACTTCTGTCTCCAGCCTGGCTCTCTCCTAAACTCCAAGCTCAGATGTCCACCTTCCTTGTGGATGTGGCCACTTAGTGTGTAATGTCTCAGATCTAACCTGTCCCAAGTTGAACTCCCAATCTGCTCAACATTATTACGTGTTGCCATACAGTGTGGTTTGTAGCTGTATTATATTTAGCAAAACTATTTAAAATGTCATGTAGCTCTTTATTATATTGACCCAAATCCTTAAAGAAATAATAATTGTGAATTATCCTCATTACTCATTTGGCTTCAAGCCCAAATGGAAATATGATTTGGTTTTTGAGGTTAGTGTCTAGGTCCCATCCTTGGGCATTCCAATTTAAGAAGTCTGGGAGACTATGGTGAGTGCTGTGAAATGTGTAAGCCTGATAATTCACAGACCTGTACCCCTGGGGCAAAGAATACATTATATGTTAATAAAAAAAAAAAAAAAGTAAAGAGGGGAAAAAAAAAAAATCTGGGAGAAGCCCTGTCTCCTGAAAGTACTGCCCAGGTGACAGTCTCTGTTGACTTAAGAACCTGAAAATAAATGAAAATGAAAAGAAAATCCCCAGTTAAAAAAGGATTAGAGAAGGGGGGAACCTGGGTGGCTCAGTCAGTTGGGTTCTTGACTCTGGATTTCAGCTCAGGTGGTGGTTTTGGAATTGTTGGGTTGAGCCCTGGGTTGGGATCTGCAGGCAACATGGAGTCTGCTTATCCCACTAGCTCTGCTTCTCCCTCCAATTGTGTTTTTTCTCTCTCAAATGAATAAAATAAAATCTTAAAAAAAGATCAAAGAAGGTAAGTAGAGAAAACCATCACTAGGCCCCATAGTTCTTTAATTTGTAGTTACACATTGTACATCTATTGAATAAACAAATTATTTTAGTTTTCAGGAAAAGCTTGGAATTTTTCCTCTACACCCCAAAAAGTAGGCAAAAAACCTTCCCAATGGAAACGAAATAAAACCCCCAACTAATTGAATTACTCTGTATATAGTTTAATAAGACGTACTGTAATTAAATAGCACATCCCAGGTCTATTTGTTTTAAATGAGGTTTATAGTGATGCTCTAGCTCTTTGACTAATTGCTCTGCAAAGCACATGGCTCAGAATTTCACACTTTTATCTACAGCGTGTGACAGAAATACTTTAAAAGAAGCTGGCTTTGGGGCGCCTGGGTGGCTCAGTGGGTTAAGCCGCTGCCTTCGGCTCAGGTCATGATCCCAGGTCCTGGGTTCAGGCCCCACATCGGGCTTTCTGCTCAGCAGGGAGCCTGCTTCCTCCTCTCTCTCTGCCTGCCTCTCTGCCTACTTGTGATTTCTCTCTGTCAAATAAATAAATAAAATCTTTAAAAAAAAAAAAAAAGAAGCTGGCTTTGTCATAGAATCATAAGCAGAGTGAAAGTTTGAAACCGTACCCAGTAAATTAGCTATGTCGAATAACCAGAATTTTCCTCACGCTTGATGTTCAGAAATAGTTGTTGAAATCTGGGATTTAGTCGAGAAGTTTTCCATTAGGTCGGCTCATGTTCCACCCAACAAGCTTTGACCCTTCGGTGTGATTTCCAAAGCTCTTCATGAACAACTTTGCCTTTCCCGAAGCTAATTCTGGGCAGGCCAGACTGGCAGTTTTCCAGAAGCATTCTACTTCTGGAGTCCTGAATGATTTTTACAAATCAGTGTGTTTATCCTATGTCTCCACTTCGCATCCTGAATATACCTCAAATCATGGCAGTTCTTGGAGCAAAGGACCTAACCCACTGAGCCATTGCAAGCAGAGACTGTTTCTTACTCTGCTCTTCTAGCTTGACACGTAGCAGGCGCTAGGCAGGAAAACGTAATAATGTGATTTGGAAAGACTTGTTTCAACACCATTAGAAAACAAAAGTGATTGTATTGTCAAAATAGACTGAAAATGGGGAGTAATTATATTCTGAGCATTTTAGCTAATGGAAATTTTATGGTATAATGCTGGTACACCTGGCAGATTATCAGAAAAATGAAAAGTGTTGGAAATTAGTCGATACTAGAAAGGGGTGGGAAAGCAGAAAGAGGCTAGAAACGTCATTCACTCAGCAAGATTCTTATTAACATATGCTGGGCACTGGGAACACAAACACGATTGTTGAAGGTTTTCACATGCTTGGTATCCCATACATGATGCTCCCATTTCAGTGGTAGAGGGAATTCCAAAAAAGGGCCATATGATTAACAAACATTTTTTTTTTTAAGATTTTATTTTATTTGACAGACATCACAAGTAGGCAGAGAGGCAGGCAGGGTGGCAGGGGAAGCAGGCTCCCTGCCGAGCAGAGAGGCCGATGTGGGACTTGATCATGAGATCATGACCTGAGCAGAAGGCAGAGGTTTTAACCCACTGAGCCACCCAGGCGCCACATAAACATGTTTTTGACTGTGAAACTTGAATGCACTGGTGTGCCCCCAGGGGTTGAGAAGATTTATTCACTTTTGCCTCGATGTGATTCAAAAAGGATTTTTTTTTCATTTATGTACCTGCCAATGTGCTTGGTTTGCCTGAAGAAAGCTGTTTGCCTGCCTGACATAACTATGCTTGGTTTATGCAGTGTTTGAGTTATTGGGAACCTCCTTGAATGCTTGATGAATGGGTTAATGAACCAACAGATCTCGTCGTATTTCCACTTTGAAAAATTTTATCTAATTGATGAAGTCTCAATGGGATACTGATAGTGTCCTGTCTTTGTAAATTTGATATCCTAGGAAGGTATTGAACAAATAGAGTGGTTTTGTGGCCAATTTTGTGTCATAAGAAAATCTTTGAAGGAGTATGTTGTCTGTAAATTAACCTCTTTTTGAAAATGTTTCTCTTTCTGTAGATTTTAGTGCCCATTCTTTCTAATAGGAACAACCATAAATCCTGGTCCTGTTTCATTTCACAAGACGTGGAACGCCATGTAGAAGTCATGAAAAGTAAAATGCATGTTTTTCGGGGCAAAATGCTGAGAAGAACTCTTCTACCAATTCCCACGATAGCAGGGAAAATGGACCTGGATCGGAAATACTCTGAGACCAAGTAAGTAATGATATGATATACATAGGTTGTTAAAATGGAGAGCCCACATACCTGATTAATATCATTTCCCCAGAAAACTATTAGTAAGATAATTATTAGAACTATATCATTTTTTAAAGTTGTGCAGAGCACCTATTACTTACAGAGTATCCTTCTTGGGTGCTTGGGTGGCTCAGTCGGCTAAGTGACTGCCTTTGGCTCAGGTCATGATCCTAGAGTCCTGAGATTGAGTCCCACATTGGGCTCCCAGCTCCATGGGGAGTCTGCTTCTCCCTCTAACCTTCTCCCATTTCATACTCTATCTCTCAAATGGATGAATAAAATCTTAAAAAACAAACAAAAAAAACCCCAACAACCCACGAAGTATCCTTCTTACAAGCCCAAAAAGCAAGCTGTAACAATTACAAGACGTCAGCCAAGTTCTTTGGGCAATAATGGTGTGAGCATATGATCATTTGTTTTACAGTGTTGATGCCACAATTAAAATTGAGGCTATAAAAATAAAAGATCTGATTCTGAAATACTTAAATTTGGAAAACTAGTTCATGTTAAAAGTACTGCTTACCATCCAAGTCCTCTCCTCCTTTGGGTGAGGTAATTGGTTTTTGAATTATTCTGTTGATCATTTCAGTGTTGGCATGCTAGACATAAATGAAAGGACGCTACTCCATGCGATTGAGACTATGGTTATTAAATGGTCACATCAAATCCAAGAGATTGTAGAAAAAGATTTAGTGCAGCCTTTGCTGAGTGGTCTTCACTCGAATCCTCAAACTGAACTGGATTTCTGGATGATGAGGAGAGAGAATCTGTCATGCATTTATGATCAAGTAAGTAGACAGTTCCCCCACATGGCTTGTCAACTAATTTAGCCAAGTCCGTCGTAGAATCTGGTTTCTGGAACAGTGATTTCTAATCACTTTAACAGTTTAACATACTGTCTTTGACCTAATAGTCTGTTCTCATTCCGAAGTTCTGTATTATTTAAAAATGAATGGGATGGGGGTTCTTGGGTGGCTTAGTTGGTTAAGTCGTCCGACTCCTGATTTCTGCTCAAGTCATGACCTCAGGGCTGTGAGATGGAGCCCTACCTCAGTCTTGAAGTTGGGCATGGAGGCTGCTGGGGATTTCCTCTCTCCTCTCTCTCTGTGCCTTACCCCCAACTTGTGTGTGTGTTTTCTCTCTCTATTAAAAAAGAAAAAAAGTAAAAATGGGGATTAAAAGTAGTTTTGCCTTTTTGAGACTATTTTGACAGCTTTTGATAATTGGAAACACTGGCATAGAGAGTGGCCCCCCTGGGAAATGTTGAAGATGGTAAAATTTAATTAATCTAGTTGATTGAATTGATTTAGGAAGGAGTGGAGTGTTGCTTGGTGGAGAGATGCAGCTTTGGAAGAGCTAACTTTGCTTCCTCTGGTGTTTGCCTGATGTAGTACTTAATTTAATGTTCGGAAAACTAAGACATTCATTTGCATGTTCACATGTCTCTCAGATTTTCTGAAACATAGCAAGAGATTTTATAGGGAAAATTTAACATTTTACACATGAAGTGTAAATTGACACACTTTTTGAAAACTCAAGAGCTATAAATGTAAAATAAAATTCAAGCTTAAGGAAGAAATGCTGTTAAAAATTATTTCAACCTGAAACCAGCTACGTCTTTGCGTATGAAATGCTGTGTGTATCGTGCATGATTGGAATCGAACTTAAGTATTTCATTACCAGACGGATCTATTTAGACATTATTCCAGCTTCTGCTTCATTTTTTTTTTTTTTCTATTAGCTTCAAGCTCCTGTTGTCCTCAACATGGTTAGGATCCTGAAAATTAAACAGAGCAGCTATTTTCCAACTTTGAGGGACATTTTCATGGCTGTGAAAAATGGTAAGACTCTTGTTTTTTGGTCTGGTGTTGGTGTCCCACCTTATCTTACCCCACCTCCGCCCGCCCAGCCTCATCTACCCTTTGCCATTAGTATGTGCATGAGGTGATGGCCCTTGGCACTTCTAAGGATAAATTCATCTTCATCAGTACTTCCTTCTCCAGTAATATTAAACTACTTTTAGGATAGATTGTAGGGACCTAGCAGATGGGCTCCAGATGGAAGTTCTAATCAGAATGTGTGGGAGCAAGGCCGTTGCAGGGGGTGCATGGAAGCCCAACATGGGGGTTTCTTAGTCAATGTGGGGCTACACTTAGTCCAGTAACTCTCTGATAGAGTCTCTGGTACTTGGCGTCCACCATGCACTTAATTCAAAAGAGCTCAAATTCTTCATCAAAATTTCTGTGAGGATTAAACATAGAGGACAGTCTGTTTGCCGAATTTTGAACAAGTGCATGCACATGGTAAAAAACCGGAAGTTTCAATGAAAAGTCTCCTGGTCCCCTCACTGTCCAGTGTCAGCTCCACCCAGGGGTGACAGCCATCTTGTTTCTTGATTTCTCTTCATGTTTCTTGAGGCATATTTAAGCAAAAAGGAAAACACATGACTGAAGTTTTTAATGTTGCAAATGGAAGCTAATTGGAAGATAATAGCTTTTTTGGTTTCTAACATTAGAAAATGATGCTTAATTTTTTAAAATTTATTATTTTTATTAACATATAATGTATTATTTGCCCCAGGGGTACAGGTCTGTGAATCATCAGGCTTACACATTTCACAGCACTCACCATAGCACATACCCTCCCCAATGTCCATAACCCAACCACCCTATACCTACTCCCCGACGCCCCCAGCAAACCTCAGTTTGTTTTGTGAGATTAAGAGTGTCTTATGGTTTGTCTCCCTCCCATCTTATTTTATTTTTTCCTTCCCTTCCCCCCAAAGCCCCCACCCTGCCTCTCAAATTCCTCATATCAGGGAGATCATATGATAATTGTCTTTCTCTGATTGACTTATTTCACTCAGCATAATACCCTCTAGTTCCATCCATTTTGCTGCAAATGGCAAGCTTTCATTTCTTTCTTTTTTTAATTTAATTTTATTTTTTATAAACATATAATATATTTTTATCCCCAGGGTTACAGGTCTGTGAATCTCCAGGTTTACACACTTCACAGCACTCACCATAGCACATACCCTCCCCAATGTCCATAACCCCAGCCCCCTCCCAACCCCCTCCTCCCATCAACCCTCAGTTTGTGAGAAAAAGAGTCACTTATGGTTTGTCTCCCTCCTAATCCCATCTTGTTTCATTTACTCTTCTCCTACCCCCTTAAACCCCCATGTTGCATCTCCTCTCCCTCATATCAGGGAGATCATATGATAGTTGTCTTTCTCCGATTGACTTATTTCGCTAAGCATGATACCCTCCAGTTCCTTCCCTATCATTGCAAATGGCAAGATTTCATTTCTTTTGATGGCTACATAGTATTCCATTGTGTATATATACCACATCTTCTTTATCCATTCGTCTGTTGATGGACATCTAGGTTCTTTCCATAGTTTGGCTATTGTAGACATTGCTGCTATAAACATTCGGGTGCATGTGCCCCTTCGGATCACTATGTTTGTATCTTTAGGGTAAATACCCAGTAGTGCGATTGCTGGGTCATAGGGTAGTTCTATTTTCAACAATTGAGGAACCTCCATGCTGTTTTCCAGAGTGGCTGTACCAGCTTGCATTCCCACCAACCGTGTAGGAGGGTTCCCCTTTCTCCACATCCTCGCCAGCATCTGTCATTTCCTGACTTGTTAATTTTAGCCATTCTGACTGGTATGAGGTGGTATCTCATTGTCGTTTTGATTTGTATTTCCCTGATGCCGAGTGATATGGAGCACTTTTTCATGTGTCTGTTGTCCATCTGGATGTCTTCTTTGCAGAAATGTCTGTTCACGTCCTCTGCCCATTTCTTGATTGGATTATTTGTTCTTTGGGTGTTGAGTTTGCTAAGTTCTTTATAGATTTTGGACACTAGCCCTTTATCTGATATGTCCTTTGCAAATATCTTCTCCCATTCTGTCAGTTGTCCTTTAGTTTTGTTAACTGTTTCCTTTGCTGTGCAAAAGCTTTTGATCTTGATAAAATCCCAATAGTTCATTTTTGCCCTTGCTTCCCTTGCCTTTGGCGATGTTCCTAGGAAGATGTTGCTGCAGCTGAGGTCGAAGAGGTTGCTGCCTGTGTTCTCCTCAAGGATTTTGATGGATTCCTTTCTCACATTGAGATCCTTCATCCATTTTGAGTCTATTTTCATGTGTGGTATAAGGAAATGATCCAATTTCATTTTTCTGCATGTGGCTGTCCAATTTTCCCAACACCATTTATTGAAGAGGCTGTCTTTTTTCCATTGGACATTCTTTCCTGCTTTGTCGAAGATGAGTTGCCCATAGAGTTGAGGGTCTATTTCTGGGCTCTCTATTCTGTTCCATTGATCTATGTGTCTGTTTTTATGCCAGTACCATGCTGTCTTGATGATGTCAGCTTTGTAATAGAGCTTGAAGTCCGGAATTGTGATGCCACCAACTTTGGCTTTCTTTTTCAATATTGCTTTGGCTATTCGAGATCTTCTCTGGTTCCATGTAAGTTTTAGGATTATTTGTTCCATTTCTTTGAAAAAAATGGATAGTACTTTGATAGGAATTGCATTAAATGTGTAGATTGCTTTAGGTAGCATAGACATTTTCACAATATTTATTCTTCCAATCCAGGAGCATGGAACATTTTTCCATTTCTTTGTGTCTTCCTCAATTTCTTTCATGAGTACTTTATAGTTTTCTGTGTATAGATTCTTAGCCTCTTGGTTAGGTTTATTCCTAGGTATCTTATAGTTTTGGGTGCAATTGTAAATGGGATTGACTCCTTAATTTCTCTTTCTTCTGTCTTGTTGTTGGTGTAGAGAAATGCAACTGATTTCTGTGCATTGATTTTATATCCTGACACTTTACTGAATTCCTGTACAAGTTCTAGCAGTTTTGGAGTGGAGTCTTTTGGGTTTTCCACATAGAGTATCATATCATCTGCGAAGAGTGATAGTTTGACTTCTTCTTTGCCGATTTGGATGCCTTTAATTTCCTTTTGTTGTCTGATTGCTGAGGCTAGGACTTCTAGTACTATGTTGAATAGCAGTGGTGACAATGGACATCCCTGCCATGTTCCTGACCTTAGCGGAAAAGCTTTCAGTTTTTCTCCATTGAGAATGATATTTGCAGTGGGTTTTTCATAGATGGCTTTGATAATATTGAGGTATGTGCCGTCTATCCCTACGTACACTTTGAAGAGTTTTGATCAGGAAGGGATGCTGTACTTTGTCAAATGCTTTTCCAGCATCTATGGAGAGTATCATATGGTTCTTGTTCTTTCTTTTATTAATGTGTTGTATCACATTGATTGATTTGCGGATGTTGAACCAACCTTGCAGCCCTGGAATAAATCCCACTTGGTCGTGGTGAATAATCCTTTTAATGTACTGTTGAGGGGCGCCTGGGTGGCTCAGTGGGTTAAGCCTCTGCCTTCGGCTCAGGTCATGATCCCAGTGTCCTGGGATCAAGCCCCGCATCGGGCTCTCTGCTCCGCAGGGAGCCTGCCTCCACCTCTCTCTCTCTGCCTGCCTCTGTGCCTACTTGTGATCTCTGTCTGTCAAATAAATAAATAAAATCTTTATTGTTGAATCCTATTGGCTAGTATTTTGGCGAGAATTTTTGTATCTGTGTTCATCAAGGATATTGGTCTGTAGTTCTCTTTTTTGATGGGATCCTTGTCTGGTTTTGGGATCAAGGTGTTGCTGGCCTCATAAAATGAGTTTGGAAGTTTTCCTTCCATTTCTATTTTTTGGAACAGTTTCAGGAGAATAGGAATTAGTTCTTCTTTAAATGTTTGGTAGAATTCCCCTGGGAAGCCGTCTGGCCCTGGGCTTTTGTTTGGAGATTTTTGATGACTGTTTCAATCTCCTTACTGGTTATGGGTCTGTTCAGGCTTTCTGTTTCTTCCTGATTCAGTTGTGGTAGTTTATTTGTCTCTAGGAATGCATCCATTTCTTCCAGATTGTCAAATTTGTTGGCGTAGGGTTGCTCATAGTATGTTCTTATAATTGTCTGTATTTCTTTGGTGTTCGTTGTGATCTCTCCTCTTTCAATCATGATTTTATTTATTTGGGTCCTTTCTCTTTTCTTTTTGCTAAGTCTGGCCAGGGGTTTATCAATCTTATTAATTCTTTCAAAGAACCAGCTCCTAGTTTCGTTGATTTGTTCTATTATGTTTTTTTTTTTTTTTTGGTTTTCTATTTCTTTGATTTCTGTTCTGATCTTTATTATTTCTCTTCTCTTGCTGGGTTTAGGCTTTCTTTGCTGTTCTTTCTCTAGCTCCTTTAGGCGTAGGGTTAGGTTGTGTACTTGAGACCTTTCTTGTTTCTTGAGAAAGGCTTGTACTGCTATATACTTTCCTTTCAGGACTGCCTTTGTTATGTCCCACAGATTTCGAACAGTTGTGTTTTCATTTTCATTTGTTTCCACGATTGTTTTTTCAATTCTTCTTTAATTACCTGGTTAACCTATTCATTCTTCGGTAGGATGCTCTTTAGCCTCCATGTATTTGACCTCTTTCCAACTTTCCTCTTGTGATTGAGTTCTAGCTTCAAAGCATTGTGGGCTGAAAATATGCAGGGAATGATTGCAGTCTTTTGGTACCGGTTGAGACCTGATTTATGACCAAGGATGTGATCTATTCTGGAGAATGTTCCATGTGCACTAGAGAAGAATGTGTATTCTGTTCCTTTGGGATGGAATGTTCTGAATATATCTGTGATGTCCATCTGGTCCAGTGTGTCATTTAAGGCCTTTATTTCCTTGTTGATCTTTTGCTTGGATGATCTGTCCATTTCAGTGAGGGGGTTGTTGAAGTCTCCTACTAATATTGTATTATTGTTGATGTGTTTCTTTGATTTTGTTATTAATTGGTTTATATAGTTGGCTGCTCCCACGTTAGGGGCATAGATATTTAAAATTGTTAGATCCTTTTGTTGGACAGACCCTTTAAATAAGGTAGTGTCCTTCCTCATCTCTTATTATAGTCTTTGGCTTAAAATATAATTTATCTGATATAAGGATTGCCACCCTATCTTTCTTTTGATGTCCATTAGCATGGTAAATTGTTTTGTACCCCCTCACTTTAATGAGGCGTCTGGAGGTGTCTTTGGGTCTAAATTAGTTTCTTATAGACAATATATTGATGGGTCTTATTTTTTTATTCATTCTGATAGCCTGTGTCTTTTGATTGGGGCATTTAGCCCATTTATTTTCAGGGTAATTGTTGAAAGATATTAATTTAGTGCCATTGTATTGCCTGTAAGGTGATTGCTATTGTATATTGTCTCTGTTCCTTTTTGGTCTACTACTTTTAGGCTCTTCTTTGCTTACAGGACCCCTTTCATAGTTCCTGTAGGGCTGGTTTGGTGTTTGCAAATTCTTTTAATTTTTGTTTGTCCTGGAAGCTTTTTATCTCTACTTCTATTTTCAATGATAGACTAGCTGGATATAGTATTCTTGGCTGCATGTTTTTCTCATTTAGTGCTCTGAATATATCATGCCAGTTCTTTCTGGCCTGCAAGGTCTCTGTGGATAAGTCTGCTGCCAATCTAATATTTTTACCATTGTATGTTGCAGACTTCTTGTCCCAGGCTGCCTTCAGGATTTTCTCTTTGTCACTAAGACTTGTAAGTTTTACTATTAGATGATGGGGTGTGGACCTATTTTTATTGATTTTGAGGGGGGTTCTCTGTGCCTCCTGAATTTTGATGCTTGTTCCCTTTGCTGTATTAGGGAAATTCTCTACTACAATTTGCTCCAATATACCTTCTGCCCCCCTCTCTCTTCTTCTTCTGGAACCAATTATTCTAATATTGTTTCATCTTATGGTATCACTTACCTCTCGAATTCTCCCCTTGATGTCCAGTAGTTGTTTGTCTCTCTTTTTTGTCAGTTTCTTTATTCTCTGTCATTTGGTCTTCTATATCACTAATTCTCTCCTCTGCCTCATTTATCCTAGCAGTAAGAGCCTCCATTTTTTATTGCACCCATTAATAGGTTTTTTGGATTTCAACTTGGTTAGATTTTAATTCTTTTATTTCTCCAGAAAGGGATTTTATTTCTCCAGAAAGAGTTATTCTAATGTCTTCCATGCATTTCTCAAGCCCAGCTAGCACCTTGAAAATCATCATTCTGAACTCTAGTTCTGACATATTACCAATGTCCATATTGATTAGGTCCCTAGCCATCAGTACTGCGTCTTGTTCTTTTTTTGTGGTGAGTTTTTCTGCCTTGTCATTTTATCCAGATAAGAATATATGAACAAGAGAATAAAATACTGAAAGGGTGGCAAAGACCCAGAAAAATGTATGCTAACCAAATCAGAGGAGACCCAAAACCGGGGGGAGAAGATAGGGGAAAAAAGGAAATAAATATAAAAAATTTAAAAATTTAAATAAATAAATAAGGGTATATATAAGGTTATACATGGGTATACATACAAAAATAAGGGTAAACATGATGAAGGGATGGAATATGACTGTAAAGATGAAAATTAAGAAAATTAAGAAAAAATTCTAAAAAAGGTATTGATAGGATAAGTTGGTTGGAAAAATAAAACATAAGAGGAGAAAATGTGCTCAGGCTGGAGACTAGAACAAAGGCATGTGCTAGATTTAGGGTATATTTTGATCTAGTAGAAGAAATTGTATTCCAAATTTTTAGAGAAGAATCTATATACAAAAAATAAGGTTAAATGCCAATGAAGGGATAAAATATGACTATAACAATGAAGGTTTAAAGCGATTTTTTTTAGAAAGTTATTGTTATGAGAAACTAGTTTAAAAACATTAAAAGAGGAAAGAGGAAAAGTTAAAAAAATAGAATAAGGAAAAAAATAAAATTAGAAAAATAATTTATCCAAGACTAAAGGATCATGACTAAAATCCATGAATTCTGTGCATTGCTTTCCCCTAGCTCTGGAGTTCCGCTCTTGTCCTTGATTGGTGAGCTTGATATTGGCTGGATGTGTTTGCTGATCTCTTGGGGGAGGGGTCTTTTGCAGTGAGTGCAAATGTCTTTGCCTGAGATGGAATTGCACCACCCTTGCCTGGGGCCAGGCTAAGTAATCTGCTCAGGTTTGCTCTTGGGAGCTTTCCATACAGCTTTAGAGGATGGGAATGAAGATGGTGGCCTCCCAATCTCCAGCCCGTAGGAGCTGAGAGCTCAGAGCCCCACTCTTCAGTGTGCCCTCACAGCAGAACAGTCCATACCTCCCATCTCCCTGGTCTCCAGCTGCGCTCCATGCTCACCCGGCCTGTGACTGAGCATTTCTCTCTCTGGTGCATGGCCCGTTTGGAGTCCCCAAACCCAGCAGATTCCTGCATGTGCTCCCATGCCACTCCTTCTGGAGGAGGAAGGTGAGTCTCTCCAGATCTGCCACTTAGGGAGTCCCTGCTCAAAGAGCACTGGCCCAACTGTGCCTTGGATCACTGTTTAATGTAAACCTGAGCTAATAGCCCACTCCTCAGCCCCATCTCTGCAGCTGGCTTCCTTTCTTGGATACCTGGGAGCTCTGCCACACTCAGACACCCTGGTCTTTCTGTGACCCCATGGTACCTGAGACCACACTGTCCCTGCGAGGTCTCCACCCCCACTTAGCCTCTGGAGTGATGTCCCTCAGTGGAGAAGACTTCTAAAAGTTCTGATTTTGTGCTCTGCTGCTCCACCCCTTGCTGCAAAATGGCCCCTCCTGCCTCGGTCTATCTTCCCGTCGTTTTGGATTCACTTCTCCACCCATCCTACCTTTCAGAAAGTGGTCGATTTTCTGTTTCTAGAATTGCTGCTCTTCTCTTCTATCTCCTGTTTAGTTTGTAGGTGTTCAGAATGGTTTGATAACTATCTATCTGGACTACTGGGACCTGATGTCATTTCAGGCTGCTGCTACTCCTCCATCTTGCTTCTCCTAGCGGCTCTTTAATTTCTTGCTATATAGCATATATAAGTTAGGAAATACTTAAAATACACTTCAGAGTTAGATTATCTCTTCAGGGTTTTCCCCAGAAGCTCTCCTGGGAAGAGAATCATGAGGGGGAATATTTAGGTTTGAAGGTCTGTCAGATCAGAATTTCTATCCCAGCTCCACTTAGTACATATTAAATTTGCTGAGCCTCCGATTTTAATCAGCCAATTGGCATATTAACACCTTCCTTGCAGAATTGTTCTGAGGATTAGAGCAATATTTCTCAACCTTGTCATTTTTTTTTTCATTCTTTTCACGGTTTATCACCATTGACATTTTGGACAGGATGATTGTTGGTTGTGGGGAGCTGCCCTGTGCATTGCTGGATGTTGAGTGGCATCCATGGCCTCCACCCCTCCAACCCCCCACCCCCACCCCATTGCAGCTGTGAACATCAAAATGTCACCAGACATCTCCAAATGAGTCCTGGGGGCAAAACCTTTACTGGCCAAGAACCTTTGGATTAAAGATAAATTATACAGGGTACATAGTACTAGGCACACAGTGACATATCTTCAGTGAGCAAAAAGTGCTCAATTTTTTTCTGTCTTGGTATAAGAGGAAAATTTTCTATGGATAAAGTTTCTGCAGGAACAAATCCCAGGGGTACTCAGGGCCTTAGGAGCATGTGGATTTCAAGATTCAGACATAAACTCTTTCAGTAGAACAAGTGGCCCAAAGCCATTGTCAGTTAGACATGCAAGACCCCTTCTCAAGGACGTCCTTGAGGCCTTGTGAAATCACCAGATGTGCTTATTGTACTTGAAAGGCACTTATCAGATGTGATTATTTAATTTTGAAATTAACATTGATAAAAACACTAATTTGAAAGCATGAGTACAACTGGGGAAGAAAACAATTCTTGGATGCTCTCTTTCTTCCAAGGTCTTTATTGTTTAGGTGGACAGAAAAATGGGTTATTGATAAGTGGAGTAATAGGAGTGGTGCATTCCTGACCCTGACAGCTCAAAAAAGTTGGCAGGTTTGTGTTGCTTTGTTTTTTGCCCCTGACAGGAATCTTTTGGGATAACCCCAGAAAATAAGAATGTACTTAACTCCCTACCTTCATAAATAAAGCCTGCTTTCAGTTAATCAAAGGTATTTGTAGTCTCAGGAGCAAAATCCAGTTGGTTGGAGATCATTCAGGGTACATTAAAATGACTAATTTTTTTTTTTTTTTTTTTTTTTTTTTTTTTTTTTTTGTGAGCAGTTTGGGTGAGGGGTGGAGGGGAGGGGCAGAGGGAGGGAGGGAGAGATTCTCCAGCAGGCTTGCTGCCTAACACAGAGTCTGACTTGGGGCTCGATCTCACAACCCTGAAATCATGACCTGAGCAGAAATCATGTTAGGTGCTTAACCAACTGAGGTACCGAGATGCCCGTTTTTGTTTTTGTTTTTTAAGTTGTTTTTTTAAAATTTTATTTATTTGAGACAGAGAGAGAGATCACAAGTAAGCAGAGTGGCAGGCAGAGATAGAAGGGAAGCAGACTCCCCACTGAGCAAAGAGTCTGATGCGGGGCTTGATCCCAGGACCCTGAGATCATGACCTGAGCCGAAGGCAGAGGCTTAAACCACTGAGCCACCCAGGCGCCCCATGAGATGTCTGGTTTTTTTTTTTTGAAGTAAGCTCTGCAGCTTATTCCTTATTCATCCTGCTTAATGATTTTTAAGATGGAGATAAAATTCATCTCACATAAAAATAACCATTTTGAATGTAGTGTTGAGTGACACTTACTACATTCACAATGTCCTACAGCCTTCACCTCTCTCTAGTTCCAAATTATTTTTTATCACCTGTATGGTACAATTTTAGTAGTTACATTTTGAATAACATAAAATTCCACAGTCATTGCCTGAGTTACTCTCATAGGACACTGGGATGAGACACTGAAATTGTCTTGATACCAAGTACCTAAGAGGAATTAACATTGCAGTGATGAGCCTGTAACCCCAACCATAAAGTGATGACAACTTTGCAGACCTGTTTTATTTCTGTAGTTTCGTGCAGTTGGGTAAATATCCTTAGATCTTAAAGATGTATTTTCCCAGTGAGTGTTGCATCATGCTTTCCTTGGGCTCTGTAGTTAACAACACCAGGGCTTGCTTGGATGGCTGCTACATCCAGACTGTGTATAAGTCTTCCAAATCCATAGTGGCTCAGTTGCGGTGTCCCTATTTAAGTATAGCCATGTTCTTTAGCACTGTTTGCTTGAACTTGTAAAGTGAATTTTAAAAAAGAGACTACAGGGGCGCCTGGGTGGCTCAGTGGGTTAAGCCGCTGCCTTCCGATCAGGTCATGATCTCAGAGTCCTGGGATCAAGCCCCGCATCGGGCTCTCTGCTCAGCAGGGAGCCTGCTTCCTCCTCTCTCTCTGCCTGCCTCTCTGCCTGCTTGTGATCTCTCTGTCAAATAAATAAATAAAATCTTTAAAAAAAAAAAAAAAGACTACAGCCCATTGATGGTGGTTTTCATTTCTCTTAGCGCTCCTGGAAGCCCAAGATGTGGAGCTTTACCTGAGACCCCTGAGAAGACATGTTCGGTGTCTCCAGGAGTCAGAATTCCCTCAGATCCGTGTGCTCATTGCCCCGTTATTTCATACCACCTGCCTCATCTGGAGTCATTCCAAGTTTTATAATACTCCTGCTCGGATTATAGTCCTATTGCAAGAGTTTTGTAACCTCTTCATTAACCAGGTATGTGGTATTAAAAAAAAAAAGGAAGAACCATCATTGCCATGTGGTAGGTTTTAATAAACCAATGACAAGCAAATAAATGTAGTCTTTAGTAAGAATACCATTTTCCTTTTTTTTTTTTTTTTTTTTTTTTTTTTTCCAGAAAGGACCTTTATGGTAACAAAGACCAGGTGACTTTATTCTAAATGGCAGAAAAGCTCTGGAAATCTGTCCAGTGCATTCAAATGACAGTTTGTTACTGGATTGAATACTCTACCTTTCTTCAAAGAGATTGAAGACAGCTTCTAATAAAAGGCAGATAGTTGGGCACCTTGGTGGCTCAGTTGGCTAAACATCTGACTGTTGATTTTGGCTCTGGTCATGATCTCAGTGTTGTGGGATTGAGCCCTATTTCGGGCTCCAGTGCTGGGCCTGGAGCCTGCTTGAGATTCTCCCTCTCCATCAGCCCCTCTCCCACTCCCCCTTCTCAAAATATTAAATAAGAAAAGGCAGATAGACATAGTCCTTTCTTCGAAGCTTTCTCTTTGGTTTCCACAGGAACACTAAATGATGGGAGACTTTTGGAAAATAAAGTAAGAGAACCTGGCTGAGAAAGAATGCTGAAAAGTGGTAATGCAATTTATTTAAAAATTGATTCAGGGGCACCTGGATTGGTCAGCTGGGTTGAGCCTCTGCCTTCTGCTCAGGTCATGATCTCAGGGTCCTGGGATCGAGCCCTGCATTGGGCTCTCTGCTCAGCGGGGAGCCTGCTTCCCCCTCTTTCCCTGTCTGCCTCTCTGCCTACTTGTGACCTATCTCTCTGTTAAATAAATAAATAAAATCTTTTTAAAAAAACTGATTCATAGTTGACCTTTAAAAATCTCCAGTTTATATTTCTCTATTCTTCACTTGGAAAATGTTTTAAAAAATTGGACTGCATCCTTAAATATTCTGTATGAACTTTAATTCTTCATGCATCCATAAAATCAGAGAATATTGTATAATTTGAGAGCTAAAAGATAGTTGGAGGGCACATAACCCCGTTGTTCTCAGTTGGGGCTGTGTCTGAGTCTGCTTGAGCTGCTGTAATGAAATACCATAGGCCGGGGTGGCTTTATTTTCAGAAATAGTTTTCTCACAGTTTCGGAGTTGGGGACTCAGATCAAAGTGCCAGTATGGCCATGTTCTGTTGAGTTTGTTTTTTTTTTCCTGGCTTGCAGTCGCTGTGTTTTTCCTCTGTGTCCTCACATGGGGTGGAGGTGGGAGAGCTCTTTTTCTCTTCTTACAAAGTCACAGTCCTATGACATGAGGGTCCTGCTCTTAGGACTCCATGTAACCATGATCATCTCCTGAAAGACCCATTTCTAGACAGTTACGTTGGTGAATAGGGCTTCAGCATATGAACTTGGAAAGAGAGACTGACCGTTCTCTCGGTAGCAAACTCCGTAAGCAGGAAGTAGGTCTGAACCACTAAGGAGTTCTTGTAAAACAAATGCCAGAGAAGCAGGATCTGTGTCTGTATGGCTTGGACTGCGAGTTGTTAACGTTGCTTTCCATGAGAAGTGGATTGCCTCTAGCTGCAATGGACAATCTGAAGAAGAAAAAAAAAGTATAAATTCATGTGAACTGGAAAGTTAAGAATGCAGTGGCTTCTGAAACAGCTTGTTTCAGAGGTCTCAGATGATAATTTCAAAGCTCGCTGCCATCCTCCATTTTGGTCGCTTTATTTTGGACTTTATTCTCATCACTTGTTAAGTAAGACGGCTTTTAGTACTCTAGATATGTCTCCTTTTCATAGAGTAACTTCCCTGGAAAGGGACTGTCCTTCTTGCTTAATTCTGGTCCAGTGGGTTTTGATTCCATTCTGGGATCAATCTTTGTGGCAGAGGAGATAGGCTACTTGGGACAGTTCTGGGTCACTTGCTTAGAGGAGGTTGGATGACTGTGATTGACCTAAATCTCAGATCTAGACTAATGCCTCCCAGTGGTCTTGACACTGTGACTCACATGGAAAATAAAAATGCTTTACTGTACAGTTGGGTGAGTTGGAGAGCAGTTGGAACCCTGGAAGTGTGCTCGTAGACCAGGCGAACAGCTTGCAGCCTCTGCTGCCCCAGGCCCCAGAGCCTTGCTGTTACAAGCAGTAGAGAGAACATGGTATAGGATGAACAGCAGTGGTTTGGGAACTGTATTTCAATCCAGTCTCTGAAATTTTTTTAGACAAATTACCTGAGACTTGAAAAATGACATTATTTGCTGAATTACCCTGAGAATTTAGGGTGAAATCCAGATTAAAGAATGGGTCTCCTAACTTGTGAGATGGAGTTTAGTAGTGTGTGCATGTGCGTGTGTGTTTCTCTCTGGTTTTAAAGAGGTGGAGAATATGGAGAGGGACTTTGGCCTCAGACCAACCTGAATTCAATTCTAATCGAAATACTTAAGGCGGAGTGAAATTGGTTCTTGAGAACTCAGTTTCCATAGCTGTAAGTGAGGGTAATGCCCAGTTCATGGGCTGTTTTGAGGATCAAGAGGTAACCTAAATTGAGTGCCCAGTGTGACATTTAACAGGGTCTCAGTCGAAGCTAGTTCTAAGCTATTGACCTTCAAATTAGTTGCAGCTATTGATGGGAGATAACAACAACAACAACAACAACAACGGGTCAGTTCCTTGCTATATTCTCTCCTCTGGCTTTGTTCTATTTCTTTCTTTGTTGGTCAGCAAGTATGCTAGGTCCTAATGGCTTTGCATCTCCATTTTAAAGACCTTGATCCCTATTGAAAAGTCAGCAATGTATTCTCACAACTTCTGCTAAACCCATTTTAAAGGATCCTCATCACATTTTGAGATTTACTAAAACTTAATACTACAAAGCCCTGCTAATTTATCAACTCCAGAGGTGGTTATCTGTTGCAGTAAGTGGTTTTTAAGAAGTCCTTTAAACCTGTGATCCCTGGCCTCTAGTCTATGGCATGCAGTTTGCCAAGCTCCCAAGCAAATAATGTAGCTTTCCTTGTTGCTTAGTGTTTCTGGCTCCTGTCCAGATGTTCTGATGACCTGATTTCCTTGATTCTCAAGTGGACTTGGTAGTGAAGGTGCCCCAACATGTTACGAATCACAAATCAGTAATGGGCCAAGTTTCATACCTGGGTCCCCTGAAGAGCTGAGCTCTCCCCAAGTCTTCCCCAGTGATCTTCTGTCTAGTTCATTTCTTATGTTAACAAGCAGTATATAGTGCCTTTTATTTGTGAGGAACCCTTCTAAGCCTTTACAGAAACTAAAAATGTAATTCCCTATCAATGCTGTGACAGAGATGCTATTAGTAATCCGTTTTATAATTTAAAAAAATCCCTTGAACTCAAGAGAAGACAAAACGCTTTCCTAAGGTGACCCAGTTTTTAAGTGGCACAGTTTCTTAGCCATTACACTAGGCCCCATATTTTAAAACAACAGTTTTGATTTTTAATTACAATGTAATATGTGGTATACTAATGATAATTATAAAATATTTTCATCACATACAATTTATAATAATAGAAATAGTCCTGCACATCTATCACCATAAAATTCAGCCTTCCTATATTTCATATTCTCAAAACTTACATGTATTTATGCATTTTATCACACATATAATTATTTTTTTATTAATTCCTTGAAAAATTATTGTTGGATATTTAGGCTGCTTCCAGTCTCCTCTGTTATACACACTGTGCAGAAAATGACTTTATATGAGAGTCCCTTTTTCCTTAACTTGGGTCATCAGTTTAATATAAATTCCTGGTAATGATCAAAGGATGCAATGTTTTCATGACCCTTGAATAATTTTTGATATTTACAAATTCTTTTTTAAAAGGTTGTATCAATTACATTGCTATTACCAATATGTAAAACATTTTATTATAATTCACCAGCTTTGAACATTACCTTTTTTTTTTTTAATTTTATTGATTTGAGAGCAAGAGTGAGCATGAGTGGGGTGAGGGGCAGAGGGAGAAGCAGACTCCCCTCTGAGCAGGGAGGCCAATGTGGACTCCATTCCAGGAACCTAGATCAAAACCTGAGCTGCAGGCAGATGCTTAACCAACTGATCCACCCAGGCACCCTGAGCACCACAATTTTTTAAAAAATTGGGACGATTTATTGGGTGTATAGTGGTACCATCTTGTTTAATTTTTACCTTGAACAATTTTTTTTTTAAGATTTTATTTATTTATTTGGCAGACAGAGATCACAAGTAGGCAGAGAGGCAGGCAGAGAGAGAGGAGGAAGCAGGCTCCCTGCTAAGCAGAGAGCCTGATGCAGGGCTCGATCCGAGGACCCTGAGACCATTGACCTGAGCCTAAGGCAGAGGCTTTAACCCACTGAGCCACCCAGGTGCCACAGTACCTTGCACAATTTATATCATTACACATTTTGTGTTTTTTATAATTTCATAATGTAGCTTTCATGTACTTTGTATATACTTTGAATATACTTTGTATATACTTTGAATCTATTGACCTTTAAGTGTTTATAAAACATTTGAACTCTTGCTGTGTTAAACATCAGAGGCAATTTGGCGTTCTATCATATGTATTTGGCTAATACATCAATGCAATATTTTTAATTTCTGTGATATTTTAAAATTTTAGAAAAGTATTATTTAAATTGAAGAGGTCTCACTTAAATTTCGGTGTTCCACCCTCCACTGCTAAGTTAGCAACTCACAGCACTGGCTGTGTCATGGCCATTGGCACAGTCTGTTATAGGAGCTTTAGGTACCCTTTGGAAAGGTCATGTGCTGTCTAGATGACCATGGTCTCCACCATTTGCTGTTATTCCTGGTTGGTTCCATTCATTTTCATTCTATGACCAATCTTTCTAGGCATTCCAATTTCAGATCCTTTTTATTTTAGAAGTAAATATGTTTCTCTTCCCTTGTTTTCTAACAGTGGCCATTAACAGTCATTTAGGTTGGATTTATAAAAGGCATCATCTCTTCATCTGGCCACCTGGCCACCTCAGTTGATGGCATACTGGAGTTTTGATAATGGGGTCTTTTTTTTTTAATGGCTTGCTTCTTTTCTCTGATAACCTGACTCTATTCCCTATTTGTTGTACCTCATTACCACTCTAGGCCCACCACTCTGTCTGTTCCATGGCTTGGTATCTCTTTTGTGGATATTGTTCTTAAAGATCCTAGATGAAGAGATGTGCCCGGGTGGCTCAGTCTGTTAAGCATCTGCCTTTGGCTCAGGTCATGATCCTAGGGTCCTGGGATCGAGTTCTGCATCAGGCTCCCTGCTCAGTTGGGAGTCTCCTTCTCTTTTGACCTCTGATGTTCCACCCTGCTTTTGCTCTCTCTCTCTCTCTCTCTCTCTCTGTCAAATAAAGAAAAAATAAAATCTTTGTCAAAAAAGATCCTAGGTGAAGAAAAGTTTTAAGTCTGAGAGGTCAGCTTGGAAAAGAAATGTCGTGTTTGAGCAAAAATAAAAATCCATAAAAGCACATTAAAAAAAAGCAGCTGAGAGACTGGCATTCGGCTAACACAGTCTCGCAGATAAATTGCTTAATTAATAATTGATTAATTGGCTTATTGATAAATTGGTTAGCAGTATTTTAGTGTATAAGGCCTCTGAGTGGGGACCAGTTCATCCTAAATCCCATGGGTTTTTGGTGTGTGCTGAGACCCTTGAGTATGAGAGAATAGAGTACTCATGGTCGGGTGTGCTCCAGAGTGTTGCTGTAGGAAGCAGAAAAGAATTCAGAGTTTAAGAGCTAAAAGGAATTTTGAGGTTCACTTAATTCATCTTGCTCCTTTCATAGATGAGGAAACTGAGATCCTCTGAGATAATTTAGCTAATATCACAAAAGCAGTTAGTAGCCCCTAACTGGATCATAACTGCCTCCTGCTGATCGTTCGTACCTCACACACCCTGCTGCCCATTGAAATGATATAGACTAGATTTTCTTAGGGTATTTAGTACTATGAGTACTATACCCTTGTCTTTGGGAGATTAATTGCTGTGATTGTGTCATTTGTGTGACGGTCTATCAGGAAGAGTAAGAATGAAAGTAAGAACAGCTTGCCTGGACGTTAAGTTAGATGCAGGTAATTAAGTCACTGGGGGCTCCTGAAACAGAGAAGGCAATTGAGTCATTGCCACAGATTTTTTTTTTTTTAAACTTCCTGAAAGGACACAGGGCACATTTTTAATAAAGCGTACATAAAGATAAAGGTCTCTGGAACTCCTAGCCTGTACCAAAATGTTGACTCCTTTATAACACGCATTGCTACGGGATTACTGGTGGTTCTCTTCAGTGTTCTCTGTGCAGTGTTTACAGTGTACAGGCCATGTACACTCTTCTGGGCAGTCACAGTGGCAAGTAAGAGCACAGATGGGCGATCTACAGCTCAAACTCAAAGAATTCTAATCCGTAGGGGTTTTAGAAGCTAAACATGAGTTTTTTACTTACAAATTATGGCACAGTCTATATTACATGTAAAACTATGACCATTCGTGGGGGAAGAATACTATGTCTACATTTAGGAAAAAATCCTTCCATCTGGTAGGTGAACTCAATGGCTTTCATTACGTACTCCACTGAGATAGGTAACAGCTTTCTAAGCAACCACCACATTCAAGGAACAAAATTTAAGCCTACGTTTTATGTGAGTTGAAGATGTTTCGGGAAGAAATAGTGTACAAAAGATCCTATAGAATTTATATTTTCTTGAAGTCCTTAAAGAGGGAAATTCTGAATATTCCTAACAAATATGGGTAGGGAAGGCCTGGAAGGTACCTAGATGTGACTGTCCTATGAGAAATTGACCAGTGTACATGAATCTGCTACTAGAGTCTTTTTTTTTTTTTTTTTTTTTTTTTTTTTTTAAATAAGAAGTCTCCATGCTGAACATGGGGCTTGAACTTTTGCCTCTGAGATCAATGGTCATGTGCTCTACTGACAGAGCCAGCCAGATGCCCCTGCATGGGTCTTTCTTTTAAAAAACCCTCTTACCTTTCCATTTCCTCTACTTAAAACTAGTTTATATAGCATTATTTCCACTAGATTTTATGTCCCATAATGTTAGTAGAAGAGATGCTTGCTACCGTAAGAAAATTGCTGGTGTGACCCTTAACGATATGAGCTCTTTCTCACCTTTACAGATGACCCACTGCTACCAGGTAAGGTGACCATATTTTTTAAAGCCCATGGTCTTCAAGAGTTCCCCTTCTGGTTTGTGTATTTCTTTATATGAAGGAAAAATTATGCAGAATATTCGTAGTGAGAATACCCATGCAAATTCTCATTATATAGTTGTCATACCTGCAAAGCTTAGCAAAAACTTAGTCATTGCTAGAAAGTGTATTCGGAAATTGTAGAGTCTCCTGTAGATAATTCTAACGTATACAAGTATGTCATTGAAATCCCAGTGTCTGAATTTCTAGAATTTATTTTTTGTCTCACAGCATTGCTAGCCCAATTCAAGGATGTATCATTTAAAACATGCGTTGAGGGGTGCCTGAGTGGCTCAGTCCACTCCGTGTCTCACTCTTGGTTTCCACTCAGGTCATGACCTCAGGATCATGAGATCCAGCCCCAGGTCAGGCTCAGTGTGGAGTATTCTTGTCCCTTTCCCTCTCCCTCTGTCCCTCTACCTACCCCCAGTGCGTCTCACTCTCTCAAATAAAATCTTAAAAAGCAAAAACAAAACAAAAGGATTGAGGGGTACCTGGGTGGCTCAGTCTGTTAAGTGTGTCTGCCTTCTGCCTGGTCATGATCCTGGGGTCCTGGAATTGAGCCCCGTGTTGGGCTCCTTGCTCAGCAGGGAGCCTGCCTCTATCTCTCTCTCTGAGCCTCTCCACATGCTTTCTCTTGAGTAAATAAACAAAATCTTAAAAAAAAAAAAAAAAAAAGAAAAGATTCATTGAAAAAAAAAAAATTCATTGAAACAGGTGTTTTCGGGCGCCTGGGTGGCTCAGTGGGTTAAGCCGCTGCCTTCGGCTCAGGTCATGATCTCGGGGTCCTGGAATCGAGTCCCGCATCGGGCTCTCTGCTCAGCAGGGAGCCTGCTTTGCTTCCCTTCCTCTCTCTCTGCCTGCCTCTCTGCCTACTTGTGATCTCTCTCTGTCAAATAAATAAATAAAATCTTAAAAAAAAAAAAAGAAACAGGTGTTTTCACTAAAAAAACCTTTTTTTTTAAAACATATTTTTGATCAGAGTTTCCTTTTATTAAAACCTAGGCAATAGCTTACCTTTCACCTGAAGACCTTTTGAAAGGAGAAGTTGAAGACTCTTTGGAAAAGATTGAGGTGGCCATTAACATCTTAAAGACTTTCAAAAAGTCTTTTTTCAACTACAGAAAAGAATTGGCAAGCTATTTTAAGGGAAACAAGAAGCTAAAACCATGGGATTTCCAGTCTCAACTGGTGTTTTGTAGATTTGACAAATTTCTGGACCGTTTCATGAAAATAGAGGTATTTATTGACTTGTGATTTATTTGTATTGTGGATGGGTTAAAAAAATCTTGTTTTCTGTATCATTTGGGAGATAGTTTATTCTGTTTGGGTGGGAGAGAGGAAGGTCTCCTTTCTGGATTATTATGAAGTGCTGACAAGGCCAATGCTGTTAAGGTTGTTTTTATAAGCTTTACTTTGATTTCTTTCTTTCTTTTCTTTTTTAAATTCATTTTTTATTCTTTTAGTATACTGAATATATGTGAGACTCTCTTATGTATTAGTGATCTTTGACTTCTAACTTAATAAGCTCTTGGAAGACCATTGTAAATCAAGAATTTCTACTATACCTGGAAAACCCATTTGATTATCTAAATGCCACACTATCTTTCAGAATATCAATATATGGACTATAAAAATACTAAAGCCCATCATAAAAAAAAGAACATGGAAATATGTGCTGTGTGTCAATGTTTTTCAGATACTTTAAAAACAAACATTGAATACACACGTGTACAAACATTCACACACGTAGTTGGAGCCAACTGGCTAAGGGTTTTTTTAAAGCAGGGGATCTAGTGGCAGTGCCTTCGGCTCTTTGTAAAGCTCTTTCAAGTTTGGACTTTTTTGTTATCATAAAATTTGTTGTATTTCATCCAAAATTAGAACTGCGTGTTTTGAAAATTCCCATCCCTTAATCAGCCTGAATGCCTCTCAAAGTCTAAGAGCTAAATGCCTAACTAGAGGTGACTGGTCCCCTTTCCTTATCAGTCTTATGCTCCCTCTCAGTAAGGGAGGTAATTCACTGCAAAGTGGAGGCTGAAGATAGGATTTTAGATATGACCAGGGAATCTGAGGTAGGTTTAGAAGGATGTAAAAGTACAGAATCATATGTTTAGCTCTGGTAAAGTAGGTGTTGCCTGGACTGCTGGAAAATTCTCAGGAAATGTGAAAATGGGAATATGATTTTAAAACCAGTAACTTTGTTCATTTAAATCATTTATAATTTTCTGTCATGTAAGTGTATATTAAATCACTGATTTTTTTTGAATGCTTGAAAGTGTTTCATCTTTGCAACTTTAAACTGCTCCGGTCCTGTTCAAGGTGGTGGAAAGATCTTTATTGTACTGTGTTTTTACCAAGGATATATTTGTCACCATATTGGAATTTGAAAAGCTGGAAAGACTTGAATTTGGTGGTACCAAAGGAGCGATTTTAAATGGACAAATCCTCGAGATGATGGAAGAATTTATGGAACTATGTGAAGTTTTTAAACAGAGCACTTATGACCCATCTGATTACAATAATATGGTAATATTATACCTTTGCATTTTCATTGCATAGAACCTTATAATTTTAAAGCTAGAAAGGATGGAAGGTCAGAGTGGTAATAGGTACCGCCTGGTAGAATCTCTCTAGGATGAAAGAGGTTAAATGACTTGCCCGAAGTCTCTTATCTACTTAGTGGTAGATCAGGGACTGGAACTTAGGCCTTTGCATTTAGAAGTTGAGAACATTGACAGCTGTTTCTAATGTAACAGTGGACTCAGTCTGGATTTGTTTCTGGCTTCTGTGTACTGAAAAGGAAGTTTTCAGATTAACTCATTTCTGTATGACTGATGTCTCTGTAATTTGTGTGTTTTATTTTGTCCTTTTCCTGAATCACTGGATAATTTTTTGGTCTATTTGAACATTTCGTTTCAGCCTATTCACTACATATATTATGAAGATGTATATTGTCTCTCACATATTTTTGCTGTTCTTCTTTAGTGTTCTTTGTAGTTTCATAATTTCAGGCTCAAGGAAATAAGGGGAAGCTTTCAGACGTAGGTGCTTCTTTTTTCTGCCACTCCCAGCCTGTTAGTGGCCAGGGAGTTGCCTGGGAGGCTCCCTGCAGCTCTAGGATAAGAATAGCGTCATTTCAGTTGTCGGCCAAGAGCGGTGAAGTCTGGATACCAAAAAAAGAAAAGAAAAAAAAGGATTTCACTCTTGTCTTCTTTTTTTATACAGAATGTGAATTTCTTCACTGTTGTGCTTATATTTGGTCAAATAATGGGTTATGTGTAATGCACAAGTGCAGTGAGTTAGCCTTATTAAAGACAAGGTCAGCAGACTTAATCCTTTTGAACTCTAGTCCGCTTGTGGAAGTAACGGCAAGAGGATGTGGCCATTATGTGTCCTGCTATTTTGTGCAAAAATAGGAGGAACCTAGGACCCTGGTGAGTAAGAGCCTGAGCTCATCTCCAGAGCCTGTAAGATGTCTCTCCCACATGGTGGGCAGTCCAGGAATCTGGATGGAATAGAACTCTTGCAGTGCCTTGGCTTAGCTCTCCTGAGCAACTTGGCAGAGGAGTGTGAGACCCACCGCGCAGGGAATCCTCGGGTGCACCTGAGTAGCTAAGTCTGGATTTCCCCATGGTGGGAACACCTGGCAGGTTTTCAGAGTGCAGGGGTTGGAGAAGGAGGTGAGGTTTAGCTGATGTCACTACCTTGGCAATGCCAGAGGTCCTGAATTTATCCCTCTCTTCCCAAAGCCTGGCACAGTCGCAAACAAGGAGGAATACAATATTCATTTGCTCCTAACATACGTATTTACTTAGTATTTGTATTTTGGTATTGAGTATTTTGAAGTCCCATTTATTTTGTGAGTAAAATGGGCAAGGCTTACTCCTTTTTTTTTTTTTTTTTTTTTTAAGATTTATCTATTTTAGAGAGAGTGCATGCACAAGCAGGGGGAGGGCCAGAGGGAGATGAAGAGAGAGAATCTCAAGTAGACTCCCTGCTGAGTACAGAGCCCACACTGGCCCCTTGGTCTCACAACTGCAAGACAATGCCCCAAGCCCGAAACGAAGAGTGAGACCCGCAGCCGACTGCACCCCCCAGGTGCCCCAGGGCTTACTTCTGATGTCCGTATCTGGGTTGAGACATTAATAACCTAGCCTCGAAGTTCTTCATCCTCCTCTCTGGGTATTTCTCTTTAGAAGAGAACCTAGAAGCTCCTTGACTTTGAGCCTTCCTTAAAATTAAAATACTATTTAACTAAAAGTTCATTTAATTGCTTTTTTTATGTTGAAGAGTTTTGCCTTTTGTTTCTTTTGAAGATTTTATTTATTTGTCAGAGAGACAGAAAGCGCAAAAGCAGGGGCAGTGGAAGGCAGAGGGAGAAGTAGGCTCTCCGCTGAGCAGGGAGCCCGATGTGGGGCTCAATCCCAGGACCCTAGAATCATGACCTGAGCTGAAGGCAAACCCTTAACCTACTGAGGCACCCAGGTGCCCCAAGCTTTGCCCTGGTTATCAGTGTTGCCTCAGAATGTTGCAATGATTATGTATTTTAGCTTAATAAGCTTTATCTGGGGCTTTTTAGCTGAATTTGTTGTATTGATTTTTATGATGAATTCAGTTGGTAATTTTTAGGAGACATTTTCTGAAATTATTTCCAGCCTAGTATATTCATACAGTCATATCCACATGCCCACCACGTGCCCTTCTCTTCCCACTGCATATACTTTTGCATGTTCCCTGGTCCCCAGTTAATATACACGAGCGCTAAAATAGTAGTTGATTGTATCATGACTTTAGTATAATAATGGTTCAAATATGTTTCAGTAAATTAAAGAAATAATTGCTGATTTGCATTTGGATGTACTAGTATTTGTTTCTTTCAATCATTCTCAAGCCTATAATCAGGCAAAAGAGGTATGCCACTGTGGTCCATTTATAGAACATAGGGATTTTCTCAGGCATATCCTTAAAAATATTTCTAGGTTTCTCAATTATTTTTGAATAGAAAGATCACTTCAGGCATTTCTTGGGCTTCTTCCTATGGAATTTTGAGATTTAGACAATAAAGGGGAGAGACTTGGATTATTTATTTATTGTTGAAATTGATTTGACATTTAACATCATGTAGATTTAAGGTATACAACTTGTTAATTTCAGACATTCATATATTGTGATACTGTCATTGTAGTGAAAACTACCACCTCTCTCACACCACGTAATTATATTTTCTTTTTAGTGGTTGGAATCATTATGTTCTAGTCACTCAGCAAGTTTGATATTAAATGAATATAGACACAACAGTATTGTATTAAAATAACAAACTTGCTAAGAGATTTGCTTTATTAGTTGTATTTAATAGCTAATCAGATCACTTCAGGCCCAGTAGCTTTCCTTTGCTGACATTTTGAGGTGTTACTTGTGTAGTTATCTGGAGAATTTTCTTTAATCAGGGGTAGTGGCTATTTGTGAGAGGAATGTCCTGGCTCCACTTAGTCTCTGTTAATCAGAGTCCATTAATATTTACTGAGTAATTGCTAGGTACCAGGAGTTATGCCAAATCTTCACACATTCCTGTTTCATTCTCACTATAATCCTGAGAGTGATGTCCAGGCGGATAACAAGCAAATTACCTGAGATGCCGTGGTCCTCTGGGAGGGGACCCGGTTCCAGCCCCGAACTCTGAAGCCCATGCCAGCACTCTCCCCTGTGCCACTCTGACTCTTCAGTATTTGCCTTGTTGTCTCCTCATTGAAATGAAGGGAATAAGTTCATCTGGGCAAGGGGGGTGGTGCTGTGGTTGGAGAAATCAACCTGAGCGCCTGTGCCCCAAGGTGAGCTGATCCCAAGATACAGTATCTTTTGCTTCCAGTCTGTCATTATACCAGAATCTAAAATATATTTTCCAAGTTCTTTAGTTAATCCATACTAGGTTGTATTCCAGTTCCTACAGTTCGTTCTCTGTTCTGTTCTAGCCTACCGAATGATTAATTCTTCTATTACTGTATGTAGCATTTTCTAATTTTAGTGATAAAAACTTGTTAGCCATCTGTGGGATTTTCCTATGTCCTACCTGCTTATTTTTTGAGATAAAATTTATTCTTTAAAAGCATGAACTCTTTTGAAAACATATCATGCAAAAAGGTAGTCTCCTACTTCTTATACTGCTGTCTTATTCCTTAATTTTCCACTTTTTTCTCCCCAAAGGCGTCTACCATTAGGAGTTTCTTGTATAATATTCCAGCGATACTTGGTTCATGCACTAGCAAATCCATGGGTGGGTTCTCTTGCATTCTGCTTTTGCACAGATAGCCTTCTCTACGCACCACTTACACCTTGCTTTCGTCACTTAATGTATTTTGGCAGTCATTTTGTATCACTACAAAGGCATTGCCTACTTTTTAAAGAATTGCATCTTATTCCATTGTATTTATGACTATTTTTAAATGTTAAATAAGATAACATTCTTTAAAGATACATTTAGGAACTTCTGCTTCTGGGAAGATGATATAGACATACTTCTCCATATGCCTTTTAGTATGTAGGGCTAAAGCATTTTTATATAAAATTGTTACCTGAAATTTACCTAGACATGGGACTGGATACACTGGCAACCTGGAAACACCAATGAGCACAGACATAACTTGCCCCAGTAAAAGCCAGATCTCTCTTAAGAAGGGAGCAGCATAGTAAGAAAACTTGTAGACCTAATCTCTCTAGTTCAGCCAAACCCTACAGAAGAAACTGTGTCCTACTCCCATTCATGCCAGCAAAGACCGAGTGGGAAGCCTAGACTTAAAATCAGTCTGGGGAAGTCTAGGTGGCTCAGTCAGTTAAGCATCTTTGGCTTAGGTCCTGATCCTGGGGTCCTGGGATCAAGTCTCACATTGGGTTGCCTGCCCCTCCCCCTGCTTGTTCTCTTTCTCCCTCTCTCTCTTTCCTTCTGTCTGTCTCTCTCTGGCAAATAAATAAAATCTTAAAGAAGTCTGTAACAGGTGCCTCAGCAACCCCCCCCCCCACCCCACCGGGATGGTGCCAGAGATTGGGAAATTAGAGAGCTGTGATTGTCATCCTGCCTGGACACTAAAGAGCTCCCACTTTGTGGTGTCAGTGGAGACCCCATGAGAATCCTGGACTTTCTTCCTCATCCAGTAACATACTTACCCCACTGGGGTAGTGTCAGAGGAATCCTGCTGGAGAGTCAGGACTTTGACCATGGCCAAGTGGTAACCAAATAACCTGCACTGGCATCTGTGGAGACCATATGGGGAACTTGAATACCCAGTTATGGTCAAGAGCTCCCCACACTTCGGTATCAACCAATGCCAGGGGAGAACCTGGATGTCTATCTCTACCTACAGTGATGAGGCTGGAGCAGTATTGGAGAAAATCAGCAAAAACAAGTTTCAAGATCCAGTGTCTCATAATATGAAAATGTCCAGGGTCAATTGAAAATGACTTATTATACCAAGAGCCAGGAAGGTCTCCTCTGAATGAGAAAGACCACTAATAGATGGCAACATGGAAATGACAGAGATGTTAGAATTCTCTCACGGATTCACGGATTTTAAAGAGCCAGGCTAAAAATGCTTCAATAAGTAATTATGAACATACTTGAAACAAATGAAAAAGCAGCCACAGTAAAGAAATACAAAGTTTCAGCAAATAGATGATAGAATGAATGAATTTTAGAGCTGAAAATAGAACAAAATATGAAGCACCGGGATATGGAATTCTGTGGCAGAATGGAGGAATAAAGAATTCACGCACTGGAGGGTGCCTGGGTGGCTCAGCGGGTTAAGCCTCTGCCTTCAGCCCAGGTCATGATCTCAGGGTCCTGGGATCAAGCCCTGTATTGGGCTCTCTGCTCGGCAGGGAGCCTGTTTCTCCCTCTCTCTCTGCCTGTCTCTCTGTCTACTTATGATCTCTCTCTCTGTCAAATAAATAAATCTTAAAGAAAACCAAACATGCACTGGAAGGTAGAGCAATAGAGACCCCTCAGTCTGAACACTAGGGAGGGCTAGACAAAGAGAAAGAGCAGAGCCTCCGGGGCCTGTGGGAGTGTACCAGACCTAGCATTTATGTCACTGGACACGGAGAAAGACCATGAAGCTGAAGGTCTCAAAGAGATAATGGCTGAGAACTTGCTGACTTTGGCAAGATAGAAAACTACAGATTCAAGAGGAAATAAGAACTCAAAGGTATATCCAAGGAACAACCCAGAGAATTCTATGCCAAGAGACTTAATTAAACTTTAGAAAACTGAAGACAAAAAAATCTTCAAAGCAACAAGGGAAGTCTTGCCTAAGGGTAAAGATGATTTGAATGACAGGGAATTTCTAATCAGAAATCATGGAGGCCAGAAGGAAATGGCAAAATATTTTTCAAGCCCTGAAAGAAAAAATCCATTAACTCAGAGTTCTCTATCCAGTGAAAAATACCCTTCAGGAATTAAGGACAAATCAAATTCTCAGAAGAACAAAAAACTATGAGAATTTGTCATGAGTAGACTGAACCTAAGAGAACAGCTGAAAGAAGTTCTCCTGACAGAGAGGAAACGATAAAACAGGGAGCCTTGGGACACCAGGGAGAACATGGAAAGGAAAAATATGTGTAAAAATAAGAGACTATCCTTGTCCTCTTGAGTTTTCTAAATTGTTTGACAGTGAAAGCAAAAATTAGAACACTAGTTTCCTTTTTTTTAAAAGATTTTATTTATTTATTTGACAGAGATCACAAGTAGACAGAGAGGCAGGCAGAGAGACAGGAGGAAGCAGGCTCCCTGCTGAGCAGAGAGCCCGATGCGGGACTCGATCCCAGGACTCCGAGATCATGACCTTAGCCGAAGGCAGCGGCTTAACCCACTGAGCCACCCAGGCACCCCTAGAACACTAGTTTTAAGTGTATGTGCTGAAAATATTTAAGACAATTATATTTTAAAAGAGCATGAAGGGATCGAAATGGAGGTAAGGTTTTTTTTCTGTTTTTGCCTATTTAAAAATTGTGGTAAGACATGTTTTGCATTTTACTTTTGTGTCCATTTTTAACTCTCCAGTTAAATGGCATTAAGTATATTCACAGTGTTGTACAATCATCAGTATTATCCACTTCTAGAACTTTTTATCATCTCACATGAAAACTCTACCCATTAAATGACCACTCTCCCTTGCCCCCTCCCCTTAGTCTCAGGTGATCTCTAGACTGCTTTTTGTCTCTGGACATATTTATTTTATATATCTCATGTTAGTGGACTGATATGATGTCTTTTGTGTTTGGCTTATTTCACTTAGCATAATGTCTTCAAGGTTCATCCAGTTACAGCATGCGTTGAAGTTTCATTTTTTCAAGGCTAGATAATATATGTAAATGCTGAGATTCATTTATTGATGAACACCTGGGTTGTTTCTATCTTTTGGCTCTTGTGAATAATGGTGCTATACACAATAATATATAAGTATTTGTTAGTCCTTTCTCTTCTTTGGGGTATATACCTAGGATTAGAGATGATTGGTTGTGGGGCTCCAGGCTGGCTCAGTTGGTTAAGTGTCCAACTCTCACTTTTGGCTCAGGTCATGATCTCAGGGTCCTTAGCCTGAGCCCTGACTTGGATGCTTAGTGGGGAGTCTGGTGAGATTCTCTTTTTCCCTTTCCATCACTCCCCCTTCACTTCCCCCACGCACTCTTATACACTCTCTGTCTCTCAAGTAAATCTTTAAAAAAAGAAAATGCTCAATCATGTAATTTTATATTTAACTTTTTTTTCCCTAAAGATTTTATTTGAGAGAGTGGGAGTGTGAGCACAGATAGGGAGGGGCAGGAGTAGAGGTAGAGGGAGGAGCAGACCTCCCCCCTGAGCAGGGATCCCAATGCGGGGCTCAATTCTGGGACCCTGGAATCAGGACCTGAGCCAAAGGCAGGAGTTTAACCAACTGAGCCACCTAGGTGCCCCTATGTTTCACTTTTTGAGGAATTTCTAAACTTTTTTCCATAGAGGTCGAACATTTTTGCTTTTCCACCAGCAGTGCAGAAAGATTCCAAGATTACCATGTCCTCACTAACACTTACTGATTTTCTCTTTCTTTTCTTCTTTTTCTTCGCCATCCTAATGCCTCTGAAGTGATAACTCATTGTGGTTTGATTTGCATTTCCCTAATAACAAGTAATGTTGGTCTTTTTTTTTTTAAGTACCTATTGGCCATTTTTATATCTGTGAAGACATGTCTGTTCGAGTATTTTGCTCTTTTTTTTTTTTTTAATTGGAGTCTTTGTTGTAGTTTTCCCTATATTTTGGACATTAATCCCTTCTTAAATATAAGATTTGCAAGTAGTTTCTCCCATTCTGTGCATTGTCTTTACACTTTCCTGATAGTGTTTTTTGATGCAAAAAGTTAACTTTGAAGTCACATTTATACATTTTTTTCTTTTGTCATCTTTTACTTTTGATGCCATGTCCAAGAAATGATGGCCAAATTCAATGTCGTGAAGATTTTCTCCAGTATTTTCTTATAAGAGTTTCATATTTTTAACTCTTACATTTAGGTCTTGATCTACTTTAAGTTTATTTTTGTATATCTTGGGGCACCTAGGTGGCTCAGTCAATTTAATTTCTGCCTTTGGTTCAGGTCATGATCTCAGGGTCCTGGATCAAGTCCCACATTGGGCTCCCTGTTGGCAGGAAGGCTTTTCTCTTCCCTACTTATGCTCACTCTCTCTCAAGTAAAATCTTAAAAAAAAATTTTTTTTAATATCTTGTAAGGATCACCTTGTCAGTAATGTATGGAAATGCAACTGATTTTTGCCTGTTGATTTTGTATTCTATGACTTTGATGAATGTATTACTGCTGAAAGTTTTTTTGGAGGAGGGTTGCAGAATCTTTAGGGTTTTCTGCATATAAAATCCTTTAATCTGTTAAGAGATCATTTCACTTCTCAATTTCCACCTTTGATAATTTTTTTTTCTTACCTAATATTTCTAGCTAGCACTTGTTAGGTTGAGTAGAATTGGTAAAAGTGGGCATCCTATTCTGTTGCTGATCTTAAGGGAAAAGAGTTTAAGGTTTAAACATTGAGTATGATATTACCTCTGCATTTTTGATAGATGGCCTTTATCATGTAGATAAAGTTTCCTTCCATTCTTAACTTTGTTGAGTGGTTTTATCATAAAAGGGTGTTGAATTTTGTCATGTTTTTTATGCATCAATTGAGATGATTGGGGTTTTTTTCTTATATTTGATTAATGTGGTGAACTACATTGATTTTCATTTGCCATCCTTGAATTCCAGGAATAAATCTACTTGGTCATTGTGTGTAATTCCTTTAATATGCTGATGGATTCTGTTTGCTCGTTTTTTTGGTGAGTGTGTTTGCATCATTACTTATGAGGAATACCAGTCTAGAGTTTCCTCTTCTTGTAGTATTTTTGTTTGGTTTTGCTATCAGGGAGATGTTTGCCTCATAGAATGAGTTAGGAGTATTTCCTCTTCTACAGTTTTTGGAAGATTTTAAGAAGGATTGTTTTCCTAATTTTTCTTACTGCTGGTTTGTTATTATAATATAGAAGTGCAACAGATTTCTGAATATTAATTTGGTATCCTGGAATTTCACTGAATTCATTTATTCCAATAGTTTTTTGTTTTGTTTTGTTTTTGGTGGCATCCTAAGAGTTTTCTATATAGAGTGTCATGTCATCTGCAAATACTGACAAGTTTCACTTCTTCCTTACCAGTTTGGATGCCTTTTATTTCTTTTTCATATCTGATTGCTGTGGTGAGGACTTCCAGTACTATGTTGGGTAATAATGGTGAGAGTGGACATATTTGTTTTGTTCCTAGTCTTAGAAGAAAAGCTTTCAGCATTTTACCTTTGAGAATGATGTTATCTGCAGGTTTGTCATATATACCCTTTGTTAATGTGAGGTGTGTTCCCTCTAAAAGAGTGAGTTATGTTCCCTCTAAACCTACTTTGTTGACAGTTTTATCATGAATGGATGTTGGATTTTGTCAGATGCTTTTCCTATATCTGTTCAGATGATGATAAAGTGATTTTTATCCTTCATTTTGTTAATGTATCCTTGATCATGGTGAGTCATTCTTTCAATGTGTTGTTGAATTTGGTTTGCTAATTTTTGCATCTATGTTCATCAAGGTTACTGGTCTGTTATTTTCTTTCTTTGTAGTGTCTTTGTCTGGTTTTGGTATCAGTATGCTGACCTTGTAGAAAGAATTGGGAAGTATTTCTTCCTCTTAGATTTTTTTGGAATGGTAAGAAAAGAATAAGTATTAAATCTCCTTTAAATGTTTGGTAGAAAAAAAAAAGTGTTTGGTAGAATTCACCTGTGAAGGTGCCTGCTCCTGCATTTGTGTTTGGGGTTTTTTAAGGTTTTTTAGTTATGGATTTTTGTTACTAGTAATTGGTCTGCTCAGATTTTGTGTTTATTCCATATTTAGTCTTTGCCGATAGCAGGTTTCTAGGAATCTTTCCATTTCTTCCAGGTTGTCCACTTTGTTGGTGTATTGTTTTTCATAGTAGTCTCTTCTAATCCTTTGTATTTCTGTGCTTTTGGTTACTTTTCCTCTTTCACTTCTGATTTTATTTGAGTTTTCTTTTTTCTTTGGTGAGCCTGGCTAGAGGTTTATCATTTTTGTTCATTGTTTCAAAGAACTACCTCTTAGATTCATTGATCTGATCTTTTTTCTTTCTTCCTTTCTTTTTTTTTTTTTTTTTTTTTTTTTTTGTCTTTGTTTCTTCCCTCTCTGTTCTTTATTTCCTGCTACGAACTTTGGGCTTTGTTCTTTTTTTCCTACTTTCTTTAGGTGGAAGGGTAGATTGTTTGAGATTTCTCTGGTTTCTTGAGGTAAGCCTGTATTACTATAAATTTCCTCTTTAGGACTACTTTTGTTTGCATTGTCTCAAAGATCTTGAACCATTGTGTTTCCATTGAATTTGTCTTCAGGTATTTTTTCTATTTCCTCTTTGATTTACTTATTGACACATTGGTTGTTGAATAGCACCTTTAGTCTCCATGTGTTTGTAATTTGCAGTTTTCGTGTAATTTCTAGTTTCATACTGTTGTGGTCAGTAAAGATGCTTGATAGGATTTCAGTCCTCTTAAATTTATCAAGACTAGTTTTGTGGCCTAATATGTAATCTATCCTGGAGAATGTTCTGTGTGCACTTGAAAAGAATGTGTATTTGGCTGTATTTGGATGGAATGTTCTGTACATATCTGTTAGGTCCATCTGGCTTACTGTGTTGTTTAAAGCCACTGTTCACGGATTTTGTCTGGATGCTCTATCCATTGATGTGAGCAGGGTGTTAAAATCTTCAAATATATTACTGTCAGTTTCTCCATTTATGTCAATATTGGCTTTATGTATTTCTATTTATATATGAAACATATTTAGGTACGTAGATATTTACGATTGTTATATCCTCTTGCTGGATTGATTTCCTTTACCATTATGTAATGCCTTTATCTCTTATTAACAGTCAGTCATTGCTATAAATGCTGTTTTGTCTGCTATAAGTATTGCTACCCCAGCTTTTTTTTTTTTTTTTCACTTCCATTTGCATGGAATATCTTTCTAAACCTTCACTTGCAGTTTTATGTGTCTTTAGGTCTGAAGTGAGTCTCTTGTAAGCAGATTAGTCCCATTTTATTTTCCATTCAGTCATCCTATGTCTTTTGATGGTAGTATTTAGACCATTTACATTTAGAGTAGTTATTGATAGGTATGTAATTTGTGCCATTTTAATTGTTCTTTGCTTGTTTTTGTACTTCTTTATTCTTTTGCTCTCTTCCCTGGTTATTTAATGACTTTCTTTAATGTTATGCTTTGGTTCCTTTCTGTAAGTTTTTTGTGTATCATACTTATTTGGTTTGTGGTTGCCATGAGATTCATATTTTATATCTTGTATATTGAGCAGTTTTTATTAAGTTGATGGTCAGTTAAATTTCGATTTTTATTCCCTACCAAATGTTTTATGTATATGATGTTTTAATTTTTGTCTTTTATTCTTTGTATCCCTTAACTAAATTTTGTAGCTATAATTGATTTTACTTTTAATCTTCATGCTAGCTTTTTAAATGATTGATCTACTACTTTTACTTCTGTTGTTTTTACTGGTGAAATTTTTTCTTTTCATAATTTTCTTCTATTTCTGGTTTTGTCTTTCCTAATTAAATAAGTCCTGTTAATAATTTTTTAAGGCTGATTTCGTGGTGATGAAAACTGCCTTTGTTTCTCTGGGAAACACTCTCCTTCAGTGTTGAATGATAACCTTGTTGGGTTGAATATTCCTGTTGTAGGTTTTTCCCTTTCACCTTGAATATATCTTGCCACTTTCTTCTGGTACAAAGTCTCTGCTGAAAAATTAGTTGATAGCTTTATAGATTTCTCTTGTACATTGTAATTTGTTTCCTCTTTCTGCTTTTAAGATTCCTTTGTCTCCTTTTCCTGATTTTTTCTCAGTCTCTTCATTTCTTTCTTTTTTTTTTTTTAAGATTTTATTTATTTATTTGACAGATAGTGATCACAAGTAGGCAGAGAGGCAGGCAGAGAGAGAGAAGGAAGCAGGCTCCCTGCTGAGCAGAGAGCCCTATGTGGGGCTCGATCCCAGGACCCTGGGACCATGACCTGAGCGGAAGGCAGAGGCTTTAACCCACTGAGCCACCCAGGTGCCCCATCAGTCTCTTCATTTCTATGTATTAGTAGGTCAGTTATGTTTCCTGGTCTTGAAGGTAGTGGTGCTATTTAGAAGGCATCCTGTCCCAGGTAGTCTGGGAATATCCCCTGTGTGGGCTGTATGCACCCTTCTGTTGTAGCTGGGCTGCAGCTGCTGCAGTTGTGCTGGTGGTTGCTGCTGGCCCCCAACCCCACTGTCTGCAGTGACTGGCCATGACTACTGCCCTGCCTGTGAGCTGGTGGGCAGGGCTGGCCCCAGACGTGGCTGGCTGTGAGGCCTGGCTCTAGCTAATGTAGACTTGCTGCTGGGTAGGATTAGCTCCTGGCACAGCTGGCAGAGAGGCTGGACTATAGCTGCTGTGGGTGTGTTGTCCCCTCCAACACCCCCCTCCCCCCGCTCCAGGAGCTTCTTGTAGGGGTGCCAGTCCTGGCCAGAACTGCCTGCCAGGTGTGTCAGGGGCAGGAGCTGCTTTGGAGGGATGCATGCCTGGGCAGGTGGGTCTGCAGGGGAATGCTGGGGTGAAGTGGACAAGGCTAGCAGTGCAGATGGAGAGTGTCAGAACTGGCTCTAGCAAGCAGCCAGCCAGCTAGACTGGAGGAGGGCAAGAAAAACGTTACCCACTTGCCATCCATTCTCTGAAAAAGCCCTTGTAGATCCCTGTCATTTCACATATCCTAAAGCAACTCAGTAAATATCCTTCACTTAAGTACTCACATACTGCTTCTCTGTGCTGGGCCTTGGACAGGGTGGTATAGCATGCTGGCCCTTTAAGAAAAGTCTCAGTTTCCTGTAATACCCTGGCTCTCCTGAAGTTAAGCCCTGTTAGAGCCTTGTGTTATGGGAACTGGTCTTTAGGTACAGGTTCCCAAGACCTGGGTGCTTAATGTGTGGCTTGATCTCTTCCTTCCTAGGGGAGGACCTTCACACCTGATACCCTTCTTACTTGTGGGTTCCTACACCAGGGGTTTGGTTCCTAAAGTCCATCTCTGCCCCCCTTCTTCCCTTCTCAGTGTGGCTCCTTTTTTGCCTATGGCCATGGGTGATCTGTTCTGTTAATCTTCAGGTCATTTTCAGAATGACTTGCCTTATATGTACCTGTTGCCTCTGTGTGTCATGGGAAGAGGTGAGCTCAGGATCCTTCTGCTCTGCTGTCTTCCTAGAACTCTTGTGTCAACAGAGTTTTCATTTCCTTTTCGATATCTTCCTTGAACCATTGGTTATGGGAGGTAAGATTTTACTTGAACTGGTGAAAGATGGTGACATTAGACATTAGATAACTAATGTACATATAATGTAAAAATATATCTATGTATCTAGATATGTAATACCTCGAGCATTACAAAGAGATACATTTAAAACACTATAGATACATCAAATGTAAGTCTAAAAAAATTCCCAGAGAGCTGCAGAAAAAGGCAAGAAATGAAGAAAAACAACTGAAAAGAAAAAAAAGGGGGCAGAATTAAACCTTAATGTAGCAATAATTACCTTAAAAGTAAATGGTCAAAATACGCCAATACAAAGAGCTTGCCAGAGTGGATTAAAATATAAGACCCTACTGTGTGCTTTTTTTTTTTTTTTAACTCCAAATATAACCATATATGTAGATTAAAAGTGAAAGGACAGGAAAAGGTATGTCATGGAAATGTGAATTGAAAGAAAGCAGTAATGGCTATATAAATATCAGATAACGTAGATTTCATAGCAAGAAAAAATTAATGGAGAGAGACATTATATAATGATAAAAGGGTCAGTCCAACAAAGAGATCTAGCAATCCTAAATGGGTATGCACCAAATAAGAGCAATAAAATATGTGATTCAAAACTGACAGAACCAAAAAGAAAAATAGACAAATTCACAGTTCAAATTGGAGATTTCATTGCTCCTTTTGAGGAACTGAAAGAATAAGCAGATAGGAAATTAGCAAGGATATGGAAGGGTTCAGTACCATCAACCAGGAGGATCTAATCAACATTTATAGAACACTCCGTGCAACAATGGCAGAATTCACATTGTTTTCAAATGCTCATGAAACATAGACCATGATATGTTATATCCTGGGCCATAGACAACCTTAACAAATATAAGAGATGTGAAATGGTACAGAGTATATTTTTTTGTCGACAGTGGAATAAAAAAGAAATCAGTAATGGAAATCTAATAGGAAAATTTAAACTACTTAGAAACTGAAATGACATCTTTAAATAGTGACTTGACTTTTTTGTCATTTTTTTTTTTTACTTTTCCATGAGTCAAAAAAGTAGTTTCAAGGGAAATAAAATGTAGAGAACTTAAAAAAAATGAAAATATAACATACCAAAATTTGTGGGAACAGACAAAGTAGTTCTGAGAGGGAAATTGATAGCACTAAGTAAGCATATATTAAAAAAGGAAAGTCTCAAATTGGTTTCCACTCTAAGAACCTAGAGAAAAGTAGAGAAAAAAGGCACAAAGCAACTAGAAAGAAAAAATAAAGAGCAAAATCCATGAAATTTAAAACATGGACAAAATTCAATGAAACTAAGAGTTAATTCTTTGAAAAATAAAAAATTGAGAAGGCAAGTTACCATATCAGGAATAAAATGGGCTACCACTACATCCTCTGCAGACATTAAAAGAATAACAGGAATATCAAAACAAGAAATAACCTCTAAACACGTAATTTGACACCTAGAAGAAATGGAGCAATTCCTCAAAAACCAGAACTATCATAACTCATTCAATAAGAAATAGATAACTTTTCAAATTGTGAGATAATATTGTAGTAGTTTGGTTGTGTACCAGTAGTGAGTTGACATGGGCATATATGGAGAAATGATTATCACAATTTTAATACCCACCACCACATATAGTGATTTTTTTTTCTGTGATAAATGAAGTAGAAAATTTGAACAATACTATAACTATTAAGGAAATTGGACTTATCATTTAAAAAAAAAAATACTCTCTGAAAGGAAATGTCAAGGCCCAGACTGTTTCACTTGAGAATTTCTCCAAGTATTTAAGTATTAACATCATTTCTACACAGTGTCTTCCAGAAATGCCAGAGGAGGGAACACTTGCTAATTTGTCTTGTGAAGCTAGTAGTTAGTTACTGCCCCAATACCCAAGCCAGAGAAGTTAATGCAAAAAAAAAAAAAAAAAAAAAAAAATTTCCCTCCCTAATTTTCCTTCCTAAATATAGACGTAAGAATTCTCAAAGTATTAGTAAACAGAACTTAATGTATTAGTAAACAGAATTCAGCAATATGGAACAAGGGCACATTTTATTTGTACCTGAGGTTTATTCTAGGGATGTGAGATGGGTTTAATATTTGAAAACCCGCGTATTAACAGGTTAAAGAAGAGAAACATGATCGTGTCAACTGATGCATGAGAAAAATCAAATTCAGTGCCCATTTCTGGTAAGAACTCTTGGGAAAAAGAAACAGTAACCTCCTCAAGTTGTGTAAAGAACATATACCGAATGCCTATAACACGATACGTAATGGTGAAGGGTCTTCCTAAATCCCAAACCCATAGCATATAGTCAGCTGCCTACTCAACGTCTGTGCTTAAATATCTGATAGACATCTCGAACTTGCAAAACTGAAACTCTGCCTGTACTCAACCCCCTTCCCTGTCTTCTCTCCATCTCCTAAAATGGCACACCTAGTGGGCTACATGGCGCACAAACTTGGAGTCATTCATGATCTTGTTCTTTTTCTCGTGATAAACATCAGGTTCTGTCAGATAAACCCTGAAAATATATCCAGATCTCCTCTCTGACCCGAATGACTGCATAAACTGCCTCCTCAGCCCCTTTCTTGGCTCCATCAGGCTCTGTTCTTCCCACAGCAGCACGAGTGCCATTTTGAAGCTAACTCAAGCCAGTGCATTTCTCTAGCTAAGACTCTTCAGTAATTTCCCACGTCACTAAAAAGGACAATTTTAGAGTTGTCAGGATGAAGAAGAAAAAGATGTTTATAATGATCTTTGAGTAATACCAGCATATCGTTGATGCTTTAATTAGTATTTATTGAGAAGCAGCTATGTGCCCTAAGAACCCCATTAAATACTGGTTATGTAACTCTGGAAACCAAACCTGTTTGTTGTACTCCCAGAGCTGGGAGTCCAGGGGATAATACAGGTAGGCAGTTACCCAGGGCACTCGGTGCCAGGGTATCTGAAGTACAAGGTGCTGGGAGAGTATTTGTGAAGGGCCCCTTGCCAAAGGAGGTGCAAGGAAATTCAGAAAGTAACTGAAAGATACATAGAAGTAAAAAATAAATAGAAATTAAGCAGGTGAAAAGTAGGTAGAAAGGGATGAGTGGGAAATTGTATCCTGCCAAGAGAGAGAGTATATGACAAGGCAGGTGTGACAAGATCCTAGTGTGGAAAGGCGGGAAGGTACTGGAATAGTTCAGGGTGTCAAAACGGCCCAGATAACATAGGGTTTTGTAGAGTATGGTAAGAGTTTGAGACTTCATCTTAAAATATAGGAATTATGAATTGGAGAATTAAAAACTAGGGTGCCGGACTGCCTGGGTGGCTCTGTTGGTTAAGCGTCTGCCTTTGGCTCAGGTCATGTGGGATTGAGCCTCATGTTGGACTCCCTGCTCAGTGGGGAGCCTGCTTCTCCCTTTCTCCCCTCTCATGCTGATATCTCATTCTCTTTCTCTCTATCTCAATAAATAAAATAAATAAAAAAAATTAGAGTGACAAAAGATTTATATTTTGGAAAGTTTATTTAAATGGTACTTTGAGGAATTATTCAGAGAGATAATAATGGAGACAAAGAAAGTAGTTAGAAAGTGGTTAGCAGAAATCCAGGTGAGTGGTGATGGTGATCTAGACGGAGTGATCCCTGGAGACAGGAAGCATAGTTGGTGTGTTCATGAGGAGGTAAGAGATGGATGACTCTTGATCCGGAGAGAAGGGAGCAGAGGAGATGGCTGAGATTTCTGTTTGCACGTCTTAAAAGAACTACTTTGTAGGGTAGATGACGAATTGAGGTTTGTGCAAGATGAGCTTGACTTCTCTGTGGGGAAGGATGGGGGAGAGGTGCCTTTGGTCATTCTGAATTTGGGTTGGATGAGTAAAACCCTTTGGGAGAGAGGAAGAGATAGTTGGGATAAAGATTTGTATTTCCCCCTTGCTGAGGTGTTAAGCACTAACTGTTTAAGTAATATTTGAGCATCTTCAGTTGTAAGTTTCTTGTTGCCTTACTGAGAGGAGGGATAAGCTGGGCTTGTTACGACATGTTGGGAGGTTGTGTTTACTTTTACAAGTCAGTGATGCTTGAATGAAGAGACTGTCTCTCATTAAGACCTGGAGACTTCCGGGACGCCTGGGTGGCTCAGTTGGTTGAGCAGCTGCCTTCGGCTCAGGTCATGATCCCAGCGTCCTGGGATCAAGTCCCACATTGGGCTCCTTGCTTGGCGGGGAGCCTGCTTCTCCCTCTGCCTCTGCCTGCCATTCTGTCTGCCTGTGCTCGCTCTCTCTCACTCTCTCTCTGACAAAAAAAAAAAAAAAGACCTGGAGACTTCCTCTTGATGCTAAATATAACATTGTGGTGTGTGAGACACTGTGCCCTGGGACGTTGCCATTACACGCCATTCTCAGGGCGTGTTCGAGTCCACACAAGGGGGCAGTCCTTCATAGCAACATCAAAACATCGAAACGGTTGCCAGGCTTTTAAATTCTGGTTCTGTCAGTTAGCAATGTTGTGGCTGTGGGCAGGTGACTAACCTGCTCTGCGTTCGCCTTGTCACCTGTAAAATGGAAGCCGCATGACCTACATCCCGCGTGGTTGTGCACATCGAGTTAACAATGTAAAGCATTTAGAACAGAAAACTTCATGTTTGCTGTCATCATTATGGCTGTTACTAACAGACGAGGCTTACTTGACCGAGGAGAGGACTTCATTTTGCTAAATGTGTGGCGGGCGCTGTCCGGGCCGTTTGACTGGAAAGCCCAAAGTGTGTGTGCGTTTCTGGGACTTCTTCACCGTGACCTGCCCTGCTGTGGAGATGGTAGTTACTCTCTCATGGTTTTGTTCTTTGTGTTAATGAGAGCTGCAAACTAACACATGGGGGAAAGGAAGAGCATGGTGTCTCATCTGCATCACTGGTGGACGCCTTCTTATAGACCTGTGTTGCTACTTCTCACCTGAAGAAAGAGCGTCACTTGCCAGGTTTTCTGCCCCCTGAAAAACAAAACAAAACATGTTCCTATTTAAACTGTCTCTGACGTTGTGATGAAAGTGTGGTGTTTTTTGTTTGTTTGTTTTGTTTTGTTTGGAAAAGGTTTGCTTTATCATTTATAATCAGAATGGATTGGGAGAGGGCAGAGTGCTGATGATGGGGTCTGAGCCAGTGAAAACACCCGGGGAGAAATGGACTCGCAGGGCTCAAGGCTCCGTGCTCCTCTAAGGTTGCTGTTTTGAATGGTTAGTCAGAGCTCTCGATCTTCCCCAGAATCCTGCAATGAAACATGCATTGGGAGAGATGGGGCAGGGGAGGGAGTGAAGGGGTGCGGGGAAGAGTGAGACAAGGAGGGGGCTGGGAGAGAGGAGCCACGTGGCTCTGTGATGGCTATTTTCAGTGTTCGATACTTTGCTGTAAACTCTTTCACTTTGAATCTTACAGGAATTTGAAAGTGATTATGTTGTGTTTAAGTCCAAAATTGTGGATTTTGACAGAAGGCTTGGGATGATTCTCTGTGAAGCTTTCTTTAACTGCAATGGTTTAGAAGCTGCATTTAAGGTTAGTTCTGAAGAAGCTATCATTAAAAAATACTTTACTAATGAATAATTTCAACTGTTAGATGAAAGGAGTGGATACATTCCTTTCTGACCCAGGTAAACTATTAACTGGTCACATTCTGTTTGTATTCACCTCACCGAACTAAATTTTACACACTGCTCTAATGAATGATGTTTACTTAGGGACAAGGTCAATTTTAGTACTTTTGACTATTTTTTTTTTTTTTTTTTTTAAAGATTTTATTTATTTATTTGACAGAGAGAGATCACAAGTAGACGGAGAGGCAGGCAGAGAGAGAGAGAGGGAAGCAGGCTTCTTGCTGAGCAGAGAGCCCGATGTGGGGCTCGATCCCAGGACCCTGAGATCATGACCTGAGCCGAAGGCAGCGGCTTAACCCACTGAGCCACCCAGGCGCCCAGTACTTTTGACTATTAATATTTTTTTCAGATTCAGTAGTTTAGCTCTCGTTACTTTTAGAGTGAGTTTGGCATGGCCTGTGAAATCCTAATTCAAAATTAAGCCATGGTGAAAAGAGAAAAATACCCGTTAATGCAAGATTTTCTCTATAGCATTGTTTACATGTGTTGGGTTTACCTGCCCACTTCATTACTACAACTGAAACAAATAATAATTTATATAATACTTTTCCATCAGGCATAAGACACCCTTGGTGATCAGACACACCATTATTTTGTATATAAATAAAATGCCCCCAAAATGATGATTCCATTATTATATAACATAGTCCACTTTCGGATGTTAAGACACAAAGAAAAGTTGGACAGAGAATTAAAGAAATGCAGTATGGTATTTCTGTATTCTGAGTTGCATAAAAGGAATGCATCTTCTTAGACGTCCCACATGGCTAGCTTAGGATGTGGGGAAGAGGGACACCATGTGAAACTTGCTTATCAAAGCAAAGAACTAGCAAGTAAGGTGTAGAACCAAATGATGTCCCAAAAGAGGATTGGAGACTTCTGTTTCTGAAGAAACACACCTACGGGATCATGGGCCCATCTCGTTGGAAATGGCAGTGCAGGGGCGCCTGGGTGGCTCAGTGGGTTAAAGCCTCTGCGTTCGGCTCAGGTCATGATCCCAGGGTCCTGGGATCAAGCCCCACCTCGGGTTCTCTACTCAGCTGGGAGCCTGCTTCCCCCTCTCTCTCTGCCTGCCTCTCTGCCTACTTGTGATCTCTGTCAAATAAATAAAATCTTAAAAAAAAAAAAAAGAAAAAGAAAAGAAAATGGTAGTGCAAAAACAAGGAAACGGACCCAGACTTGATGTGGGATACTGTTTGATTTTGATCTCCAAATTCACATGGTGGGTTAGGAGGTGGTGAAGGTGCAAGTATTTCCTGGCTCCAGGCAAGCATTTTCACATGGAGAATTCGCAACGATTGAGGTCTGGGTGGTTCAGTGGGTGACGCATCCGATTCTTGATCTCAGGTCAGGGTTCGATCTCAGGGTTGAGATTTCAAGCCCCATGTGGGTTCCACGCCGGGCAGGGACCCTACAAAAAAAAAAAAAAAAAAAAAACCAACTCATAAGGATTAAATAGTTCTTTGTTTTGTAAGAGCTGGTAGATGAAACTTTTAGGTGCTGCTGGCCAAAATATCTGGCTTATTATTGTAAAATTAAGCTGCCTGTGATTCCCATCTCTCAGAAATTACGTTCGTTAGCTACATATGTGTACATGTATCCCTTTGACAAGAGTGACATCACAGGCTGACCCTCTTTGGTAACATTTTCCACTTAGGAATGAATCCTAAACATTTTCTTGGTTTCACAGCAGAAATCACGATTTTTATAATGGCTCCGTAATGTATCACCCTCTCTGTTGCTGGAGCTGCTTGGCTTTAATGCCTTCATAAATAACAGAAGGAAAGCGTGTAGATTGTTCCCTTCACAGAAGCTCCTACTGTGTCTAATTCAAGTCTATCTTCCCGTAGCACAACTATTGGTAGGGATTCTGTTCGAGTCCATGCCACTTAATTTTTTCTAAATGACCTTATCTTTTTGTCATGTATTTTGTCTTTAACTTTGTAACTGTCTGTATCTTGTCTATGGAAATATGCAGCATGAGCCCCTGCCCAGGAGCTCTGCAGGGCTGGGACATCATTTTACAGTTTGTGTTCTAGTTAGATCCCCTTCTTCAGTGTCTTCTAGAGCAGACATCTAATAACTGAGGTTGGGGTGATGGACTGGTAGTCAAAGTCCTGGAACGACTCACAGACAAGGGTAAACTGCAGCAAAAGTCATGGTAGAAGAAAAAAAAAATCACAGGATGGCGGGTTAGGGGAAAAATTATTTCTACCCTAGATACAAGGTGATGACCTCTGACCACGTGCTGTTGGGTCCTGGGGAATAAATATTTGCAGACCGTTCTCTGGAGACCATGGTTCATGCCTGCCCTCGGCCAAGACATGACCAGGAAGGGCACTGGGACCAAGCGCTGTTCTACTCAAACATGAAACTGTAGTTCAGAGCCCACAGTGTTGGCACTTAATAAAAAACAAAATGAAGCAAGACACTAATGGATGTTCCTCTAAAACTTAAACAGTATGTCTCCATGAAGGTAGACTGAAGTGTCTCAGATGAAGCATCCAGAGAAGTCTTCAGGCGGTAAAACTGAAAGCTATAAAATCGTAAAGTGCACAAGGTTTTAGGCGGCAACAGATTTAAAACATCTTCAAAAGAGGCAAACCCAGAAAAAATATAAATAGGTGATGAACAATGAATTTTGGAACACTGAAAAAGAAAATAAAATGGAAAAAATATATAGGTACAATAGTGGCAAGGGCGTTATCCCCAAACCATTAGGAGTAGAAGAAAAGGTAGACCACACAGATCTCAAATGGGATGGTTAGGGAAAGAAGCATGTGGTAGGGGTTTACTTTTAATCTTTGGAGGTCGAGATGAAGGAAAACATCTATACTCTTCCCAAAATAGCTCTCGGTTTCCTGAGGACAAGGAAGCAAGAGGTCCACGTGACCCTTGTTCTCTTCCCAGAGAGTAGTTTTTCTGTATCTATGATGCTGAAAAATTACAACAATGTGTACTACCTGAAAGGTTAAAGGCTATCCTTACTACTATTACTACTATTAGCTGGCTTTACAGCCTCCCCAAAGAATATTTTTTCTGTGTCTTTTTTCTGTTCTACTTGGAGTTCAGTCCCACTAAGCATATCAGGTAGGCAAGATGAGATGCAGCCAGGAAGCTTCGGGTATTTCAGCCGTGGTCAGTACATTAAGTGTTTGAAAAGAACAAATTGTGAAGTAAATACATTTCCCTGGTGTTGGTGGCCTGCTCTTTGTTAAATCTGTGAGTCAGTGTTTGCTTTTGACTGTTAACATGAAACCCAGAGTCAACAAAAGAGTGGTTGAAAGAAGAAAGTTAATAAGCATTTTGCTAGGGAGCAGCTAACTAAGCAGGTTTTAAAATATTTAGCAGTTTCTCTACTGGTTACAATATTACCGGGGTGAGAAGCCGAATGTATCTAAACTGATCTCTGAGATATGGTTTGATTTACATTTTACTTTGTACAATTTTTTCACTGTTTTTTTTTTTTTTTTAGTGAACTTAGTTGATATAAATAGAGAATGTTAATTATGAAGCTGTTTTTAAAGAGACAGGTTTTTTCCCCTTTATTTTACTTGAATTCCATTATAATTAATATACAGTGTTAGGTTAGCTTCAGGGGTACAATAATGAATCAGCAGTTGGGTACATTACTCAGTACTCATTGTATAAGTGTATGTCTCTAATCCCCATCACCTGTTTCACTGCTCCCCCCACCCACCTCTCCTCTGGTAGTCCTCAGTTCTCTACAATTAAGAGTTTGGTTTTTTGTTTCTATTTTTCCTTTGCTTTATTTCTTAAATTCCACATATAAATGAAATTATATAGTATTTGTCTTTCTCTGCGTGATTTGTTTCTCTCAGCATTATACACTCTAGATCCATCCATGCTAAAAATGGCAAGATTGCATTCTTTTTAAGGGCTGAATAATATTCCATTGAATATACATACACCACTTCATTACCATTCATCTCTTGATGGGCTCCTTCCGTATTTGGCTATTGTAAATAGTACTACAGTAAACATAGCGGTGCATATATTTTCAGATTACTGTTTTCGTATTCTTTGTGTAAATACCCACGAGTGCAATTACTGGATCATGCAGTAGTTCTCTTCTTAATTTTGTGATGAACCTCCATACTATTTTCCACAGTGACCGTGTCAGCTTGCATTCCTTCCAATAGTGCAGGAAGGTTCCTTTTCTCTCCGCATCCTTGGCAACAGTTGGTATTTAAAGAAAACAAATTGTTAAAGAAAACCAATTGAGGACCACCTATTATTTCCTTAAGAGGAGTAACAAAACTTTCTTTTTGGCCATGTTGCTAACAAGGCACAGAGCTTGGTATATGGTTTTCTGCCATCTTGATTACATTTTACTTTGAAGGAGGTATCATTTTTTGTTATTTTTTTAAAGATTTTATTTATTTGAGAAACAAGCATTTTAATTACATTATTGTGCTTGCAAAGAAAGTTGTCTCACACTGGCACACAGAAGGAGCCACATGGGGCAGAGAATAAGGCAGGAGGCTAATGGAAATCCAAAGTTGGGCTCCACAGGTAGCTGAACTTTGTGGAAGCTGGTGGTGAAGGTGAGTTTGGATCTGGGTGTGGGGGCGGGGCATGGACTGAGTGAGGAGAGCTTCAGGACTTTTACTTTCCTGCTTGCTGATTGTGTGTCGCACCCCCCCCCTCACCCCCGCCACCGGTCTCCCTACTCATTGGCTTCCTCTGCTTGCTAATAGTTGTTGCTCACTCCTAACTTGCTATCTTAGGTTCAGCCTGCCATGCCCTGGTTCTCTTCCTGAGGAGGAGAGAATGTGATTAGTTCTATACATTAGTTTGAGGTAGGACATTCCTATCAAAGGAGCTGTCTGCCCGAGAAGTGGTTGTCCTTGCAACAGGTCACTGCTACTGCCCCAGGCCATGGTGTTGGGGTGGCTAGTTGGTGTGGCATGGGATGTGGGCTGCCAGGGACAGGACAATCCCAGTAACTGATCCATATGGTGTAATATATTTTTTTAAGATTTTATTTATTTATTTGACAGAGACAGCAAGAGAGGGAACACAAGTGGGGGGTGGGGTAGGAGAGGGAGAAGCAGGCTTCTTCCTGTGCAGGAAGCCTGATGCGGAGCTCGATCCCAGGAACCTGGGATCATGACCTGAGCCACCCAGGCACCCCCATTTGATGTAATTATTAAGGGTGTGACTTGAAGGTCCTTGACGTGGATGTTCTACATTGAAAGAGCACCTGTGAAGGAGGGCAGAACAAAGAAAGAAGATGTACATTTTGCTTCTGATTTTCTTTTTCTTTTTTTTTTAATGTTCTGCATATTTTTAAAAAAATTTCTTGAATTTTATTTTATTTTTTTCAGTGTTCCAAAATACATTGTTTATGCTTCTGATTTTCTATCTGCAGAGCATCTTCTCAAACTTTCCCTGGCACCGGGCAGGAAGAAATGGTGTTATCTGTGAGCAGGGATTGCTGACAGACAGTAGTTAATTTCTGACTCCTCTCATTTTCTGCTGAGGAAGGGAAATTACATTTAGTATTTGTTTTATTGGAAACATGTCTTAGATTTGGAGCTATTTCAGGATTCCTGCAGGGTTCTAGATTTTTGTTTAAATTCTAGGCATGTAAAAATCCACGGTCCTTAACCTTTTAACTTTGATTTTTACAGCTTTTGACCATATTTGGGAATTTTCTAGAGAAACCAGTTGTCATGGAAATTTTCAACCCACATTACAGCACGCTACTGCACATGTTGAACGCAGAGTTGGATATGTGCAAGCAATTGTATAATGAACACGTGAAACAGGTAAGCAGGGGTTGACGCTGAGCACATCCCAGCATCATTTTTGTGGGTAATGGCCATTGGCTAGAACTTTATTGAATGGTACCTGAAGATTGAAGATGAGATAAGGACAGTAAACTTTTCATGCCTTTATTTAACTGGTTTCCTTATGCAGCTGAAGAACCTGCTTTAGTGCCCTAACTCTACTAATCAGGTTACTTAATGCATACATTTTACGTCTTTGTACTGTGAAACCGCCAAACTGAAAAACTGCTTTCAAGGGTTTGGAATGCACTCTGATGAAGCATTCCCTTCCTTCCTCTTCACCAAAATATGATTTTTCAGATCGAACATGGAAATGTAGTTCTTCACAGGAATATGCCATTTACCGCAGGCAACATCAAATGGGCTAAAGAGGTCTTCAAACGACTTCAGACATTCTGGTCCAACTTCGCATCTCTCCAGTATTTGTAAGTTATTAGGCCTATTTCATGGCAAAATTATCCTCATGAGACAGGTAATTATTATAGAGGGCAGTGAACTTTTCATTTCAACGTTTGAGGAGTCATTGCCCTATTTAACGCTTTTCCTGGGCTGGGTTCATTGAGAAGGTTTCATCCCCGTGGTTTTAGAATTCATGCACTAGAACTCTTAAAACTTCCATATGTTTCCCTGTCACAGGTCCTTAGATGTTTTCTTCTCACTTTTCCTTGGCACCTACAGTATGTTGGTAGTTTTTGGTTCCTTTTCTTCAGTAACTAGCTCTCCTTTTATTTTCCAGATTTGTCTCTGTAGGAATTATAACTCAACATCAGTAGCAGAAAGTTACCATCTCTGGAGTTCCATTCATTTCATAACTCTGTCTTTTAAGACAAAGACCACTCATAAGCATTATTTGGCCTTTCTTGTTTCTATTTCTGTTTTTTATAGAGCATTTTATTATACTTTCTAGTGTATATTTCCTTGTAAAGTAGTTAAGCTGAAATCTAATATGTAGGAAAGTAGAAAAATTCTATTCCTACAGATTCTTGGAAAGTGCTGATGATGCCCTAGTTTATCAGAAGTACATTGAAATGACTGCTCTGCTAGACCAATTTGAAAATCGTATCTATAATGAATGGAAAAGTAATGTGGATGAAATCTGTGAATTCAATTTGAATCAACCCTTGATTAAATTTAGTGCTATAAATGGGCTTCTCAGTGTCAACTTTGACCCAAAGGTAGGGTGTGATGTTTTTAAGTTGTTTTAAAGATGCTATTTTTATTACAAGTATATTCCTGTATTTACAGTCATTTATATTTAATTTTGGGAGAATGTCAGTCCTATGAGGATTATAACTGAAAACAACTTCTAATAGCCCTTTGTTTGAAAGATTTGTTTCCCAAATGCTATGCCAATTACTCTTTTTTTTTTTTTTTTGCCTTGTAATTATTTACCACTTCTACCTTTACTAGATAATGAGCTGAGAGTAGGGTGCATTTTATCTTATCTTTGTGTTCTGTGTTTCTAGCATAGTGTTGGGCACTCGGTAATACTTAATAAACATTAGCTCACTTGAATGTAATCATTAATCTTTTATAAGAGTTTCCTGGCTTGAATTATATTTATAGCATATATACCAGTCGTTTTTGTTAATTAAAATTTTATCATGTGAGATTTGGGGAGTCCACAAAATGTATGGAATGAGAATAATCTTCAGAGGGGCAATAAACTGTAACATGTTCATTAAATTGGTAATTTTTATAAAACAGTTTTCAGAAAAACATAAAACAACATATAAATGCCCCCAAATAATAGGAACAGTTAAATATATCTAGAATGAAAATTACCTTTATTGAAGATCCCTTTTTTATCCTATGATAAACCACCTAACAGAGGAATTTCATAGATTCTCTTAAGTTTATTTTCTTAAAATGTCATTACATGTTATGTAATAATATAAGTGGAGAAACTTTAATAGCAATTATATATGTGTCTGTGTGTGTATTTATAGATAATGTCCTATATGTGCATGTATCTGATAAATGATATACATGCAGGTATGTGTATATTTTAACCTGTCTCCGGCTCTGAGAGTTTGGTAGGAAGCACAAAATAAACTTTCTTCTCTATTTACCTAAAAGAATATGCTTTACAGGAAAGAGCAAACATGTGAAAATATCTATTTGTAAGTTGCCATTACAAAAAAATTAGTAAACATTTGGATAATTTTTTAGATAGTGAAGATTATATGCTGTTTTTTAGCAATTGCCCTCTCATGTCAGTTCGAATGTATGTCTAGGTAGGAAGTGAGAAAGTTAGCCTCCTGGATCTGTTTGTCATAATCTGCCCCCAAATTCTCATATATTATCCTAAAATAGTACAAAGAATAGCATCATTTAATAATGTTTACAAACCTTAGCACACGTTTATGAGTACACGACCGAGAGAACTTCGTTTTCCTCCCACCTCTGATTTCATAGAACCAACTTAAGGAAACTAAATTCCTGAGGTGTTTCAGGGCTAATTCCTGTGATTGTTCCTGAAGGAATTCTAACAGCACCAAAAGTATGGTACCAGCTCACCAGTGGTGTGACAGCCTAAGGAGGTGAACTGGTTTACCTTCTAAACATGTTACGCAGTCTTTTCCTCGGAACCTGTGATTTAGAGATATAGTCCCTTCTGCTACAACATGACATGCATTCCTAAAAATCACTGTGCTGTGAAAGAATTCACCATAAAAAGTACAGCACTTAGGGGGAAAACAGGGGTTTGGGCTCTCGTACTTAAAAGCTGTCAGCGGTATATTAGGAAAATAGGAACCTAGGAAAAACAGCATTTTACACATTTCATTCAGATGGCTAAATAATACATAAATACTGCAGTAAATATGACACTTTGCCCTGACACAGACCGGAAGTTTCCTCATGGAAGTGGGTGTTGGACAGGTGGTGACTGTGCACTAGTGTGAAGTGCCGGAACGAGGGTTATCTGATACCAGGCAGGAAGCTGTACCCCTCCACGTGAATGCATGTGGCTCATTGTACTTGAGGGAACTGCGGTCTTGGTGGCTGCTGGCATGTGAGCATTTTGCTTATTTCTAAGCCTTTCAGTGGAGTTGGGTGCAGTTTTTTAGTGTTTCTTGCTAATGAAAGTGCAGATCAGTACAGACAAAATTTATGGTACGCCCACATTGCTAGTCTATTAGTTGTATTGGAACAAATTTATCTTTTCAAAACAAACATTGTGACAGAAAGAACAGTCCTGGGAAAGGATTGAGGTCCATGTACAACCTTCCATCTCACAGCTCGGTGTGCACGTGTCTCTGTCTTTTGCCTGAATTCTTTCTCTGAGGGTGGGCCATAGCCGTAAGTAACATTGTTATTCATACTTCTATATCCTAAGAATGTATGATGATTGCTTTTAAAAGCCGTATGAAGCAACAGTCTCTTCACCTTGACAATTTGGAAGTATTGCAATCGTTGACTGAAATTTTAAGTGTTTGGGTTTAACATGTGTTAAAAGGAAATATTCTTAAAATACAAATAATCCTTGATTTTCTTTTAATAGCTCATGGCCGTTTTGAGAGAGGTGAGGTACCTTTTGATGTTGAAGAAATCCGACATACCAGATTCAGCGTTCTCCATCTTCAAAAAGAGAAACACTATTTTAAAGGTGAGTGTTGGGGTGCCTGGGTGGCTCAGTGGGCTAAGCATCTGGCTTCGGCTCAGGTCATGGTCTCAGGGTCCTGGAATCGAGCCCCGCATCGGGCTCTCTGCTCGGTGGGGAGCCTGTCTGTCCACTCCCCACCCACCTCCTCTCTGCCTCCTTGTGATCTCTCTCTCTGTGTCAAATAAATAAATAAAATCTTTTAAAAAATGAAGGTGAGTCTTTGTAGGTATGAGGGCATTTTGGGAACAGAAGTATTTTGATTCATAATTAGGAACACATAGACCTATAATGCTTCAGTGCCTCTAAGATAGCTTTAACGCGTTTGGCACTTTCTGTTTTGGAATTTCCTTCCGCTCAGTACGTTGGGAATCTTGAACTTCTTGTGCAAGGATACAACACGCTGAAGCAGACTCTCCTGGAAGTGGAATACCCCCTGGTGGAGGGTGAGCTGAGGGCCGTGGAGGAGCAGCTGCAGGCCGCCGCGACATCGCTGACCTGGCAGCGTGACTGCTGGGCCTACATCGAGAGCATGAAGGCGGCCACGTTGGAGTTGGCGCGCAGAGTGGAGCGCACGCAGAGCAACGTGAAGGTGATCCAGCAGACCATGAAGGCTTGGGCCGAGTGTACGCTCCTTCCCAGGAGGGAGCCCAGAAGGGAGGCTGCCTTGACTTTGGACGACAAGGGCCATCTGTTTGCTAAAAAATACAAGCAAATTCAAGAAGATGGCTGCAGGATACATAACTTGGTGGAGGTAATGGCTTTTAAGGTTTAGAAATTGACAGAGGGTCTTTTCAATTAGTTGAGAAAAGAGCAGGCATACCCAAGCTAATGATGTAGGATTCTTTTATTGAAACTGAGAGAGCTTTGTGTATGGTTTTATTCAGCATTTTAAAATGGAGGAATTTGCATGACTTGCCTCTAACTTTTGCAGCTCTTCTTGTTTTCATTCCTGAGGGAAGAGATTGGATCCTAGAGATGGGATCCTTGTCTTTGCCCTAGCTCTGTGCTCTCCTGCATGCTGTTCATAGCTCGCAGGGTTTGTGGAATGCTTGTAAGTACCAGCTGACTTGTCTGCATCACCTCCTGCAACCCTCCCAACCTTCTCCTGAGGGTGCACAGTAATCACTCTCCTTTTAACAAATATTTGAGTTTTTAAAACAGTAACAAGCACTATTCCAAAGTTCTCAATTGCAGAGTAGACAAAATAAAACAAAGGAAACAAGATAGAAAATGAAAACAGAACCAAACAAAAAGTCCCTTATTTTTGGGATCTTACAGTCTAGTTGGAAAAGGTAGAGAAAATAACATACACTGAATAGGAGAAACAGTGGAAAATACAGCAGGTAGGATAGGGAATCATTGGTACAGGTGGATTTTATATGAGATGGTTTGAAACATTTCCATACTCAAGTAGCAGTTCTGCAGAGTACTGGAAGGGAAAGAGAATGAACCACATGGATATCAGGAGAAGGATGCTCTAGGCAGCAAAAAGTACAGAAGTTTGAGGAAAGAGTACCGTTGGTATCTTTAGAGAGCCTACCTTCCAGAAACAGAATTTGCAAGGGGAATTGTAGTAGTTGAGGAAGCTTGGAAGGGACTGAGGACACATATGTGGGATTGACATTCTGTGAACTTGGGTTTTTACCATAAGGTGAAGTGGCAGCCAGACACACACTGCTCAAAGGCCTGCCCTATTGAGTGTAAATCAGAGGTGGGCAAGGAGGTAGTAGGAGACCTTTGGGACATAGTTTTAATAATTTAGGTGATAATGGCTTGGGTCAGAACGGTGGGGATAGACGCCATCATGCTGGATATATTCTGAAGGCAAATATTCTGTAGAGCAAACAGGATTTGCTGTGATGAATCAGGAGAGAGAGGGAGGTCAAGGATGAGTTCCAGTTTTTTGGTCTGAGCAACTGGAAAATTGGAGTTTGCCTTTACTGATATGGGGAGAACTGTGCTAGGCAGATTTTGTATGAAAAAGAGAGGCTTTGGGTGGTTAGGCCATGTTGGTTAGAGATACATGCCCAAGTGAATATTTGGGGTAGGCTGGCACTGCAGCTGAGGCTGGAGTTTGGGGTAGAAATCCAGGCCAGGGACCTAAACTTGTGAGTCAGGAGTATGTATGTCATATGTGAAGCCATGGATCTCGATGAATTCATGTAGGGATTAATTATAGGTAGAGGTCCAAGGACTGACCTTGAAGTTCTCTCTGAAGCCAGGGAGAATGGGAGGGTACAGCACAGGATGCTGATAAGGAGGCCAGTGAAGCAGAAGGAAAATTCAGAGAGATGCTGTCTTGGAAAGCAACCCAAGAAGACATTCGAAGGAGGAGGAAGCATTTGACTTTGTCCTATCCTGATCCAGGACCTGAAAATGAGGGCCAAGGTTGGCAGTCAAATGTTGCACCATGGAAGCTGTTGGTGACTGTGACAGAGCTAACCTGGTACAATGGAAGCCAGAATGGAGTGGCTGACAAGAAGGGGAGAGATGGGATCCAAAAGCTACTCAGCTCCTGAGGAGTTCCGAGCTGGCAGAAACTGAAAACTCCGTGGTGCCTGGGGCGTGTCGGGGAGGGGGAGGATTTTATTTTTAATGTTGGTTGGTCTTTCCGAGTGATGGTATGTTGACCGGAATGATCTAGTAGAGGGGAAATAATTGTTGGAGGAAAGTCCTGGAAGGAAAGGGATTTCGTAAATACATGTGGAAGTTGGCTGTAGATAGGAACTTGGAGAGCTCATCTGTAGTAACAGGAGGGAGGGGGGGCCAAGGACAGGAATGTGGTGCTCACAGGGGGGCAGCTCCAATTAAGGTGATGTGGGGAAGTTCATTTTTCATTCTTCCTTAAGGAAAAAAGGATGGGGGACAAAAGAACACAGTTTGTATTTCTTTCTGAGCATGTTTATTATATGGAATTATTTCTAGATCGATGCAGTCCTCAACCATGACACTCTCCTTTGGGCAGAGCACCAACACCCCTCCCCCCTCCCCCCACACCCCTACCCACCCCCATACCCCCCCCACCCACCCCACCATTACAAAGCACCATAGTCAGGGGTTTGCCCATGGTGGAGGTAAAAAACAAGGGTTTTTAGTCTTGTGTCTTCCAGAAACCACGCCTGAATTTCCTCATGTGTAAAGTAAAGACACTTTTCTCTAGGCTAACTTGCAGTAAGAGAATGAGCAATGGACTTATGGTTTTTCTGCTGAAATAGACTATAACCAATTATGTAGTTTAATGTTCCAGTATCATTCACTTTCTCAAGAAATACTTCAGGTGAGCCTCTTATGGGCCCAGTACCGATTTAGCTTCTTGAGATACTTGAGTGGACAGAATAGGGACCCTTGCTTCTGTGGTGCTCCCATCCTAGTGAGGAGAGAGATGTTAGAAACAGTGGATGTGAGGCACAGGTGATAGAACTGGTTGAGTGCTGCAGAACAAAGAGGAAAAGAGAGCAGAGCGCAGGAGTTTCCGACGCTGGGCTTAGGGTTGGGGGGTGGGGGTTTAAACATGATGATCAGGATGAGCCTAAAGGAGAAGGTAAGATGAGAGCCAAGTTACAGAGTCAACACAGCGGGCTGGTGGGAAAGGAGTGTTCCAGACAGAGGAAATGGTCATCAGGGAGCAAGGTGCTGGGTGTTTGGTGCGAAGCCCGAAGGCAAATTAGGCCCCCGCTCGGGGAGTAGGGGGGTGCAGGGGACAAGGAACTCAAGTCAGATGCTCAGATGCTTGTGGGCCGTGAGGAGGGGTGGAGTGGCCCAGCACTTCAGGGAAGTCCGCATGGGCCTTTGTATAGACTTCGGCTTTTACTCCGGGCTCCTTGGGGAGCTCATTGCAGGACTTGGAAGAGAAGAGAGTAAACATGATCTAACTTTGATTTGGAAGAGAGTCCAGCTGTCGTGTTGAAACTCAAGCACAGGGGAGGTGGGGGCCTGGAAGGGTTACCATGGCCGTAACCTAGGTGACAGAGGCGTGGCATCTGGCTGTAACCTAGGTGACAGATCCCTCCCTGGTGTCTGGACTGGGGTCCTGACGATGGAGGTGATTAGGAATGGTTGGATTCTGGATATATTTTAAGTTGAGTATAACAAACAGAATCTCCTAACAGGCTGGATGAGGAGCTTCATAAAAGGAGGCTTTGAAGATTATTCTAAGACTTTGGTCCCCTCAGAGAATAAGGTTGGAGTTTTTCTGCTAATAAATGGACTCAATTCTTTTTTCCTCAAGCCAGAAACTAAGCACCTCTGGAGTCCTTGTTCTCAGTATGAGAAGAGAGGAGAGGTTCCAACTTGAAAGACGTCAACTTCAAAATAGGGTTGGAATGATTGTTTCTAGAAGTTGTATTTTTGTGATTTCCCCCGTCCCTGACCCTGGGATCAGTCCATGATTTTGAGCCTGGCTCTCAGACTACCTCTGAGGAGTGTCATTTCGGGGAAAGCTGTGGAAATACTGCAGAGGGTAGGTTATTTCTGCCTTTTAAGGCTGCACCCTGTGTGGCTGGGGGTATTCTAAGGGATAGTTTGCAGGTAGAGTCTAAGATGAAGAGAGAAGAATGGAACAATGAAAGATTAGGTTTGGAAGGGACCTGAGCCATGCCTAAGTGACCCAAAGCTCTTCTTCCCTTTTCCTCTTTACATAAATTGTTGAAAATAAAACAATCACTATATATATATATATATATATATATATATATATATATATATATATAATGGCACTGCAGTATATAAAACTGGATATCTTGGGATGAAAAAGTATAAACAGGGGTGCCTGGGTGGCTCAGTGGGTTAAAGCCTCTGCCTTTGGCTCAGGTCATGGCCCCATGGTCCTGGGATCAAACCCCACATCGGGCTCTCTGCTCAGCAGGGAGCCTGCTTACTCCTCTCTCTCTGACTGCCTCTCTGCCTACATGTGATCTCTCTGTCAAATAAATAAAATCTTAAAAAAAAAAAGTATAAACAGTGAGGCAGTCACAGGTACTATACTGTGATATGTTTGGAAGAGCCCTACCCTGGGGGGGGGGGGCGTCAAAAGGTCCTATTTGTAGTCCTAGCTTGGGTGCTAACTTCCTACCAGTGTGACGCTTGGTGTGTTTTAGGTCTTTATTTTTATACCTTTCAAATGAATAAACTTTTCATTTGAATGGTATTTAAGGATTTTTTTTTCCCTAGGTGTAAGATCTATACTTCTCCTTTCTAGTGACTACAAAGGATCCAGGTCCGCTATGTACAGATGCCTAGGATATCTACTGCACAACACACTCCAGGGGTGTGGGCCACATATACTACAGATATATACAGATATGAATGGTTCCAGCTAGATAGGCAAGACAACATCCTTGAAGGGAGAGGTCCTTAAATTTGTTGAGGGCAAGATATCCCTCTAAGAACTTTCCAATCTAGGTCCCATTTTATCACCTCTGTAGTTGTGGTTCTTGCCTGTAACACATATCTTTTGAATTGTGGATCATACATCCATAGTAGCAAATGATCAAAGAAAAGGCAGAGTATCATCTACCTTATCATCAGCTCTCATTCCAGTCCAGATTGCTCTGTGATCTAGTTTCTGCCTTGGGCATCTGCCCCCTGGACTGGAGGGACTATGTAACCTTTACTACTCGGAAAGGTATCTCTGGAATCTACCCTTGCTGCCCACCTGACCTTTTCAAATCTGTGTCCCTAGTCCTGCTATACCATATGCTTAGCCTCTAGCAGTCCTAAACAGTATTCATGTCTGACCTTGTCATGCCCTGTCGACCTGTTCATTACCCATACTCTTGGGAGATATCAAGGTAGAAGAACTTAATACTGTTGAAGCACAAAGGGAACTTTGCCTTCACGAGGCTGGTTTTTCTCAAGCTGAGTTACTATTCTATAGGCTGCTTATAGGTGGTTTGCCCAAAGTGTTTGTCATTTGGTTGCTTGTTTTGGTTCAACCAAGTTAAATTGACATTCAGTAGTAGCACCGTGAATCTCCCAGAAAGGCCTAGACTACATAGCACTTTGCAGACTACGTGATCTTGGATATTCCAGAACAGTGTTCTCTGAAAGACCAGTTGGGGAAACCTCATTTACACATGAGGCCATGGAAGACAAAGCCCAGGGCCACATAGAGTTCACCTAGAGCAAGAACTGGAGCCTACATCCAGGACATAGAGAATGTGTTAAAAAAAAAAAAAACCTTCTATCTCTAGTACATACTTGAAGACAGCATTTTTCATTTGATTTTTCCTTTAAAGGATGACTTTTGAATGTATGTTATAGTTGATCTAGGTGTTACAAAATCCTGCTGAGATAGTTACTGTTCGGCTTCAGGCTCTATGACCTGGCATTTAAATGTTCCTGTCTCATGCACAGAAAGGCAGTCACTTCTTTAACAAAACATTTCAGTGGAAAGCTCTCATTTTTGTACCTACTATAGTTGGTACCCCTCTGTTACTATTTATGTTTTAGGAAAATAGGAAGCTCTTCAAAGCCAATCCTTCTCTGGATACCTGGAAGATTTATGTGGAGTTCATCGATGACATGGTGGTAGAAGGCTTTTTTCAAGCCATCATGCATGACTTAGACTTCTTTCTGATGAATACGGAGAAACAACTGAAAGCTGTGCCATTTTTTCAAGTGCAGATGATCTTAATGCCCCCTGAGATTCTCTTCAAACCTTCTCTAGAAAGAGAGGCAGGGGATGGCTTCTACGATCTCGTAGAAGAAATGCTGAGCAGCAGTTGTAGGATGTCTGCCCAGATGGAGCGAGTGGCTGCACATCTGGAAATAGCAACTTATCAGGTATTGTCGCCAAAAAAGCATGTGACCTTTGATATTAATGATTGAAACATAACTGGAGATAATGGGGATCGCATGGAAAGGAGAAGTGGGAAAAAACAACAACACAGTTTCTGAGTTCACCAAGTACTCTCCCTTTGACAGAGGGCCTTGGGTGATGTTACCTTGCTTGTGATTGACAGAGCGAGGTGCGTTCTAATGAATGCTTGATTTTCCTTTCATTTAGAATGACATGGAGAATATGTTGGGCCTGGTAGAGGTCAGGCAGGAGATCATGAAGAGAGTGGCAGATGTCATCAGCAAAGTCTTGGACTTCAGAAACACCCTGGACACGTACGCTTACCTCTGGGTTGATGACCGAGCTGAGTTTATGAAGCATTTTCTCCTGTATGGCCAGGCGGGGTCGTCTGAGGAAATGGACACTCACGCACCTGAAGAAGTCCTTGAACAACCACCAAGTCTGGAACAGTTCAAAGAACAGGCAAGGAAAACCCTCGGTGTTCCCTGTAGTTTCTCCTGTCTGACTGAACTGTCCAAGGACTTCTCTTTTTTCTAATTATAGATTGACATTTACGAAGCTTTGTATGTTCAGATGAGCAAGTTTGAGGACTTCAGAGTGTTTGATAGTTGGTTCAAGGTGGACATGAAGCCTTTCAAAGTGAGCTTGCTGAATATTATTAAGAAATGGAGCTGGATGTTTCAGGAGCATCTTTTGAGATTTGTCGTAGACAGGTAACCTTCTATGCTTTTGGGATTTGGAATTACAACTCTTAACACCTGACTGCTTTCTGAAGCTAAGACATAAATTTTAAGAACATTAAAACTACCAGTTTCTTAGAGATAAAGAGTGATGTTTAGAAAGAATCTTATTTTCCTTGTTGACTATCAGAAGTTTTCTGAAAGTTCTAATGTGTTTACTTTGGGTTTGTGTGTGTTCATGTACGTATATGTTTGTGTGTATCTATATATGTACATACTAGTCTGAATGAGCTCCAAGAATTTATAAAGGAGACAGATGCTGGACTTCAGAGAGATTTAAGTGAGGGTGATCACGATGGTTTAGTTGATATCATGGGGCATCTTCTGGCCGTAAGAAGCCGACAGAGAACTACGGATGAACTCTTTGAACCACTAAAGCAAACCATCATACTCTTGGAAAACTACGGCCAGAATATGCCTGAGCAAGTCTATATTCAGCTGGAGGTAAGTGTCATGGTTAAGTACCCAAATTAACATACATTGGGCACCTCCTTTGGCCAAGTTCTTCATGTGACCTCTCTGAGAACATCCTAGAACAACCTGTACTGGAGACAACTGTTGGCATTCTGTAGGTTAGGAATCTGAAACTTAGATATAATAAGTTTTTCAAGGTCACACAAGTCATTCCAGCCTGCATGAACCTAAATGTCTTTTATGCCAAGATATTCCATCTCAACTGCTGTGCCTGTTGCCTTCTTGCTAGGAGATATTTAGCGAACGGCCTCAGGGATGCTCCTTGAGGTTCCCCGACCCTTCCTCCCAGACATGAAACATAGCCCTGTTCTCTTTCATTGAAAGCTGCTTCTCAACTGAGAAGTGTCCTAGTCTTCAGAAACATATCATGGACATTTTAATAAAGAATAAAGAAAGCCCAAGTGACGGAGAAATCACTGTTTTCTACATAGGAGTTCTGTGTCGTCCTCTTGTTTCTATGCTCTAGAAAGTTGGTGGCTGCTCTGTGCCCATTGACAAGTGAAGTCTTTTTAGTTGGAACTGAAACCATGAATCAAAATCTCACAGTCAAGCTTCTCTCCGCACGCCTGTGTGGAAGATGTATAGATCATATATTTCCATTCTCCATCAGCTTCCAGCATGGGCTTACATTTAACTTGGCAAGTGTGAGCAGTGGACACATTCACTTAGAAAAACTTGTATTAAATCCTAGTTCAGTGATTCGAGCCTGGAACCCAAGTACTGTGTGAGGCCATGCCATCTGCTTGCCTCCGAGCATGCTTCCTCTTGTGTAAACTCTCTCTCCAAACGCCTCGCTTCTAAAATGGGTATGGTCTCCAGGTTCCCACTTCTTTGTTGGGTGAAATTCACAGTTCACATGCCATGAAAGTAATCCTTTGAAAGTGTGTGGCTTTTAGTATGGACATAATATCGTGTAACTACCACCTCTGATCTCAAAACATGTTCATTGCTCTGACAAGAACCTCTGCACCCTCTAGCCATCCTTCCGCATTCCTCCCCACTCTTGCCCTGCCACTGGTCCTTGCTGCCGCCAATCTTTCCCTGTATCTATGCATTTACTTACTCTGGACACTGCACATAAATGGAATTATCCAGTCTGGGGTATTTTGTGTCTGGCTTCTTTCACTTGGCCCGGTATATTAGAGGTTCATTGGTCTTGTGGCATGTGAATGCCACATTCATCTCGTGTCTGAACACCGGCTCATTGTGTTTGCATCGACCACAGCTTGTTAAGCTTTTCATCGGTTGATGGACATTTGGACATCTGGGTGGTTGCCATCTTTCGGTGATCATGAATAATGCTGCTGTGAGCATGGGTCTGCAAGTATTTATTTGGGTACTTGTTTCTTTTTCTTTCTTGCTTGCTTGCATGCTTGCTTGCTTGCTTTCTTTTGTATCAGTTTTCAATTTCTTCTGTAACATAGTAGTGAAATGCAGGGTCTTGGAGTGATTCTAAGTTGCCAGACTTTTCACAGCTGCTGCTGCCTTTTATATCTACGGGTTTTTGGGGTTTTTGTGTGTGTGTGAGGATGAAATGCAACAGTGTATTTACAGGTGGAGTCTTTTGACTCTGGGGACTATAAAGAATTCATAAAGAGAATTACTCAATTCTCTTTATGAAACTGTCCTTAGATCTGAAATCCACTTAGACACAGAGATGAGTTGTAGATACATAGCTACATAACAAGAGTGAGAGATGAAATGGTATGGGGCACAATGTAAATATTTGTTTTTAGAAAGCTTTGGATATTCTTTGAGCCAGGTCTTGGACCTTAAAATAGAAAAACCAGTCGGAACACAGGTCATGGATACCAGAGATTTTAGTACAGCTAGAATTTGTACTATAAGAGTTTGGCTTCTTACTTGAGGTTAATGAATTATTGAAAGCGCTAGGGTTTTTAACATTTCAAAAGTGGGCCACACTTCTAGCTATGTGTGTGCCTCCGTCAGTAATTCAGGCTAGTCAAGAGAAAAAACAAGACTCAAAGGCAATGCACATTTCAGTTGGAGGCTAACAGTGCCCCAATTTTATTTTTATTAAAGCAGTTTGTGATAGTTACTGTTTCTTCTTCATAATCATTAGCAGTTAGCAGTTACATTTCCCTAATACTTGCCTGTGTTGGGTTCTATGCTAAGAAGCCCCTCCGTGTGGCTGTGTCCTCACTCCCTTTCTACGATACAGTCTCGAAGCAGGATTAAACTTTAGTGTATAGATTCGTATCAAGTCCCTTCTTGTTAGGAAGCCTTCACTGACGGCCTCTAGCCTATGAGCACCAACTAGTTGCCCTCCGAGCACTCTTCTACCCCCAGCCTGCACTGGTCATCTTACCTTGCAGGATCTCAAGGATCTCGCCCTAGTTTCTGCCTGCTGGAACCCAGTCTTGTCTTTGAGCCACAAGTTCTGTGCTACCTCTTTGGGGGAATCCTATCATTTAAACTTCAGAGATTGTCTGATCTTTTGGTTTTCAAGGAACATCTGTTTGTATCAAGTGGAAGCTTATTTGGAATCCCTAAACAAGAAGCCGGTAATAGCAGGTTTACGGTGTCAGTCAGGGTTAAGGGGCATGACCCAGGGATGTGACCTTTGTACCCGTTACTCCCAAGGGGCTCCAGGTGATGGTTAGGTTCCTGGGATCAATCGGAAATGCAAAGTGAGAGTGCAGAGATGAGGGTGTGGAGTTTGGATGAGAAGGGTAGAAAAAGGAGATGAAGGACAAGGAGGTTTAAAGCCCAGGTCTCTTGGTCTCTGGTCCGTTTCAGTAATTCCATCAGGAACGTTGCCTTCCAAGCATTCTGTCCCATAGAATAGTTCTTGGGTGCTTCTCATTGACTCTGACAAATTGCAAAACAATTTAAGTGGAAGAACGTGTCTTATCTTTCCAGTACCCCTCCCCTGCACGCATACAGTTGACATGTAGCACGGCGCGCACTCTTCATAATTGACAGCTACTCAGTCATTCATCAAATATTCATTGAGGCTCATAAAATAGTCTCTAGAACCTTTGTTTTTGCACTTGAGCTACACAAGTAGAGTCCCCTCACTATGGGTGGTTTTGTATGACAGAACAATTTCAGTGTCCTAGGAGATCACCCAGAGAAACAATGCTTTGTTAGTCTGGGCACAAGGAATGCTTTTCAACAGCATGTACGTACAACGGCTCTTCAAAGAAAATAATTTGCTGTTGTCCTGTTTGCATTGTAGTCAGGCAGTGCAGAGCTGAGTTGCTACCTGAACTATTTATTGCTGCTTTTGTCCTACATCAAGTAGAAATTAACCTTCCCTCCCCTTGGCCTCTCTTCACTTCGGAAATCCTGGTTACTTGCAATGAACCTGACCTAAATGCTCGAACTCTCTGTCAAGACAGAGTACACACAGAGCTTTGGAAGCTAGAGGAAAAGGCAGGAGATTAACTTTACGCTTTCCTCTGTGCCCCACCAGATTCAAAGCATCTTTCTTCACTTGCTAAATTGCTAAACCTGGCTCCCATTTCCACTTGTTAGACAGCTGGGAAGTCCTTTCTAGAGCTCCTGAATTTCATTCCCTTAACAGCAAAACAGTTTGGAAATTGATGTGTATTTGGAAAAGACTTCCTGTATTCTGCCATAAATCTTACACCAGAGGACAAATCTGGCTTATGCTTGGAACAGATGAATCCCGTGGTGCCAGTGGGTCAGCCTGGCTGGAGCCTTTAGCCACTTGCATCTTTCTGGGGATAAAGTCCTTCTGTCCCAGAAGAATGTGGAGATGTCATGGGTTAACGTATAGAGGTGGGAATAATTAAATCCTGTGGACTTCATTTAATTCAGTCACGGAAGTATTTTCCCATCTGTACCTTTGTTTCCGTAGGAATTACCTGAAAGATGGGAAACTACCAAAAAGATTGCAGTGACTGTTAGACATGCTGTCTCGCCTCTCCAAAATGCAGAAGTCACCCTCATAAGGAAAAAGTGTACTTCCTTCGATGTAAGCAAGCTACCAAGTTTTAGGGGTGTTAGGTTCGTTTTCTCTTTGTTTTAGAGAGAGTTTTTACAAGGGTAACTGAAGCTGCTGTTGGTAATTCACCTTCAGTGTTTTCTGCCCTCATCAGCGGAAGCAGGCCGAGTTCAGAGAGAGATTCAGACTCTACGCGCCTCTCACTTTTAATGCAGAAAATCCGTACACAGTGCTTGATAAGGTAATGCTGATCTCAGTTGTTTTTTGCTACAATAGCCCTTGTAGAAAGTCAGATTAGATACTGACTTACTGGGATATTTTGCCTTAGTTTGGCACTTAGTTAGGCAGTTGAGAATTAACTGTTAGAAACTGGGTTATGAACCGTTCGTTTACCCCAGTAGTATTTTAAATCATGTCTCTCAAAATGACCATCATTATCAAAGTGATCATGATAGCGAAAATAACAACTATTTTTAAAGCACTTACTATGTAAATGTGCCAAGAACTTTAGATGTATTGCTTAAATACGGTTTTTAAAATATTCCTATGATGTAGCTTCTCTTCCTTTCAGATAAATCATCATGTGTAGTTGAGTAACATTGGGGATTACATGGTGGCAGAATAGTATTAAAATGCTAGCTGTCCAAATTTTTTTTTAATCAGGAATTTACCCTCTATTATTGTTGGCCCTGTGATACTTTCCTAGCGACTTTTAACCATAGTGAAGAAAGCCCATAACTTAACTCTTAACTTGGGATACAAATATTATGGAGTCATCCAACCCTAGTTTCTAATGAACTGCTTTATTATAGTTGCCTATAAGAAGGAACGTAATGGGCATACAACCCAAAATGGTGAGTAGTTCATATGGGTTTAAAAAAAATGTATTAAAAGATTATTAGAAAAATAACACTTCAGTTTCTTTAGGAATTCTTAACCTAGCAGCCAAAAAGAGCAATGACTGTGAAGTTCAGATTCAGGAGCGGTGAAGCTTTCTGAGATCTTCATGGAGGCTGCCATCCTGTTTTTACTCCAGAGAGAGGCTTGACTCCTTAGACTGGTAGAAAACTCGAGCGGACACAGCTTGTACCTCCCTGTCCCATGTTCTGGGTTGAGTTTAGTTTTATCTGCTTTATGCCCTTTCAGAAAGCACCGTACTGGAGCAGATCTCCTCCTGCACTCGGCTGTAGAAAACTGGTTAATATATGCATTGTGGGTTAGAATATGCTAATAGAGTTGTGGGGTTTTTAAAGATTCTGTCTAAATTGCAGGTGGTCCGAGCAGATTGTGGAAGGGGAGGCATTTTTACTTGAGTAACCAATGTGCTGTATGTAAACATTTACTACAGATATTTATTAAATGCTACCTTTTTTCATGCTGTAATGTAACAGTATAGAGTTAAATATTTAAAAGTCAAGAGATATTTATCTTGGTACCTACAGAAAGTGTCAAGGGATGTTCTGAATATAGTAGGACTGGGTTACCTTTATTTTGAAGTTGTTTGTGTGTGTGTGTGGGGGGGTCTGTGTGTGTGCACGTGTGGGCACGCTCTAATCTAATCTTACGTCTAATACTTACTGAAGCAGATTCATCCAGAGGCACGTATCTGCTTGTTCTGGGAGGTTGTGGTAGACCCTTGTACTCAAGGCACCTCACTCCACCAGGCAGAAACCTTTGACCCTCCAGAATCAAAGGGAATGGTATGGTGAATCTCTCCTTTATAACTCGTTCTGTGGTAAACTTAGATTATGTGCTTTTGTTTCCTCAAAGCCAAAGACATAGGACACACTTGAATTAACATAACTAGGTGTGTTTGTTTAGGAATAAGTGAGTATAAGAAATGGAAAAAATGCTGACTGGAAGGGCGGTTGACTTTGGGGAGCATGGTACTCTAGACGATTCGAAGAATCCTTCATTAAAACAGATGCCAAAACACATGCACATCTGTGCAACCTGAAATGCATTGCTGAGCTCCCCAGAAAAGAAGAGGAAGCTCCTAAAGGGCAGGGAAAGAAATGGAGGAGCTGAATCGAGGGTGGAAAGCAGTGGCAAGCATAGAAGCCTGCGCTGCTGTGGTGGCAGATGGAACATTTCACACCACAGGGACAGGGAGATGCTTGGGAGCATGAGTACTGGTTACCTGGGGGCCCTAAATGATGACCATCAGAAGCAGATAACAGTAACTGTGTTATCTATACAAGGTAACAAATTAAATGTAGTATTTATGCAGGGTAGTGCTTACACAGTAGTAGGAATCAAGAATTTCCCACAGCCTCACGAATATATATAAATGTGCCTCAAAAATAAAGATGAATTGGAATGTCTTAATACAGAGTATAAAATTATTCACATAAACTTCAGAAACAAACTTTAACATTTTAGCATTTAGCAGTGCATGCATAGGTTGTAAAAAAAAAAAAAAACAGGAATATTAAATAAAAATTAGGTGGTTAATTCTATAGTGGGAAGGAGGGGAATAAAACTGAGGAGTCCATTAAAAGTGAGTAATAACATAGTCCTAAGCTAGATGGTGTGCACACACACCCTTTGATGTGCGTGGAATTTTCCTCACAGAAAATGGGTGAAACTAAGAGAATTGTGGTTCTTATTTATAAGGGTGTGATTTATAAAAATGAAATCTGTAACTCCTATAATGAAAGAAGATGAAAGTGCTGATACTCCTCTTGGCATAGTAGGAAATCAAGAGAATTAAAAACTGATGAAGCAAAAAGGATTAAGTATGAGTATTTAAATTTAAAAAAAATCAGAAGAACTAAAGTAATAGTTGGGTATTGAAAGGAGGATGGGAGAAAATACAAAGTGGAAAAATGAAGTCAAGTCTTTTGTTTATTTTTTTTGGCAAAGCCGGTAACCTAATGTAGTGGCTCAAGTTGATAAATGAAGAAGGAGTAGTCTGTGCACAGAATCGAGAGTTAGAGAAGTGGCGCCCAGAAGAACTGGAGAGAGAACGAGCTGCTTCTATCCCACAGCCTCCTCCATCCTCCTCTAACGTGGACCGTGTGAATACACTGCTATGTTCATGAAAACTAAAATTAAGAGTTGGCTTATCGAGAAAGAAAAAAAGACTCCACTTATATTTGGCACAACAGACTATCCTCCATCGCTGGGATGGTAGACCAGTTGTGGGAAAGATCGTCATACAGTGAAGCTTCTCCTCATCTGTTGTCTTTAGCTCCAGGGTTTTATTTCATGAATTCTCTTCAGTACAGTTTGTGCTGTTGATGATCTCAAGGATATTTTTAGATCTGAAACTTTTTTAAAGAAGTGGTTGCTTCTTCAATGGAAGCTCTAGAGCCGAGTCTCCAGCTGTACAATGAGAATTGGGAAGACGGTTGTAACAGACGTCTGTTACCCAAGCAAATTTTGCTGAAGTTGGCGTGGGGGCATGATTGCTGACATGATTGGGTTGCTGACTAGTCTCCTCTCACTTTCTGAGTAGCCGTGAGTTTCCTCATCAAAACCCTACAGTTTACCGGGGAGGAGTCAAGATGGCGGAGAAGTAGCAGGCTGAGACTACTTCAGGTAGCGGGAGATCAGCTAAATAGCTTATCTAAAGATTGCAAACACCTACAAATCCAACGGGAGATTGAAGAGAAGAAGAACAGCAACTCTAGAAACAGAAAATCAACCACTATCTGAAAGAACTCTACGGAAAGCGCTCAGGAAACAAAAGCTCCCGAAAGCAAACCCAGCAAACCCAAGCGGATTACTCAGCCTGGCCGGGTAAGGGCGGTGCAACTCCGCCTGGGGCAAAGACACTTGAGATTAACTACAACAGACCCCTCCCCCAGAAGATCAACGAGAAACCCAGCCAAGACCAAGTTCACCTACCAAGGAGTGCAGTTTCAATACCAAGGAGAGCGGCAGAATTCCAGAGGAGAAGAAAGCAAAGCATGGAACTCATGGCTTTCTCCCCATGATTCTTTAGCCTTGCAGTTAATTTAATTTTTTTTTCTTTTTCAATTTTTTTCTCTTCTTCTGCTAAATTTTTTTAACTTTTACCGTTTTCTTTTTTAACGTTTTTTAAATAGTTTATCTAATATATATATATATATTTTTCCCTTTTATATTTTTTCTTTATCGGCTTTCTTTTTTTAATAGTTTCTTTTTTTTTTTTTCTTTCTGAGCCCCTTTTTATCCCCTTTCTCCCCCCTCATGATTTGGGATCTCTTCTGATTTGGCTAAAGCATATTTTCCTGGGGTTGTTGCCACCCTTTTAGTATTTTACTTACTCCTTCATATACTCTTATCTGGACAAAATGACAAGGCGGAAAAATTCACAACAAAAAAAAGAACAAGAAGCAGTACCAAAGGCTAGGGACCTAATCAATACAGACATTGGTAATATGTCAGACCTAGAGTTCAGAATGACGATTCTCAAGGTTCTAGCCGGGCTTGAAAAAGGCATGGAAGATATTAAAGCAACCCTCTCGGGAGATATAAAAGCCCTTTCTGGAGAAATAAAAGAACTAAAATCTAACCAAGTTGAAATCAAAAGAGCTATTAATGAGGTGCAATCAAAAATGGAGGCTCTCACTGCTAGGATAAATGAGGCAGAAGAAAGAATTAGTGATATAGAAGACCAAGTGACAGAGAATAAAGAAGCTGAGCAAAAGAGGGACAAACAGCTACTGGACCACGAGGGGAGAATTCGAGAGATAAGTGACACCATAAGACGAAACAACATTAGAATAATTGGGATTCCAGAAGAAGAAAAAACAGAGAGGGGAGCAGAAGGTATGTTGGAGAGAATTATTGGAGAGAATTTCCCCAATATGGCAAAGGGAACAAGCATCAAAATCCAGGAGGTGCAGAGAACCCCCCTCAAAATCAATAAGAATAGGTCCACACCCCGTCACCTAATAGTAAAATTTACAAGTCTTAGTGACAAAGAAAGGATCCTGAAAGCAGCCTGGGAAAAGAAGTCTGTAACGTACAATGGTAAAAATATTAGATTGGCAGCAGACTTATCCACAGAGACCTGGCAGGCCAGAAAGAGCTGGCTTGATATATTCAGAGTACTAAATGAGAAAAACATTCAGCCAAGAATACTATATCCAGCTAGGCTATCATTGAAAATAGGAGGAGAGATTAAAAGCTTCCAGGACAAACAAAAACTGAAAGAATTTGCAAACACCAAACCAGCTCTACAGGAAATATTGAAAGGGGTCCTCTAAGCAAAGAGAAACCCTCAAAGTAGTAGATCAGAAAGAAACAGAGACAATATACAATAACAGTCACCTTACAGGCAATACAATGGCACTAAATTCATATCTCTTAATACTTACCCTGAATGTTAATGGGCTGAATGCCCCAATCAAAAGACACAGGGTATCAGAATGGATAAAAAAAACAAAACCCATCTATATGTTGCCTACAAGAAACTCATCTTAAACCCGAAGACCCCTCCAGGTTTAACGTGAGGGGGTGGAAAAGAATTTACCATGCTAATGGACATCAGAAGAAAGCAGGAGTGGCAATCCTTATATCAGATCAATTAGATTTTAAGCCAAAGACTATAATAAGAGATGAGGAAGGACACGATACCATACTCAAAGGAACTGTCCAACAAGAAGATGTAACAATTTTAAATATCTATGCCCCTAACGTGGGAGCAGCCAACTATATAAACCAATTAATAACAAAATCAAAGAAACACATCGACAAGAATACAATAATAGTAGGGGATTTTAACACTCCCCTCACTGAAATGGACAGATCATCCAAGCAAAAGATCAAAAAGGAAATAAAGGCCTTAAATGACACACTGGACCAGATGGACATCACAGATCTATTCAGAACATTTCATCCCAAAGCAACAGAATACACATTCTTCTCTAGTGCACATGGAACATTCTCCAGAATAGATCACATTCTTGGTCCTAAATCAAGTCTCAACCGGTATCAAAAGATTGGGATCATTCCCTGCATATTTTCAGACCACAATGCTCTGAAGCTAGAACTCAATAACAAGAGGAAATTTGGAAAGAACCCAAATACATGGAGACTAAACAGCATCCTTCTAAAGAATGAATGGGTCAACCAGGAAATCAAAGAAGAATTGAAAAAAATTATGGAAACAAATGATAATGAAAACACAACGGTTCAGAATCTGTGGGACACAACAAAGGCAGTCCTGAGAGGAAAATATATAGCAGTACAAGCCTTTCTCAAGAAACAAGAAAGGTCTCAGGTACACAACCTAACCCTACACCTAAAGGAGCTGGAGAAAGAACAAGAAAGAAACCCTAAACCCAGCAGGAGAAGAGAAATCATAAAGATCAGAGCAGAAATCAATGAAATAGAAACCAAAAAAAAAAACAATAGAACAAATCAACGAAACTAGGAGCTGGTTCTTTGAAAGAATTAATAAGATTGATAAACCCCTGGCCAGACTTATCAAAAAGAAAAGAGAGAGGACCCAAATAAATAAAATCATGAATGAAAGAGGAGAGATCACAACGAACACCAAAGAAATACAGACAATTATAAGAACATACTATGAGGAACTCTATGCCAACAAATTTGACAATCTGGAAGAAATGGATGCATTCCTAGAGACAAACTACCACAACTGAACCAGGAAGAAATGGAAAGCCTGAACAGACCTATAACCAGTAAGGAGATTGAAACAGTCATCAAAAATCTCCAAACAAACAAAAGCCCAGGGCCAGATGGCTTCCCGGGGGAATTCTACCAAACATTTAAAGAAGAACTAATTCCTATTCTCCCGAAACTGTTCCAAAAAATAGAAATAGAAGGAAAACTTCCAAACTCATTTTATGAGGCCAGCATCACCTTGATACCCAAACAAGACAAGGATCCCATCAAAAAAGAGAACTACAGACCAATATCCTTGATGAATACAGATGCAAAAATTCTCGCCAAAATACTAGCCAATAGGATCCAACAGTACATTAAAAGGATTATTCACCATGACCAAGTGGGATTTATTCCAGGGCTGCAAGGTTGGTTCAACATCCGCAAATCAATCAATGTGATACAACACATTAATAAGAGAAAGAACAAGAACCATATGATACTCTCCATAGATGCTGAAAAAGCATTTGACAAAGTACAGCATCCCTTCCTGATCAAAACTCTTCAAAGTGTAGGGATAGACGGCACATACCTCAATATTATCAAAGCCATCTATGAAAAACCCACCGCAAATATCATTCTCAATGGAGAAAAACTGAAAGCTTTTCCGCTAAGGTCAGGAACACGGCAGGGATATCCGTTATCACCACTGCTATTCAACATAGTACTAGAAGTCCTAGCCTCAGCAATCAGACAACAAAAGGAAATTAAAGGCATCCAAATCGACAAAGAAGAAGTCAAACTATCACTCTTCGCAGATGATATGATACTATATGTGGAAAACCCAAAAGACTCCACTCCAAAACTGCTAGAACTTGTACAGGAATTCAGTAAAGTGTCAGGATATAAAATCAATGCACAGAAATCAGTTGCATTTCTCTACACCAACAACAAGACAGAAGAAAGAGAAATTAAGGAGTCAATCCCATTTACAATTGCACCCAAAACTATAAGATACCTGGGAATAAACCTAACCAAAGAGACTAAGAATCTATACACAGAAAACTCTAAAGTACTCATGAAAGAAATTGAGGAAGACACAAAGAAATGGAAAAATGTTCCATGCTCCTGGATTGGAAGAATAAATATTGTGAAAATGTCTATGCTACCTAAAGCAATCTACACATTTAATGCAATTCCTATCAAAGTACCATCCATTTTTTTCAAAGAAATGGAACAAATAATCCTAAAATTTATATGGAACCAGAAAAGACCTCGAATAGCCAAAGGAATATTGAAAAAGTAAGCCAAAGTTGGTGGCATCACAATTCCGGACTTCAAGCTCTCTTACAAAGCTGACATCATCAAGACAGCATGGTACTGGCACAAAAACAGACACATAGATCAATGGAACAGAATAGAGAGCCCAGAAATAGACCCTCAACTCTATGGTCAGCTCATCTTCGACAAAGTCCAATGGAACAAAGACAGCCTCTTCAATAAATGGTGTTGGGAAAATTGGACAGCCACATGCAGAAAAATGAAATTGGATCATTTCCTTACACCACACATGAAAATAGACTCAAAATGGATGAAGGATCTCAATGTGAGAAAGGAATCCATCAAAATCCTTGAGGAGAACACAGGCAGCAACCTCTTCAACCTCAGCCGCAGCAACCTCTTCAACCTCAGCTGCAGCAACATCTTCCTAGGAACATCACCAAAGGCCAGGGAAGCAAGGGCAAAAATGAACTATTGGGATTTTATCAAGATCGAAAGCTTTTGCACAGCAAAGGAAACAGTTAACAAAACCAAAAGACAACTGACAGAATGGGAGAAGATATTTGCAAATGACATATCAGATAAAGGGCTAGTGTCCAAAATCTATAAAGAACTTCGCAAACTCAACACCCAAAGAACAAATAATCCAATCAAGAAATGGGCAGAGGACATGAACAGACATTTCTGCAAAGACGACATCCAGATGGCCAACAGACACATGAAAAAGTGCTCCATATCACTCGGCATCAGGGAAATACAAATCAGAACCACCATGAGATATCACCTCACACCAGTCAGAATGGCTAAAATTAACAAGTCAGGAAATGCAGATGCTGGCGAGGATGCGGAGAAAGGAGAACCCTCCTACACAGTTGGTGGGAATGCAAGCTGGTGCAACCACTCTGGAAAACAGCATGGAGGTTCCTCAAAATGTTGAAAATAGAACTACCCTATGACCCAGCAATTGCACTGCTGGGTATTTACCCTAAAGATACAAACGTAGTGATCCGAAGGGGCACGTGCATCCGAATGTTTATAGCAGCAATGTCTACAATAGCCAAACTATGGAAAGAACCTAGATGTCCATCAACAGACGAATGGATAAAGAAGATGTGGTATATATACACAATGGAATACTATGCAGCCATCAAAAGAAATGAAATCTTGCCATTTGCGACGACATGGATGGAACTAGAGGGTATCGTGCTTAGCGAAATAAGTCAATCAGAGAAAGACAACTATCATATGATCTCCCTGATATGAGGGAGAGGAGATGCAACATGGGGGGTCGAGGGGGTAGGAAAAGAATAAATGAAACAAGATGAGATTAGGAGGGAGACAAACCATAAGTGACTCTTATTCTCACAAAACAAACTGAGGGTTGATGGGGGGAGGGGGGTTGGGAGAGGGGGGGTGGGGTTATGGATATTGGGGAGGGTATGTGCTATGGTGAGTGCTGTGAAGTGTGTAAACCTGGCGATTCGCAGACCTGTACCCCTGGGGATAAAAATATATGTTTATAAAAAATAAAATTTAAGAAAAAAAAAAAACCCTACAGTTTACCAATAATTACACTGCCAGCTTCTTTTAATTTTCATTTTAAAGTAGAGGTTGCAAATGTGGACCTAGCCAGAGGTTCACAGAACTGTGTGGCTTCTCTCTCTCTGGCCATTCACTGAGCATGAAGGGTGTTGAGGTATGTGTGTCTGTGTGTTTTCTCCTTAGGCAAATCAAGAGCTTGAGGCATTGGAAGAAGAAATGTTACAGATGCAAGAATCGACCCACCTTTTTGAAGTGTCTCTTCCTGAGTACAAACAGATGAAGCAGTGTCGCAAAGAAATAAAATTGCTCAAGGGTCTCTGGGACGTCATTACTTACATTACAGTAAGACACTGCCTTTTTTTTTTAAATAGTTCTTTTGTATAAATAGGCAAGTTTTAGTATCTATCTCAGTCTTTGGGGGCTTTATACTGTGAAATCTGTGGGCATTATAGTCCCCTCCCCCCCCCCAAATAGAATTTGTCTATCCCTATGAGAAGATTCTTCTCCGAATTATCATTTGTTTTCTTTTTGGATCTGAATGAAACTGTATAAAGAGTTGACTGCTTCAGATTCTTTTCAGGGATTATGTAAGGTATAAATGAAAATAACACGTAACTATATACTACATGTATATGGTGACTTGTGCGTGCAAATTCATGTATACACTCATACCTACATGCGTATGGAACAGACCTGACTGAAGTTAATTTGCATGTTGTTAATTAAGTCCCAAACTTAAGTGTAAAAGTGAGTTCTGGGGAACCAGGTATATTGCAACACGTATTATACATAATTTGCTTTGAAGTTAGTCGAAAGCCATATAGAAATGTGTTCAGGGACATAGAATATGGTCAAGAAGTTAACGAGCATTTTGTCAATAATGGATGAACACTGTCTTATGGAAGCTGATTTCATGTTACATGAAGAATTTCAAAACCTGGTATTTAATGGTAATCCACTTATCAATTCAGAGTACTCAGGATTAAATGATAATAATAGTATGTAAATGGAATTTGTCACTGCTGCTGGAAATTAATATATCATAATGTTTTCACCTTAAGTTTGACATATCCTGACAACTTTTTTGTTTTGCTGATAGGGAAGTTTTGACAAGTGCAGTTAATATTTAAATAATTGACTTTTCACTGGATGATGGAATCACTGTGTATCATCAGTTTATATATTTTGCTGTGGAGACTTGCTTTCACCAAATGTTGTTGACACTTTTATCTGCTTGTGCGTTTTCAGAGAAGCATTGATAATTGGACTAAAACCCAGTGGAGACAGATTAATGTGGAACAGATGGATGTAGAACTCAGAAGGTTTGCCAAGGCAAGTTCCATAACTGTCGATTACAACCATTTCTCTTTCTCAGCCCCACCTCCTTCCATCCTGCCTAACCGAGGATCTGGGATGTTGGGCTGCGTGTCCTTATTTACTTCAAACAGGATGATAGGCGACAGTACTTTTTTTTTTTTTTTTTTTAAAACCCTGAGCCAGTTGCATTTCTAATCAAGCCTGCCTTTTTGTGAATGAGTGGATGAAAGCATATTAGGGCAAATGGATTCATGAGTAGCAGCTATAATGTTGAACTTCCTCTGGCTATAGAATGGTGGATGTTAAGATTTAAAGTACTGGGGCTAAGAGGTTAGGAATATGAAAACTTTTGAGTTCTTTCCTTGGCAAACCTCATTTTATATTCAAATACAGCTTTCGATTCTGGGATTTGGGTCAATAATTGAAGCATGCCGCTTGGGAATATATATGGAATACCGTGATCTTTGTTCTTGTTGACTATTCTGCTATCCCAAAGGGGCTCAACATATACAGAACAGAGCTGATTTGAATATAGTGCTTTGATGTCTAGTCACATGCCCTCTAAAGAGGGTGGAACCTCTTCGGATAAAGCCAAAATGCACAGAAGTGAAAGACAGCTAAAAACTGGCAGGGCCCTTTGCTTTTTTCTCAGAACATGTTTGCCTCAACTCATGAGGTTTCCTCATGGGACACCGGTGAAAGCTTATGAGTAAGAAACCAGTGTCTCCAAGTGACATTGTATGCAGAGGACTTGTGATAGACAGATGAGTGGATCCTTTTCTATTTCTCTGGCCTTAGCCTTTAACCAATGGGCTTAAATTCTTCTACTCTTTCATAATCTAGGGAAAGGTAGATTTATTCTTTCCTGGAAAACAAATTATGAAATGTACTAATATATCTGGGAATTTTTTTTTTTTTTTGACTTTAGGAAATCTGGTCATTAGACAAGAAAGTCCGTGTGTGGGATGCTTATGCTGGCCTGGAAAGCACGGTGAAGGAATTGGCGGCCTCCCTGAGAGTGGTCATGGAGTTACAGAGCCCTGCACTCAGAGAGAGGCATTGGAACCAGCTGATGAAGGCCACTGGGGTCAGTTTTCTGGGTCTTTTTAATTGAGTATTTTTGTGACTGTGAAGTGTTATTCCTTGGTTTACATTATTCATCTAGGATGATGTGGGATTTGTGAAAAGACTTTAAGTCAAATGGGGGAGGTCAAGCTCCTCAAGATAGAACCAACAGACTGATCATGCAAAGATCCTCCTTCATCCCCCACTGTGGACTAAATGTCATCCCCCAACCCATCCCAGCCCACTCCCCACCCCAGTTCATACACTGAAGCCCAAGTCTCTAAAGTGATGGCATTTGGAGGTGGGGCTTTGGGGAGATAATTAGCTCAGGAGGGTAGAGCTCTCATGAATGGGATTAGTGCCATTAGAACCAGATGGAAAGACTGGAAATTTCTACCCTCAGCCATGTGAGGCTACAGGAAGAAGACAGATTTCGATAAACCAAGAGAACCTTCCCCAGGAACCTGTCCACGCTGGCACCCTGGTGCTGGACTTCCAGCCTCTTGAACAGTGAGCAAGTAAATAAATGTTCATTGTTTAAACCACCCCATGGATGGCATTCTCTTAGAGCAGCCTGAGCCAAGACACCCTCCTTTGGTCTTTTACAGACTCTGTAACCTCAAAAACACTCTTAACCTCTCCCTACTTTGCGTTTTGTTTTTTATTACTACAGTGAGAGGATGCTGTGTGCCCTCATACATCAGAGGAATCTCGTAAGCATCAAGTGAGATGATGTGAAAGCCTTGTATAGAGCACAGCATGGCCACAAACAAGAGTAGTCACAGGCTGGGGAGAGCCAGAGGGGCTGCAGCCACCAAGAAGCAGGGACTGGGTATTAGCAGCTGCGGGACAGGAAAGGGCTTTCCTGTAACCACTAAGGCAGAGTCGGCTCCTCAGGGGTGAGGGTTGTGGTTGGATTTGAGCACTTAGGAAGAGTAGAGAGCTTCTCAGCAAATACTGGGGTTGTGGGGGCGGTGAGGGGCAACGGTCAACAAGATGATGAGGAAATAAATGTGAATTATTTTGTCACATGGTAAATATGAATAATGATGCTATGAGTAAGGGTATATTTTTTGCCAAGAAACTCAGATTAAATTAGTGAGAAAACTAAGTTAAATCACGGAAGCAACTGGGAATTATGTCCAGTGAATAGAGTACTTGAGGAAGAAAAGACAAATGAGCTACTCCCTGATTCCTGGGATTTCAACCAAATTAAAATAAATGAACACTGTGATTCTCTTTAAAAATGGGTTTTGTGAGCAAAGAGGTAAGAAATGAGCTGACAAGGGAAGGATATGAGACAAAGTAGGTGAGTATGAACATGGCCTAAGCCTTAGCTTCTGGTGGGTGATGCCTCAGTAACTCTGAGGTAAAAAACGATGTCTTTAATTGTCCCCACCTTCTAGAACCAGAGGTTGCTCAGCACCTGACTTGGATATATTTAGCTGTGATTCAGCCTTCTGGCCATCAGGCACAAGAACCATTACTACACGTTTAATGTAAATTCTGCCCTTTTCTCTTCCTAATTAGGTCAGATTTTCTATCAACGAAGCCACAACTTTGGCAGATTTGTTAGCATTGCGGTTACACCAAGTGGAAGATGCCGTCCGAAGCATCGTGGACCAAGCCGTGAAGGAGCTGGGGACAGAAAAGGTGGTGTCTTGGGGCCTTTCCCAGTTACACTGAATTAGTTCTGTGCAATAGCTCCTGAGACTCAAAAGTCCCCATGCCATGGGTGTGTGGACACCTGAGGCCTGTTTTCTTCTCTGCTGCATGTGTGTGTGTGTGTGTGTGTGTGTGAGAGAGAGAGAGAGAGAGAGAGAGAGAGACAGACAGACAGACAGACAGAAAGACAGACTCTGGCGGGGAAACTGAATCCTCCTAAACAGGAGGGTGGTCCCAGTCGGTGGTGATAGCAGGTGCTGAGGGTGGTGGGTGCTGGTGATAGCAGAGAACACGACCTGTCATTTAGTTTGTTGCAAGCACCGCTCTGAGTGCTTTATATGATTTCATTTGATTCTGAGGTTGGTAATACTCTCGGCCCTGTCTTACAGATGAGGAAACTGGGGTGCAGTGTGGTAACTGACTCACCCCAGTTCACATCACGTCTCCAAGCGCAACCAGGCTCCTGCGGGCTGATGCGTACATGATCTCTGTTAACCCTTTAGATGAGTTTTGGAGTCCCTTTCTTCTCTGGCATTCTGTGTCAGTGAAGGATGTAAAACTCAGATCCAGCAGAAGTTTGATAATAGAGTGATGCTTGTTTTTGTGAGTTGAAATTCATTCTCTGAACCTCATCACCATGAATTATTTACAGGAAAATAATGAGGCCAATAATATTGGATAATGGTTTTTTTTTTTTTATTTTTAAGAATTCAAGAAGGTTTTTTTTTAAATTTCAGTTGATAGCCTAGATGTTCATCACAAATTAAACTTCTGTGCACATAACTTAATGCTATTTATGTCTAGGCTGTTACTGAAATCAGTCAGACCTGGACTTCCATGGAGTTCTCTTATGAAATTCACTATCGGACTGGCATTCCATTACTAAAATCCGATGAACAACTTTTTGAGACTCTGGAGCACAACCAAGTAAGATGGGTGTTTTGATTATAGATTTTTTTCTTTTAAGTGGCAATTTTAGGCTTTTTCCAAGTTCCAGTACTCAGTATTTATTCATTCATTGGGTATCTACTTGTCCCAGACTCTGGACATGGTACCATTTGGGATCAAAAGGTACGAGCACTTATTCTCAAGGAACTTGGACTTGAGCGGGGAGACAGATGGTAGGGCTCCAAGGGATCTAAGAAGTGATAGAGAGGTTTTGTGTTGGGGAGGGTAAGAGATTCAAGGAGAGCATTGTGAGTTGGGCTGGTAAGTTAGTAAAGAATGACAATCAGAGTCGGGTGTTTGGGGCACTGGGGACAGCAGTGGTTGTCAGGGGTTGGGGAGTGAGGAAATGTGGAGATGTTGGTCAAAGGGCATGCATTTCCAGGGATAAGATGAGTAAGTCCTGGGGATCAAAAGTATAATGTGGTGACTACAGTTAACACTACTGTATTGTCTACTGGAAAATTATTAGGAGACTAGATCTTATTACCACACCCCCAAAAGTTATTCCATGAGGAATGGAGGTGTTAAGGAACCTATTGTGGTTACCATTTTACAATATATATATGTATTCAGTATCACATGGTACACTTTAAACTTCATGTAACATGTCGATAATAGCTTAATAAAATCAATTCTGGGGGAGAAGAGTCAAATGTACTAAGTAGTTAGAGGTGAAAGAGAATGAAAAGCGTCCCTTCTACTCAGTGGCTTTCTGAGATTTCAACGTCAGATAAGTGTTCACCAGACTGCTTGGCGTCCATGCTTGGTAGTTGACAGAGAGGGAAGGAAAATGGAAGCCAAGGGCTTAGGAAGCTGCGGAGAAGTTGCTTTTATATTTTCAGTACTGGGAAAAGGTATTTATAACCTTGCAATGGTTAATAGGCAGGGGCCCCAAGGAGAGAATGAGAGAAGGAAAAGGAAAAAAATTTAATTCTTAAAGCTATACCCTGAAGCACAGGGTTTTTTTCTGCCTGTAAAGAGATACAGGGTCTTCTTATAGAAGACACAGGAAATGCAGGAAATGCAGTTGCTTGTATTTATCTTTTTTTTTTTTTTAAACATGTCAGTATGAGTATTTAATGCCCTCAGTTGATCTCTGTAGCCAATACTGAATGCCTGTTCCAGGTATTGCACGGTAGATCATAGGAATCCAGGAGTCAACAGAATGGGTATGGTCCTTCCCTCATGGTACTTGCAGTCTACCAACTGACCTAGTACTTCAAGTTCTTTGTCTTTCTCTTAGGTTCAGTTGCAGAGTCTACTTCAGAGCAAGTATGTGGAGTATTTTATTGAGCAAGTGTTAAGCTGGCAAAATAAATTAAACATAGCAGACTTGGTCATCTTCACTTGGATGGAAGTCCAGCGAACTTGGTCTCACCTGGAAAGCATCTTTGTTTGTTCAGAAGATATTCGAATCCAGCTCGTGAAAGATGCTAGAAGATTCGATGAAGTAGATGCTGAATTTAAGGTTCATAGAAGATACTGTTTTGTATCCTAGCAGTTTTCCAAACCATCTGAAAATCTTGTAAAGAACCATGATTTGGGGTATCATATTTATAAAAATACATGGTTGCATTTTAGGAAGGTGGAGCAGGAAGCTCGCTCTTGTGAAAGCTTAGATAGTAAGTGTTCTAGGCTTTGCAGTTGTATATGGTTTCTGTCACAACTACTTAGTGCTGCCATTGTAGTGTGAATGAAAACAGACACTATGTAAACAAATGGGTGTGGCTATGCGCCAATAAAACTTTATCAACACTGAAACTTGATTTCTTAGAATTTTCATGTGAGAGAGAATATTAAGCTGTTTTTAACTTTTTCCTACCAATTAAAAATGTAAGAACCATTTTTAGTTTCTGACCACACAAAAAGCAGCAGCAGGCCCAATACTTCCCTTAAGCCCTACAGTAAGGTGCGATAACATTAATCTTCATGAAGTAAATACTGCGGAGGGGATGCCAGTAACAAAACTATTAGTTACTTGTTTGTTGATTTTATAAGGGCCAAAGAAAACACCCAGAGATGCACGTGTGATCATGATGAATGATTTGAAATCCTTTCAGCAAAGAATAATGGCTATACTTTTTCATATAGAAATGAGGAATAACTAATTTTTTTTCTTTTCTAAAGAAGAACACCCAGAGGAATACTATTTTAACTTTAAAGGAAGAAAAAATAGACCGTTCAGCATTCATCCCCTTTTCATATGTCAATGTCCTGTTTACGATTCTGGGTTCTCTCTCTCCTTTCTCTTTTTGTTCGTTTGGACCCAGAATGGTGGGAATTCCCATCGAATTTATTTTGATAAAAACTGTGTGATTATACTTTGTTTTGGATCTTCATTTAAAAGCTTAAAAGGAGAAGTGACTAGGCCTAGTGTTAGAAGTCTCTTTAACCATACTTTCTTAGAGCTTGTTCTTCATTTTTAAATGTCCCAAAGGATGAAAAATTGAGAAAAGTAATTTCTAATACCAATGATTCCATCTTATACTTTCATACAGGAGTTAATGTTGAAGACAGCTAAAATAAAGAATGTTCTAGAAGCAACATGCAGACCTAATCTCTATGAAAAACTTAAAGATTTACAGTACAGGTAAGAATAAAACTATAAAGTGATCAATTTGTCGTAATTTTATGAGATTGCTTTCAAGTATCTTACAGCATCTAACATCGTGTTATTATAGGTAGACCTGTATTAAATTACTTTACAGTTTTGCTTAGAGCTATCTAGTTGCCTTGGACATAATAGATGGTGTGTATATAATGTAAACCAAATACATTCCTCTTGGCCGAAAGGACTACCATAGTAGTAAAACTGGAATATTATCAAAAGAACTGATATGATTGGTTCATTACTTTTTATTGAAGTATACTACAAATATTTATTAAGCATCTACTCTATTCCAAGAACTTGGTTTGCACTTAGTGATTTCGAATTGTTTATTTTGTATATAGTTTATACTAGAAATTACCCTTAGAAAGCCTGTTAGTACTTAGGAAATCCTTAAGGGCCATTTGTAATTTCTAACACAGAAGTCTACACAGCTAATGGTGGTTAGGATATTCTGGCTTTTGATTAAAAAGAGGCAGTCAGCTACTGAAAGAAGAGGTTTATGCGGAGTTCTGATCACTTTTTATTGCAAGGTAGAAAAGAGCTCTAGATAAAAAATATTACATAAGCAAAATTATTTCATGGGGCGCCTGGGTGGCTCAGTGGGTTAAGCTGCTGCCTTCGGCTCAGGTCATGATCTCACGGTCCTGGGATCGAGCCCCGCGTCGGGCTCTCTGCTCAGCAGGGAGCCTGCTTCCTCCTCTCTCTCTGCCTGCCTATCTGCCTACTTGTGATTTCTCTCTGTCAGATAAATAAATAAAATCTTTAAAAAAAAATTATTTCATAATCTGTAGGCTCTCTAGATATAAAGCTACCCATAAGTTTTAAAGGGTATTTCTATAGAAGTTAATTCTTTCTTTCTTTCTTTCTTTCTTTCTTTCTTTCTATTAGAAGTTTATTTAAGTTATCTTTATACCCAGTGCAGGGCTTGAACTCATGGCCCTGAGATCAGAATTCACACGCTCTTCAGACTGAGCCAGCCAGGAGCCCCAGAAGTTAATTATTTCTTAGTGATCTTGGGGGCTTGGGGGTTCTACCTCTGGATCATCTCTGCCAAGAACAATAAAGCAGAAATGAGTCCTAGGATGCCTCTGAATACCAGAGAGGGCTGAAGCCATGTGTGTTTTGTAGGCATTCAGTGGGTAAAGGAAGACCTTGAACCAAAGACATCTTAAATAATGCACTTAGTGTTCAGGAGGAGTGATGCCGAACCTAGTTGACCTTGCTGAGTAAGAATGTTATTAAGAAAAGTGACGAGTGGGGCACCTGGGTGGCTCAGTTGGTTAGGCATCTGGCTCTTGACTTCCCTTCAGTTTGTGGTATCAGGTTTGGGAGATCGAGCCCCACATACGGCTCTGTGCTCTGCTGAGAGTCTGCTTGAGATTCTCTCTCTTCCTCTGCCCCTCCTCCTATGCTTTCCTGCTCACTCTCTCTCAAAATAAATCTTAAAAAAAAAAAGGGAGTGATATCAACCTAATTCTAACCTCTGTTTAGCCTCAGCCCATGGTGTGGTGTATGTGTGCACCTGTCTCCTACTTGACAATATTTGTAGATTAGTCACAAGCAAGATGATGATCAAAGAGGAGTGAGGCTACGTGTTAGACAGTGAGCTTATTATGGTGAGTGGACAGACAAGAGGAGCTGGTTTTAGTTTTGTTGGTGTTTTAACAACTGAATGTGAAAGAGAGGCTTAAGAAGCGTTTCCATTCCCATAGGCTTTCTCTCTGTGAAAAAGCTCTAGCTGAGTACCTGGAGACCAAGCGTGTGGCTTTCCCGCGGTTCTATTTCATCTCTTCTGCAGACTTACTTGACATTCTCTCAAAGGGAGCTCAGCCTAAGCAGGTAATGTATATTTTTTTGAAGTCTCATATTTTACTATATCAGCTAAGGAATGCTACAGTTTCTCTGTCATTGTCAGATGCCACCTACATAGCTTGTCACATGCGTTGGGAACTAGAAAATCGGCAATAAAAATTCATAATGCAGCAACAGAAGGGTGTCAGAGCTGGTGCTAAAGGAACCAAGTCCATGGGCATCTGGGTGGCTCATTCGGTTAATCGTCCAACTGTTGATATCAGCTCATGTTTTGATCTCAGGGTCCATGAGTTCAAATCCCACACTGGGCTCCGTGCTAGTTGTGGAACATACTTAAAAACCAAAACCAAAACCAAAACAAAACTAGATCCTCAGTAAAGGGAAAGGATATCAAATGTGCAAGGCTTAGTGACCTGCAGGAAGTTAGTAGAAGAAACATTGGCTCGAAATCCCCAGAATTCCGAGACAAGGGCTGGAGCATCTGTTGCCTGGTTAGAGGCTTTCCTAGCACAGAATATCTCCCTTGAAACAAGGGATGTCACAATGATGATGTCAGACTGGTCCTCAGTGGTGCCAGAGGTGGACAGGCGCCCAGTCATGCTCCTCGTGAACCTAACCCTCTCATGTAACCCTAGCTGTGCAGGAACAACAGACCACCCATGACAGTATTTAAAGCAAGCAAAAGCAGTTGCCATCTGTAGTCATCTGAGGGCTCAGATCACAGAACAGACGTGGTGCCAATCCCAAAGCCCTCCTTCCTGCAAACTTTGAGAGGCTGTCACCTTTGACTTGTGTCTCTTCAGTTGCTGACCTCCACTGAGGTAGTTCTGGGGTGACACCTGACAGGGGCTCTTCCTTCTAAAACAGACTGTATAGAAGAGGATGGTGACCCCCGAAGCTGTGCTTTATTATTGAGGATTTCTCTTCATGTTCTTTCTTGAGATATTTTTATGCATAGTCTTGGGACCCAGTAGTTTTGCTGAATTCTGCTGTTCTTTGGACACAATATTTATCTTGATTCTTTCTCTCCCATTCATCATATCTCGTGGAACCTAACTTTGGTGGGATGGCTCTGCTGTCCAAGTGCAATCATGATTTTGATGACGGCTTGTTCATCGAACTTGGGCAACATTTCTGGGGTCAGCCCTCAGTCATGGTTTCCTATATCCATGCTAACTTCCAGATGGCCTTGTGAATAAAATCCCTCTGATTTCATTGACTAACAACCTGGTATATCCATCTCTCATTATGTCTCACACAACTGGTTGTTTGGGGTGTTTTATTCCTTGAATTAGTCTCAGAGCTGTCATAACATTCACGTGACCAGCAGCTGGACCCTCGAGTGTGATAGAAGGTACCATATTCCATCACAGGTCTATGTTCCTGAAGGCTTGGAAATCCAAAATACTTACAATTCTGAATTCTCAGTATGAAAATTAGAAGGGATGGATAAATCCATAACTGGGATAACATTGTTTTTCCTTTAATTACATTCTTTAAACATAATAAGTGTTTGTATGATTGGTTTATCGAACAGCGTTAATTACAGAGAGTACAGACATGAAGTTTTATTTTCTATGACTATTAATTGCAAACATACCCTGCTGAATCTCCTTGAACTGAGTAGCAAACCACTTAAGAACACTTGGGGTAGGTATCCTACATCCTGGTCTCTTTTCCTTATTTAAAAAATAAAACAACAACAGCAGCAGCAACAGAAAACAGCTCAGCAAGGTCTAGTTACAAATCCAGTCTTACCTCTGTATGGAGGTCAGGATTTCATGTAATAAATTTGGAGGTGGCAAGGAGATACCGATTATTTTATTAAATATCCCCTTCCCACCCATTTGTCGTGGAGAGGAAGTGGAGCTGCCATCTGTCAGTCATTTGCGTTTCTTAGTACTCGTTCTTGATTCCTTCACCAGCAGTGACGGACTTTTCTCTGCCCTCAACAGCAAGCATCTATGTGTTGGGTCTCTTGTGGAAAATGGGTGTCGGGCCTCAGGGGACAGAGGGGAACTTCCTAGGGGATGTATACTACACAGTCAACTCTGTCTTGGCACTTCCAGTTCTTGCTCTGGGCAGTGAAATCCACCATTGGCTTACATCTTCTCTTTCCTTTTCCATCCCACAGATGGACTTCTGGTAGTCACCTATAGCTTCTATGAGGGATTCTCCCACACCTCTCTCACTTGATGACTCAAGGATGGGGGCTGGGCAAAGCAGTCCTTCACCTGCCCCATAAGGAGTGAGGAAAAGCCACAGCATCCCCTCATGGGCTGATAACTCGCAGGCGTGAGAGGGCCACCTCTTGTCCCCTCCACCCGGTGGTCCTGGCTATAGAAAGTGCGGATGGCAGTAGAAGATGGTAAGGCCTTGGAGGGACTAAGCTGTCCTGACCCATTTGCTGTCCTCAGAAGATGTGCATACACGGTGCCCCTCGGTCCTTACTGGAAGCCCTAGGCTACTGCTGGGGGCACAACTCACTACCGTATTTCTCACTTTACTTCCAAAGAATCAAGCAGTGCTTTGGGCCTTAGCCAGACGACATGTTGGGTCGCCGGTACATGCGTCCCCCATGCCAACTTTGTTTTTTTTTCCACTATCCTTTCTAAGTCATAGGATGAGTTGTTTTTTATGTATATAAACCTCAAAAGTGTACCTTTGAGATCATTCTTTTTATGTTTTCAGTGTCCCTTTAATACTAGAGTGTCCTCTGACATCTCTGGGACTCACCGTGGAAGCCCTCTCACCCTTCCTTCCGAGCTCCGTAGTCAGAAGTTGGACATCTCCAGTTCGGGAACATGGCTCGGTCCTAGTACTGCTACCACTTGTTAGTGAATGACTAGATAGTATAAGATGGTAAAAAGATTTTAAATTAGAATGAAACCGAATATTTAGACTCCTGCACAGAAGTCTCCAGAACTGCTCACAGCCAGGCTGATGAGTGCCACTGGCAGCATTGTCCACACCGTGCTTCTGCTTGCCAGCAGAAGGGTCCAGTGAACGGCGCCTAGGTGGCGCAGTGAGTTAAGCGTCCAGCTCTTGGTTTTGACTTAGATCAGAGCCCTGTGTTCAGCTGCATGCTCGGCATGGAGTCCGCTTGGGAGACTCTGTCTCTCTCTGCCTTTTACTGTACCCTGCCCTGCTCCTGCCAAGTAAACAAATCTTAAAAAAAAAGGAGGGGGGGGGGTCCAGCCATGTGGCTACAATGTAAACATGGTTTATAGATGTCCTGACCTGCCAGCTTTTGGAAGCGTTAGATTATTTTTCTTACCCTGTGGTAAAAAAATAATTCTGTAGTACTTTTATAATTTAAATTCAATTAATTCACAGATAGTGTATTATTAGTTTCAGAAGTAGAGTTCATTGATTCACCAGTTTTGCATAACACCCAGTACTCATTGCATCACATGTCCTCCTTAATGTCCATCACCCCGTTACCCTATCTCCCCAGCCCCCTCCCATCCAGCAACCCTCTTTGTTTCCTAGGATTAAAAGTCTCTTACAGTTTGTCTCTGTGATTTCATCATCTTCTATTTTTCCCTCCCCCATTTTCATCTGTTTTGTTGCTTAAATTCTACATGTGAGTGAGATCATATAATAGTCTTTCCTTGATTGACTTATTTTGCTTTGTATGATACCCTCTAGTTCCATTCACATTGTTGCAAATGGCAAGATTTCATTCTTTTTGATGGCTGAGTAGTATTCCATTGTATATATACAACACATTTTCTTTATCTGTTCATCTGTTGATGGACATCTGGGCTCTTTCCATAGTTTGGCTGTTGTGGACATTGCTGCTATAAACATTGGGGTGCACGTGCCCCTTTGGATCACTACATTTGTATCTTTAGGGTAAATACCCAGTAGTGTGATTGCTGGGTCATAAGGTAGCTCTATTTTCAACTTTCTGTGGAACCTCCATGCTGTTTTCCAGGGTGGCTGCACCAGCTTGCATTCCCGCCAACGGTGTAGGAGGGTTCCCCTTTCTCCGCATCCTCACCAGCATCTGTCATTCCCTGACTTGTTCATTGTAGCCATTCTGACTGGTGTGAGGTGGTGTCTCATTGTGGTTTTGATCTTAACTTCCCTGATCCCAGTGATGTTGAACATTTTGAAAGGATTAGATTTTTGCTATTTTTGAAATTGGTATTTTAAATTGTACTCAAAATGTGATCCCACTGAGTTTTTGTAGTTACATTAATGAAACTTCTGACAATTCACATTCACATAAAATGGTATCCTACTGTTAGTAAAGGTGCATTATTAGAAAAGGTGTTTCACGTACTCTGTGGTGCAGATAACTGCTCGGGAGTGACTAAGGTGGGCAGGGAAGCGAGGAGGAGGTAAGGGCAGTCTGAGACGGCTAGCGCCACCGTCAGCATCTTTCCCTCAAGCAGTTCTGCAGAGTGAAGGTGCTTTCGGAGTTCTTGGTCACTTACTAGGGAATAGTTAGTTGATGGTTTTGGCAATTACACCAAAGAGCCTGGCCTTGCTACACTCTTACCTGCTTTTCAATATCAGAATCTGTTTTGGACCACCAGGCACAGCTTTTCTGTCTTTGCCTTTTGTCCTTAGAATCCTGAATGTGCTCCCCACAGTGTGACCAAAATAACAAGGCCACTGCGGCCTGGCCTGCGGAGTAACAATGCAGTTTGGCCAGGAAAGAAACCCTTTGTGGGGAGATAACTCATGTTGACATCTTGTGAATGACTTGAATTCTTTAACACCCCTCCCCTCTACCCGCCACACATGATTTGACAGTGTTAGCCAAAGTGGGAGTTTCTGCAGTTCATTATGGAATTCTATGAGCCTGCACCCCTTAGCCGGGGAGGTCTGATAGCACTACGACCTCCGTCCCGTAAGCAGAAATTCCCTAGTGAGTTGGAATGCTAGAGGGATGAAATCAGTGTGTCTGTTGTGCCTTCAGTGAGGATTAGCTGTTGGGAAGTTGGTTAAGATCAAGCTGTAAAAATGTCCTCCTTCAGAATTCACCGTGCTCTCCCAGAGGCCTGACCGCTCTAAAGGGGCCCTGTGTGGGCCCTGCCTACCTGCAGAATCAGAATCTCTGGGAGCTGGTTATGGAAATACACACCTAGAGGGGCACTTGCAGGATCCACTGCAATGGTGCCGTAGTTATGGGCAACTGGTTTGAAGTTACACATTCATTATTAACATTCTCTGATTCCGCCCTTTAGAAAAATATCCCTTTGTGTGTGTTTGTTTTTTTTCAAGTGTCTGGTGTAGTGGTTACAGGCAGACAGAATAACAGTCCTTTGTTATGCGGCGCCTTCACATAGCAGACAATTTCATGTAGTCAAGATGTGTTTAGCCCCTGATTCCTAATAACTTGAAAGATCCTTTTGTCGTAGAAGAGTTTGCACATTTTTTCCTCCCTTGTCCACGGCCTGATGAGTGACAGCTTCTCCATGATGGAGCTGAGCTAAAGAGAGACAAGGTTGCGATGGGAGGAGCAGCATTTGTATAGCATAATGCGGGGTAGCCTTGAGCCGACCATCACCAGGGAGCATTTGAAAGGCAGAACCGAGGAACTGAAATTTTTATTTTTTATTTTAATATTTGTTTGTTTGTTTTTAGGGAGAGAGAGAGCATTGTGAGAGCATGGGGGTAGAGGGGCAGAGGAAGGGGAGGGGCTTAAGCAGGGGCTCGGTCTCACAACCCTGAGATCACGACCTAAGTCAAAATCAAGAGTTGGACACTTAACCAACTGAGCCACCCAGATGCCCCTGAGTAACTGAGTTTTTAACTTTAATAAATTTTAATCAGTAAATACTGATATTTGATTTCGTTATTGGAAAACAGAAGTGTGTTTGAATCAGCTTGAGCATGTAAATTTACTTGTACCACAGTATATTTTATGAAATTGAAATACAGATCAAGTATCTCTGATGAGGAATCCAAATTGAGATATGCTATAAATATATACTCCTGACTTGAAAGATTAGCTATGAAGAAAAAAATGTAAAATGTCTAATATTTTTTTATTATATGTCGGAAGCATTTCAGATATGCTAGGTCAAATAAGATACATTAAAGTTAGTTTTGCCTGTCTCTTTTGACTTGTTTCAGCGTGGCCACTAGGAATCCACTGTTTAGAAATCGAGGTCGCCGTGCAGTCTCTAAAATGAGAAGATCGGGGGTGCCTGGCTGGCTCAGTTGGTAGAGCATGTGACTCTATATTTTGGGGTTGTGAGTTCAAGCCCCATGTTGGGTGTAGAAATTACTTAAAAATGAAATTTTTTAAAAAATGAAAAGAGGTGGTCAGAAATACATATATACTCAGAAATGTTAAAAGTTTCCATCAAGAAATGTTCTTCAGGGGCGCCTGGGTGGCTCAGTGGGTTAAAGCCTCTGCCTTCGGATCAGGTCATGATCTCAGGTCCTGGGATCGAGCCCCGCATCGGGCTCACTGCTCAGCAGGGAGCCTGCTTCCTCCTCTCTCTCTGCCTGCCTCTCTGCCTACTTGTGATCTCTCTCTGTCAAATAAATAAATAAAAAAAACTTAAAAAAAAAAAAAGAAATGTCCTTCAGTGATGTCAACCCAAACCTACATGAGAGGAAATCTGCCTACTTGTCTATTAAAAAAATCCCCAAATTTGTGGTGATTGCACAGATGGCACTAAACTGGTAGCCTTACTGGGCTGTAAATATAGGCATCTGGAAAAGTGCATGTCAGGAATGGGCTTCGTATTTGGTGACAAAAAGCCCTGCTGGATCTTTGGGGTACATAGGTAAGACCCCACGTTTCCACAAGCACAGTGTGTTTCTGTAGGGTGCTAGCATTCGGTTGTCTCCACACTGTGTGGAGACACAATCTCTTTTCTCACAGAGATTAGTCTTCCTTCAATGACTATGTTGAAAAAGGCTCAGAATTCAAGTGGTTAGTTGAAGGCATGCAAGAGTGAATGTGTTTTATTTGAAACACAATCAGTGAACAACTGCAGCTTCTTAGAGGAAGTAGAAGGCTGAAGGGCTGTTAGGTACATAAAGTGGAGGAAGGGGTTGCCCTTGAGTTTGGGCTGGGACTGGAGGATGGAACGAGGAAGAGGGAGTAGAAGGAAACAAGCACAGAAGATGCTCGTGGTTTCAACCATCTTGCTTTCATCTCCACCGACCTTCCAGTCAGCAGGGAGGCATAGAAGCTGCTCACCTAAGTGTCGTTTGTCCTAGAAGTGGCCGCGTGAGAGCAGAATCACATGACATAGGTGGCGAATATGTCATGTTGGACATGGATGCCTTCCTGCAAAGGCAGCCTCATACTCAAAGGACTGAGGTATTCACGTGTGTGACAAGAAAATAGACCATCTCACTTTACATATGTCATAAATTATATATCTCCTGGGGATTATCCTTGATTATCCTCACAAAATACCCAATAGATGGTTAACCACAAATTGTGTAACAGTAGATCCACTTTTTTTGGGTTCATTTTGCAAGTGTATTGCCACTGAGAAGATTTTTGTTCCCACTTTGTTATAGGAATCCTCTCCACAACCAAGTTATAACTTATACAACAAAATCAGGGGTATCACAATGTGGGATTAAAACAAAATATCACCTTAATGTTATGAGATCTAAAAATTAAGCCCTATAAATTCTGGATCCTGCCACCAAGGAGTTGTCGGCCTTGCTGTGGCAGCTAGAACTCTTAGTCTTCACAGAGGTCGTTTGGCTTCAGTTTAACATCAGGGGGCAGGGCTTCTGGCCGAAAGAGATGAGCTTTTCACAGAGTACTGTGCATTCTGGGAACCACTAGAAAAGCTGGATAAAATGGTTAACTAAATCTGCTTAAATGCATCACAGAGTTCTTAAAGAACATTGAAGAAAAGTCTATAGCTCAGGGCCTAAGATAGGAGCAGAAAGACACCATAGATTTGCCTGATGTTTGCTATTGATGTTTCCTTGGCAACATTTGACTATTTATAAGATACGACAAAGAGCCTAAAAAGCTGATCAGAACTTTGATCAGTATCGTGGACCTTAAAAGGAGGAGAAAGAAAGAACTGGAATCAGGCACCACCAAGGAGGATGTTCTCCAGAGAATCAAACAATGTAAATGGTTCTGAGGTGAATTGGGTATAAATGTGCAGGGATGGGGGGAAAGGGGCATCTGCCACATACCGTCTAAAAAATCAATTCCGGTGGATGTAGTTAGAAATTTGGAAGGTACAACAATAAAATATATAACATAGGAGAAAGAATGATATTTGAACAAAAATTTCTCAAGCTGGACATGAAGTATTGAGTGTAGGGGAAAGGTTGATGGATTTGACTGTATTTAAGTTGAAAACATTGCCTTATTAAAGGATACTGTTAAGGTACTAACAGTGTAAGCCACAGAGTAGGGAAAGATGTTGCCAGTGCCTCGAACAAGCAAAAGGCTCATATGCAGAATACACAGCGAACTCCTACATTCAAAGAAGAATGGACAGATCGATAATTGGGTGTGAAAGTAGGCAGAATACATAAGGAGGCTGTTCACAAAAGAAGTCTTTGTAATGGCCAATAAACAGGAAAAGTTGTGTAACTCCGAAAGTCATCAGAGAAATGCAAATTAAAGCCACAAAGGAATCTGCACGAGTACTTCTGGCCAAGATGGAGTAGGAGGGGCTGGGTTTACCCACCTGCTTGAAAGAACCCAACACTTTGACAAAATATGTGAAGCGGGACCTTTTTAGACACGGGACCTGGGACATCAAAGGACAGCAGTTCATGAGAGACTTGGAACAAAAGAGGTGAGCTCTGTGCTGGTCCCCATTGTTTCCTCGAGCAAGTTTCCAGGCATCGTATAGGGAGGGAGAACTAAGCAGGATTTGGCAGGCTCCTGGAGTTGAGGGCTCAGAGCTGAGAGTCTGAGGAGGAGAAGCGAGCAAGGGTTGGCAGAGCTGAGTACCAGAGGAGAGAACTGTAGAGAGAGAACTGCAGAAACTTCTAGAGGGGCTTCTTAGAGTCTTCAGCAGGGAGAAGAATTAGCCCTGGGTTACACACTATTCCATTTCTGCCAAACTAATATTAAAAATAAGATCCGAAAGGATCACATTGTTTCCAAGTAATTTAACTGTATCCCAGAACAAAGCTCAAGAAGATAGGAATAAAAATATATTTAGTTCCAAGCAGGGTAACATTGTGATGTGTGACATACCATTAAAGATACGGAGCATCTGAAGAGGAATATGCAACCCTCAGAAAAAAGAAAGGGGGGGATAAAGAGGAACCATGCCAATCAAAATGGATACAAATGTTAGGATTCACAGACCAAAACATTAAAAGTTATAGCTGTATTTGTACGTTCAGAAAATGAAGTGGAGATATGGAAAAGATAAGAAAGTTCCATATGTGTGTATATCAGATATCCTTAAGTGGAGGAAGGGAGCCAGAAAAAATACTTGTGGATAACAGCCAAAAGATTTCTCACTTGATGAAAAGTAGACATCCGTAGATTTCAGCTCAGTGAACCGAAGCACAAGCTACAAAGAAATCTAGATCAGATCACTCCTGTTGGTCATAACCAGCGATAAAGAGATCCAGAGTTCTTCCATAAAGTCACATTATGTACAAAGGAGTAAACATAAGCATGATGAAGGGCTTTGTAAGGTAAATGAGGAAATAGGGAACCAATAGCTCTAAGAAATGGAAAGAAAAAAAATCCACCTATAATTCTTTATGCAGGGAAAATATCTTTTAAAAGTAAAGTCAAAGAGGTTTCCAGACATTCAAAAGCTGAAAGATTTCCTCACCAGCAGACTGGCAATACGAGAAATGTTAAAGGAAGTGCTTCAGGCAGAAGGAAGATGGTACCAGATGGAAACCTGGATCTACACAAAAAATTGTCATCACTGAAATGTTAACTGTGTGGCACAGGACAGGCACATCAGCCATCCATCAGAAGGCAGAAGGGTAAGAAAGAACAGAGTCTTTGAAATGCTACCTGCGCTCAAGCCCTGATTCTGTAGATGAGTGACTAGGTTACTGCTTTATTTTTCTGAACATCAGTTTCTTTGTATACCAAGCGGAGAAAACTGTAGGTACTATCTCTTTGGTTTCTGGGCAAGAAATGAAACAAAGTAGGTAAAGAAACACAAAAAGGACTTATAATGTAAAAATAAGAACAGCCCCAAATTCTTGCCCTCCATGCCTCTGTGCCCTCGTAGTAGTGTGATGGTGCCTTTTCATCCAGGCTAGAGCTTGTATCTCCGTCTGGACTGTGACAGGACTTGTTTTGGCCCAGCGGATCATTAGTAAGAGGTTTGACAAGCTCACGCCCACTAGGACGTACCCTCTTGCCCCTTCTTGGAAACCTCGGACTACAGCATCGTGAGGGAGCCCCAGCCAGCCTGCTCGAGGAACAGCACACGCCATCGCATGCTAGGAGCTGGGGAGCGAGCCCCTCCGTGAGCAAAGCTGCTGATGACCAGCCGACCACAGACACTGAGGGCACCCGGGTGAGGCAACCCGAAGGCTCACACGCAGAGTTAGAAGGAAAGAAAGTGTTGCTGTTTTAAACCCTTGGACTTTGGGGTAGTTAGTCACACTGCAGAAGCAAATTCAAGCACATTAGTGAGGTATTTACATTTACGGGCCTAACCACTTGAATAGGCATTCACCAGTCTCAAGGACTTGTACGTGCTACTGATTTTTGATGTAAGAGATTTTACTTGAGGGGCGCCTGGGTGGCTCAGTGGGTTAAAGCCTCTGCCTTCGGCTCAGGTCATGATCCCAGGGTCCTGGGATTGAGCCCCGCATCAGGCTCTCTGCTCAGCAGGGAGCGTGCTTCCCTGCCTTCCTCTCTGCCTACTTACGATCTCTGTCTGTCAAATAAATAAGTAAAATCTTAAAAAAAAAAAAAGATTTTACTTGAAATTGAGAAACAAAACAAAATTTCGAATACTAAGCCATGCAACTAGGTTTGTCTGGCTTCTCTCCATTTTGTTTTGTTTTGTTTTCCTTTGTTTTGTTGCTTTTTCTGGCTGAAGATACTTTGATAAGAGCTGTGGCATCGTTTTGACATCACTGAGGATGGGAGGACTGGTGAGAATATCATGAATTGGCGTATTTCCCCCTCTTGTCTGTTTGTCCATGGAGTTCCTCAGGCTTTGACCTGACTTGGGATTAGAAAGAGATGCCAAGATCAACCCCACCAAAAGACTAACATTAAAGAGACAAGATGAAGTAATGATAAGAATGTGGACCCAGGGACACATTCTACTCTCGCCACTGAGATCATAAATTGAGAACGACCTCTCAGGAAATCTATTTAACCGTGTCTTATAAGTATGAAAGTCAGAATACGTAATTTTCCAGCATTTTCTTTTTTCCTTGTGTGCTCAGAAGAAGTGTATACATATGTGGACCAAAAAAAGTATACAAGAATTTTCCTAGCTACTTCATTATTATTTATCATAGGTCCAACTGCAAACATCCAAATATCCCTTAACAGTAGAATGGATGAAAATGCTATGTTATGTTGCTGCAATGGAATACCACTTAGCAATGGAAAAAACCAAACTAGTGCTGTACCTAATACCATAAATAAGCCTCATGAACATAATGTTGAATTAGAGAAGGCAAACACAAAAGAGTACTTATTGTATGAAGCTACATTATGTAGAGATAGTGTCCATTTTTGAGAGGAGGGACTAGTGGCTGCCATGGGATATTAGGGGTTTTCTGGGTGCAGGTATATTCTGTTTTCTTAATTCTTGGTGGTTACAAGAGTCATGTTCACTTTATTAAAATTTATTAAGATGTACACACATGATTTTTTTTACTTCTCTCAATTTTCAAAAGGTTATTAAAAATAGCATTTGTGTTATGACTATATTTATGTAAGTTTATGTGTGCATGCTAAAGATGTTAAGAAACAGAATCAGCCCTGGTCTATATATCCAAGTTATATTTGTAAGTAGAAAGTCAAATTGCAAAGTATATATATTTTATTTTTAGTAAAAATAGATTAAGCATTACCTGTTATCTAGTATTGGCTATAATGATTTGTAAAATCTGTAACAAGCTAATTTAGTCTTTTTAGGGTTATATAAGTAATTGCATCTTCATTATTGAAAATGTGAAAAATATGGAAATAAACAGATAAAAGATCGGAATAATATACTTCTAGATGCTGTTTTTGAGTGATTATAGTTTTTAATGTGTCATATATACTTATTCAAAATTGGAATGTTCTTCTACAATATGTTTAGAATCTGTAAAATGTTTCATTATAAGAATATGCCATAATCGATTTAAACAATGTCTAGAAAGTTTTTGCAGATCTAGATTTTCAACAAAGTTGAATGTTCATTTCCCTGCACTGTCACCAATACTGAGTAATATTATCAAAAAGAAAAAGAACATTTTGGCAGATTGGCTTAAATTTTTGCTCATGTAGAAGTAACAAACGCATTTTTATCTTATTCTGGAGGATAATATCCGTAATAGACAGGACTACCTTTTGAACATTACTTACACCCATACATAATCATCATGGCTGTTACCATCATTATGAATTAATGAGTTAATGACTACAGAGGAATACAGCTTGAGGTCATCTCCATGCCAGAAGTGGTACTAGGCTTTTCTGTTTATCTCTGTTAATCAGCAGAGGCATCTTTCATAGATGGATCAAATATGAAATTAGATACGAGAATATAATAGATTATAATTAGATAGAAATTAGATTGAGAATATAATAAGAAGCTCTAGTGATTTTATTTTCCTTTGCCTTTGTTTTCTAAGTGAACATAGGGTAGACCAGCTGATGTGATTTGTGGCTGGATTGGTTTGCATGTTATGTTATAATATTACGTAAATGAGTTAATATTTTTTACTTTATTTACACATAGGTAAATAAACACTGTTAAGTAGGGAGCTCTTCCTGGCCACAGTTGCCACGTATAGGAATTCAATTACTAAGGATTGGTTAAGTGCCAATCCTTAGTAACAAAACCAAACCCAGCAACACGGTCCAAAGTTAAGATACTGCAATACATTCAATGTGAGTAAGAGCAAAAGACAGACTTCATGAAAATCACTGGGTGAATAACAAAGGAGCATCATGCCTCGTGGATAGTTTAGACCATTTGAAGTCTGTCCACGATTGGCCATCATGCAGCTGTTACTCTTCACACAGAGACAGCAAAGCATGTAGTGTGTTACCTCCTTATCCCCAGCGATGAACCATGTAACATTTTGGAGATAAACATAACTGAAGGAGGGAATTTGTGGTAAAATTGGAAACCTAGCGAAGAAATGAACATTGATCATGCTAATTGTTAAATTTGATTCAAACTTAGATGTAGTTATAGAATGCTCACTGGGAATGATGGCTCTGTACCATTTTAAAAATTCTAAATTTGCAGCCAGAGGATTTCGGTGAAAATGAACTTTTGATACAAATGAAAACAGTTATTGTGCCAAAATGGAAGAAAATGTCCCAAGGGCAATGAGGGAAATACCAACCCCCACAAAGAGAGTTTCGCATTAAAGAAGCTCTTAAAGAAATTAGATGACATTGAAAACTCCAAGGATAAAATGCTGGCAGATGATCCAGATTTTGAAAGGAGTGTGGCAATTCTTGAAGGCATAGGAAGGATGCTCACTCTGTGTCTTAAGTTCTAAGATAAGAAGAAAAACACTAATCAGACTACCCCTGATAAGTTTTCTATGAAGAAATAAAAATCATCAATATTTTTAATATTTTAAATTATACTGCCCTAAATATTTGTCGTTTTTATTTTATTTCCTTGTACTTCTGTAACCAAGAGTGAGAGGGATTTTAATGTTTTAATAAAGACTTTTAGAAGTCCAAGGACAATCATAAGTTTCCTATCAGTTATTCAGATTGTGTAGTCGTTGTTATGATCCCACACTACTGTGTGAAGCAAGGACTGCCTGTGTATCTACTCACTAATGGGTGGATGTACCTAATTGCTATAAACCGTAAACTGAGAGAATAACCGGTTTTTTTTTTTTTTGCTGCTGAACTTTTAGAAACCCATCTGAGATATGATGATGTTACTGATTTGTTTGTGATTTAAAGTGTTCAAATCCTTTCTTTTTTTTTTTTTTAAAGATTTTATTTATTTATTTGACAGACAGAGGTCACAAGTAAGCAGAGAGGCGGGGGGGGGGGGGGCGGGGAAGCAGGCTCCCCGGCAAGCAGAGAACCCATTGCGGGACTCGATCCCAGGACCCTGAGATCATGACCTGAGCTGAAGGCAGAGGCTTTAACCCATTGAGCCACCCATTGAGGCGCCCCAAAGTGTTCAAATCCTTTCTATTTCTTTAGTGAGATAAAAAACAGGGGCCTCTAAGGCACTCATTTTTCTTTTTAATCATACAAAGGCATTCTGAAGATCACACTAATAAGGAATTTTATTTTAGTGTTAAGAAACACAGAGATCTTCATAGAAATAGAACAGATTTGAGGACACCCAGGTCCACATTTGTTAAAAAACAAAGAGAAACAAAATAAGAAAAAACCCAGTTCTGTTGTCTCAGAAGCTTTAGGTGGAAGACTGGGTATGAAAACGCCCAACTTCAAACATGCCAGGGGTGACGACGCTCCAGCCCGTGGGGTTTGCATTTCCTGGTCACTGACTGAGAGACTCTGAGAGTAGAAGCTGTTTGGAAACTGTTTTCTCCCCAAAGCAATAATGTCTGAGAGTGTCTAATAGTTGAGGTCTCATTTATCCTGCAGCTTTCACCTGAATATTATTTAGGTCCATTACATAGTAGAAGCCATTAAACATCTGTGCACTTCCTGGCCACTTCAGCTGTGACAGTGAATTGTTAGATTATTGGAGATACTTTCTGTGTGTAAATGTCCACTGGGTAATGTACGGGGATGGAGGAGAATATGATCACCGAAGCTGTGATCATCAGCTCTTGCTCTGTCTACCTTCAAAGTAAGTGAGAGTCTCAAAAACTCATCTATTTTCAACTCTGATTTCTAGCTGCGATTTTCTTTAGTACTAAAACTGCAAATACAGCACAAATGGTGAGGCCCAAAGCTTCAAAGATTAAATCAACCTTAAGGAGTTCCTTACCAATATTAGTTTAGGCCTTGTCATGCGGGAAATTGAGGCAGGTTGGTGTTGTTCCTAGAAGCTGCTCTTGAGATAGTTCTGAAGTCCGGTTAAACTGTATTTCAAGAAAAACTCATTATGGGGACGGCATCTATACGCTGCTAGTAAATGCTGTGTAGCTTTCAATCATCTTCTGGCTCTCAGCACCTTTCTTTTCTGTTGAGGTGCGCAGTTTACATAACCTAGAATTAAGCATTGTAAGGGACAAAGTTCATTGTATGTATGGACCACATCGTCTTTATCCATTCCTCTGTTGAAATGCATCTCGGCTCCTTCCACAGTTTGGCCACTGTGGACATCGCGGCTATGAACATTGGGGTGCAGGTGCCCTTTTCTTTATCTTTGGGGTAAATACCTGGTAGTGCGATTGCTGGGCCGTAGGGTAGCTCTATTTTTTAATGTCCTGAGGAACCCCGTACTGTTTTCCAAAATGGCTGCACCAACTTGCGTTCCCACCAACAGTGTAGGAGGGTTTCCCTTTCTCTACATCCTCTCCAACACTTGTTGTTTCCTGTCTTGTTAATTTTAGCCATTCTGACTGGTGTGAGGTGGTATCTCACTATGGTTTTTGATTTGTATTTCCCTGATGGGTACTGATGTTGAATATTTTTTCATGTGTCTGTTGGCCATTTTTGCTGCCTTTGGAGGGGTGTCTGTTCATGTGCTCTGCCCATTTATTGATTAGTTTTGATTGCTCATCTAGGTATTTCAGTATTTGTTGACAGAAAAAAAATCAGTGTATGCCATTCATTTATAAGTTAATCGGAGATGAAATTGCTAAAAACAATTTAGTATACAATTCAGTGGCATTTTGTGCACTCATGGTGTTGTGCAAACATCATCTCTATCTAGTTCCAAAATATTTCCGTCACCCCAAAATAAAACCCCATGCCCATCAGGCAGTCACTTGGCATTCCCTACTCCCTCTAGCCCCCAGCAACCACCAATGTGCTTTCTGTCTCTAGGGATTTCCCTGTTCTGGACATTTCATCTAAATGGAATCATACAATATTTGGTCTTTCATTTAGCATCATGTTTCCCAGGTTCATCCGTGTCCCATGTATCAGTACTTCATTTTTGTGTCTGGACAACATCCCATTGTCTGTATGTGCCTCATTGTGTCCAGTTATATACATCATTGGACATTGGGGTTGGTTCCACCTTTTGGCTCTTGGGAATAAGACTGCCGTAAACGCTTGTGTACAAGGATGTGAACACTTGTATACAGGTACCTGTTTTAAAATATTTTGAGTATATACCTAGGAGGGGAATTGCTGGGTCTTAATTGTATGTTTAACTTTTTGAGGAACACCCAAGTGTTTTCCACTCACAGTGTTTATTTGTACCTTTTGTAAGGAGGGACCTCTTCTTCCCATTCTTGATACTGCCTCAGGTGTACTCTCTGCCACTCACTGTACCCCAGAAGAGGTCAAGTGGCTCACCCGATTGTTGTCCTTGTGAGTCTGCCTTCAGAATGCTCGCTTTCCTCCCCTTTCCTCCTGACAGCACCTCTAGGTGGGGAGCCCTGTTCTGGTCTGTGCTGATAGGCCTACATGGACAAGTGTGGTTCTTCCGGTACTCCGAATTCCAGTTAGGCTTTAGTCTCCAAATTGGCCTCTGGCTAAACAAATGCTGATCTGTGTCTTTTAATTTGGTTTTATTTTTCAAATAGTCTGGCACCTATAGTGGAGTTCAGTATGTTATTGGGGATTCCTTTGGAGATAACCACGATCTAAGGTATCAAAGTTAATGATGGCAGAAGAATTTGAACTTCATAGATAGGGCCTGGATTTGGAGACCTAACATCTAAAAGCCACTTAGTTTGAGCATTGTCAGCCTGACAAAGTCATCTAGCATTTTAGCTTCAGTTTCCTTGTCAATAAAGATGGGGGAATCTTTCTTTTTGTAATAGATATGTCATAGAGTACACTTAAGTATCAAGGCAAGCGTGCACCAACATAAGACCCAACACAAGACTAAGGTTGTATGTAACGTAAATTTCCCTTTCAAATATTTGAACACAGCTTTCCTGTAGTAAATGATTTCTATAGCTTAAGAATATATCTGAACTTTAGAAACTCAACCATAAAATTCCCAGCAGGGTGATTGCTACAGGTATATGGCGCAGACAGGGAAGTTGGTGAGTGTCTAATCTCCAAGTAAAATGGTAAGCATTGACCACCTAACATCTGATAATCCAGCCAGAGTGCCTGGCCACTTCTCCATCAAGGCCCATTCATTCACTCATCCATTTTTAAAGATTTATTTATTGAGTGTGTGCATGACCCAGGGGGGAGCAAGGGGCAGAGGGAGAGAATCTCAAGCAGACTCGGAGCTGAGCATGAAATCCCACATGAGGCTTCATCTCTGAGCCCTGAGACGGTGACCTGAGCTGAAATTAAGAGTCGGTTACCCAACCGACTGAGCCACCCAGGTGCCCCCATCAAGGTCATTTTAAACTCTGGAATTTAAGAAGTGATAGCTATTTTGAAGAAAAACATTTTGAGAAAACTCTGATTACATAAAGAAAATTGCATGAACTCCCGTGGCATCCTTACTAGGTTACCCGAATAGATCTCCAATAAAAAAAATGCTCTTATCGGGCGCCTGGGTGGCTCAGTGGGTTAAGCCGCTGCCTTCGGCTCAGGTCATGATCTCAGGGTCCTGGGATCGAGTCCCACGTCGGGCTCTCTGCTCAGCAAGAAGCCTGCTTCCCTCTCTCTCTCTCTCTGTCTGCCTCTCCGTCTACTTGTGATCTCTCTCTCTGTCAAATAAATAAATAAAAAATCTTAAAAAAAAAATGCTCTTATCTTTCCAAATGATCATAGGTGACACGTCACCTTGCCAAACTCTTCGACAGCATTACAGATCTGCAGTTTGAAGAGGGTCACGATGTGTCCACCCACAGAGCGATCGGAATGTACAGCAAAGAAAAGGAATACGTCCCGTTCCAAGCCGAGTGCGAATGCACAGGCCACGTAAGATTTGATGATGAGGTTTTCTGTGCCGTGAGAGTATTTTCAGGGTAATTTTTAAAGGATGAATTGAACAAGAAAAAAAACAGCTGCGGTCACATCAGGCCCTGGTTGATTTGGAGATCAGAGCTTCCTGTTTGGCCACCACCGATGTGACCCCTCTGCTTCCCAGTTCCTGCTCACATGGCTTCAGCGCCCCACAGGCCGTCAGAAAGGCTAGTGGCCGAGCTTGTTAGGAAGGATCATCACGGGTTGAGTGAGTGGACCCCGGAAGGAGAAGCAGGTGCAAGCCCCGTGACAGGGTCTCGCACAAAGCTTGCTGGTTCCACCACTGAGAGTTGGGGTGAAGTAGTGCCTTGCAGGAACACGCATGTTTTAAAGAGTCATGTGGTTAAGGAATGTGATGTGAATATTCATAATGGCTGCTCATAAATAAGTGGATGGAGTCTCCCACACTGATGTCCTGTTCTGTAACTACCACGTGCTCCGACAGTTAGGTTAGCATATTTGCTCCTCGCACAGCTGGATACCTTAAAAATATGCTTAATGGTCACTGGCGAGAATGGCTCATGACGATTTATGAAAGAGCTCTTGGTGTTCCCAGATGATGTAGAGGAATCGCATCTTTTTATGATGATGCTTGTGCAGCTTGAGTTAATCCATGGAGTCACTGAGACAGTGGCCTCCATTCCAGAGCTGTTTGGGTTGTGGTGGTGTTCCTTAAAATGTCCCTTGCAGAAATGCAATGCCAAGCTGCTGCTTTTTTTTTTTTTTTTAAACAGGGGTTTTCTTCATTTCTCTCTGCTGCTTTTTAATATTATACCAAGAAATCCTGCCAAATGAAGGGAAAGCAGATGGCGGAATACTTTGATTAAAATATATTTTTTGATCTCTTGGGCTCTTTAGGATATTATTACAGTGATTAGAAAAAGTCACCATAAACTATCTTGACAAAAGTGTGTTGCTGCCTGCTCTCTGCCCGGCAGGCTGCGAGCCGATTGGCATAGTGCCCAGAAGGAGGACAGTCCACTTGACGAATGTGGTTGTCACTCGCGGGAACCTTTGGTACAGAGTGTTTTCACAGAGCTCTCATTAGTTCTCTGTAAGCAGTTTTGGCCAGAGACTCAAGCATACACTACGCTGATCCTCTAAGTGCCTTTGTTTGATAAAAGATGCTTTTCCGTAAGGTCTTCCCCCCCTCCTGCACTTTGATGATTGGTTTCTCCCAATGTAGACTGTATTTTGTTTGAGGAGTGTTGATTGAATACCCACCATGTACCAGATGCTGGGTTAATCTTCTGGGGATCCAGAGATGAGTAAGACATGGTCCCTGTCTTTGAGGAGCTCGTGGGCTCCCTGAAGAAATGGATAGTTGGCAATAATGCGAAGTGGTAATCGTTGTTAAAGAGGGTTGGGCAGAAGCTGAAGAAACACCAGCACGGGAAGGGATCAAACAACATCTCATCAGAGCTTAGTTCTCAGATCACTCTGAGCTAAGTAGCCATTGTTGGCACAGTCATTTGAACATGAGATGATCCATGAGTCTATATGTGTGTTTGGTCTTCCCAGATGGACTGGAAGGTTCTGGAGAGAAGGTGGCTATATTGAGGGTAGGAATCCCAGAGTATTTGGGAAATGCTCAAATGATGTATGATTTCCTGAAGGAACTAGTTGCTGGGTGACACCAAGGGTTGTGACTTAGTGACTTAAAGTAGTGATGGGACTAAAGTAGTGATGGGATCACAGACCTTGAACTTAGACATGCAAACAAAACCCAGTTACAGAGTCAGAAGTGAAGGCTTTGGGGAAGATGGAACCCATTGCCAGGGCAGTGCCACCTTTTTCATCCGGTAGGGAAGACTGTCAGCTCATTAACTACACAGTACTCCTTCCCAGTTCTCCAGAGAAAGATCCTAGGAATGAATGTTTCTGCCATTTTCACAGACAGAGGAGGAATAAAGTATTTTGCTTTTTTTAAAAAAAGATTTTATGTATTTATTTGACAGAGAGAGAATGAGAATGAATGTGAGCGGGGGTGAGGAGCAGAGGGGGAGGGAAAGTGGGGGAAAGAATTTCAAGCAGAGCCCATGCTGAGAGCAGAACTGGATGAGGGACTCGATCTCACGACCCCTGAGACCATGACCTGAGCTGAAACCAAGAGTTGGACACTCAAATGACTGAGCCACCCAGGCACCCCCGGACTAAACAGTTTCAACATCTTCACGATCTTTTATGGTCCTTGGAATTGATTTATTATTTATTTATTTATTAATATATATTAATATTATTATTTATTTATTAATATCATTTTTTATTGCTGAGGTCAACTACTTGTGAATATTGTACGTATCCTTTTTGTTAGGTAGTATCATTCCATGGCAACAGATATATGGGTAAATACAATAAAGCATATTTGAATAGGTTAGAAAATGGGTTAAGATAAATTTGTGGGGGCAGAATAAACTTGCATTTAAAAAAAAGATTAACTTTCACAAGTCAGCAGTTGTCTTATCTCTTATACTCTCCTGCTGTCTAATTTTTGACAAGTGTGAAGATGAGAACCAGTAGGGAATATAATTAAGACACTTGCTGGAAACACTTTGTCTTAAGACTAAGAACGAGGAAGATTTCAGAGAAGAGTTTTCAGTATATTTAAAAATGATCAAAAACACATTTTTAAAACAATCTACCATTATCCCCAGAGCTCTAGAATATTATTCTAGCATATGCCTCTATCTAGTAGATGGCTGTGATTGTTGGTTTCTCAGAACACTGTGCATCACCACAGGGGATCTTAGTCCAGCACCCTCTTGCCTTCGGATGTGAAAAATCAGTAATTGAGAATATCTCCTCTGTTGAGGCTGCAAAAATTTATCAGCCGTCCTGTAGGTGGAGTAACTTGAGCGCTATCCTGGGAGAAGACACGTTCAATGGGCTTCATCCACTGTTGTTCACCTTATCCTCTGAGTTAAACTTCCTCTAGTTTTCTACCTGGATTTAAAATAAATCCGGGGCTCCTGGGTGGCTCAGTTGGTTAAGCGTCTGACTCTTGATTTCGGCTCAGGTCATGATTTCAGGGTGGTGAGATCGAGCCCTGCATCCAGCTTGAGATTCTCTTCCTCTTCCCCTCCCCCCATTCATGCTCATGTGCGCTCTCTCCATCTCAAAATAAATAAATAAATCTGGAAAAGAAATCCATGTAAGGCCTCTCTCTCTGCATGGCTTTTAAGCCCGTGGAGGGATGGAATTCTCTCTCTTCCACAGTTAAGCCTGTGCTAAATCATTTTAATTTGCTTCAAAAGGTGGAAACATGGCTCCTGCGACTTGAAGAGACCATGCAAGGAACAGTGCGACATTCCATCACAGAAGCCATAGCAGCCTACGAGGAAAAACCTAGGGAGTTGTGGATCTTGGATTTCCCGGCACAAGTTGCTCTAACAGGCTCACAGATCTGGTGGACGACAGATGTTGTAATAGCCTTCAGTAGACTGGAGGAAGGCTATGAAACGGCCCTCAAGGATTTCCATAAAAAACAGGTATTTTATAGGTGCGGGCTTTTGAGGCTTGAGGGCACTTGAGGAGGTAAGCGTTCATTCCTCCATCATTTAGGGAGTGTTGTCTGTGTGCCAGGCGCTATGATAGAACTATTTCAGCAATCAGTGGTTTGATTTTTCTTTTTCTAGCTTTGTGTCATCCTTCTGGTTGGCTACACGGGTTAAAAAAAAAAAAAATCACGTCACTCATCTCCCAAGTCTCTAGTGTATCACATGTACTCAGATACCGTGCCTATTTCTGTCCTTCTGTGTAAGACTCTCCATCTAGGCTAATGGAGTATTTATTACAAAATATGTACATGATTTGCATGACTCAGAGAGATGGAGGGCTCTTCGGCAAAGACAGATGTTTTCATGTATTTTGGGTTTTGGTTAATTACAGATCACAGATGAGCAGTTTTGGAAAATGGTCTATTTCGAATTCCATTTTATTCACCCTGCTTCCTCTGGGATCGCTCCGTGAGCCTCCCGTCTTAAGGTGTGCTCCTGGTTGTGGAATTGTTTAGAGATTCGGCCTTTTTATTGGCTTTTAGATTAAGAGGATATTAGGCTGGAAAGATATTTAAATATTAGTGTTTACTTTTGTTTTCAGTGGCTGAAGTGTGAATCCAGAGACATTAAGCAGTTTTCCCAATGTTGTACAATTTTAAGTAGCACTGGCAGGACTAGCAGAATTCAGAATGCTCTCCACTGCTTTCTATTGCCTGTCCTCTTAGCACTACTTTAAATTCAGTCCCCGAAAAATGAAATAGGTGCAGAGGGTGAAGGATATTTGGATCATTAACGTATTCAGCAATTTGACGTTTTAGAGTGTTTTGATTATTTCTTTTAATTTTGCTTGAATCTTGAGTGGAGATCACATGACTTACTGATGTTACTAAAGAAGTCTTTATATTACTTACTTTTGGAGAGAAATAGATTCTTGATGCGCGTCTTTAGGAAAAGGAGACGTTGGTTTATATTGAGTAGGCTTTAGGTTATTGGATTGGATTTTCAAAAGTGACTGGTTTCCTCCTAGGACAATAGCTCTATAATTCTAGTCAGCACCACTTGGGTGAGGAAGCTAAGTAGGTGATTTTTTTTTTCATGGGCATTAACAGCTAATTAAATTGCAATTATATTACAGTTTTATAAAAATAAGTTTCTGGTTAGTTAATTTATTGATATCTCTGCCTTTATTAAAAGTACTTTCATTATCTATTGAAGAAAGGATTCTTTTAAAAAAAAAGTTTTAACATCCTCTCTTAAATTTCAGCTATTATCAATAATTGCTGAAACTTAAATTTTTCAGCCTACGTATGCCTACTTTATTTTTCCCTGGCTTCAATCAATTATCTCTTTGATTACAAGATACCATTTTGTGTGATAATTAAATACTTAATTGCTTAAAACAGTAAATTATATGTTGTGGATATTTCTTCTATCAATTTTATTTTCAGTATCATGATTTCTTTATTAACGTGTGTTATGAAAGATTTAGAAAAAGAAAGTACAGATTGAGAAAGAAAAAAGGGAAAATAATTTTTAGAAAACACCCATAGCCCTATAGCTTTTCTTCCCACAGGTGACCATTGATGACATTTTGGCATATAGATGTCAAAAATTTTCCTCTTTTTTTTGTAAATGTGTAGACAGATCAGTCTGTCTATCTCTAAATATATGTCATTGTGTAGCTATTGACATAAACGTGTACTTGTGCTGTTATCTGTTGATGTATCTAAATATACATAGAAAAAATATTTATATTTAATACATTTTGTTACTTTTTTTCACTCAATGTTATCTACCATTTTCCTTGCTATAAATATATATCAAGTTGACAAATAGAGTGATCGAATATGGGTATGCCAGAATTTATTTCCTCCCTTCTCTAGGTTTGCTCTGATCATCTGAGGGCTCGTCCAGCCCTTTTGTAGGTTCTGTAGGTCCAGCAGCGAAGTTCTTAATTTCATGGTGCTTATGTTCTGGTCAACTGTTACTAGATCTTACCTCTTCCTCACAAGGACTGTGGAAATTCTTATTCTGATCTCCACTTCCTATTTTACATGCTGCTGTTTAATGTCCTTTTTTTTTTTTTTTAAGATTTTGTGTATTTACTTTTAGAGAGAAAGTGTCTACAGGGGGAGGAGTGGAGGCAGAGAATCTCAAGCAGACTCTGTGCTGAGCATGGAGCTCAATTTGGGGCTCGATCTCACCACCCTGAGATCACGACCTGAGTGAAACCAAGAGTGAAACACTTAACTGACTGAGCCACCCAGGCATCCCTAATTTAATTGTTTTTAAATCAACCATTAATTGGGTTATTTAAATCTTTGATGTACCAACATATTAAGCTATGACTTTGCTTATTTTTTTTTACTCCATTTCTTATTTTAAAATCCAATTCCCTTCTTCCTGTAGTGTATCTTTTAGTGATTTGTGCAGTGACGATAATGTCCTACTTATGGAGGACATTTTCTGATCCTTGTCTTTTGACTTCCTTCTTGACAGTTAAGGCCTAAAATTCTAAGTTGAGAATAATTTTTTTTCAGAACTTTAAAAAATATTCTGTTACCTTATGGCCCTCATTGTTGCTATAAACTTTTGGGTCATATTATTTTTCCTTCATGTTAATTGCAGGAACATTTGGTCTTTGGTCTTTGGCTGCTTTTGTGATTTTTTTGTTTCTGTGGTTGTGATGTTTTCTTCTAATGTATCTACCTGTACATTTTTTTTCTCCTGCTATTAAAATTTAACCTGCTTAGGACTCTGAGAACTTCTTGAATCTTTGGTTACATGTCTGTCTTCAATTTTGGAAAATTCCCCTCCATTTTTTCTTTAATTGATGCCTTTCTTCCATTTGCTCTAATTTCATCATTTAGAATTTTATCTGCTATATGTTGAACCTTCTCATGCTCTCTGTCTTTCAACCTCTATCTCATATTTTCAAACTCTCCATTTTTTGGTGCCGTAATTTAGGTAGTTATTTTAATAGTTTATTTATTATTGAATAATCTCTACACCCAACATGGGGCTCGAATGCACAACCCTAAGATCTAGATTTGCATGTTCTACTGACTGAGCCAGCCAGGTGCCCCTTACTTGACTTGTTGAATACATTTTCCACGTCACTAACTTGTTTTTCATAGAGGATAGTGATTAAGAAAGAAGTATCAAGATTCATATTATATAGGTTCAGATGTCAACTCTACCATTGGTTCATTAGCTGTGCTGCCTTGGGCAACTTATTTAATAATTTTGTGCTTTGGTGTTAAAATCTGTAAAGCAGTAATATTAATAGTACCTGTATTATAATATTGTTAGGACTAAATTAGTTAATATATTTAAAACACGATTTTAGAGTGCTTGACCCAGGGATGCCTGGGTGACTCAGTTGGTTAAGTGGGCAACTCTTGATTTTGTGTTAGTCATTGTTGCTGTCACCAAAATGACATAACATTGGTGTCTAATGTGATGCATAGTTAATTTATTCCCCCCCATAATTTATCGTAAAATTTTAATACAGACAACGAAATCGAATTGTACAATGATGTGCAAACCTAACACCAGGATTCTACGATTAATATTTTATTTTCTTTATCACATTATCTGTGCTTTATCCCCGGCTCTATAGTTCCCTCAGTCCACCTTATATTTACAACTCATTGCAGATGAGTTGTAATTGCAGGTGCCAGTAATCTTTACCTGTAAATATTTCAGTATAAATACTAATTTCATCAGTTTTGATTATTGTACCTCTAATTTCCCAAAGTTCTTTTTGGTTCTTGAAAAATCAGTTTATGTTGACTTACCTATCTCTCTTTATGATGACTCATCTCTTCATTATGGTTTTTATTTTTTATCTCAATTCTTTGAAAGAGATATTTTTTTTCTTTAAAGATTTTATTTATTTGACAGAGATCACAAGTAGGCAGAGAGGCAGGCAGAGAGAGAGGGGGAAGCAGGCTCCCCGCCGAGCAGAGAGCCTGATGCGGAGCTCGATCCCAGGACCCTGAGATCGTGACCTGAGCCCAAGGGAGAGGCTTAACCCACTGAGCCACCCAGGTGCCCCGAAAGAGACATTTTTAATAATCTCATCTAGACTGTTCTAATGCTAGTTCTTTTAAGGCTGGTTCTTCTGTTAAACTGAATCTGGTTTTTTGTGTATTCATTTTTAAATTTGAACTAGGTGTGTGTTCTCTGTAGGCATTCTGTGTGCCCTGGAGAAAGTGTGCATGCCTGTAGTGTGTTTCTCTTCTTTGCTTCTAGGTCTCCACAGGTTTTGTGGATGCTGGATTAATTTTGTGGTTGATAACTCAGTTGAGGATTTCCAGATCATGTGGCATGGGCTTAAGGTTTTGTTATCTCTGAAGGGACTTTTTTTTTCCCCTCTCCAAGGGCTTTCATCTTGCCTCTCTGAGCAGGTGGGTAGAATTTTTCTAGAGCTCTGTATTAGGCCGTGTAAGACTCAGAGAATCTCAGCTACATATCAGCATCTCAGTTCCAACTCACGGGCTTGCTCAGGGAGTATGAGAGGCAGGAGACAGAAATGTTGTGTTTCCGGGTGGCAGTTTGAACTCAGTCTCCAGATGTTTGAATCTGTCCCCAAATCCTATGTTAGGTTGTCATGACATTTGCTACTTTTCTGGCTTGGAGGTACACTGCCGGCATCAGGGACTATCACACACTCCCTCCCACCTCCTCCTCCTCCTCCTATCCCCTCTCTCCTTCCACCTCTCTCGTTTTTGCTATGGACTTTGCACATGGGTATATTTTTGCTTTGTGTGTGTTTTAATGAAGGAGTTGCCCATTTGGCTTAATCTAGTACATTGCAGAATGTCGTTTATTACTACTGCTTAATATTGGTGATTAGGTTGGTTTTTGATTTTTGGCTATCATTACTAGTACTGCAGCAAACAGCCGTGTATATACATACATACAGATTGTGTATATTTTTCTTTATTTTTTCAGGATAAACTTCCAGAAGTAAGATTGCTAGGTCAATGAGTGTACCTCTTTTAAGACTTGTGGAACATTTTGGAAATTTATCTTCCCATTCTCAGTATATGAGATATATCCACTCTCTCCCCTGTTGGCAACAATGGATTGTTTTTATTCTTACAGCTAAAGTTCTTCATATTCCAAGAGCTTCCACATATTCCACTAATTAACAGAATTTAGGGGTTTTTTTTTCTCCTTAAAGTTTTCCATTCTGTTCAAGAGTTATGTAATGCTTCCTTTTCATGTTGGATGAGAAGCAGACAACGAGGAAGGTTTATGAAGAAGGCATTTATCTGCTTAATTATGAAACACTTTTAGCACAAATTGAAATGTTTGACAGACCACCCAACAGATGCCTTCAGTACAGTGTTTTAATTTTGTAACTGATACTAATATGCATATTAGAGAATCTAACATTTGAATACTGTTGAAACCTCAGTGTGGTTCATGAGAAGTGTGTGCATCTAAGTTGAAACCCCTTTAGTGTGCTCTCTTCAAAAATGGATGTAACCATCTGCTGGAATTTGTTTTTAATTAAAATTACGCTAATACTGTGAGCAATTTTTAAAGTGAAACTTTAGTCCTTTAAAATCGCTCCATTTTAAATTGAGATCAGAGTTGGCTATAATTGATGATCTACCTGCCTAAGTAATTATTTTAAATTCTTTGTTTCCTTTTATGTAAGATAATGTTGGGATTAAAGGCAAAGATACTGCATTTTGGATGTATATTCCTACTATCAATCTAATAAATTCAGTCATTCAGATTTGAGGGATCTTTGGCAAAAGTACTTTGTTCTGGAGGCTTGGGATCTGGTAAGAAGGATTTTCTACTCTTTCTTTACTTTTAATCTGTGTGAAAATCATCAAAAAAGAGATGGGAACATTTTGGACTTGAAAAGCTTAGTTGCTACCGTGCTGGGACATGACCCAGAGCACTCCCAGTAATTCAAGATAAGCAATATAAAATCATTCATCATCCCTCCCCAGGATGAAGAAATACATATAAGAAAAAGACTCTAATTTTGCTTCTTAGGGCCAGTGTTTGGCCTCACTTTTAGTCATTGAGAGATTCTTTCAAAACCAGTTGGATCCAATGTTGATAGTATTCCTTATCCCAACTTTATTGCATGAGTAGGAAAGCCTATGAAGCCTGAAGCTACCCAGTGTATACTGAACACACAATTTATTCTTCTTGCCTCTCTAGAAAAGCATGATCTGATAACCTCTTTTTTTTGTAACGTAGCAGGAACCCATATTGGTGGAGCACATACTCTTTACCTCCCCTCTCATCTATTAAAAGAAAAATTTCCAGGGAGGGAGACAAACCATAAGTGACTCTTAATCTCACAAAACAAACTGAGGGTTGATGGGGGGAGGGGGTTGGGAGAGGGGGGTGGGGTTATGGATATTGGGGAGGGTGTGTGCTATGGTGAGTGCTGTGAAGTATGTAAACCTGGCGATTCGCAGACCTGTACCCCTGGGGATAAAAATACATGTTTATAAAGCTGTAAAAAAAAAAAAAAAAGAAAAAAGAAAGGATGAATACCCAAGTTTTGTAGCAACATGGACGGGACTGGAAGAGATTATGCTGAGTGAAATAAGTCAAGCAGAGAGAGTCAATTATCATATGGTTTCACTTATTTGTGGAGCATAACAAATAGCATGGAGGACAAGGGGAGATGGAGAGGAGAAGGGAGTTGAGGGAAATTGGAAGGGGAGGTGAACCATGAGAGACTATGGACTCTGAAAAACGATCTGAGAATTTTGAAGGGGTGGGGGGTGGGAGGTTGGGGGCACCAGGTGGTGGGTATTGTAGAGGGCACGGATTGCATGGAGCACTGGGTGTGGTGCAAAAATAATGAATACTGTTATGCTGAAAAAATAAAAAATTAAAAAAAAAATTTCCATAATTTACCAATTTAGCAGGCTTTTACTGAGTGATTCATGAATCAGGCATCATCTAGTCTAACAGAGGCACCAAAATGCTGATAAAGCAAGGGATTTTTATAGTCCAAGTGAGCAGGCACAAGGAAATTATACTGGGCATCTGCTGATTGGTAAAATCAGGTTTCCCTTCCTCAAATGGAGCAAAGGGACATCTTGGAGCTGCGGCAGGTCTCTTGTATGGAGCAGGCAGGTGCTGGCTGCTTGCCCTAGGCCTGCCTTTCTGGGGAAGCTGAGCCTAGAAATTAAGTTCTGGTTTGCTGACCCAGGACGAGGCCTGAGTGACTTCATCTTGGGTTTCATCTGGTTACTTTCACGCAGCCAGAATTTTACTGAATAACCAGCAAGCCATAAAAAAAAAATCGTATCCTATCTGGATACACTAAACCAGTTACTTTGAGGAATGCCTAGAAGTGGACAGCAGATGAGATTGGTTATTGAGAGCGGAGAAAACCTGAGGTGAAACAAGAGGCTATTATAACAGGAAGCCTGTTTGATCCAATGAAGTTGGAACTTGTCATTGGAAATGACAAACTCAGATTCAATAACTAAAAGATAAGTGGGGTCCAGGGCAGCGTTAAGGAGTAAGAAGAGACAGACAGTTGGAACCACTTCTGCCTTCTGTATATCCCAAGAGATTGTCAGTGGGTGTGTTTGCTCCCAGGAAGAAATCCTGAGAAGTGCTTCATAAATACTGTGAGATGTCTGTCAAGGACTTTTGCTATGACTACATCTTGACCCTAGATTTCTAGTTGGGCAACTTTTTCTTTGAAGGATGGGATAGAAATACTTTAATTTCTTTGGGCTGTATAGTTTCTTTCACATCTGCTCATTTCTGCTGTTGCAGTAGGGAAGAAGCCATAGGCAATTTTTAAATGAAGAGCCATGGCAAGGTTCCAATAAAACTTTATTTATAAAAACCAGTAGGGATCCAGATTTGATCTGGTGGCCTGTGGTTTGCCAATCCCTGTTCTAGAAAAAGCAGCAGAACAGATCCTGAGGTAACTCAAGAACTCCACAGTGACATATGTAAGAGAAGATTTATTGCCCATATATGCCATGTGGGTCCAGTCTGAGCCATAAATCCAAGAACTGTTTCCTTAAACAGACCATAACAGCAAAATTTTTAAAAGATTTTATTTATTGGTCAGAGAGAAAGCGCCCAAGCAGGGGGAGGAGGAGGCAGGGGGAGAAGCTGACTCTCTGCTGAGTAGGGAGCCCAGGATCCAGGTATCATGGCCTGAGCCCAAGGCAGATGCTTGACTGACTGAGCCACCCAGGGATCCACATAACAACAAATTTTTGTAGTTAAGAGGAGAAAGAAAAAGAAAGTCGAGTTTGGGGAGAGAGGGAAAAAGATCACGAAAGGAACCGTAACTTCCTATGAGAAGAGATTTTAAAAAGATCATGTAATACTATGTGTGACTTAATGTTTAGCATAAAAATTTAAAATAAAATTTAAAATAAATGAATAATTTTCCATGAACATTGTTTCTGAGGTAGATTCAAAATGAGGTAGAAATTTGAGTAGACCCGTAACCACAAAATAATTGAAATGGTAATCAAGGCAGTTGAGTTGGCCAATCTCATGAATTTTCCTCTTTTTTGGTCTGGATTTTTCACTTCACACTGTTGGGTGACCATCTTCTGTGGGTCTCAAGTTTTGTACATTTTTTGAGCAGAGGAACTTAATGCCTTTGTTCTAGACTATCTTCCAAAAATGTTTATTATATAAACATGTTTATTATATAATATTATATATATATAATATATGATATATAATAATGTTTATTATATAAACATCTTTGGAAGATAGTCTCTCTCACGTTTCTCTCCAGGGCAAAGGGTAGATTGGCTTACTGTCCAGTATAATAAAGAAAAAAATCTCCTTCCAGGGCTAAGTTCAGACATGGTTTTGCTTTAGAAAAGATTTGGGTTCCCTAAATTCAAGATTCTTGTCCTGTAACATACCTCACTACATATACAAGCATTATGTAGCTCTTTTGGGTTATCCCTTAAAAGTTGGGCATCGGGGATCGGTGCAAATGCTGATATGTACATACTACTCAGTGCTATTGGTGTGACTAACGACCTGTGCTTTATCTGTGACCCAGAGGCTCCATGTCTTCTGCCAGGATCCCTTAATCTGAGCCACGCTGACTTGAGCATACAAGGAGAGTAAAATCTCATACTGTTCTCATTTCTTAACAAGTGTGTTATTGCATGTGTTAGAAGTTCATTCTTTTTTGTTGCTTAGCATTCCATTGTGTAACCATAGCACACTTTGTGTATCCATTCTGTTGACTGATATTGGGGTTTCCAATTTGAGGCTACTGTTTCTAAAGCTGCTTGAAACATTTCTTGTCCAAGTCTTTTGATAGACATAGATTTTCCTTTCTCCTGCATAAAATATCTAAAAGTGAAATTGCCAAATCATAGGGAAGGTATATGTTTACTCATTTAAAAAAACTGCCAGACAGATCTCCATTGTTACATTCCCATTAACAAGGTGACACAATTCTAGTTGCTTCATATACTGGCCAGTATTGAGTGTCATCAGTCTGTACAATTGCAGAAATTCTAGTGGGTGTGACATAGTAGTAGCTCGTTGTGGTTTTAATTGGCTTATCTCTAATGTCTAGAGATGTTGAGTAACTTTTCACATGTTTATTGGCATTCGTGTATCTTTTATTGTGAAGAATCTGTTCAAAAAACTTGCCCAGTTTTTTTGTTTGTTTTTAATTGGGATGTTTGCCTTTTTATTGTTGGTTAGAGGATTTCTTTATTTGGTAGCAGTTCCTTTGAAGGAAATGAACAGACTGCTCATTTTATTAATGGTATGTTTTGTGAGTGAAATGTTTTCATTTTGATGTGTAGTGTATCAAATTTTTCTTCTTTGATAATTATTGTGTCAGGCATAAGAAATTCTTACTGTCTCAATGTCATGAAATGATTCTCCTGTTTCCTTCTAGGAGCTTTATAGTTCTGGGTTTTTCATTTAGATCTGTTATTCATACATAATTTTTTTTTTTTTGCTTTTCCATTGTATTAACTTGGCACCTTGATTAAAGTCATATAGAGAGAGATCTATTGCCAGACTCTCCTGTTGTATTCATCTCTTTATGTATTTTCATGCAAAATCCACACTGTATTAATTATGATAGCTTTTATAGTAAGCTTTGAAATCAGGTTAAATATAGCCTCCAACTTAGTTCTATTTTTAAATTTTTTTCCACAATTGTTTGGGCCATTCTAGGTTCTGTTCATATCTACATAAGTTATCATACTGTTTATTTTTAGAAGCCTAATCTTTTAGCCTAATTAATTTTAACTAGGATGATGTCAAATATGAATAAGAATGTTGGGAGGGTGGATATCTTAACCATGATGCATCTTATCTAAGAACATGGTGTATATCTTGACATAGGTTGTGTTTAATTCCTCTCAAAATATTTTCCTGTTGTTTTCAATGTCAGGGTCTTCCACATTTCTTGTTAGACATAATTTTAAATAGTTAATATATTTTGATGCTTGCAAATTTGTTTCCCGATTTTTGTGGCTGGCATATAAAATAGATTTTTTAATCTTAGGACTTTGCCAAATTTGTCTTAGGACTTTGCCAAACTTTGCTTAATAGTTTTAGTAAGTGTTTTTATAGTTTCAAAGGCTTGCTGTGTCCATGAACATGTCCATCTGTCAATAATGACAGTTTTACTTCTGGTCTCCCATTCTTCTTTGCCCTTTATTCCCTCTTCCTGAATTTCTCACTCAGCTAGAACCTCCAGCGCCATGTTGAATGGAAGTAGTTAGAGCAGACATGCCCGCTTATTTCTAGTCTCAGGGAAGAATAATTTAAATTTTCACCATTAAGTATGATTGTTGCTACAGATTTTTGGAGATGCCCTTCCCTTTCTGAATTTGAGGGAGAGCCCTTCCATTGCTAAATACTGAGAGTTTTTAATCTTGAGGAGACATTGAACTTCTTCAAATCTGTTAAGATTTTTCATGTGTCTGCCTCTTTTATTCTGTTACTGTGGTGAATTTTTGAATGCTAAGCCAACTTTGCATTCCTGAAATAAATGCCACTTGGTTAATGATGTATTATCATTTATATATGTATATATGTATTTTTGCTGGGTTTCATTTGCAAAGATTCTGTCCAGGAATTCTCTATATATGTTCACAAGGAACTTTTATCTGTAGTTTCCTTATAATATCCCCGCCAGTTTGGGCATCAGCATTATGCTCTTTAAAAGGAATTGGAAAATACTGTATTCTCATGTATTTTGTGGAAGCGTTTACAATAGAAATCACTGGAGATACCATCTGGGCCTGGAGTTTTCTTTTGGATCATTTTGTTAATTATAAATCAATTTCTTTTATATGTATATATGATGTTCTGTAGCTTTTTCTTTTTCTTTTTTTTCTTGCATCACTTATGAAAATGTGTGTTTTTCAAGGTACTTATCCATTTCATCGAAGTCAGGGCCTGGCACATTACAGCCCTCTGGCCACATCTGGCCCAGTGCCTATGTCTTTTGCTTCAACACTGCCATAGCTACATGGAGTCATTTCAGTGGGGACTTTGTAGACCTCAGTGCCTCAGATGTTGACCATCTGGACCTTTACAGGACCTTGACTTTCAGCCTTGATCTAAGTTTTCAAATGTATTGATGTGAATTGATCTTTGGTCCTTAACATTATCCTTAGCACACCTGGAGGATCTCATACCTAGTGTGGGTGGTTTGTGTTCTTACTCTCTCACTCTCTCTCTTTGAAATCAGGCTTTCTCTGTGTTTATCCTTTTTACTTACATTTTCATAGAACTGATCTTTGACCTTGCTGATTTCTGTCTCTTGTTTGATATTTCATGGATTTCCGCTTTATCTTGATTACTTCCGACTACTTCAATTTCCTCCTCTTTTTTTTTTTTTTTGTTAAGATTTTATTTATTTATTTGACAGACAGAGATCACAAGTAGGCAGAGAGGAAGGCAGAGAGAGAGAGGAGGAAGCAGGCTCTCTGCTGAGCAGAGAGCCTGATGAAGGGCTCGATCCCAGGGCCCTGGGATCATGACCTGAGCTGAAGGCAGCGGCTCAACCGACTGAGCCACCCAGGCGCCCCCAATTTCCTCCTCTTTTTCAGGTTTCTTAAGGTGGCAGCATACTGATTTTATACCCTTTTTCTTTTCTAATACAAGCATTTAAAGGAAACATTATAACTTGAGGAATATCCACTAGAAACCTGCAGAGAAAATCATGCTTAATGGTGAAACTTTGGAATCCTTTCTATTAGTGTCAAGAATGAGGTAATGAGGCGCACTGTCGCTGACATTCATTGCTCAGTACTGTGCTGGGTTTAGCAGTATGATTAATGGAGAAGTAGGAAATGCACAGCGGAAAGGAAGGCCATAGCACGTGCCCTGATGGTGTCAAGAGAAGGTGGGACCTGGTTTCTTTGCCACTTTGCTTTGTTCCAGCTGAAAAGAAAATCCATTGCTCCTGATACTGCTGAAGCGGAAACATGGGTGGTTTTCAAGATTCGAGATCCTTGTTGGTATTGTCCTAAAACAAATGGAACATGACTTCCTTGTCATGTCCAGTTGGGGAGGGATAGAGGGTTCTGGTAGCTGACCCCTAAGCGCTATACTCGTTACTTTGCGGTGCTCACTCAGGTTTGTGAGCTCAGATCTTAACATTTCAACAGAGGGCCCCTTCCAGCTTCTTGGCCACTGTGGCTCAGGTGTGCCTCAGTTGGGAAAGGCCTTGCCTGATGCTGGTGAAATTGCACACTTCTGCTGCAAAGATGATGATGTTCTGCATTGTCTTATTGACATAGTTCTTTAGGTTCACATATATGGTCTCTTCCTGCCGCCCCACGACAGGAGCTGGGTGGGTCAGGACAGAACTGAGAATCAGCCACCACCATGGATCAAGAACCAGCCCTTTTCTCTGACCTTGAATCTGATGCCCTGTGCTTGATATCTTACTTTGTGGTGAGCTTACCATCATCCCACCAAGCAAATGGCCCTCTTTTTGGACCTTAGACATCTCTAACATATAAACATATTATTTGTTTAAGACGTGTCTTAGACGTCTCTAACATATAAACCTCAGTGGTGGTCATGAGTCATGTGGCTCTTTTGGAAAGTGTTTCCATTTTTATCCAAACAAGAGAATTAATGGGTAGTGGATACCTAGTTATTTCCGTTCGTTGCCAGAATCATGCCAGAATCAGCATGATCTGGTAGTGGATAATAGGTTGTCTACTTGGGAAAGTTTTATGTTTATAAAATATGCAATAAAATCCTAGATTCAGGTCCTAAATCCTGGTCCCACTGTTTAGAACTGTGTGATCTTGAGCAGGTTTTCTTATATAAAATTGGATTCATGGTGGTACCTTCCCCATAGGGTTATTGTGATGATTAACTTAGACTTACATACATATATTCTTTATGAATGCACGTACATATGGACACACACACAATGCTTATTAGATAGTAAGAGTTCATTAAATAGCAGCTCTTATTATCTGTTGATGCCATCAGAGAGAACTAGATCAGCCATGACAAGCTAGTGTTCATCCCTTCGCACTACCTACTGTCTTGTTCGAACACAAGCAGAGCCTCTGACTGTTGTGAGCCCTTTCTCCACCTGTGCTCAGGTCTCTTCTGAAAGGGACTCTCAGGATTCCCTGGCTGCCTTTTCTCCTGTGTCTTCCGAGTCTCATTTTTGCTCCTCGCTGTGCTCATTTAAACATTCCCAAGTTTCTCATTGCTTACAAACAAAACAACCGGCGATGTCACATCTCCCATTTCCTGCTCTCACCCTGTAACTTTTATTATAATGAAACTGTTTGAGCTAAATATCGACACTTGACTTTTATCTTCTCTTTCTCATTCCTCTCCATGACCCAGTTCCACCACTTGACTGAGTCTCTCTCTGTGTTGTTAGAAACGCTTCCTCCTCCTTTCATACTCTCTTCCCTTATTTCATGTCTGTTTGAAATCTTTATCATCAGTGTCTTGGGCTCTTCACTTGCCTTTCCTTGCTCCTCTTTGTCCTCCTCGTCTGTTCTGGCTCTGACTTCAGTGCCTTTGTCCTCTCACCATACGGACATCCCTGCTAATCGCGTCTGCTTTTACGGCTCTTTCCTTCCTTTTGTAAGATGCTCACGATGATGACCTCTAGCTCAGACCTCTCTTCTTAAGCATGTGTCCTGGGCTTTTCCACTGGACATCTGACAGGCACCTCCAACCTAGAATGTGGGAAATCTAATCACTCTTCTCAAACCTGCTTCTCCAGTGTTCCCAAGGTCAGAAAGAAACACCCAATGTCCTTCACTTGTTGCTCACCTAGTAGCCTGTTTGACTGCTCTTTTACCCGCTGTCCAGTCAGCCACCACGTCTCTTCAGTTACCCTAAATATACCTGTTCTCGTGATTTCCTCCACTGCTTTGTTAATAACCTGGTCCCAGGCACCCTTCTTCCTTACCTGGACCATGAGAGCTTTCTGCTGTCAGGTCGTCTTCTCTAGTCTGGTTTCCCCTCCAATTCATCATCACACAGGCAGAGAAATCTTTTAAAAACACATCTAATTACTCACACTTTTTAAAACTCTTCAGCAACATCTCATTGCTGTTGAAGTTCAGAGTCCTCAGTAAGCTGGCCAAGCCCTACGTGGTTGCGCCCTTCGGTCTCCGGTCTCCAGTATCTTTGAGCATGTGGTCCACCTGGCCCCAGCCCTCTCCCGGGCGAGATGTGTGTCAGTTCTCTGACAGGGTCACCCGGCTACCTTCTGGCTGTGTGTACTGGCTGCCTCGGGTGGCTTCCACCCCGCCTCCGTAAGGGGCCATCCTCTGAGTTTTTTACGACCTAAATGATACTCATCCTGTATGTCTTAGCATAAATACCCCTTTCTCCAAAATGTCTTTCCAAGCCCTCGATGAGGCCAGGCCCTTTTTCTGTGTGTGATCATGGCACTTTCTTCTTACTCTAGCAGAAGGATTCTGCATTCTGCATTCTGCTTTGACCTGTAATCTCTGGAAACCGTCATCACATTTGCGTTACCCTATGACTGAGAGAATAAAATACTGATGCGGTGTGGTTTGTTGCTGCCCACCCTTCCTCCCTTCCTTCCTTCCTTCCTTCCTTCCTTCCTTCCTCCCTTCCTATGATGTGCGTGTAATGAGATCATACCTAAGACAGGTAAGGGCCTTGTTCCTTTAGAGCTTAGAATCAGGTGGAGGAGGCAAGTTGTAAACAAGGAAATAAGTAAGTGAATGATAGGCTACTAGGAAGTACCATGAGGAAAATAAAATAGGAGCCTGTAGAATAATTGGGTGGGGGGTAATACAAAATGGGTTGGCCAGAGGAGGCCAATCTGAGGAGGTAATTTTGAACTAAGACATGAATGATGAGGGCAAGCCAGCCGTGTAAAGAACAGAGAGGAAATGCCTCCAGGAAGATGAAACCATTTCTCTGGCCCTGAAATAGCCATGATGGAAGAACATCAAGGCCAGTACAGGTGGAGTGATGGGAGGTAGGAAGCAGGCATCGGAGGTCTTGGGGGGCTTTGTGCTCATGAAGAGGAGTTTGGATTGTATTCGAAGGTAGGCTTCTTTCTGTCTCAGGATCTATGCTGTGCCAAAGGCGAGGTGTACAAGGAAAACAGCCCCTTGGGTTTCAAGGTGGGGCGAGGCTGTTGACTTGAGGCAGACATCCATGATCCTCTCAGAACATCACGTAACACTGCTTTGATCAAGGGTAAGAATGAGTGCCAACTGCATTAGAGGGTATTTGTTTTTTAAAGCTGCTCAGCTGTGTTTCGTATGTCACAGGCCACAAACGTGTATGCATTGGTAGTATGACCAGACAGTGATCATGCCTAATGCTGCTGCCCCAGTGATAGACATTTTATAACTGTCTTGTTGTGAGTATGGAATTTTATTGCCTACAGGAGAGCATTGCCAGGAATGTGGAATCCTGAGATACAACATCAGATCCCCAGCATAGGAAGCTGAGCAGATGATGTTGATGAGTTATATTTTTAATTCTCTTCCTCTTGACTATAGGTCAGTGACAAGTGAATCAATAATGGAGAAATCACAGGGTGAAGGAGCCTCAGACAAGACAATGCATGCAAAAGCACTTGGAATTATAAATGTTCTTACAAGGCATAAGATACTATTACTGCCGCTATAACCCACTCTTGTTAAGCAAATGCCAGAACTGGTGTAAGATTTGAGACTGGAAAGCCTGTATATCTTGACCCAGATGAGAAAACAGCCAATGCGAAAACACCTCTTTTCTAACCAACATGTGTATGAACTTTGGTGCTAAACTTGGATGCACATAAGCTCATAATGTACATTCATTAGTGTATGCAGCAAACACCGAGGACTTGCTGTTTGACAGCTAGCTCCTTAGGAGGCTCTGGGGATGAAGTAGTGTCCTAGACAGACACAGATGTGCCTTCATGGAACCTAAAACCTCAGGAACACCGAATGTGGCATATGTGAAACAGTGATCACCTCTGTTGCTGTATCATGTGGCTTAATTTTATGGACGTAAAGTTTTAAAAGCAGATAAGGGTGTTGTATATTTTGAAGGTCTAAAGTCCATGCTTTTCATTCCTCTGAACTAACCTTCCATTGTATGTAAGTCTGTACGGAATGCCTCTTGGACAGTGGGTTTCTCTACCTCAAAGGTGATGGGACCAGTAAGAGCTCGGGCTCGGAAGGCAGACCATCTGCCTTTGAATGGCCCCTTTCCTGCTAATACGCTTGTGACTCAGTTTCCTCATCTGCAAAGTTAGGATAGTGATTGGGTTTGTGCAGATTGAATGGAGAGACACAGACAACCTGGTTAGTGCCCGGCACCTTGCGTATTCTAGTGTAATGTGAGCCGTGCGTGTTATGGTTACTATGTTTCTGCCTGCCTTCCGCCTCCTTACTGGAGTTACAGCAGTTTCTCTGGGTCACCTGCCCCGAAGGCTCAGGGGAGTCTGCAGTGCTGGCCGTTCTCTGGGATGCCATAATAGTGCTGTGGGGAGCATAGTTTTGACAATAGGCCACTAAGGTTTGAGAGTCTCTGCTAATGTGTCATATTCACTCATTACCAATTCTCTCAGGAGCTAACAGTTTGCAAAGGACTGTCCTTTGCAGAGTAAAAAAAGAGAAAAGGCAGTATTGTTTTACTCTGTGTTATCCTGAAATGGCAGAATTGTGGGGTGTGGGAGGGGGAGGGCATGGGGTGGCTAAGAAGCCTTGAATAAAGCAGGCACGCTTTCAATAAATAACCATGCTAACAAAATGACCACCTATGGGAGCATCTTAAAAGCTTTCTGGCTATTAATAGTTAGAAATATTTTGTATCAGATTTAGTTTATACATACATATATGTATACATACTCAACAGTCTGAAACCGAACTCTTCACAAAACAATACATATTCTTCTGTATGCAACATTTTCTATTCCCTGTCATTCTATTTAGTTCCCTTGCATTCTGTGAAAAGAGACTGGTAGTTTGGGAAAATACTGATATAAGAAATCAATGGACCTAAGAATAGGGATATGACTAAGAAAAATTAGTGCAATAGTCTATAACTATACATTGTAAATATTTTCCTGCTAACCTGGCTGCTCTACAAAAAACAAAACAAAACAGAAAAACCCTAAATAATGGGGCACCTGGTTGGCTCAGTTGGTTAAACATCCAATGCTTGGTTTCAGCTCTGCTCCAGCCCCACATCAGGGTCCAAGCCCAGCGAGGGTGTGCTTAAGGATTCTCTCACTCCCCCTCTCTGCCTATCTCGGTTTCTCTCTCTCTTTCTCTCTCTCTCATGAATAAGTAAATCCTAAAAAACAAAACAAAAAAGAACAACAAATAACAAAAAACAAACAAAAAGACGGCTTGATACTTAGTTCCTAAGGTACTTTTATGGAGGTTAGCTCAATCTGACCTTTTAAAATTTATCATTTTTTTTTCCATGCCAGCAAAGTTGTGGACTCATTGTCTTGAGGATGGAGAGTCAGTTCACTGCAGCCCGCAAACCTTGCTGGTAGCCGCCAGCTTTGTCATTATTCGGGCACTTGCTTGTCTTCCTGAGACTCAGTTCAAGGGGGTGTGGGTGGAAGCTATAATATTTATTGTCAATTAATTAATGAAATGTAATTAATTTAATATCATACCTTCCTTTCTCTCCAACCCCCAGGTTGTTCGAGGGCTAGCTGAAATACATATTTGAAATGGTTTTGTAAGCTAGAGGGCTCTTCACAAATAAGAAGACTGTTGGTCTGTAAGACTCAATATTTGTAATCTTTATCTTTTTACACAATTTCTTCTAGATTTCTCAGTTGAATACCCTCATTGCACTTTTGCTGGGAGAACTCCTACCTGGAGACAGGCAGAAGATCATGACAATTTGTACCATCGATGTCCATGCCCGAGATGTGGTGGCCAAACTTATTTCTCAGAAGGCAAGTTCTTCTTAGAAATTCTATGTCTTTTTTTGTTGTTTCCTAAAAGTGGTTTTTATTATCAAGAGTACTTCTGGGGGCACCTGGGTGGCTCAGTGGGTTAAGCCGCTGCTTTTGGCTCAGGTCATGATCCCAGGTCCTGGGTTCGAGCCCCACATCGGGCTTTCTGCTCAACAGGGAGCCTGCTTCCTCCTCTCTCTCTCCCTGCCTCTCTGCCTACTTGTGATTTCTCTCTGTCAAATAAATAAATAAAATCTTTAAAAAAAAAAAAAGAGTACTTCTGAGGAGTACTTTTTTTTTTAATGTTTTGTATTTTTAATTAGTGAAGTTAGTTATGGTTACTAAGAGTGACTTTGATTTCAGTTAGCTGATTATCTTCATGAGAGTTAGCCCAAGTGGTATCCCACAAAGTGTCTCCAAGTCAGAAACTTCTAATACATATCATCCAAATAATTAACACAGGATAGGAGAACCTCGTGAAGTCACCATGTTCATTTCCCCATCTTCAGGCTTTTCTGCATGCTCTTGGTCCTTTGGCCTGGGATTATCACCTGTGTGGCTTTCTAGCTATACTGGCCACACTTGTCTTTTCTTTTTAAGGCTAAATGACAGAGTTTAGAGAAGTCATATTCTAATCCTTTCAAGGCATTAATATCCTTCTTATCTCTTTACGAAACTTTGTATCTCTTAAATACTGGCGATGTTTAATGGGAAAGGAGAATTTCCTCAGCTTTTTTCTAAAATATGTTCCTACTTAGAAATGTCACAAGTGTGTTTGTCTCCTAAACAATGTTGGTTATCATGCTTATCAGCTACTTTCTCCTCACCCCTTTCGTTATCTCAGGGGGGCAGGGCTCTAAAGCAAGACCGGTCCTTTCTCAATTTGAATGCATGTATGTGTCTTGAGATGCTTCTTGGTGTTTTGGTAGTTCTTTTTCAATTTATTAAAATCAAATGAATTTTCATTCTCTCCAGAAGGTGCAAGCAGTGCTTTATGGTGTAAGCCATAAATGGAAAAAGCAATTCTTTATCCAAATTCTGGACCTTTAGTGAATGATGTTGTTTAACCGCTAATCCTAAACTGATCCTTGCAAAATGCCCCTTACTGTGTATTCTCATTTTGATAATGAACCATTGATAACTACTCTTTGAATATGTATGATCTTGTACCTTCTTACATATTATGTTTTATCAGTGGTGATTACTTGAAGTAGGGTAAGTTATGATTTAAAACATGTCCTTTGTACTCAAAGAGGTAAATTACGACTTTGCCTAATTTCTGATAATTTAATATGCACAAGTGTGCAGTGTTGACATTTATGTAGATGTCAGAATGTTAGTAGATAATAACTTTGGTAACTTAAATGGTCCCCGAGAAATCATAGGATCACAAATGTACAAGACTGGAATAATTTTTTCAAAATGGAAAAAGAATGGATAGGCTTGAGTAAGATAAAGAATAGCAATGAAAAAAAAAAAAAACCCTGTAATTTGATTGAATGAAAAATGAAGTGGGAAATCACTGTCCTAAAAGTAAAACTGGTTTTAGAATGGACTTTGTTGAAAGTACAGTTTGCATCTCTGACACATGGAAATTACAGGTTATGTGTTTGACTGCAGAGTGTGTTTTTCCATCTGATTTCAGTGATATGAGTATAAAGTTAGAAAAGTGATCAGATCCTCTAGGCTGATTCATAAAAGGGGGAAAAAACTTACTTGAATAAACTGATGTTGTTTTACAGGAAAAGCCTTCTTAAAATGGAGACTTTTATGACACGTATTTCTGATTAAGTACTGACCCATCTCTTTGCAATTGCAACTTGTAGGAGCAAAGAAGAGATGGCCCTTTTATGAGAGTTTTAGAAATGTGAAACAGCAGGATTGATTTGATTAATAAAGTTTGTTGCTTCAAAATTATCAGTGTCTTGTGTGTAACAATCATGTGATGTTTTCAGGTGGTCAGTCCCCAAGCCTTTGCTTGGCTGTCTCAGCTTCGTCATCAGTGGGAGGACGTCCAGAAGCACTGTTTTGTTCATATTTGTGATGCCCAGTTCCAGTACTTCTATGAATATTTAGGAAATGGTCCTCGGCTAGTGATCACTCCTCTAACTGACAGGTAAGTGTGACAAGTTGGAGTCAGATGGGAGAAAGTGAGCCAGAAAAGTCCCCGAGTGTGGGTAAAGCTGTGTGACATGCCACAGAACGGAGTAAGAGAAAATGCTGAACGAACTTGGAAGGTGTGAAAGCCGTGTGTAAGTGGACTAATGAAGAGACATAGTAGATGTTGACTTCAGTTAGAGATAAGGTCAAGAGGACCAAATGAGAGAAGCAGAAGTATAGGCAATATGCAATCATGACAATATGCAAATCATGAAATCACGAGCAGATTAATATGGTGGAAGACAGGGCTCGTGATCTCCGCGTCCATTCTCTCTGATTTTCTATGGCTAACATCTTCAGACCAGGATCTGTAGCCATTCCCTACCCCTGTGTCCCTTTATCAAAAGTGTAAACATAGGAATTGCCTACGTGCAGATACATTTTTGAAGGGATACCTACAGTGAAAGGAAGAAAAGACTGAGAACATAGATCCTTTAAATGATTTAACAAACACTTAGGAAGCATGGTGCTGAGTACTCCTCCAGACTTAAACACACAGGGTTCCTGGTCTCACACAAAGCACGTTCTAGTTGACTGTGGCATGTGAGTGGCTGGGAATGAAGAGGAATAATAAGTAAGTTAACAAAGTTATTTTGGTAGTATATGCTATGACAAAAATAAAACAGGTTGATATGTTACAGAGTATCCTGGATGGAGAGTCTGCTGTAGATTGTGCGAGTTAGGACCCAAATGATACCGAGGAAGCTATGCAGGCATCCTGGGGCAGAAAGTGACAGGCAGAGACAAGTGCAGAGTTGCTAAAACAGGGAGGGGTTTGGCCAATTCAAGAGGAAGATATAGAGCCAGTGTGATTCAAGTATGTCAAGGGACGGGGTTACCATTATTAGAAGTTCATTGCCACTTGACTCTATATACACATGGTCGGAATGCTGTAGAAGCAAGGATATGTCACATTAGTAAGGAATTCCCTATCAGTGTTCCAACCTCTGCTGGATTACTTGGTGTGTGTGTGTGTGTGTGTGTGTGTGTGTGTGTGTGTGTGTAAGGGACGTGCATTAATTTGTTGGCATTCCTGAAAGAAAGAACATCTCAAAATCACAGGAGTGTTCCCAATTATGTGGTATCATCATACCATACAATTTATCTGGGAATGAAAGCGTAGACTTTCATAGACACTACAGAAAGTGTAACTTTAGATAAGTTAGTAAAGCTGGCTTGTATTGATGATCTTGGGACATCTGTGAAATTCTCCCACTACCTTTGTGATTGTTCTTGCTTGTATTAATCTTGTGAGTTCATCACCAATAAATTGCAATTCTATTTTTTTTTTTTTTTTTAAGATTTGAGAGAGAGCATGTGTGTGTGCGTGAATGGGAGCACAAGGGGAGGGTCAGGGAGAGGGAGAAAGAGAATCCTTAGTGTATTCCCTGCAGAGGGCAAGACGAGATGCGAGGCTCCATCCCATGACCCTGGGATCGTTACCTGAGTGGAAACCAAGAGTCGGACGCTTAACCAACTGAGCCACCCAGGCGCCCCTGTAATTCTGTTTCTCCAATTCAGTTCTCTTTAACTTGTCCCTAACTGAAATTCCATGTTCCCTATCTTAATTGGTTAATTTATGCACGTTTTTCAGTGTGAGAAATTAAAACTTGGACCTTGACAAAATCACTTGAGAATCGTCCAGACTGCAAATATTAAGAGTCTGCTGCAGATGCGCCATGATCAGTAAAGCCGAGAAGAAGGAAGGTCCGGGGTGTAGGAGGAAAAGGGAGGAGACACTTGAAAGGGGGCCAGTATGTGGGACCAATAGCTTATTGGCTTTTTAATCTAAACAAACAAACAAACAAACAAACAAAAATCACCGTGTGCTTTATTTGCAAGTTGAAAGGAAGCTGAATATTCCTTTAGATGGAGTGAGCAGCGCTGCAGGGGACATTCACTTTGCATGCATTTCTTTTCCATTTCACTTTTTTGGGTTTACCAGTTGTTTACCTTAACGAAGCAATGCCTTTTAGACACTCTCGTTACATCTCATTTGGTGTTGACCTTCCCTTTGTGTGGTAGGCGGGCTGCTTCCCTGTGTGGACAGGTTGAGAGACACAGGTCAGCAGCGTGTAACTGAGAGAGTTACCTGCGGGAGCGCCGGCGGGGACGGGTTAGGAGCAGAAGGCTAAGCTGTCACCCAGAGACCCAAAATAGAATGGCTGCCGTTACACAGATGCTGGTGTGTCCCTTGTGTCACAGTCTAGAGGCGAGCTGTTCCGCCGTATAGCCCAGCACGTGGCCGGCATGCCAGATGTGACTTCCACCTTTGTGTCAGCCAGGGAACAAGGGTAAAGCATCTAGAAGGGGGTGCTGTGGGATTTATACATGGCATTTCAATGCATAGTATGTTGGTTGGAGCTTGGCCACTGAGCAGTTCCTGCCTGGAAGGTGGTGGGAAAGGTTGTCTGTGTCCACATGTCCAGCCAAAAGTTGAACCATGAGAAAAGATGATGGGGGGAATAGTCCACCCTATAAAAAAATACTATAATTCCTACTTTAGGGGTCGGTCTTTCCATTCCATATGCATTGAAAGATGCAATTAAACATGTGCCAGCTGTAAAATCTAGAAACACTTTACATTTTCCTAAGGAACTGCTTCTGTTTGCATTGTACTCTGACTTTCTTCAGGCATTTGCCTTGGGCATTCTTAATAGAGCCCTACAATATACCTCGTATTACAGAGGAGAAATCGGAGGCATGTTGATGTCGAAAGACTTGTTTAAGATTAACATCTGATGGGGGCGCCTGGGTGGCTCAGTGGGTTAAAGCTTCTGCCTTCGGCTCAGGTCATGGTCCCAGGGTCCTGGGATCGAGCCCCGCATCGGGCTGTCTGCTCCGCGGGGAGCCTGCTTTCTCCTCTTTCTCGGCCTGCCTCTCTGCCTATTTGTGATCTCTGTCAAATGAGTAAATGAAAATCTTTAAAAAAAAAAAAAAAAAAAAAGATTAACATCTGATGATTGGCAAAGTAGAACCTGGTCCCCAGTCTTCAGACCTTCATGCAAATGTCTTCTTATTAGGTCCACTATCCATACTGAGACAGAATTAATTGATGGAAACCTCGTAGTGGATCCTTGCCATGTGTTCGTTTTTTCTTCTTTTTACACATATCAAATTCTGTCTTTGCATAGTTCTCCTCAGTCTGAGAACCTCTGAATCTTTCCTGCAAAAATAGGTATATTTTCATAATCCAAATGCATGTGGCAACACATGCAGAATGAATTCCTGACATACATTTTAATGTAGCAAATTGTCTTTTGTGTATTTGCTTTATACATTGAAATATGTATATATTTGCATACTCTGCATGGATATGTATTTACATATCTCTTAATGTATTCATTAAATAGCAGTTTAATGAAGTCAATGTTTAACTCATTCAACATTGAAGATTTCTGTTTTTCTTTTATAAACAATGGTTAGGGATGTTGTCTGCCATATTAATAGTGTCTTTACCTGGATGCATCAGAAATTCAGTAGCATTGGGAATCAAGTGTTACTTGTATCAATGCATAGTTCTTAGGAAATGAGACAAAGCAGTACATGTTTTATTATTTTTAAGTAGCCTACCTAAAATTCTGTATAAAACATTATTCTGACTCTTATTATTGTTATGAACAAATCATGGGTATATCAGTATTGTGTGTTAGTACCACATTCTAGACCCTGACTTCTTAAACTAAAGAAAAAGTTAGATTGTCCCTCATGTTCTCTAAAAATCTCACATCAGACTGTAATATTTGTGTTGTCAATGATTTAAAGGTGTTACATCACTTTAACTCAGTCACTTCATTTAACCATGAGTGGAGCTCCAGCTGGCCCAGCCGGTACAGGGAAAACAGAAACCACCAAAGATCTTGGACGTGCCCTTGGCATGATGGTTTATGTATTCAACTGCTCAGAGCAAATGGACTACAAAGTGAGTGAGTTAGAAAATGCTACATTCTAACAATATTATCCCCGATTTGGAATGATGGAAACTAAGAGCTCAGAACCCTCATCTGTGAAATTCTTAATGCCTTGCTCTGTGATTTAGTCCATAGGAAATATCTATAAGGGATTGGTGCAGACAGGGGCCTGGGGCTGCTTTGATGAGTTCAATCGAATTTCTGTGGAAGTCCTGTCCGTGGTTGCCGTCCAGGTGAAACTGATACACGATGCCATCAGAAACAGGAGAAAGAGGTGAGTAGTGCATGGCTTCCTTCTCTTGTTACAGAGAGGAAGGGAAACATGAAGGAAGACAGTCAGCCTCATCTTGCCCTTTTCTTGCTGCCTCTCCCCGTCTCAGGAAATGCATTAAAGAAGAGAGACTGGCTTATTTTGAAGGATGAGTTTGAATAACCTCCCATTTTTTAGTGTTTTTTTAATTGTTGACTACAACAAAAGTGTATACATTAACACCGGGAAAAACTAATACCCTCAACAGTGCTGAATCCACTTACTGGTTCTCAGTCATGATTGGACTTGACCTTCTGGTAGCATTGGACACACCTGATCCTTCCCTTCTGCAGGGCACACTTCTCGTAGGTTCCAGGCCACCACCGTCCTCTTGGTTTTCTCCTACCCTCAGGAATGTTCCCAGGCTGATTTCTTCTCCTTTTCAAAATTGGAAAACAGGGGCTACCATATAGATGATGATGATAGCTAAATACAGAGCACTTGGACAAGTGTCTGACACCCAGTAAGCACTGTGTCAGTGTTTGCTCTTATTTTTTCTTGGTAGTATTTCCCGACCTTATTAATAGTGGATGCCACAGGCCTCAATCTTCGGGTCTCGTTCCCTTCATGATTTCACCCCATCACATGGCTTTGAGAAGCATCTGTTTGCTGCTGGCTGCCAGATGCCCAGACTTTGTTTCTCTGATACCTAGACCTCCAAAGGCCGTGCTTCTAGGGGCATCTTGAGACCACCTGATGTCGTGTGGGCCTGTTAGATTTAATAGATCCGAAATCAGAATGCTGGTCTCTCCAGCAGCACCTGCATGCTCATTGTTCCTGCCCTGACCATTCCACCCACGCACTCCGCTGGTTCCTCCATTACTTCAGAAGCTTCCCAAATATCTCCAGAGCCTAAGAACTTCTAATGTGATGCCATACTCTAAAAGATAAAACATGACTGGCACTCGGGGTCTGATGGCTTAATTTGAGAAATAAGTATTATAGGGGTGCCTGGGTGGCTCTGTTGGTTAAGCAACGGTCTCTTGGTTTGGCTCAGGTCATGATCTCAGGGTCCTGAGGTTGAGCTCTGTGTCAGGCTCCATGCTCAGTAGGGCATGTTTGTCCCTTTCCCTCCCCCTCTCTTCCTCCCTGTGCTGGCTCCATCTCTGTAAAAAAAAAAAAAAATCTTAAAGAAAAAAAGTATTATAGCATTCAATTGTGGTTTTCCTTGTAACATTTTTTGTATATGAGGCAATCTCATTTTTCTGGCCTACCCACTTAGCCCCGACTTCTTAGGGTATTTTGCTGAGCTAGCTGTCCTGTCCACAGGAACACTTCAGTCTCCCAGTGAGGGATGGCTTAGCTAGCCCCTTGAAACTGTGACTCTGTTACAGAGGTTTCCAGGTTTTGTTGATCACATCTGGATATTTCCTCCTCGTAGAAAACTCCCAGTCCTTGTGCGACATGGCTCTGGGATACCAGTTGCCTGTGACCACGTGTCTGCTCCCTTACCTGTCCCCACTCTAAAGCCATGTGAGAGAAGGTAGATTCTTTCCTCTTTGACTGCCCCTGCCTGCATATTTTTAGTTTTTAGTCAAAATCTTAGCATTTACTGTAACTCAGATGTCATTTGCGACTGTCCTTTCTAATGGAGACTTATGTAGCTGACCCTTACAAGGGTTTCTGGACACTCCCAACCCCACTTACGAGTCGTTTGCTCTCTGTTCATGTCTGTGTGTATGAGTTGTACCTGTTGATCGTATGCTAGCCCATGGGCAGAGGCCCAGGCTTCTTCGTGGTTTCATGCATTTCATTACATGCTCTTTATATCCAAGGACTGAATCGGTAGGGCCGTGCCTCAGTGAAGCCCACAGGCATCTTGCTGGCTCTGCCCCCTCAAGGTCCATACTCTTGACTGTGGCTGTTTCTACTGTGTCTCACTGGAGAGCAGTCAGGGACCCTGTTAGACTAGTTTCCTCTCTGTGAGCAGCTCTGCCAGGCCTGTCTGCCTTCCCTGGCCAGATCGGCTGGGAATGAAGGTTTCTCCATTCCTATCTTGGCTACATAAAATCCATCTTCCCTTAACTGTCTAGTACCTAAGAAACTCTTTGTCCTAAAAATTGTGCTTGTCTCTTTTCACTCTCTACGCTATGACATCAGCCCATCTCCTTGACCACTTCAGCCCTTCTCTTTAGCCCTTTTCTCTCTCTCTAAGAGAAGATCTTATACTTCATCCTTAACCGTCATTTGAAAGTTTCCTTCTATTTGTCCTTCACTTTGGCTCCTCCACCCATTGCCCATTCCATTGCCCGGGCCATCGGCAGTCTAACTGGGCCCTTGCAGATGTTCCTACAAATCTTTCCCTGCTTCCCCAGTGCCTTTAAGTGATGAGAATAGTAATAGTCATAGCTAACATCTCTTGAGTATTTACCATATTTTAGGCGTTGTCCTCTTAGCCATTTATATGTATAAACTCTTTTATAAAATTATTTATTTATTTAACAGAGAGAGAGAGAGAGAGAGAGCGCACAAGTAGGCAGAGAGGCAGGCAGAGAAAGAGGGAAGCAGGCTCCCTGCTGAGCAGAGAGCCTGATACAGGCCTCATTCCCAGGGATTATGACCTGAGATTATGACCTGAGCCGAAGGCAGAGGCTTAACCCACTGAGCCACCCAGGTGCCCTGCATAAACTTTTAATCCTCATTTAATTTAACAAGGTGGGTAATATTCTTATCCACCCCCCCCCCCTTTCCTTCTTACGAGGGAATTAGCACGTGTCTAAAGTGATAGAGCTGGTTTCTGAACACTCACAGGCTGGTAGTCAGCAGGGACTTGCTGAATAAATGGGAGGAAAGGCGGGAGGGAGTGAGGGGGGAGGGTGAGCAGACTGAACAAAGAAGCCACTCTCACCATGGGTATTTTCTGGCTTCGCAGTATCCCATTCAAGGGGTCGCAGCCCACGTTGAAGGCAGAAATGACATCACCTTTCAGTAACTGTCAAAATAGTAAAGTCCCCCTTTCTCTATTCCGGCCTATATGGTTGTGCTCAAATAGAAAAGAGTTCTTGCCATATTTGTAACTCTTGGTGGGGAAGGGAGTGCATTTTTAATAAACATGCTTCAAAACATCTTCGGAATATGTGTGCACAGGAGTTTCAAAGAAAATCCCCAGGAATCAACAGCTCCCCAATAATAATTTGCATTTTGCCGCGGTCTGCATTTGTCAATGTGTAGTCACATTCAAGGAGCTCGTTTAATTCCGTCAACATTCTTCTTACGGTAGATTTGTATTTCTCGGGGAAGCCGTCACACTGAAGCCATCCGTTGGAATATTTATTACTATGAACCCAGGATATGCTGGTCGAACCGAATTACCAGAAAATCTCAAAGCTCTTTTCAGGCAAGTGTTAAGCTGGGCGGTTTAGCATCTGGAACACTCATGCCACCTAACGTTGCTGGTTCGCACTGTTAAATGATTTGTTTTTCCTTGAGAATCCCTATGGAGAACCTCTTATTATATCTTTGGGATTCCCTGATAGCAAGAACTTTGATCATGATGAATGAACTCTTTTGAAATATGAAGCCAGAACTTAAAACCATTACTTAAAAGTTACAGGGTACATTTGAACACTTAATACCAGCTCTGTGTTATATTATACATAATATTATTAAAGTTTTTAGCAATTATGGAATATTTAGAAAATATAGGAAAGAATAAAGAAAAGGTGATAGGTTTACCACCCAGAAATGATGGTTGTTGTATTTTTTTTCTGGTTTCTTTACAATGTAGATTTTATGGAGTTAAGATACGAGGTTAGGTATGATTTTTATTTATTTATGGTTTAATATTTTGATATAAGTAGTTTATCATCTTATCAGAAGTTCCTTAGAAATGCTCCTTTATGTAGCTTCAAAATAGTCTCTTTCATGGTTTGTCCATAATTTTCTAAACTGTTCTCTGTTTTCTGGCATGAAGGGTTTGTGTTTTTCTTTTCGTTTTTTTTATGATCATAAAAGAGCAGGCTATAAACATCTCTTCACCTGAAGAGTTACTTTTTTCAGATTATTACCCAGAACAGATTCCTACCTCTGGAACTACCTGGTGAAAGATTAAAATATCTACTGATGACCTGCTTTCCAAAAATATTTCACCAATAGACACACTTTTTAACAGCCCGTCAGAGAAGCTGCGCTGTGTCTGAACCAGTTATGTTTAACTCCAGTTGTAAATCAGCGTTGCTCAGATATACTTTCCTGTAAGAAGACGCGTGCATCTCAGGTTACAGTTTGTGAAAACATCACCGCAATCACAGTGCGGAATATTTCTGGCACAGCCAGAAATTGTTTTGTGCCCCCCTGAAGTGAATTCCCCCACACCATGGGATGTGTTTTCTGGGTCTTGAGGTTGAGGGTGTCTTTCCTAGAGCTCATGTCAAGTGGAACCATCCAGTGTCAACTTGTTTGTGTTATTAGCCTCTTTCCTGGAACACCAAAGTTGGGGGATTCCTCCCAGTTGAGTGTCGCAGGAGTTCTTTTGGTAGGTGGTTAACACTCTGTCGTGGAGACACACTACCATCTGTATCTTTTCACCAGTTGGTGGATGCTTGGGTTGTTTCCAGTTTGGGGCTCTTAGGAATCAAGCTGCTATGAACATTCATCTATGATCTTTGTGTGAACATACATTTTCTTTTGGGTAAATATCTATGAATGACAGTCTCATGGTAAATGTGTGTTTGACGTCATCAGAGTCTGCCAATCTGGTTTCTAAGGTGGTTGTACTGTGTTACACACAGTCTCACCATCAGTGTATAAGAATTCCACTTGCTCTACCTTCTCATCAAAACTTAGTACATGCAGTCTTGTCTGTTTTAGCCAACCTAACAGATAAGTAGTGGTATGTCATTGTGGGTATCGTCTGCTGCATTTCCATGATGGCTAACGATGTTGAACATTTTCTTGCGTAATGTACCGGCCATTCCCACACTTCACTTCTTTGAAGGGCTGTCCTCTGTGGGCTTCCTTAAATTCATGTGTCACAAATATTTTTTCTCTTAACTTGTGGCTTGTCTTAATTTTCTTAATGGTGTCCATCAAAGGTGGCAGTTTTAAATTAGATGAAGTGCAATTTATCCGTTTGCTCTTTAAAATAGGCTAGTGAAGAAAGTTTGACTAATCCCATGTTGCAAAATTTTTCCAGTATGTGTTCTTCCAGAAGTGTTATTTTATAGTTTTCATGTGTTTTCTCCTTTTTTCTGTTGATGTGCTGGATGATACGGACTGATTTTTCAAATGCTAAACAATTCTTCAATGTTATATTCCTGGGATAAACTCCACTTGGTCAGGAGATGCTATTTTTATGTTTGTTGCTGGGTTCCATATGCTACTACTTTGTTAAGGATTTATGCCAGGAGGGATATTGGTCTGTAGTGTATACTTTATGTATTATCTTTATCTGGTTTTGGCTTTAGGGTGACACTGACCTTGTGTAATGAGTTGGCCATTTTCTTGTCTATTTTCTTCAGTTTGTGTAGGGTTGGTATTATTTACCCCTTAAATACCCAAAAGAATTAGTAAATAAAGCCATCTGGGCCTAGATTTTCCTTTGTGGCAGTTTTTTTTCAGTGCTAAACTCAATTTCTTTAGTAGATATGGTCATTCAGATTTTTTTTTCTTGAATTAGTTTTGACAATTTGCATCTTTTAAGAAATCTCTCCACATGATCTAGATTATTGAATGCATTGGCATTCATTTATGATATTCCCTTGTTATCGGTAGTGAGGTCCTGTGGTCCGTGGTGGTCTCTCCTTCCCTTGCCTTGTTGAGCTAGAGGCTTGTCTGTTACATTTTTAAAGAGCTCTCTGCTGTTCACAGTATATGTTGTTCTTCACTGTCTGCCTTAAAAAGGATATACTGCCTAACCTATAAGGTAAGAACCTCTAGTTTTTAGTGTGATTTCTTTTGAGTTTAAAATTTGCTTGTCCATCCATCTGTTTAACCATGTTTCATTTGTATTTTCTTCTCATTTTTATACTTTTTAAATGTGCTTTATTTATTAAGAACTTCTTTTGGCAGATAATAGGAGTATTTAAACTGAATTCTTTTCCCAGTCACCTACTCTAGCGTGCTTTACTGAATGTTTTCCTTTCCTCCTAGACACTTTGTCGAGCATGGCAGCTCTGTGATGTCTGTTTTTCTTGAAAAATGATTTCAGAAAATAATATCCTAGCAATATCATGATTATAGAATACTTTGATTTGAAACTTAAACCTCTGTGCAGTGTTTTTACATTTGCCTCCCAGTTCATCTCCTGCCTGTTTTCACTTGGGTCTTTAAGCTTAAGCTTGAAATTGTTTGATAACATTTTCCTAAACTTGGTCTAACTAAGGACGCGTCATCGATGTTGGGATGCTAGTACTTGCATCCGCAAAGGTTGAAGGACAAGTTGGATGACTCAGGTAGCGTTTGTGAGTGGAGGCAGTATGCCTGAGCCTTAAGAGCCCCATGATTCCACCCCTGACCTACCATGGGGCCTGGGGCGTGTGCTCACCCGGCTCAGAACCTTGGCCTGCACCTTGGCAAAATACAGATAAGAGTAGCCACTTCCTAGAGTTGTGTGAATTAAGGGAGAGAGTGCGTGAAAAGCCTGTAGAACCTGTACAGCGGGAAGAAAGTGCTCAGTAAATTCAAGTTACAATAGTAATGTACGTACTGTGCCAGACAACTTACTACCTTTTCTGTCCCCTATTTCCTGTTGATCTTTATGGCTTCTATTGTATGATAGAGTACAAAACGTGGAGGAAATGTGGGCTTAGTTTAAATAGAAGGACTCGGCGCAGATGCCAAGAAACTTAGGCATGTTCAGCGTGAAAATTAGATATGCATGAAGCCGACTGTAATTTTATCTACAAGAGCAGGTGGATGAATATTACTGAGCTGTGTACTTCACGATGTCTAAAATCACAGGCTTCCTTACTTACTTGGTTCCTCCTTTGCACTTCAATTGAATGGAATTTTTTCAGATGTTGCTTTAAATGGCAATGGTCTTCGGGGAAGACTTTCTGGAAGTCCCCCTCCAAAAAGGGGATTTAAACGTGACATTTCAGTAAATTTTTATCTTAAAAGTCTATCCATGGGGCACCTGGGTGGCTCAGAGGGTTAAGTCTCTGCCTTCGGCTCAGGTCACGGGCTCAGGGTCCTGGGATCAAGCCACACATCGGGCTCCCTGCTCAGCAGGGAGCCTGCTTCCCGCCCTCCCTCTGCCTGCCTCTCTGCCTACTTGTGATCTCTCTCTCTGTGTCAAATAAATAAATAAAATCTTTAAAAAAAAAAAAAAGTCTAACCATGCTGACCCCAGGAGGCGGCACACCAGAACTGGCCTGTACCACCTTGAAAGAGCCGGTGGTTAAATTTTCATTGGAACTTAAATTTTGGAGTTTGTGGTTAAGCACAGCCGCTGGTAGAAACTAAATTATATGGACATATGGTTGTACTTAAAACAGAGGTGATGAGTACTCAAAATGCATCACTGCCTAATTGAATTTCTGTGTTTAGTATTGATGCTCTCAGGTTCTTTCTATCAATTTTGTCTGCGTGGTGGTGTGCTATTGGGTCTCTCTTCCCAAGCCCATGTTTAGCGATGTGTTGCTAGATGGTGGTTAGCCATGCTGGAGGTATTTATTGCATGGAAACCAGCAGATGTTCAATTTTAGAGAGCTGGTCATTAAACATTGACGAGCCTAGCGTTGGCCACAGGTAAAGGTGGCCTCTACCACCAGATACCACATCCCTTTCTTCAGGGACAACTTGTAGGAGTGGACTGGATATACTTAGAGATTTCCTTTAAACTCCTACACCCATTCTTCTGCCTTTTTCACACATTCCATAGTTGCCTACATTATCTAGTAACAAATGGGACATTTTTTTAGTTGAAATGAAGGGTCTCATTAACTGTGACGGACAGAGGTAATTGTGAGTTGCTTGGGAACCATGAGAATATGCATACAAATTAATCACTTGATTTCAGCAATTTGTACTTACTACCTTATAACATTAGAAAGCTGACTCTCTTACTCACTTTTTAGGCCCTGTGCCATGGTGGCCCCTGACATCGAGCTAATCTGTGAAATCATGTTAGTTGCTGAAGGGTTTGCAGACGCTCGTTTATTAGCCCACAAGTTCGTCACGTTGTACACGCTCTGCAGGGGGCTCCTCTCCAAGCAGGTGAGTGGTTTTTCCCTTTGGCTTGGTTTTTACGTCACATTAAAACCGCTTTGGAAATATAGATGCTGGGTAATCTATCACTCACAGGATGGTTAGATGTTTTGGAGTAATTTTTTAAATTTTCTGTAAAATTTTGAAAATCTTTATTGTACAGTTCTAAATTTTTTTCTAAAATTAAATTTGAGACATTTTAAGTTGACCATTTTTTTTTTAAGATTTTATTTATTTGAGAGAGAGTACAGGAGGTGGAAGCGGGGGTGGCAAGGGGCGTGGGGAGAAGCAGACTCCCTACTGAGCAGGTAGCCCAATTTGGGATGAGCTCGATCCCAGGACCCCAGAATCATGACCCGAGCTGGAACCCAGGATCGTGACCTGAGCTGCAGGCAGACGCTTACCTAACTGAGCCAACCAGGTACCCCCCTTAAGTTGACTGTTTCATTGGTACTTCGTACAGTTTTTAATCGATGGGCTCTGTGATTTTCTTTAACCTTCAGCAGTGCTGTAATTATACATGGAATTTTATGATGTGTCCTTTTCTTGGTGAGAACATTATTTTCAATAAGGGATGGCAGGACTGTCCATAAGAGTCAAAAGAAGTAAAAACTGATTTTCCGAAGAACCCCTCAAGAAATTTTAAATGAAAAAGTCTCTCGTTTTGGTGGTCATGTTTTATTTGCAGGTGGGGTTGGCTTCTTTGTTTTTTGTTTTTACTTTGGCTCTGTAAGTCTCTAGTCTCTGAAGTGGGTCAAACTTACTCTTTACTCTCCTCACTAGCTTGGATTTTTTTCTTTTTCTTTTTTTTTTTTTTAGTACAGTTGAAAATGATGCTACATTCATTTTAGGTCTGCAGCACAATGATGCGATATCTCTATACGTTATGTCGTGGTCACCACAAGTGTGCCTGTGCCTGTCACCCTACAAGGCTCTGCCAATACCACTGACTGTATTCCCTGCTCTGTGCCTTTATTCCTGTGTTGTCCCTAGCTTCTTGATCTTTCACCGAAGCTGCTGATGTGCTACAGAAATGACATCAGTATCAGCCTCGTTATTTTTAAATTCAGCTTCGTGGCCACCTTTGACTTCAGTCTTTTGATGACCTTTCATTAATTCCTGGTGACATTATTTTGCAGCTCTTCCAGCATGAAAGTATTAAAATGCCACAGTTAGAGCCACGTAGTTACCTGTACTGACAGAGGCACTCATTCTAAATTACCTGTTGCTGAGGCGGAATTTGGGATGTGAGAGAGAAATTCACGTTGTCATTTTAGATTTACATGGTGGGGGAAATCATAGTGAATTTAATAATACAGAAAAACGTTTATGACAGTGTTGCATGCAGAAAACAGCATACCAAACTAGATGTGATATGCAACTTACATGTGTTTTCTATTTTAGACTCTGTGCATTGTATACATGCTTACACACACACACACACATATATATGTATGTATATACATATACATATGTGTGTGCTTTTTAATTTTTGTCTCTAGGTACTAAGACTAAGTATTTTTTATTTTTCTCCCTGTTTGTAATTTCCTTTTTATTTTTGCAAGGAGTTCATTTTAATTTTATAATGGGCAGGAGTCAGAAGAAAGGGATGTCATTGAACCCGAACAACACAGAGTTGCAACCACATCCATTCCCTGTGGTCCTGTTTAAACATTTAGTGAGCATTTCCTATATCCAAGTAATATGTTTGTTGCCAGTGATGATGATGAAGGTGAACAAGAGCAAATGAAGCAAAGCACTCAGATTCCTGAGTTTGGAGGACTTGGGAGATTCAGTTTATGTGAAATAAAATCACGAGAAGTTGATCATAGGTAGAAGAGGGAGGTGTTGGGAGTAAAAGAACAGTTGCGAGAAGTGCTCTCCGACTGGACAAGTGTCATGGATGAGATGAGGGAAGGCAGAGAGACCAGGACAGAAGGGCCGAATTAGGAACACTCGCTGGTACTTTTCTAAGCTGGAGGGATGGATTTAAGAAAAACCAGTGGCTGTCTTTTAAAAAATTATTTATTTATTTAAGAGAGCATGCCCATGTTGAGGGGGACGGGGCAGAGGGACAGGGAGAGAGAGAATCTCAGGCAGACTCCCCACTGAGTGCAGAGCCTGATGTGGGGCTTTGTCTCATGACCCTGAGGGTCAAGCCGTGAGCTGAAATCAAGAGTTGGACGCTTAACTCCGGAGCCACCCAGGGGCCCCACCCGTGGACATTTTTAAAATTCAACTTAATTTTTATTTAAATTCAATTAGTCAACATGCAGTATGTTACTAGTTTCCAATGTAGAGTTCAGTGATTCATCAGTTGCGTGTAACACCCAGAGCTCGTCGCATCACTTGCCCCGCTTAATGCCCATCACCCAGTTACTGCATCCCCGACCCCCCGCCCCTCCAGCAGCCCTCAGTTTGTTTCCTGTAGTGACCAGTGGACATTTTTGGCTCATGGAGTGATGCAATGAAGATGGTGAAGATTATTGTAGCGCTCATTGCATTCACATGCTTAGGAGAGTCCCCAGATCCTCTTAAACCTGGGTCCAGAATTTCTTCTACCTCCTCTCCTTTAATGTTCTTACTGCACTGACTAAGCACCCCTCTGGCCTCCACACTCCCGGCTTTCCCCCTTCCCTCCTCGCCACAAGTCCTAGTCTCCTTCTGCACCAGTGGCTCTCCACTGATTATTTTTACCATGACCCATGGCAAAAACTGCTTATTCTGTTGAGCTCAGGAAAGCAGCCATGTGTGTTATATGCATAGCTGTGAAACAAGAATTTTCACCCAACACTCCCTACCTTTCCTATTTGTAGTGCATTCTGGTATTTTTCATTCTATTCTGTTCTGTTTTATTACCAGCAGAAATGATGGTCAAGACCTACTAAATTGAATTTACTAATGCACTAATGGATTGAAGGACATATTTATACATGGATATATTGTCTCACTACCCACAAAGCATTAACTCGTTTCATTCCTACAACAGCCCTGTGAAGTGGTTAGATTCTTTTATGTGCCTTTTTATAGATGATGATACTTGGAGAGGGCAGTGATTTTCCCACAGGTGTTGTTGGAAGATATCTGAGAGAAGGGTGTCACTCTGTGGGTTGTAGATGAAAGGCAAAAGACAGTAGGCCTTTTATATGTGATCAGCCCCTTAACTCATTGTCCCCTTCCTGAGCACATGCCCTGGGCAGTGCCCAGTGCCGGGACCTAGAAGACAAAAGATCTGGGCTCTGTTCTCCAGGAGCTCTGAGCCTGTGAAAGGCATCTTCCATCGGGATTATGTAAAAGTCTCAAAGGAGAGGTACTATTTTGTCACCAAGTTTCAATACTATAGCTTGGACTGTGTTCAACACCAACATCGGTGCTGGAGCGTCCAAGTGAGGAAGAGGTAGAGTAGGGGCGCCTGGGTGGCTCGGTGGGTTGAGCCTTTGCCTTAGGCTCAGGTCACGATCTCAGGGTCCTGGGATCAAGCCCCGCATTGGGCTCTCTGCTCAGCAGGGAGCCTGCTTCTCCCTCTCTTCTTCTCCCTCTGCCTGCCTCTCTGCCTACTTGTGATCTCTGTCAAATAAATAAATAAAATCTTAAAAAAAAAAAAAAAAGAGGTAGAGTACTTAGGCCAAGTAGAGATCTGGGCCTGGGAGGGGTGGAGTCACAGGACTGTCCACTGAACTGAAGAAGTGGGCTGTGTTTGGAGGTGAAAACGCACAGGTAGTTCAACTCCTGAGTTAGCAGGTTTCTGGGGAGAAGAGCCGGGAAGGCGACTGGAGCCTGGGGCACACGCTGAAGCTCAGTGCTGGGGGCAGAGATCTGCTGACAGAGGCAGAGAGCCAGGGGGAAGAGGCAGGAGGAAGCTGAAGGGACATGGTTTTCACAGTTGCAAAGAGGAGAGGAAAACACTACTCTACACCTTAAAGCATGTATTTATCTGAACTCTTTTCTTAGAGCTTTTGGCTTCTACCTCTGGAATGAGAATCTTACTCCCTCATAAAATTTTTGAGAAAATATAACCTATGTTTTGATTTTTAGGACCATTATGACTGGGGACTTCGCGCTATTAAATCTGTGTTGGTTGTAGCTGGCTCTCTGAAACGAGGAGATAAAAATAGACCCGAAGATCAGGTACCGCAGTGCTGACTTGGTTCTGGGGCGTGAGTGACTCAACAGCTTCACAGAAATGAGAGTATATACCCGGATGGGGCGCCGTGCCTAGCACAACTTTGAACAAACAGAATCTCTGTTTCTGTAGAACATCCCGAGGACGGGCATTTCTTACGTTATTAAGGATATGACTACAGGAAGGAAAAAGGGGCTTTCTAGGCGCCTTTGAGGTAGTAGCTACAGAAAATATTTTGGCCATCATAATCACATAATTCAGCAATCACTGGTTGATTTCCTCTGAGGAACATTTAGAAAATCTGATTGATTGATTTGGGAAATTAGTCCTGAAAAGTCAGTGAAAACATAATCTCATGGGGCGAAGTGCGTCCCTTTCATGGGCGTAAGATGAGCGTGAGGAATGGAACGGGAAGAATGGTCGCCTGACACCAGTGAAATGCTCAGGTGGTTAGTCACAGAGGCTGGGGCGGTGTTCGATCCCAGCGGGGGGATAGAACAATAACTGCCGCCTTCTCAATTTTTTTGGAAGCGTTTTTCCTTTACTAAAGTGGCTCTGCAGCACTGTATATATCCTGTACGGCTTCAGAAGTTGAAAATAATCTATTCCTGTGCGTTTCTTTTTGTGTTAAAGGACACTTATATAATTTCTACTTCCATAATATTTTTCTCTTCCTCTCAGTCATAATTGACCGCTGGGTAGGGATTTTCTTGCCTTTCTTTGCTATGTTATCAGTGTTGTCGGATCGCTTATCTCTTTCTATAAAAGTCATGCTGATGTTCAAGTTACTGCTTTTAAAAATCTAAAGCCCTCTTTGGTTTTCAGCCAATACGGACAAATACCCACACTAAAAAGGGTTCGGTTTAGCGTTCTAAGATTTGCAGAGATTCTCTTTGAAGACGATGAGCTGATGGGCCTGGTTAATTATATCCTGGAGTTTGAGGATTAAAGAGGGAAGAGCCTTAGACTCTTTGTCAAGATCAAAACAGATCGTTGCCGGAACAGAGCCTGCTCCCTGACTCGAGTCTGAGGTTTGGGGCACCAGCAGAGCCTTCTGGTGTTCTGATACGGGAGCTTGGTAGCATTTACCCTTCCTGTAGATAGGGCGCCATCCTAAGGGAGGGCCAGTATCAATAGCCCGTGCTTTGGGTACAAGGTTTGAAAATAACGTGTCTGGTACACCCTGTATTGGCTTCCTCAATAAAGTGTTTTCTTTCTAGGTACTCATGAGAGCACTGAGGGACTTCAATTTGCCTAAAATAGTGACAGACGACCTTCCCGTTTTTCTGGGCCTGGTTGGTGACCTCTTTCCTGCCCTGGACGTGGCCCGGAGGAGGACACCACACTTGGAACAGACGGTCAGGCAGGCCACCTTGGAGCTCCACCTGCAGCCCGAGGAGAGCTTCGTTCTTAAGGTAAAAGCAGCGTGTGCTTCTCATGGCAGCTCTGGGGATTTACCGTGAGAACGATTGCATTTCAGTGGTCTTTAAGCAAATCATGAACTTACGTATTCCGCGGACCTTTATGCAATCTTAATATTTTCTCTGAAGCATTCTAAATTGACCGGCTTTACGCCAGTCAATAGGAATAATTATTTTAGAGTTCCATTCTGTGAGTAGGGATACAATTCAGTCACGGTTCTAAGTGTGAACATACTTTTCTTCAGGCCACAAAAATTTCTTTGTTGTTCCTGGTAACATGCACCAGAAATTACTTTTGCTCTTTTTTTCTCTCCTCCTTCAAGAAACTTACAAGTAAATCCTTAGTACTTGCTTTTAGTGGGGAAAGAAATGTTGACACGTATGACATCTGACTTCAGGGCTTGTGCCCACGCGTGCTCAATTTGGGTGTAGTGAATACGCAGATGTTAAAATACACTTAGAGAGTATCTAGATATCACGAAGGAGCTAAGTCGTTACTCAGGTGTAGGTCATTAGCCTTGTACTGTTTTGGTTCAACACTTTGTGAAGAGGCAGTGGTTTTGTAAGTCATGCCTGCCATGTATCGAGGACTAGTGTACCTCGCCCCGCCTGCGGCAGTGACTCGCCAAGGAATGGTTTCTCTCCGTTCGTCCCCCCATGTTGTACTTGGGGAGATTCAGGAGAAACTGTGGTTGGCACGGGTCATCTCTTCGAACTTTACTGGAACGTCATTTTGTCGGTGGGAGCTGGTTTGAGTTGTCAGCCAAGAATTAAGCCAGAAAACGGGTAGGGTTTTATTTTTGTTTTTGTTTTTTTTTTCAGGACTGGGGGGTGAGGTTCTTGGTTGTGTTTTTTTGCTTTGTTTGAAATGACCAACTCACTGAAGGAACTGGTGACTGTTTGGTCACAGGTCGTCCAGCTTGAGGAGCTATTGGCTGTGCGGCACTCGGTCTTTGTGGTTGGAAATGCAGGCACGGGCAAGAGTAAGGTATGGTAAATTGCCTGTTTGTTTTCACCCCTGGAAGGAACACGTTTTGGTCGGGCATATTTTCATTTCTATTTAAGAGTTCCCTTTGCCAAAGTCCCCCATAATTTTGAGTTAGAATCTGAGTCTCTAATACAGCTTTTTTGATCAATGGATGCTATTTTTTTTTTCCATATTAGCGGCAGGGAGAGTGCAACACATAGAACCTTGTGCTGAAATAAGAAGAGTAAGCTGAGAGAAGATTGGGCTTTCCATATTCATCAAAACTACTTTTTTCTCTCTCCCAAGTTATTTTAGATTCTCCTTCCCGTATCAGTAAGAAAAACCCAAATATTTTCCTTCAGTACTTTCTCAGAAACAGAGCCCTCTATAGGGGCGAAAGAAACATTGAAAAGCAAGGGAGACAGCAAAACCCATATTTTGGGGGTACCTGTTATGTGCTATGCTGGATGCCTCACATGTGTTTTACTGTGCATGGCGATGGTATGCTCTGGTTATTATTATCTCCATTTTTACCTCACTGCTTGATTTTGTTTGATCTTACCGATAATCCTGGCAACATACTTATTTTCTTGGTTGGCAGACAGTCTATGCAGAACTGCCTGCCTTTTAATTCAGGGTGCTTGGGTATAAACATACTGAGTAGCCAAGGACTAAAAATAATCAGACTGGGCATATGAGACTTTAGAGCATGGGTGTGTATAGAACTTGCCAGGATTTAGATCTGAACCCAAAGTGGAAACAATTGCAAGGGAGGCCTAGTATCAGAATTTTCTAGTGAAAAATGTAATAATTGAAATATTGAAGTGGATAACTGATAGACCTGTAATTATTTTGTTAGAGGAAGTTTCAGATGTGGGCCATGGTTCAGGGAAGGATAAAATTAAATTCTATAATTTCCAGTAGATTAATGGTTTCTAAAAATACAAGCTTAATATTCCTAAGGCATTCAATTTCTTTCATCTAGTCTCCACTGATTGTGTCCCAGCCAACCTTTACTTAAGCTGATAGAACTAGAACACTGGGGCTCAGGGCCGGGTTACGTAGCCGCTTCCTCTTCCAAAGTACTTGACGGTTGTTGATCAGTCCTCTGGAGGCCTGTGGGTCGATTAGGATGATGCAGCCCTGAAATAGAAGCCGTGGCTTTTCAGAGAAGGCAAAAAGGATATTTGGGGGGAGATGACAGAGCTAGGGTGTCAATTACTTAAACAGACCTAGAAAAAGCGCCTACCCGGTGAATCTCACTCAAGCCTTCTTCTTCTCAGGCATCTCGATCAGAGTTTCTCAGCTGTGCTCACGGTTGCCGTGCTGGCTCAGATTACTCTTGATCGTGGAGGCTGCCCCGTACATTCACCGCAGGCTCTTGAGCGGCTCCCGTGGCCTCTGTTGAATAGCACGTCCTCTTCCTCAAGTGCAGACCATCTCCATCTGAGAACCGCGGCTCTAGGTCACTGGGTGTTGGAACACGTCCCCACTAGCATCACGGCATCACCTGGGACGTTATTAGCCATCCAAATCCTCAGTCCCACCCTAGACCTGCTGCCTTAGACTCTCCGGGATTAGGCCCAGCCGTCTCTGTCTTAACATCCTCTAAGCCAGTCTCATGCACCTATGTACAAGCAGCGTGGATTCCCCCACATGAATGGGAACACTTGTTGACTTATTTGCACATGGGGTTAAAAATATTAAATGATAGAGTGACTTCCTTTAGTCTACATGGTTCCAAGAATCCAGTGAAGAGATCCTTAGAGAAGGTAGGATTACATTTTTCAAGATGGTAACGAAAATGTGCACATGTCCTTTTTTCCCCATACTGATTATACTCAGGATGTCTAGGAACGTAACATGAAGAAGAAAAATCCTTTAGAAGTGATTTGCTTTCCATTTGCCTTACGAGAGTATTAATTTTCTTAGCTTTTTCCTTCTTCCCTTCAGATTTTGAGAACATTGAACCGAACATATGTTAACACAAAACAGAAACCTACTTGGACTGACTTAAACCCCAAAGCTGTGACAACAGATGAACTCTTTGGTTTCATACATCACGCTACTCGAGAATGGAAAGATGGCAAGTAGTAGTTCCCCTTTACAAGTGCTAACATTTTTCTTACCCAGAGAACCATTTCTCAGTTCAGGCCAATTTCAGCCATATATTTATGACTTAGATTTATTGTTTATGTGTCAGCGTTATCGGAAATGGAGCAGCTCACAGCAGCATTTATAACCAATAAATTAAAACCAGATTTGAATAAGTGGTCAATTTGTATTCGGCAAGTTTGCACACAGCTGTGTATTTTATCCCATGTCAGTTACGTCGGGGCTCCCTTGTAAAGCAGGCAAGAAGTGAACTTGAATGCTTCAGGAGAATCTGTGAAGTATGGGATGCAAGACACAGACTGAGTTTCAGACAGACACTATTGTAGGCTCCAGAGACAGAAGTTAATGGGACATGTTCCTTGTCCCGAAAGTGTTTACAGATAAACAGATCCTCGTGTTAAAATCTTACTTCCCGTTTCAGTAAATGCTCTAACCTGGACACCATCTTTGAGTCCTTTCTCCCTTTCATACTGTGCATTCAGCCTCACAGCAAATCCTATCGGCTTTACCTTTAATCTGTTGTCTTCCAGTACCATTTGCCTTCTCTGCCGCTCCCGTCAGCCTGGACTGTTGCCTCTTGTCTGTATTTGTGCGGTCGTCCCCGCTCTTGTCTCCTTGCAGTTCATTTCCCACACAACATAGGGCGCTCCTGAAAATACAAATTCTCTGCTTGCAGTTTCCTGTAGGTTCCATCTCCTTTAGAATCCAACCTTAATCCCAGGTTCTGTGTGATTAGATCCCTCATCCCCCAGCTCTGGTCTCGTTTCCTATGCTCTGCTCCTCACCAACCATCATCCATGCACTCTGGCCTCCTTGCTCCTCCTTGAACATGCCAAGCGTCTTCCCATTGTGGGGCCCCCACACTTGATGGTCCCACTGTTGGCAGCGCTACAGGTAATGTGCGTGTCTTAAGGTAAGGAAGTGTCTGGTCCTGGTGTCACCTCAGAGAAGGCTTCACTGAGGATCCTGTCTATAGGAGCACGCCTCACCCTTCTTGGTTTTCTTACCATGTGTGTACCTATTCCTGTAATTTGGGGACAATCAAAACTGGTTCTTGGCCTTTCTGTCATTTTTTTTTAAAGGATGGTGGCATGAAAGGATTAATACCAGTTTATGCTGAAAACCTGTGTAAGCCATTCAGATCCATGATCATTAGGAAAGGTGGTTGGCTTTTTTTTTTTTTTTTTAATGAGTCGTAGTAGTAGGTTTTGCATACTGTCATTTATTTTTGCACAAAATACTTCACAGGAAATGAAACCTTCCACGTATGTGCATCAAAACAGTTTTTCTTACAATATTATATACTTGAGTTTTGAAAAAGCAGTGATTATTACATACATCATGTAATGTACGCAATACCTGAAAAAGCAAGGACAGCAAAAAGGACTGTGGGTTTAAAATATTTTTATCGGGGTGCCTGGGTGGCTTAGTCGGTTGACCATCCAACTCTTAGTTTCAGTTCAGGTCATGATCTCAGGGTCCTGGGATCGAGCCCTATGTCCGGCTCCATGCTCTTTGGGGAGTCTGCTTAAGGATTCTCTCTCTCTCTGCCCCTTCCCTCCACTCTAAGATAAATCTTAAAAAAAAAAAAAAAAGTTTTTATCTTCTCATCTTATAAACTACTAAGCCAATGACCAAATTTCTCAAAGAAATGTAAAATACCTCTGAATTCGCTTCAGAATTCTATCCCATGAATATTGTTGTAGAAAAACAGAGAAAGGTAAAATAAACTAGTATTTGGCCTAAAATAGATAATGTATGTATATGGAAAAGGATAATGTCTTTGTTTGGTGTAACATACATGTATGTTAGCCCCTATGAATCCCCACACCTGTTCTTCAAGGAAGCTACTATCTTTATTTGACATGTGGGAAAGCCTCAGAGAAGGTCAGGCACATCCTCACGGAAGTAAAACTTGTTCATTGGTCTGCAGTCCAGGCATAGCTCAAAAGGTATCCCACATTGCTCATCAGAAAGAGGAAGCAAATGTACAGCGAATTTATTTACCCTTTTTAAAGACTTTATTTATGTATTTATTTATTTATTTGAGAGAGAGAGCGTAAGCGGGCAGAGCGGCAGGCAGAGGGAGAGGGAGAAGTAGGCTCTCCGCTGAGCAGGGAGCCCCACACAGGACTCAATCCCAGACCCTGGGATGGTGACCTGAGCTGAAGGCAGACATTTAACTGACTGAGCCACCCAGGCACCCCAGCAAATTTATTTACTTAATAAAAGAGCTTCCTGTAGAAATAATGGTTTATTTTAGAAATAAAGAGTATGTAACTCCATACTATATTAGCTTTTTAAAAATTCAATTAGCCAACGTATAGTACATCAGTTTTTGATGTAGCGTTTAGCAATGCATTTGTTGAGTATAAGACCCAGTGTTCATCACATCATGTGCCCTCCTTAATGCCTATCACCCTATTATCGCATCCCCCTCCCACTACCCCTTCTGCAACTCTCACTTTGTTTCCCAGAGAGAGGAGTCTCTGATGCTTTGTCTCCTTCTCTGATTTCTTCCCATTCAGTTTTCCCTCCCTTCCCCTATGCTCCTCTGTACTATTCCTTATATTCTGAATATGAGTGAAGCCATATGATAATTGTCTTTCTCTGACTGACTTATTTCACTTAGCATAATCCCCTCCTATTCCATCCATGTCAGTGCAAATGGTCGGTATTCATCCTTTCTGATGGCTGAGTAATATTCCATTGTGTATATGGACCACATCTTCTTTATCCACTCATCTGTTGAAGGCCATCTCGGCTCCTTCCACAGTTTGGTGACTGTGGACATGGGTGCTTTGAACATTAGGGTGCAGGTGCCCCTTCGTTACACTACATCTGTATCTTTGGGGTAAATATCCAGTAATGCAATTGCTGGGTTGTAGGTTAGCTCTATTTTTGACTTCTTGAAAAACCTCCATACTGTTTTCCAGAGTGGCTGCACCAGCTTGCATTCCCACCAAAAGTGTAGGAGGATTCCCCTTTCACTGCATCCTCGCCAACATTTGTTTTTCCATGACTTGTTAATTTTAGCCTTTCTAACTGGCATAAAGTAGTATCTCATTGTGGTTTTGATTTGTAGTTCCCTGATGGGGAATGGTATGGAACATTTTTTCTTGTGGATCATTTATTCTGAATGTGTAGGTCTCTTCTCATCCATTCTGCGAGAACAAGCGAATCTTAAGCATGATGGACCAAAATGGATCATCCTGGATGGAGATATTGATCCCATGTGGATTGAGTCACTAAATACCGTCATGGATGACAACAAGGTGAATAATACCTTAGTGCTAAACAAATATCACATCCGGAGTGTAGGAAGATCTGTTCACTTGTTCATTGGAATACCAGTTTTTAATCATTAGCCCGATGTTCTTCATGTTATTGCTATTTTGATAAGTGGCACTATCCTGATAATGCTCTTAATTTCGTTGTTAAAGAGTTGAAGGGAAATAACGTTTTTCTTGTCTGCATAAATTTAACCACCTTTAAAGAAGGATGGATACCTGAGAATTTAGTTCATACACGCCTCACCATTTTCTAATGGTGTCTAACCATTAGAACTCTAATTTGTCTGAGCAGACAAATTATTATCTTTGGTTATGTATGCAGTACTTGGATAATAAAAGGGTGAGTTTGTGCCCATGTAAATTGATGGAATTTAGCTATTAGAATTAAGTAATTCCTATGGCTATAGAATGAGTATAGATGCATTTCTAAGCATTTTTGCTGTGGCTAATCTAGCATTCCCAGCAAAGACAAAACGTGATAGTCCAGGCCCGTGAGACACCACTTAAAGCAACACAAGGTCTATGGTTAGGGTTAAGAGAAAGAAATAGGCAATCATCCTTGCTACAGAACAGAATTACGAACCCCCTTAAATTAGCGGTAATTACTGCTTTCCACTTTAAGACAGTGTTCATCATAAAATGTAGGTCTGAGATTTTTATACTTGCATGAGTTTCTCTAGCACAATTGATAATTGTGGTATTTCAGATTCTAAAGAAAGTTTGTTTTTTTGTGGTATTCAGGCCTTTTCATGTAATCAACTCTTAGAACAAGTATCTTCTGTTCAGGAGTAATTACTGCAGACACTTAGTGTTTGGCATGAATGAGTCCGTGTTGGTGAGTTTGTTCCTCAGGGGTCAGTGAACTCCCGTCTGGGATTAACTGAGATCTTTATTCACACCACTCTTCCAACTCAGGAGAGCGAGCTCATCACTTTTGGCACTTGTACCGAGGGGGTGGCCAGGGAGAGGGAATACTTGGTGTTCGGAGTTAGCTGCATAGCCTTTGCCCCCCAGTGGCAGCCCCTCTTTCACGCTGTGCTGCTCTGCCCAGGTGCTGACCTTGGCCAGCAATGAGCGCATAGCCCTCACCCCCTCCATGAGGCTGCTCTTTGAGATTCACCACTTGCGGACTGCAACCCCAGCTACTGTTTCCAGAGCAGGGATTCTGTATGTGAACCCACAGGATTTGGGCTGGAATCCGTGAGTACTGCTTTTTTTTTTTTTTTTTTTTTTTTGCTTTTTTTTTTTTTTTTAATTGTGGTAAAATATACATAACAGAAAACATTTTAACCACGTTTAAGTGAACAGTTCAGTGGCAGTAAGTACATTCACACTGTGAAACAACCATCATCCCCAACTGTCTCTGTAACTTTCTCCATCCTCCCCAGTGGAAGCCCCATACCCATTAAACAGTAAGCACCCAATACGCCCTGCCCTCTGTCCCTTTCTCCTTTCTCCCTCTCTGAATCTGATCCTGCTACATACCTCTTATAACTGGAATCATATGGTAATTGTCTTTTGTGGTGGCCTTATTTCACTTAGTATAATGCCTTCAGACTTCATCCATGTTCTAGCATGTTCCAGAATTTCCTTCCTTTTTAAGGCTGAATGATACTCCATTGTATGTATGCAGCACATCTTGCTTATCCGTTCATCCATTGGTAGATACTTGGGCTCCTTCTACCTTTTGATGGTTGCAAATAATGCTTTTGTGGACATGGGCATACAGGTATATCTTTTGAGTCCTTCCAGTTATTTTGGATATATACCCACAAGTGGACTTTCAAGATCATATGGTAATTCTATTTTTAATTTTCACTGGATCCACCATACTGTTTTCCATAGTGGCTGCACCATTTTGCATTCCCTCCAACTGTGTACAAGATTCTAATTTCTGCACATTCTCACCAACGCCTATAATTTTCTCTATTTTTTTATGACAGCCATCCTAATGGGTGTGAAATGGTATGTCACTCTGGTTTTGATTTACATTTCCCTAATAATTAGTCATATCAAGCATCTTTTCATGTGCTTATTGGCCATTTGCATATTTTCTCTGGAGAAATGCTTCTTTCAGTCTTTTGCCTATGTTTTAGATCTATTTTGGTTTTGTTTTTATTTTGTTGTATTTCTTTTTTCAGTCTTAGTTTTAAAAACTGAAATTTTGGGACGCCTGGGTGGCTCAGTGGGTTAAGCCTCTGCCTTCGGCTTGGGTCAAGATCTCAGGGTTCTGGGATCAAGCCCCGCATCAGGCTCTCTGCTCAGCAGGGAGCCTGCTTCCCCCCCACCCTCTGCCCGCCTCTCTGCCTACTTGTGACCTCTGTCAAATAAACAAATAAAATCTTTAAAAAATAAATAAATAAATAACTGAAATTTTATGTGATCACTTGAAGATACAATATTAGTAAATAAATTGAAAGCTAATTGAGTAGGCTAATATAATGAAATTAGCACCTGTATGCCTTTGTCAGTTTTACAGGAACATTACCCTATTCACACCTTGCATATGTTAAGAACTCAGTGTTTGTTGAATAAGTGAAAAACAATACTAGTTCATATGGAGCACTGAGATATAAATAAATCATTTCTATAAGTATATTAATATGTCATATAAATGCATGTATGTTTGTACATACCCATAGAATAGCCATACACGAATAGTGGTAATGATTTGATTCAGAGCAGGTTGACTGTGCCCACCTGCTTACTCTTCAGATGCTTGCACTTTCCAGAATTCATCCTGAAGGTCATGTGTTGGCACCTCTTGCTTTCCCACTGTGAGCTGTGGAAATGATGTTTGACCTCCGCAAGTGACACATGGTTGTGCCTGGTGTGATACTGGAGTCAGAATCTTCTGTTGACCCTCCACCCCACTCTGTGACCCACTCTATGACCCGGAGGCTGTCTAGGCTGTCCAGGCTAACCCCAGAGCCACTTCACTGGGCTCCTTGCCCTCTAGCTTCTGGTTGGTTTAGCCCATGAGGAGCCCTGGCAGGAAATGAGAGGGAGAGAGAGGAGAGTGAGGTCAGGCTATTGATTTCCCTGGCTCCCTCCCCGCGGTGTCACATCAGGATAACTATGTCCTTCATTGGTAGGTCACTCTCCTCTAAAATGTCTCTGTAAGATCAGTCCCTTCCACATTTTGACCGTCCTTCATTCCCTTGTCCCTGCAGGCACAGGTCCACTAACCATTCCTCAGTTAATACCTGTGGCATAGCATTCTCCCTTCGGTTCCCCACTCCATACCCACCTTTGCCAATATCCTTCTAGATTCTTCCCTGTTACCCTGATTTAAGGATAACTGCTGTTCCCTGCCAGGTGCTTGGCTGATGCACTTCTCTAGGCTGCTTTCTCTGGTTCCTGATTTGTTCACTACAGGTCTCATTCCTTGAGTCCACAGCAAAGTAGAGCCATGCCCAGGCTTCTGTGTTTAACAGCGTTTTATTGGATCTCTCTGGGGAGGGCGTCATTTTCAAAAGCCTAAAATGGAGAGTTCTTGTTGAGCTAATAGGTCCTTTCCCCAGCTAGGATTTGGACTGTTCTCTAGGATGTTTCTATGGGTTTGGGGCTGCCTAACAGAGAATCTCTAGTACCCATTGATCCCCTACCATAAAGAGAGCAGAGGCATCCCCACAACCCGTTTCCTTCAAGGTACCCCTCACCTCTCTGGGTGTGCTCTGACTTCAGTCATGAACCTCACAATTCCCATGGTCTCAGCAACATCACATGGAGATTTGTGCTAATAAAAGCTATCTAAATCCTTATTTCAAGAAGGACTTTTATCTAGTAAGTCAGAGTCTTACTCGATTAGAAAAAAACAGTTGCATTCTTATGAAAGTTACACAACTCTGCTTCACCATTACACTTTATTTTTATGGAGGGTTTTTGCTTGATCTAAGGTCAGTGGTTAAGTTTTAATTTTCATGTGTGTGACCACAGAAACATTAACCAAAACAATGGAAATCTTCTCTAAAGGATATTTTTATACTTATACCTCCTACCACCAGAATCTTTTTTTTTTCTTAATTTATTTATTTATTTGAAAGAAACAGAGATAGTGAGAAGACACCATGAGAAGCAGGCTGAGCAGGGAGCTGGATGTGGGGCTCGATTGCAGAGCCCTGGGATCACAACCCAAGCTTAAGGCAGATACCCAACAAACTGAGCCACCCAGGTGCCCCCAGAATCTTTAAATGAACTACAAAAAAACTGGATTTTTTTGGATTAGGGGATATGTTTTCACTCCATATTTATTGGATACATTGCTACCTTACTTTAATGTCATAATTTTAATTATGAGATAGCTTCGCATGTATTGACTCATTGAATCCTTAATTACCTTCTGAGGTAAAATTATCAACCCAGTTTTCCAAACCAGTATCTTCGGTCTCAGTTTCCCCCAACTTTTTAATTTGAAAGTGTTGAAAATTATAGAAAATTAAAAATGGTACTAGTACACTATACACTTTTTCCCTGCGGTACCACTTGTTAGAGTCTTACTACATGTACTTTCTCTCTGAGTGTGAGCACTCTCTCTCTCTCTCTCATGGCTGTAGAGGCACATTTTCTCCTTTTACTTATTTTTGCAAAATTATCTGAAGACATTAAGCCTCTTCACCACTGAGTACTTGAATATCTATTCCCTAAGAACTAGGAAATTGTCCTGTGTGAAGCCAGTACAAGTAACATACCTAAGATATTTGTTCTGGATACAGTAGTATCTAATAAACAATAATTTTTCAAGTTTTCTCAGTTAACTGAGAAATTTCCTTAGTAGGCTTTTTCTTTTCTTTTCTTTTTTTTAATCCACTGTCACAACAAAGATCATGCATTGCATCTACTTGTCTATATTTTCTCCTTTAATGCGGAATATCCTCCCACATTTTTCTTTCATGACATTGACAGTTTTGAGGGTAATCAGTCAGATACCTAGAAGAGTGACCCAATGGTGGTTGCAAGTGGTGACTCCCTAATTCATTCCTTTCTATTTACATAGATGAGGTGACATTTTCCTATAAAGAATGCCTCCTCCTCTTTCCTCCTAGTCCCCTCCCTCACCCCTCCTCCTCCCTTTCTTTTTCTCTCTTGCTTTCTCAGTCCCGCTCCCCCTTTCTTTCTTAATGGACATCATTTTCTGTTCATGGTTTCTTTTCTTTTAGTTTAGTGGGTTATAATTCATTAGCAACATGATCATACTGAACGCTGGCTTTGTCCCAAATTTGCCAACAAGAGCCCTTTCCAGGCAGCCCCTTACTTGTTCTTTTTCACTTTTCATCCTCAGTTAGTCTTGTAGCGCTTGACTTTCCGGCTAACCAGCATGATTCAGGCCCCTTTCATTCTTTCTTTCCTTCACCCAATTCAGTCATTTCTCCAAGGAGCCAAACGGAATAACTTTTTGTGTAAGGAATGGTATTTAGAATCCAAGACAGTGATGCTAGGTGTGCTCATTGCTACTGATAGGTCATTGCTTTTAGGCTCTTTCAGTGACCAGAATTAGGAAATCCATTTTCTTAATTCATATTGTGGGAAACCCTAAGTTATTGTGGATAGAAGAGATGATGAAATATTTTGTTTATAGTGTCTCTGCATGATTTAAGAACTAAAGGTAGTGTCATTATCATGTAAGCTTCTTAGATATTTTTGTTGAAATTCACTGAGCTACTCTAAAAAAAATTTTATATCCACACTTAACAGACACAGAACATATCAAGTCACACAAACATCCTTAAAATCACATGAACATGGGACTGGCTGTCAAAATCAAATACTATTCTACTTCTCAGTCCTAAGTAAATTTACTAGATGAATGCTGGACAGTTTACATGTGTCTCTTGAGATCTTGAGAAACAGAGAAAGAATGGGAAGTAGAAGAAAATTTCTAAAAAATAATCAAGACTTTTTCCCTATTAGAGATGAAATGAATAATTAGGAATGAAGTGCATAGAAAAGGAAAAGCAAACAGGCAATGAATTAAATTCATTCAGAATTAAATTATTTAAATCACTTAACTTAAAATTACTTAAGTCGCTTAGCTTAAAATTATTTGAAGTGAACATCATTGAAAATGAGATCTACCAAACGGTATATTACTCAACTTCTAGAAAATGATAGGAAAATGTGGGACTATCTCCGGAATTTAGTCTGATTCCAAGAGATTACTGGAAGGTAACTTTTGACAACCCCACCTTTAGATCATACTTATTCCTTTATCACTTTAATGGATAAAATCCTTTCGATTTTCTCTCTCTCATCCTCTCACTTGCGTTGGATGAGCTTGTTGTCTTTTTTTTTTTTAAGGTTTTATTTGAGAGAGAGCATGAGTCTGGGGGGTGGAAGGCAGAGGCGGAAGGAGAAGTGGGATCCCGCCGGGCAGGGAGCCCGATGCGCGGCTGGATCCCAGGATCCTGGGACCATGACCCGAGCCGAAGGTAGAAGCTTAACGCACTGAACCACCCATGTGCCCCGAGCTTGTTGTCTTCCACCCCTGCAATCCCATCCTTGCATCTTGGCAGCCTGTATATATTTGCAAACATACGGATTCAGAAACCATCAACGTTCGCTGCCAGTCAGCACGTTGTAACTTGGGCCATTTTTCCGGGCCACCCGTGAATGACAAGAGAGGCTGCATCTTGCTCTGAGGGGCCAGTATATAACCAGAGCTCTGGTGAGTTTCTGCTCTTCTCCAGGACACTATTCCAGTCCCAGACTCTTGAAGAATAAATTAAAGAGTCCTCAGGAGCCTGAAAACTTGGGCTCTAAACTAAGTTTCCAAACTAGAGGGTCTTAGATTCCTGTGATCATGCGAACAGCCCATCTGAAGAAGGGCCGGGCAACACAGCTGACAGTAGGGAACACATTTGCAAAGGCCGAAGAGCCAAAGATCCTCTGTTTGTGAGCTGGATGTTGGTGTGAAGATGGTGCTTCAAGGCGTCATGGTGTGGCCCCTTCCTGAGGCAGGGGCCCCAGTGATCTGTTATGTAAGTAAGAAATAAATATGCCATTTTAGCATGTCTTTTGCCATGGTGTGTCCTACAGTAGCACTGAGTTTCATTTGGTCATGTTCAAATGTACAGCATCTCTTAGAAACCCTAAGGGACTTTTTTATGAAGTACGGTGGAAAGAATTTTCAGCAAAGATCTGGACCTTCCGTTTCTGCCATTGCTGAGGGTGTCTTCCTCTGAATTCACTGTGTTTTAACATCTATTTTTATCCCAAGCTATGAAGATGTATACATAATTTATATGTGAAATTTTAAACTGTTTATATTTGACAATATAGACGTTTTTTTTTACTCCCTGTGCTATGTGGTGTGGTTGACCCCTAACAGAAATTGTTGGGGGCTTTTGAAGGGCGGGGACTGCAGGATCCTATCTCCTGGTTTGGTTGTACTCAAGTCCTGCCCCGTGGAGCTAGTTTGTACAAGGGCAGTATTTGCTCCTGGACCAGGTGGGCGTTCTCTCTGAGACTTGGGCTCCTGCCTCTGTGGGTCCATGAAGCAGCTCTCACCTGCCCCCTCGGGCAGAGCCCTTTTCCCCTTTTCTGGCTCTCTGGAGGCTTTAGCCCCTGGTCATCCCCGCATAGGCCTCTGCTCCACTGACACCAAAGGCCAGGGGTGGAGGCAGAATTTGTTATACCCAGCAGAGCACTGGCTGCCAACCCTTGGGCCCTGCAGGACTCTACTGCCTTGAGGAGATGCACAGATCAGCGGAGCCAGGATATGACCCCAGTTCTCGGGCTTCAACCAACTCTGTGCTGGCTAGCATTTATTGAGAAATTGTTGTAGGTCAGATAATAATCCAAACACTTTCTGCATGAGAAATCATCTCATCCTCAACAATACTAGGAGGTTTGTGAGAAACTTAAAGCACAGAGAGGTGAAGCAACTCACCCTAGGCAGCAGTTAGAAAATGGTGTGGCTGGAGAGCCAAACTATGGAAAGAACCTAGATGTCCATCACCAGATGAATGGATAATGAAGAGGTGGAAGGGGGCACCTGGGTGGCTCAGTGGGTTAAGCTTCTGCCTTCAGCTCAGGTCATGATCTCAGGGTCCTGGGATCAAGCCCTGCATCGGGCTCTCTGCTCAGCAGGGAGCCTGCTTCCTCCTCTCTCTCTCTGCCTGCCTCTCTGCCTACTTGTGATCTCTCTCTCTGTCAAATAAATAAATAAAATCTTAAAAAAAAAAAGTTGTGGTATATATACAATGGAATACTATGCAGCCATCAAAAGAAATGAAATCTTGCCATTTGCGATGACGTGGATGGAACTAGAGGGTATTATGCTTAGCAAAATAAGTCAATCGGAGAAAGACAACTATCATATGATCTCCCTGATATGAGGAAGTGGAGAGGCAATGTGGGGGGTTTGGGGGGTAGGAAAAGAATAAATGAAACAAGATGGGATCGGGAGGGAGACAAACCATAAGAGACTCTAAATGTCACAAAACAAACTGAGGGTGGCTGGGGGGAGGGGGATCAGGAGAGGGTGGTGGGGTTATGGACATTGGGGAGGGTATGTGCTATGGTGAGTGCTGAGAAGTCTGTAAACCTGGTGATTCACAGACCTGTACCCCTGGGGCTAATAATACATTATATGTTTATAAAAAAATTTAAAAATTAAAAAAAAATGGTGTGGCTGGGCTACAGATCCGGGAGGTCGGCCTTGAGAGCTCGGTCTCTCTCCTCACCACCCCTCACGACCCCCACTGCCCCAGTGAGCTCTGGATGCTAAGATTCTGCTTCTGGCAGCTGCTGTGTGGTTGAACAAGCAACTCAGAGGTAGGTGAGGCCCTCGTGCCTTCAATTCCAGTAACTCACACTTGCTTGCCATCGTTCCCTGGTGCCCGCTGTCCCCACGCCCGGAGATGCTCTCTCAAGTTCCCATCCTACACCTGGACTTCACCGAAAACCATTTCTCTTGGACCTGGAGAAGTTTTGACAGTTGATATCCTATAAATCTCACTGTAGTGAAAATGTGATTGAATAGTTAATAGAGCCCTATTGTGGTGCTTTGTAAAATCAAAGGGAGCCTTTTATAGGATAATTATCTTGCCTTAATTTCTTCCAATAGTGGATATGTGAAATCTGATTTGCTTATAGCAAGGTACAGCGGTAGCTGGTAGCTGCGCCACTCGTCCTGTTTGATGAGAACTTTTTGAGCAATTATTTTTCATTTAGCATCACACAGTGTCTCCCCAGAGACGACTGTGGGAGCTGCTAGGCTATGTTTCTATGTTTCATTTTATTGATAAGTATGACTTTATTAATATGTTAGGGTTATTAATATATCAAAATTGATAACCTTCTGTAAGCTCCAGATTAATACATATGTACCCAAGTATGAGATACCATTTCAGAGCGACTTATCGGAAACGCATTATCTGCTTCTCAGGTTGACGTTCCCTCCAAGCCAGTGGAAAAGGAGAGATTCTGAAATAGCCCCTGTAGAATTTTCACCTTTTTATATGTAACTGATTTGTCATTACTAAGTAATTGATGCCAAGATTAATCAAGAAAAATCCCAAGCTGTTTTCATAAATAAAGCCTACCCTATGAAACTAGTTTCAGTCCCTTAGGAAATGACATGCTACACCTCCTTATAAAGGCTCAGTAATGGCCTACTTAGACTCCATTATGTTTGCCTTCTAAGTGCTAGTAGGAGTTTCTTCTACAGTTTTTTCATTAGGGTAAAAATAGCCATTAGAATAAGTTTTTAAGGGGTCATTTAAAAATATTTGCAGTTTGAGAAATAGAATGAACTCACTACACATGTCCCCGAAGGGTGGCATCAATCTGGTTGGGTGGAGGGGTGGCGAGGGGGGAGTTCGGAGTTGGTGAAATTCAGCTTTTCAAGCCTCGTGTTCAGTAAAAGCTTTTCTGTGTTCTTTTTCAGGTATGTGGCCAGTTGGATAGATAGAAGGCAGCATCAATCAGAAAAGGCCAATTTAACTATTCTTTTCGATAAATACATTCCTGCCTGCTTGGATAAGCTGAGAACAAGCTTGAAAACCATCACTTCAATTCCGGAGAACAGCCTGGTGCAGGTCTGGCTCTGGTTTCACCATCGTACGCTCTGGTCCTGATGCAGTGGTGTGGCCTGACGGAGGCAGCAGGAGCTTTTGTTTGCTTGAGGAAGGAGACTCAAAGAGGGGTGCCTGGGTGACTCAGTTGGTTGGGCGTCCGACTCTTGATCTCAGCTCTGGTCTCCGTCTCAGGGTCATGAGTTCAGGCCCTGTGTTGGGCTCCATGCTGGGTGTGGAGCCTACTTGAAAGAATGAAAAATTAAAAAAAAAAAAGATACAGCAGTCATTATATAGCTGCTCTGCTGGAAAATGAAAAATACAAAAAATGAAAAATAAAAAATGAGGCAAAGATTGCGGGGGTCATCAGGTTGCTCCACCTCTCTTTCCCTAGCTCCTTGTTCCCCGGGGCTTTCTGCAAACCTCTGTGACACACCTATCACCTTCTGTTATCACTTGGGCTTGTAGACCGGTTGTTTTCATGAGACTGTGATCTAGAGGCCAGAAGCCACCTTGTATTTATTTTTATGTCCCCAGAAATGTACATAGTTCCCTCGCACAGAGCAGGGGTCAGGTATGTGTTTACTTAATCGTTGTGTTCCTCCAAGTATATTGGAATAGAATAAGAAGAATAAGGTAGTAACAGGCATATTTATTTTTCTGTCTCCTAAGTAACTGGCCCAGAGAAGGGGCTCAGTATGTTTTTGACTACAGTAAATCCAGCATCTAAGCTGGGCGGTAGGAGAAAGCTTCTGAGCTGACCATCCCCGGCCCTCCCATGCTCTTCTTCTTTTCTGTGCACCCCCTCCCCAGATACTCCTGAAGTCAGGTCAGTCTCCATGGGGAGTTCCTAATACTCCAGAAACAGGTCTATTCTGACCCTTGGTCTGAGACCCCTGGTAAGACTGAAGGGTATATGTATGATAGGTTGTCATGGAAGCAAATGAAAATAATTTGCAGCACACAGAAATGAAGGTTGTGATCTTAATCTCAGCATGAAGAGAAACAGTCCCCAGCCTTTACAAGTAGAAAACTTCACAAAAGATTTACAATTAGAAATCCTTTTTTTTTTTTTTCTCTAGGAACAAAATTGGTGTGAGAGTACTTTGTTACCTTTAAGTTCCTGTTACCAGATTTGTTTGAAGCTAAATTAGAAAGAGTCACAAGCATAATAAGAAGATAAAGTTCAGGTTTTTGGATAATTCACACACCAATTAAGTAAACGATAGTCTTCAACAGTAATTATCCGAGGTATAATTTATTTCTGAAAGCAGGTCTGAATTTATTCATAATGAATTAATTATGTGGTTAGCCTAATTAGGCTTCCTCTGGTGTAGTACTTGCAAAAGCATGACTGTGTTCTTTCTCTAGTTGACTTATGTATTTGTGTGATTCTCTGTAGTGTGAATTTTTTCATTCAAGAGTAGTGTGAAAATAGGTCAGTAGGAATTAATATGACTTTCCCTTTCACTTCCTCCTTTTGTAGTATTCAGAAATGGCATTTTGTCCTCAGCTCTTTTCCAGCAGTTGTTTATAGAGTCTCCTTTCTGTGATTACTTGCAAGGACAAAATTTGAGATGAACATGAGTACAAAGGGGAACACCTTCAAATGCCTACTTTAAGAAATTAATGTGCTCTGTTTTCCAATAAATGACATGTATTTGCTTTTTTTTTTTTTTAATACTTATTTGACAGACAGAGATCACAAGTAGGCAGAGAGGCAGGCAGAGAGAGAGGAGGAAGGCAGGCTCCCTGCGGAGCAGAGAGCCCGATGCAGGACTCGATCCCAGGACCCTGAGATCATGACCTGAGCCGAAGGCAGAGGCTTAACCCACTGAGCCACCCAGGCGCCCGACATGTATTTGCTTTAAGCTTGGTTAGTCATATTAATTCCTTCATAATATACACCAGAGTCTGACGTTACTAATTGCTGACACAGAGCTCCAAGTGTTTTCCAAGTACTGCACTGGGGAGAAAACAGAGAAGTGACGAGTTAGTCAAGTCCCCAGATCAGCAGATGAGGACACCCTGAAATTTTCCAGTCCCCGTTTTGGTTTTGGTTTTAATAGTCCCTTATAGCACTAAGGCTTCTACTCAGAAGCAGCAAAGCCTCACAGTCTTACATTATTTTTCTCGATACCAAATGGGTGATTTTTATATCTTTTGGGGGATTATTTTAAATTGGCAGATATGGAACTATATAACATAATAAAAATCAAGAGAGAAGATTGAAAAATACAACGGGCGATCAACTTTTCAAATTGAAAACCTTTGTAAATTACTTCCAGGAGCTCTTCCCTGTGTTAACACGGCTTTTCCCCGGCTTCCAGTGCTGAGAAAGAAAGAGACACGTGCAGTCCTGACTTGTTCTGTAGCGGCTTGCATTGCTGTCTGTGTGATAGTGATCGGATCTCAGGCTGCCTCCAGAAGCCAGGGGAAATGTTCCAGGAGTTCTAAGAGTCTGGGACACCGCTGCTTTGTGACCCCTATACCTGTGCTTCAGAGAAGTAGCTCAAAAACATGTTCACGACGGGTTATTGTTCCCTTTGGAAAGGCCTTTGCAAGCAGCCATGTTCCCCTCCTCACCGACCTAATTGTCCTGAACTCAGGCTGTGTTTCTGACCAACAGCACGTTGCCATCTCACATGGAGGGAGTAAAGGACAAGTTCCTGAATAGTGTTTCTTCCAAGGTTAAATTTAGTTCGGTGTTCAAAAATAAAAAGTCACAGGCGAAGGCTGCCAGTCTGTCTTTCTAAGTTTATACAACAGGTGGGAAAAACCCACTGCCAAAGCACTAAGGGAAAGTGGGTTATCTAAATGTCCAGCAGGAGGGAAATAAATAAATGCCTCTCTGTCAAGTGGAGTCCTTTTCCATTCCCACTGGTACGATAGGGCAACACTTACTGGGAAGGCAGGGTATCTGGAGTTTGTTACTGAGTGAAAATGTGAGCTCTAGACAACTCTGTGTGCTGTGACTCCCTGTTAATAAAAAAGAGCTTAGATATATTCCCCATTGTCTTTACTTTGTGCCTGTATGTACCCATGTTTGTTATAGTGATTACAAATTGGATAAAATAGTCCTTTTTTTAAAAATAGTTGATTATTTAGAAGATCGGTTTCATTAAAAGTGGCAGAGATGGCAGTGCCTGGGTGGCTCAGTGGGTTAAAGCCTCTGCCTTCGGCTCAGGTCATGATCCCGGGGTCCTGGAATCGAGCACCGCATAGGGCTCTCTGCTCAGCGGGGAGCCTGCTTCCCTTCCTCTCTCTCTGCCTGCCTCTCTGCCTACTTGTGATCTCTGTCAAATAAATAAAAATCTTAAAAAAAAAAAAAAAAGAAGTGGTGGCAGAGATTTTCCACTATTGACTTAGAAAACCAAGGCAGTGATTTTTGTCTGCCTCAATGTCACAGATTGGGGAAAATTCTATAATCTCTTAAGGAGCAAGTGGATTGGTTAGTATGTCCTGTGACCTGACTCTGCTATTAAGGAGCTATTGCCCTGAGTGAATAGCTATTTCTTTTTCTTTAGACAATTTGTACCCTTCTGGAATGCTTGTTGACTCCTGACAACGTACCTTTGGACAGCCCAAAAGAGGTTTATGAAGTCTACTTTGTCTTTGCTTGTATCTGGGCGTTTGGAGGCACTCTGTTGCAAGATCAGGTATGTTTTGAGATGGTTCACAGAAATAATTTATAGAACCAGTTTTACTTGGGGGGCAGGTTGTAATGTGATCCCTGTTGGTTTGGTTTTTGTCTTTGTTTTTGTTTTTTTTAATATCATCATAAATCTCTGCTGTTGGCCCTGTTCTCTTATAAGCCAGTATGTTTAGGCAAGCTCGTCCAGGCTGGTAGCTCTAACTTGGGCTGACACTGCCCCACATCTTCTTGGGAGCTCAGGGGTCGGTGATTCCACCTGCCTGGGGAGCAGCGCCAACAGTGTGCTCTTCCAGAGGCCAGTCCCACTCCCTGAGCCAGAGACAGAGCTCTGCCTCTGCCCCACCCCCAAACTGGCTCTTCGTCTTCACCCTTTCTTATCCTCTGGTATACTCTCATTCCTTCCAGTTGCTCGAGTTAAAAACCCAGGAATGGGTCCCATTCTTCTTCACTTCACTATCCAGCGGTCAGCAGATCCTTTCAGTCACACAACAGCTGTCAGGTCTGTCCTCACCTCCCCATCCCTACACCCTTCATTCATGAATGTATCATCTTTAGGTTGTCCTGGGCTGTCACAGTGTCTTAGCTCGGGCTGCCGTAACGAAATGCCATACCTTGGATGGCTTAACGAAATTCACTTTCGTTTCCGGAGGCTCAAGTCCAAGGTCAGGGTGCCAGCATGGTCAAGTTCTGGCAAGGGCTCTCTTCCTGGCTTACAGAGAGCTGCTTTTTTGCTGTGTCCTCACATGACAGAAAACAATAAAAAGCTTTCTGATGTCTTTTTTATAAAGACACTAATCCCATCACAAAGGCCCAAGCCTCATGACCTCATCTAAACCGAATTACCTCCCAAGGCCCCATCTCCAAATATTATCACATTGGGGGATAGAGCTTCAAAATAGGAATGTGGGGCGGGGGGTGGGGATGGACACATTCAGTATACAGCCTGTAAGAACCTTGAAATCAGTTTCCCTGTGTCTTGTCTCTTGCCTCTACTCAGTCTCTTACATGATCCCTGGGGTAATTATTTGCAAACCAGACTCAACTCAGGTGAGATCCTTTCCATGAGTCTTGCCTTCAGCCAAGCATGAGGCTCCCATGCCTGCCCAGCACTCCTAGAGGAGCTCATCCATGACTGCTCATTTCTTTTGGACAAACACTTGACGAGCTTGCTCGAGTGTGTGCATATGTGCTTATTCACACATGAGACTTACTCAGGTGCAAAGTGGGAGTCTTTCAGTGCTAGAAGATGGCACATCTCATCTCCACCATGCTCCCCTGTATGTAGATTTTGCCATGTAACATTTCCAGTAACTGTGTAAGCTATCTTCATGGTGTGCATAAAGCTCAGAGGAGCAAAGGGACTTGACCAAGGTTATGCTGATAGGAAATGACTGCAACAGGATTCACACCCATGTACATCTCCAAAGGCCACCCATTCAAGGGTACCTCAGGATCTCTCACGGTCATAACTGATCCCACATGTAGCCCTGAATCTTTGCCTTAAAAATAGATGGCTCCCCTCTTCCAGACTTTGCCAGATATTCCCATTTAGACTGGAAGGCATCACAGCCAAAAGGGCCCCATATTTCCACTGGTTGACTTGTTGTAGGCCCTCAGATACATGGTTGCTTAAACCTGTGGGCCAGTTCTGCTTCTTGTCACTAGGTCACCGTAAATCATGTCTATAAACAGGTGTGGAATTCACTTGGCCTGCTTGATCTGATGTTGATCCCACATTTCCTTCTATAATATCCAAGGGCTTTCTAAAGCAAAGCTGCCTGTGTTGCTTTGAGTAAGAGTCAAGATTTGGTGTTGGGTGACTTCGTGTGGTTTTTCTCAGGCACAATTTACAGCGTGCGTGAGCTTCTCCTTCATGGAGGCTGTGGGCAGAATCTCCCCCTCTCCCCAACTTATCCCACCCCCCCCGTGTTTTTTTATGTTTTTTCTGGAGTTCTCCCCAAGGTTTTTCCTTCACTAGGATATAAACCAGGTAAAATTGTGTGAGTAGGATGTAGACAGTAGAAATCTCTCTATTCCTGACTACTTTCCTCCCAGCTGATTGCCTTCTTGTCTTTCCAGTTTTCAAACATGGCTGCCTTCCCAACAGTCCATCAGGCCGGGCCCTGGGCCACCACAGTGGTCCCCTCACTCCTCCAGACACTCTTCTCCCTAAATGAGGTTCATCTCCTTCATCCTCCTCCTCATCATCATCACCACCACCTTCACATCTTCAGAAGGGCTCTAACTACAAAACATTCAAAGCAGATGTTATTAAGTTGTAAACATGAAGGAAAGCTGGAAGAAATACTCTTAAGATCGCCTTTTATTAGTTGAACAAATCTGAGTGCCTGCTGGATGTCCGAGAATGCGCTTACACCTCTGAGTCTGCTACTTTCCTGAATTTTCAAAAAAATAAAACCTCTATGTATAAGTACAACTATCCTCCTCCCCTTTTACAAAAGAGCCAAAACTTAGATAGCCTGCTTGAGGACGCCCAGGTGATGTCTGAGCCACGCTCCGACTGCAGCACGCTGGCTCGGCTCCTGTGTTCTTAAGCCAGGCCATTGCAGGCAGCTTCCAAAATAAGTCTTGATCAGCTCTCCCTGAGCTCCCATCAACTGCTATTATCACTTCTCACTTGGCTTCTGAGGTAACAGCCTCACTGGTCTGCTTCTGTACCTCCCCCATAATCCATTATCCTCTCAGCAGCCAGAGCGATTTTTTAAAATGTAAATTGAATGATAGGATACACTTGAGAGTTTAAAACACTTTAATGGATTCCATTTGCTTTTAGGATAAAGTGAAAAATTTAATACTATTTACAAGGCCCCTGGATCTTTGGTCCTGCCAGTCTTTTCCTGCTGCTTCAGCCACCCCTTCTCCCCCCCACCTCCGACCTCCCACATGCTTCCGCCAGCTTTGGTGCCCATTTCTGGAACCCGAGATCTTTCATACCACAGGATCTTCACCCGTGGTGACCTCTTCCTTCTTCTTGGAATTGTCTTCTCCCTAATCTGTGCCAGTTCTCAAAGATAGCTCACCTGAACGTCCAACTAAAATAGGTTCACCCCTTTGTGGTGAGGAAGCAGAGAAAAGGCTTAACCCACTGAGCCACCCAGGCACCCCCATGGAGACTCTTAGAGAGAAGACCCTGAGGGTTCATGGAGGGAGGCGGGTGGGGAATGGGCTGGATGGGTGGTGGGTTTTGGGAGGGCACTCGTTCTGATGAGCACTGGGCGTCCTATGTAAGTGATGAATCACTGAATTCTACTCCTGAAACCAGTATTGCCCTGTACATTAACAAACTAGAACTGAAATAACAATAGATTCACCCCTGTTACTCTCCATTAGAGCAAACTCTGCTTTCACAGCACCTGTTTATTTCTGCGTTTATCAGCTTAGCCTCTGCTTCCTCGGGTCTCTGCTTCTATCTCCCCGTAAGTTCTGTGATGGCAGACACTCTGTTGGCTTTCGTCCCCAGTCTAGAACAAATGCACTGTAGTTGAGTGCACTGAGTCAAAGATGTGTTACCAAAATGATCTTGCTGATGTAGTGGTTAGAAATTTTGATGTCAAGTCCATGTCCTAGGTCTTCTGCCTACAGGGAATCGTGCCAAGTGTTTTGTCTTTGGAACTGATTTGTAAGATGAACTTTTGTAGAGAGATAAAGTAGCCATGCCACCAACTTGAAAACAACTCACACGAGCCTGGACTCATGAACACGTGAGTGGTGGGGAGCAGGAGCGTGAGCTCAGCGTGTTTGGCAGATGGAGGCAAGCTCTGCCTGTGAAGACTCCTCAGCCTTCTCTGCCCTCGGCACACACCCCTGCTCTCCAGCCCTCCTGTCTCTGCTCATGTGTGCAACCAGCCCAGTGCAAGAAGTGAGCCATAGTCCAAGGATGTAGGATACCAAAGAAAAAGCAGTTTTAAGAATGTGACAGGAGAAAACCGGGAGTTAAGGTCTTGGGAAGTCTGAGACTACTGAGTGCCGTAGCCACTCCCACACACTGTTCTTAGAGTTCCCCCAAGCGCAGGGTGGTCGCAGATCCTGCAGGTAAAGAAGTCTCTCTGCCAGGTTGTTCTGTGACTTGAAGGGATGAAATAGGGTTACCCAATGTTTACTTTTCGAAATAAGGACATTTATAAGTAATGACCATAAGGAATACCATAATTTTATAAAAGAAAAGCTATTTCAACAGCAAAAGGTCCAAAAAGCCTGTAAGCTCAAATAAAGGGCAATATTTAAATCAAATAATTTTACCAATTTTTTAAAAAAAATGTTCCTTTGTTCTTATCTTTCCTACTTTATCGAGAATTGATGTGAATATTGGTAGAAATCAACACCAGTGTTTGAGAAACACTGTCTCACTGGAGCTAGATGGTAATTTGCCTGAGAGCTCATTGTTAAATAACCCAGGGATAGTTGAAGGTTCACCTAACCTTACTTTACTTTTTAAGTTAATAATTGTTCCAGAAAATTTGTACCTTTTGGATGTATGGCAATTATAGCTTTCTGCCTCTCTGATATTATCACTCATTTTAAGTTACTTCTAGTTATTTATTTTTCTTGGGTCAGTTACTCTAGCCCGTTTGTAATTATAACTGTGTTATAATTGCAAATAACTGTGTTCAGTGGGATTTGGAGGGGCTTCGTATGTGTTCAGAATTACCTCTAGGTCTGCATAAGGATTTCTCTTGTTCTTAGCTTTCTGACTCTCAAGCTGAATTCAGTCGGTGGTGGCATAAAGAGATGAAAGCAGTGAAGTTTCCATCCCAGGGGACGATCTTTGATTATTATCTGGACCACAAAACTAAGAAATTCTTGCCTTGGGCTGAGAAGGTCCCCACATTTTCTATGGATCCAGAGGTCGCTCTGAAGGTAGGTGGTTGGAACCTAGAAATTTTCAAGCCACACTGTGCTGCTTTGAGCCTTTTTGTTTCATGCTTGAGCAGTCCTTCTGCTCATCAGTCCTGCCTGATGAGAAATTTTTGTTGATATGGTCGAGCATATAGCATATTGCCTGGGAGAGAAGAGTCTTAGTTCTAGGAACAACTACTGAGATGGCTCTTAAGTTTATGCAAACTTTAAAAAAAAAAATCTACCTAAGTCTATTAAAACTGTTTTAATAAGACACAAAAGCAATTTTGTGTCTTATTAAAAATCAAAGACCTATTCTGTTAGTTCCAATGATTCTTATATCTGACCATATTATGAATTTATTAGCACTTTTCATGTGGAACTTCTTTAACCCCCACCAAGCCATAAAGTAGTTGTGTTTAAGCTCCTCAACTCAGAGGTTTGAAATCTCATGGCAGCTGACAAATCTAAGTGAATCTTTTTTTTTTTTTTTAATTTCTCTTCATAAATGTTTGTTTTACATTCCTCTGATGTTGACTTATTCTTCGGTCATCTTTTTCTGCCCCAATCTCTTTTCCTTTTCATTAAAATCGTGACATTCTGATTCACTTGGGAGCTTAGTGCTTCCGGTAGCACTGTGTGAATAGAATATACAGGGTTTCTATGGTATGAACTAAGCAGCTAGTGTGAAACAAGACCCAGTGTATTCACTTCCTAGAGCTGGAGGCTAGGCAATGAAAGACTAAGTGTTAGCAGGAATCGTTCCTCCTGAGTGTCTCCAGGAGACTCCGTTCCAGGCCTCCGTCTGGAGTTCGCTCATGATCTTGGGGTCCCTTGGCTTGTGGCAGCCTAGCTCCTGCCCTAACATGGCATTTTCCCTGAGTGTGTGTCTGTGTGTGCAAATTCCCCTTTGTATAAGGATACCGGTCTTCGCTCTGGGGGCCTACTCTGCTTGTCTTAGTGTGCTGGGGCTGCCCTAACATGATACTACACACTGGATGGCTTAAACACCAGAAATTCATTTCCTCACAGTTCTTTCTGGAGGCAAGAAATCCAGGATTAAGGTGTTGGAAGGCTTGGTTACTCCCAAGAGCTCTCTCCCTAGTTTGAGGATGGTCGCCTTCTTGCTGTGTCCTCACATGACCTTTGTGTGTGCTTCCCTGAGCACTGTCTCCAAGTCTGTCTAAATTTCCTCCTCTCAGGAAGGACACCAGTCAGATAGGGGTAGGGCCCACCCTAACGGCCTCATTTTAACTTAATCATCTCTTTAAAGAGCCTGTTTTCAAATACAGTCACTTTCTGAGGCACTAGGGTTTTGGGCTTTATCATGCGGATTTGGGGAAGACACAGTTCAACCCATTAAACCTAACCCCAGGGAGACTTCATGAACAAGAAATCAGATGTAGGATGGCCCCAAGACTGATTAATTCTGTGACTTGGTGATATCATATCACCAAGAATTTGGATCTTTCCAGCTCTCTGCTCTGCTCTCTTAACACCAGCATCATTTTTAAGACTAGTATCCTTCCTGGTCTGAAGTGGGCTCCAGTTGCCCTAGGAGTTTCCTTCAGAGAGAAAAGCCATGTTGTCATATAGTTTTCATAAAGAGTGAGGAAACTTCTCAGAAGCACCAAAGCAGACCGCCCCTTGAGCATCTAATACTCCAGGGCTCACATGCCACCCCTAACCTGTCTCAGGCCAGACTACTGGGCTACCCTGATTGGCCTTGATGAATCATCACAGTACCATGGGAGCCAGGTTGAGCTTCCCCTGGACCACGTGTGTGTGGAGGAAGCATGGAGACTTGAACAAAGTGGGAGCTCTGACAGGAAGGGATGATGGAGAAATGGGTGCTAGGAGGCAGCCAACCATGTCTGTTCCAACTGCTTGAAGAATTGTGAAATCTGCTTTTGCTCAACCGACCTGCACTTCACCTACCTGGCAGTATTACCTAGCTGGTTGAAAGCTGAGAGTTTGTTAACCAAAGACCAAGAACTGGTATGGCGAGGTTGATGCATCTGATCAGCAATGCCTTTTATTCTACGGGGAACCTATTAGGACTACTTTATAGTCTTACTCTACACACAGTGGTACCAAGTGTGGTTAGTCTACTAACCGCTTCTTAACATATTGAAAAGGAACCATACTGAGTCAGTAGTAATAGTCAATGCTAATATTACAGAAGTCTATCTCAGACCTTTTTCTAATTGCTCTACATAGATTAACTAATCCTTAAAACATCTTTCTAAGGCATAGGCTATGGATAACCCTTTTACATATGGAAAATGGGAGTGCCAAGGGATGGAGTAACGTGTGCCCAACCCATGTCCTGACGTGCCTTCTTGCTGGCTCTGGATAGGCTTGGGCTTTAATCCAAGTACCACCACTTACTACTTTGCTGTGACCTTCATCAAGTTATTGGTGTTCTCTAAGCTTCAGTTTCATCATCTCTGAAATGAAAATCATGACACAACCCCCATCATAGATGAGTTATGAGTATCAGATGACCTAGTGTATGAAATGCTTAACATCATACCTGTCACGTACTCAGCTGTTAGGAAGTGTGAATTATTGGTATTAATGTATAGAGAGCAGATCTAATAGCCAAATTAAGAGGCACCTGAAGACAATGAAGAGCCAAAAAGGAGAAAAAAAATGTAAAATGTAACTCTGATGAAAAGCAGTCATCTGGTTCTGTTTGGCGTAGCATAGAACAGTCTGTGCCTTTCAGTAGGCCCCAAGAGTACCACCAAATTAAAACAGAATTCTAGGGGTGCCTGGGTGGCTCAGTGGGTTAAAGCCTTTGCCTTCGGCTCAGGTCATGATCTCAGGGTCCTGGGATCCAGCCCCACATCGGACTCTCCGTTCCGTGGGGAGCCTGCTTCCTCCTCTCTCTGCCTGCTTCTCTGCCTACTTGTGTTCTCTGTCTGTTAAATAAATAAATAAAAATCTTAAAATAAAAATAAAATAAAACAGAATTCTAGTGTAAATATTCATAATCACGAAAATGATCATAGAAAATGATCTATAAAATATTCTAAATATAAAATATAAAATTGTATTCAGTATATGCTAACCAAACAGGGGAGAATATATTGTAGAATTTAGGTATTCATTGTTTTTTAAGAACAGTCTGAATCTTGCAAGTAGTTTTTTACCTCCTTTTTAATTTGGCCTCCAAAAATGCAAGAAATGTCAACTCTGTTTTAATCACCGTGCAGGATTCTATTTCTTGCATGTCTATGCCTGCTACCTCTCTCCCTGGCGTTATGTATTAGTCTGTATTCCCTGAACCTGGTGTTTATTTCCATTCTTCATTTTCTTGTATTCCCCTAAGCCACCTCACATTTGTTGTGAAACAATGAAGTGTATAAATAAGTCACCAATTTTCAAAACAGAAGGATTGCTATAAAGATTTTTTTAACAAAACAATGCATAATGTGTTCAACATGTACTTTGGACTTAGGAATATTTAACTTAACATCACTGTTTCCCACCAGTGGGTCTCTCCCCATGCTGAACTCCTTTAGTGTTAAGTTCTGCCCTGATCATTGGGCCACTTAATCTTACCCGGCCAAGGCATTGCTCCCAACTTTGATTTATGTGTGACTTAACTTCTCGAATATTCTCTCAGCTCCTAGAGAGTGGTGGACAGTTTCCTAAACCTTTATTGGATTCCCAGTATGCCTAACACAAGGTCTGTGATTAGGGGCTTTGGCTAACACTTAAGTTGGAAAAGATAGGTCTGTTGTTTATACTACTGAATTTTGATGGCACTACCCAGTTGTTCTCAAGCTATGTCTGAACTCTGATAATTCAAAACTGAGTGTCAGGTAAGATCTCCCCTACTGAGTGTGAACTTAAGAATTCTTTGGGTTTCAATTCTCCAGTGACTGTGTCGGTTAAGAGAGAAAATTTCGGAACGCCTCTCTTTCTGACTTCTCTCGTTCTGTTCCCTCCTACCCCAGAGAGTTGTGGTTCCCACATCAGAAACAACTCGTCTCCGATATTTCGTAGAGTTGCTGCTTGAGAAAGGACAACCGCTAATGCTAGTAGGAAATGCTGGGGTGGGAAAGACAGCCTTTGTAAGCGACACGCTGGCAAGTCTCTCTGAGGATTATGTCGTGTCCCGTGTGCCTTTCAACTACTACACAACGTCTGCAGCTCTGCAAAGTGAGTTTTCTTCCTGCTTATATTTTTGAAACAAGGCATCTGAAACGGTCAAGGCTGGGGCATGTAGCCGGAGGGGAAGACTGCTTTTCTTTAGGCTTTAGACGTTTTGCTTTGGCCTCAGATGAATTTTTACTTACCACCAATCGGGGTAAAATATACTTTGTTTCAATATTGTGATTTTGGCTTTTTATATCACAAATGGCTTTATGTGGGTTACTACTCTTTTTTCTTTATTAACCTATGGTGTGTTACTTGTTTCAGGGGTACAGGACTATGATTCATCAGTCTTACACAACACACAGTGCTCACCACAACACATACCCTCCCCAGTGTCCATCACCCACCCATCTCATCCTTCCTCTCCCGCAACCCTCAGTTTGTTTCCTAAGATTAAGAGTCTCTTATGGTTTGTCTTTCTCTCTGGTTTCATCTTGTTTCATATTTTTCCCCTCTTCCCCTATGATCCTCTGTCTTGTTTCTCAAAGTCCACATATCAGTGAGATCCTATCGGATAAAGGGTTATTACTTTTAAGAACAGCAAGAATTGGCATCAACGGTGTTCACTGCTTTGCCTCTATACACTTTGGTCACCTTTAATCAGTTTTCTGGAGCCCTAGCAACATAAGGCTGTCCACAAGGGAGAATGCACTGGTTACCTTTTCAAGTAAGGGATTGATTTAGGAGAACTTCCTTAAAACCATGTTGATGAAATGCCAGGCCATGTGCTGTTAATTAAATCTTGGGAAAATTGTAAGAATAAGATATTTCATTTAATTCTTTAATTTAATTTAATTCTTTAGCAAATCTATATTATTTATCTATTTTTCCCAAGGTGTTGTGTCCTGTGCATGTTTTTCATTCACAGATGCAAAAGGAGGGATCACTTGTAAATGGAAGCTGAGGGCTACAATCCCACAACAAGCACAAAATAAAGTGCTTGACTGTGCGATGAGTTCATCTTGATAATAGCTGAAAGGGTGAAGGCATTGGTGTAAGGTTTAGACATGGCCTATTAGCACAGTAAAGAGACCAGTGTATTTGAAAGAAGGTTTGGGTTTCAGACCATCACAGTGGGGTAGTATGCAGGCAAAGATAGGATTTGGGAAAGAAAAATCAGTGTAAGCAAACATAGGAAAGAAAATTACAGAAGACATTCAATTAATTGACTTTCCAAAGCACAGGGATGGAGTAGAAGACAGGGAAAGGCTGCAGTGGTGCATTGGAGCTAGACTGTAGATAGAAGGCCCAGCTGTTAGGTTTGCCACAGATTAAGGGGATTTCTGGGACATGAGATTTTTACTGTTAAAATCAGGATAGTTTGGGGCACCTGGGTAACTTGGTTAAGTGTCCGACTCTTGGTTTTGGCTCAGATCATGATCTTATGGTCATGAGATGGAGCCCCTAGTTGGGCTCTGCACGGGGTGTGGAGCCTGTTGGACATTCTCTCCTCTCCCCTCTGCCCTTCCCACCGGCACACCTACCCCTGCCCCAGCACACATACGCGCTCGCTTGCTCTCAGAAAACAAACCAGGATAGTCTCAGGCAATGTGGAATGGTTGGTCCCTGTCACTGTAGCAAGAGCCAAGATGCAAGCTGAAGGGACTGTACTTCATTTGGTAGGAAATGGTGAGCCATTTATGGGGAGCAAGGATGCAGGCTGTCCTTTGGGAGATGTCTGAAGTGGGGAGACCAGTCCCCCTGTGTAGTACAGCAGCTGAATGTAACGTTGCTCTGACTAAAATGGTAGAAGGAATGGTGAAAGGGAAGAGACATGAGGTACCATTTTCAGGCTGTGGTCAGGCAGATCTGGGAGCAGGAGAGAAAGAAGATACTAAAGCTTGGCTCTTGACTAAGACACTGTTAATCCCACAGAGGAGCTTAGGAGGGAAAAAGGAAGATGTGGGTTGTGGGTGGGGAAGAGGCTTGTTTCGTGTGGGCCAAACGTCCAGCCACCAGTGGCTGCCAGGAAGTACACACTTGGAAATGCCAAGTCCGCTGCTTGGAAGATGGCTTTGTTAACTTATTCATGACACACTTATTTGTTCTTTGATTCACTTGATAAATGGCTTGTTGTGGTTGTCATCAGGAATATAGTCATGAACACGTCCTTGTCCTCAAGCTATTCATAGTCTATTTGGAGAGTCAGCAGCTATGAGACACTGTATCTTACACACTCGGTTCAGGATTTTCTACCCCCATGGTTTTCTCTCAAGTCCATACAAGTCACTGCGGCACATGAAGAAATGTAAGTTAATGTGTGCACAGGATAGAGACTACGTACAGCTTTCATTACACTCGTGCCATTGGATGACCCAAGAAGAGAGGTTTGGGGACTCTCTTTGTGCATAGATGGTCCTGTAGAGGGGATAGGGAAGGACTGAGGGAGCGGGCCGTGGGCTAGAGTGCGTTTGGGGAACAAAGTGTACAGACCAATAGTGACATGTCCTCAGATTGCTGGCCAGTGTGATGTCCTATGTCAGATGTTGACTATCCGGGAAAGGAAAGGCGAGGTGAGCTCTGCCAAAAGGAGGGAGGTTGACAGGAAAGCGTGACACAGAGGCGGTGACCAGAGGGTCATCACCAATACCAGCCTGCGCAGTTAATACTTGAAGACTTGGGAGTGGGTGAAATGGACAGAAGATGAAAAATGAGGGAAAGAAAAGACAAAGGACAGAAAGTGACATTTTATCTGATGGGTGGGCAAAATGATGCATTTGTTCCAGGAATTCTTGAGAAACCTCTAGAGAAAAAAGCTGGTCGTATCTATGGTCCAGGAGGAAATAAAAAATTAGTTTATTTCATTGACGACATGAATATGCCCGAAGTGGACCCCTATGGCACAGTGCAACCCCACGCTCTGATCCGGCAACACATCGATTACGGACACTGGTAAGCGGTTCTCTGTGTCCTACTCTCTCCTGAAATCGAATCATTGTTTTTATGGGTGAGTGCTGAAGAAGAAAATTACCCCAATCTCTTCCTCTTTTGAGGAGCATTTTCTGGGATAACTTTTGCGTTTCACTTTAGATCCCCTTTTCATCATCGTAAATGCAGTAGGTTCCCTTTGTATCTTGGGATTAATTGGATTGAAAAGTGTCTTAGAAACATGACTGTATAGTTGAAGCATTGAACCCACAGATTAGTTAACTGGCACTAAGGTACTTAAACACCTGACCTTACTCTGAGAGATGTCACTGTTTGGTAATGTCTGGGTGTTGCCGTGTGTCTTTCCCTTCCATTACCTAGAGGGAGAGCCCCCAGCCTCGCTGGAAACAGGGTTCCGTGGGAATCCCTAGGCAGGAACAGCACATATTGATTGAGCTCCCTGTGTTGATTCCGGCGTCAGAGGAGCTGTGAAGACTTCTGTTTGCTCAGCTTTGGTGTCTGTGTCTCTGAGTTGAGGCTAACATGCCCAAAGTCACAGAGTGATTATAAAGATTGAAGGAGACCATGTATGAGGAAGTCCTGCATAAACAGGAGGGTTTTGTTGTGTTGTCATCTTCTGGTTTGGGGTTTACGGTCCTGTTGTCTGTCTTTCAGGTACGACAGACAGAAGGTGATGCTTCGAGAAGTCCACAGCTGTCAGTATGTTGCCTGCATGAATCTGATGGTGGGCAGTTCCACGATCAATCCTCGACTCCAGGTAGGGGTGGAGTCCTGCCGGCTCCAACCTGGCCCAAAGGAAAACCTCACACATTGTAGACTGTGATTCCTGATGCTTTTCCTACAGACTAGGGCTCCTACCAGACTTTTGGTGAAGTGCGTAAGCTTTTTTAAATTTATTTTTATTTGTGTTTTTGTTTCTTTTAATTATGTTCAGTAGCTTTTGCCTTTTCCAATAGACCATTTTTTAAAAGCAGGTACAGGTTTACAGACTGTTTGAGCAGTTTTAGTTGAAAGGACTGCAGAGAGTTCCCATAGTACCCTTCCCCCTCCTCCTACCTCACTCTACCCTATTATGAGCATCTTGCATGAGTATCCTGCCTTTATTACAGTTGATGAACCAATTTCAATCCATTATTATTGACCAAAGGCCAAAGTTTACACGAGAGTTCATTCTTTGTGTTGTATATTCTGTGGGTTTTGGCAAATGCAGAATGCCAGGTATTGCCATGAAAATAGCAGACTGAATAGTTTCACTGTGCCGAAACTCCCCTGGACTCTTCCTGATCATCCCTCCCTCCCTCCGGAATCCCTGTCCACCAGTTGGTCCTTTCATTGTCTCCATAGTTTAGCCTTTTCCAGAATGTCACATAGTTGAAATCCCATAGGTTGAGGTCCTTTCAGATTAGCTTCTTTCACTTGGCTTAAATAGACATTTAAGCTCTCTCCATATCTTTTCTTTGCTTGATAGGTCATTTTTTTTTAACCACTATGTAATAATATCCATCATATTTGTGTGTCAGTTTGTTGACCCGTTCACCTGTTGAAGGATGCCTCGCTTGTTTTCACATCTTGGAATAAGGAATAAAGCTGATAAAAATATTAACGTGCATGTTTTGTATGTGCATATAACCTTTTAATAACAACACCCCCCACCACCTATAACATACATAAAACAACAGTATACGACAGTAAGTGTTGCTTACTCCCTCATCTGGAACCTGCTGGGGGTCGGCTGGGTGACTCTCCATCAGCGAAGCTGTGGTGGCTTTGACTAAAGTGGTAAGGACAGGGTGGCTCAGCTTCGTGGGTCTCTCACCCATTAATAGGCTTGCACAATTCATGGCGAAGGTAGGGCCTTAAGGGAGCAAGTGGAAACACACAGGCTTCTGACAGTGACTGGCACGGTGTCAGTTCTGCCCCACTCTGTTGGCTCAATCCTATAGCCAGGCCCTGAGTCCGAGAGGAAGGTACCACTGTGACACGGCAGGGAGCATGGAATACAGGAAGGGATTACAAAAAAAGGGAGGGGGGAGAGACTTTTTTTGTTTGTTTGTTTGCAATCTAATGGTACCATTATAATCCCTATTATACGTAACTCTTAGATTTCTTTTGTTTTTCAGAGACATTTCACTGTGTTTGCATTCAACTTTCCATCTTTGGAGGCGCTGCAAACCATCTATAGCCAAATTCTTAACTTCCATTTTCAGCAGCAAGCCTTTGGCCCATCAGTTCTCAGGAGTGGGCCCTCTTTGATACAGGCAACAATCAGGTTCCATCAGATGATGACGCATAACTTTTTACCCACAGCTGTTAAATTCCACTACCTCTTTAATCTGAGAGACCTATCGAACGTCTTTCAGGTACCTGGTGGCTCTGGGTTCTTGGTGGCATCTTGGTGGCATCTTGGGTGGAGGAATGATTCTGGTAATATTAATGTTGTTCAGTTATGGAACTTAGTTCAAGGTGATGCTGTGTACTGTGGCCTGTATTCTTGGATATCGCACCGTAAACTCCTCTGAGAAGTCTGTATGGCAGGTTTATTCCCATTTTACTGATGGGACTAGTGGGTTCTCTCGGGTTGTGCAGAGACTTAGCTGCAGAAGCAAGGGTAGGAGTCTGACTCCCTGTTCTGTGTAAATATCGGAGTGCCTCCTTTTGGGCCAAGGGAGGGGAATCATTTGTTATTTTTTCTTATTTATATAATATCATTTTTAAACATACATCAAGAGAAACGTCACCATTTCTTACACCATTAGGTTGTTTTGACTTGACCTTGACTCTTAATGGACTTAGCTGGTAAAAGGACCGGTGTTTCTGTATTTGGTTTAGAAAGGAAATTCCGAAGAGGGAATTGAAACCAGAATTTTAAAAAAATAAAAAGTGAACTGGTGTGATCTACCCTCTACAGTGAAAGCAGTTGGAGGGCTATTTATGGCCTGAGGTTCTTTTTGAGAGAGGTAGTGGAGAATTTCAGGAGACTTCTTTAGATTTGGTGATTTTTGCTTCTTTATATTTTTGTAAGCCTCTTTTCTAAATCACTGCAAATGCCTTAAAACCATAACACTGTGTCAGACAGCAGGTTCCTGAGAACATGGACCACTCACTCATTCTCATTGCTGTGTTTCTAGCACCCCTGGAACAGCTCTGCTCATTACAGTGTTGTTTAAAAGCCGATTTAAAAAAAAATGATTTATTTATCAGAGAGCGTGAGAGAGCAGGCAGGGGGAGAGGAAGAGGGTGAGAGACAATCTCAAGTAGATGCTGGGCTGAGCACGGAGGCCAACATGGGGCTCCATCTCCTGGCCCTGAGATAGTGACCTGAGCTGAAAGAGTCTGATGCTTAACTGACTGAGCCCCCCAGACACCCTGAAGCTGATTTTGGGAAGGAAAGCAATAAGTGGCAAGGGATCAGAGGCTTGTTCCTGGCTTATGTCCAATCTGGCAGCTACTCCTCACACCAGCAGCTGCTGAAACTTTGTAGCTACTCGCCTGCACCTTGCTGTGCTCTCCTCTGAGTCCAGAGCCAGCTGACTCTCTCTGGAAGGAGGGGGTCCCTGTGAATCCGAGATACTGACCCTCAGTGTTGGTGGGGGCGGTGGGGAATGAGAATTGTTCGAGGGCTAGTTGTGGATCTACCCACAAAACGTGATTTCAGGCAGTTTACTTTTGGTCTCATATTCTTCATCTGCTAAATGGAAGGGTTAGACTGACAGATACCAAAGGGTTTTAGGATTAAAAAATGTTGATCCTCGGGACGCCTGGGTGGCTCAGTTGGTTAAGCGGCTGCCTTCGGCTCAGGTCATGATCCCGGCGTCCTGGGATCGAGTCCCACATCGGGCTCCTTGCTCGGCAGGGAGCCTGCTTAAAAAAAAAATTAAAAAAAAAAAAATGTTGATCCTCTAACATTCGTGTTAGCTCTTTGTACTTCGGTTTGGGAAACTTCATCGGCTGGGAGACTTGATAGATGCAAGTCCTCCAATGAGCTACTTATTTCCTTGGTGGCTTGTGAGATACAGTCTTACCTACTTTCTGAACCTGGGTCTAATGGTAGTCAATTTTTAAGATGTTACTTATCAGAGAGTAAAACTACTATTATAATAATTCTATTTAGAGTACTTCTTCTAACTTAAGTTGCTGAATTTAGTAGACAGTTAAAGTGTTAAAGGAAAAGAATATTGTGGAATGTCATCAGTTTCCGAATTTTTAATTCTTCCCGTTCTTGTCTTGTAGGGGATTTTATTTGCTTCCCCTGAATGTTTAAAATGTCCTAATGATTTAATCCGCCTGTGGCTGCACGAATCTTCTCGTGTGTATGGAGACAAACTGGTAGACCCAAAGGACTGTGATTTGTTTCAGAAAAAAATGCTGGAAACTGCTTGTAAATGTTTTGAAGTAAGTGTGTGGGATGTCAGCGGTCACTCTGGCCGGGCACTCTGGTATTGGGGCAGAGTCAACTAAGGATGTGAAGGAACTGTGCATGTGCTGACCCTGCCAGAGCAGGCAGGATTCCAGAATGTACCCGGTCTGTACTTGGGAACGTTCGGCCCAGCGACTCAGACTGACCTGCAGGTTCTTCCTCTGATGGGCCACTGTGCTTCCAGATGAACCGCTCTGGATGACTGACGTGACCCGATCTTTGTCTCCCTTCTCCTGCAGGGTGTAGACAGTCCTGTGCTGCTTCAGCAGCCCCTCGTCTATTGCCACTTTGCTCACAGTGGCCCCGACCCGTGCTACCTGCCGGTGAGGGACTGGGAGGTGCTGAAGACCGTGCTCACGGAGGCCTTAGACAGCTACAATGAGCTGAATGCTGTCATGCCCCTGGTGTTCTTTGAAGACGCCATGCAGCATGTGTGAGTTGACAAGTCATGATGCTTTTTCACAGAGTAAAAATGGCAAGGTCTCCACAGTCATCGTGCTTCTGTGGATCATACTCAGTACTCGAAGCTGGTTGTCGCCTGTCTCTTGTTTGCCATACAGTATGAAACCACAAGTGTCTCTCTCAGTTACGTTCTCATCTTAATCATGTCTGAGGCCAGTGCATTATTTTCTGAAACATCATCACAGCCATAAATTTATTCTATTTCACTGTAGCCCTGATAGGTAAGAATATTGAGAAAGAGAAAGGCATGTGACTCCCTCAAAGCCATAAGTTTCCTACCCAACAGAAACAGGATGAACTGAAACTGCTGGTCATTGAGGAAGCATGTTTATTGAGTGCCTACTGAGTGCTAAGCAGGAACAGTGCCAGCCAGTTCACTACTCTGGTACAAATTTTAAAAGGAAGGGGACATGTTTTCTTGGCAGATAATTAGACAGCTGCCACTATCCTGATGTAGAGCTTGGCTGACAAGGCTCAGTCTCACCTCCTAGACTGGGTGCTTTGTGCAGTGCACAGATCTTGCATCCATCCACAGCTCCCTTGCTGTCAGGCATTGTTCTATGTACTGATGATACAACAGCAAACAAGACAGTCTAGTCCTTACTCTAGCTGAGCTTAGATTTTAGTGATGCCGATGAACATTTATAAAGACAAAAGCAAGCAGGATGGCAGAAAGTGATGTGTCTTGTTGAGAAATAGATTGATTCTGAGAAATAAATATGGGTATTCCCATAAACGGTCTGGATATCTCAATGAAGAGGTGACATTTGAGGTAATATCAAATGGTAAGCAGGAGCTAAGCCTGGAAAGATCTGGAGGAAGAATATTCTAGGCAGGGGCATATTTCATGTGGCCCCAAGGTTGAATGTTCAAAAACAGAAAAGGGGGTCATCATGACTGGAGAATGGAGAAATGGAGAAAAAGTAGAGAGCTATATTCGACAAGCATGGAAATGCCAGAACGGGTCTTACTGACACAGGATATTTCCCTGTAACCAGAGGAAGGAGCTTCCATTTTATTCTAAGTGCAGTGAGAAGCTTTTCAACAGATGTTAGCATGGGAATGACTTCATTTGTGGAAGAGTCTCAGCAGCTGGTCGTTGTTGCTGCCGCTGTGTGGGCAGCTGGGTGCGTCCTCATGTCCAGCACAGCTCTCCTCATCACCATGATTCATCACTGGCTGTATTAGTTTGCTGGAGTTGCCGTACCAAACTACCACGTATAGGTGGTTTAGAAAAACAGCTATTTATTGTCACACAGTGGAGACAAGAAGTCTGAAAAGGAGATGACCGAGAGCCATGCTCCCTCTACAGGTGCTGGGAAGAATCTGTTCCAGAATTCTCTGCCAGCGTGGGGTAGTGTAACTCCTGCCCTCACATAGCCTGCCCCCGCTGTGTGTGCCTGTGTCCACATTTCTCCTGTTTATCAGGACACGGGTTGTAGTGGATAAGGGGCCCACCATACTCCAGAATGATACTGTCTTGTCTTCACCAAGCACTTCCTCAGTGACCCTATTTCCAGATACACTTATATTCAGAGGTATTGGAGGTTAAGACTTTAATATGTGAATTTGGCGGGATGCCATATTCAGAAAGCAGCGCTGGCCTTGCCCACAAGTGATATTTGGGCAAAGATTAAAATAATGAAATCATGGTTAAAAATGAGTCAAGAAAGGAGGAAGTATGGGAAGAAGGAAATTTGAAGAGACATACCAGAAAGGCAGAAAGTTCCATTTTCATGAGTGGCAAAGAAAAAGTTGGGAGGCCTCCCCACTATGAGTTATCGGAAGCATGTTAACTATTGATTGCTTCATCGATCCCTTTCCAGCGGCAGTCCGCCAATGGCACACATACAGCTTGTAGTTAGAATCTATGACTGTGGTACTAATTGAGTATTAGTGACCCTGCTCCTGCTTGGGTTAGGACACTGTGAACGCAAGTCATGGGGTGGGAGAAAGAGTTGGCCCCAAGGGCGAGAGTCTTCCCACTGATCTTTCCTCATGGGCTTCTCAGGGGCTTTCAAGGAGAAGGCCGTTGCCTTGATCAGGGATCGTGAGCTCTCAGCTGATTGACTCAGGGTTAGAGATGTGCTCTCAGGACGTGCCCTTGAAATCTCGTAGGAAGGAACTTTGCTGCTTCGAGAAGTTGGTGAGACCCAAACCTCAAAGCATCCATTAAAACCAAAGGAAAACTCTGCCTGGTAACTTCTGGGTTCACTTGCCTCTGAGTATTTTATGGCTTTCCTGAGGTGGTTTCCTTGTGTGGTCACGGGAAGTCCCCCTCACAGACCAGCTCAGCCTCTCATGATGACTCACCTCTAGTTATTGACGGTTTGCAGCTGAGATGTGTGGGTCCTGGTATAAGTGACCCCAACCTTGCTTTTTCACAAAGTACTTTTGTGAAGAGTCATCTAGGCGTTTTATCAGTCAAGGCTGGAAGTTTACATTCACTTGAGGAAAGCAACCTGGACCTAATAGTCTGGTGTCTCGTTTGTTGTGTTTGGGTATCTGTATGCTTATATTTCAGTTGTTTTCTCATTATTTATAACATAATTATGACCTGTTTCTTCAACCGAGATGATAAGATCAACTTACTCCTAACTATAAAATGTAGCAATAATATCAGTAGCTCAGTCATTCGGAATCTCTTCACTAACAGAACAAGGGATTAGTGGGCCTTACGGGATTCTGAAGGTTTCAGTAAATTTTCTAGAGGGCTCGAGGACAGACAAAGCTTTGGTGCAAAGGGAGGAAGAATCCTACAGGCAAGTGCTAAAACTGCATCAAGTAAATCACATGTAAGATGTTCATTGGCCTAAAAAAATCCAGTCTTTCCAGAGTAATTCTGCAGCCGAAGTTTCTGGCATGAAGACATTCTCCCTTTGATGTTTGCTGCACAGGCTGCATGTGTAAAGTTCGGGTCTCTCTTGCTAGTCACACTCGAAGCCTTGCAGAAGGGCCTTGTCTACGGAAAGTAGGAAGCAGTGAGAGTCCCAGATGTGATTTCCACAGGGACAGCTGCTTAGGCATCCGGTGTGAGGGGCCTCTTTGCTTCATGGGGAAGCAGATGAACGAGGACTAAAGATATAAAATAAATACTCAGATTTCGTGTCAAAAATTTGTAAACAAACAAACAAAAACTAGATGCAGTCCCCAGGCCCTTCAGTCTTCTGCTCCCACGGGTGTGCTGTCTCTGAGCAGGTGTCGCATCAGCCGAATCCTTCAGACCCCTGAGGGTCACGCGCTCTTGATTGGCGTGGGAGGCAGCGGCAAGCAGAGCCTGTCCCGGCTGGCGGCTTACATTTGCGGCCTCGACGTCTTCCAGATCACTCTGACGGAAGGCTTTGGAATCCAAGAACTTCGGGTGAGTAGAGTGGGAGCAACCCTTCCCTCCTCCTGCCTGGTGGATAAAGCCAGAGCTGGTAGCGTTCCCACGTCAGCTCCGACTCCCAGATTGGGCCAAGGCTTCCCCAACCAAGAGGGAAAACTTTTGGGGAATTTAGTGAACATTTATCTGTTTCTCCTTCATGGTAAATAAAGTAATCATGAAATTCGTAAATGTTTATAGGTATATAAACCTGTAAGCAAAGAAAAAGTCGGGAGACCTCCCCGCTATGAGTTATCAGAAGAATGTTAAATATTGACCCAACTCGGAAAATGTTTTATTGCATACTTGTTTACAACAGGGGGCACCTGGGTGGTGCAGGGAGTTGGGAGTCCGATTCTTGGTTTCAGCTCAGGTTGTGATCTCAGGGTGGTGGGATTGAGCCCCACCTTGGGCTCCGCTCTTCGTGTGAAGTCTGCTTGGATTTCTCTCTGCCTTTCCCTCTTCCCCACCTCCCTGTGTGCTCTCTCTCTCTCAAATAAATGAATAAATCTTTTTTAAAAAGTAGTTTAAATACTTGCTTACAACAGATGTAGTTTTTCCTTTGTACAGACCACGCCTGCTGTTCCGCACTGTAAGTACTCCCCTACATTGGAGGGGGAGAGAAAGATACCACCTTTACAGGTCCACTTTGGATGAATCATGAAAATAAAATGTGATGAGAATCCATTCAGGAAACGCTCATGGGCTCTTAAAAGTTCGCTTTTTCATCACAACAGTACTTATAAAATAGTATTCAGAGTTTGTGGCAAGGGAAATGTAGGTGAAATGCAACCACTTTTCAACCCAAAAAGAAAATAAATCTCGTGCTTTCAGTATTATAAAACAAAGCTAAATAATAAAACTGTTTTCAATGAAATAGTTGTGGAAATGAGCAGAGTCTTCTTTTTACTGCGTTGCTTGGCAAGGACGTCACCAAATTCATTTTCAGTCTCTTAGGAGGGAGCTGTCCGTCAGCTGCCCGTTGTCATCCCTATGCTTCATTAAGCCACAAACATGGCGCTCATCACTAAATGCCAGAAAAGGAGGTGATGTCATGCTGTTTGCCCCCATGTGGGATCATGGAGAGGGAAGGATGTGTGAACAGGGAAAGCTCCTGCATTATAGTTACTGAGCTCTTCCCAGCCCTCACACACATCCTCCCCACGTCGCATCAGCATTTTAACAGCGCATGAATGATGGCCTCCTTTCCTTACAGGTAGATCTTGCCAATTTGTACATCAGAACTGGAGCCAAGAACATGCCCACTGTGTTCCTGCTGACAGATGCCCAGGTTCTAGATGAGAGCTTTCTCGTGCTGATTAATGACTTGCTGGCATCAGGTGATTAAACCAACACATTTCTTGAAAGATCTTCCCCAATGACAAATTATCTGTAGTTGCAGTGAACTTTAAAGAGAGATAATTTGTCTTTGAGATGTTTGCTGGGGCAGTCTTTGGGGAGAAACCTATAAACCTAATAATTTGAGGTGTATCGCTTTCTTAGTTTGTTTATGGATGTGAGGTGCCTTAGAGGAGCCTTCAGTGAAGTAAATGTTATTCCTACACGGACAAGCTTGGTGGGTGTGTCCATGAGAGCTTGTCCTCAGTGGGGGTCTGTGTCTCGTAAATGCAAAAAAACAAAAACAAAAACAAAACCTTTCTGTTTCCAAATTCTTTATCCTTTAAACTGAACTTTGTATGATAAAACATTCCAAGCACCGAAAAGTCCTATCTAAAATTCGAATTGTGAATGTCTCTCAGTAATTTTCCTCATTCCTTTGCGGGCAGGAGAAATCCCTGATCTGTTCAATGATGAAGATGCAGACAACATAATTTCTGGGATTCGTAATGAAGTTCGTGGTGTAGGCATGGTGGACTCCAGAGAAAACTGCTGGAAATTCTTTCTGGCCAGAGTGCAGCGACAGCTCAAGGTAAGAAACCCTTGCTTACTTGCATAGTATTTAAAACCTGCTCTTGGAATCATGGCACAGTTCTATTTCCAGATCCATATAGGGGTCTGAATTGCAGCCATTCGTTTTAAAAGGACATTTGCATTTTTACGTGTGCCCACATCTGGAGCAGACCTTCCCGAAGTTTCCCATGATGCTGGGCACCTGCAAAACATGGGTCCAAGCAGACAGCGCAGTGCTCGCTCAAGCTGGATGTGGTCTCTGTCCGGGAGGAGCTGATGCTGCTCCTGGAGGGAAGGGCCCTCACAAGCCATGATGGTGCAGGACAGTTGGGGTAGGGACTCAGGTTACAGAGGAAGGCAGTGTCCCTCTCTGCACTGGGCTCTGCTGGAGGAGGTGTTCTGCCTGCGTCAGGCACGGGCTGGAATCCACAGAGAAGCAATGGGTGGGGAGGAACCTTCAGGGAGAGAAAATAGCATTTAGGTAAGAGGAAGGTTGGCTGGACAGGACGCCTTCAGAGAAACCCAAGATGGCTCTGAATGACTGGAACACCGGGAAAAGGAGGTGAATCAGGCTGGAAAGTAAATTAGGATGAGCAGGGTGCTGAAAATCATGAAGGGTGTGGCGGAAGAGGTTTAAATTACAGACCTGAGTTATGGTTATGTCAGAACTTTAAGGCAAGCCATGTAGGTGTATTACCCAGATGCCCGAGGCTGGAAGTCCTTCCCTCCAGATGACTTGGTGCCTCAGTGGAGCGCCCAGGGCTATAATGTAACCAAATACTAGAAGCGCCTCTCAACTCATGGCAAGAAGCCAACTGAAGGCAAAATCCAGCTTCCTGGTATAGAATGGGTAGTAAATTAGACAAGTTTCCCCTTCGCTGCTACTTCTAGTATTCTGGGTCTGTCAAGCCCAGGCCGCAGGAGACCCTGGAGCCCCCAGAAAGAGGATGGGGCAGCATGTTAGCTGGGAATACACCTCTCCCTGGAGGTAGGAGTGTTGGTAAGCTGCTCGGCCGCTCTACTCTTAAATTCCACATTAATCTTCCTGAGCAGTTCTGGGCTGATGTGAGATCAGAATTTATGGTTCAGTTACCCAAAGAGTTTTATCCTCATCAAAATGTTACTAAGAATACTTTCGCCAGGTTGTAACAAGGCCAGAGTTTTCTCCCTGTTCCGTGGAGGTACATTTAGATCACATTGTCTTTATGAAATGCAAAAACAAGTATAATAAGAGAACATGAGATGATAATGTTATACATCACTGACTATCGAGGTCTGTTCCTCAGCGCAACAGAATCAGCATCACCTAGAAACTGTTTTTAAAATGCAGGTTTTGGGGCACCTGGGTGGCTTAGTGGGTTAAGCCTCTGCCTTCAGGTCAGGTCATGGTCTTAGGGTCCTGGGACCAAGTCCTGCATCGGGCTCTCTGCTCAGCAAGGAGCCTGCTTCTCCCTCTCTCTCTGCCTGCTGCTCTGCCTACTTGTGATCTCTCTCTCTGTCAAATAAATAAATAAAATCTTTTTAAAAAATGTATTAAAAATGCGGGTCCTGCAGTCCCACCCCTGACCTGTGGAATCAGAAACTCTGCACAGCATGCACAATGTACATTGTAGTGAGCCCTCCAGGCAATGCTGAGGCCTGCTGAAATTTTGAGAGCTATTGTTTGAAATAATGCAAGGCTGCCTGGGTGGCTCAGTCAGTTAAGCATTGACTCTTGATTTCAGCTCAGGTCATGACCCTCAGGGTCATGAGGTCAAACCCCGTGTCAGGCTCCCAGCTGGGTGTAGAGCCTGCTTTGGGATTCTCTCTCTCCCTCTGTTCCTACCCACCTGCTCCATCTCACACTCTCTGTCACTTCGGGGGAAAAAAGAAAAATTAAAGTAAGCGTCCTTTACAGATGTCTTTTATACACACCTTTGCTTGCTTCTTGTGGGATAAATTCCTAGGAAGGGTATTGCTAGTTTCAATAGATGTAGCCGGTAGTGGTTTTAAAATGCGTCTGACAGTTCTTCAACGTGCTTCTTACTCACAGGTAGGGTCTTAGTCCTCTCTTGTTGAATCAGGGTGGGTTTGTGAGTATGGGACTACAGATAGGACACTGAGGAACTTGGGAGGCTCAGCTCCAAAGGGCCACTTCTGCATTGACTTACTCATGGTTTCGTTTATCAGAGTTCACTGTATACCAAGCAGTTCATCTTGACATATGTGCTACATGTATTTTGCCTATCATCATTTATCTTTTAAGTGTATATATGGTTCGAATTTGTTGATAACTTGAAGTTTTTTATTAGTTGGATCAGTGTTTTCCTTTATGGATTTAGAGGGGCTTGTGAATTCATAGCAGAGTCTTCCTCTCCAGGATGATAAAACTCGTCACTAGCAGCATTTAGAACTCAACTGGGCCAGATAAAATATCAAAAATTGAAAGACCCATGCTTTCTGGTCTGCCTTTTCTGCCATTGCTCTTCCCGGTGCTGCCTGCCTCGTGAGCACCACACACATGCAGTGGGGTCTGTATTCACAGGAAGGAGGGAGTGGGCAATTTTGGGGCAATCTGGTAGGAAACCAAGGCTTCGCTCGAAGACCCTAAGCTGATCTCATAGTGGCCATGTGTATCACCTGCCACCTCTACCTACCAGGGAATCAGAGGAAGTGGCTTTGCTTATCTCATCACATGACCTTTATGAATAAAATTAGAAATGTATTTTGAGATAGCCACAGAATCCATCATGCCAGTACCTCTATGCTTTACATTTAAAACTTGACTATATCTAGAATATATCTATTATCATATATGGTATAGAGGGAGTAGAGAGGTTTCAGGTTATTTTTTTCCAAAACGGTGACTTTTCATCTTAACACCATGTTTTCTTATGTACTGATTTAGAGTAATAAACTTATTATACATCCTACCTGGTCTATTTCTAGATCCTCTGTTTTCTTGTTAAGTCTCTGTACTACCAGTCCCAGCCTTGTACTGTGTAAATTATTAAGGTTTTATTACACATTTTTATATCAAATATCCCACTGTTCTTGTCTAGTTTTTCTTTGTTCTCACATGTCTACACATCTAGAAAAATATCAGGGTCATTTTTTCCAATTCTAAATACATTCCATTTTAATTTTGATTGAAATTATGCTGATGGCTTATTTTATATTTGGGAGAACTTAATCTTTATTATATAAAGTTTTCTCTAGAAGGAAAGTTTCTTTCATAAGGTTTTCTGATGGTGTATTTTTTGTATATAGGAGAGCTATTGATTTTTAATTTTAAACCCACTATGTTTATAACCAGCCTCTCTGGTAGTTTCTGTTAGTTGGTTGCTATCACATAGCCTGCAGGTAATATTTTGTCTTTTTTAATATTCTATTTATCTACTTTCCTCCCTCATTGCATTGGTAAATATACTGAACATTAAATAATTATGGTCATGGAAATTTTGTCTTCATTTTTACATTAATAAGGATGTTTCTGATATTTCGCTATTAGGTCTTACATTGGCTGTATCTTGTCAAGGAAAGTATCTGTTAAATTCCTTTTCAGCATCTGTTGAGATAATTATATGGTTTTGCTCCCTGAACTTACTAATATTCATGCAGTACAGATGGATGTACAGAAATTTTATTTTTTTGTACTGTTTGAAGCCCGTCAGTCTTGGGATGCCTGGGTGTCTCAGTCGGTTAAGCGTCTGACTCTTGGTTTCTGTTCAGGTCATGATCTCAGGATCCTGGGATGGAGCTCTGCACTCAGCAGGGAGTCTGTTTGACATTCTCTCCCTCTGCCCCACCCCCTACTTGCGTGCTCTCTCTCTCTCTCTTTCTCTCTCTCTCTCAAATAAATAAGTCTTTAAAAAATGAGTAAATCCGTCAGTCTTTCCCCTCACCCATTTCCTTTGACTCCAGTCCAGGAAGCCTTCCCAAAGCTGGGACCAGTTTTAAGTTCATCTCATTTCTGAGGCCCCTTTTCAGTATTTACGTCCATACAAGCTAGACTTTATTTTGGAGTTCAATATGGATCATTTTCCCCACCTTGTCACAGGATTACTGATTGAATAATCTCTTTTCTACTAAAATGAGTAGGAGGGTTTTGGGGGATTTTGTATTGTTTGTGTTTGCTTCCTGCTAAGGAGGAGTAGGACATCTCCTTCAAACACTCCCCATCCTTCTTGGCCTTGTCATTCAGGTTGCTGCGTCATGAGAAGGGGTGGTAGTCAGCATCTTACCCTGAGGGAGAAACACCAGGGCATAAAAGTGGGTCATCTCTTTGCTAGAAAATGGCAATGTCTTTCTCTTCAATACATAAATATTACCCTCACATCTCTGGGTTTTTAAAGAATTCTGGCTTGCTCTGTGTTCGTTTCAAATACTGTGATACTCAGCAATGTGTACTAAGGACTCCGAATTCCTGATGAGTGGATCCTTCCCTTGCATATGTTACTAGCTGGGCAACATGGGAAGCTAAATGCATTACGGGGTTGGTGAGCACACCTGGCAGGTCGAGCTCAATGATGTGAAGTTGCCACCCCATTACCCATGCTCACCACCCAAAGCCACTTCCCATTTGGAATGCGAGGCCAGTAAGAACCTGTTGGCATGAAAATGTGACCTCTGAATCCCACAGAGCAGTTCCCATTAATGATCAGATGTGAACCCTTGGATTGCCTGAAATAAACCAATGAATAAATGCCAAATGCCTTCTCTCCTTCACGTTTGTATACGTGCACCTTTTCCTATGTAATACATACTTTGCAACTAGAGCGCAGACTTCCATCTTCTCTCCTGTTGATTTTAGTTAACCCAAGAACTTTTCTTTCTTGCCTTCCTTTCTCGGCCATCTGATGCCATGGGGAAAGGAACACTTAATATATGTAGCAGCCTGTGATTGCTAGAGACAGATACCCATCTGTCTTGTTATGTCTATGTCTATTGAGGGGAGTGTGTGTGTGTGTGTGTGCTTGTACACATACATACTCATGTGATTTTGTAATTTTAGAAAATGAAAGCATGCTTTCTGATGATGTAAGATATATGTGTTCATTGTAGAGAATTAAAAAATATAGAACCATATGAAGAAAAGAAATTAGGCTTTAATTATATTGCCTGGAGGTAACTACCAAAAGCGTATTAGTATATCTCCTTCCAGTTTTCTGTATGTATATAAATGCATGCAAAGTATATATTCCCAGCTGAAGTGTATTTCCACATCTCTCACAGTTTTCTTCATACTCCTCTTGGCCTTTTTATTAGAAGCCTCCCCCAGGGTGGGGGTTGGGGTGGGGGGCCAAAAAACGAAACAATTCCAAGAATTTGGTGTATGAAGTGAAATATTTCACTCCCATGTACTTTATTCTAGTTACCTACTTGTAGAACACCTTTATTCATGTATACCCTTTACCAAATTTCCTACTGGTTCATTACAGTTTTTGTTGATTTATAGGAACTCTGTATATCTGGATAATATTCCTGTGTCCCTAATGTTCTTGTCTACTTTACATGTTGCCAGAGTTTGTCAAAGTTCATCACAATCCTAACTTTGTTTACAATGACTTCTTTTTTATATTTATATTACCAAGCAATATCTAATTTTTCTTACATGGATTTTATGTCTTAAGGTTTTTTTAAGGAAATATTTCTATACTTCATGGTTATAAAAATATTATTCTGAATTCTATTTAAATTAAATTAAGTTAGAATACTTTGAATGGTTAGCTCTGGATTGTAGTGTGTAGTACAAGGTGACTTTTCTATTCCCCCCACCCCTGGATTCTCCAAACACCATTTATTATATAATATTTCACCACTGATTTGAAATGCTCCCTGTCTCATAATTACAAACTAAATGTCTAAATATATGGTATTCTATTTTTTGACTCTTAGTGTTTATAAATTTGTTCATCTCAGCCTGCATGAATACCATACCGCTTTTTCTTATTGTACCTTTGTAATATATTCTGGAATCTAGTAGAATAATATCTTCCTCCTTGTCCGCACTTACTTAGCTACTACCTTTACTAGATGAACTATGGAATCAGCTTAACATTAAAAAAAAAAAAAATCCTATGAGGGGTGCCTGGGTGGCTCAGTAGGTTAAATGTCTTGATTTGGGGTCAGGTCATGCTGTCAGGGTCATGAGATCGAGCCCCATGTTGGGCTCCAAGCTGAGTGTGCAGCCCGCTTGAAATTCTCTCTCTCCTTCAGCCCAAACCCTCTGCCCACGCTAGCACACGGGCTGTCTCCCCCTCTCTCACATTAAAAAAAAATTTTTTTAATCCTATGAGAATATATAGACTAAATTGAAGGTGATGCATGTATCTCCAATATCAAATGTTTCCATATGGCTTTATTAATAATTTAAAACTTAAGTTTTGTTCCTCGACAATGTAAATTTATGAATATTCTCTTTTTACGAGTGTCCTTAGCCTTTTTTACTCCATCTGAACTTTAGAATCATTTTGTGAAGCTCCACTCATCTTGTTAGGAATTTATGAGAATTGCCCACGATTTGTTGAGGAAGAAATACCTTTATAACAGATGATCTTCTCCAGGAATGTGGCACCTCTTGTCATTTGGTCAGAATGTCTTCACTGAAGCCTAAGTTTTACACAATTCTGAAGTTCTTTCTCAATATTTTACATTATTTTTTTGATCTTGCCAAATTTTCTGACAGGTCATGGTGGACAATAAGAGTGCCATTGGATGGAGGGGGAGAGGGATGGATAGATGCCTCTTTGTTTGTTTTACCTGCCAGTCCACTGAATGCTCCAGTAGGTTTTGCATTTTATACTTTAGAGTTTGCTGAGTAGGTAGTTACATAATCTTTGAATTTTTGCTCCTCCTTTCTAAAAATTACCTCTTTTCTGTGTATTAAAATAGCCATAATTTTTGCATACCATTTAGTACTTTTAAGTGATGATAGTAACATCTCTGTTTTATTTTTGATTTTTATAGGAATGCCTATAGCTTTCCATCATTAAGCTATCATTATATTGGATTAAATATAGGCCTAAGATATTTTTAATATTTTTAGGAAGAGCTGTTGTATTTTATCATGTATGTCCTTTCATAAATCCCCTTGTTTTATCTTTTTTTTTTTTTTTTGAAGTCTTGGACTGTTTCCTTATTATGGGGTTTTTATAACATTCCTTCTAGCCATATGAGAGTGTGAAGCAAGTTTTCTCTTTTAGGTTCTTAGATACCTCAGTGGAATTACCTTCCTTTAAGTCTGCTGGATGCTTTTTAAAATTTTTCTTGTTTTCATATTTTTCCTGAGGCCCCAGTTGAGCTTTCCTTACTCTTCTGGCTTTTGTTCTTCTTTCTCCCTCTTCCTTCTTCTCAGATAGAATAGAGAACAATTCCTGTGTGGGGTTTGACAATAGCCAGTGTAGGTGATGTGCTCCTGGCTCACACTGCAGCTCATCTAGGGAGCCTAAGAGTCTGGGTGGAGATGTTGGGCAACACTCCCATCGAGGCAACAGATTAACATAGAAACACATACCATAAACCACAAGACTTAGCACTCACAGAAGGACTTTTCATGCTATGTCTGTGATCTTGTATAAAAAGCTCAAATACTTAACCTGTCCAGTAGAAAATCAGATGTTGCAAAACCCTCTTACCTTTGCATGGTGGTCAAGTCTAAAGTCCTAGATCTTCATGGGTTAACAGGCAAAGCCCCCAGCTTCCTTTCCTTCATGTGGATGACCACCTAGGATGGCTTTATCATGGAGGAGTGCTGTCTTCTATCCCTCCTGCCCTTCATCCTGATAATCGAGTTGCTGGAAGATAGCGCCCACTCTCGTGGATAAGCTGTCCAGTCCCCATCCCAGGCCCTGTCAGATTTTGCCATGCTAACAGTGTTTTGCTCTTCAGGACCACACCTCTCTGAACATAGTACCCTAGCTCCTCCTCTTGCATTTTTTGATATTATTTACATAAGAGGAATGGAAAGAACATCAGAGAAATGAAAGGCGTGACCTTGTATTTTGTATCTGAGATTCACTGTTCTTGAAATTTCATGAAACAGCAAAACATTTTTGTTTTTTGGAAGTAGGGTCAAAGAAAAGAGTCGGGGATGATTTCAGGGACTTTGGCCTGAATAAACAGGATAAAGGACATATCATTTATTGAGATAGGGAACCTGAGGGGATGTGTGCCTTATACTTGTTTGGTGGATGAGGATAAATAAAAAGTTCTGCCTAAAGTTAACTTAAGATGCCCATTATGCATTCAAATAGAGACAAACAGGATTTAGTTGAACATAGCCATTGGAGTCTGGAGAAGAGGGTGGGACCAGAGATGGAGTTTAAAGCCATCTTTGACCACCACCCATGGCTTAGATGAGGAAGTTGTGACCTGTGAGAAGAGAAGAGGTCCAAGGGCTGGTTCAGAACAAATTAGGATGCAGATGTCAAAATTTCATCTTGCTCTGAAGAATATTTCACATTGCCGTCTGTTAACTCCTTGATCTGTCTGCCGGGCCTCAGCAAGTATTTGCTGATTACCTGTGGTGTGCTGGTCCCTGGGCATAGGATAGTAAGCAGGAGCCGGCCCCTGCCCACTGCATTGTTGGAAAGACCAGCCTGAACCTCCAAATCACACAAACTGAGTATACATTCACACCTCTCTGTATGAGAAGAAGGGGTATATGGGATAACAAAAGACGGGACGAGAAAGGTTTCACTGAGGTGGAAAAAGGATTGGGAAGAATCTCTAAGATGTCTGTTCTCATAGATATCATCTCCCTTATTTTATATTATAAAAGAAATTTTTAACACCAAAAGTGAAGGGCTTAATCCAAGACTAAAGGATTTATCCATTTCAATTGAATAAACTTTGCATTCCAAGGAGCATGGTCTGTGTTTTTCACATTCTGCTTCCAGTTGGGTGTGGGGTTTTCCAGCACGGTATGGGGCTCATGCTTGCATATGCACATGTGTGTGGCCTTACCCCTCATGCCAGCAGAAATGCTGGCCGATAGCAGAGCAGCGCAGATCACAGGCCAAAAACTTTGCATCCCGTGGTTCAGCTCTGGGCCTATTGGGTAGATCGTTAGGCATCAAATAGCTGTTTGAGAAAATAAAAACAGAACACTGTTATACAAGTGTACAGAGCTGCAGACTGGCCTGAAAAGTAGTATGGGGGCACTTGAGTCACTGGCATCAAGCAGGGTAGCTAAGACCAGGGAATACACTCCCCCTGTAGACAGGAACCTATAGTAGGGAGTACCTAGTGGGGAACAGAACTCCTACTGTCTTTACTCCCCAGGAATGGACTTGCTTCTGGCTCTCTTTTAGGATTCCACATACAGTTTCTTTATGAATTGAAGAGTTTTGTTTTAAAAAAAAAAAAAGAAATAAAACTCCCCGACATAGGGGTGCCTGGGTGGCTCAGTCGATTGAGCATCCAATTCTTGATTTCGACTCAGGTCACAGTCTCAGAGTCATGAGATTGAGTCCACAACTGGGCATGGAGCCTGCTTAAGATTCTCTCCCTGCTTCTGCCTCTGCCTCTTCCTCCCTTCTAAAAAACAAACAAAAACTCCCCAATGTAAAATACTATCTCTTAGAAAAATTGGTACTGATCAATAGACATAAGTAAAAGGTTGTGTGAATTATGTCTTTGTGTGTTACCTAAAAAGAAAATGAAATATAAAAATGTATTGAATGGGTGTATGTTGAAGGTGCTGTTGGAGTCCATGAAAATAACTGAAATTAAAAGGTTATTGGATGGTGGTTGATAAGGGAAATTATAAGACTGATAAAATGATACTAAAACAGTCGAACAAGGGAAGAGTTTTTCTGCTAAACTTCCTAAGAGGGTTCTCTCTGGAAGACTCAGATCTTATCACTCTTGAAAAATACTTAGACTTTAGAGGATAAATGCAAACCTAAGTTATGGACAGAAGCTTCTGAAGTAAACATGTGGGAGGGTTACTTCTATCCGAGAATATATCAACTGGAAAAAAATACAGAGTGACAGTAGCAATTCAAATTTCCATTACAGGAGGAAATGGACTGAGTCCTGTTAGTGATATACAGATAAATATGTACTTACAATGGAATCTTACCCAAAAGAAATTGAAATGTATTACAAAGCACAATGAAAAATGGGTTATTGCAAATGAGTCCTAATACCTGTGTTAGGGGGGAAAAAGGGTAGAAAATTCTATGGTGTGGATTGCGAAAGCAAGATGCTGACATCCAAATATTAGAGCCGTAGAAGTACATAGATGGTGATTTCAGGGTTTGCTTCTTACTTGTGAGAATTTGCTTTTAGAAGAGAGCACAGCTGTCTGAGGCATCTTTAACGTTATTTTCTTAGCAGACTTTTCTCTGAGTCCACTGCTAGGAGCTAACTTAAGCCAATTTAGTTATCTGCAGTTGTCAGGGACTATTTGGGAGGAGGTGTATGTTTCCATGGTCTTCAGTACTTACAGGTAGATAGCACCTGTTCTGGAGTCGGGGAGCTCTTGTGCCCCAGTATCCCAACTCAGGAGTGTCTCAAAGAGAGGAAGTCTCAGACCGAACTCAGACACACAGAGTTAGTGTGTAGCACCTAACTTAAAATGGTTCTTAAAGTTTCAAAACCAGCTCTGTGAGCTTACTACAGTCTTAGCTCTGTTCTTGTAGGAAACTAAATAGCTCTTACTGGAAGGATCCTTTGGGGCAGTGGTGGCAATATTCTCATGGTAGGATCCAGCTGATTTTCTCACTGGAATCACATAAAAACAATTTTTCTATAAGCTGTTTTCCACAGGACTGGTCAAAATCCAAGTCTAAAAAGCCAAGGGTGTAATTGTTAGGATACTTCTATATCTAGACTTTTCCTCTTTGGTTCATACAGTGGTGGAGGTGGAAGTATAATATTTCCATTTTCCTCAGATATCTGGAGCACTCTTCCTTTCATCAACAAAAAAATCAGATCCAGTATTCATGATGCCAACTAAATCAATAATTTATGTTGATGAAAGAGGTTAGCTAAGAGCTCAGATAGCTGACTCTGCATGTGTGGGTTTCCATTAGAAATGGGAAATGCTGGTTAAGCCTCCCTGGCCTCTGAGGTTTCTCTTGGTACTTCAGATTCTAAACAGTGGCCTCCTAAAATATAAAATGAGAATTTGCATGCCTATCATACAAGAGTGAAGTTATTTCAAAAGTAAGTTATACGGGACCAGATGGCTCTCACTGGTGAAGTCTATCAAACACTTAAATTAGAATGAATATTAATCCTCCTCAAATTCTTCCAAACAATTGAAGAGGTAGAAACATTTTACAAGGCCAACATTACCCTCCTACCAAAGCAGACAAGGATGTCACCAGAAAAGAAATTACCAAGGCCAATATCCCTGATAGAAAAATAAGAAAATCCTCAACAAACTAGGAGCAAACTGAATTTAATAGTATATTAAAGCAACCCTACCCCATTATGAAGTGGGATTTATTCCAGGGATTCGAGGATGGCTCAACATTGACAAACCAATCCACATAATGCACCATATTAACAAAACGAAGGATAAAAATCTTATCATCTCAATAGACATAGAAAAAGCATTTGAGAAAACAGAACATTCATTTATGATGAAAACTCAACAAACCGAGAATACACCTCAGACAACAAACTCAAACTCAGAACATACCTCAATGTAATAAAGGCCAACACCATAGTGAACAGTGGAAAACTGACAGTTTTTCCTCTAAGATCTGGAACAAGGCAAGGTTACCTACCTACTCTCACCACTTTTATTCATCACAGTACTAGAAGTCTCAATCAGAATGGTTAGGTAAGAAAAAGAAATGAAAGGCATCCAAATCAAAAAGAAAACTATATGTCTCTACTTGTAGATGACATAATTTATAGAAAACTCTAAAGACTTGACCAAAAAAATTGTTAGAACTAATAAATGAAACCAGCAATGTTCAGAATACTAAATCAACACAAAAAAATTTGCTTTTTGGTACACTAATAATGAACTATCAGAGAAATTTAAGGCAATGTTATTTACAGTGGAATTTTAAAAGCAGGGACAAATTTAAGGGGATGAAAGATCTCTGCACTAAAAACTAAGATGATACAGCAAGAAATTGAAGACAGAAACTGAAAAATATTCTATGCTTGTGGATTGGAACAATTAATATTGTTAAACTATCCATATTATCCAAAATGATCTACAGACTCATTGCGTCTTTACCATGATTCCAGTGTATTATTTGCAGAAATAGAAATGAAAATCCTAAAATTTGTGTGGAACCAAAAAAGATCTCAACTAGCTAAAGCAGTCTTGAGAAAGAGCAAAGCTGGAGGCATCATATTGCCTGATTTCAAGCTACATTATAAAGCCATGATAATCAAAACAGTATGGTATGGGCATAAAAACAGACACATGTATCAGTGGGGCAGAATGGAGAGCCCAGAAATAAGCCCATACTTCTCTGGCTAATTAATATTTGACAAAGAAGCCAAAATTATACAGTGAGAAAAGAATAGTCTTTTGAGTAAATGGTGTTGGGAAATTAGGCAGCGACATGCTGGGCCCCTATCTTAAACATAACAAAAATCAACCCAAATGGAAAGAAGACCTGAATGTAAGACAATCTATAACTCCTAGAAGAAAACATAGGGGGCAATCTCCTTCGCAGGAGATCTTGGTGGTGATTTTTTAGATTTGACACCAAAAGCAAAGGCAACAAAAATAAGCAAGTAGAACTGTATCAAACTAAAAAGTTTCCTTTAAAAAAAAAAGAGAGATTTTATTTATCTGAGAGAGAGAGAGAGAAAGCTTGAGCAGGGGGAGAAGCAGAGGGAGCAGGGGAAGCAGACTCCACACTGAGTGTGGAGTCCCATGTTGACCTCAATCACAGGACCTTGGGATCATTACCTGAGCTTAAGGCAGAGGCTTATCCAACTGAGCCATTCTGTTCCCCCGAATTAAAAAGCTTCTCTTCAGCAGAGGAAACCATCAGCAAAATGAAAAGGCAACCTAATGAATGGAAGAAGATATTTGCCAACTACACATTCAGTAGGAGGTTAATATCCAAAGTATACAAGGACCTCATAAAACTCAATAGCAAGAAACCAAATAGCCCAATTGAAAAATGGGCAAAGAACCTGAATACTCCTTATTTCAAAGAAGGTACACAGATGGCCAACATGTGTGAAAAGGTACTCAACATCAGTCATAATCAAGAGATGCAAATCAAAACCACAATGAGATAACACCTCAAACCTTTTGTTGTTTTCTGTTTGTTTTTTAAAGTTTTTTATTTAAATTCTAGTGAACATACAGTGTAGTAATAGTTTCCAGTGTACAGTATAATGATTCAGTGCTTCCATACATCAACACCTGGTGCTCACCATAATAAGTGCCCTCCTTAACCCCCATCACCTATTTAACCCATCCCCCCACTACCTCCCCTGGGGTATAAATCACTTCTCTAGTTAAGAGTCTGTTTCTTGCTTTGCTCTATTTTTTTCTCCTTCACTCATTTGTTTTGTTTCTTAAATTCCACCTTTGAGTGAAATCATATATTTGTCTTTCTCTGTTGGACTTATTTCACTTAGCATTATATGCTCTAGCTCCATCCGTGTCATTGCAAATGGCAAGATTTCATTCTTTTTTATGGCTGAGTAATATTCCAGGGTGTGGGTGTGTGTGTGTGCGCACGCACACACACGCTTGTATATCACATTTTCTTTACCCATTCAGTAGCTAATGGACACTTGGGCTATTTCTATTTGGATGTTGTAGATAATGCTGCTGTAAACATGAGGGTGTATGTATCCCTTCAAATCTTTTTTTTGTATCCTTTGGGTAAATACCAGTAGTGTGATTACTGGGTCATAGGGTAGTTCTATTTTTAACTTTCTAAGGAATCTCCACACTGTTTTCCAGAGTGTCTGTACCTGTTTTCATTCCCACCAGCAGTGTGAAAGATTGCCCTCTCCACACCCTCGTGAACACCTGTTGTTTCTTTTTTTTTTTTTTTTTTTTGACAGAGAGAGTAGGCAGTGAGAGAGGAGGAAGCAGGCTCCCTGCTGAGCTAAGAGCCTGATGCGGGGCTCGATCCCAGGACCCCGAGATCACGACCTGAGCCAAAGGCAGTTGCTTAACCAACTGAGCCACCCAGGTGCACCCAACACCTGTTGTTTCTTGTGTAGTTGATTGTAGCCATTCTGACAGGCTTCAGGTGCTATTTCATTTTAATTTTGATATGTATTTCCCTGATGATGAATGACATTGAGCATCTTTTCATGTGTCTGTTGGCCATTTGGGTATCGTTGGGAAAATGTCCATTCATGTTTTCTGCCCGTTTTTTAATTGGATTATTTGGGTTTTTTGGGTGCTGAGTTGATCAGTTCTTGATATATTTTGGATACTAACCCTTTATTGGATAAATCATTTGAAGATATGTTCTCCCATTTCATAGCTCACCTTTTTTTTTTTAAAGTTTTGTTGGTTGTTTCCTTCTCTGTACAGAAGCTTTTTATTTTGATGAAGTCCCAGTAGTTTATTTTTGCTTCTCTTCCCCTTGCCTCAGGAGTCATATCTAGAAAGAAGTTGCTACCTGTGTTTGCTTATAGAATTTTTATGGTTTCAGGTCTCACATTTAGGTTTTTAATCCGTTTTGAGCTTACTTTTTGTATGGGGTGAGAAAGTGGTCCAGTTTCACTTGTTTGCACACTGCTGGCCAGTTTTCCCAGCACCATTTGTTGAAGAGCCTGCTTTTTTCCTATTGCATCTTCTTCCCTGTTTTGTCAAAGGATAATTGACCATATCATTGTGGAATCATTTCTGGATCTTCTGTTCTGTTCTCCTGATCTCAGTCTATTTTTATACCAGTTACATACAGTTTTGATCATCACAGCTTTGTAATATAACCTGAAGTCCAGAACTGTGATGCCTCCAGCTTTGTGCTTTTCCTTTTAAAGATTGCTTTGGCTATTCAGGGTCTTCTGCGGTTCTGTACCAACTTTAGGATTGTTTGTTCTAGCTCTGTGAAAGATGCTTTTGGTAGTTTTCACCTCACACCTTTTAGAATGGCTATCACCAAAAATGAGAAGTAACAAATGCTGGTGAGGATGTAGAGAAAAGGGAGCCCTGGTACAGGGATGGAATGTTGGCAGGAATGTCAGCTGGTGCAGCCACTCTGGAGAACAGTAGGGGGGTCTGTAAGAAACTGACGATCGCAGTACCCTGTGATCCGGTAATCCCACTTCAGGTGATCGAACTAAAGGAAACAAAACCATTATCTCATAGAGGTACCTGCCCTCCTGTATTCACAACACCATTATTCACAGTAGCCAAGGCACCAAAACAGCCTAAGTGTCAGTCAGTGGACAAGGGGAATAAGAAGATGAGAGATACGCACACGTGCATGCACACACCTGGACACAAATAGAAAGGAGTATTTTCAACCTTAAAAAAGAAGGATATCTTGGGGCGCTTGGGTGGCTCAGTGGGTTAAGCCTCTGTCTTCGGCTCAGGTCATGATCTCAGGGTCCTGGGATCAAGCCCCACATCAAGCTCTCTACTCAGCGGGGAGCCTGCTCCCCACCCCCCCACTTGTGATCTCTGTCAAATAAATAAATAAAATCTTAAAAAAAAAAAAAAAGAAGGATATCTTGTCATTTGGAACAGCATGGGTAAATCTCGAGGCATTACACAAAGCGAAATAAGCCAGGCAGGGAAAGTGAAAAACTATATGGCATCCCCTCCATGTGGGATATTGCCCCGGGAGTAGGGAAATAAGCACTAGTTGGTAAAAGGGCATAAATTTTCAGTTACAAGATGAGTAAGATCTAGGGATCTACCGCGTAATGTGATGACTACAGTTGAAAGCACTGTATTGTGTAATTGAAATGTATTAGGAAAGTAGAACTTAAATGTCCTCAACAACAGTGATAACAGAGAATAAACATATGGGTTGATGGATGTGTAAATTGACGTGATGGGAGAGTTCTTTTACACTGTCTAGGTATATAAAATCATCACGTTGTACACTTGAACTACCTTAGAATTTTGTCAATTATACCACAGTAAACCTGAAAAAGTGAATAAGAGATAACCAAACACCCTTTTTAAAAATCTCTGTTTTTATTTCTTAAAAATCCTCTGCTATTTTAATCTCCTGAAATTAAGAGAAATACAATAGCAAAATTATCCAGGATGATTTTTCCCCATTGTAACATTCTTTGAGGTAACGACTCAAGTTTATTTACCTGTAATTGTGGAAACTTTTTTTTTTTTTTAAGTAACACAGCATGGAGTTGATAGAGCTCTATTCATGCTTCAGCAGGTGTGAGGAGGGCTTTCATATATATCAGTATGTTTTCCTGGTGATGCAGGGAAGTAACTGTGATCTTTTTTGGAGATGTGGGTAGTTCAGTATAATTAAGAAATGTGCCTGTTCTTACATCATCTGTGAACAGGTTGCAGGGTTGGCATTCCATCCCATGATCACAATAAACGTGGAGACCATTTTAGAAAAGAACAGAATAACCACCAATTTCCAGACATTAGGATGGGCTCTCAGAAAAATCTCACATAGGACTACTATCAAGGAAGCTTGATGGCAGGAGAAATTCTGTGCTAGATTTCTAGCAAAACTAGAAATTACTGAGTAATGCATTGGGTCAGTACTTGCACAACTCAAGTTTGGTGTGGTTTGGCCTTTCCCTTCTTAGGAAGTACTAATAACTGAGGATGTCCTGTAAATTAGTTCCCAAGGCCTGTTTTAAAGGATAGAATTTAGGTTATCCATGATTATCTAATTTATTTAAAATCCTCTCAGTTTTTCATTTTCACTCTCTGTATAGAAAGAGACTAAAATTCTATGGTATTTCACCCACTACAGAAGCACTGAAAATGGTGTTTCATTTAAATACTCCCATAGAAAATTTTCAACTAGAAGGTTGTAATGGTGGGTGTCTGAGTCACCTGGAGGTCTTGTTGAAAACAGACTGCCAAGCCCCATCCAGAGTTTCTGATTCCTTAGGTCTAGATTGGGTCCAAGAATTTGCTTTTCTAACCAGTGCCTCGTAATCCTTTGAGAATCATTGATGTCCTGCCAACCGCCCTCTGCGTAAAATGTAGCTGACATTACAAGGATCCTTATTTAAGCCATAATAAATAACACAGGGAAAGATGTCTTCAGCTGTAAAATTGTAGGGAAGAAAAATAATTCTTTCAATGAGGAATCTGTATTATCTTTCAGTAATGAAGTTATGTCACTATATTAACTCAAAGTATTTTTCCTTGAGGCTTAAACACACATGGTTCAGATACTTTGTTTTCTAACAATTTCCACAGACCTGATAGTGTGCCAGTAACAAGAAGGGAAATGCAGTAAGTTTAGAAGAGATGGAAATATTTAAGGTCTCAAAGGATGCTTTTTTTTTCCCCCTTTGCCTTGGCTGTAATTATCTATAAATGAAGCTTCTAAAATTGCCAGGAATGAGAGAGAAATTAGGTGTGGAAACCAAACTTCTAGGACAGAAAGAAATATTCAAGTACAGGGAGAAAGGAAAGCTGGTGGGACAAACCTAAGAACTGTGATGGAAGTGAAAAGTCTACGTTGTAACTGAAGTTCATTAACCCAGTACATGCATTCTTAGAGCAATTATGCAGTTTGTAACTAGACTGGCGTATAATGAATACATGATCGGTCAGCTTATGTATTGTTAAACATTTTAAATATTAGGATTTAGCTGTCAAGTTTTTCAAGAGCCATAGTATATAAAATAAACATAGTGAAAACACATATTAAATAAGATATTATATGGCTTCCTATATGCTGGAGATTTTTAGGATGTGAATTTTTTAAATGTTCTAAGAAAAAAATACCATGACTTTTGAAAAATCATTTCATTAGTTGCCCCATCTCAAAGGGTTGAGAGACTTCCAAGCTTTGTTTTCTCTCAAGTCTGTGCCATTTCGAAAGAAGAGGAAAGCAGGACGGTTGGCACTTTCACACCTTAGCCCAGCCAGTGTCACTATTACCCCCAGTGTTGTCGAGTCCATGGGAACCTAGGAGAGAAGGGAGAGGAGGAAAGGAGTGCTTCCTGAGCACCTCCTTGTGCTGCCACTTCACATAGGGCGTCTCATCTGAGAGCCGTGTGACCCTCAGAGATGCCCAGACAGGACCCTCAGACCCCCACAGCCCTTCATCGCCCCACACTCAGCTTGTGGACCCCGCCACAGCCCAGCTCATGCACTCCTGCCAGATAGAACCCTTGCATCACGACAGAGAGTATGGAAACATAATCAGGTGTAAATTAACTCTTAAATCATCAAATGCACTGAACTTCACTTTTAAACCAGAAACTTAAAATTTTCTCGCCGGAAGCATGTATAAACTGCATCTCTTATTCCCTTGAAAAGGCGAAGAATGCAAGTGGATTTATTTTAAATAAAAACAAAGTAAACCTTCAGGATGATACAAATTGTTTTTAAGTAAACGATAAAGTTTTACTGGACCTGATAAATTACATAATGGAAGGAGACAGAAAGTGAAAGTATTGGTATTACTGTATCATGGTGATTTGGTTTGGATATTGGTTTGGATATTTGTTGTCTATAGCTATTCTGTTCCTTGGGTAATAGAAAAGAATACGTTTCTCACTCTTAATGATGATCCAAAATGTTTTTTAAAAGTAAAGGGACCAGCTGGAAGGAAAGTACTCGGCTGTGTTTCTGAGTGTTCGAGAGGGGCAGCCACCTGCGGCAGATTTATCCTTTGGTTAGCAAGGAGGTCATTGTCACTTCCCCCTCTCTAGGGCTTTAGGATAGCTCCATGTCATGCTTAGCTACGCTCCTTGCTTTCATTGTCTACGACTGCGATGTAATTCTTGGCTCACTCCTCACCCTCCCCTTTCTGCCCTGCCCCTGTGTCTCCACAGATCATTCTGTGTTTCTCTCCGGTTGGTCACACGCTGAGAGGGAGAGCTCGGAAGTTCCCAGCCATAGTTAACTGCACAGCTATTGACTGGTTTCATGCGTGGCCGCAGGAGGCTCTGGTCTCAGTCAGCAGGAGGTTCATTGAGGAAACCAAGGGAATTGAGGTATGCCGAGTCAGCCTCTGAATCTCTCTGTCTCTCTGTCTCCCACACGCGCGCGCGCACGCACACACACACACACACACGCATACCCACTTACTTGGACCAAAGGTCCTCAAGAAAGAAGTAACTTCCACATTATATCTCCTATCCCTTTTATTAGAGATAAGATCATTTTGGTTTCCATTCTATGGAATGTGGTGGTTGACCTTTTTGTACCAGGTTGAGATGTCTGTGCCCACAGGCAGCACACGCAGCACACCAACGGTCCCGTAGACTGAATCACCTGAAAGCCAGGATCATTACTTCCTTGAATCATAATAGGGTTTGCTGAATACGAATCCTTCAAATCTACAAACAAAAAAGCAGCGACCCATAGTCATGCTGGGCTTGATCTTAACAAAGCAAGGCAATGAATTGTGATATTTTTTCTCATTATGGTATGGTATGGTGAAAAATTAGCCCCATGAATTCAGCAGTCACTAAGTCAAATAATGCATCTGCTTCTTTGTTTTATGGGTTTATGTTCTATAAATTAGGTTTGTCATTTGACTGTAATGAAATTTGCACATCCAATTACATTTTAAAATGGTTGCCTGAGGTTTAAAAAAGCACTTCCAGTGCACTTCCCAACTCAGAGGGGAAAGGAATGCAAACATAAAGGTATCACTGAGGCTTCCTGGAAATGAAAATTTATTGGTATCTCGCGCCTTCATGACTAGATAGCTTGGAAAGGTGGTGGTTGTGGACATTGCCCAGGGCAGTTTGTCTTCTGAGTGCACTGAGTGATACAGCTAGCATGGGTCAGACATGGAAAGTGATTCTCAGAGCCAAGAATAGAATCGGGGCTATGTAAGGAATGAGGACTGCTTCCCGTTGAAAGTATCTTGTTAGCAGAGACAACCCCCTTTGGCCTCCCTTCATCCCAAGAGCATAACTGTCACTTCTCCAAAGAATCCTTTCACATTTTGTTGAATATTGTATCTGTTGATGGCCGGATAGTTAGAAATCTGGGCATGGGTGTGCCTGGGTGGCTCAGTGAGTTAAAGCCTCTGCTTTAGGCTCAGGTCATGATCCCAGGGTCCTAGGATATACTTGCAATCTCTCTGTCAAATAAACAAATAAAATCTTTAAAAAAAAAAAATCTGGGCATGTTTGCACACTTACCTAATTATTTGTGGGCAACTAGTGTTATTGCTTATTTCTTATTTTTATGGATAGCTGTATTGTAATGAGGTTTATTGTCTTTTCTGAAATGTCCATTAATCTACTTAGATGCCGAACTGATATGCGGCACCTAAAACCTGTATATATCATAAAGCCTTTATGACGTTCAAATACTTCTACTTCCTGTCTCCTTTTTTCACACACCTAAAACATTTCTGTAAAGAAATGAAAAAAAGGGGCGCCTGGGTGGCTCAGGCAGCTGAGCATCTGCCTTCAGCCTGGGTCGGGATCTCAGGGTCCTGGGATTGAGCCCCACAGCTCATCTCCCTGCTCAGTGGGGAGCCTGATTCTCCCTCTCCCTCAGCCTGTCACTCCCCTCGCTGTGCTTGCTCTCTCTTTCTGTCAGATAAGTACAATCTTTTTTAAAAATGAAAAAAAAAAAAAAGATTGCTTCTGTTTCTGGATGTTTTTTCCACATCCAGAAAGTTTTTCTTTTGCCCGTCTCAATACTCAACATTGGATGCACTTCCCCGGACCTTTAAAACAATGGCAACTAGCTTTCTGGCTAAAGAGTGAAAAATAGGAATGTATTATTGGATTTTTTTTTAAGTGATTTTCACGTTTTCCCGCTGGTTAGGAGGCACTGCATAACGCTTCTTAAATTGGGGGAAAGGGATATAAATTTGTCCTCATGAGTAGGTAAGTGGAATCATAGACACTACCAGAAGTGGTTAATTTCTGTGTGAGCCCCTGCTTTCCCCCTTCACTGCATTTTCCTGAAGAGCCAAAAGAGCCCCACTTAAATGGAGGCTTACCACTGGCATCAGATAAAGTCTGCCAGAAATACTTTGTACTTCAAAATCTGAGAACACATTAAATATGACAAATAATAGTGACAGTTATTAAACCACACATTTCTCAAGCTCTTGCCAGGGTCACTGCGCTACTGGAATTATATAGGACCTTGTTTTCTTCTCCTCCTCGTTGTGAGAAGGGTGCAAAATACCAGTTTATTACAGAATCAGTATGTTCCCTTCATAATTATGTTTTAAACAGCTCATTTGATCCCACGAGGGGTTTGCTGAAGACCAGTGTGCTTCGCAGCTTAATATTAATTTCTCAAAGGGGAAGAACCCAAAGGTAGGAAGTAGCATGGTTTCACTTAGTGTGTTTGGCATGGTGCTTCTTTAAGTTTCTTGCCTTTGCTTCCCTGGTGCAGACTTTGTCCTGCCAAGTCAGGTGCCACTTGACGAACAGCTAGTGAAGCCGAGGGAGCTTTGATCTGCCAGTGACCATTGACATCTGCTGGATGAGGCAGGACTTGCATCCTTTTAGGTCCAGAACCGTCCTGGCAGGTGCTAGGCTCTATCTCACGGTGTCATGACGCCTCCTATAGGATGCCGATTGTCAAAGAGGAATTTTAAAAGTGCTTAAGCCCCCTGTCTGTTGAGCTGAATGGTGCCTGGGAACAGCTCAGCCAGATGATTTCGTCTCAGTGCCGTGTGCTTATTTAACTTTCCCACCTTCCCGGTGGGTTGCTCAGGAGCAGGAATTATCATTCAGAGTGCAATGTGTCTGTCTTCTTCTAAAAATGTGTGGTGCCTCGTCTGCAGAGGTCAGAAAAAGCTTTTAGATTTTTTGAATGGGCACTAATTCGATCGTTTCCTTAGTTAGAATTTTCAACATCAAGACTGAATGGTGGCTGCATCATTTAGGCCCTTCTCAGTTCTTGACCTTATTTGCTGAAGGTGAGGTAGTTTTCCAAGGTGACCCCCTTGAGCCCCTGAGGAAAGGATTCGTGAAAGGCAAGCAGTGTTGTATGTGTGGACATATGCTCTTCCAGCAGGACGCAACTGGCCCCCAGCGGTGCGCGCTGCCTGTGTGTGAGGAAAGCTTTGCACTACTTTCCTGCTACCTGGTGTTCAACTAAATGACAGCTGGCAGGTGACCACACTCGTTCGACCCTTAAGTATCACCTTGGTGTCAGCATACACTCCTCACGCCTCAGGTTTGGGAGTGCAGATGGGGGCATGTGGGGGGAGGAGGGAGAGAAGGAAAGGCGCCCTGGGTATCCCCGGAAAAGGTGGGAGAGACAGGCGTTCGAAGATAGGTGGTGGTGTTGGTTCTTAGCTCAAGGTGAGTAACAGACCCCGGGAGAGCTGGGGCTGAGGAAAGCAGAAATCACCGAAGGGACGTGAAAGGTGAGACTCTGACTGCGGAGTGAGATTTGCACTGGGAGCCGAGCAAGGCGGAGGACCCGTTCTTTCTGAGCATATCGGCTGCCTGACAAGCTAAAGTTCTCTCTCCTTTGGATACGGCACAACTGAATAATTCCGTAAGTTGAATAGCATCAGCTTTTTTCAGTGAAATTCGTTAACTTCCCGATGCCTCCGCTTCTTCAATCCAGAGCTTGTGGCGAGATCTGGTAACAGATGGATGTGTATTTTACCAGCATTTGCCAGTCCGATCAGGAAAAATGCCCCCTCAAAGGGGGAGGTTACTTTACGGCTGTACGTGGAGACTGATCCCTTCGGTGATTCCCTGGTTTTTTGAAATGGTGGGGACAGTGCGAACAGTAGTAAGCGACCCTTTGCTAGGGATAGGTATGTTGGCAGTATTTTTCCTACTGACTTTGAGCACTGTTTTGTCTTTGAAATACAAATGAGGATTGCTCAATATGAATTTTAAAAGTAGAAAGCCTTGTGCAGTAGAAATTCTGCAAATTTGGGGGCAATCTCCTCCTCCTGAGAAGTACTGTAGTCATTTTAAAAGTCAGGACAGAAGCAAATCCAATCAAATTTATCCTGAAACTGCCTACACCTCTAATCGGCTTAAGCCTCTATTCCAACAGATGAGGAAAGACCCCGGTGGCTGTTAACATCCTCCCCTGTTCTTCAGCCCGCCTTTCCTGTGCATGCACACTAATACACCGTTCATCATACATTTCTTTCCCTGTGTAGATTAATCAGATGAAGAGCAGAATTGCAAAAAGCAGTAGAATGCCACTTTCCAGAGTTTTTGTGGTTAGGTAAGCTTTAGGAATCCCCTTCACCTTGAAAGAAGGTTCCAGTTACTATAGCTGCCTGTAAACCTGGACTTGGGGTTAAGCCCAAAGTCGAAGTCAGTCAAACGGAGGCATCACTCCCTCCGAATCACAGCTTTGTGGCTTTTCTGGCCTCGCCAGAACCAGCTACAACATCTGCCTTATCCCACTGGCTCTGGTAGGCGTAGCTGGGTTGCCTTTCACCTCTTCGCCCCCGCCTTGCTCTGGGTGTTGTGTCAGAGACCAGGGAGGCTACCTTTTCAGTGACTGGAAACTCTTCTTGAAGATGGCTGGCTTAGGCTGAATTTGATAATGCCTTTCGCCTTGGAGAGTAGCCTCTCCAATTAGAGACAAAAATTTAAAAACATAAGCAACCTAACAAAATGCACTGGCCAGGCAAAATAAAAAACAAACAAACAAAACAAAATGGAGACGCCCTTGTGTGGTTCAGGAAACTGCTGGTTGCTGCATTTATCTCTCATGGCATTTAACACTTCCTGTCTAGCGGAAGTCATCTTCCTGGGACCAGCACCAGTGCAGAGGGGCTCATCGACTCTCCTCAGCACTCTTCTAAGGAGGGATCCTGGGCTTCCCAGATGAGGGGATGGGGGACTGATATCATGGCACGGGATCACCGAGCAGGTAAGGGCCCCCTCTGCCCTTGGATGCCAGAACCCACAGTCTTAAATCCTGTTCGGGACTGGTGAAGAGTAGTTGGACTGTTCTGGAAAAAAGAATACAAGGAAAAGAAGAAAAGAGACAAGACTCAAAGGAGCACCAAAAATCTAATCTTGGATTCTGAGGGCGGGACACAGTGCAGGGAGTGCTGTCCTTTGCCCAACTACACAGAACTGGGAAGGTACACCACGTCCCAGGATTCAAACCCAGGATCCCCAGCAGCCTCCAGAATCCTTTTTTTCTCGGAAGGAATCAGCATTATGAGGAACTTAAGAGAAGTGCTCAAATGCAGCACTGCTCATTTCACGTATCATTACATTTTCTTTAATAAACCAATTTTACAACCACAGTATCTAATTAGTCTCCATTATTGAGCACCCCCAAAGGAGCTAAAAAGTACAAATAATGGATTCTTAAACCCAGCAGTTTGGAATTACTATAAAATAACATATTAAATGTGTGTGGGTTTTTGTATATCACTTAGGCTTCGATAGAGCTGTAGAAAACAAACATAGAAATAATTTCTGAGAACAACTTTCAAGGAAGGGGTATGGGACATCCTATGTTACAACACGATCCCAAGTTAAACTTAAAAAAAAGAGTTTTCCTTTCATCTCCATCCTCTCTGGTCCCTCCTTCTCCCTTTCCTGGAATACAGAGCTCCTGAAAGTCCGAATTTAAAAATATGGACGAATGTAGTCTTGAGACCAGCCACCCGAAGGCAGGTGTGAGATCCCGCAGAACCCAGGGTGTTTGATTTGATTTGGTATCGGCCTCTGGTATTGGTTTTCGTTTGAATTTTGCGGTCCGTCATTTTCAACACCAGGGCCACACTGGGCACTTGTTTTAGGAGTCAGGTGGCTGAGCGGGGGAGGGAGGGCTTGCTGAGGCGACAACTGCCACTGCTTGAGAACCGTCACCCGAAATAGCAGACTTGTCTCTGCGTTTACAGGGAGCCCAGCGAGAGAGTCAAAATGAAACCTCATTCATCAACCTCCACAAGCCACATCACGCGTGTATCCAATCACGCGTGTATCCATTGACACATCGGCTGCAACATTGTTTTCCAGGGCATCTCAGTGGAGAAATCTTGGATTTATAACCGTGTGATACTGGCACTTTGCTTATTTATATTTCTGCTCTCACCATGATTGGCTGCTGAATGACGACAGAATCAGACCCCCTGGTTTTCCTTAGGGGACCCAATGTAACGGGAGGGATGGTCTCCGCCTGCATCTCTAAAAACAAAAAATGCAGCCTTGCCTTCCCTTCTCTGCAGCAGCACCAGCAGCCATATCCTCCCTGCACAATGCCCCCCCCCCCAAAAAAAAGAAAACTGGAGATAAATGAATGGCAGAATAAATAATTTATGCTAATGAAATTACTGCAATTAGTAGTTCTACAATGACCCTTTTAAAAGCCACAGCTGTTAATGTCAGGAAGTGCTGTCACTACTGACCTTATCATAAGAGAAAGTGACAAATTGAGAATGCAGGGAAGACCAGTCATCAAAGAGGTCTGTTCTGGAACGATTAGAGTTTTCTGAAAAACAGTGTGAATTACAACCAGCTGCTCCCTGGCTCTGCAAGTCTCCCATGCTGTGCCATTTTGTTAAGCCCGATAACAATAGTTATTTTGCCCCATTGAGACAAGTTGTCTCGGGCCATTTCCAGCTCTCCCGGAAACCACTTCTTCCATCCCAGATTTACAAATGAAACTGTTGTTGGAGAGAGCTTTTCAGGGCAGCCTAGGAGCCTCCTCATAAGGATCATGGTTGGGTAGAGGCCAGGTCTTCCCCCACCAACCCCTGCCCCACTCGAGGAAGGTCGTTCTTGGCCAGGGAAGTATTTATATGTAGAAAGACATGTGCTCGCTTTTGGTTCATTAAAACAAGCTAGGACAGGAATGCATTTCTATCCATGTTTATGTCACAGGGAAGGTCTTTTAAAAAATCCCGCAGGGGATCTCATTTCTATGGAGTTCTAGAACTTCTTAGAAGTTTACATTCTGAATTCCCTATTAGGTAACATACACACATCTCAGATCTAGAGAACAAAGACTACTCAGGATTTGCATCATTCTATATATACCTTTGGCTTTAAAAACATTATTTCAGTTACTGGCGAGGTGGATATCTGGGACACAGGATGATCCTATATATATGTACTGGAAACCCCCTCCCAGATTTTTCATGAGGTGGGAAAGCTAAGTGTTTAGATATTGCTCGGGAGCGGTTGCTTTTCACCAATAAGAACTGGCCTGTCTCCTCTCGAACCCTGTTTGTAATATTAATGGTGCAGGTTGGAAACGCTGCATCCCCAGCCGCTTGTGTGCAATTTTCCCAAAGACGTCTGAGCATTATTGACAACACTTTGGTAAATTATGTGTGACTTTCCTAAGAGTTGGTGTAGCTCATTTAATTCATATTAATTGATTTTTTAGGCTTCCCTTGATTAATTGAACCCGGTTCATCTTGTACAGAATGCAATAAATAATCATTAAAATGAGGGAGATGTGACTCCACAAATTAAAAAGTTAACTACTTCAGAAGTCATAGAGGACAAAACAGAAAGAATGGTATAGTAGGGGGTTCTCTAGTAAACCTTCTAAGGGTAGTTACTTCGTTTTTTTTTTGTTTGTTTTCTGTTTTGTTTTGTTTTGTTTTCCAAATGAGAATAGAAATGGTATTTTTCTCTTATGCCTTACCATCCTGTTTGGTTTTTTCTCTTATGCCTTACCATCCTGTTTGTTTCTATAGGGGTTCTTATAAAACTGTATTCTTCAGTTTCAGCTGTGTGTGTCTGTCTGTCTGTCTGCTACAGTGTAGTTTGAAAGCAACACCAAAAATCCTTGTTAGAGTACTGTATCTCAATTTCTCCATTTTTTTCTTTGACACACTTGATAGATAAAAATCACGTTGTGAACACTGTGTTTGTGTTATATGTTGGCTTTTGGGTTTGGTATGTCGAGCGCATAAAAATCCTTTGCCCTACTTGGCAAAGCTGAATGCTTTATTGTTATCTCTCTAATCCTGTGGCTATCTCTTAAAGATTAACAAATCTTCCCAGATCCTCCTGTAATTTGTTCTGCTTAAAAAAAAACCATAATTTTGCTAATTATTCTTTTTTTAAATTGCATTCTTGTCTTAATTTGAGAGAATTACTTATGAATTACAGTGTTTATATTTTCAGCCACTGGACAAAGATTCTATTAGCCTCTTCATGGCCCACGTTCACACCAGCGTGAATGAAATGAGTACCAGGTACTACCAGAATGAGAGAAGACACAACTATACCACCCCAAAGAGTTTTCTAGAACAAATATCACTGTTTAAGAATCTGTTGAAGAAGAAACGAAAAGAGGTATCCCAGAAGAAAGAGCACTTGATGAATGGCATCCAAAAGCTAAAAACCACAGCCTCTCAGGTATGATCGGGATGTGTTATTACTGAGTAAAATGTATGCTCTTAAAGTGAAAAAATAGGTAGTTACTTGGAAAGCAGCATTTCAATCCATTTGTATAAGACACTCAATACTAAAATGTGCAGTTCAGTGACACCAAAACAACACTCCTCATGCTTTCATAATCCAGAAAGGGATTGGCCAGTTCCTCTCTCATGCTGGTTTGGAGAGAAACTTCACTTGGTCTGACTCAGTGCGTAGCTCACTCCCATCTTCTGTCCGCCTGCTTTGGTGCCCTGCGCTCACTGTTAGGAATTTTCTGTCACACAGCAGTGGAAGGAGGATCCCTTTTGGCCTCAGATTCTCAACCCCCCAGTGAGAGAGTTATTTCCTGTCTGGTGACACAATACGGTTTGCTCTGCTTGAGGTTCCTAAGTGTAGCCATTTTGTCCCACCTTGGTGTCTCATCTCCTTCGGTCATCACTTCTCTTCGAACAAAGTGTCCAGTGTGGCCTTTGTCCTCGATCATAAGGCCCCTGCTACCTTGAAAGACAGTACTCTGAACCTCCAGGAGGAAGTCAGAAGAGAATCCGCAAGCTGTGTGTGGGTCTCTACATCTGTCATTTCATTGTAGAAACTATAAACATTTTTATGAAGTTAGTGTTGCTACTACACTTTTTTAGGGAGTTAAAGGCCACGGAACCTGTGAGATTGGAGTTTGAACCCAGATTTGTATTATTCTAAAGCTGTTGTCCATAGCCCCGTGCTGCCTCTGTGACCAGGGGAGAAAAAAATGAGAAAAAGAAAACATGGAGACTTTGGAGACTGGCTCGGCTCGCCCTGAGGCATCGGGGCTCTAGGGATGGAGAAGGAAAAATTCTCCCTGGTGGTCCCTTCCAGGCCAGGAATTCCAGCGGGCTTCTTCAAAGGATTGTCACTTGGTCATAGTCCTCCCCATTTGAAGAGATTGGGCCGGTTTCCTTCCCAGGTGTGTCACGTGGCCTGTCTGTGCCCAGGCTAGAAATAAGCACACGGTGGTGCCTTTCACTCGGAAGGCCTGCCTGGCCACGTCTTCCACGCATTCTGTGGCCAAAGCACCTCCTGCATCCTGTGCCCTTCATTTCGGAAGCCAGGAATGGCTCTTGGGGAACCACTCACCTATGTTCAATAGTGGATAGGGGAACCACGACTGGGGAAGAAGAGGCAGAGTAAGGAGGTTTCCAGGACAGTTCCTAGAATCAAGTGATGCAAAGAATAGTTGTTGGGAAGCCCCCAAAGAATATATCTGTATTTGTGGATCTTTCCCTTTTCTTTCAAAAGAAAAAACAGGGGGTATTTTTACTCTGTGTGTGTGCATGTTACCTTACTCTTTGACTCTCTGCCATCTATCACTTTCCTTTTTCTTCTCTCTACTGATCCTTCCACTTCCATTTCACTTAAATCAAGACTCTTTTTCCTAGTGAAGACTTGCCGAGGAGTCCAACTGAGCTAGAAGACATTGTGTGCAGGAGATCCTTGTCCCAGAGCATTAATGTCCCTTTGAATAATTTCCCCTGATGGACCTGTTGACTTTGCCCCAGGAAATGATAGTGTTGACTAAACTGAACTGTCATACTGGTGGGGCAGGCCTTGGCAAGGGGAAAAATGGCCTGTGCCGCACTTCAAGTTCCCTTCCCGAACACCAGAGCTGAGAGTATGAAAACAGAGTGACACCCATGGTGGCGGCATCTTAGCCGCCGGGGGAGACAAAGAGGTGATGGAGAGGAACAAAGAAAGAGATAGACTCTCCGTGGTGTCTGACAGGCCCAGGGCTGCTTGGGTCTCCTTAGTTCCCCTTGGCTAGAAGGCAGAAAGTCTAAGAAGAAATGTAAAGTTTTAATTGGAGGACTGCTGGTGATTTCTTTTCATTAAGTTTTTGTGCAGAGAATGCTCTTAATATCAGCGGAGTGATTAGAAGATTGAGTATCTCCCTAAGACTTTTAAAAATTTCTACTGATTATGGAGGCGCCTGATTATGGTGGCTCTGTTGGTTACGCGATGGCCTTTGGCTCAGGTCATGATCCCAGGGTCCTGGGATTGAGCCCTGCGTTGGGCTCCCTGTTGGCAGGAAGCCTGCTTCTCTCCCCATCCCACTCCCCCTGCTTGTGTTCCCTCTCTTGCTGTCTCTCTCTGTGTGTCAATAAATACATAAAATCTTTTTAAAAAATTATACTGATTATAGAAAAAAAGCATAGTTTCTTATGTAGACAATTGGGAAGACTTACAGCATGAGATCAGGTTATATGGGGAACAAAATGCCTTCATATTGGAACATGTGTCCTCTACAGACCTGCCTTAAGTCATTCCCCAGAGGGGAATATCCATGCCATTTGAAATACGTGTCTAAACCTGAGCCCTATTTATTCACTGCAGTAAAACCATAAATTCCTGTTAGAGCCCCATCTCCCCTCTCTGGATGTCCGCTTAGGTCATCATAGATAGCCTCACGGCCTTTCTTCATAGATAAGGCTTCGCTTCCAGAACTTGAGTCATTGGATATTTCAGACCTAACAGCTTCCTTAGAAACTGAAATCAGGGCTTGAAATCACCATTTCCTCCTAGTGTCTTAGATGACTCTTGATTTTAGTCTAATATAGGGTGTGTTTCACATGGATAAAAAGAACAGACAAGCAAATGTCACTATACATGATCACCCTGAGTTCTCAGAGAAGCTTAAAAAACATAATTCTTAGCTTAACCTGCAGTAAATCGTACAGGTAACAGTAATAGTAGTGATCATGTCATTTAGGCAGAGGGCAAGTGGGCTGTGTTGAGGTGGGGTTCACAAGAGTTCTGGGCTGCGGTAGTGAGATGTTGTTCCCCAAGAGGAAGCCACTGACGGGCCTTGAGCCATTGCGTCAACATAAGTGATGATGGTTATTCTTGGCTTCTATGAATTTTTTTTTTTTTTTAAAGATTTTATTTATTTATTTGACAGAGAGAGATCACAAGTAGACGGAGAGGCAGGCAGAGAGAGAGAGAGAGGGAAGCAGGCTTCCTGCTGAGCAGAGAGCCCGATGTGGGACTCGATCCCAGGACCCTGAGATCATGACCTGAGCCGAAGGCAGCGGCTTAACCCACTGAGCCACCCAGGCGCCCGGCTTCTATGAATTTTTAAACATAACAACCTACTTCTGGAAAATAAGTAGAATAAAGAGTTGGTTATCACGGTATATAAAGCTGCTCTCGTGTGTCTCTGAGAGCCGCATCACGTTTGTTTTCCAGCACTTCTGCTTTTCTTTACACGATCCACCCACTTAGGAACCTTGTGGTACCTTCTGAACCTCGTGAACACCCAACTGAAAGGGCAAAATCATTCTTTAGAGCAAATTAGTTTGTTGGTGCCTCAGAAAGAGCTGAGTTCCTCAGGAGCTGAGGGAGGCTGTTGAGCTGGGGAGCCGAGAGGAGGAATGCCCATTGAGAATGCTCGCTGGGCTTTGCACACCCCTCCCAGTCCCCATGGGCCGCCCGTGGTTCACTTTTCAGTAGTAGGTACTAAGTTGAATGTTGTATGAGGTGGAAGAAGTTAAGAGGACCGTGTCTTATTTTGTGGGAAGAGATGAGACCTGTCTGTGGGCATTTCCATCAAAGTAACGTTAAATAAATGGAAAGTAAACTAACTCCCAGGCCATACTGATGCCTTTGCCTTGTCTGAGCCTTTAGTGACGTTCTGGGGGAGAGCAGCTGGGAGCTCCTCCAGCTTGTCTTCCCGTCAGGTCTCTGCTGCCTTGATCCTGGGCTTCCCAGGACCGGAAAACCCAGGGGTGTGAGTGACATGTGCTCAGGGGACATGTGCTCCAATGGGGATGGCTGTTGGCACTTTCCTGACTACAGAGACTGGGTGGAGAGGATAAATGCCTAGTTGGTGCTGACAGAAATGACATTTTTTCAGAAAAACCCCTGGAAAGCATGATTCTTGGTGTTCCTATATGGGAGGGAGATAGGTCTGCATTTTTGCACACGGAACTTAAGTCAGAGGAGGGAAAGAAAGAGGGAAAAGAGGCAGACTGGTAGGGATCCATGCGCTCCTTTCACAGAAAGTAAGCCGTGTCTGCTGTTTGCTGTTACTGAGGGGAACTGCTCCTACATGCCGACTTTGCCTTCAGGTGGCAGATCTGAAAGCCCGCCTGGCCTCCCAGGAAGCTGAGCTGCGACTGAGGAGTCAGGATGCCGAAGCTCTGATCACAAAGATGGGGCTCCAGACGGAGAAAGTGAGCCGGGAAAAGGCCATTGCCGACGCTGAGGAGCGAAAGGTCAGGCTAATGCCACCATTAGAGTGCTGAGCTATATTTAGCACAAAATAAACCTTTGTAGGTGAACAATTTTGAACAACTTCCTCTCCAGGGAGCATAAAATCTGAGGAATTATTATAGTTACACATGTAACAGCATCTCACACCATGATTACCACTTGACCTTTCTTTACATTATGCATTTTCCCACCCTTTTAGCTCTTTTAATGATACGAAAGAACAATAAATACTGAGCTCATTCAAGCATATAATGGATGTGGATCTTGAACATCAGGCCTATTTGTAATACAGTAAAGGTCATGAAGTCACCTCTGAGGTTTCTAAAGGTTTCCGGTTTTTAGGCAAATTGAACAACTCAATTGTTAACAAAGCCCATTCCGTCACTTTGCAGGATGGTTTTTCAAATTTTTTCATTTTAATAATATAACTTGAGTTTATTATGAAATCCCAAGCCAAATTTGTTCTTTTTGACTCAATTGAGGCCCTGGTGTTTTGTATTTCATTTTACTGTTGGAAACAATGACTTCTAAGATGATATAGGTTCTGCTTTCTTTATGCCTGGGTTACTGGCAATTCTGAAATAAATATAACTTCTTTGTCCTCTTCCTTTACCAGGACTTTGGCCACAAAAGGGAGGTATTTCATTTTTAGGTGTCTTATTTGTTTGAAAATTGAATACGTTTGTTTGAGACATATTCCTTCATTTTAGACAAAAGATTATAGCCGGGGCTTAGTTGATGAAAAAATATAAATTATGACCACACTTAGAGCCATTGAATCAGTAGGTTTTATATCATCATTCTTCTGTTTTTATGATGCCAGAAAGACTTGAGCTTTCCAGTAGAGTTGCCATTCATTCTTTAGTTGTTCTTCCCTTTTTTCTAATAGGTATTAAGCATGTTGATGTCTTGCTTCCACAACTAAAGGGTTGAAATGTACACTGAAAGTCAGAATGCTGAACGATTGTTTTTTGGGGTGTGGTTTTTTTTTTTTAAACCTTGTTTTTAAGTTGAAGATAAGCTACATTTGACATGGCTGATGGTTCTATAATTCCTAATTCTGGCAATAACTGTTTCCATTGAGTTTCAGATAAGCAGAGGATGTCCTTAAAAGTGTATTATGTTAAGCGATTATGTATCACATTATGATGTGATTATCATGAGCCATTTCCACCCAAGGGGCATTTTTCAAGCATTACATATATGATGATCTAGTAATTGTTCTATTACAACCTATCTCTACAAATACCTTTTAGAGATCTTAAAATGCTCCAGAGGTATTTTCACATCTTGCATGTGAATTTCTAAGGCAAAATCATCCTTGCAAAGAAGGGAAAAAAATGTTTTAGCAAATGTTTTGGCATACTCATCTGACTGGTTGTTTTACGAAGTTCTTCAAACATGAAAAGACACGTACTATTTTCTTAAAGATTTATTTGACAGAGAGAGCATAAGCATAGGGAGTGGAATGCAGAAGGAGAAGGAGAAGCAGGTTCCCTGCTGAGTGGGGAGCCTCATGTGGGGCTTGATTCCATGACCCTGGGATCATGACCTGAGCTCATGGCAGGTGCTTAACTGATTGAGCCACCCAGTTGCCCCAACACATACTATTTTTATATCTAATCTATACCAAGAAATAAAAATACTTTCACTTTACCCATCATGCCCAATTTAATTATCAATAACAAATACTAAGCAGCTTTTTTTGCCTGGCAGTCTTCTAGGCCCTTGAGTGTGTATGACAAACAAGGCACCCTCATGTAGCTTCCATTATAACGGAAAAGACTGGCAGGAGACAAAGTGACAAGATAATTTGGGTTAGTGATACGGGGTAAGATAAAAATCAAATTGAAGCAATGGTGGAATGAATTTTTAAAATTGATTGGTCATGGAAGGAGTATATTGAGTATATCGAGTCAAGGAACTAATTAATATTGAATATGTGCTATGGTTTCACATTTTTCTTATGTTCAGCAATGTACCAGATTGTATGCAATTATTAAATGGGTATATGTGAGCACTGTGACCCTATGAAGTTGGGATCTCAAGGCTTAATGCACGAGAAGTTATTAAGAAGTACATTGCCATATTTAACACGAAGAAGCAGATAGCGACTGCCTCTTGCCATCTCCTGTAGAGCGGCGGCAGCTCTATGTTCCTTCGGATTCATGAAACAGTCAAGAGCCATTCAAACCACTGACATGACCAGCAGGGACCAAGCAGCACAAGCACCATGAAGCCTATGAAAACTAGTTCTTGCAGCTTCATTTGACTTACCAGTTCCAAATTCTACAGGTCCTCGGATCCCTTTCACGCTGCTTTCTTTGTTGAGTGTAAGCCTCATGAGTTAAAGTACCTTCCACATTGCAAGGCTAATATAATCTACTCAAAAGCTGCACATCCTCCTTGATTTGGAGAGGTCTTCTGTTGTTTTGTCTGTCTTTTTGAAATGTGGGAATGGCTGGATTTTGAAGGCTCATCTGGGATTTCCTAGGGTCCAAAGGCAGATAAGAGCAGTGTGTTAGCTTGCTCGGGCTTCCGCAACAAAATGCCACAGACTGCACGGCTTCAACCGCAGGAATTTATTTTCTCACAATTCTGGAGGCTGGAAGTCCAAGATTAGGAGGCAGGTTTGTTTCTTTCTCTCCCCTTGGAGAAACCTCTCAAGGACAGGCCCCTCTCTTGGCTTGTAGATGGCCACCTTCTCACTGTCTTCTCATGGTATTTCCTCTGTGCACACAGCACAGTGTCCCTCGTACCTGTCCAGAGTGCCTCCTCTTAAAAGGACACCCACTAGACTGGACTGGGACCCATTCTCATAGGCTCGTTTTAACTTAATCACCACTTTAAAGGGCCTGTCTCCAAATACAGTCATACTCTGAGGTGCTGGGGTGAGGGCTTTACCATATGCGTTTTTAGATGAACATCCTTCAGCTCATAATTAAGTCATTATTGGTACTTAATTCTCTGTGAGCATCACTAAATTTCACGAACCATTTGCAGGGAGCTTTTGAAAAATAGCAAAAAAGGACTGCGTAACCAAGAATGGGAGTATCTCCAATACTCTGCTTTAACAGACAGCAGTCAAGAAACAACGACATTCCAAGTGACCTGTGTCATTCTTCCCTACTGCCCCAAGTTGAACCTTGCTGACCACTCACTACCCAGGAGCCATGGGGCAGAGGAAATTGCACAGAGACTTACCAGTTCACTAAGATACACAGCATTTTCCCCACTCCACTATCATTGCCCCTGAAATATATAAATGATTGTACCTTAGAATTTGAATAGGTAGGAGGAGTTAAATGTTAGTCCTCTGTAGAACTCTTAGTGTCCTAACTTTGGCCCTGGGTTCAGACCCCATGGTGATTGTGGTATAGGATCTGTGAACAAAAGTGTGCAGAGGGGATTGGGAATAAGAAATAAGTTGACCGACCTAGGGTTTTGTTTTGTTTTGTTTTGTTTTCATTTTCATTTGTGGGGTTTTGTTAATATTCAAGATCACTCTGGTTAAAAAGATTAGCCAAAAGAATAATACTCCAGGTACAGTAAGGGAGTCAGATGGAGAACAGCAACACCCAGTCTCATCGAAACAGCCCTCAAAAGAAATACTGTCCTAGTACTAATACTCTGTGATCTTGAGACCAACTTAAAATGATGCTATTATAAATAGTAGCAAATAGCATTTATAGACTGAATGCATCCTTATGGAAGGTAAGTAACCCTGAGGTATGAACTCACTCACTCTCCTCTCCACTCCCTTTTATTTGCGGTGGTGGCCTCTAGCATACCAACAGTGTCCTGGTCTTACAGTTTTTGTGGTCCATTCTTGGCAATTCTGAGGGGTTTGGAGTGATTCTCATTAAGCATGCAGGGTTTTCTTATTTACTTAACGGTAGCTGTGCACAGATTGGCAGGAGATCACATCTCTACCCTGAACCAATTATGTTCATAAAAGCTACAGTACACAGTATACAGCAAAATAATGGTTAATCAGAAGAATGGCAATTATCGCTAATAAAGCTGTACTAGACAACGTAATTTGTTGTAAGCACTGTTAAATTTATGGTAGAGTTAAACCTGTTCATTCCAAACACAGCTGAGGAAATGCCCTTTTGTTCACATGTTACCTGCCCTGGTCACTGCCCCTGAAAGCCAGGCCCCCTGGAGACTGGACCCCGGTGCCTGGTGCCACAGCTTTGAAACTCCAGTTTCTGCCAAGGATCAAAATTGACTCTTCCTGGGCATTTGATTTGTATATATGTCTTATGGGGAAGAGGAGGGTAAAAACTCCAAAGCTTCTCATTTGGTCCTGGTTCAGGTTTACCAGCATGGCTTCCCTCTGGGTAAACCATCGGTGCTCACCTCAGGAAGCTGAAGCCGCCCCCTCTCTGGAGTGTGAAGGGAGCTGCTGGGCCCTCACCAGTGGGGTGCACATCAGTGTGGTTGTTGCCTTGCCAAAGACAGAACTGGGCTCTCCTAGCTTTCATTTCTTGTCAGCTCCTCAGAGACACCAGCACTTAGTGTTTACAAAGATTAGATCTGTGGTTAAGAACACACAGAAAAGGACACCTGAGTGGCTCAGTGGGTTAAAGCCTCTGCCTTCGGCTCAGGTCATGATCCCAGGTTCCTTGGATCAAGCCCCATGTTGGGATCTCTGCCCGGCAGGGAGCCTGCTTCCTCCTCTCTCTCTGCCTGCCTCTCTGCCTACTTGTGATCTCTGTCTGTCAAATAAATAATCTTAAAAAAAAAAAAAAAAGAACACACAGAAAGAACAGTACCTTCTAGTCAGTTGAACCAAAAAATCCTTCCCTCTTTGCCTAAAGAATAGCCAATGTGGCTTTCGGGCAAATGTAAACAAAAATCAGAGATTTCTGGCAATAATATTTTCTGCCTATGTTACTGAGCCAACTTGGATTTCCCCTTGTCCAGGACACTCCCAAAAAGAAAATGGAAGAGCATAGGAATCGCTCCATCTTGAAATTATTAGCATCTTAAAATTGGAACCCTTCTTGGGGCACTTCAGTGTTTGAGTTCATTTGAGTTGGGGTGTGTGTATTCGGCGCATATACAAAGCTTCATGTGTACACGGTGCCTGAGAGAAATTGGTCCTTAGGACAAACTCCTCACCTGTTGAAAATAGAGACGAAAGGATTACTGAGTCAGTGCCTCTGAGTCAGCCTGTGGTGTTCAGTAGGGAGATCCAAGGTGACAATGTGTGTTTGTGTGCTTTTTCTTCTCTGTTTAGGTGACAGCCATTCAGACGGAAGTGTCCCAGAAACAGAGAGAGTGTGAGGCTGACGTGCTCAAGGCTGAGCCTGCGCTCGTGGCGGCAACAGCTGCACTCGACACGCTCAACAGGGTAAAGACCGTTACCTGGCTCATGGGATTCCACCACATGGTATTTAAAGGTTCTCAGGGTCTGGATAACTGAACTCAGAGTGGATTCCGTGCAACCAAGGTTTGGTTTGGTTTGGTTTGGTTTGGTTTGGTTTGGTTTTTAAAGGAACGTGAGTCCCATAAAATATTAAAGTGGGAACAAGCATTTGAGGTCATCCTTAATAGTGTGGCTTCCTTTCCCATCCAGGACTCTGTCCTTCTGCACCCCGACAAGCAGTCTCCTTCTGAATACTTCCAATCCCATGGGATTTCTGCTTTCATGAGAGGCAGCTCTATTGTTAGCAGCTGGATTCGTACCAAATCTGCTTGTTCACATTGTGTGTTAAGAACTGAGTGCATACTCTTTATTTCCTGTGGATATAAGAAGGGGGCATTAATGAGAGATCCTCATGAAAAGAACAATGCGCTAGAGATGGAGATACCTAGCTTTGGCCCACATCATTTTTCCTGGCTTCAGCTTGTTAGCAAAACCTCATTGAGCATTCGAATTCCCCTAAGAGAAAATAATATGTAGTAGTCAGAAGGATATTGTAAGGAAAAATGGAATTGTGGGCACTGTTATTTCAGGAATCCGCAGCTCGTTTTATACTCGGGTTCCACTAGGCCTCTGGGGAGAACCCTGGGGAATTACCAGGCCTGAGATTCTTAAGATTCAATCGCAAAGAGTAAAGGATCCAGACTGTAGCTGCCCTTCACAAAAATCATTCAAGTCCTTTTTTTTCTTTTTCTTTCCTTTTTTTTTTTTTTTTTTGTAGATTTTATTTGAGAAAGAGAAAGCGAGAAACAGAGCATGCTCAGAGGGGGAGGGACAAAGGGAGAAGCACCGGGTTGAACATTTGGTAGGTTTTATAAGCAAGAGTATATTAGGTAGCTCATGACATGTTACAGGAAGTATCTAGTTTTGTAAATCCTGTCTCATGAGCTTACATCTACTGCTCATAGATAGTAATTCCTGCCTCAAAGTATTTGCCTTAACACCAGTAGTTCATACCAACATTAATACCAATGTGGGGTAAATCAAGATTTTAACCAGAGGAGTTTAGGGAGTCGTGCAGAGAGTAGGTTCAGCTTATATGGGCACATTCTCAGTTGAGAGTCAACACAGTATAATCAAAGAGGTTTTTTGTGCAGGAAAACAAAACCAAGAGACTCAACCAAGGGATGATGTTTCTGGAAGGGGCCTGGTTAAAATGTAGATATATTACATAGGTAGGATAGAACCCATAAACACATTAAAGACTTTGTGTATAAAATTCCCTGGTCTGGGTGAGCCAGGCTCTTCAGATGGAATGGTGTATCAGATGGAGAATTTTTTGGAAGTGAAAAAAGACCAGTGCAATTTCCAGAGTATCAGAAAAGTGTCTGGTGAGAACCTAACCTCCTGGGGTCCCAAGATGGTGTCACTGGGCCGCAAAGACTGCCAAACAGAGACTAGCGGGACAAGGAGAGGGAGGAGGCCCTGACAACCAGCTTGATAACTTCACGGCTCTTCCCTAGCCCTGCCCCACTCTTCAGTGTGGCTCTGCTTTTCTTCAGGTCAATCTCACTGAACTGAAAGCATTTCCCAACCCACCGAATGCTGTTACCAACGTTACCGCGGCTGTGATGGTCCTCCTGGCTCCCTGGGGCAGAGTGCCTAAAGACCGGAGTTGGAAAGCAGCTAAAGTCTTCATGGGAAAGGTATCAGATAGCCTGGCAAGAGGAACATCCCTGCAGTTTCTCTTCTTAGTCCCATGGTTCTACTCGACAGCAGTTTCTCTTCTTAGTCCCATGGTTCTACTCGACAGCAAACGATGTTCAAACCAAAGGAGATCATCATTGCATTCATCAGTGTAATCGACCATTGACCACGTCTGCTCTAGACTTACAGTTTTTGTTTGCCAGGTTGGAGGTTAGCTTGGGCTCACAGCATACCTAAGTCAACACTAGCAGCACTCGGAAGGTTGCTAATTATTTGCAAAATTATGAAAGCAGTTAAGTGTGGGAGGGAGAAAATTACATGGATTTCTTATGCTGGAAAAATGGTACTAATGCACAAGAAGGTGAGGCGGAGGGGCTTTTGGTAGGTGTTTTTCCTTTTCTTTTCTGTCTTTTCTTCAAAATGTGAATGCCTCCTGTGCGGGGACTGAATATTTTACCCTGGGATAGAAGAGATTTTGAAAGTGTCCATTGCTAATTCTCACTTCATACCATAAAGACTGAACAAGTCAAACAGTAGGATAAATGCAGCTTGCCAATTTTGCCTTTGTGTGATGTGAGTCCTAAAAGCTGGTTTTAACTTTTGATCTTGGAATTTTCTCTGCAGCCAAAATAGGTTCATTGCAATCAGTCCTTTTGCTTTACAGGTTGATGATTTTTTGCAAGCGTTAATTAACTATGACAAAGAGCACATTCCAGAGAACTGTCTAAAAGTAGTAAAAGAGCAGTATTTGAAAGACCCAGAGTTCAATCCAAGCCTGATTCGGACCAAATCCTTTGCAGCAGCTGGTCTATGTGCTTGGGTCATCAACATCGTGAAGTTCTACGAGGTATCAGTCTTACTCCGCTGGGCTACAGCTGTTACTCACAAAGACCATCAGGATACTAATTTTTATGGTGGCAAAAAAAAAAGGAAAATAGTGTGAAGTTTAATTACCTGGATAAGATGAAGTTCTCAGAGTGAGATCTGAAAATGTCAGACTAAACAAGAGGTCTACTCAGAAAGATATTTGAAATGTTTGAAACTATCTTTCTTTTAGGATAGAGTGATCAGCTATTGTAGATCAAATAGTTAATTTGATTAGATTAGATTAAAAACTTGCTGGTAGATTAATTATATTTCTTAATGTTAAAATATTAATTTTGTGGGGTGCCTGAGTGGCTCATCAGTGAAGCATCTGCCTTCAGCTCAGGTCATGATCTCTGGGTCCTGGGATTAAGCCCCACGTCAGGCTCTGCACTCAGCAGGGAGTCTGTTTCTCTCTCTCTACCTCTGTGCTCTCTTGCTCTCTCTCAAATAAATCTTTTTTAAAAAAAATTTTTTTAAGATTTTATTTATTTATTTGACAGATAGAGATCACAAGTAGGCAGAGAGGCAGGCAGAGAGAGAGGAGGAAGCAGGTTCCCTACTGAGCAGAGAGCCAGATGTGGGGCTCAATCCCAGGACCCTGGGATCATGACCTGAGCCAACCCACCTGCTGGGTGAGGCTTTAACCTGCTGAGCCAACTAGGCGCTCCTAAAAATTTTAAAAATAAAATAGATACTAATTTTACATTGACTCGACACAACCGCAGGTCTTAATTCATGTTTCAACTTGGTGCCTATGCTCAATGCAGGAATTGACACCATCTATTGTAGACTTAATGAGATGAGGAAATAGATCCTCCCACTTTTTTTTGCTTTAGTATTTTAACGACAAATACACTTGTGACCATATTACGGTCTAATCCAAAAGTTTGTGTTTTCAGACAGCATAGAGAGCAATGATCATTTCAATTATCAGGTACTTAGCACCTGCCACTTGTCTTGCCAGCACTTTGCAGAAGGCTGGATGTAAAAAGGGAACAGTGCATGGCCCTTGACTTGGAAGAACCATCTCACTTTTTTTTCTTGGAAGGTTATATGTTATATTCAAAAATAGAATTACAGAGGAAATACCAAGTGTAATCAACAGCAGTCCCAAAATGATTTTTGTAAAACCAGGTTATATAACCTTTATGTTGGGGCCCTATGCAGGGGACTCACAGGAATAGGACCCCATTGGTCTGTCTCTTCAGGGGAAGCCTCTATCGAGCAAGCATTTGGACAGATGGTAGTTGACATATTGCCTCTCTCCCTGAGAAAATGTCTGACCCCTGTGCTCTCTTTGCACCATAGGTGGAAAAATGAGCACGGAGCTAGACTATGGCTGTGTTCTGTGTGGTTTTACTTTAGAAGAGAAAAGAAAATGTCACTTCCTTCCTCTCTTGCTAACAGGGAAGAAAGTGGGTACCCCACGTTCTCAAACCACCTGTTCAAGTAACATACCCTGAAGTTGGGAGGGACTTGGAGAGTGGAAGTGCGGTTAACACTGGGAGGCTATCTCCCACGGTCCTTCCTGGGTTCAGAGAATTTCTCCACACATGTTTTCTGCCTTAAAATCAAAACTTGGTCCCCGCTTGAACTATAGTTCCTGCCTACTGCAATTTCTAATGAAAGGAAGATTGTCTCCAAATTTTAGGATATATTTACGGTACCATCTGAATGTTGTTTATTGTCTAAAGCACTTTAGGCAAGGATGTGTGACTCTCCTGTCTGGAAGCAATGACTCAGTCATGAACAACCAGACAGAACTAGGAAGGCTGTGTCACTTTTGGCTCTGCCATTGAGTAGGGCCATGGCTAAGAAATAAAACCCAAGTAGCCAGGTGAGATGGGAGTTTTAATGATAAAGTTTCGCTGAGATGTAGGGTTGAATGATTATGTGTCCTCTTTTCCTCTCCCTACCCCATGAGTTAAACCCCATATGGATTTTCAGGTCTACTGTGACGTGGAGCCCAAACGGCAAGCGTTAGCCCAAGCCAACTTCGAATTGGCTGCAGCTACTGAAAAACTCGAGGCTATAAGGAAGAAGCTCGAGGTGAGTGCAAAACGCATCACTGAAGAAGAGATGGTACCCTACCCCCAGACAGGGTCACGTCTGAGTCCACGCAAGCATAAAGGAGCCTGAGCTTTCCTCCATACACTCATTTACCTACTCGTTCAGCAGATACTCCTTGTCTGCTACGTGCTAGACCCTGACCTGAAAAAGTAGAAACGTGGATGGTTTCTGCCCATTAAAAATCCTTCCTGGCCTGGGAGCAGAAGGAGCAGCGTAGCACAAGGTGATTCAAGGCAAGGACCCTGGAGCCAGACTGCCTGGGCAGACAGATATCCCAGCTCCAGGATGTACGATTTCACCCCTTGAGACTTAGCTCCCCTCTCCGAGCCTCTGTTGGCTCATCTGTGTAATCAGCATTATAACGGCATATACTTCTTAGGTAGGACTATAAGGATTAAATGAGAGCAATTCATATTCAGAATTTAGTGTGGAACTGGGCACATGGTAAGTGCTTAGAGAACATTAGCTACAAATATGGTCATTGTTACTCTTCTACAACTATGCACCCAGTCGTTCCAGCCCGGTGTTGTAAGTACATTTGTGACTGTGTGTCTCTGTGAGGGGGCACCAAAAGAAGATCGTTTCTGGAGAAATTAGAGAAAATTTCATAAGGAAGCTGTACTTGGCACGGGCTTCAAAAGTTTCCTAGGAATCCCACGGATAACTAGGCTGAGAAAGGTATTCCTGGGAAAGAATAAAGAAAAAGAAGGAAATGGAGTTGGTGTACTGGAGGAAACTCAATAGGCCAGAACCCGAAGGAAGACGAGCATTCGGGGGAAGGTCGGGAATCGCACGGAGTGACCAGGAACGAACGTGCACAGGGGAGCAAAGGCCTTCTTAGACTTCTCTGCTACAGAATTTAAATGTTACCAGACAAGTGAAATTGGACATTTTGAAAGATTTTAATAGGCTGGTGATGTGATCAAACTACCTTTTAAACAACTGAGTAGGGCAGGAGGGTGGGAAGTGCCCGGAGGCAGGAAGACAAGTCTGAGGCCCACAGTGGGTCCCTGTAGGATCTCCGCTAAGGCAGGAGCAACGGCGAGGGAGAGAGCGAGGTGGCTGGCTGGCTGGCTGATGGCAGGTGGAGAGGGGGCAGGGACCTGAAGAGGGCTACTGAGCCCACAGTGCCCTGCACGGAGATGATGAGACTGTCCAACTCTGGCAATCTGGGGAACTCCCGGGGCTTCAGTTCTGTTTCTGTGACACGGTGATTGTAACAGCTGCCTTTCAAGGTGGGCGTTTGTGATCTGTGGCGACCTAGGATCCAGTCTCCTTTCTGGGGTAATAACAGCCTGAAGTATCTTGGGGAGATGATTCCTCCTCATTGGATACACTCAGGTGGGGCTTTTCCCAGAGGTGTCCTTCTGTTCTCCAGCTAAAGGCTGTATCTACGATCCAAGCTTTGCCATTTTTCACCTCAGTCTCTAGAATTTGAACCATGAGCACAAGAATAAAGACAGCTGACAGAGGTCATGCATTCTAGAGACTGGGTCCAGGTGAGACTTGGGAGGAATTCCTGTTCCTAAGACCCTCAGGAGCTCCCGGAAGCCTATTATGTGGTTCTGTGCCTTTTTCCTCCCTAATAGCCTCCTCAGTCTCCATTTCCTTCCCATAAATTCCCTGCAGCTTAAATTAGCTGGGCATGGTTCCTGTTACCCACCCCTACTCCGTCTATGACTCGTGCTGCACTGAGACACTGCTCAGTGTGTGGTACGCAGTCAGTGCAGCATACATGTTAGTTTCCGCTCGTCCTGTGGAAAACCCGTGTGTTAGGTGTTGAGCTGTCAGAGCTGGAGTTTGAGGCAGGCCTGGCTCAGGAATGTAGAGTTGAGAACGTGGCTGTGAAGGTTACAGATGTAGGGAGTTGTTGGTCCAGTGGGAGGGTAAAGCATAAGGAGTGGGAGCCGAGGCTAGACCTCGGGGAGGATGTTCCTGTCGCAGAGTGAATCCTGCCATGGGTCCCTGAGCAGGTGAACTCAGCGGCCATGGTAGTCCTAGAGACTGGGGCTCACAGTAGCCGGGCAGCGCGTAAGCCCAGCTTCTTACAGAATGAGGCCAGAATTAGACCTGCTTGTGTCTGAGGCCACTACTTGTCACTTTGGGGAGAAAAAAAGTCTGTGCAATGTGGGGGGGGTGCACGTACTAACAGAGAGCACCTCCCAGATATAAGGGCAGGTTCTCCAAAGACAAGGGAGATCATCTTTCCAGAGCAGAGCTGGAGGTATTGACTTTTTGAAAATAACAGAAAGGGATTAAATAGGGCCCTCAACTTTTCTATTCATTCATTAAAAGATGTCTTCTTTCTGGTCCCTACTTTGATATGATGGCTAATGGCCCCAAAAGTGTTCCCAAGGTGTGGAACACTTCAGCACCTCTCCCAGTCATCCACACCTCGTCCCTGCCCAGCGTGCTGCCGCTCCTACAGTTTCCGACCGGCTGTCACTCCGACCGTCACTCCCCGCCCCTGCCCATGTGACTCGCCCATCCTCTCCTCTCCATGCCATCCACATGTATTTCCTGTTACTGTGCCGTCCGTGCTATTCAGTAAATACCCGGTGACTACTGAGATAAAAACAGGCAAACTGTTGATAAACTTAGAGCAAGCGTACTCATTTTAGAAAAACCACCTTCATTGGTCAAAACTTTGTCAACTTGACCAAAGCCTTTAAAAAAAAGTTGCCATCTGCTGTGAATGGCTTCATGCCGATTGTAAGCAATTTAAGGTCCATAGATAAAGGGCTGAGGGTGCCAGCCACATGTGATCCTACACGTAAGACTCTCTTGGGTTGTAGAATTAGTAATCCTTTGGGCACAGCCTGCAACTCGCTGAATGAATTGTTCGTGTCAATTGTTTTCAGAAACCCACAGCAGAGCAGAGGTTCAGTCTCCGTAAGCCTCAGAGCTAAGCTTGCGGACGCAGAGAAAAGAAGACAGAGTAGTAATTGAAATGTCTTGATGAAGAATGGGTCCCCTCTATCCCTGTACCACAAATGGATTTCCAAAGAAAAGTTACTAATGCCGTTCCCACCAAGGACAGAGAACCTCAGCGTAGTTGCTATCTTTTGGCACAGGTTAGACGGATGCGGGAGCCCAAGTGAAATTACAGTTTCGGTTAGCATTGCCTTTGTTTCCCACAGCCTCTGATTTTGCCTCCCTCCTGGACTCTCCTCCTGATTTGCCATCTCCTGTTGCTTTCCTCCCTCACACAGGAGGGACATGTCTGATACTGGCATCTGTGTGGCAACTCATTCAAACCAGAGTTGTTCTGCATGTTTTTGTTCCTTTTACTCCGATCTCTAGTTTAAGACTAAAAGGTGACCTTTTAGGGAAGGTTGAGCAGAAAAGAACTGGCTGAGTTGGAGTGGAAGAAAAGTGGCACGTCTCTCAAACATCCAGGAGCTAAGGGGAGCCATAAAGAACATCTGAAGTCCTTTTTCTTGGGGCCCTGGTTCTCTGGGTGTGTTCCCTAAACCACCACCAGCAGCAGCAGCAGGGTCCCCTGTGAACTCCTTAGAAGGATGGATTCTCAGACCCCATCCCAGACTGACTGAATGAGACACTGTGGTGGGGGACCCCTGGATCTGGGTTTATCAAGCCCCCCAGGTGGTCCTGATACATGCTCAAGTGTGCCAAGCCCTGATTTAGGATAGCTGATAGGCTGCATCCCTTTTTTTCCTCACTCCATTTACTTCTGGAAGCTGAGAGGCCAGGGCCTATCAAGAACTGTGAAGGAGCCGACATTTGACCCTACTTACAAGCTAACAAGTTAGCCTGCCACAGTTTTATGGAGGCGGGCGGGAGACCTGACCCAAGGGGGTGAGAGAGCAGAGGACCCCATGAAGGACAGGGCAGCCAACAGCACGGATGTCGTGCGTTGGTTCTCTGGGCCCCCAGTCCCTGTGGGAGCTGATGCCGTCCACCATGTTAGTGTCACAGCCGAGAGACATGGCAGGCACAGGAGTCCCGGTCTAAAGAGCATAGTGACTGAACTGGCTCAGGCTTTCCCCCGTAAAGAAACCCATCATCATCCTTCTTCCCACGAGACAGTTCTGTCTTGTGCCCAGGGAGGAACACCATCTCTGTCTCCCACGCCTATTCGCTATGCAGGTGTCTTAGGAAAGAGAAAAAAATCAGAGCTTCCTCACAAGAGACCTAGAAACTACTGTAAGAGATTGTGGTCTCTCGACATCCTGCTCCCCTCCCCAACTTTAGGCGGGCATGGATATAACCATTTTATGTCATAGTTGTGTGTATATTTGGGTCAGCCCTATGAGCTGGGTAACATGACTTCCGTTCTGCAGACGGTGAGACTGAGGTGCAGAGAGGTTGTGCAAGCAGTCCGTGTTGACGGGCCTTCACTGCTAGCGGAGTCTGTGTGAGCACAGGCGTTGAATGCCACAGCTCCCACATGCTCCCGTATTTTATAAAACCATGAGCACTTTGAATAACCTAAAATGGACACTTAAATATTATTTGTTTTAGTCTGATTTCCTTTTTTTTTTTTATTTGACAGATCACAAGTAGGCAGAGAGGCAGGCAGAGAAAGGGAGGGAAAGCAGGCTCCCTGCTGAGCAGAAAACCCGATGCGGGGTTCGATCCTAGGACCCTGAGACCAAAGGCAGAGGCCTAACCCACTGAGCCACCCAGGTGCCCCTGTTTTAGTCTGATTTCTAACTGGTTCACCTGTTCTCATATATCTGACCTTATTTTGCACCTTAATCTTAAGTCAGACCTGTACATCTTTTTCTTTTAGAGGGGCTGCTTTAATGGCCTAAACTAAATACTGATACGATAATTGGACCATTGACACATATAAGCCATCTCTTCATTATGAATAGTGTACGTTTGACAGGTTTGCTTACTAAAGTCTCTGAGATTTTGGCACTCACTTACAAAAGCTGTGTTATAATTCTCTGGGATTGTTAGAATTTGGCAGCTAGCAAGAGGCTGTAGTAAGGAGTCCCCATAGGACTGTACTCTTAGTCAAGGGGGGTTTTTTGGCTATCAGTTACAGAAACCTACTTAGAAAACCTTAAGCCAAAAAGGGAGCTGAGGATGAGTCACAGACTCTGAGGGAAAGAAGTGTGAGCTGGTCTCGGGAGCAGAGATCCAGGAAACGGGAGGCTGCCGTGAATGTCTGTTAGTTTCTCTCCAGAGCCTTGTGACTTCTATTGCTGCCCTTTCTTTCTCTTTCTACAGCTTGGTTGTCCCCTGCTTTCTTGTGTGCCTAGTGGAACAAGGTCCCTCTCCAAATGAAACCCTCCAAAATGTGCACCTCTTTCCTGGTCTTTTGATGCTAAAGGCAGTGACATACCTCTGAGTTTCAGTGGCCTATTTCCAGATACAATCTGATTCATGGCCCAGGCTGGGTCAGGTTGCTGAGGTCTGGAGGGGCTCAGTCATTAACACCCCTCTTTATTGCCTGAGTTATGGATCATTGAAAAATAAGAAAAGAGTCAAGAGGTGGAGAACCAAAAAGTGACCATTATTATGAATAAAGGTGTTACCAGAGGATGAGGCTTCGGTACAAAGGAGAGGAGACATGCACCCAGGGTGTGTGTGAGTCTGGAGGGCTCATCCACCACCCTGCACTCCCCCCAACAACCCCCGCCAGTGGCTGTGTGCACTCTGCTTAGTGCAGAAGGCAGGCAAAAGATGTATGCTTACAGGGGCAAAGGTCAAGGAGGCTGGGAGGCTGGTTCCATTGACCTGAAGGTAGTAGATGCTTCACGATGATTATATTATTTCCATTTTACCTAACAGTGGCTCACAAGCTAATTTTCACTCTTACCAGGATTTGGATCGACATCTGAGCAGACTTACAGCTTCATTTGAAAAAGCAATTGCCAAGAAAGTCCAATGTCAAGAAGAGGTGAACCAAACTCACAAAACTATTGAACTAGCCAATAGACTTGTGAAGGAACTTGAGGCAAGTTGACCTTTTCTTCCAAAATTCCAGCTAAAATTTTGAGATCACCCTTTTTTTTTTTTTTTTTTTGGATTTTATCTTTACTTGCTGTCAATAATAAGTAAATAGACCCGGAATCAATAGTGAAAGGAAATAATCAGCCTTCGTACCGTAGTTACAGCTGACTGAAAGGGAGAAGTGATGGGTTCTCTGCATTTTTAGTAGGGAGCCAGGAACTCAGTGGTTTTCTGAGATATGTTAGAAACCGAGGACAGGTGTTGGGTAGCTGTGGGACTGAACTGTTGTCTGATCCTTTTAATAGACATTTGCAACCAAGTGGTACCATCAAAACGTTTTTTAAAACCGAGTCTGCTTTGTTGGTTGGCTTTTTCCTCCTGTGACATGCTTTGACAAGTGACTGACCTATTAATGTTAATAGTTATCCTATTAAATGAAGATTTTTTAAAAGATTTTTATTATTTTAGATAGAGGGTATAGCGGGGGGGACAGAGGGAGAAGGAGAAAGACCAACAGGATGTGCATGGGCCTGACACGGAGCTTGATCTCACAACCCTGAAATTATGACCTGAGCTGAAATCAAGAGTCAGATGTTCAACTGAGCCACCCAGGGGCCACTATTCAATAAAGGTTTTTGAAACAATTCTTATTAAATTTCTCCTGTTCGAACACAAGTGGTAGAAGAACATACAGCCTTTGTCCTCAGGAAGTCCAGATTTTATTGACTCTCCAATGTATAGTATCTTCATATAATAGATTATTATTTGACCATAGAAAGGATTGAGGTCTTGGTACATATTACAACATGGATGAACCTTGAAAATATAAAATAAGTGGAAACAGGTGAGAGAAGAGACAAAATGCCACAGGTTGCATGATTCCATGTATAGGAAATGTCCAGAGGGGACAAAGCTACTGAGACAGCAGATGAGCTGTTGCTGGGGGCTGGAGTAACTGCCAGCAGGTATAGAGGTCGTCCATTGTGTGAGAGAAACATGCTCAAATTAGTGAGAATTATCAAACAAGTCTGTGAATACGTGAAAAACCACTCAGTGCTGTACTTTACAGGGTGACTATCACAATATGTGAATTAAGCCTCAATAAAGCTGCTGTTTTTATTTGAGTGCTACCTAAGAGTATATAACTAAACTATTAGAAATGCATTGAACTGAAAGTGATAGAAAAGTTAAGATTAATAGTGGCTTGAACAAATGGGAATTTATTTTTCACATACTGCAAAAAAAAAAAAAAATTACACGGGTAGACCGTTACCATTGTTGATTCGGGGAGTTGGCGGTCAGACAATGAATCTGAATCTCTTTTTACCTTTCTGCTTCTCCGTGCTTAGCACGCAGTCCTTCGCTCTCTGGCATTCTGCAGCCCTACAGATGTCCCTGCATCCCGAGGGCTGCTATACCTCCAGATTCAAGGGGGAGAGAAAATAATCTGTAGTGGCTGGCTTCTTCTCGTTTTCCATGAAAAACTGAAGTTTTCCTGAGACTTGTCTAGCAGACAGCCATTTACGCCTCTTTAGCCAGAACTGGATTAACCACATCCGCTTCAGAGAAGGCCAGGAAGGTGGGAAATGGGGTTATCATCCTCGGCTTTGCCAGTCACAGTTCATCTCGTGGGGCTGGACCCATCACCACTCTTGAAATTCAGGTTTCTCTTATCCACAAAGGAAGGAGGATTTGTATCAGGACGAGTTGGGTGGGCGATAGCCTAACTTTTAAAGTCGACTTCAAAACAAATCTAATTAAAATTTCCTACAAACTTGAACTCAGTACCTCTCTGACGCTCATGGTTCATGGTACATCAGTTCAGGGTCCGTTCTGCAAAATCCGTTCTTTGCGTTCCATCTCAGTACTTACAAGTCTGTTCTTCCAGGAGTCACAGCACAAAGCTGTGGACTCACTCTTGAGGTTTTGTTCTCTTTCTCACGACCCACACCCATTCCATCAGCATAAGGTCTGTACCTTCGAGTCCATTCCACATCCCAGCCTTGTCCCCCACACTGGTCCAGGCCACCCACTCCTTAGCTCTGGAGGATTGCCCCCCAAAGTCCACGCCCCTTGTCGCAGCTGAGTAATTAAAAAAAATTAAGTTCATCCATGTCTTACCTCCAATAATTCAGGGAAGTCTCCAATAATTCATTGCCTGAAGTTGTAGTCCAAAGGCTTTCACTGATCAGCATGATCGAGCTCCCAGATGCCTTTCTGTCCCTACATCTGTCACCTTCCCTCTAGCTTCTCGTTCGCTGGCCTCCTTGCTTGTCCTCATACTCTTAGTCACTCCTATACTTGTGACCTTTGCCTTTTTCCTTCACATGGCTTACACATTTCCAAATAATGACATCAGTAGCTCCCTCACTTCTTTCAGTGGCTGCTGAAAGTTCTCCTTATTACATGGTTTTGCTCTGCCCATGCATGCGCACGCACACACACACACACACACACACACACACACACACACACACCATAGCTTTCTTTATGCTAGGTCTGCTTTATTTTCTTCACAGCATCTCTCATGACATGACACACTTACGGATGAACGTATGTGAGTACATATTCTTATGGGGAGGTCTTTTTTCCCCTGACTAGAATATAAGCTCCACAGGAACAGGAACTCCATCTGTTTTCTGCTCCACTTGATCCCAAGTAGAGAGAATAATCCTTGGCACGTCATAGGCACCCATAGATACTTGTTGAATGAATGAGTGGTTGAGTCTGGGGAGCCTCCTGTGTTCAGAAACAAAAAAATTCTGTAGCCCCTGAAGACTTACTCTTCTTAGATCACTTGAGAAATTCCACTGCTCCTAGTGGAGTTTACACCCATTCCCATTGAAAGTGATGTGATTTAAGTAGTTTGAAGGGTTTGCCATTTGTGAGGTACCTAAGAAAACGAAAAAGTGCCATTTGATTAGACTGTTTGCTTGTAGTAGGTTTAAGATGTCCAAAACTTCTCTGAAGGAAAGAACAGTCTCTACCATGTGTCTCTGACACACGGCAGTGTTTTCCAAAGGCTTGGCTTACGCGTGATGATTTAGACGAGGAGAGGAAAGAAGGTGAAATCATGTTAATCAGCCAAAAAACAAATCACATATATATTTGTATACACACACACACACCTTCTTTTAAGGATTAATTGAAGATGTCAGACCTTTTCCTTTGAGGATAAATTCTTTCTGACTAGAACAGGAGACAGTTAACTTCTGAAAAGCATCAAGACTGATGATTTTGTCTATATAGCATTGACCTGGAAGCTATAGTCTCTACCATTCAGACTAATAAATCAGGCAATTTATATTTAATCATTAACTAACTCCTGAGCTGAACAGCTGTTCAAAATTAGAAATGGGTCACCCCAGCCAGGATGACATTACAGGCAATCTATAATGCATTAGAATAAAATTATAGTGATTTTTAACTGTCTAGAAATTTATTACAGGACATGTTCCAACTCTTAAACCCTTGTTAGCCAATGTCAGTAATGATTTATGTTGCGTGGGTGGTATAGTGAAATTATTGACGATTTCAATAGCCAATAAGTCTGTGTTTAGTAAATCTTCAAATTTCAAAGCTGTTTTGGAGAATGAGGTGGGTGCACTTTATTGTTTATCATTTACTATCCAAAGACAACAAAGATGGAGGAAAGGCAAATGAGAAATTTCTCTTCAAAATTAATGGACATATGGTCGGTAGCAGAGGAGGGAAAGTAATGAATTCTCTCATGAGGGCTAAAGAGTTGAAGTTCCTTAGTGTTTGTATGGCTAACTTGGGGCGATCTTTATTAAGCACAGCAAAGAGACAATCTTAAAATAGCTTTGATAACCATTCTCACTTGCTAATTTAACAACCTCCGTGATGCGCGTATTATGGTGGCTTGCCGGGGAGCTGGCATTCCAGTCTCTTCTGACATAGGTCATTTTTGCTCTCTGAGTGCTGTCTCTCCTCTTTCACAAGCAGAGCTAAATTCCATAGAGTTCTTCTTTGCTTGGACTATCAGATTGCTTACTTTTTTCAGTACCTATTAATTTGCACGTTCTCAGGATGTGATGCTCATTTTAGTATGCACTGAAACGGTGAGTTAGTGAGCTCTCCTACAGTCAATCCATAGACATTTACTGCAGTTTTATTTAAATCCAATATTAAGGCAGCTTCATATTTAACTTAGAAATCTGGTTAAATGACCATCCAACTAGATAAAAGGACTTCAACAGCATTCTTTGAGTGTATTGTCTTCAAGACTGGTGAAACCCTCCTGATTTCATTCATTCATTCATATATATATATATATATGTGTGTGTGTGTGTGTGTGTGTGTGTGTGTGTGTGTGTTTTAACATGGACTCTATAGGCTCTATAGGCTCTTCCACGAAGAGAGTGATTATATTAGAGAAATAACCCGAGTTTAGTAACTACCAGCATTATTCTTTAGTTAATAGCATCTAGGATAGGTGGCTCTTAAAGCTTTGCATTTGAATTAATGAATGCAAGTGGTGTTGGTCATTTTTCGTTTATCTCTAATCAGCTGACAGCAGTATGTTTAAAACGGTGTTTGCTCAGGGCAGTGGAGTACCATTGGTGCAAAGCAGGAGGAAGGCAGAGCCGCTAGGCTGCCATCAAAAATTCTAATGTCACTTGGGAATGGCCAAAGCTCTTGGTCCTCCACGCTCAGAGGGATAGGGAAGTGACTGTCAGCTTTGAAGAAAGAGAGCATCTGACAGGAGATGGGAAAGATCTAATGCCATATTGCAGGAAACTGCACTAAAGGGAGTATGAGAGTCCCCTTCCTTCCTAATGATGGCTTTCAGACATGAGGAAGATGATGATAGTCATGAAATCCAGTTCTGTTCCTTCTCAAGGCTTTGCAGAAAGACGTAGACTAAAACAGAGCTGTAAGGTGGTCACGGTAAACATTTGTTGAGTTGGTGTTCACTCTGCAATTACATCTGAGTAATTTTACCTTTCAGTCTGAGAAGATTCGCTGGGGTCAGTCTGTTAAATCATTTGAAGCTCAGGAGAAGACCCTCTGTGGAGACGTTCTCCTGACGGCAGCCTTTGTGTCTTATGTCGGACCCTTTACAAAACCGTATCGCCAGGAACTGGTAGACTTCAAGTGGGTTCCCTTTCTCCAGCACAAGGTAAGCTCACTTCCTTACCTTGGAAGCATTTGGAAGCAGCAGACAAATCAGTATGCATAACAGGCTCTTTTGTACCTTTATCATGACCCTCTGACTGATGGGAAATTCCCGTAGAGAGAGACATTCCTTGTGTGTCGCAGTGTTTCTTGTTTAAATGATGCTTTCAACAGAGAGATGAAAAAGAGTAAATTACTTTTTATAAACTCTTGCAAAACTGCTTTTAACAAAACTGATAACGGAAATCAAGTTGGGGTTATTCTGATGGAATAACAGGAAGTTTTCTTTCTTCTTCCTGACATGATGGGTTATTTATTAAAGACTCTCTTTTCACACCTACCTTCAGATAAAAAGTGAGCATTTTGTATGCACGTATAAAAATAACGCCTCCTAAATCTAAAAATCCAAAACCACAAGCGAAGTGAAATCACAGATTTGGAAGATGTGAAATCATCTAGTTCATGATTGTCCTTGTACAAAAGAGGAAACTGAGTCACAGAAGTGTAAGTGACTAAGGTCGTGTAGAAGAGGAGGTTAGTCCTTCTGAATCCATGCCCGTGTTTGCTCTGCAACACTGTGTCAGCTCAGTTGACAAAAGCCCTTAAGATATCCTTACATCTCGGGCGCCTGGGTGGCTCAGTGGGTTAAGCTGCTGCCTTCAGCTCAGGTCATGATCTCAGGGTCCTGGGATCGAGGCCCGCATCGGGCTCTCTGCTCAGCAGGGAGCCTGCTTCCCTCTCTCTCTCTCTCTGCCTGCCTCTCCATCTACTTGTGATCTCTCTCTGTCAAATAAATAAATAAAATCTTTAAAAAAAAAAAAAAGATATCCTTACATCTCTGAATATTAACATTCTGCATTAGTAATAATAATAATAATAATAATAATAATAATAATAATAATTCTGCCTCACTTTTCACAATAGTTGTTTCCATGACATAAAGATATGTCAGTGGCACTTGCACAGATGAAATGAAGTGATGGAGGGAAAGTTCACTATAAAGGCATTCCGTAATTGATAATTTTAGAGGAATAGTCCTTTTGTAATGATTTAATATACCTGTGGTATTGAACAGCTATAATGTCGAAGATTTTTAGGAGTTTGTCTCTACTACTTCCCAAAAGTGCAAGGCTTTTCTTTAAGTATTTCTGCCCTGATATAGGCTTTTACATAAGAACACAGAGCCTCCTGCTGAGACCGTCCAACTCTGACTGTGTCATGGGCTTCAGAGTATCAGCTGCCTGACTCTGCTCGTGCCCTCTTTCTTGGTTTCGTCTTCACCAGACTTCGGTCCTCTGTACGGGTGTCTTGGCCTGCATCATCCCGTGACTAATTCAGAGTGACAGTTGTCCTCTTACGTGGTCCTTTCTGCATTCTCCATCATTCACAGAGCTTTCTCATTCTTTCCAAAGCTGTAGGGAAATTCACCTTCATCTCGAGCTGTCCGAACTCTTGAACTTCACCTTGTCTTCTTATAGTCACAATTCCTCTTCGCTTTGGGGGCATGTCGTAGTCCTGGCAGTTGGAACTTAAGCTCCCAGTCATTTTACAGTGTTTAAGTTGGAAATGTGCCTTCTCAAGTTTAACTTTATAATCGGTCTTAAGTCACTAGTAGAGCATCATTTAGTGTGTGTGTTTCTAGGAAGTTTCCTGTCAACCCATGTGTATTTTCGCACTTAGTTAAAAGCCCAAATGTTACATAAAGTCTTGTTTTGAAGAAGTCATACAAATAAAACAAGAGAATTGATTGACTTCCCCAAAATGTCTCAAACATGCTAAACCTAGCCCCAAAGCAGAACAGCAGTTTTCTGATGCTGTATGCTGTACACATACTCATTTAAACCATGGGCCTGTGAAGCCTGTGGCCCCACAAGTCTCCACAGGGAGCCTCACGCCTGTTTCCCGTCCTCTCCACGCTCTCTTCCGCCCTCCTGAGCACACAGGTACCGTGCAGACCGAGAAGTGGGCCCTGAGATGTGACCAGCTCACGCTTGCACATATCTCCGGGCACAACTATGCTAAAGGAAGAAGATGCTTCCAAATTATATGAATGACGTTCCTTTGGAAGAGTCCTCTCTGTCCCTAAGGCAGCTGGCACAAAGTGCCCCCGAAAACCTAACAAAGGGCTGTCCGTCTGGAAAGAGGGTTCCAGTTTCTGAGCTAGTTAACCCTGCCTCCTTCTAGATCCAGTCACAGCAAGGTGGGAAGATCATCACATCCATGCAAAACCTGTGCCGGGGCCAAGAGGAGCTAAAATTGCTTAAGAATGTGCATTTTTAAATTACTTTTCCTCCAAAAGTGTTTCTTCATCCTCTCCTCTCAAGAAGCCAGTGTTGTTATTTCTTCTCATTACATTAGGGTGGCTTCTGGAGCTCCACGTGCCTGTAGGTAACTGTCCCCTAAGTGTCTCTGACTTGTCAGTTTGGTTCGGCTATCCTGGGGATTCAGAGGGTTCATAAGTTAACCCGTCAGCAAGTGACTATGGTTGTGATTTTTAAAACCTGCAAACCAAGCATGGCATTTATTAATGATCCGTTGACATAGGTAAGGTGACCTTGGAAGGAACCCTTTTATAAAGCAGGTCAGCCATCCTTAATCCTTCCTAGAAATGAAGACTTCATGTTCTAAATGATCAATTCTCCCCAATTTCATAAATAAATTTAGTTCCATTTGAGTCAAAACTCTGGGGGTGGGGGGAATTATATTTTTACTTGACCCAGTGGTTCCAAAGTTTGTTGAAAAAATATGTTTTTGAAATCACCAAGGTAATTTTGGAATAGAACAGTAAGAAAGCACTTGTACTTCGAGATAGTAAAATATGTTCTAAAACGACAATAATTACAACAAGGTTGTTCTGAAGGGGAACTGGAAAAGTATAATCGAGTTCAGAACTGATCTAGGATGTCAAGAGACATCCTACAAACATATGTCCCCTGTGATACCAATGCTCATACCATGTCTTCGCTCCTGATGCTGTAAGAGGAACAGTTGACACTTGTATCTAAGAGTGATCCTCTGGGTTTCTACTAGTTTCCATCTCCTTTCCCTTCCCCAAGAATAATGCCAGAGCAGTTTTCCACTCTCCTCAGTTCTTCCCTCCCTGCTAATTCATGACTAGATCATTGCCACCGGCGTGAACATACGTAGTTATTTCTCCCATCAAACAAGATACACCTAACACGTTTCTCTTGACCCCTCCCGGCCCTTCCAGCTACTCTTCCATTTCTCTATTCTCATTTACAGTAGTCACTTCAGAAGAGTCATCTGCAGTCACTGTCTCCAAGTCCTCCCTCCATTTTCTGAATCACTCTGGACAGGCTTTTGTCCCTACCATTCCACCAAGCCTCCTCTGGGGTAGTTTTGCTTCCACGTTGCTAAGTCCAGTGGTTTGTTTTCCATTCTCATCATACTTGCCTCTTGGCTGCACCTGATGTAATCGATCCCCCCGTCCTTCCATCAGTACCTTCTCTACTTGATTCCAAGACCTCCCCTTTCCCCATCTTATTCCTACCTCACTGACCAATCCTTCTTGGGCTTCGTTACATTTTTCCTCTTCTCCCCACCTTTAACGGTGAAATTCCCAGACTTTACTCTTTGAGCTGCTTTTCACCAGGTTCCTGGCTTTAAATGTCCCTGGTACGTCAGTAATTTGCAAAAGTGTATCTGTGGCTCAGACCTGGCATCTTCACTCCTGTGCCTGAAAGATGTCCACGTACAGCGCATCCCAACTGAAATCCCACCTTCCCCCCACAACCCCTTCTACCCAAATACTCCCAACTGGTTGAACAGCAGCTCGAGCCCCACATGATCACCTTCCTGTAGCACTCGTATCCAGTCCATCTAGGAAATTCTGTAGGCTACGCCTTCAGTGTCTGTTCAGAATCTGACCAGTTTTCCCCACCTACTCTGCTCCCATCCTGGGCCAAACGACCATCCCTCTCTTGAGTAACTGCAGAAATCTCCTAATCTCCTAAACTGCTCCTCCTATTGCTGCATGTGTTGCTCTGCTCCAAATCTGATCTCAGTGTATCAGCCAGTGTGATCAGTTACCAGGGCAAGTCAGAGAAAGTGAATTTTCTTTGAAAATCCCTCTGATGACCCCACCCCACCACTGTACTTCAAGCAAAAACTAGAAATCCTAGAAAGTGTTATAAAACCCTCTAGGATTTTGCCCCTTACTCTCATTATCTCGCTTTCTATTATTCTTTTCCTCACTGCCCTGCTGCAGTCACACGGGCCACCTTTCTTGAATATACAGGTGTGTTCCAACAACTGCAGGCCCTTTGCACCAGCTGTCAACTCTGCTTAAAGTCTTCTCTCAGGACATACAAGTATCTCTTTCCCATCCATCAGGGCTTTGTTCAAATAACATCTTCAGATCCCTGGATAGGATTATAACCTCTATCCCTCAGCATGCCTCCTCCCACTCCATTTTTTTCACCATAACATTTGTCACTTTCTAATATGTTCTTTCATTTATTCATTTGATGTGGTTAATAGCTTTCCTCTCCCTCAACTGTGGTGTAAGATCCACAGAAGCAAGGATTTTGTATGGTTTTTTTAACTACTCTATGCTGAAATGGCACCCGGAACATCATAAATGCTCGGTATATCTCTTCATTGAGATGTGAGTTATATACCATACCGTTCACCCATTTAAGTGTACACTTCAGTAGTGTTAGGGTATTCACAGAGTTGTACAACCGTCATCACAGTCCATTCTAAAACATTTTCATCACCCTCAGAATAAACCCCATATCCGTTAGCTCCAGTCACCCCTTCCTCTCCAGGCTTAGACAGTCACCAGCCTAATTTAGGTCTCCACAGATTTGCCTGTTCTGAACACTTCCTAAGGATGAACTCACAGAACGTGTGGTATTTGTTGCCTAACTTCTTTTACTTTGCATGTTTTCCAGGTTCATCCATGATATATGTAGCCTGTATCAGGGCATTCATTGCTTGTTAAGCCTGAATTATATCCTATTATATGAATGTACCACATTTTACTTACACATTCATCAGTTAGTGGGCATTTGGGTTGCTTCTATTTTTTGATTATTATGAAAAATACTGCTGTGAACATTAGGGTTATTTGTGTGAGGTTTTTTGCATAGACATGTTTATTTCTCTTTGGTACATAGGCAGGAGTGAGGTTGGTTTTTTATTTGTTTGTTTGTTTGTTTTAATAGGCTGCATGGTAGCTCTTTGTTTGATCCTTTGAGGACCTACCAGATGATCAATATGTATTTTTAAAATAAAGGAATGTATGCTTACATGTACATTGCATATCAGTGGGGGGAATAATGGAGTTTTCAGTGAATGGTGATTGAACAACTGACCAACCTTTTGGGCAAAATGACAGTTAGCACTTTCCTTCATAGCTTCAAGGCAAACAGAAAGAGTTCCAAGTGACTTAGAATGTTAAGTAAGCTTCAAATAATGTAAATACACTGGTATGTCATTAAAGACGGGAAAGTACAGCTGAACAAGACAAATTAGTAAGGAGCCATATTATAACCCCCATGTTATAAACGAAGAAACAGAATTTGAATTTTATCATAAGCATCAGGAGTCATTGAAGGATTTTAAGTAGGTCTTTGGTCAGAATTACACATTTGAAAGTTCACAGTGGGCACAGAAAGAACAGTGACTTGGAAGGGGAAGAGACCATTGTTCCTGAGGCCATATGTTACAGTGGCCGTCCGGAAGACTGTGAGCTGAACAAAGTGCTGACGGCAGGCGTGGCCAGCAGGGGGGGTGTTGCCAGACGAGACAAGGAGAAAGCACTAGTAAAACAAAGCCCTGGATTGCCGATGGGAGCGGTAGCGAGATAGGCAGTAGGCGTAGGTGCCATTGCCAGAGATTAAAATTGGTTTGGGAGAAAAGATGGAGGTAACAGAAAGATGACTGCACGGTATCTCTGAAGCATTCACGTGTCAGTGACCAGTAGGAGCTAGATAAGATCCTTATTGGGTGGAGAGATTTGAGAGCCATCGATGTGTAGGGAGTTGTTGGAACTGCACTTGGGTGAGATCACGTCAGAGGAGCTTTAGAGTAAAGGGAACTGCCTCAGTGCTGGGAAGTAGAGAAAGATGAAGAAGGAGCAGAGACTAGAGAACACCTCTGGCCATCGTGGTGACTGGGAGGCGAGAATATAAACATGGGGATGGTCAGTAATGCTGGAGCCACAGAGACACGTGGGAGGAGAGCTAAGAACTGAAGGTGTCCTCACATATGGAAATGTGAAGGTCTTCTGTGACCACGAAGGTCTGACAAGCCAGAAGCCAGATTGCACTGAGTTACACAGAAAGTGGGAGGTGGAGGAATAGAAGGAAAAGACATTATTCTTGGAGGAATTTGCCTGTGATGGGAAGGAGGTAAGCAGAGTGCCTAGTCAGAGACATAGAGTATGGGTAGGGTTGGTTTTTCAGTGTGAATGAGACGGGAGCATGTTTTCTTGCTTCAGGAGAAGAAAGGGAGAAGGAATTGTGAAGGATAAAAGGGTGAGGAGGGATGAGGCCCCAAAAGTGGGGAGGGACAGGCTCCAGAATAGAGGGAGTAGAATGACCTTCAGATTGGAGAAGCAAGACTCTTTGAGCTTAGGTGGGAGGGAAGCAGACAAAAGTGGCTAGTGGTAGAGATCTGGAGAGAAAGTTGACACATCCACACATACTGATCTCTCTCCTCTCAGGAAGCCAGGGAAATGCAGTACCCCCTGGCCAAAGATGAGCAAGCTGACACCAGGAGGACATGTGTAGGGGGAGTGAAAACACCAAAAATGCCTGTTGAGGGCAACAGGAGGGTAGATGTTAATTGTTGCCAAGCAGCTTAAAGAAACCAAAGATGAGTTTGGAAAAGATAAATGCATAGTCACAGTAATAAAGCTTTCATCAGCAATAAGTGTAAGAGGAAGAAAAAAGGACAAAAGATGTTGAATCCAGCCAGGACAGATAAGCCAGAAGGAAACGAAGCCAGAGAAGGTCATGGGGGCTGGCAGAGGAACAGTTAAGGAATGGAAGGTGCTAATTAGGCTGGAGGAGATGCGAGTGTAGCCAGAAATGTGTGGTTAAAAATATGATAGAGTTGGGACACCTGGGTGGCTCAGTTGGTTAAGCAGCTGCCTTCGGCTCAGGTCATGATCCCAGCGTCCTGGGATCGAGTCCCACATCGGGCTCCTTGCTTGGCGGGGAGCCTGCTTCTCCCTCTGCCTCTGCCTGCCATTCTGTCTGCCTGTGCTCGCTCTCTCTCCCTCTCTCTCTGACAAAAAAAAAAAAAAAAAAAAAAAAAAAAAAAAATCTTAAGAGTGCCCTTATTAAAAAAAAAAAAAATATGATAGAATTTTTCAAAAAATTAAATACAGAATTACCACATGATTCAATTCTGCTTATGGGTATATGCCCAAAAGAAGTTAAAGCAGGGACTCAAATACTTGTGTATTTGTTCATAGCAGCATGATTCACAGTAGCCCAAAGGGAGAAGCAATCCTTGTATCCCTCAGTAGATGAGTGGATAAACAAAAGGAGGTGTATACAGATAATGGATTATTATTCAGTGTGAGGAAGGAACTTCTGTCACATGCTACAACATGGATGAACCTTGTAGACCTTATGCTGAGTGAAATAAGCCAGTCATGAAAGGACAAGGATTGTATGATTCTACTTACATGAAGTATCTAAAGTAGTCAGATTCACAGAGACAGAAAGGACAATGGTAGTCACCCGGAGCTGTGGGAAGAGGGGGCTGGGGAGTTACCAGTTAATGGGCATGGAGTTTCAGTTTGGGAAGATGAAAAATTTGTGGAGAGGAATGGTTGGGATGGTCGCACGACAGTGTGAATGTACTTACAGCCGTTGAACTGGACACAGAAAAATGGTTAAAATGGCAAATTTTGTGTTATAAATATTTTACTGTAATAAAAAAATATATGGTAGGTAAGAGACTAAGTATCTTAGTACCATTGGTTAGAGTAAGTATTGTGTTTAAAGGTGAGAGATAGACAGTCATGTTTAATCAAGTGGGGATTAGACATTTAGATTTCGGTGAAATTATTTCAGATTATTAGGTGGTGTGGGACAGCGGTTGTCATCTAAAGAAGGAGATCGTGTAATGCCTGATCAGAAACATGTCACGCTCATTGGAGGTGGAGCGTGTGGGGAATCCAGGGATAGGGATATTGTGTCATCCTCCTTGATGGTCCTGTTACTTTCCTCTCCCTCCTCCTTTTCATCCAGAGTGCTGGAGGGGAAAGAGAGTGCAGAGTTTTGGCCTGAAGGATGTCAAGGCCAGAGATTAGATTCATCATCTATATGGGAATTGATGTTGTCACAGATCGATAGCAAAACTTAGAAAGGCAAGAAAGACTAGTAGCTACGTCCTTGATAATTAATATGAGGAGACACATAGAGGATTGTATAACTGGACTCCATGAGCCTCAGAGGTGGCATTTTTTATTAAAGAATGGTAGCAGTGGTCTTGGAATGACCTGTAGGGAAGTAAGAAGAATGACAACTATTTTCCTACACATGTGTTGAGTCTGAGAGTATTAAGAAAACAGTCTACTTGAGAAAGCCCTGAAGTGAAGTAAGACCTAAGGGAAGCCATTCTTGCCCCCCAGCCTCATGCTGGAATTATGTGGGTGTGAACTTTTAAAATATAGTGATGTTGGTTAAAGTTGAGTCATTAGTGATGGGAGACTACACGTTGGCAGCATTTGAAAGCTCTGGCACATTCTAAAATGCAGCGTGGGGTTGAGAACCACTGCCTTAGGTGAGAGCTGGTATTTTGGTGAAAATGAGTGGGTAGTGGGAGCAAGGTGATTTGGTCCAAATGGGATCAGGCTACTAAAGGGCTTGTGGGAAGGGTTGTCAGAATGTGCAGTGTCAGGGGCATGAGTCTGGAGGATGGATGGGGAAGAACAAGAGCAGCATAGCAGGGACTGAAAGGACAGGGACAGTGGCATATGTGGCCTGGAGGATCCAAATTAAACTGTTACTCAAAACTGCTTTCTTCCAAAGAGTAGCTCAGAGAGCGGTGACCCAACAAGACAGGGGTAGTAGTCATACATGGCCTGTGGGTCTAAGAAAAATGTTACCCAGAATTGTTTCCACCCAGAGCTGTTATCCTCTGGCACACGCGACAGAGACCTGGACATGTTTATGGAGGCATTTACAATCTGCTCCTCAGTCTGACCTAGCAGTTAACAGACAGAACAAAACAAGGAGTCATTAGTGCTCTTAGCCTCTTTATGCCTCAGTGTCCTAAGCAAAAAGAGACAACCAAAGAGGTCTACTTGCCAGAACTCCTCTAAGTTAAATGAGACATTGAAAAGAGTGAATGTATGTGATAACTTTTGTAAACACTTAAAGCCTTATAAATATTAGTAGTTTTGTCACTGTCTTTTTCGAAGAAATGTGTTTTGTTTCATTGTTTTAATTCAGCAGCCTCACAGTTGTTTTACTGTAATCCCAGTGTAATTGGTGTACGGTGTGATTAGTTTCCGGTGTCCGCGTAGTGATTCAACCGTTCTATACGTACCCAGTGCTCATCACAATGACTGTGCTCTTTAACCCCCTCACCTATTTTACCCATCCCCCCACTTCCCCTCCAGTAACCATCAGTTGGTTCTCTGTATTGAAGAGTTTCTTTTTTTTTTTTGGCTTGCTTTTTTTTCTTTGTTCGTTTGTTTTATTTCTTAAATTCCACGTAGGAGTGAAATCATATGGTATTTATCCTTCTCTGACTGACTTCTTTCACTCAGCAATACACTGTCTACCCCTATGAATTGAGGTTTATTTTCCCCTGCCTAAGCCTAGGTTAAAGTTGATTGTGAGAACGATTCCTATGATTTAAATATCTAAAAAAAAATTCCAGTGAAAAAATTTCTTGATGTACTCCTGCAACTATTTGCACACAGTGCTATCAAGAAAATATCCTGAAATTTGTGTCTAAAAATTTCAGTGTCAAAGTCTCACACAGCAGTCAGGATCCTCTTTGGTGTGAGCTACCTGCTCTCTTTCCCCTAGTAGATGAAAATGATCATTTAAAAAGGGAGAGGGAAGGTTCTCTTTGATCCCCTGCCCTCAACTGTGCACCCAGTAGGTGCTCAAGCAATTCAAACTGTGGAATTTGGACACAAGATCTACATGTGTACTGTCTCCTATTCCTTGTAGCATCAGAAATTCAAGTTATTTAAAGCCTCCAGTTGTTACAAGTTGTTTCCCTTAAGTCAAAGTTAAGAAGTTAAAGCTGCAGACTCCTTGCTAATAGGAGGATGCTTATTCTAAAAGATAGCGATTTTCTCTCTTCTCGTGTCTTTGAGAAAACTGTGTGTCAGTCCCAAGGCTTGTTGGTAGGAGATGGAGTTTATTGCTAAGATAACATTGTAGTCAGAGATAGTAGGACTATTGTGCTACCTTCTCTAGAGATAGTGTCATGAATTGCCTCGCAGCTCTACTATAAGAATCCTGCCGCCATTTTCTTTGCTGCAGATCCCTGGCCAACCAGTAAGTCTTGATTCCAGCTGCTGCTACACCCCAGCCCCCGACCCCCGGCCCCTGGCCCACTCTATGTAGGGCTCTTACTGCCCTCTCTAATGAAGGCATGTTTCCATGTTAGCCCCTCACCCAGCCACCACATGGGGTTTAGTACATAGGAGGTGCTCCATAAATATTTGGTGGTGGGTGACTGAATGAAGAAATTCTTTAATAAATTCCCTTCTATAGTCTTGTGTATTTTTTGTAAAGTCCACTTTTGTAAAGAATGATCCTTATTCTTTAAACAGATGTTGGGGGGGCACCTGGGTGGCTCAGTGGGTTAAAGCCTCTGCCTTCAGCTCAGGTCATGATTCCAGGGTCCTGGGATCAAGCCCCACATGGGACTCTTTGCTCAGCAGGGAGCCTGCTTCCTCCTCTCTCTCTGACTGCCTCTCTGCCTACTTGTAATCTCTGTCTGTCAAGTAAATAAATAAAAATAAAAATAAAAATAAAAATAAATAAACAGATGTTGAGGACACCTGGGTGGCTCAGTCAGTTCTGAGCATCTAACTTGTAATTTCAGCTCAGGTCATGATCTCAGGGTTGTGAGATCAACACCTCCCCCTCCAACCCCCACGGCCCCCCGCAGGACTCTGCACTCAGCAGGGAGTTTGCTTCTCTTCCTCTGCCCTCTGCCCCTCCCCTCCCAACCTCCCTCATGCTAGATACATGAGGCTGTCATCTCAGTCCCTGGGCAGAGAATTCATCCCATCAACCTGCCCACAGAAGAGAAGTCATCTCTTGGTAATGTTGGCCTGTGCTACAGGATGAATTGCCTGAGCAAGATACTGCGTTTGAGCCTTGCTCATGTGGGACGATGACCCCCGGAGCAAGAACATTTCTGTTCTCCTGCGGTTCTTTCTGGTGTCTAAGCCCCCCTCCCCTTGGGGGAACAGCCAAGGATATCTGCCTAGGGCCACGTTTCTTTCTCTTGAAGTCAGACGCAATAATAAACCACATGTTGAATACTGAATTTGACAGATTTCAGAGCGGTCAGTACCGTGTTTATAGGGTCAAATTGTGTTCCGCGGCAAGAGCTGCATTTGGCTTCCGAGAGCCCAGAGAGAACTGGCAGGTGTTGTCTTGGCTTTTATCTCTCGTTTTCTTGTCCGTTGCATGGAGTCTTTCCTCTCCCACCCTGGCAGTTGACTGTATTCAACTCTGATTCTCAAGGTTTCCATCCCCATAACCGAAGGCCTGGACTTGGTTGCCATGTTGACAGACGACGCTACCATTGCCACCTGGAATAATGAGGGACTGCCCAGTGACAGAATGTCGACCGAAAATGCCACTATCCTGACACACTGTGAGCGCTGGCCCCTGATGATCGATCCCCAGCAGCAGGGAATTAAGTGGATCAAGAATAAGTACGGAGCGGACCTGAAGGTCACACATTTGGGCCAGAAAGGGTACGTGAGATCGGCGGGATTGGCTTTCTGTTGAATGGCCATGAAATGGGTCTGATTTTTGCCAAGTCCGGTGTTGCCTGCCCTCTCTGCTACTGTGAAATGGGGCAGTATTGTTTATCTGCTTGCTCACGCTTCATATAAAGTATCTTTGTAGAGAGGGCCTCTCTGTTAGGTAGCATCCACTTACCTGAAGATGAAATTAAGCTGAAGGTGAGAACAAACCCTGCACCTGAGTGAAGAGATAGGTAGGTTTCCTAAGGCCAAGAATGGAACAGGATGGACCATTTTCCCTGAGGACATTTGGCATGGGGCAACACAGCAATTGTCAGTGGGTGAGAAATCTATTCCCAAACACACACCTGGCCTGTTGTAGGATTTTAGCGTGCCTACAACCCCAACACTGCCTGAAGAGAATTTCCTAGTCAAGTTTTGTATATCGCCTTGGAGGACTGAATCTATTCTGAGACTTTCTGTCATTGGCACCTCATGACATTACTGTTTGATAAATTTGTCTTGGACGAAGTTGGTCTTCAGTTAATATTGAATAATTTTAGACTTACTGGTATTTGATTTGACCCTTTCATCATCTTTTCACATAGAAAACGAAATAAGGAATTTCTGCCGTTATGCAGATAAATGTACTCCTTGCTTATCTGAAAACTTGAAGAAATTATTTTTGAGGGGGAGAGCCTATGTTTGGAGAGGGAGGATGAAATATAGTGATAATTTGCCACTTGCCAAGACAGAACTTAAAGGTTTAAAAAAAAAATGCTTGACTAAAGCACAAGGTATTTAATATATTTTGGATTTTTTTTTTTTTCTCAAAAAAGGGACCTATTAAATGAATTTAAATTTATGGTGTTTGGGTAAGTTACATTTGTCTCAACCATGGTTATTGTCAAAAGAACTAATTTACACATGGACTTATTCATACTGTTGAATTTCACTTGGAAGATATCACTGTGTAATTCATCTCAAAATCTAATCATGAATTTCTATGTAATCTAGTTGAATACTTTATGAAACAGTTTTCTCTAAGTTAGTCTGTCTCATTTTTAAAAATCTACATTAAATCAAATATAATTTAATATAAATAATTTTGGACATTTTTCCTGTGCTTATTTACTTGCTATTATCTCAATTCTGATTGAATTTTCAGGTTTTTGAATGCCATTGAAACTGCTTTGGCCTTTGGAGATGTCATCCTAGTTGAAAATCTGGAGGAAACACTAGATCCAGTCCTTGGTCCCCTTCTTGGTAGAAACACCATTAGAAAAGGAAAGTAAGTTTTCTTGAATTTTTCACCTCTAATTTTGTGCTACATATGAATGCACTCAGCAGCTTCTCTTAGCCTCAAAATCTGCACAGTCCATTGGAATCTTGTTGGTGATGTTTCTGTTTCCATTCCGTGGCACCTCCATTCTAAGAAGCAACCTCAACACGATCCAGATTTGTAGACTATGTCTTTGGTAGATTTAGACTCAAGTTATCCAGTCCCTGATTTATAAACCAAAAAAATGCATTGTCACAAATCTGCGAGTAGTTGCTCCTTGATCAGTTCATACCAAAGAAGTTTAAGACTTTGCAAAACACCTTTAGTGTGTTTGTTTACCTAAACTGCCTATCTTCTGTATCCTTATTTACTTAATGTTTTTCTTTAGGACACTTCTAAGTCCACTCACTGTTTTTGGTTTAACTCAGCTTCATCCAAAGTTAATGACATCCACAAAATGAGGGGTTTACTGTGCTAGTTCTCTTTTTTTCTAATACACTCACAATATGTGGAAAATAGATAATTTGAAAAAATTCATTAGTGGGCCCTTAAAATCATTCCCATACCGGCAGAGGTGCCACCAACAACTTGAGAACATGCCCTATGAGCTCTGTGTGATGTTCCGGATAGCTGCCATTCCTCTGGACACCTGACTGTCCAGGACATTGTCCCAGAGGCAGGGAAGCCATCTGCGCGGTCGTCATAGCACGGTCTATAATGTGTGAAAAGTCACATGTAGCCAGCATGTCTCTGGCCGAGTCTTCACGGTGGCATTCCCTATGCTCTCTGTGCCCCTTCACGCAGGAAACCGACACTCCCTAGACAATTCACTGGGCTTCCTTCTCTTCTTATGTGTTTTTATTTTTTCCTCCAAAGAGCTATGATTTCGAAATTTCTCCCCCACCCTTCTTTGACACCCAGTCTCTGCCTCAAAGTTAACGGTCTCCTTTCTATCACCAGTTTATTCCTGTCAGTTTTAAGTGAAAATAGGTCTACTTAAGGATAACTAACTTCTGTTTTTTAAATAGTCCCTAACGGATTAGTCGAGTATTTATTATACAAGTAAATCCATTTACAGTGACTGACAACTTATAATTGTTTAATAAGCCAAAATTTACCCAGCCAAGCATTTAGAAAAATTTAATAAGCTACTTGACAAGCTGCAACTCTGACATAAATATATTTGTAGCTGCGTCTGATGTGTTAAAAATACAGTGTAGAATCTTGAATGTCACTGAAGTGAAATCTTCGTTATTAAGATTTTGGCTGTATTAGTAAAGACCGAAAATTTTTTGTTTGTGAAATACACATTCTCTATCTTTAACTTGGACCTTTTCTTTTTAAAAACTTGGATCTTTGGGCGCCTGGGTGGCTCAGTGGGTTAAGCCGCTGCCTTCGGCTCAGGTCATGATCTCGGGGTCCTGGGATCGAGTCCCGCATCGGGCTCTCTGCTCAGCAGGGAGCCTGCTTCCCTTCCTCTCTCTCTCTGCCTGCCTCTCTGCCTACTTGTGATCTCTGTCAAATAAATAAATAAATAAAAATCTTTAAAAACCTTTAAAAAAAATAAAAAAATAAAACTTGGATCTTTAATAACACAATTTAGGAATAAGAAATTTAGCGATTTTCTCTCTCTCCCTCTCATTCTCTCTCTCTCTCTCTAATTATATTATTAAATATATTATAAATATATGATTTTATATTTTTATTTTTATATATTATATATGTAATTAAATATATAAGTAATATATAATAAATACACATAAAATATACATAATAAAACAAATATATAATACGTAATACATAAAATAATGATTATAATTTCATATTTTCTTGATATTTTATATATTATATATGTATTTTAATATATAAGTAATACATAATATAAATATAATAAATATAAATATATAATTTTATGTATTACATATTTAAATATATAAGTAGTATATAATGAATATAAATAAAATATACAATATATTTTATATGTAAATTTTAAATTTTTATATGTATATTATATATTATACATGTGTATACACAAATGTATTATATATACATAAATTTAAAATTTCCAGGGACTAATAAACTTGAGTCACAGTTTTTCTCCAGGATGGCTATAGTTTCATATTATTGTGAATCCCAGAAGTCTTATATTTCAGAAACAAATTATGTAGAGCATCAAAGCTTTATCACAGTCTAGAACACCTTATTCCAAATTATGTTATTTCCTGAATATGTACTCTTTATTAGGTTTTATGGAACTGATCTTATCATTCCAGCATTTTTTAAAGACCAAGAGAATTTAAAATGATACGTAAGAATATAACAAATGGTGTTTACCACATGTAGTTATTACATTAATAATCCTAGTTCCTAAACCCTCACATGTGGGGACGATGACTTACATGAGTGTAAATTCTTATCTGTATCTCCAGTTTTTCCCCCTTCCCTCTCTCCTTGCAGATATTTTTAGTATCTTTTTCCGGAGAATCTGAGTGCTGGTGGACTCTTTACATACTGTATCAGTCACTAATAAAACTTCTCTGAGCACTGTTGACCAGGCGCTGTACTGGGCCCTGCAGATCCAAAGTATGATAGGGGAGAGAGCCAGCTTTTAAGGAAGCTCCATTTCCATAGGGGAAAGGCAGACCTTGTAAACAGAAGAAATACCGTGCTGTTGGTGTGACAATAGAAGTACTCATGGCAGGGGTTCATCATTGCCAGAGTGGAGACTTGGAAAGACTTTGTGGAAAAAATGACATGGGATTACATTGACATTTAATATGAGTCTAGGAAGATGAGTGGGCATTTGTCAGACAGACAAGTGGGAGAGGGGAATTTTGGAATGAGAGAACTAAAACCAAATAGCAGAACACGGAACAGCCTCACAGCTTGGGGCAGGACTGCAAATGGGATCCACATCAGTGGAGAGTCTTGGGTCAGAAGGAATAAAGGACAGCAAGGCCTGGGTGAAGGGAAGCCTGAGAGATGGGCAGGACCTCCAGAGTGTGGAGGTCCTGGGTACCCACAGATCACTTCTAAGTTGGCCCTTTTTCTATAGGTTGATAATTTTTTTCTTTTCTCCAAACACACTAAAGGGGCCCATTCTTATCAGTAACATTAGCTTACAAGAGCAGTGGTTCTTATCCAAAGGACCTTGTCTTCCTGGGATAACAAACCTAGAGTCTCCATATTTTCACTTGAGAATCATGAGTAGGTCAGTGGGGAAGCTAGTGAAGACTCTTAAGCATGCTGGGAGAAATAGAATCAGATTTATTTCTGAAAGGGCATGCTGCTGGCATTGTATTTTTTTTTTTTTTTAGGATTCTATTTATTTATTTGACAGCAAGAGAGGGAGAACAAGCAGGGGGAGTGGGAGAAGGAGAAGCAGGCTCCCCACTGAGCAAGGAACCTGCTGCGGGGCTCGATCCCAGGACTCTTGGATCATGACCTGAGCTGAAGGCAGAGGCTTAACACAGCTACCCAGGCACCCCAGCGTTGTAAAGTTATTGATTGAAGGGAAGTGGACCAGAACCCATGGGGCCAGGATCTAATTAACAAACAATGGCAGTCATCCTGTTGAGGCATGATATGACCCTAAATAAGGCAGTGATACTAGAAAAGCAGGAGAGGACAAATGAAAGAATTCTCAAGGAGTTGATTTCTTTTTTCTTTTTTAAGATTCTATTTATTTACTTGCCAGAAAGAGGGCAAGAGCAAGCGAGTACACAATCAGGGGGAGTGGCAGACAAAAGGAGAAGCGGACTCCCCACTGATCAGGGATCCTAGTGCAGGCCTTGATCCTAGGACCCTGGGATCATGACCTGAGCTGAAGTCAGATGCTCAACCGACTGAGCCACCCAGGCATCCCTCAAGGAGTTAATTTTATCAGTTCGTGGTTGTTAATGGGATTTTGTTGTTAGGGAAAAAACAGAAGATTCAAGTGTGATTTCCAGTCTTCTGCCAGGTTAAATGATGGTGTGACTTATCGGGAGTTGTGGCACAGCAATAGGAGTAAGTGTAGGGAAAGAGGTAATGATTTCATTTATTAGACTTTCAAAGATGAAGGTCCTACTTTAAGATTCTCAGAAAGGAAGTCTAAGAAGCCAGTGGGCATGTGAGTATGGAGCTTGATAAGGAGATCTTAGGAAATATCTACGTGGAGAGGTAGTTAAACCAGCTTAGTAGATGTGATTTTTTTTTTTTTGAAGATGTATTTATTTTTGAGAGAGCGCACATGTGTATGTGAGCAGGGGGAGGGGCAGAGGGAAAGAATCTTGAAGCCGACTCTACACTGAGCGGGGAGGCTGATACGGGCTCAGTTCCAAGACCCATGAAATCATGACCTGAGCTGAAACCAAGAGTCAGACACTTAACCCTGAGCCACCCAGGAGCCCCTGTAGGTGTGATTTATTTAAGCATATCTTCTACAGTCAGAAGATCCGAGGTCACACTCACTTCACAGATGAGAAAAGCTAAATGTCCTCTTGAATGCCCTATGATCATATAAAATTTAATACATAGGTGGAAACATCGTTTCTTAAGTTTTTCCAAATAAATAGGCACTACCTTCTTTCAGTAGAATTCCTATGAGTGCCACTTGGCCATCGTACCTCTCCCTACTCTTTTTTTTCCTTAAACCTTGTTTATTTTCTCATCAGTGTTTTGGAATTCATGTTTCTTCTTCTTTTTTTTTTTTAATCTACATCTTACAGTATAGTTCAGACCTTTCATTTCTTTATGCTGAATGAAGTAATGTCTTTACATTCTCACTCTGCTCATTCCTCTCCAACCCAGAGAGTGGTTAAAATGATCTTTCCCTAATATTGTTTCTATTGCTGGTCTGTTGAAGAATCTGTTAAGAATTCTCTGTTGCCTATTACATTAAATTGAAATGAAGCTCTTCTCTGAGGCCTTGAAATGCTTTACCTGTTTGATACTTCTTATTCCCTTCATTCACACAGATTAATTGCCCCCTCCTATGATATGCTATTTTACTTAACTTTCTACAAATCCCAAATTCACTTAATTCAGAGTCCAACTGCTATTTAATTAATTAAATGGGAATTTTAAGTTTCCACTTTCATTGCTTCCCACTCACGGTCCATTCTGTACTGGGCCACTGTGACATCCTGCCTTTATCTGTCCCTCTTAGGATTTTTTTTTTTTTTCCAGTGCTGTATCTGTATTAAATTGCAAGTTCTCCATGGATAAGAAACATCTATGTCTTTAGAAAGATGGTTAACCAAAGTAAAAATAATCAAAACATAGACTTATTTCGGGCGTTATGGCAGATTAGATGTGTGAATGCTGAAAAACAACAAAATATGTTAAAATAGTCACACCTTCTGGCACTTGGTTGACAAAGTGCAACCAAAAAGTGGGAATTGGATAGACAAGGAACACCAAAGCTGATTTTCTTCTTGAGGTTTCTGCGTGGTTGTAAATTTTCTAACAGACATCCCAATCTCATGTCCAGCAATGAACATTTTACTTAATTTTTTTTCCTGCTCCCTTCCATCTTTACATGTCTATGTTGTTCTCTCTATGCCATTACCTTGTGGCTGCAGATGTTTCCCTTCGCATTGTAAAGGCAAGGTAGCATTGAAACCCAGGAAAGGGGGTGGGGGGACACAACCCACAAGGATTGCAGCGCCCCTGTGTTCACCCAGCATGTCCTCACTGCCTCTCAGTCCTCCCACGCAGGTGGGATATCATTTGCATTTTTTTGCAAGTCACATCCTTCACAGAGTTTTCTGATATTAATAGTGCTTTTGTTTATTTTAGTTCTGTTTGTGTTAGGGGCCTTTTTTAAACCAATATTAGTTGATTCTTCCTAATAATGAATGTCTGAGAAGATGCTTGTGATAGATACAGCAGAGTCCAAAAGTTGAAGTTCATTAATAATTGGAATGTTGCGGAGTATGAAGTAATGAATACTAATTACTCCTTTCATGTCTGACAGGTCCCTGTGGACCAATACATCAGCCCAGACTTTAATTTGGTTCTAGTAATGGTTTCATCAATAGCACATTAAATCTGCATTTGAGAAGATATACAGTTGAACCTGACCCACATAGTAGATACCACTGTCATAAAATGGCCACAGGCTGACAACAGCTGGGTAATTACAAATAATTAAATCCACCAAACTCCAGACAATCCTAATTTTAACTAAAATACATCTTATATCAATCGACAGAAAACATATCAGAGAAGATTTATCAACGTGTACTTTTTGCAAAGCAAATTTACTGGCTTACATGTTAGGGAAGTTGCTGATCTGTGAAGCATCTTCATAAAATTGTATCTCTTCAATCTTTCAAATCCCCCCAAATATTACTGAAGTCGTTTTTTAACTTTAATCTTAGCTGGAGCAACCTTACTGTGAGATGTATTTCAGGTGGTTTCTGAGCATATAAATATTTTTCAAAAAACACTTTATACTTTCCCCATATTTTTCATGTAATTGTCCTTTTAATGAATCCTTAAGTAGTATGTCATATAAAGAAACTTACAACTAACAAATATTAACTATATGATTATAAATTTATTTTATAGAACTATTATAATGAAAGATACTTTACAGATACTTATCATGACTGTGTTTCCTACAAGTGCTACTAAGATTAATTGGGAGAATTGCCTACAGTTAGCAAGGTTTCAGTTTATTCGGTAATATTATTCGGTAAAATTATCAACCCATGGGTTTGATGCTACATGATTGTACAACAGTTGATATTAGATCCGTTTAAATAGATGAGGGCTTGGGTTGGACTTAAGATAGAGAACCATGTTAAATTAAATCCCACACTGTGGCAAAATGTGCTCTCTTGAACTAGGGGCTTCTTTTTAAATAAATTCAGGAGGTATGTAGTCTTATCATTATAACACTTGTGGATAGGAATTGCTTAATTTTCAAGTTAATTTATGCCCTGATATAGTAGAATTCAGCATTCTAGTCCCCCCTAATTTCTAAATGCAACATAAGGTTTAATTACAGGAAAGACCTTTCTGTTAAATTCAGTCAAGTTGTTTTGTTGTTGTTGTTGTTTTAAGAATAACATTCAGGGGTACCTGGGTGGCTCAGTGGGTTAAGCATCTGCCTTTGGCCTGGTCATGATCTCAGGGTCCTGGGATCAAGCCCTGCATCTGCCTCCCTGCTTGGCCGGGAGTCTGCTCTCCCTCTCTCACTCATGCTTGCAATCTCTCTCTCTCTCTTTCAAATAAATCAAAATAATTAAAAACAAAACAAAACATTCACTGTCTATAGATAATCCACACACATTCATAGTCATCTTGGGTAGTAGTTGTTTGACTTGATGTGAAGGCAAATTCCAAATAGGTCACTGATAAAGAATCTTTACTTTCTTGAAAAAAGCAAATTTCTAGGACGCCTGCGTGGCTCAGTTGGTTAAGCCGCTGCCTTCGGCTCAGGTCATGATCCCAGGATCCTGGGATCAAGTCCCGCATTGGGCTCCTTACTCAGAAAAGAGCCTGCTTCTCTCTCTGCCTCTGCCTGTGCGCGCTCTCTCTCCCTGACAAATAAATAAATAAATAAATAAATAAATAAATAAATAAATAAATAAATAAAATATTTAGAAAAAAGCAAATTTCCTTTTAAAAAAATGCAAACAGAACCAGAATTTCTTTTTCATGATACATTATAATATTTAAATATGGCTATATTGAAATATAAAATAGAGATAAACATATACGTATGTCATCATATCATATTGAACACAATATATGTAAAATGTGTACATATTCTGTTTCCCAGAAGGGAAATAATCAGCTAGGATTTTCTTTTTTAGCTTCCTTATTTCTTTCTGCATGAGAGTACCTGGAGTCCCTGCACCAGCAGTCTTTTTTTTTTTTTTTTTTTTTTTTTAATTGAAGTTTGCTTTGATCTGAGAAGGACGTGTTGGTTATATTAACTATATGAAGCAGCAAGACAATTAACTCATTTCTATTCAGCACTTCTTTCCCCCTTTTCCTGGGCCGTCTTGCCAGCTGTGCGGCTTTCAGCCCAAACCTTTCCCCAGGAGCAGGGGTTGACCAACTCCATGGGCCCCCCCCCCTGATGGGGATGCTAAGTAACACAGCCGCATGGCGAGGGCCGCCCGCCACCTTGCTCCCAGCCAGAGCCATCGGGGCTCCCAAGCCTCATTGAGAAGCATTTAATTTGAAGCAGCAGGACATGTAGTAAAGCTTTTAGATGTCCATTGAAAAGTTTGGGTTTTTTTCCTTTTCTTTTCCCTAAGTGTGTTTTTTCTGCAACGACTATATTATTTTCTTATCTCAAAACCCACCCGCCATCTTTCTACCTTGACAAGCAGGGCCTGGTGAGAGGTCTAGAGAATTCCTCCAGTCCAGGGAACTTGTGAGCTCTCTGAATTGCCCATCATAGAGGAAGGCCCTTCAGGGTGCTAATACAGTGTCGCAGGAAATTTCTCTCTCCACGGCATTGTGAGAAACGTTTTGCAAATCTTTCTTAAAACAGTCCTCCTGCAGCGGGTCCTTTTTCTAAATTGAATATGCTGCTTTTCCAAGTTTTGTTTTAGATGGCAATAAAAAATAATGATGGTGTTTGTTCATGTACTCAGAATATCTAATCACTAGAGAAAGTCATTTCGGTTTTTATGATCCAGGACTGATGGCATTTTCAGCAGCAGCTACACTAAATCTTGAGAACAGTTCCAACAAAAGGAGAAGATACTTCCTCCATCTCCGGGTAGATATCTTGAATATAAGATCTCCACCTTGAGAGTCTCATCTTGATTATGTTGAGATAATGGTGCCTCAACTCAAAGAGATTCTGGTTTTCAGAATCATTTCAGAATCTCACAGACACATTTCTGGGAGAAATGTTTCCCCACGTCTGTCACAGATGTGCTCTGACTATTAGCCATGAATTCATTTCACGTGTATTTATATCGGTCCTCTACAGTAGAAATGACCTGTGACTTGAAGAAAGTAGGAATCTTTTCATCCCAAAGCCCCTTTCAGCTGGATTTTGAATAAACTCTGAAAGAATTTTGAAGTTCCCATTGTACCTGATTTTTATGTAAACCTGACCTATGAAAAAAACTGAATTAATAGTTACTTTGTAGATATAGTCTTTTATACAATAATTTATGCAGCTGACTAGTGAGCATTTGGCATATTTAAAAGACTACTTTTTTCCCTTAAAGCCAGAAGATAGAAAATTTTTCTGTATGTTGAGTGATTTATTTTTAAATTTTATAAATTAATTCATTTGATGAATTCAGCTACCAGAAATTCAGCTCTTTGGTTAGACCAGGACACCTCAACAATCAGTGCTATTCTCCTTCATAAGCAAGGACAGAATGTCAAAGCAAAGATCAGCAGGGGATGTTCTCTGGGCTTGATCTCTGTCTTCTTTTCTCTGGCGGCCACAGATTGTACTGAGTCAGTCATAAGTTCTCAGTAGCCTCTTGTGATCGACGGTGAGACAGGTCGATGGAGGCTGGGGTCACCAGCTGTCCCCATCATACAGAGCAAATTAACTTGCAGTATGGTACAGTGAAATGAACTTTATACTAGGAGTCTAGAGACCCAGGTTCTAGTCCCAGTTCTGCCACTAAGCTCTGTGACCTTGGGCAAGTCATAAACTCTTTGGGTCCATAAAAGGGAATCAGTTGAATGGTCTCTAGGGGAACTTCCTGCTCTAAAAGTACAAGTCTACCAGGTGAAACAATGTTTTTGATTCACCCTCTGTCCTATCTGGTAAAACCATACTGTTTGTACTGGGGAAGATAATTTTATATCTGATCTGAGGTCGTATAATTGGTCTCTAACCTCCACACGAGGCATTCTGAGAAAAAGGGGCAGGAATTGGTCACTCCCTTGGAGAGATGGGAAAAAAACATATGGGAGCAACCCCATCCAGCTTCAGAGATATTCCTGGCCCACATGATTCTCCGTGGGATCCAGTGTCAGGGGCAAGTCCTGCTTGTGGGGGGCATGGGGCTGGAAAATGGGTTGTGAATGACTGCTTTAAGATAATAGCCATACTTGCAAGTGTTATGTTGTTCTTCACACCTGTTGTAGCTTCTCATTGGAGTTCAAGTTCAAGAGCTTTTGCTGGTTGCTGTATTCTAGAAGTCATAACCTCTGGGCTCGTGTCTTTCACAGAAACAACAAAGTGATTGTTTGCTTTTCCACCCCTCTGGTTAACTCGGTTGTTTTTTGGATCCTTCAAATCATAAGAGAGCACTAGCTGTGTGTTTAATTTTCCCAGATAGGAGATTAACCAAAAATTAACCTAGCAGCAACAATAAAACCCACTGAGTCATTATGTAGTTTTTGCCTTTCATAGATCATAAACACCCCAACTGAGGATAATTTACTATCACTGGGAAATTTGAACCTATGAAATAATGAAATAATGTTTCCAAGCAAAATGTAAAACCCAGTTTTATAGGTAGACATCCTTCTATTTTCCTCTGTCTCTTCGGTGAGAAAATCGGGCCTGTCTCTCAAGCCGACCAATTCCCCATTCTCAAACTGGGGTATGTGAACACTCCAGGTCACATGTAGGTGTAGAACGGGGGTGTGGAAATAGGAGCCACAGGGTCATCTCTGAGCTCTCTCATGGAGCATCACACTAACTCAGGTATCTGCTGAGTATTTACCCAGTTGAAAACGTTTGCCACCTACACCCAGAAGCAAAGTTGTTCAAACCTCATGCTTCGTATTGGCCAGTCTCACACTTTTTCTTTTTCTTGAAAACCCAGGGAGGGGAACAATGTTAGGTGTAGTAGCTGATTGGAAAAATTATAGCTTGGTGGTACTAGGAAATGGAGTGTGATTAGCTGCTGTTTACTTGCAAGGAGATGACATTCAAACCATAACCATGGGGTCCTCTGGAGTGGAGATAGGCAAACAACCGGTCTCGATGCAACCCTTCTTTGTGAACAAAGAAGAATATTTGGGAAAGACGTATGCAGCCTACAAAATCTGAAGTATGGATTCTCTGGCCCCTTATGGAAATAGTTCTCCAACCCCTCTCTAGAGAGATTTCTCCCTAAGGCCTGAACAGCTAGGACTTCCAGAAATAAGGTAGTCATCTTGTGCGGCTTGTTCTAATTCTTATATGTGTACGTACGTACGTGTACACACACACACACACACACACACACACACACACACCCTTCGCATGCAAACATCGAAATTAAACTTCTTACTTCAGTTCCTCAGCCCGCCACATGGACCTGGCCCAGTGGATAACAATGAGGAAAACTGTGATGTTGGTTCATTCGGTATTCTTCATTAAAGTGCACATTTTTAAGTGGTAAAATATTTACATTTTCTTCTCATCTGGGGATATAGGTTAGTGATTAAAACAAAGTTTATGAGGTGTGAACTCAAATCCAGTAAAAATTCATAAGCAAATTAGGGAATATTGAATCTGAGGTCATGAAAGGTGGTGACAGATAGCATATCCGAGATACTGCCCTGAGGAGGAAAGAATTCAAACCAAGATGGAGCAGTTAATCACAAGATCACAAGACATACCAGAGGTTTTATTTTAAGTTTGGATTTTTATCACTGTGGTGATAGAAATGAGTATCAGCTTTGGTATCACTTGTGTTTGGGAACCCCAAGCACAGTAATGAAAGCTTCACTCTTGAAAGTTCCTTTAGAAGCCAGTCAGTGAATAGTGCTAGCAAAGAAAGATCTTTCTCAAAGCTACCTTTGAGATTAACTTTGGAAACCCTTGAAAGAGAAGCTCAAGCAATGGGAGAAATTTTGATCATGCTTCAAGTGAAGGTGTGATTGAATATGTCTTCATCTAAAAGAATTGGGCTTAACCAACAGAGACATGACATAGTATGGTCTTATGTGACGAGATTATCTTTCTTTGGAGTATATACCCAGGAGCAGAATATTTGGATTAAATGGTAGCTGTGTGTATAAGATTTTGAGAAACTCAAGTTGCCTTCTAAAGTGGTTTTACCATTTTCCATTCCCACCAGCAATGTACAGGGGTTATGACCTCTCTCTCTCTCTCCTTGTCAGCACTTGTTACTACTGTCTTTGGGGATTGGTTTGGTTGTCATCTAGTGAGTGTGAAGTGGCACCTTTTATTTGGATTTCCCTGATGACTCATAGTGTTAAATATCTTTTCAGATGCTTATTGGCCATTTGTATATATTCTTTGAAGAGATGTCGTTTCACATTCTTCACCTCTCTTTGATCTTGATATGACTGTCATGTTATATCAAGATATTTCAGAGGCATATCTTTGATCTTGAGAGGACTGTCATGTTGTAGGCAATTAATGTGTTTTCATTTATTGAACAGACTAAACAGAAGAATGGCTGCATCAGTATGTAAGATGTTATGGTCATAATGCCTGTTAGGGGGGATCTAAGTAATAATGTTTGTGAAAGCAGAGACTGTGCCTATTAGATGCCCCGTGCCTACAGGACTCTCCAACAGCCTGGCGTGGTATAGGTGTTCAGTCACTGCCTTTAGAGTGAATGAATGTTTGGTTGTAACATGTTTTTCTATAAAGACAAAGAACTGAAGAAATTATCAATAAGGTATGTGATGATTTTAATGAGCATAATATCAGCTGGAAGATATTTGCAAACCTGTAAACAGATGGTATTATTTCCATGACCTGTGAAACAAGGGCTTAGGGCCACTGTGCTCATTGGATACACCAACAGCTGCTCTCTGGTTCATTCATAACATTTGGCCTGTGGTTCATTCATCTCTTTTTTCCCCCTCAGTGTTTCTCTTTAACGATGATGTGAATACTCATTTTTTTTTTAATTTTTTTTTTTTAAGATTTTTATTTATTTATTTGACAGAGAGAAATCACAAGTAGGCAGAGAGGCAGGCAGAGAGAGAGGAGGAAGCAGGCTCCCTGCTGAGCAGAAAGCCCGATGTGGGGCTTGAACCCAGGACCTGGGATCATGACCTGAGCCGAAGGCAGCGGCTTAACCCACTGAGCCACCCAGGCGCCCCTTTTTTAATTTTTTAAGACTTTATTTACTTACTTGAGAGAGAGCACAAGCAAAGGGAGGGGCAGAGGGCAGGGAAAAGTAGACTCCCCACTGAGCAGGGAGCCTGATGCGGGGCTCGATCCCAGGACCCCAGGGTCATGACCTGAGCTGAAGGCAGATGCTTAACTGACTGAGCCACCGAGATGCCCCTATTTTTTTTTTAAAGATTTTATTTATTTATTTATTTGACAGAGATCATAAGTAGGCAGAGACGCAGGCAGAGCGAGAGGAGGAAACAGGATCCCTGCTGAGCAGAGAGCCCGATGCGGGGCTCAATCCCAGGACCCTGAGATCATGACCTGAGCCGAAGGCAGAGGCTTTAACCCACTGAACCACCCAGGGGTCCCTATTTTTCTTTTTTTTTTTTAAAGGGAAGCATATTATACAAATCCTGTATCAGCTTAGAAGAAAGTTGCTACCTGAATTGCTCTTCATCCTTCTAGGAAAAAAATATTAAAGCGTAGAAACATAGTAAAAACAACCCAAAACTAGATCACATGAATGGATTGACCATTCAGCTTGATAAAGAATGCTTCCAATGGTTTGTTTGGCAGATCTTTTTAAAGCTTAGAATCCTGTAAAAGTTTTTGCTGAAAATATAAGATCATTACAATGCAAACAAAATTTGAGAGCTGGATGAGGAGGTAATGAGTCTTATCTGTCTTTAGAGATTCTTAGCTATAGTGACTAAAGCTTTAGTGATTAAGAGGGATTCTGTGCTAAAAGCTTTAGTGATTTAAGAAAACTGACTTTTAAAATAATCATTACGCACTACCATTGTTTTACAGAATTCTTCCTTGTCAGATAAAATGGCCAGTGGTTCAGAAGGCTTTTCTTCACTAAGAGGCCCAAGAGACTAACCTCAGAGTAAGATAAAATTACGAAATATCTGCCAGCAGCATCCTAAAATATTGCTACATCACAAATTTGGGGCATCGCTCCTCAAGTTTAAAAAAAGTTGTTGCAAGTATTGTGGCATTTTAATAAAAAGGAATGTTGCCTGAATGCTGAACTTGTTTTTCAATGTCCTTCTTTTGAATTCATCCAGTTTTCCAAAATTGATAAATTTCGTGAAATAACATTTTGTCTGTAAGGCAGTGAGTTAAGTAGTATTTTTAAAAAATACTGTATTTACATAAAAATAATATGGCCTTTGGATAACTTTCTGTCACATTAGAATACCTCTACAATTAAAATACTATATACACTGACTATGGAAGAATGCAGAAGTTTTGTATTTAATATAAAATAGGAGACTGAGAAGATACTCTGTTTCAGGCTCACTTGTAGGCTTCTTACGTGTAATTTTCCTCCTATGCAGTTCAGACCTCTTTGGTGGAAGAGTCTGAAAAATTTCAGTATTTTTCATTTGTTTGTTGCATGAATTTTAAAACCCTTCTTCAGAATCCTTGTAGCAGGTTCTTGGCAGAAAAACAAGACCACAAAGTAGGCTGGAAATTTTAATAGAATTAACAGAGTGACTGTTGACAGAAAGAATGTTCAGAGGGAAGCTTAAGGGAGCCCAGGAGTCCAGGCAACCAGGGATCTACAACATCAGGAAGCCATTACCACCTCTAGGCCCGAAGGTGTTATTTGGTCCTGTGAGTGGAGCTGTGGAAAGAGGCCCATCCCAAACCCGTAATACGGTCATGGCAGGACACAGCCTCCCCCAGACCACAGCACCAAGGCAGGGAAGATCTGCCTCAAACTCCTCCTCCTGTACTGCCATGTCTTGCTAGTGCTTCCATTGGCCAACACCCTTCCAGAACTCAGAGGACACCAGAGCCTGGGTGACGAGGTCCTTACAAGTTAGACCTCAGTATCTGAGGTAGAAAAAAATGAGACCCTCTCCCGAGGGTGAGGCTGTGTCTTTGCAGAGCTTTGCTTGCAATTCCAGAAACCACCTCCATCTAGCTGAAGCCAAACAAAGACTGAACCCGAACGTCACAAGGCTGCAGGGTGTCATGGCAACTGTGTTTAAAAGGCAGTCAGGCTTCAAGGAACATGGGACCTGGAAGCCTGTAGAATCCAGAACCTGCTCCCTTTGTATGACTCTGCAACCTGAATATTGGTTGACTCTTCCCCGGGGAAACCAGGAATGTCTTTCTCTGCTGTGTGGTTTACCAGAAGGAAAGGGTGACATCAGCATGAGCCTAAAGGTTCCATTTCCAATTCTCCCTTCTCTTTGTTCCAATCCCAAGTCCCAGGAGAGCTCACTCTGGGGGGTTTTGAAGTGCCTGCTTCTGGTCCCTATGACCGAGGTAACTGGAATATAGGATAGAAGCATGGTTGTCAAGATCCCGCCCATGTGCATTCCATACAGGAGGCTGCTTAAACTTTGCTTTTGAGCCGGTACCAAAAATCCTGAAATAGTAATTTAAATGTAGGTGTATTTCTAATATGTATATAAATTTTAAGTATATATACACTTAATACACACACACAGATACATGCAAACACATACTCATCCTTTCAGAACAGCAGTGTTTAGGGATGTCTAGGATGGCTCAGTTGGTTAAGCATCTGCCTTCAGCTCAGGGTGCAATACCAGGGTCCTGGGATCAAGACCCATATCAGGCTCCTTGCTCAATAGGGAGCCTGCTTCTCCCTCTGCCTGCCACTCCCCCTGCTTGTGCTCTGTCTCTCTCTCTCTCTCTCTGACAAAAAAATAAATAAAATCTTAAAAAAAAAAAAGAATAGAAATGTTTAATAGAAGCCTAATCACAGAAGTATAATAGAAGCTAATGTTTGTTGTTATACAACCTCTGTATGAAGCACTGCATTTTCTTGTTATGGTGACATTACGAGACGAGTACTGTTAACACCATTTTGCATGTAAACAGTCCTATAGAAGTTTAGTGGATAATTCCTATTTCTTCTGTACTTTTAGGGAGACATGGTAGCTGAAAAATCCTGAATTACCTGGTCTTACAGCCTGGATACATTATTGGAATAGAGGAAATGGAATGCCCCTACATATCAGTTATGGTTCATGGGAATCTCCTGAATGTTTGTGTTGTGCCCCTTTAGATACATCAGGATTGGAGACAAAGAATGTGAATTTAACAAGAACTTTCGCCTTATCCTTCACACAAAACTGGCAAATCCTCACTATAAGCCGGAATTGCAGGCTCAAACAACGCTCCTCAATTTCACTGTCACAGAAGACGGTCTAGAAGCCCAGCTCCTGGCAGAGGTGGTCAGTATGGAAAGGCCAGATCTGGAGAAACTTAAGGTAAAAATTACAAAACCATCCATCAACACTTAACCTGGTATCTGCTTTGCCCGAGTTAGAGTGCTTAGCCCCAGGAGTGTAAGATAGGATACTTGCCCACCTGGGGTTTACACTCTAACTGAGAAAAATCAGGATGTATGTGAACAGTTAACACTTCAAGGACCCTTCTGTTAAAGCAGGTAGTTAGCAGCCTGCCCCCAGTAGGAGATGGGCTTGCTGTAGTTTGATGCAGGTGACAAGGACAAGCAAGGAGATGTAGGAGTCATGGGAAACAGAAGGAGAGAAGCAGGAACATGTCCCGATAGGTTCAGTGATGATAGTCCAAATCAGCCAGGGCAAAAGAACAAAAAAGAGGAGTAATGGAATAAAGCTGGAAAAATTGAGGGGCTCATAGCTGATGATGACTAGCACTTAAAGGAAAATGTATGGCTTTAAGTACAGTGATTAAGAAAAAAATAATAAAAATGAGCATTGAATTAAAAAACAAAAACAAACAAAACACGAAAAAAGCCCCCAAACAACAAATGAAGCCTGAAAATGTAGAAGGAAGTCAGTAGCCGAGGTGACTCATTGCAGCAGAGATTGTATGTCCTGCCAAACCAAAGATACTGGCCATCGCGCTTTTATGGCAAGTGTTCATCTCTCCAGGTATAAATCAGTGCTTCTCAGATGGTGTTCCTAGAACATCAGCATCAGCTGGGAACCTTAAATGAAGAATCTCAGGCCCCAGACCAGATCCTGCTGAATGTGACCTTCCGGGGCAGGCCCAGCAGTCTGTTTTAGCAGAGGCTCTGCAAGGGATTCTCAGTCATTTTCAGAGTCCATTGGAGGCAGCTTTCCATTGGATTAACTTCTGCACCAGTCACCAACCGGAGCAGAGGCAGCCCTGGGACAGAGGCTGAGAGTGAGTGGGCTCGGTTCCCTTGGGTCTCCTCGTGAGCGTGCTCCCATGCGGTGACATCACAACCTGCCAGTAATGAGTGATCCAAGGCCAGGGTTTAGAGGACAGGCTGCTTGGTGTATCACTGCCAAGTTGGACACGGAACATGTCCATATTTGAAACACCATATGACTGTATAAGAAAATCGTCTTGTCGTGGTCATTCATGTACACGTTTTTCTTTTTTGCAAAAGCTTTGACAGTTCAATTAATTTATTTGCTTTTATTTTTGACAGCGAAATTTTTCAAACATAGAAATGTAAAGAAAATAGTTCTAAGTTTCCATGTGATCATCATTTAGCTTCAGTCATGAGCAACATTTTGCCTCTCTCCCCCTTTTTTTTTTTTTTTAATCAGAAACAAGCTTTTAAAATAAATGTTAACTTACTCTGGAATAGTTTTAGATTTATTTACACAAAAGTTACAGGATACTACAGAGTTCCTCTACATCACTAGCCCAACTTCAGTTTCTCCTAATGTTATCCTTCCTTTTTGCAATACAAAAAAATAAAATGTATTTAAAATACTATTCTGCTTAAGTAAAACATGTCATTCATTGTCGTTCAGTAAGACATAGTAATCTTTCTCCCTGTTTTTTATAAGTTTGGGATATCATTCATATACCCTTTTTAATTGTATAATTCGGTGGTTTTTAGGTCATTCACAAAGTATCGATTTTACAACACTTTCAGCACCTCAGAAAGAAAATCCATGCTTACGGCTGTTATTCCCCTGCCCGCGTCCCCACTCACCTAGCTCCTAGCAATCATTAATCTCCTTTCTATCCCTATAGATTTGCCTGTTCTGGACATATCATGTAAATGGAATCTTAAAACAGCTGGCCTTTGTACCTGGCTTCTCTCACTTAGCCTAATATTTTTCAAGTGCATCCATATGATAGCATCTATCAATTCTTCCTTTTTTATAGCTGAATGATATTCTATTATAGATACTATAGACCATATTTTATGTATGCCCTCATCAGTTGATGGACATTCAGGTGGTTCCCACTTCTTGGCTGTGATATTCAATGCTTCTCACAACGTTCACTGTAAGTTGTGTGGACGTATATTTTTCATTTCTCCTCAATATGTACCTCGGAGCAGAACTTCTGTGTCATATAGTAAGTCTGTGTTTAATATTTGAGGAACAGCCAGACTGTTTTCAAAGCAACTGCACCATTTACATTTCTACCAGCTATGTAGAAAGGACGCAGTTTCTTCACATCCTGTCCTATCTTTGTCTCTCTTTTTGATAATAGTCGTAGTAGTGGGTGTGAAGTGGTATCGCACTGTGGTTTGGACTTTCTTTTCCCTATGGACTAATGAGGTTAAGCATCTTCTCATATATTTATTGGCCTTTTGTATGTCTTCTTTAGAGGAGCATCTGTTTCAAATCCTTTGCCCATTTTAAAAATTGGGTTATTTTTATACATTGGGTATTATATACATTGGGTATTATACTCTTACTGGGCATATAATATATAAATATTTTCTCCCGTTCTGATTGTCTTCACTTTCGTGATGGTGTCTTCTGAAGCACACAAGTTTTCAATGTTGATGAAATCCAGTTTACATCTTTTTTCTTTGTTGCTTGTGCTTTTAATGTTATATCTAAGAAACCATTGCCTCACACAAGTTTACTCCTATGTTTTCTTCTAGGAGTTTTAGAGTTTTAGCTCTTACATTCAGGTCTATGATCCACTTTGAGTTAGATTTTGTTTTTAGTGTGAGGTAGGGATCCAGCTCCATTCTTTTGCATGTGGGTACCCCGTTGTCCCGCACCATTTGTTGAAAAGACTGTCCTTTCTCCCTTGCCTTTGCTACTTGTCCAAGACGAATTGACCATATTTCTGTGGATCTATTGTCTAATGTGAAAACTATAACTTCCTTATTGTGGTAGCTTTATAGCAAGTCTTTCAGCTGGGTTTTGTCAGCCTTTCAACTTCTTCCGTACATTGACTGTTGGCTCTTCTGGATCTTAAGCCTTTCCATGTAAACTCTAAGATCAGATTGTCAATATTTGCAAAATAATGTGCTGGAATTTTGATTGATAGTATGTAGAATCACAGAAAGGAAGACACGATACCTTAACAATGTTGAGTTTTCCTGTCATGAATATGGATTCTCTCTACATTTTAAAATCTTTGGTTCCTTTTATCAGAAAATGGTAGAATTCTTCATATATATCTTCAGTATAATTTTCTTTGATTGTTACCTAAGCACTTCAGTTTTTTGGTGCTAATGTAAATGTGTTGTATTATAAACTTCAAATTTCATTTGTTCATTGTTAGTGTATAGAAAAGCAATTGTCTTTGTATATTAACCTTGTATCTTGTAGCTTTGTTATAATCTCATATTTGTTAGGAGTCCTTTTGTTGATTCTTTAGGAATTTCTACAAAGACAACCTTGTCATACGTGAACATAGATTGTTTAATTCAGCCTTCCCATTCTGTATACCTTTATTTTTCTTGTCTTTCTGCATTTGTTAAGACTTTCAGTACAATGTTGAATAGAAGAGGTGAAAGGAAATATTTGTATCGTGTTTCCAGTTTTGGGAAAAAAGCAAATAGCTTCTCACCATTAAGTGAGGTATTAGCTAGATGTTTCATTTTTAGATGTTCTCTATCAAGTTGAAGTTCTTCTATATTTCTAGTTTGCTGAGAATTTTTATCATAAATGAATGTTAGATTTTTCATACTTTTTTTCTTCATCTTTTATTTAATTATTTTTAAGATTTTACTTATTTATTTGACAGACAGAGATCACAAGTAGGCAGAGAGGCAGGCAGAGGTGGGGGGGGGAGCAGGCTCCCTGCTGAGCAAAGAGCCCAATGCGGGGCTCCATTCCTGGACCCTGGGATCATGACCTGAACTGAAGACAGAGGCTTTAACCCACTGAGCCACCCAGGCGCCCCTTCATCTATTTTATATCATATACTTTTTCTTCAGCCTTTTGATGAGATGAATTATGTTACTTCTCGATGTTGACTTGGACTTGCATACTTGGAATAAATCCTACTGAGTATGGTATATAATTCTTTTTACACATGTGTTTGATTTGGTTTGCGCATATTTTGTTGAGGATTTTCATATCTATGCTCATGAAAGATATTGTTATATCATTTTGGAGTTTTTCTGTAATGGCTTTATCTGGTTTTGATATTAGACTATAATGCTGCCCTCTTAAAACAGGTAAGGAAGTAATCCCTTTGCTTCTATTTTCTGGAAGAAATTGTAGAGAATTGATAACATTACTTCTTTACATCCTTGGCAAACTCATCAGCAAAATCACCTGGACCCAGATGCTTTCTATTTTGGAAGATTATTGTCAATTCAGTTTTTTAATTAGATGTAGGCCTCTTCAGATTATATGGTTTCCATTGTAAGAGTTTTTGGTAGATGTGTCTTTCAAGGAATTGGCCTACTGCATCTACATTATCAAATTTATGGGCATACCATTGTTCATTATAGTCTTTTATTGTCTTTTAACCTATCAAATCAATAGTGATAGTCCTTCCTTAATTACTAACATTATAATCTGTGCTTTCTCCTTTTTTTTTCTTGATTGGCCAGGCTACAGGGTTATAAATTTTATTGATTTGTATATAGAAACAATGTTAGGTTGATGATATTTTTTCCCATTGGTTTCCTGTTTTATATTTTATTGATTTCTCCTCTAATTTTTATTGTTTATTTTCATTTCCTTGCTCTTTGTTTATATTGCTCTTCTTTCCATAGTCTCTTAGGGTAAAAGCTTAGGTAATTAATTTTAGAATCTTCCTCCATTTCTAATAAATGTGTTCTATGCTATAAATTTTCCTCCAAGCACTGCTTTTGCTACATCTCACACATTTCATTAAGTTGTGTTTTTATTTTTATTTCAATATATTTTTCATTTCTCTTGAAATTTCTTTTTTTCATCTGTCTGTTACATAGAAGTATAGTGTTTGATCTCCAAATATTTTGGGATTTTTTTCAGCTGTCTTTGTATTTCTGGGTTTTTTTTAACTCTTTCAGATGTGTTTTCTGGCCCAGAGTTTGGTTTATCTTTTGAATGACCTATATGAGCTTGAAAAAATTGCATACTCTCCTATTTGTTGAGAAAGTATCCCATAAATGTTAATTACATCCTGTGATTTTTCCTATTTGGTTTAATTATACTGTTACTGAATCTCTGCCCACTAGATATATTAGCTAGAGTTTTGAATGCTCCAGCATGTGGCTTTGTCTATGTCTTGAAGTTTTATCAGTTTGTCTCATATATTTTGACCCTCTTCTGTCAGAGACATGCTCAATACGGATTCTTATGTTTTCTTAGAGAATTGGCCTCTTTATCATTATGTAATTTCCCTTTTAGCTTTTGTTACTTTTCCTTGTTTTTGTGTCTGCTTTACCTGAAATTAATATAGTTGCTTCAGCTTTCTTTTGTCTAGTGTTACATGGTATATCTTTCTCCATTCCTTTGCCTTTGAGCAAAGCAGATTTTTTGTAGACAACGGACAGTTGGGTCTTGTTTTGCTTTTGTTTTTTTGTTTTTGTTGTTTGTTTTTGTATCCACAGTGTCCGTGTCTGTCTTTTAATTGATATATTTAGAAAATTCACAAAGTGATTATTATTGACACAGTTGAATTAAAATCTACCATATTTGTCACTGTTTTTTTTATTTACTGCACTCTTCCTTATCCTCTTTTTTCTTTTCTTTCTTTCTGCCTTCTCTGATTTTAAATGAGCATTTTATAGGATTCTATTGCCTGTCCTATCTCAGCATGTAAGTTATACTTCTTTTTAAAAACATATAGCTCTTTCTTGGGGCACCTGGGTGACTCAGTGGGTTGAGCCTCTGCCTTCAGGTCAGGTCATGATCTCAGGGTCCTGGGATTTATCCCCGCGTTGGACTATCTGCTCAGCAGGGACCTTGCTTCCCCTCCCTCCCTCCCTCTCTGCCTGCTTCTCTGCCTGCTTGTGATCTCTCTCTCTGTCAAATAAATAAATAAAATCTTAAAAAATAAATTAAAAAAATAAAAGCATATAGTCTTTTCTTTAGCATTTAGTATATACATTTACAAGTAACCTAAGTCCACTTTCAAGTCACATTGTTATACTTCCTACTGGGACATGTGGGTTATCTTTTAAAAGCTTTCCCGTTTCCTCCCTCCAGTCTCTTATAACATTGTTGTCATTCATTTCATTTATCATAAGTTATAATCACCAAATACATTGTTGTCTGTATTATTTTGAACAGTTCTGTCCAGAATAAGAAAAAAAAAAAATCTAATTAAAATTTCCTACAGGGGATGCCTGGGTGGCTCAGTCGGTTAAGCGGCTGCCTTCAACTCAGGTCATGATCCCGAGTCCTGGGATTGAGTCCCACATTGAGCTCCCAGCTCCGCGGGAAGTCTGCTTCTCCCTCTGACCTTCTCCCCTCTCATGCTCTCTCTCACTCTCTCTCTCAAATAAATAAATAAAATCTTTAAAAAGAAAATAAGAAAAAAAATTTTTACCTCCATTTATTCTTTCTCTGACATTCTTCCTTTCTTTATGGAGTTCTGAGTTCTGACCTATAACATTTTTTTCTCTATGACAAAAAAATTTTAATACTTCTTGTAAGACATGTCTCTTCGTGACAGGTTCTTTCAGTTTTTGTGTGTCTGAAAGGTTTTTATTTTTCCTCCATTTTTGAGGAGTGATTTGGCAAGGTAGGAATTTCTAGACTGATGGTTTGTTTCTTCAGTATTTTAAATATTTACTCTTTTTACTTGCATGGTTTCTCAAAAGTTCTGGGAAATTCTTGTCCTCTTTCTTCTGTGGGTGAGGTGGGTTGGTTTGTTTGTTTTCCTTGTAGCTTTTTCTAAAATTTTTTCTTTGTTTGATTATGGTCTGATATATTTGTTTGTTTCTTACTCTGCTTAGTATGCTGTGAACTCCCTGGATCTGTGGTTTGGTGAATGTCATTAATTTTGGAAAATTCTTTGCCATTATTACCTCCAATATTTCTTCTCCTTTTTCTCCTTCAGGATTTCCCATGATGTGCGTGTTAAACTTTTTGTAATTTTCCTACATTTACTGAATATTCTTTTCCCTTTTTTTCCCATTCCTTTTCTCTTTCCTTTTCACTTTGAAAAGTTTCTGTTGACTTACCTTTGAGTTGGCTGATGATTCCCTTGATGTGTCCAGCCTACTGAGGAGTCCATCAAAGACATCCTTCTTTCTGTCATAGAGTTTATTTCTAGCATTTCCTTTCTTAGAGTTTCTCTCTCTCTACTTGAGGTGTCCATATAACCTTGCATGTTTTCCACTTTACCCATTAGAGCCCCTTAGCACATTAAGCTTAGTTATTTTTATTTATTTGTCAGAGAGAGAGAAAGAGAGCACAAGCAGGCAGAGTGGCAGGCAGAGGCAGAGAGAGAAGCAGGCTCCCTGCTGAGCAAGGAGCCTGATGCGGGACTCGATCCCAGGACCCTGGGATCATAATCCGAAAGCATTGGCTTAACCAACTGAGCCACCCAGGCGTCCCAAGCTTAGTTATTTTTAATTCCCAGTTTGATAATTTCAAAATCTCTGCCATTTCTGACTCTTGTTCTGGGGTTTGCTTTATCTCTTCAGACTATGTTGCCTTTTAGTGTGCCTTGTACTTTTTTGTTAAAAGCTAGATATGATATATTAGATAATTTGAAGTGAGTTAAGTAGAGCTTTAGTGTTAGGTTTTATATTTATGTGGTTAGGAGTTAGGCTGCATGTCACATTTGCTGGAACTGTCAGTGTTATAGGCTTTACTTTCCCCTCAGATCCCTGTTATTGTCTTGCTGTGTCCTTGGACGATTCTAGAAGCTCCTTCTTAAATGGAGTCAGTACCTCACACTCTCTTGTAATCCAGTGTTGTCATACTGGAGTCTCTTGATGTGATATGATGGTAAGGTATTTTGGATGGGAAGTATTCTATAATCCCATCATTAAATCCAAGGGTTTTCTAATAGGCCTGAGTCACTGGAGTTTGAACTTCAGACGAGTTTATCATTTATTTTTATATTCTCTATGCAAGAAAGGACATCCAGGGGAAACAGAGTTGTCCAATCATCCTCCTGCCTAAGGTCAGATAAGGCTCTGACAATAAAATTTCCCTTGAGGGCAGGCATCTGTTAAGAGAACAGAAAGCTCCTGCATGTTTTAAATAGTTGCTTTCCTCCGGACATATTTCAAAATGGTTGTTTTTCCCCCTTCCACTGCCCAAAGCAGGAATAGATTTTTCTTTTTTCCCCCTGATCTTCACTGTAAGAACCTGGTAAAGTCTCCTAGAGGCAAATTCACAAAAGTATGAAGGGCTTCCCAAGACCACACCCACCCCCCCCCCCCCAAGGTTTTGAACCCTCAAGCTCTGCCTTCAACAATTAGCCAATGACTATTGTGAATTGGCCAGCAGCTGTGGTGGTCTGTATTCACCCACTTCTCTGCTTTTGAGAGTAGCCGTTGGCCCTGTGACCTCAGTTCTTTGACGGATGTAAAAAGACTTGAGGATTCGTTTTCTTCCTGTTGTGAGGTTGGAAATGACTTCCATCTCTTTAGCTAGGAAGCAGATCCAGAAGTTTCTTCCTGTAGAGTAGATTGTTCTTGTAGGTTCCTGAGGTTAAATGATTAGGACAAATATGCATTCTCTGGACCCTGGGGTGCAAGCAATTCTTACCACAGTTTCCGACTTGCTTTAAAGTAACTTTTTAAAGAGGATTCGTATGTTTTTAATTGTAAGTGCAATTTACTATATATGATTCTGTGAAATTGGTGATTAAAGGATCCGCTTTCAAACCTGAATTGAACCACAATGTCTCACGCCTTTTCCTGGTTTGTGTTAGTTGGTTTTGACGAAGCACCAAAATGACTTTAAGATCGAGCTGAAGTACCTGGAGGACGACCTCCTTCTGCGCCTTTCTGCAGCAGAGGGGAGCTTTCTGGATGACACCGAGCTGGTGGAGAGACTAGAGATGACGAAAGCAACCGCCGCAGAGATAGAGAGCAAGGTAAGAAGACGCGAAGGGCCCCCAGAGGGTCACAGTGCTCCTTTTGGATCAAGTGGTTGGCGTAAAAATGTGATCCAACCTTACAACTTCTCTAAGAGCACTGACTTGTAGATTTCGGTTCACTTAATAAACCGCCCTTAAAAATGTGCGGGGCTCTGTGTGGAGAAGGAGGTGGTTGGACTTGTGCTTATCCTAATTCAGCATAGATCCAGTCACTCACAGGAGACTCTGTCAGGCTATTATTTTTCCTGAGTGGCCAAATCGGAAGAAAATTGAAGCCTGCTGGCATATGTGGTCTAAAATCGAAAAAGGCTCAGCGTCCAGCTCTGGCAGACTGACACCCTACAGTCCCACCACAGGCTTCCCAGTCTGTTGTGCCTTTCAGGGAAATATTTAGAGCTGATGTTTTGTTTGCAGGCCTTCAGTGGTGGGAGACGGAGCAAGGGACGGTGTCCTGCTGTATTCAGATGCATTATTCACCCTGGGAAACAATGACATTTTCTGAATGCCAGTAAAAACTTTCATTGAGTAGATTTCCTGCTGAACGTCCAGCCTGTGTCTCAATCTGCCTTGCACATGATGTGCACTTTGGACTCATACAACTGGCCACGAACTTTAAAATTCTATTGTTTCAGAAGGAGAGGAACCTCATTTCCTTTCTGGAATATCCTCATTACTAAGTAATCTATTAATTACCCAGTTGAGGCTGTGTCACCACATATCCTATATGTTTGCCTTAATTTTAGCTAAGAAAGGGAATCCCAAATTAGTCTCTCCTTTTAAGTAAGTGAATTCTAGGTAGCTCCTAAGATGGTAAAGATTGGGGCAATTAAGTAAATTAGGTCGTAGCTTTGACATTAGCTTCTAATTGTCTCTTTAAATGTCTCTTCCTATCTTCTTAGTATATTGCTATGTAGGGATACCCCCCCTGCCCCACTCTACATTTTATTTCCATTTATACACAAGTATGAGGAATCAACTTTGTTTAAAAAAAAAAAAAAAAGACTAAAAAAGCTGTAGGACCAGCAGTAGTCCTAGATTTTTTAAAAAAAAAAGATATTTGAGCCTTGAGTAAAAATGAGTATGTTGGTTGTAGGTGGTGGTGCTGTTATTGTTGTTTTAATTATCTCTCTGACTATGCCCAGGGGCTAATACATAAAGATAAACTAAATGGAAAAATATGAGCATATGGATCATCTGGTACAAAGTCAGACAGTCATGAGAGTCTTCATATAAAGGCTTTTTAGTAAGCCTGGCTATTGGATATATTATTGACCTTGACTGCTTTTGTATACCTTGTTGACTAATAAAGTTATGGGCATTGAATTGACCCAGCAGACTTTTAAGAGCTATCCCTGAGAGGTGATAGAGCTGGGTTATTAAACCTGAAAAAGAGAGAGGAGGCAGGGGAAGGTGACACTACTCAGAACAAATTCTATAAAACCAAAACCAATCAGGTTTGTTTAATCTGTAACCATAAAACAACTAACATTATGTCCATTCTCACTGAAAACTCAGTTTATGAAAAAAAAGTCATTGAAAATATGAATCTAATAATTTTAGAAAAATTGAAGCACATAGATGCCACACATGTTATCTATTTTAATGCAAATACTTTTTCATTTCAGATACATCCCTTCCATCAGTTGGATAGGTATGAAGAACATGAAGAGTAAGTTACTAGTTACTTACATTGTTTGATCTCACCATAGGTGACTGAAGCTAAAGAAAATGAAAGAAAAATCAATGAGGCCCGAGAATGTTACAGACCAGTGGCGGCCAGAGCATCTCTTCTTTATTTTGTTATTAATGACCTCAGAAAAATTAACCCCATCTATCAATTCTCTTTGAAGGTAATGCTGAATAGGCTAAGAAAAATTTTTAATTTCGTGCATTCAACTTGTTTCTGAAGTTTAGAATTTATTTATTTTTTTTTTTAAAGATTCTATTTATTTATTTGACAGAGATCACAAGTAGGCAGAGGCAGAGAGAGAGAGGAGGAAGCAGGCTCCCCACCGAGCAGAGACCCCGACGCGGGGCTCGATCCCAGGACCCCGGGATCATGACCTGAGCCGAAGGCAGAGGCCTTAACCCACTGAGCCACCCAGGCGCCCCTAGAATTTATTTTTAAGCAATCTCAGTATATCAGGACTCAGTAAGGAGTCCTGAGGATCTAGTAAGGAAAAAAAAAAAAAAACTCATTTTCTCAGGAACTTTTATTTAAGGTTTTCATTAAGGCTTTAAGATAATTAAATTATGTGGCATCATAATACATTTGTTTTTGTTCTTAAACTGAGTCTTGAGTTTATTATATATAAGGGAATTTTCCTTGTGATTCCTTTACTCTGTGAAAATGTAGGTGTCTTATTAAAGATTTCTCATGTTATTTTGGTAGAGCAGGAGAAAGACTGAGAACAACTATTCATTAAGTCACTCTATTCCATACCAGGCATTTTCATACTTTGCTTCATTCTTATACCTGAAACATCTCAATATATTATTATATCCCTATTTAAAAAGAAAAGAAAAGAAAAGAAAGAAAGCTAACATTTTCACATTTTAAAGCAATTGCCCAAGAATTCACATTATAATGCTAAAGGCAGGATTTGAACTCGCGGTTGTGATCCCAAAGGCCATACTTTTTACTTTGCCACATTGTGCCTCTAGGCAGTATTTATTCATTCTGTCACTCAGTTTTTAAACAAATTGCTGTTGACATCAATCATCATGCCAGATGTTGTGCTGAGTATCCAACTTAAAAAAAAAAGGTATGAGTGGAGATACATAGGTGTGTGTGTATTTCTGTGTGTGTATGTGTAAAAGTGATAAGTACAATGAGAGAGAATAATAAGTGTGGGAAGGATTCTTTCGCTCTTAGCTCAGGGAATGCCTCTCAGAGGAAGTAACATAGTTGATTTCTATAGAGTTTAGCCACCTCTGGAGTGTTTGGAGAAAACAAGGACGTGTGAGGGCATGAAAGAGTTTGGGATTCAGGTGGCGAATGAATCTGTGTGGCTGGAGGGTAATTAATGAGTGAGGGAAAAGAAGACAAGACAGGAGTCTAGAGAGGTGCGGAAATGGAGATCATGGGAGACTTCATTGCCAGATGGGGGATTATGGGTTATAGTTTGTCTACAAAAAGTCGCCATTGAACAGTTTGAAGCAGATGACAGATGACGAAAGACTAAAAAAAAAACTTGACCTATGGTTTGAAGCTAAAGTAATCAGCCCTTGGAAACGGATTGGGTATGGACAATAACGAAAAGCGTCAGGAGTAACTAGCAGGTTCCTAGTAGTTTGGAGATAGTGTGCAGAAGTTCTGAAAAGCACAGAGTGGTTGGATTTTGGAACAACCACAGTGTATAAAGAGTAATAAAATTAAATCAGTAATATCAACCCAGTATTATCCAAATACGAAAACCAGACTAAGACATCGCAAGGGAAAAAACCACAAAGCAGACCTCTTCATGAACACTGTTGCCAGTCTACTCAAGGAAAGACTGGCAAATTGATCCAGCTACATATAAAAAAAAAAAAAAACAAAACAGTATATTATATCCAAGTGGAATTTATGCCAGGAATGCAAGCTGGTTAAATATTTTAAAAAAATAACACAAGTCTTCATATGAATAAAACAAAAGAGAAAAGCCACATGTTCAGTTCATTGGATGCAGACAAAGAATCTGACAAATTTCAACACCTGGTCAAAAAAAGAAAAAGAAAACCTGAGCCAACTAATAATAAATGGTAACTTCTCAAAATGAAAATGGCCATCTACAAAAATCTATAGCTAATATTACACTTAATGTTGGAAAATTGAATCCTTTCCCCTAAGATCAGGAACAATGTCTTCTCACAACACTTCTATTCACAACCTCCCTGTAGGTTATTGCCAGTGCAATAATAAAACAAAAGCAGACATTTAAAAAAAAAAAAAGAAGAAAAGGTGTCTCTTTTTCCCCCCCACAAATCACCTAATCATGTATGTAGAAAATCTACCAAAAAATCTACCAATCTACCAATTAAGAAATCTACCAAAAAAACCTACTAGGACTAAGAAGTGAGTTTTTAGCAAGATGGCAGAATATAAAATCAATATACAAAGTCAATTGTTTTTATATATGAAGTACAAACAATTGGAAAATAAAATTAATAACTCAGTACTATTTATAATAGCTTCCAAAATCACAAAACTCTTAGGGATAATTTTAACAAAACAAGACCCATGTGCTATAAGCTACAAAACATGGTTGAGATAGACCATGGAGGAGGTATACTGTGTTTATGGATTAGAACATTCAGTATTACGATGATGCCAGTTCTTTCCAAATTGATCTGTAGGTTCGATATCTCAGTCAAATCTCTAAAGGCTTTTTTAATAGAAATCGGCAAGGTAATTCTAAAATTTGTGTAGAAATTCAAAGCGTTTAAAATGATGGAACAATTTTGAAGAAGAACAAGAAATTTAGGGAATTTACAGTACATGATTTTAGGACTTATTATAGACCTATACTAATTGGCCTAAAGAAAAATATGTAGATAACATAGAATCCAGAGATAGTCCCACAGATGTTTGATCAGTCGATTTTTGGCAGTGATACCAAGTCAGTGAAGAAGGGATAGTTTTTACAACAAATGGTGCTGAGAAAACAGGATATCCACAAAGAATAAAATGAACCTGAACCATTACATCACACTTTATACAAAATTAGCTCAAAATAATTAAGGAAAACTATATAATTTCTAGGAAAAAATGAGAGAGAATCTTTAGGTTAGACAAAGATTTCTTAGCATACAAGAGAAAGAAAATAATCTTTTTTTAAAATATTTTATTTATTTATTTGACAGAGATCACAAACAGGCAGAGAGGCAGGCAGAGAGAAAGGAAGGGAAGCAGGCTCCCCGCTGAGCAGAGAGCCTGATGTGGGGCTTGATCCCAGGACCCTGGGATCATGACCTAAGCCGAAGGCAGAGGTTTTAACCCACTGAGCCACTCAGGCGCCCCATAAGTGAAATCTTATCAAACTAAAAATATATGGTCTTCAAAAGACATTAAGAAAATGAAAAGGCAAGCCACATACTATAAAAATCTTCCAATACATGTATCTAATAATGAACTTAAACCAAAATATGTAAAGAACTCGTACAACTCAATAAGACAACTCAATGAAAGATTTGAACAAACATGTCCTATTACGGTAAGTTATGGGTACTGCCCCTGAGCACATATTTAAATGCTCAATATTCCTCAGAAAAATATGAGGAAAAAGGAAAAGCAGAATGAAGTATTATTGTACACCAAAAAGAATAGCCGCATTTGTACAAGCCCGGCGGTAACGAGTATCAGCACAGTTGCCGGACTGCAACTCCTTCATGTTGCTGATGAAAAGGCAAAGTGGTAAAACCATTTGTGGAAAACAGTTTGGCAGTTTTGTGTACAGTTCAACATAAACTTACAAAGTGATTCCACATTTCTACTGTGTGTCTGGGGGCAGCTAGACATCAGTCTTACCAGTCACTTTGAATTTCCCAGGCTTTCAACATGCTGTTCCTCAGGGCAATCGAACAGGCTGACAAGGTGGAGGACGTGCAGGGGCGAGTCTCGATCCTAATGGAAAACGTCACGCACGCTGTCTTCCTCTATACCAGCCAGGCGCTGTTTGAGAGGGACAAACTCACCTTCCTATCCCAGATGGCTTTTCAGGTAAGGAATTCAGTCACTTGAAAGCATCCTCAGAGCCACACAGTCCCCTACCTGTTTATTACATGCTCTACTTCCACTAAAGGAAGACATGACACCTTTCTTGGAAGCCCTTGGTGGCATGAAGTAAGTTTGAATTTCCCAGGGTAAACTTGGACATGTCCCAGCTTTTGAGTAGGTTCCAAGGTGTTGGTTTTGGGGAGGAGTACGCACTTTAAGTGACCCACATTAGCTGTCACCCTGAAAAACAGATCAATGAGACCTCCCCCTCGCTTCTCAGGTCCTGTGCAGAGCCTGCCAGGTACTACCAGGGAGATGGCTTGAGATCAGAATTATGAGTCTAGATCCTAGTCCTAGGAGTCTCTCTGTCCCTTTAGAAACCAATGAATGCGTAAAAGAGCTCCAGGTTTCACACTGCCACCTTTAGTGAGATCTACTATCCTTTTATTCCTTTTCCTTTTCTTGATATGGACTTCAGCAGAAGATGTGATGTATGTATTTGAGAGAGAGCAAGCTGGGGGAGGGGCAGAGGGAGAGAGAGTCTTAAGCAGACCCCCACTGAGCAGGGAGCCTGACGCAGGGCTCCATCTCACTGCCCTGAGATCATCCCCCAAGTCAAAATCAAGAGACAGATGCTTAACTGACTGAGCCCTCCAGGTGCCCCAGCAAAGATTGCTTTTAAATAAAGATGCCCATGATAGGAAGAAAACATTGAAGACTGAAGCCTAAGTAGAATAAGCATGTGTCCTTTCATTAGTGCTATTGCTGTCTAACTTTTTCTTATCAGCCTACATCTTGACAGAAGGTCAGTGCCTCATCTGTGCTGTGCCCTCCAAAGTGCCTTGCCCAAAGAAGGCATTTTTTTTAAAGATTTTATTTATTTATTTGACAGACAGAGATCACAAGTAGGCAGAGAGGCAGGCAGAGAGAGAGAGATGAGGAAGCAGGCTCCCTGCAGAGCAGACAGCCTGATGTGGGGCTCGATCCCAAGACCCTGGGACCATGACATGAGCCGAAGACAGAGGCTTTAACCCACTGAGCCACCCAGGCGCCCCCAAAGAAGGCATTTTATAAGCCCCTGCTATTAGCAGGGACAGACTATTACATTCAGTATTTTCCGTGCTTGTAGATTTCGTTGGGTTATTTAAGAATATAGGTATAGGTGCTTCATAATGTAAGTGAGACCTAGGAGCAAGGCACTACAAAACGAAATTTTTGTTCTTACACATATTATTCATTAACGGTAAAAAGCCAGGATTGAGAATAAATGACATGTATGCACATTGTCTATTTAAAACTATCTCCCTGGGCCACGTGGGTGACGCAGTTCATTAGGCATCCAACTCTAGATTTTGGCTCCCGTCATCAACTCAGGGTGGTGAGATCGAGCCCCAAACAGGACTCTGTGCTCAGCAGAGAATCTGCTTGAGTTTCTTTCTCTTTCTCTCTCTCTCTCTCTCACTCACTTTCCCCTTCCCTCTGCTCTCCCTCCCCAACCACTCCCCCCACCACTCACACTCTCTGTCTAAAAAAATTTAAAAATTCCTCCTTGGAAGCCAGAAATAAATTAGAGCTTATCGCAAATCCTGGCGATTTTTGTAAATCAAAACTTCGTGTGTGTATATACATATGGCAATTATTTGTTGAAATAAATCGAATTATGAAAAAAGCAATTAATAAAGTATTCTTTTTTAATAAAATATTTTTAATGTGTTACTACTCATAATGCATTTTGAAGATACCTAAGAGTTTTGTTTTGTTTTTAAAGATTTTATTTAAGGGCGCCTGGGTGGCTCAGTGGGTTAAGCCGCTGCCTTCAGCTCAGGTCATGATCTCAGGTCCCTGGGATCGAGTCCCGCATCGGGCTCTCTGCTCAGCAGGGAGCCTGCTTCCCTCTCTCTCTCTCTCTCCTCTGCCTGCCTCTCCATCTACTTATGATCTCTCTCTGTCAAATAAATAAATAAAATCTTAAAAAAAAATAAAAATAAATAAAGATTTTATTTATTTATTTGAGAGAGAGAGAACAGGAGTGGAGAAAAGTCAGCAGGAGAAGCAGACTCCCTGCGGAGCAGGGAGCCCAAAGTGGGACTCAATCCTGGGACTCCAGGATCACAACCTGAGCTGAAGACAGTCGCTTAACCAACTGAGCCACCCAGGAGCCCAATACCTAAGAGTTTTAAAATAGCATAAAGCTCAAACACTTTGCCTGTTTAACTTTATATGGTATTATAATTTTTATGTGAAAGTTAAGAATATTTCATCCCCCTTTTCCACCCCCCAAAATGTTCTACGCACTTAACAGGTTTTTAATGCAGTTTTCTAAAGTTTATTTCAGTTTACACTGTTTGTTTAGTTGTATCTATAAAACAATAATCTCTTATTTTTCTTAATCTCACATTTAAGAAAAATTTTTCAGGATGCCTGGGTGACTAAGTCAGCTAAGTGTCTACCTCTTTTCTTTTTTATTTTTTTATTTTTTCAGTGTTCCAAGAGTCATTGTTTATGTACCACACCCAGTGCTCCATGCAATACGTGCCCTCCTTAATACCCACCACCAGGCTCACCCATCCCCCCACCCCCCTCCCTTCCGACACCCTCAGTTTGTTTCTCAGAGTCCACAGTCTCTCAAGCATCCACCTCTTGATTTCAGCTCAGCTCATGATCTCAGGGTTGTTAGATCAAGCCCAAGCTCCTCATCAGGCTTTAAACTGGGAGATTCTCTCTCTTCCTCTCCCTCTGCCCCTCCCCCACCTCTCTTTAAAAAAAATCTTTCTTGGGGCGCCTGGATGGCTCAGTGGGTTAAAGCCTCTGCCTTCAGCTCAGGTCATGATCCCAGGGTCCTGGGATGGAGCCCCACATCGGGTTCTCTGCTCCGCAGGGAGCCTGCTTCCTCCACCCCCTCTCTCTGCCTGCCTCTCTGCCTACTTGTGATCTCTCTCTCTCTGTCAAATAAATAAAATCTTAAAAAAAAAATCTTTCTTATATCTCATAGTTTATTTGGTGTAACTTCTGTATTAGGACTAAATTATAATACTGGTTCTACCTTTTGTTTAGTAATTTGACCCATTACTAAGGCTTTCTCAATTTATGCAACCAGTTTTAAGACAAGTTTGATCTAAGAGCAAAAGACTAAATATGAATGTATATTTCAAATAATTTGCTAATAGTCATGTGTTAAAATTGGGGAAAAAATAGTCTTCATAATTATTTATTACTAGATTTTCAGGCAGGGTTTTGAGATCATGAGCATAACCTGAGATTTATTATTTCAGCTTTAGAACAGCTCGTTATCAATAAGAAGTTCGGTAGACTTGGTTCTACCTTTTCAGTCCTGTCTTGAAATGGTGACTACCTCTTATGTCCTGATTTTGATATAAACTAAATGACCCTTTTCAATTTCATGTACCCTCAAGATTTTGTTGCGAAAGAAAGAGATAGACCCTCTTGAATTGGATTTCTTGCTTCGGTTCACAGTTGAGCACACTTACCTGAGTCCTGTTGACTTCCTAACTACTCAGTCATGGAGTGCTCTCAAGGTATGTGAGGAAGGTGGCTTTTCACTTCCTAAAACTTATTTCAAGTATCAGTTCTGCCAAATGTAGAAATGTTTTAAAAATATAAATAATGTATTATATCCCATTTCATTTGTAGAAATACGCTACGTAATTTCAAATTGTCTTTTTATTACTAAAGTATACACTGATTAATTTCTTATTTGAAAGTAAAGAAACTTTGACCTACTTATGGGTGGAAAAGTTAATAAATATGTATATTCTGCAGGACCTTTGGTAAAAGTCAAGAAACATTTTTGTCAATTTACCTAAATCAGGCTTGTTTTCTTTTTTATAATACTTCTCCACTTTTTCCGAATTTGTGTGTTAATTATATAACAACACAGTAGTTTATTCTCACTTTAAAGTGTTGAAGCAGAACAGAATATTGTGGAGAAAAAAGTTATTCATCAACCTCAGGTGTCGATTCTTACCTCATTTTTCAGTCAGAAGATCCTACTGTTAAGTTTATTCCCTTAGACTTTGGAATCCTTAAAGAGGCTTGTATGCTAACATACGCATGGTATTTGCTTCATTCTTTTTCTAAGAAGGAAAATTTCTGTCTATTGAAAATAACCATTATCCCTTAGTTTTATAGTATGTTTAGATTTGTTTGTAGTAGAATTTTTAACTAGGTTATGTAGAATTATAAATTCAAGTCTATTTGCTGATCAGTCAGGGTCTCAGCAGAAAACAGATGGCTCATTCAAAGGGGTGATAAAAAAAATTTTAACAAAGAGTGTATTTGCATCCTATGGGAAGAAGACTAAGGGAATCAGCCAGGAATGGGGATGGAAAATGGAAGAAAGGAGTAATTACTGAAACTGTGGAGAAATGAAGTAAGGGGAGGGAGCCAACCTATAGGAGCTGTGACCTTCTGTAGATGAACATAGTCACTGCCAGCCTATGTCACCACAGCTGAGGAAGAAATACCCCTGCGACCCTCTCCTGTAGCCCTCCAGTCTCTGGCCAGTGCCCCCTCTTGGCCAAACCCAACCCAGCCAGAGAACCAGGGAGTTGAGCGCCAATAATCCAGTAACCCTCATAGCTGGGGAGGAAAGGGTGTAGAGCACATCTGGCAAGAAAAGAAGACAGCCCAGCCCAACATGTTGACAGAGGATTCGGTACTTCATTGGTCCCTGTCTCAGACTCTAAACTATTTACCCCCGACCTTATGTCTTCCCCTTGTATGACAGGCAGTAGCCCTCCTGGAAGAATTTCGAGGCATAGACCGAGATGTGGAAGGATCGGCCAAACAGTGGAGGAAATGGGCTGAGTCCGAGTGCCCAGAGAAAGAGAAGTTGCCACAAGAATGGAAGAAGAAAAGTTTCATACAGAAGCTGATTATTTTGAGAGCAGTACGCCCCGACAGAATGACATACGCTCTCAGGTGGGGCCATTAGCATTTTTGGAAATACAGTGACCTAGAAGAGACTTAGTCTTAGGGACAAGGAGCTTCTGGGGGAGGCATTTGTGGTCCCTGTTGATGAGCCACGATGCTGCTGGAAAATCTGATACTTTCATCATTACTATTGATATTGAAATTCGCTGAACGCTAACTAGTGTGCTGGTCTGTCATCAGGCTGAGACCGCCCTTCCTGAAAACCTTGCTTCTGACACCAGGAGGGGAGACGGGGAACCACTGGAAATATTCTAGCTGGGGAGATGGGTGTCAGCAGAGTTCAGAGGCTAGGAGCATGCATTTTCCCAGGGCAATTTCCACTGTCTTTATTTAGCCCTAACATTTGGGCTCCGAAGATTTTACACATCAAACAAAAATGAATTCCTTTCATGGAGACACTGATAGTCCTATAACTTTACAACCAATGCAATTTAAAGTAGGAACCCCTGTCTGCATCTTGGTCCGTGTGTCGTTTTTCTTTGCCCTTTCAGCTCCTCAATGGTAATATGCTGCCTAATTCACACAAGTCGTGTTCTCATTTGAATTCACTAACCAAAGAGTTCTCAAGTTCCTTCCTTTTCTGCTCCTCATTCAACAGCCATGACACACCTCCAGTCTTTTCATCTGCTCTGGCCAACTAATTTCCCCTTTGCAGATGCCTCTGCGTGCCCTACTTTTACAAGTTAATTCTGCTTAGTAGTACTTACTTTCTGCTAAATCTGATACTGCGGGAAAATAATCCTGCTTAATTGAGCTTCCCTATATTAGAAACACCCCAAAAAGCATTTGTATATTCATGAGAAACCCAGCAGGCTGGAAAATTGCACTGTGGCAAATCTAATGAACTGTTAATAAGTAATGGGGGATCTGGCAGGAGATTTGGGGGGGATACAAAGCCATACACAGGCAGCTGGTGGGACTCAGTGTGGGGGGGTCTCAGTAGCCCCCAAAACGGAATATAGGCTTCTGATTTTCAGAGCTTCTGAAGCGGGGAGGGACTTCACTGACACTGATGCATAAATCTAGCTGGATTCGTATTGTTCCGCGAAAATATCCCATATAATGAACGTAGTTTGCTTCCTTCCTGTGCCTGTGATTTAAGCTGATCCAAGTTGGGCACTTTTCAAGGTCATGAGCACTGATGCTGTCTTTTGCCTTATCCTTTTCTATTAGGAATTTCGTGGAGGAAAAGCTGGGTGCCAAGTATGTGGGGAGGACCAGAGTGGATTTAGTTAAAGCATTTGAAGATAGCAGCCCGGACACGCCCATCTTCTTCATCCTGTCTCCAGGGGTGGACGCCCTTAAAGACCTCGAGATCCTTGGTGAGGCACCCGAGATCCTCGGTGAGGCACCCGGAGCCTTGACTTCCCACCCTCCCTCTCACCCAGTGCGCGCCCGGCCTGCCTCTTGGTTCACAGCCAGTTACTTTCATTCTCTCTCTCTTTCCTTCTTTCTTTTTCATTTGTGGGAGATGGAGTATATGGAACACGTAAGGCTAATAACACTGTGGCCTAAAGAACTGTTCAAAAGGAACATTCCTCTGGTTGGCATAATGCAAGTTTCTTTTGTACTGTTTTCCACCTTTTGACTATGTAAGGGCCAGAGGGCAATTTTCTCCATTCTAGTGTAATCTTGTGCCCCCTGTGACTAAATAGTGGTCATTAGAGCAAGCCTATTCGATTGTGAAGGCACTGTCGCTTTGTGCCGTGGATTACTATTCCCCACAGCCCGCACCGAGAACACCAGGTTAATAGAGCGGTGACCTGACTGTGCTCGATTCAAGCATGGCCACAAGGTGAGAGGCTCCTGCATTTACCCAATGAGCCAATTTGTTCAAAAAATGATGTGATAGCTACCACACGTTGCTCCTTTTTTATGAAGGAAATGCTTTGCTACTCCAGCAAGAGTTAATAAAGCTCAATAACAATACTTGCCATCTATCAAAATGTCAAAAGCTTCATTACCATAAAACCAGAGGAACTGATTTCCACAGGCTCTGCTAATGCGCCCGAGGAGGCAGCCGCTGAGAAAGCTCAAAATGCTGCTTGCTGAAATGACAGGAGTTGGGATTGGATTCTTGAGGCGGGCAACCTAGAAGGTGGCAGCCGTAACTACAGGTGGACACGAGACAGAAAGTTCCAGACTCCTCTTACCTCTCCCGAGTCACTCTTCCTCTTATCCTGTTGTGCGCTCCCACAGGCAAACGACTGGGGTTTACAATCGACTCGGGAAAACTCCACAATGTGTCTTTAGGACAAGGTCAGGAGACGGTGGCAGAAAAGGCCCTGGAGAAAGCCTCTAAAGGAGGACACTGGGTCATCCTCCAAGTGAGTATGGCATTTTCTTGGACAATACTGGGAATGATCACGAGGGATGGACAGTGCAGAGTTGTCCAGGCCCATGGGAATGATCTGTCCTCCTGACAGATGGTGATTTGCAGGGTCCTTGGGGTTCTCTTAGTACTAGTGACCCCTCCAAAGGTGTTGAGGGACTCAGCTGACAAGGATAGCAATCATCTTTTGAGAGATTTTCAAGCCATCGTGCTTTGAAGTTTAAAAATATTAGAGGAAACCCCCTCATTCTCCTGACTTAGAGATATCTGGAACATTCTAAGAGTGCTAGAAGTAAACAGGCTTGTATATAAATTGCCAAAGCCATTATCATAATATCTCACATTTGCAACTTGCTTTTTTTTTTTTTTTTAAGATTTCATTTATTTATTTGACAGAGAGCATGAGCAGGGGGAGCAGCAGGTGGAGGGAGATGGAGCCTGAGGCGGGACTTGACCGCAGTCCTGTGGCTATCTCAGTTTCTGGAGGTTTCTACTACCTCGTTGCCATATAAAAGAGAAGCAGGACTTTGAATAAAGGGGAGACCAGCATAATGGGAACTTGTTATGTTGTTTGCAATGTATGTTAAATTATATCCGTGTAGGCATATGATAAGTATGCTCATGAGAATGAGCTCTTAACCAGACCCTACAGTGGTCAGTTCCTGTGGTCAGATAAAGCCCTTCAAGGGATGTTCGACTAGCATTTTATCAGAAGCCCACACACCAGAGAAAACCTGTGCACAGGTAGCAGGATGGCATCTATCTTTGTCTCAGATGTACACCAGATGGCTTGTGAATTGACATACTGGATTTTAAAAATCTATTTTCACGGGCAAAATGGGTCCAAGATACATGGATTTGCTACAAATGTTGCCCATAAGAATCTAGCCAACGTCAAAGCCAAGACCCTCAAGAAGATCCTCAAAGATCAAGAACGCCCAGGCTAGAGTCCAGAATGTGCCTGTGTCTGGGGGTGGCTCACTTGTATTTGTTTCAAGTGAACTTCTCAAGGAAGGTCTTGTAGGCCATAAGATAGAGGAGTCGTATTTGAGCTTGCAAAACAGATTTTATTGTTGTTGTGTTTCTGCTTGCTTGTGTGAGGTTCACAGTCAGGTGTGAGAAGTACTTCGGCTATAATCTAACAGTGAGCATGGAGGGCGAGAAACTCAGAGCCCTTACTTACTGTAGAAGGTTGCTAGGGTTGCCAATCCAAAGTGTCCCACATGGGGTGGCTTAATCAGCAGAAATGCAATTTCTTACAGTTCTGGAGGCCAAAAGTCTGAGATCAAGTTGTCAGTAGGCTTGGTTTCTTCTGAAAGGCTCTCTCCTTGGTGTGTCAATGGTTGTCTCCTCCCAGTGTCTTCACATGGTCTCCCCTCTGTGTGTGTGTGTGTCCTGATCACCTCTTCTTATAAGGATGCAAGCCATATTGGATTGAGACCCACTCTAATTGTTGTGTTTACTCTTAATTACCTTTTTAAAGACCTATTCCAAATATAGTCACTCAGCACTGAGGTACCGAGGGTTATGACTTCCAACATTTGAGTTTGTGGGGACACAGTTCAGCCATGACACCTGCCAGTATATGTTCAGTATTAGCCGAAGGAAGAAAAAGCCTCATAATGTGAACAACTAAATTGGCATTAGATCTTCTTACAACAGAACTGTTGCAAAGATAGGTATCTGTATTACTATTCTATTCCCTATTTGCCTTTATTCTTTGGGGTTTTTATAGCTTTTATAATATCAAATGTTTTTCTTTGCTGGAAATAACTACATATTCCTAGGTGTGATGTTGCAGTCACTACATTAAGGACATCGCCAGAGGGAGGGAGCCTGTTCATGCTGTTCTCACAAGGTCAACTACCCACTCCATGGGTGGGAGGGTTGAGGATTGTGAATCATAAAACTGAAAATCATGAAGCGATGGTGGTGACATTGGTTTCTCTCATGATTTTTGAAAGTTCTAGGATTTAAGGAAATTAACCTGTCAGGGACCTGCAGAGCATCTGAACAAAGAGAGATTTCTTTTTTGGCTACCCCTTTACCTGTCTCATCCTTTGGAGTTCATCTACTAATGAGTAGACACTGAGTAGAGGCGGTTGGTATCAGAAACAATGAAATGGGTGAGGTACATTTCTGGCTTTTAATTTTTATACTTGATTAAACTACCCAGGTAAGTCTTCATAACTGAGTTTGAACTGTAATGAAAAAGTGTCGGAAACTCCACCTCCAAGGTGATGGGTGGGTGTTGGAAGTGGCTAGGTGTGTTGGAAGGAGATTGGGGTTTGCTCCGCTAAGCTGTGGTGATTTGGAACCCGCCACGTGTTCACTATGCAGTAGCGTTTTGGTGCTTAGTTTTGTTCCCTAACGTGATAATACAGGAAAAATTGGTTCTCTGGGTTTTTCTGGTTCTCTGGTTTTCTACCCATTGATATATAGGAAAATGTTGTGATCCCATCATTTAAGCAACATACTTCAGTTTCACCAGAATTATAAGCCATACTGTGTTTTCAGAATGTCCATTTGGTAGCCAGGTGGCTAGGCACCTTGGAGAAGCTCCTTGAAAGATTCAGCCAAGGAAGCCACAGAGATTACCGGGTTTTCATGAGTGCTGAACCTGCACCTACACCTCGTGAACACATCATCCCTCAAGGACTGCTGGAGAATTCCATTAAAATTACTAATGAACCCCCCACAGGAATGCTGGCCAATTTGCATGCTGCCCTCTACAACTTTGATCAGGTAAGAAAGCAGAAGCCTGGTCTGATGGCAGAATCAGAGTTTTCTCACAAAACCAGGGGAGCCATTAGCTACACATGTGTCTCATGCAGAGGGATGAAGTGAAATCCCAGTGTGTAGTTCAATGTCTTGAAAGGATCCCCCTGTCGTTCCCTGTTCCAATGACTAGAAAATCATGTTTTGCCTTAAAACTAGAGCCACATGCTCAGTTGGTTAAGCATCCTACTCTTGGTTTCAGCTCAGGTCATGGTCTTAGGGTCATGAGATGGAGCCCCATGTCAGGCTCTGCACTGGGTGTGGGGCTGGCTTAAGCTTCTCTCTCTCCCCTTCCCTCACCTTCACTCAGGCTCGCACATGAGCTCTTTCTCTCTCAAATGATAAAATCTTAAAAAAAAAAAAAAATACTGCAACCACATGTTTAAGGAGAATAAATTACATTCCTTTTCTGAAGAACCCACTTATTGAAAACAAACATGGTAGACCAGTATCTCTTCGCACAGGAAGAGAAGCCACTATTATTCTGCTTGCTGTTACTGAGGACGGCAGCAACAGTAAAGACATGGGAAGAGTTCCAGTATAAAATTCAGTGTGTCAGATCCGTTTTTGATGTTAGCAGACTTAAATCATCTTCTCCCTGTATATCCATGTTGCCACCTTATTTACACTTTGATTTCCTTCCAAAGTAAAACAAATGCCTTAACACAAGCACAAATGCTCCTATGATTCTCCTTGGGCAAATTATCACAACTATCTGTATAGTAATCAAGTGTTTCAAACAAGTTTCCTTTGTTGTTTCTCTGAGTTGCCATTCCCTCTGATTTTTTACACATCCTTGGGAAATAGTATTTTGTTTGTTTCTGAGAAAGAGAGTGCAAGCAAGGGGTTTGGGGTAGGGGAGAGGGAGAGAATCTTAAGCAGGCTCCATGCCCGGCACAGATCCCCGTACAGGGCTCCACCTCGCGTCCCTGAGATCACGTGCCCAGCCGAAATCCACAGTGGTATGCTTCACCAACTGAGACACCCAGGTACCCCGGGAAACAGTATTCTTATTAGGAGAAGTAGGATGAAACCTAAAGAGGAAATGCACATGGTTTGGTATAAATATTAAGACTCCTGTTAGAAATATTACCATTTCTCACTAGTATCTTCTGGACCAATACTCAAGTCAACATTATGAAGGAATTATAATAATTGGCCATCTAAGATTATAGTTTCAAAGAATACAGTTAATTGTCTAATTAATTTATAGGCTATATAAACACTGTAGAGTGTAGAAAGAGGCACTCAGGAAACCTTGTTGAATGTATTATATAGTTGCAGTACTTTTTCTTTTGGGAACCATGGCAGACATGAATTTTTTTTTTTAATTCCTTGGTTGATAATTTCTGACCACTTAGGACATTCTCAACCTCTTTCCCAAAGTAAATACAAAATAGGAATTTAATATATTTAAATAGGATTTATCCAGCCCCCATAGGACAATTATCTGCATTTGGGGAAAGTGAGCATGTCATGATCAAATATGCCTCAGCCCAATTGTCCATCATTGTTTTTTCTTTTTGTTGTTGTTGTTGGTTTTTTTTTTTTTTTTTTTTTTTGGTAAGGACCTCTCTGATCATCGGATAAAACCACGGACACTTTCCCCAGGGAAATGCCCATTGAAAAATATGTTGCATATCATGGAAGGGATGAACAGATGCCCCAAAGTTTATACATGAGTCCCTGCCCACCCCCCCCCCCCCCCCGGTCCAGTTTATTTATGAAAGTATTCATTCTTTTGACTTATCTAGAAAGCCACTTAGACTAACTAAAGATGACAACTATTGGAAAGACTCTTAAGTACTTAAAGGGGCAGGAGGTCATTGTGGGTAGGGAGGGAAAAAATGAAACAAGATGGGATTGGGAGGGAGACAAACCATAAGAAACTCAATCTCAGGAAACAAACTGAGGGTTGCTGGGGGTGGGGGCAGGGATGGGGTGGCTGGGTTATGGACACTGGGGAGGGTATGTGCTATGGTGAGTGCTGTGAAAGGTGTAAACCTGATGATTCACAGACCTGTACCCCTGAAACAAATAATGCATTATGTGTTAATAGGAGAAAAAAAAAAGACTCATGAATCACAGACCTGTATCTCTGAAGCCAATGCAGTATATATTGATTAATTGAATTTAAATTTAAAAAATTTTTTAAAAACGAAAGAAGAAGGAAGGAAGGAGTCATAAGGGAATACTATTTAGGCTCCTTTCATATAAACATAATAACCACATTTTAAAATAAGATACAGTTTTTTTGTGGTTTTTTTTTTTTTTTTTTTTTTTTGAGAGAGAGAGAGAAAACATCCCAGGGGAGGGAGGGGGGAGCAGAGGGAGAGAGATGATCTCAAGCTGGCCCTATGCTCAGTGTGGAGCCCAAGCACAGGGCCCAATTCCAAGACCCTGAGATCATGACCCCAGCCAAAATCAAAAGTTGAACGTTTAACCAACTGAGCCTCACAGGTGCCCCTAGATTTCTTTTTCTGTAAGATCTGCAGCAGAAACAAATAACTGGTAATTGCACACGTAAAACTGGCGTCTGTGTGCATACCCCCTGCTGTTATGTGAGTGTGGAGGCCTGTCCTCTGGTCTCTGAGCTGTTTGTGTATTTTCTGATGGTAAATTGCTCATCTTTTGGTTTGTAAAAATACAACTGACCTGAAATGTAGAATGTTAGGTAGACTCCTACTTTCTCCTAATTTGAAAAACTTGATTCATATTTTTTCATTTGGAATTCCTATTTGGCATTTATACTATCAGGGCATTAAGTTGTAATTTTTTTGAGGAGGGGTGGGGAGGTGGAGGAGGGGTAGAAAGAGAGGGAGAAAGAATCTTAAATGGGTTCCCAGCTTACGCAGGCTCTCGCACCCAGTACAGAGCCCAGTGGTGGGGCTAGATCTCACAACCCTGAGATCATGACCCGAGCTGAAATTAAGAGACACTTAACCAACTGAGCCACCAAGGTGCCCACGTTGTAGGTTTTTTTTTTTTTTTTTTTTTTTTTTTTTAGCGCTGAGGATAAAACTAAATCTATTATATGAAATATTTATGGAATTAATGTACTTAGTTATTGTAGTACGTTGGTTTTCTGTGGACTATGTTATTCAGGAAGATGGTAGGTGACTTGGTAGATCATAATTCCCAAGTAAAAGTTTGATATTTCTATTTTGTCTCCTAGAAACTTCTTACATTTAAAACTAATACATTTTTTTATATTCTTCAAGATTAATTCCAATTAATATGTTTTTTTATTTTCTTCCTTCATGAGTTTGTCTTTCATTTCATGTTTGTAGAAATGTTACATTTAATGATTATGTATCTTCAAGCCCTATAAATTACCTAGAAATGGCCTAGTGCTTTAGAATGATCTAGTGATTTAGTTGGGTTGGCACTGCGGATGGCCTGGCCAGTTCTACAACTACATTTGTTAGTAACGTTGGATTCTTATTAGAGTAAGTCATAAAGAAACTGAAAAGCTTCTTCTACTCCTAGAACAAGGGAACAAGTCTAGTCTTGGTTTGGTTTAGACTTTTACTAGAAGTTGCCTGGGAGACCAGATCTGAACTCCCACATGAAAGGTGCTAAATGCACTTTGTAGATGGCCCAAGTTGTCAGATTCATTTTAAATGTAGACTGGCTATAATTGGCCATTTTAAAGAATAAGGGAAGAAAGTATAGCTTTGGACTTATCATCCTCTAGTGCCCAACATCAGTTGTTGTAGTCCTTGTTGGCCTCACAGAACTGCCGAATCTGAGAATAAAGTACTACCACCTTTAAGACAGAGATTGGATGGTGGTGGTTCACCTTTTAATTTTATGGCTGTGGGAGCCATAACCATACAGCATGCTAGGATTTAATTTTCCCTCTGCGATTTCAAAAAAATGTTACAGATCTAGTCTACAGGGTGTGTTTTCCCATCTTCCATATGCCATTCTCTCCACCCAGCAATGAATTCTACCCTAAGTTCATTGGAAGGAAACCATTTGTCAGGATGATTATATGAGCTCAGGGACACTACAGAATTGGAGTGCTCCCAACAAGATGACTTCTTGCACATATAACTGGCAGCTGTGTTTCATGATCTCAGCCACACACCCAGGCTGGTAGGTGTATCCCCTGGAACTCACTGACAGCTTCCCTGGTTATCTGGTCAACCTCATGTCTAGCCCACAGAGAAAGGAAAAGAGTGACTACCAGGGCAAGCAACTTTCTTTTAACTAAATGACATGAAAATTGTACACACATTCTTCTGGCAAGAACTTGGTCATATGGCATATCTGGCTTCAAGGGAAGATGGAAATGGTTTTTTGATGGGTGGCCACATGCCCAGGTAACTGTATGACTGGGAAACCAGAGGAAATGAAGGGCTGGGGGTTAACTAGTATTCTGCTACGCTTATGATACAAAGGTGGGGTCCTTTGGTCAGCTAGATTTCTCAAGGAGAATTTTGCAGGGGAAAATGATCTCAAGCAGTATCATCACTGCTCAGATCTCAAGCAATACCATCACTGCTCAGAATGAATTGTGTCATTTTCTAGCGAACTTAGAAGCATTCGGTAAAATAACTGAAGCGAAGTGAAAACATTCCTCTGAAATTAACAGACTGGCAAGTGCCAAATGGTCAGTCTCCTATTATGCGCTGATAGAATAGCAGCCGGGCTTAGAATTGCATGGTACCCCTTGTCCTAGATCTCCCTCAAAGTTATTTACAAGGTCATTGAACTTGCAACCCTTTGCCCTTGGAAGGGGTGCAGAAGGGTAATCAAATATTGTCCTTTCCTCCCAGGATACACTTGAGGCGTGCTCCAAGGAGCAGGAGTTTAAAAGCGTCCTCTTTTCTCTGTGCTACTTCCACGCTTGTGTGGCTGGGAGACTGAGGTTTGGCCCCCGGGGCTGGAGCCGCAGCTATCCCTTCAGTCCTGGAGACCTCACCATTTGCGCCAACGTCCTCTACAACTACTTAGAGGCAAACCCTCATGTAAGTGCTATTGGTCAGATAACCTCTTCCAAAGAGTGTACTGAATCTGTCAGTCTTTGGCCACTATCAAATGGGCCATAATTTCTCTTTTGAAGCTATTATTGAAATAGCTGACACTGTATATGCATCTTCTGCCAAGTGTGAAAATACACCAGATCAAAGGTTTTCCAGCAGTGGAGGCTCGAACTTCATAAGATAGGTCAAACCAGTTCTACATCAGCAGCTTAGTGCCAAAAAAAAAAAAAATGTCCTTCATTATGTTAACAAAAACAGTGGTTTACATGTGCATATATGCCAGATTCATTAGGCAGGTAATGAAGCATTTGCACAAATGTAATTACATACAGCAATTCTGACAGTTCATAACACTGCATTAATAATCACTACAATTAGTTCTTATGATGGAAGCAATTTACAGCGCGTCACATGTATAAATAATGGTGCATTTCCTGCATATGTCATTATTATGTATTAAGGATGCCACCTTGTTGTGACTTTCTCAGTAATGTTCCCCTTGATTGGAAGTTAAAGGTAGATGAATGATTTTATTTCATGGCTAAAATGCGTTTTACAGATGGGCACGGGAATGCTTCATCAAGAACATTTGTGTAAACTCTTAAAAGCCCTGTGATTGGATTGCAAAAAGGAAGAACCATTTGTAGGAATTTTCTGGCTTAGTCTTCATAAAGGAAACTTTTTCCCTTCCATTAAATCTGTTAAAATTGAGATACATTTGTCCAACCAGCTGTTATGCCGTGGGCCACACTTTCTGTAAAGGGCCTTTAAAATGACTCATCTGTGTTTCTGTGGGTAGAGAGTTGCTGTGTGTTCTTTTGGTAACCATTGTTACAATTTTTGTTACCAAATAAGTCTTCTCAAGCTTCAAAGGTGAGGTGACTGCTGTCGGAATAGGTACGCTCAGTGTATAACATGGGTGTGTTCTCCCAAGGAACATATTTTGAATAAGTTGTATCTAAAATAAATGGCTTTAATATGGTATGTGATGATCAGCATTCCATATCTATCATGTTCTAAATTTTTTCCTTAATTTTTATTTATTTATTAGAGCATGAACAGGATGAGGGGCAGAGGGAGAAGCACACTCCCCACTGAGCAGGGAGCCTGATGCGGGACTTGATCCCGGAGTCCCAAAGGCAGGTGCTTAACCGGCTGAACCATCCAGGTGCCCGCAGAGCTATCACTTTTTAAATAGACAAAATTTGAGCATATTTAATCCTCGTAATGGATAATGTTTTGAGTTGCTCTTAACACATTTTGTGTAAAGTGTTGCAGGTAAAATTGACTATTACAATAGTTTTGGAGAAAGTGAAACAGATCACTTAATCCTCTTATACAAGTCCTTCATAACTGTCCCCTGACGCTGAAACAAGGACTGTTGTCCATTTCAGCTGACTCCTGTACAGAGCCGAGGTAGAAATGATGGGGAGAAAGAGAGGAGCGGACTCCTGTTTGTCCCTGGCTCTCATATCCCGAGACCTGGCAGCCCTGCGGTGGCCCTAGTGACGCCCGTTGTGCTGCTGCCCCCACTGGCATCCCAGGAACAGCACAGCTTGCAGTTCTGAATGCTCTGTCCTCTCTCGGATGTCTACACCCAAGGCATTCACTGCACGTGGCCAAGCCAGTGACCGAGATTTGGGAGTAAGGTTATGTTCACAGAGTTTGGTGATACAAAATGCCCTTTTCAAGAAGGCACAAGGATCAGGATTTGGGGGAAGAGCGTCAGTTATTGAAAAGAATAGAGCCCTAGCTGATGAAAATCTTGAGGGAGGAGCATATCCGCTGGTAGAACGTACAGCCCGTACTAACAGACCGCCCTCAGGGAAACGAAATGGAGAGGTCTCTGTCGCCCATCCACTTCACGAGGGTGATGTGGAAGGTTCCCCCGGGGTGGTTCTGGGAGCCTGCTTCAGTCTGCTCGCTTCTCCCGTATTCCTCACCCACCTCACCACCTAGCAGCTTTAAAGAAAGACCTCTTTGAGGTTCATTTATTCAAATTCAAATAAACTTGTAACCAGTACATTTGGAATAGTTGAAGCAATTTTACTTGTTCTGTCACATCATGCAACCCACGAAGGCTATAATTAAGTTTTTACTTGAACTGTTGGGAGGCAATCTAGTGCCCCTGAGGGTATAAAGGTTCCTGTCTGGAAAGGCTTCATCACAGACTGGCATGTTTTGCAAACCCTGAGGAAGCTAAAGGGTAGCAGAGAGAGGCTTCAAATCCTGCTAAGCCAAATAGAGAGGAGATACTGGTATTTCCTGAAGACCACATGGTCCAGTCATTAGAACCCTTAGAACAGTCATGGAGTAGGCCAGTCGTGCCATGAACCAAACCCTCAAATCCGTCTGCAGCAGGGGGTTTGGTTTGCTGGGATTTTTACAAGGAGAGGGCATCCTAAACATCCCCCAAATGCAGATTGTATAAGGTTTTCTTCATTTGCCTAAATGGATCCTAAAAACCTGCTATCACATCCTAAAAATGTGACGTACCATAAAGACCCTGTGAACTAATACCTTTTCCTAATTTTTGGATGAGATTTTGAATTTATCAAGTTTTCCTGCATGGCATGTTCTAGGAATAATAATAAATATAAGCTTTAAAATCTGCATTCAGTGTTCGTGAATTTTCACCGAGTGTATTTAAACACCCCAAATGTAATTCTGTCAAGAAATTCTGTGGAGAAACCCAGACAATTTCTGAACCTCTTTTAAATGCTCCTGTTGGTGGGGATTTGGGGAAACATGGTATTAGAGGTGCTTGGAGAGAGGCGTGTACTGCTGATTGGCCTCTCTGAGGCAGATGCTGGGGGTCTGGCAATGAACATCTATGTGCTGTCCTTCCCAGGTCCCATGGGAAGACCTCCGTTACCTCTTTGGTGAGATCATGTATGGAGGCCACATCACAGATGATTGGGATCGCAAACTGTGTCAGGCATACTTGGAAGAATTCATGAATCCATCTCTGGTAAGAGACTTTATATGTCATTTTACAGAAGAGAAAATCCTAGTAAGGATTTAAAAAAATTTTTAAGTTTTATTTATTTAATCTCTGCACCCAACATGGGGCTTGAACTCACAACTCCAAGATCCAGAATCACATGATTCACTAGCTGAGCCAGCCAGGGGCTCCTCGATTAAGAATTTTTTAAAATAATTTCACTGTATAAATGCTTCTTAAATATTACTGAGGAATCTTGACCTTTTGTAAGTATATACTTGCCACTGTCACAGAGTTTGGAAGTTTGTTAGAAATGAAGAGTCTTTTTTTTTTTTTTTTAAGATTTACTATTTATTTGAGAGAAAGAGAGCATGCAGGCATGTGAGTCGGGGGAGGGGCAGAGAGTGAGAACCTTCAGGCAGACTCTCCACTAAGCACGAATCCCCATACGGAGCTCCATCTCTGGACCCATGAGATCATGTCCTGAGCCGAAACCGAGAGTCAAAGGCGTAACCCAATAAGCCACCCACATGCCCCAGAAATGCAGAGTGTGGGGCCCCATTTCTGTGAAATCCAAATCTGTTTCAGTAAGACCTCCTCGCTGATTTCTGTGTGTGTCCTCATGTTCCACGCCCAGGCGAAAGACCCTCATAGAAACCGACTGAATCTTAGGAGTAACCCTCGGAGGTCATGGCCATTGCTTATTTCATGGAAACACAGGGCGCCCTACATCTCTTTTCGCACTTGAACAGGATACTAACTATGTTTAAAGGTGTGCCGTGTAACTTCTTTGACATCAGCCAGAGCACCATCTTTCTAATAGGCATCCTGAGACAAGGGAAACAAAAGCAAAAATAAACTATTGAGACTTTATCAAAACAAAAAGCTCCTGCACGGGAAGGAAACATTCAGTAAAACTAAAAGCCTATAGAATGGGAGAAGATATTTGCAAGTGACGTGTCTGATTAAGGGTTAGTAGTTACCAGAATAAATAAAGAATTTCTAAAACTCAACACTCAAAAAACAAATAATCCAACTGAAAATTGGATATGAATTGACATTTTTCCAAAGAAGACCTACCAATGGCCAACAGACATATGGAAAGATGCTCAACATTATTCCTCATCAGGGAGACACAAATCAAAACTACAATGAGCTACCACCTCATACCGATCAGAATGGCTAAAATCAGCAACAGAAGAAACAACAGATGTTGGTGAGGATGGGGAGCAAGGGGAACCCTCCAGTATGGTTGGTGGGAATGCAAGCTGGTACAGCCACTCTGGAAAACAGTAGGAAGTTTTCCCAAAAAGTTAAAAATAGAACTACCCCATGGGGGGCACCTGGGTGGCCCAACTTCAGCTCTAGTTGTGATCTCGAGGTCTTGGGATTGAGCCCCATTATCAGGCTCCCTGCTCAGGAGGGAGTCTTCTTGTCTCTCTCCTTCTCCCTCTCTCCCTCTCCTCTGCTCATGTACTCTCTCTCAAATAAATAAAATGTTGGGGCGGGGGGGAAGAACTACCCTATGATCAAGCAATTGTACTACTAGGAATCTACCCAGAAAATACAAAAACACTAATTCAGAGGAACACATGCACCCCGATGTTTATAGCAGCATTATCTACAATGTCCACATTGTGGAAACAGTCCAAGTGTCTGTCCAGTGGATAAAGAAGCAGTGGTGTCTATATGACAGTGGGCTGTGAGCCATAAAAATGAAGGGATCTTGCCATGTGCAAAGGACATGGATGGAGCTAGAGGGTATAAAGCCAAACGAAGTCAGTCAGAGAAAGACAAGTGATTCCACGTGATTTCACGCATGTGGAATTTAACAAAAGAAAGGCGCAAAGGAAGAAAAGAAGCAAACCGAGAAACATCCTCTTCACTATAGAGAACAAACTGATGGTTTAGGTGGATGGGGGATGGGTGAAATAGGTGATGGGGATTGGGGGGGCACTTGGGATGAGCACAGCGGATGTATGGAAGTGTTGAATCTGTATTGTACACTTAAAACTAATACTACATGATATGTTAACTAACCAGAATTTAAATATAAGCTTTATTTTTTTAAAAGATTTTATTTATTGATTTGACAGAGATCACAAGTAGGCAGAGAGGCAGGTAGAGAGAGGGGGTGGGGGAAGGGGGCTCCCCACTGAGCAGAGAGCCTGATGTGGGGCTCGATCCCAGGACCCTGAGATCATGACCTGAGCCAAAGGCAGAGGCTTTAACCCACTGAGCCACCCAGGTGCCCCTAAATATAAGCTTTAAAAAGCAAATATGCTAAGGACTATAAAAAATAACAAAGTAGTGCATATTTTTTTTAATTGTTTGAGCCACCCCCTATTGATAATTTCTCTGAGAACTTCACCTCATAAAAGTATTATGTAGGTTTTTTTTTTTTTAAAGATTTTATTTTTTTATTTATTTGACAGAGGGAGATCACAAGTAGGCAAAGAGGCAGGCAGAGAGAGGGGAGGAAGCAGACTCCCTGCTGAGCAGAGAGCCCAACTCGGGACTCGATCCCAGGACCCTAAGATCATGACCTGAGCAGAAGGCAGAGGCTTAACCCACTGAACCACTCAGGTGCCCCTATTATGTAGTTTATCACCTTCCTCGAGTCCATTTTGAGAAGTAAATAATCATGTAATAGAAAATGTGTATTATCTGTTGTCTAATATAGAAAACTGAGGACAGATTTTGTTTTTTACTACTTTTAATAATGTTAAACAATTTGGGGACAATGCCAAAAAAAAAACCAAAAAAAACAAAACCAACCACCTTTCCTGCCACGTGATCATTATTTGTTTCCTTTGCCGTGAGTCTCCCAGTCTTTCCTTAGTTCTAATGAGCAGGATTTCACAGGTCAGAGAGACACTGTCAATTTACTACAATTCAAAGTCCCTCCTCAGAAGAGGTCTGGGAGCAGGTTACCATGGAGATGGGAAAGCTAAACAGTTTCAGGCATGCGACCTTTACAGAGGTTGATTTCTCCAAGCGGTGGTGGAGGTCACGGGGCAGAGTGAGAAGCTCATGCTGGTGTTCCCTCTCTGGCTCGGGCCTGAAGACAGGGAGTGAATGACTGTTGCCAAACTAGACAGTCCATTAACCTTCCCAAGTCTGAACTACCGTTCAAACAGCGGTACAATGAACACAGAGCGGCAGCAGCGGAGTGTGGGTGAGCCCTTTAGAAACGTAGGTATCCACCCTCCCGTGCAGATCTGCTGATGTTTTCAGGCTCAAAATGCTTCCTTTGCTGTCTGGCTTCCTCCCCCCTTCTCAGCTCAACAGAGGAAGTTCAAACCCTTGCTACTTGGTGTCAGAAAAACACTGCAACATCCCAGTTACTCTGTTCCCTTGCAGATGTGTCTCACTCTTGCTGTTTATTTCAGGAGCTTGATCTAACACCTGTGCATCTGCAGGACGTCTTTTCACCACTTCTCATGTTGGGTTTGTTTGGTATTGTTTTGTTTTAAGATTTTATTTATTTATTTGACAGAGACACAGTGAGGAGAGAGAGAACACAAGACGGGGAGTGGGAGAGGGAGAAGCAGGCTTCCCGCTGAGCAGGGAGCCCGATGCTGGGCTCCACCCGAAGACCCTGGGATCATGACCTGAGCCAAAGGCAGATGCTTAACAATGGAGCCACCCAGGTGCCCCTCACATTGGTTAACTTATTTAGAAATTAGTACCTCTGGTTGCACTGAACCATAATCAGAAAAGCAACTCATTAATGGTGTGGAATTTAAAGCTCCGCCCAGAATGCCTTCTCGGTGTTGTCCTGTGAGGGCGATGGGTGGGTTTCTTGCTGGATAAGTGACAGTGACCCTGGGAGAGGGTTCCCTGATGGCAGTGTGCCTCCCAGCTCTCTAGCAAGAAGTAGGGAATTATTTATTAATATTATTCTCTCACCTAAAGCATGCACTTGGCAATGCTAAATGAGTAACACAGAAAATTACTTTTGGAAAGTAAGGTGTCAGGTCACCTGAAGGTCGTCATATATTAAAAACTCTTCTGGTAATACAAAGTAACCAGTAGGAGGCTGGGCTTTGAGATAAAAAACAATACTAGGGGGCACCTGGGTGGCTCGGTGGGTTAAGCCCCTGCCTTCAGCTCAGGTCATGATCTCAGGGTCCTGAGATCGAGTCCTGCATCAAGTCCTGTCTGCTCTTCAGGGAGCCTACTTCTCCCTCTCTCTCTGCCTGCCTCTCTGCCTGCATGTGATCTCTCTCTCTGTCAAATAAATAAATAAAATCTTAAAAAAAATACTAGGGTTCGCACTCAATTCTCCCTGTATTTGCTTTTATTGTAGGCCCCTCCCCTGAGCCTCAGTTTCGTCTACTGAACAAGAATGGCCCATTTCATAGGTTTGTTGTTAGGTTTAAACATTGGTGCAGCGTTAGAACAACATGCTTAATAATTGGAAGGTCTTTTATTATTAAGTGTAAGTTTTCATGCTATCTCTTGCATACTTGGCTAGATTTAATCTGTGATTATAACAATGGAAACAATTTATTAAACACTTGCTCTGTGCCGGGGGTCAGCACTCCACACCTCATGTGTGTTATTTCCGGGCTGTACCATCATCCTGCCAAGTAGGTATTAATATCCCACGTAATCAGAGAAGAAACCCAGATTCCCAGAGGTCAGACAGTTGGTAAGTAGCTAAACCAGGATATGAGCTCGCAGTCAGACTGCACGGACCGCAGGCTGTCTGCCCCACGCCGCATCGGTTGGAATGCTGATCTGTGTGCAGTATCTGGAGCTCGGGGCACCGATCCACTGACTCACGTCTGTGCTTTGCACAGTGGGTGCCCAGGGGGCCCCCGTGAACAAAACCAGGCGATCCGGGAGCTCTAGGTTCTGGTTCTGCCACTAACTTGCTGTCCAGCTTTGTGCAGGACATCCTTGTGCCTCAGTTTATTGATTTACAAAATGAGAGTACTGTCTAGAAAATCACTCCGGTACCTGTCAGCTCTGAAGACCTCATGATGATAGAATTTAACCTTGAGTAATTTCTGAAAATCCCTTACAGCACTTTGGAGCCATGGCATTTTTTTTACTCGAAAGGCGAAGGGCAAATGCACATGTTTAGACTCAGACTGAGCTGGGGGCTGAACTAGGCAAGACTGCTTGGAGAGGCAGCAGAAGAGGTGGGGCTTTTATTAAATGCCAGAAAGCAAAATGTAAGAAGGACCATAGTCCTCCAGGGTCAGGCGGGATGCTGGCTTTCCCAGTGCCTAATAATTGCGCCTGACACTGATTTCTGTAAAAATGACTTCAAATCCTTGATGATTGTTTTGAGGGGGGGGCATGATGCGGAGTCTCATTCTCTTTGAGCACAATGCCATTAATTTTTTCAAATAACTTTATTGAGTCTAATTCAAACAGAAGTTTACGAATTCCACTTGGGCAATCCAAAGGCTTTAGGCATATTCACAGCTGTGCCGTCACCACAGTCTGTTTTAGACACCTCGTCACCCCCCACAGAAAACCCTGTACCCATTAGGAGTCACTCGCCATCCTCTCCCCCACTCCCCAGCCCCAGGCAACTACTTACTCTTCTACTTTTTGTCTCTGGGTTCGCCTGTTCTGGATATTTTACGTAAATAGAATGATACACAGCCTTCTGTATTTGCTACCTTTCACTTAATATAATGTTTTCAAGGTTCAACTATGCTATAGTATATGTCATTGTTTCCTTTTTATGGCCAAATCATATTCCATTGTATGCATCATTTTCTTTATGCATTCATCAGCTGATGGACATTTGGGTTGTTTCTGTTTTTTGGCTATTAGCAGTAATGCTGCTAATGAACATTTATGAACAGGCGTTTGTGTGGACATACATTTGCATTTCCTTTGGGTGTATACCTAGGAATGAAATTGTTGGATCATAAGGTAACTCTGTTTAACATTTTAAGGAACTGCCATATGATTTTTCCAAAGTGGATGCACCATTTTATATCCCCACCAGCAGCGTATCAGGTTCTACACACTCCACATTTCTGCTGACACTCTTGTTATCCTTTTTTTTTTTTTTTTTTTTACCTTAAGCCATCCTGGTAGGTGTGAAGTGGTACCTCGTTGTGGTTTTGGTTGGCATTCCTCTAGACACTAACAATGCTGAGCATCTTTTCATGTGCTTATTGGCAATTCATTTGTCTTCTTTGGAGAAATGTCTCTTTAGAATTATTGACTCTTTGAGGAATAACGATAACCTCCTCAAATAACCTCTCCCAAAGGTCCATATGCAGAGAGCTCTACTCTTCTGGCCTCATCACCAAGCAGCAGATTTTCATAAAAGCCTTGGGTGGGAAGGGATTCAGAACCAGGATTCACAGAGCTCCTTGAGCACATGGAAACCTTTACAGTTTTCTTTCTTTTTTTTTTTTTAATTTAATTGTTTTCAGTGTTCCAAGATTCATTGTTTATGCACCACACCCAGTCCTCCATGCAATACATGTCCTCCTTAATACCTACCACCAGGCTAACCCTAACCTCCAACCCTCACCCCTCCCCTCCAAAACCCTCAGTTTGTTTCTCAGAGTCCACAGTCTCTTGTGGTTTGTCTCCCCCTCCAATATCCCCCAACTCACTTTTCCTTTCCTTCTCCTAATGTCCTCCATGTTATTCCTTATCCTCCACAAGTGAGTGAAACCATATGATCATTGACTCTCTCTGCTTGACTTATTTCACTCAGCATAATCTCCTCCAGTCCCATCCATGTTGATATAAAAGTTAGATAGTCATCCTTTCTGATGGAGGCATAATACTCCATTGTATATATGGACCACATCTTCCTTAGCCATTCGTCTGTTGAAGGGCATCTTGGCTCTTTCCAGTTTGGCAACTGTGGCCATTGCTGCTATGAATATTTGGGTACAGATGGCCCTTCTTTTCACTACGTCCCTATACAGTTTTCTTAAAGGAGAAAGAGAACACATAAACACCTACATGAACAAAGACTCATTTTTCAAACTTTGCCTGTTGGACATCATAGTAGGAATGTACAATGGAACATTCCTCAGGTTGTGTTTCCTCCCAGAAAATCAGAATATACTTGAAATAACATGTCTATTCCCAGGACACAGAAAAGACCCAAACTAACATCAAAGCCTACTTACATGCTTAGCTGTTTGCATATATGGTAATTAAATTCCCAGTCATGATCTTTAGGTTGCTAGTAAGAGTGATATTTCACTGATGAGACTGAAACTCAGATAAATTGCCATATTTTAAGGCCTCCAGCCATCAACCCCCTCAGGGATGGGAACTGCACCATGTCTGGCTGACCAGAAACCTCAAGGCCTTGCCTTTCCGTTGTGGTTTTCTTGTGTTTTGCTCATTAACGAACATATAAAAGCACTCTTTCCTTGTTTGTAAGAAGACTGCTTAACTGTCTCTCCAGAAAGTATAGACCATTTGCGTTCCCAACAGCACTACAGGAGCAGGCCCTCCTTGCTCCTTCTAGTCCCCATGGCATTTTAACATTTCTAAGTGGTTCCACTTTTTGGTTTCTTAGCTTGAAACTCTGTTGTTAACTTTGTCTTTAATGGAAGGACAATTTAACTGGCTTTTAAGATTTCTTTCAACAGTCTAGTGACCCCTTACAGGGAAGATCAAGTCCTTGTTTGCAGGGACCAAAGTCTGGTTTGTATATATGTATTTTAATTCTGGCTTCATTATTTGTATTTTGTGCCCATATCTCTGTTTTGAATAAATTATCTCATAGGCTAATAATACAAGTTAAAATCTCCCCCACAGTTTTGTTTCAGTCACCTTGAACAGGTGAGATTGAAATGGATTATTCTTAGGGACTCTGGTGGCTCAGGCAGTTAAGCATCTGCCTTAAGCTCAGGTCATGATCCCAGGGTCCTGGAATCGAGCCCTGCATCGGGCCCTCTGCTCAGCAGGGAGCCTGTTTCTCCCTCTCTCTCCCTCTGCCCTTCCCTCTGCTTGTGCGTGTGTGTACTGCCTCTCAAATAAATACATGAAATCTTTAAAGAAAAAAGAAATGGATTAGTCTGATTTCTAAAAATGAAGTGCTAGAAAGTGCAGATAAATGAGTGAAATAAACCATGCTAACAGATACTGGCGGGGAGATGGTCCAAGTTGCTCCTGTTTCTCACAAAATGAAAGAGTAGCTTAACTTGGAACTCTTCCTAGTGCAGAACAAGTGCCAACTCAAATATTTAAAACGCCTTCTGGAGTTCACAGCCACCAGTGAGCATCGTCAGTAAGGACACAGGCCCTCTGGGAAACCGGCAATGGCAGGTCTGAGAAGGAACAAACTGTCAGTACTCACAGCTGACTTGGTTGTGTAGAAAATCACTTCCTTTTCCCCATCAGACTTGGAGTTTCTTAAGAACTAGGATAGATGAAACTTTTACACTCCAGAGGCTTGTTAGGCTACACTAGGTGGTGAGTACGTAGTATCTAGTAACAATCTGCGAATATCTACTTTGTCTCTGGGTGAGAGAGAGGGGACCAGATGGCATAACATACACAATTAGAGGAACCCCAATTTCAGAAAATGATTTAGAAAATCCAGGCATAAAGGAGTTACATTCGGTGAGCGATTTTTAAAGTATCCCACTGTCCATTTAAGCATATCGAGACAGAATTTATAGCAAGAGAGATTGGGAAAATGAAAACAGAGGTGGTTATGGCCCCTGGGAACTAAAAAACAATTGAGAAAAGATTTGAGATGATGCTGAGGGATCTAGAAAATTCTAAGCACTTGACTGAGTTTATGGTTGGTGAGAGAACCAGGTGCATAAATTGTTTTGCTATGTTTTGAGGAACCGCGTTCACATGTCCAGGTTTGGTGCTGCTCCTCATTGCCTTTGTTAAGAGCCTTCTTCTACATGGAATGTCTTACCCACTGCCCCAGCCTTAATGAAGTAGATGGGCATGATCAATGCCTTATCATGCCAGCCTTCCGTTCGTTAGGCACCTGTGCCTCATTCAGTGAGTGAGCACCAGTATGTGCCAGCAGTGGTCCCAGGGTCTGTGGATCTTGAGATGAGCAACACTGACTCTGTCCCGAGTAGCTCAAAGGGAAGGAGGCAGCAATGATAGGATTCTCTGTATATTCTGCCCTGTACAATGTTACATACGCACAGTCCTGTTTTTCAGTATATGTACATGTAACTGTGTTTATAACATGCGTATGTATCACATATCAAATAATTTGAAGCTGTATTGTGGAAAAGTATGTACATTTGGAAAGCAAAGCCTAGAGAGTCATAGAAAATGCGTGCAGAATGAAGATGTAAATCAGACCTTTTGCCTGGGGGGCGGCGGGGGGCGGATTACTCTGAGTCTCAGTTTCTCTCTGCAGAATGTTTGCAGAGGTTTGGGACAGTCACTGACAGGGAGCACGTGATGGGGTGGTCATGCAGTAGATGGGTCAGAACCCAGTCGGCCCTTCATGTGCGTGCATCCTGTTGCCCCAAGCAAACTGCAGACTCCGTCTTCTCGGGGCAAGGATTCACATGTGTTCCTTAGACTCCCCACCCACCTCCCCCACCAGAGGTCAGCGTGGTGCCCTCCACGGGGCAAAAAGATGGGTTACAAAAACATCATGAAACATTTTAGAGAGCCTGCTCCCCATCCAGCATTGCGCTGGACATTCCTACCCAGCATGTTCTCAAAGTGTCTTAGGATGCTAAGAATGATTTCCATTTAGACTTGTCATAACGGACTTTTTCCCTTTGTGGTTGAAGATTGAAGAGGAGTTCATGCTGGCGCCAGGATTTGCAGCCCCACCTAACCTAGATTACTCAGGCTACCATCAGTACATAGAGGAGAAGCTGCCTCCAGAAAGCCCAGCACTGTACGGCCTCCACGCAAACGCTGAGCTAGAACTCCTGACGGTGATGTCCAACACGCTCTTCAGAACGTTGCTGGAGCTGCAGCCCAGGAATGCGCTCATCAGTGAGGAGCTGGGGCAGTCTGCGGAAGAGAAGGTAGGCGGTCTCTGTTTTCTGTTGCACTGCAACATATTCTCGGTGAGTGTACTGATCTAAGTGGACCACTCGATGGCTTTTTCCCTTTCCATAGACCCATATAATCACCACCCAGGTGAAAATACTTAACATTTCCAACACTTGGGTTCAGTCTATCCCTCTGCCTCTGCCCAAACCTGACCTCTATCAGCATAGACGAGCTTTGCCTCTGTTTCTGTGTCAAACGGATGCATTCCTTCAGTACATCCTGATGCACATGCAGCCCCTCTCAATCCATGTTACATTTACGAGATTCGTCCGTATTGTTGCGTGGACCAGTGACTCACTTTTGTCTAGTATTCTATTGTACGAGTATATAGTTCATGCTTTAATTCGTTCTATAGTAGATGGATGTTTGGGTTATTTCTAGTCTTTCACTGTTTTGACTTATCACAGCCATGAACATTCTTGGAGTCTTTTGTCAATTGGCACACGCAACTCCCAGAGGTGTTCCCCAATATTCCTCACCCCCTTTCCTCAGAAGTGGAGTGGCTGGATTGTGGGGTATAATGTGTAGCTTCAGTAGATATTCCCAAACAGTTTTGAGAAGTGTTTGTACCACTTACACTCCTGCCAGCAGTGTGCACATTTTATTTGCTCTCCGTCCTTGGGGTTGTGTTAGCAGTACTAATTCATACTGGTTTTAACTCTGCATTCCTAGTCAAGGACTAAGGCTGAACATTTTTTCGTATGACCTTGGCCATCTAGATGTAATCTTATATGAAGTGCCTGTTCCAGCTGCTTGCCCATTTCTTAGTTGTCAGTGTTTTTCATACAGATTTGTAAGGGCTCTATTCTCATTGTACATCCTTTGTCAGATGGCTGTATTGCAAACATCTCCAAATCTGTGACTTGCCTTTCGCGCTGTGTTTTTGGCTCTGTCATTTTGTTATGGTGTCTTTTTTACATTATCTTGGGAGATTGGCATTATTTCTTTTTTCTTTTAGCATTATTCTTTTGAAGGTATGCATTGTCCTAGAATGACAGGGATGAGAAATAGACATCAAGTCTTACTTGGTTTTACATTTAGTTTATTTTCCCCGCAGATAAATTAGCCCTCATTTCCCTCACAATTAGGATTCGACTGACAAGGATTCAGGTTGTTGGAACACACTAACCATCAGATTTAATTATAGTGAGATCTGAGGAATTTTCATATTATTTCTTGAAATAGGGTCTTTGCTGAGGCCCTTGGTTGTCATTTAGAGGCTTTAGAATTTGTTGTGAGGTGTTTTATTCTATATACTAACATTTTCCTTGTATGATTGTTAGACCTCTTTGTTTGTTTTAAGATTTTGTTTATTTATTTGATAGAGATCACAGGCAGAGAGGCAGGCAGGCGGCAGGGGTTGGGGGGGGAGAGGGAGAGGGGGAACCAGGCTCCCTGCTGAGCAGAGAGCCTGATGCAGGGCTCAATATCAGGACCCTGGGATCATGACCCGAGCTGAAAGCAGAGGCTTTAACCCACTGAGCCACCCAGGCGTCCCTGTTGTTTTGTTCCGTTTTGTTTTTTAACATAAAAAAGGAAACGTTCATCCATTTGGAAAAAGCTTTCTATTTTTTCTATTAATAGAAACAGAGAGATGGTTAAAGTCTTCATTTAGTTTTGGGGTTTTGATCTTTCCAACAAAGAAGCCGTCCATTAAACCAGAAGCTGCGAAGCAAATGATCTGTAGATGCCTCAACACAGTGAACAGGCAAACAGATTGTGGCAATGACTCTTTTGGACGCTTACTATATGCTAGGCAGTAAAGGATGTGCTTTACAAATAAGCCACTTAATCCTCAATAGCTCCAAGTAGTATCAGGATCCCTATTCCAGAATTAAGTTTAGGGGACTTGTCAGACTGCTAGAAAGGGACAATGAAGGAAATCAAACTCTAGCTAATTCCAAAAGCCATTCTTTTACCTAACCTGCCTGCTAGTCTGTTCCATTCTTTCTACAGATGCTGCAGGTGAGTATAAGATTTCAGGACCTGAAAAATAACCTGCCAGGGTGCTAAAGCAATTTGGAATTAGGCTGTCAGAACCACAGTCGGTAGTGCAAGAAAGCAAGGAAAGAGTGAAAGCTGCCTGAGGCTGAAGAAAGACAGTACTCGTAAATCTTTTGTCCATTTTAGGTATTCATTGGTTTTCCCCAGTTCAGTAAAAGATGAGAAAAAATATGTACATTGAAGTACTCCATACATTTTCACATCTTTAATTTATAAATCTTTTATTTCTTCAAGGCAGTAATTAAAGAAGACAGAGAGGCTCCCTTGGTATTAGAAATGTGGATCCAAATTGCTCCTAAAATTTTAGGCTATGTCAGTTGGGAGGGCCACATCATAGACTCACCAGAATTAGCTCAAGCCTAAAGGGCATTTTTGGTTCATGTGGCTTTTCAAATGTTTTTATTTTTCTTTTTAAATTAGCAGATTACCAAATATAGTGCCTAAATGTTGGGATTCTGCTTCCTCTGATTCCGTCTTTGCATACAAGTGAAATGTAGATGATGACAGTTCTTCGATTCCCTAAATGCTGACAGTGAATAAACTGCAGACAAAGAGTAGCTCCTTTCCAGTGGGATCTACAGAAGGGTAGGGGCTGCCTTGACGCAGAGGTAGTTGAGCTTGTCCACAGTGCGTGTCCGCCCATATCCAGGGAGTAGTGGGTCTCTCTTAAATGCATTAGCAGGCATCTTTGGAAGTGGTGGAATATATTCTGGGACTTCTTTGAAGAAACACAGAGGAGCTAAATCTTGTGTGTTAATGATTTAAGGTTAGGAATATCTTGGATGACATTTTGGAGAAACTTCCAGAAGAGTTCAACATGGCAGAGATAATGCAAAAAAGCTCCAACAGAAGCCCCTATGTTCTTGTTTGCTTCCAAGAGTGTGAAAGGATGAATATTCTCCTGCAGGAAATCCGTGTGTCGCTTCAACAGTTAGACCTTGGTTGCAAGGTAAGTTTACAAGTTTAAAAGTGGTAAGTTTAAAAGTTTCCCCACATCCGAGGACACTGACTGTGTGGCCTCTCTTCTCCGTGCCAGGGGGAGCTGCCATTCTCTCCCGAGATGGAAGCCCAGCAGTCCCAGCTGAGTTACGACACCGTCCCAGACACTTGGAGCAGACTGGCTTATCCATCCACGTATGGCCTGGCGCAGTGGTGAGTTGCCCCTCGCAGGCCCCCAGCCAGTATCTGCCTGGCTGCTGGCTCGGTGTTCTCCGTTCCTGTCGGGTCGGAGCAGCTGTGAACAGTGTACTTAGTGAGTTTACTGGCCTGTGGTCGTGCAAACAGAGCACCACCACTTTCACTGGGGTCTTTTCCATGTGTTGCTTTGAAGGCGAAGATCAGTGAAAAGTTAGGGTCAAAGCAAGAGTCACGTGTTGCCCCTTCCTTAGGAGTTGTTTGATCTTGGACAAAATACCTTGGTCTTCCTAGTCTCTCAGTTTATCATCAGGAAAATGCAGGTAACCATTCCTTCATTATTATTTAAATGGCCATGGGAGGCAATTTGAGTTTGTTTTCCTGTTATTTCATATGCTTATTTTCGAAGCTAGTGATTACCAATGCCATCTCCTAGCTAACTTTGAAAAGATTATAGTAGAGGGGCGCCTGGGTGGCTCCGTAGGTTCAGCGGCTGCTTTTGGCTCAGGTCAAGATCCCAGCGTCGTGGGATCCAGTCACACCTCCGGCTTCTCCACCTGTTCTGCCTGCTGCTCTCCCTGCTTATGCTCTCTCTCTCTGGCATATAAATGAATGAAATCTTTTAAAACAACAACAACAACAAAAAAGATTCTAGTTGAGTATACAGGAAAGCTGACTGCTTGGGTGTATGGTTGTGAGTGCAGAGCTGTTCCAGATTCCAGGACCGAAATTCACAATTCCCTGATGGCCAGTGCTCTCTCCCAACTGCTCCTTGGCTTTTGTCGTCAACATAGGAAGTTTCAAAGATTCTCTCTATTCCTGTATTCTCTGGTACCAGAATTTTTTTTCTTCCTTTCCCGTCGTTTTTCCATGAACCAGAATGCTACTCTGAGCCTTAAACTGGAAAGTTCCATCAGAATTCCACATGAGGGGCACCTGGCTGGCTTGGTTGATAGAGCATGCAACTCTTGGATTGTGAGTTCAAGCCCCATGTTGGGCATAGAGATTACTTAAAAAAACAGAATCTTTAGAAAAATTTTCAAATGACTGCAGCTTGGAACTGCCATCCAGGCAGCCAGGTGTTGGCTGTGTGGGACGTGTGCAAACATAATGGATGGGGCAATGTGGAAGGGACACAGATGACAGCAAATAACCATGGTGGGGAAGAGTGAACAGAGCTATTCACTGGATTTCTGTGAACGCTATGGATGTCCAAAATCAGATTTTATATTTCTAATTAAAAATATTTATATTACACTTATATTTTATAATAATGGTAATTTTTGGAGTCACTTCCATCTTATTTTATGCTTTCTGATTTCTGTATTTTTCATTTATTCCAATTTTTTTCCAGCTTCTGTCAGTTTGTCTGGGTTCCTCTCCCCTCCCCTGACTTTTCCTTTATTAAAGTAGGCTCCATGCCCAGTGTGGAGCCGAACGTGGGTCTTGAACTCAGGACCCTGAGATCAAGACCAGAGCAGGTCTCGAGAGTCAGATGTCCAACTGAGTCACCCAGGCGCCCCTTAATAGTTTTCTTTATTCCATATTTATCCCTGTACAGTTCCTGTTATTTTAGCAGAGATGCTACATTGTAACCTACACACTTGATTTTTCTAACACAATGTAAAGTCAAACACTTTTAACCTCCCTCTGAACTTCAGCCTCTTCTGGTCTGCAACTGTAATTCAACCTTACTTTAAACCATAGTATTTTTGTTTTGTTTTTAGTCAATTATTTTCACTTTAACAACATACATTGATTACTTTGTTCATTGTTGCTTTTTATATCTCATTCTGGGCTCTTTTGTTCTGGGTCCTCTTACCTGCTAAAGGACAAGATATACAACAGGGCTTTCAGCTTATGTGGTGGGGAGTAAACAGGGCTCTTTGTGTCTGAATTTTCTTCACTCTTGCTCCATAGTTTACCTACATGTACAATTCTAGGATACCATGATTTTCTCTCAGCCCTGTGATTTGGTAACTCCATTGTTTGCTGGCATTTATTATAGCCAACGAGACTGTAAATGTACCTGTCATTACTTCACAGCTCTTTTCTCTGGGACATTTTTAACATTTTTCTCTTCATCTTTGATGTTCTACAACTTTACTCCTTTATTTAGGTGTGGACTTTTTAAAACATATCCCCATTAGTACCGTGTGGTTGTAAATGTGTAGGTTTGTCTGCCTGTTGCCTCCACTCTGAAAAATTCTTAGCTCTCTCCCAGTACTGCCTTCCCCTGTTGTCTTCATTGTATTTACCTACCTGAAATCTTGTATTTTCAATCTTTTGTCTTGTTCTGATGTACCCTGGTTGATTTCATTGGTCCGGGGTTTGGGGGGCGGGGGAGGACTCTCTTTTTTCCAGTTTACTGTGTTTCCCCTTGCCCTTTAACATTTCATTGTCCAAAACCAGTTTTCAATTCCATGTTCCTTATATGGGGGGCTGGGGAGGTATCAGGCTTGGTTTCATAAATTCCTGTTTTTGTGACTATTACTCTAGTTTCTTAGGAGTTTAAACCTATCAAAGAGTCTCCCCCCCCCCCCCCCTAGATTCCTCTTATGTTTATTTGTTAGGTTATCAACCTTCTTGTTTTTTGGATTTGGTGCAAGTTTTTTATGCCATATATTCAGTTGTCTTTATATTCAAATGACAGGCTGGCTGGTTATAAAAAAAAAAAATTAACCTTATTATTGCTGGGCGGCTTTGTAGGCAGCACATCATTCTCTGATCAAATGCTGCTGTGAGGGTGTCTGCAGCAGACTCAGAGAAGGGAAAAAATGGCTGTTTCCCTGGGAGGATTCCGTCTTCAGTCTGTATTAAGCTGTATCTTAGTATTGATTATTCATTGCCCAATTTTCCTGAAACACGGCATGTCCAATTTAAGAGTCAAATTTGTAATTGAGAAAAACCCAAATTTCCTAGAACTGTTTCCAACCTTTTTCCCATTTCATTTTAAAACGCTTACTCTGAACTCTTTCTACTTAATGTCCTTTTTCTTACTTTCCAAACCTTAATCCTACTTGAACAAGCAATCATTTTTGTTTAAGAACCTACTGGAAATTGGCTACAATGCCTATCCCCTTGTGGCAACTTTTTTTTTTTTTTTAAAGAGTTATTTATCTATTTATTTGACAGATAGAGATCACAAGTAGGCAGAGAGGCAGACAGATAGAGAGAGTGGGGGAAGCAGGCTCCCTGCAGAGCACAGAGCCCGATGTGGGGCTCGATCCCAGGACACTGGGACCATGACCTGAGCCGAAGGCAGAGGCTTTAACCCACTGAGCCACCAGGTGCCCCTTGTGGCAACATTTTTAGGTGAAGTCTTTTCCTATCTCTTCCTGTTCTTCACCTTCCTGTCTTCAAGTAGGTTTTCCCTAAAGCAGCTATTTGAAAGAATTTAAATTGGGTAGGACAAGGGCCAGGTTCTAAGAGCAGGGATTTTCCTGGCGGTGACCCAGGTTTCTCCTTGAACATCATCCCTGCTGCTTTTGCAACCCTTAACCCAACCACGTCCCAGAAAACTTGGGAGCTAGCCTGGGTGTCCCACCCCCTTGGGGAACTGCCTGCTGGCTTTGATCTTGGCGCAGTCTTCCATCTCATACCCCCCTGCTCCATCTTCCCCTTCTTTCGGGCAGCCCTCAATTCTACGGGCAGCCCTCAGCCCTCAATTCTAAGTTTCAAAGCTTGATGTGTTTGATTTTATCAGAGGGTCATTTTCCTGGGTAAAAACAGCACTTTCTCAAACCACAGGCAGGTAGAGGCTGGGAGGTGCTGTTTCTCTTCATTACCTGTCTTCCCTTCTTCAGGCTACAACTGTTAGTGGTAAGACCACAGCCATAGCTGTACTGACCCCGCCCTTCCCAGCAGCCTTCCCCTGCCTTCTCGCATCCTGTCCACACTCTACCTATGGTGATCACCACCCATCCCTAAAGTCACTCAGTAGGTGGACATGAATTTTCCACATTCCCATGTTTCCTGTCCCTAATGGTAATAGTTACAAAATTTCAACAGGAAACAAAATTGAGCTTTTTATAGGGACAGTGTTTTGCAAATCTAAGGATGTTTTTGGTTATCAGTGGTGTGTCTGTCCCATCTTCCCTTGAATCTACCTCAGCTGATTGGAAAACTCGTACTAAAAAGCACGTTTGTGTCTCCCTGCCTTGTGTTTACCAGGTTTAATGACCTCCTTTCACGGTGCCGGGAACTCGAAACCTGGACCCACGATCTTGCCCTCCCAGCTGTGGTGTGGCTTTCCGGCTTCTTCAACCCTGAGTCCTTCCTAACTGGTAAGGGCTGCCGGCCCCCTTGCCCTGCTCCCCAGGGCTCACGCAGGGGCCAGCAAAGGGGCACAGAGAGGGAGGAAAATTCCAAGTGGAAGGGCCACATGAACTGGGATGTAGTTTACTCTAGTAAACATTTTCTGTCAAGGGGCACATGGGCTCCACTCTACCCTGCCAGCGCCACACCAGATGACAGGTAACCATGGCGCATGGCTGTCCCAGTAAAGTTCTTCCACAAGAGCAGGGCAGGTGTCCTGCAGGCATTTGCCAGCACTGGTCTAGCGCAGCCCCATGCCCCCTTGAGGGCCAGAAGCATGTCGCAGGGCGGTGGCCTTGGCCGGCTTACCAGCGGCTCCTGTGAACCTTCACACAACCTCCTCCTTTTCCTCCCACAGCAATCATGCAGACCATGGCCCGAAAAAATGGGTGGCCACTGGATAAAATGAGCTTGACTGTTGATGTCACCAAGAAAACAAAGGAAGATTATGGCCATCCTCCACGGGAAGGTGCCTATCTCCACGGGCTCGTCCTGGAAGGTAAGCTACCCCCAGGAGCCCATGTAGGGGTAGTACCTGAAGGCCCGTTCTTAAATTTGGCTTGGCATTTGCCCTTGTTCACTCCACTCCTCAGCAGTTACTTTTCTCTAATACTTGCTTACCTCATTTCCTAGTTTCACAAAATTTTATACCAGGTTCTGTGTTCAAGGCCAGCCCAATCTTAAGGCATTTAGGGTGATGGCTGTCAATTCAGTGCAGGCCTTAACTTACTCTGTGGTGTTAACACGAGATGTAGATGCAGATTTAATTCAAAATCTTAATTAAAAAAACCAACTTCACTGCTTTTTTACTACAAGACTTCTTTAAGCCCTTAGAATCTCTAAAGGGGGTTAAGAGGGAATGTGCTGAATTAGACAGTTACATTGAGAACGAATTCATTAGCTATACTGTGCCTGGATTCCTATAGAATCTGTTTTCATGCAAATTTTAGACCTTTTGAATTTCAATGTAGTTTTTTCAAAGGAAAGCTGAGGTGTGGAGCCCTGCTTACCAGCACTCCCCATCCCCCCGTGGCAAGAAAACTCCTGACAAGAAGTAACTGTGCCAAAACCAAACATTTATTGCCTCCAACAGGAGAGGAGGGGTACCCACATGCCACATTCTTGCAACTCTTGTGTTTTCTCGGTAGGTGCCCGATGGGACACACAGTCAGGAACCATTGCAGAAGCCTGCCTCCAGGAGGTCACATCGGTGATGCCCGTCATCTTTGCCAAAGCCATCCCCGCGGACAGACAGGAAACCAAACACACGTATGAATGTCCCGTGTATAAAACCAAAATGAGGGGCTCTAACTATGTGTGGACCTTCCGGCTGAAAAGCCAAGATAAGACCACCAAGTGGGTCCTGGCGGGTGTGGCTCTGCTGCTCGAAGCATGAAAACGGGCCACAGCCAGGATGGTCACTGGGGTCCATACACGTTAATTTACTTTACCGAGAGCTACCAAACCTCCTCCCACTTAGATAACTTTGAAGTAATGTACATGTGCCTTAATTTTGTTTAAACACCATCCTTAATAAAGTCTCCCCATCAGTGAAGGGGAATTTTAGCTCTTGCAGACATTAAACAAAATCTTTTTAAATTAAAAATGAGCCCCGACATTCTTACAGTCTGGCAAGCAGGTGACTCCTGAACAAAGGGGCAGCCGTTCCCGCCGGCCAGCAGGGCCCCACGGCTTCCAGTGTCGCGAAGGTGACAGTCTACTTTCTGTTCATTCAAGTTTGCATAAAAATAAAACTCTAGTACTCACAAGATCTACGAATAATTGCACTTTGTAATTTAGGGGAACATCCTTTCACAAATTCCAATGACCCAGAGAAGGGTTAACTATGTGGTCCTGGACTAGAGGTAAAGATCAAGGCCACATAGTCAAACAGTGTCAAAGGCGAGAGCTGCTTATACAATGTTTTCTCTGGAACTTACCTGGACTTTAACTCCACCCTATTTAAACGGCTTTTTTTTCATCGTAAGCAGGTGCTTTTAAACAATATATGTAGGGGCCTGCGGATACATGTATAGAGATCCCTCTGCTGTGCCGTCTTCCTGAGAAATCTTTTTAGACAATCTTAAAAAAAAAATAGCATTTAGGTCTACAAAAAATTTCTGTATAAAAACACAATGGTAAGAAATCTTAGGCACAAGTGGCATGGCAGGGCCGGCCGGCGTGCTCTACGGTGAGCGGGCTGGCTCTTCTCTTAATTGTCTTCCACCAGCTGCTTCTGTAAGCTGAAAGACAGAGGGGACGGAGGCATATACAAGGTGCATCCTAGGCTCAACCCCTCATGGACAGTGGGGAGCCCAAGCCCGGATCTTCGAGGCAAGGGCGGTCCTGCCTCGTCCTGCTTCTGTGAGAGGACACCCTGCAGCCGGGCCGCAGGAGCCCTGGGTCTCACTCCAGAACGGAGCTCTGGACTGCGGGGCTGTTTCCTCAGCCCCAGAAGGTGAGCACACCACCCACCATGCTCTGCTTGGCCTGCACCCTCTGCCGCTCCCCATTTTACACAACGAGGTGAAACAGGCAGTGCCCAGATGAAAATTCTAGCAAAGGAGGGAACGTCCTAACAAGGCAAACAACAGTCCTGAGCTGCTGTCACCCGAGCAGACACGGCATGGATAGCACTCAAGACTCTGCCGGCGCTGGGATCTCTGCCGCTGTCATGGTCTGGGACACTCACCTCTCCAGGTATTCCTTAACGTTATTGTAGCCATAGAATTTGGCCAGGTGGATGAGGATCCCCGTGGCACAGCGGCCGTCCCGCTTCCGGCAGTAGCTGCAGTTGCAGATCCCGCGGCAGGGAGGGCACACCCAGTCCTGGAAGAACAGTGGCCCTGTGACCTCTGCGCTCGGGCTCCCCCCCCCTCCAGGCTAGAGTCTCCTGTGCCTTCGAGGAAAGAGCACACGGTGACCCCATGGGTCTCCCTCCTCCACCTGTTTCAAGGCCCAGACAGGCTGACCACCCAGGGTGCCGCATGGGCAGAAACCCAACCAACAATTATGCAGAATCTGAGGAGTACAAAAGAGCAGTGAGACCGAGGTGTGAATTCGAGCTCTTCTACTTCCTAAACCACTTCTTCCCCGGAGTTGTTTAGATTCGTCTGCCCACTGGGGACAGTACCTGTTTATCCCACATCCATAGGCCAGGGGCAACTGAGGGCAGAGGCTCCGGAGCCAGACTGCCCAGGTTCAAGTGTATGGATCCTAACCGTACTATTATCTCATTTTACAGAAGGACCTGAGAAACAGGGAGGGTATATACCTACTTCGCTAGGTTAAACGAAATAGCCAACCACATTAACAGAGAAAAAAACCTTAGACCAGGGCCCGGCACACCAGAAGCACTCTCCACAGTGACCTCCCTGCCCCCTGAGCCTTGCCCGAGCTAACCCTGTTGCTGGAGGAGAGCGCACAGGTCCACCTTCAAAATCAGAACTGTAAAAAAGTGTGGCTCTGATCCCTGCAGACATCTCCTCTGTCATACCGGCCAGCGCGCTCATTCCAGAAGGAAGCTGTACTTTTCATTTCCTCCAGCGTGCTGGGTCAGGGGGATAGCGCACTGCAGCTAGTAGGTCCCCGATAGGGCCCTAGGAGCCCTTCTCTCTGCCAGTACAGTTCATCACAAGCGAACACGACTCCTACCGGGTCCAGCAGCGCCGATCTCACATCCTCCCCGTAGCGATTCCTCAGGCACGGCCCGCAGAACTGTCCTCGCACCCCGCCGCAGCTCTGGTTCCGACACACGGTCTTGGTGTCGATGGTCTTCTGCCTACACTGGTGGCAGGTGTTGCCCTGAGGGAGGAAGACGGGATTTAGAGGGTGATACTCACAAGGCCACATGCAGCCATGTACACTCGTCGGGGCACGAAGCAGCACGGCCTCTTTGGCACAAACCACAGCCCCATCAAAAGCCCGGAAGGAAGGACATGATCAGACCAGCAGAAAGCTGTGAGGCAGGGAAGAGCCCACAGACAGTGACAGGGGCCCAGTGGCCATGAGTCCCAGGCAGCAGCATGGGGTTCCGGCCTCGCTTCCGGGAATCTGGGTCTTTTCAGAATACAATTTCTTGGTGTTAAAATGCTGACAAGTAAAAACCTCTTACTACCTTAAGTAATAGGACACTGACCTTAAGTAGTAGGACACTGCCTCATCTAAAAAAAATGATGCATACCACCACGAAGCCTCCCTCTGAATCACTGTTTAATAAATATTTAATCCATTTCCTACTGACTGAAGATACTCTGTCAAACTAGTTCCTATGGCTCTATGAATCAAAAAGCACACAAAAAAACCCCACAGTATGTTTTTCCAATGTTTAAAACATGAACACCCTAAAGAGTACTTAAAATGTGACTATTCTAAATGCGCTTTTCCAAACTATACGCCTGCCTTCCCAAGGATCATACGCATCCCCCAGAGAGACCTTTCCCGAGAATTCCTACACCAAGCGGCTTCCCCTTCCCAGTCACAGCTGACCCTCCCGGTCAGAGGGGAGAAGGCCTGGGGGTATGAGCCCAGCTATAGTTAAAGACAATGCAAGGTTTCAAATACCACTGACTCAGACTCCCCATTAGAATCACAAGCATGCGAATTATTTGTTATACATAATTTACCAGAACTTTATCATAGATTTTATCTCGAACAGTTATGGCAACATTTTCTAAGTCCTCTTCAGTGATATCCTCCACTGGCCGAAAAGAAGATACTCGGTGACGCCGTCTGTACCCCTGGCATTTCCCCTGTAAAACGAACCAAAGCAGAACCTGGCATAAGCTGTTTTGACTGGCTAAAAAACACATAAAAATTTCACACTCTGAGGGCACCTAGGTGGCTCAGGCGGTTAAGCCTCTGCCTTTAGCTCAGTTCCTCATCTCAGGGTCCTGGGATCGAGTCCTGCATGAGGTTCCCTGCTCAGTGGGGAGTCTGCTTCTCCCTCTCTGTGCCACCCTGCACCCTGCCCCAGCTCATGCTCTCTCTCAAAGTCTTAAAAAAAAAATCGTTTCTCACTCACAAAGCTCTAGACCATAATGTTAACCATGTCCCCCTTCTACTCCCCTGGCATCACTCATTACGGAGCTCCTGCCACAGGCACGGGACCAGCTGCCTTCACGGCACGGTGATACAACAGTAAATGAGCAGCCCAGGTTTTCCCTGGCCAAGAAATCTTCAGCAGCAGCTATAAACTCTGTGAGGACGGGAGTGAACCACAGTGAACGGCCACACCTGCAAATGGGAAGGACCTAGTTTCTCGCTCCAGACTCTGAAAGCACTTAAAACACCCTGTCCTAAAACTGAAAGGCGAGGAGGAATCCCTGCCCTTTCCCACCAGCAAAACCACAAGGCAGACTGGATGGGCCTTTGTTGCCTCCCCAGCCGATTAAGCTGAGGGTCTTAACCCTGAGCAGCTCCTCTGCTCGGCCGAGGTGGAGGGCGCTCTCTAGCCTACAGCTCAGGTCGGAGTGGGGGGTTCGTCCCTGAGCCTGGTCCTGGGAACACCAGCGCTGCCTGGGAACGTGATAAAGATGCCCACGTAGCAGCACACCTGCCGGGTCAAGACCACAGCACTGGCTTAGACCAAGAATAACCTGTTTGTGGTGCTCAGAAAATACCCCACTCATTGTCTTCCTTCTCCTGAAACTGTAGAACTCTTCTGCAAATTTGGCAGCTGAGACGGTGAAGTTCTCCAGGGCAAACTTCTCGGGAGGCCGTGCACTCCGGGCTGGGTTGGTGCGCCGGGTGACCTGTCCCTCGGAGAACGCCCGCCTCGAGGCCCTCTTCTTCTGCAAGCAAGAAGAGCACAGACCACTGCAAGGGGAGCTGCCTTGAATAAAAGCCGTCTGGGAACAGATCCCGTCCGTCAGTGCTGGCATCAGGAATTATAAAGGAGTTCTACTTACAGAAGCTGAGTTCGGGGTTCGTACTGGGAAGAAATCTGGCATAGAGTTCAGTTCCGCCAGTAGCTGAGCGAGCTGAGGGTCGGAACAAAACAGAGGACCTCACATCAGTACTGCCACGCCTCGTTCATTAACACCTTATCCCCATGTCCTCAGTTTTGCCAACATGAGAAACGTGACCCAAGTAGTTCAAGTACAGTCTCAACAGTTGCTGTGTTTTTGACCTTGTATGTAAAGATTTCTACCTCCAGAGGGAAGACGCAGGGATCATCATTCATAGGAATAAAATCTATACCCATTCTTTATATATAAAGGTCGTCACAGCACATGATGAACGGGCCCCTGGAATGAGGTGGCTGGCTGCAGGAGGTGGGACTCCTGACGGCGCCCCTGACGAGCAGCGTGACCCCTGGAACAGATCATCGTGCACAGCTAAGTCATGTTTTGTCAGGTTCAAAACAAGACGTTCAACTTGACTGTTCGGACAGTAACTTAGAGCTCAAAAAAACCTGTTTAGATTGATTTATTTTTCATTAGAAAAATAACTTGTGAAAATAATCCCATTTTCATAAGAACCTAGAACACCGAATAACAGGCATTAATATCCCAATCAATTCAGATTTTTAATCTTAGATTTTAACAAATGTACAGGTGTCATTAAAAATTCACGAATATAGTTATTTTAAAAATGCAGATACAGTGCTAAAAATTTCCCTTAGATAATCACAAATATGTCTTAGGATAAGCTACACTCAAAAGGAGGCTTTTTATTTTCTTACTAGACATCTAAGTCTGTGTATATACGGTATCATATTATGCTTTTTAAAAAGAAAATATTAGAAATATTCCAAAATACTAAAAGTAACTGAATGGCAGAATTCTAATTCTGTATATACAAAATTACGAAGCCAACAAGTTAGTGACCAAATAGAGAAAAACCAAATACACAAAGCAACGATTTCCCCTTGTGTCATCATTCATTCCAGGGAAGACATGTTCACGTGATTCACACCTGCTCAGTGTAATACCGAGGCCTCCTGCACTCCCTCATCTGAGGTCCTGAAGCCCCAGGGGGTCTTCAAAGGACTTCTCGCTGCAAGTTGCTCACCACAGCCCTTACGTGGGCTCCTTCACACCCAATCCACATTTGCTCCTCTCTGCTGGGAACTGCCAGCTGTTCAGCCCTCCCCTCTCCAATACCACCACCTAGTGGAAACTTAACTTTCTAATAGACAGGAAGTAGCAAGAGGTCACCGCACTAGGACAAGGAGCTGAAAATCGTCCCGAGGGCTGGCTTTCTATTTCCAAGCCACAGCCGATCCAGTGTCAACTGGCTGGGGGTTCAGGAAGAGAGGAAGGACACCCAATACCCAGGGGACACTTCCTGAAGGCAGCCAGGGCTGCCATGGCTCCCAGGACAGCCCTGGAGCCCCAGAGCCCCGGACAGCCCACCGCAGGGCCTTACCATGGCTTTGTTCTCCCTGATGTTCATGGTCCTCTTCAGCAGAGCATCCGAGCCCTCCTGGCCCTCATCCCTGGACTCGTCCTCGGACTCCGAGACCGAATCCTCTCTTTGCTTCCCCTGTCTGCAGCTTCTCTTTCTTCCAAGAATGGCTTTTTTACTGTCCTGTAAGCGTGTGCTAGAAAACGGCGGCTCCGAAGAATTGTCTGACTTTTTTGCCAATTTCTTGGTGGGGAACTGAAAGGCTACTTGAAGACCGATACTGCTCCTCCTGGGCCTCCTTCTTCTAGGTGTAGCCTTTGCTCCTTCGTCCTCCTCCTCTTCCTCACTCACTGAAGACGTCTTACCCGCATCACTCAGATCTGACTCCACAAGCTAACAAAACCAAAGAGCAGAGCAGAGACCGTGTTTCGTGACAGACCTCCCAGAACACGTCATTTAAAAGCACTCCGTCATTACTGCAGAGAAAAGACGAGAAGTAAGCTCCCCCTTCCTACTGTGAGCTCCTGCTGAACTCTCAGTGAGGTGCTCTGCTGAGGCATCTGGTGGAGAGCAGGCATTCTCCTGCTGCCCTCTGGCCCGGCCCCGGCCCCCGGCGGACTGCCGCCTTCGGAGCACGGGCTGGAAGTGGGGCGCTCACAAAGGAGGGCTCCTCCACTGCGCAACGGCGGAGTATTAGGAGGACTGGCCAAAGAAAAGGCTGTGCGTGGTGTAAGCGTTAGCAAGGTAACAATGGAGCGCTCGGGAAGACAAATACTCTTCTGCCCTGAACGGGAGGAACAGGGCTTCTAGAGGGGACAGGAGAGCTGACCTCACCTCAGCCAACGACAGAGGAGCAAGCAGATGATGGGCCAGCGGGGTCAGTGGGGGAGCCTTATCCCCAGGATATGACAGGTCCTCCCTGCCAGGGTCGTCCTCTCCCTGTTCTGCAATCCATGGAGCCGAAGGGGGGACATCAAGGCAGACAGCTCTTGGGTTGGTGTGAGGCACCTGTTCTGTCAGCTCAACTCTCACCCCCGATTATCTGATTCTGCTTGATACGGGTTTCTGGCATTAAAATGGAACTCAGTCTTACACATGAGAACACAGAAGGCGATGGCAGGGTAACGTTACCCAGGTGCGACAGATGACATCTCAGATGCCAGGGGACTCTTAACAATGACAGACACAGGCTTGACTACGGAGATCATCTTTCCTTTACACGCAAAGACCCTCTCTTAGGGACTCTGGACAACAGGGCCACTGTGAGGAGAACAGGGAGCAGCACCACAAAGGCCCCAGGTAAAACCATTTACTTAGGTAAATGATAGCTTCCTCCTCGGTGACTCCCCCACGCCCTAAATTCTAGCTGGACTCAAATTAAAAATAAGGCAGAGGGCTGGGAACCTGGCTGGCTCAGTTGGCAGAGCATGTGACTCATAATCTCAGGGTCGTGACTTAAAGCCCCACACGGGGCATGGAGCCTACTTTAAAGAAGAAAAAAAAAAAACCTAAAAAATGTATTGGGGCATCTGGGCGGCTCAGTCGGTTAAGTGTCCAACTCGATCTCAGCTCAGGTCTTGATCTCCATGTCGTAAGTTCAAGCACACTTGGCTGGAGCCTACTTAAAAAATGAATAAATAAGGAAAGTGGGGGGCGACGTGCAGATAGCTTCCAAATCTTGGGATATATATCAATCCACAACATGCCAAGGAGAGAAATAAGACCACAGTGTATTGATTTTTTGTTGTTGTTGTTTTTTTGGGTATCCTGAACTTTCTACATCAGTAACTTTAGAATCCAAATGGTGGGACTGGAGGAATCCAATGTTAGGAAGACAGTGTTGGAGAGCTTCAGAGGAAATCTCTCTCAGATTGGCTTTATTTATCTGTATCATCCGGCTTCACATACAGCTGGAAGACCATGAGACACCAGGGGATAACATCCTACTGTCAGAGAATGTGGTCTGGCCGGTCCTCACTACGGTGGGCGGGAGGTGGGGGAGGGGGACAGTAACACGGAGACAGTAACACGTGTTGGCTCACTGCCTGGGAAAACCAAATTTGTAGGTGGACCTGCCCTAAGCTATGAGTTCTATCAATCAGCAGGTCACAATTAATACCCCAAATGTATAGACCATGAATAAGGGGGGAAAGAAACCTTTGGAGTAGTCTTCCCAGTGCTAGGAACACAGATTCTCTGAATCACCTGACCTCACTTAGCCAAAAATCAGAAGACAAGTCAGTCACTAAGAGTAGACAATACCCATTAGGGTCTGGAAGGATTTTAGTTAAGTGTCTTGCCGGCGAAAAAACTGGAGGCTGGCCAGTCAGACCTCCAAAGTAGGCCAACCAGTACCAAACCTACTTGGCACAGCATATTTAAACTTCTACCCAAGTTCCATGCTGGCTCGCCCGCCATGGTTCCTTAGGGAGCTTCTGAATGGGAAGAGGTTTAACCTCCATCCTTTATCTTGATACCAAAGAAGGAAACAGTGGGCTGATTTGGGTGGATACATGGATGCTATTTTTCAGTTAGCAGAAGACACTCTGATGCCTGGAAAAAACCCAAAGGTTGTTCTTTAAAGGTACCCGGAGAGGGGCGCCTGGGTGGCTCAGTGGGTTAAAGCCTCTGCCTTCAGCTCAGGTCATGATCCCAGGGTCCTGGGATCGAGCCCCGCATCAGGCTCTCTGCTCAGCAGGGAGCCTGCTTCCTCTCCTTCTCCCTCTGTCTGCCTCTCTGCCTACTTGTGATCTCTGTCTGTCAAATAAATAAATAAATAAAATCTTAAAAAAAAAAAAAAAGTAGCCAGAGAGTCCAATACTAACTTGGCAGTACACTGGCCTCAACATGGGGAGTGAAGGAAGAAATCACCAAGTCTCCTGAAGGTCAAGTGCTGAGAGCAGACCTTCCTCAGCAGTCGACAAAGTCATCTTTATCACTGAAAGAGCATTTCCGCATCCAAACCAAGAATACACAGGGAAAACTCTAAGTTTGTACCATAGTACATTTTGGCCAAATTAACTCCAAACCCAAGAACATGACTTTACACACAAGAAATGACTTTAAGGAACTTGCTACTCCTAGATAGACGGTCCTCTTTCCAGATAAAAGATGTTCCCGAAAGTCTAAAATAAATTCTTTCAGAAGGACAGTAAGGGACACCTGAGATATGTTCCCCCCAAACCCCTAAGGTACCAGGGAAAGACGAGTGGATTTCCTGTAGGAGAATAGTGGACTGGTGGGCCAGGAATTAGCCTTAGAATAGCCAATTCTATATTTTGTTAACCGGCTTAGAAGATAAACATGTAAGAAAAAGTCATTCATTTACAAAGTGACTTCTTACAAGAAAATACAATTCAGAAACAGGACAGAAAATATGAAAACCCACACTCTCCCGCATTGATAATTCTTACCATGACTTCTGGGTTACTATTTTCATTCAGGTCATTCTGCGTAAATCCTTCAAATTCTTCCGTCTCTGAGTCAGTGTCCTCTATAAAAATTCTTCTTAGCTCTTCCGAGAAGTATTTGGAATGGAAACGTACATCTTGCTAAATTAAAAACACAAATGTCATAAAGAAAGAAGAACAGAGGTGACCAGGGGGCGAAGGGGAAGTGAAGAGTTGTTTAATGGGGAGTTTCTGTTTGAGGGGATGAAAACGTTCTGGGTCACGGGGACAGCTGTGCAACCCTGTGCATGTCCTTGACGCCACTGAGCATCTCACTGGTAAGAACCTGGGCACTCGCCCCCACTTAAAAAATGGTGAAATGGGAAATTTTATGCTATGTATATTCTACCGCAATAACCGAACACACACCCGTAGACACACACATCTTTCTATAGATTAGAGAAACAGAACTGAACAATTTGAAACAACTACACCCTTTCGAAGAATCAGCACGGCCATGGGCTCAGCCAGCTGCTTCTGTGGCTGGTGAGTGGCAATGGACTTCAGCTCCTCCTGCCGGGGCTGGCCATCAGGAAGATGTGCTCTCACACAGAACCGAACACACATGGGAAGGAGCCACGGGGAGCAGCCCTGGCTCCCTGCCATAGGCCGACTCTCCCTCCCAGCAGCTGTCCAGAGCCGGCTCCCCCAAGTCAGTGAGCACAGCCTGCCTCGCTTCCAGAGACAGCAAGTTTTTGTGCAGTAAAGGGCCAGAGCCCTTCACACCCCTCCACACCCCCTGCTGAGAAAGCCGCCTCTGCACCCTGACCGCCCAGGGCAGGGGAGGATGGGAGCGTCAACCCTCCCAGCCCCCAGGAGAGCCTGTCCTGCAGGAGGTGGGAGGCCAGCAACCACAGACAGGTAGCAAGTGAGCAGAAAGAAAGATGCTCTAGGATGCTTAAAAAAGAAAGACATTTTCAAATGACTTTTTCTGTCTTTTGAACCAGTAAAAGGCAAGGAACCAGGCTCTCTAAATGGCTCTCTTGACAGAAAGGAGGGAACCGACAGACCTGCACTGAGGAAAGGAGACCCCCAGACTGGCCTCCTCCAAACTGGCAACCAAGGCTGGAGTCAGTGTCCCCAGTTGCCTCTGACGTCTCTTCCTCCCGCACCCGATATAGCAATGACCCCTCCTCGCACCACATTTGGTTGGAGAATCTGTATCTCCCCCACTGCCTCTCCCTGACTTTAATTATATACTTCTTCAAGCTCACATCATCTCTGGAGAAAAATAGATATAATAGATGAGTGGGAAAATTTACAGGGGGATAGAGAAAGAAATGTCTGTATCTAGCATTTTTTTTAAGCTTAAATGTCTCCTATGAATTATTATGGGTAATTGGAATGAGTGTGCTTGAAGCTAAATTATTTTGTTTCTTTGTTGATAGCTGTGGTGCAGCTGCTTGGGGAAAAAAAAAAAACACAAAAGGGAAGTTTCTTTAAAGTGAAATTCAAATGGTGTTTAAGAAAGACCAAAGTCAACCCTGCTGCATGCTGTGTGCAAGTCCGTGCGGCTTCTCTTGGCTGCTTAACATGCATCATGCGTGTATGGGGTCAGGGAGGAGAAGCAACAGGGCCGGGCTGATCTTTAAGGAAGCCCGGGCCGTGGCTGGCCGCCACAGAAGCCACCAGGAGCCTGCTACGTACCAGGGCAGGAAACATCCGGCTCACGGAGCCCAGAGCTGGCCTCTGCAGGCGGCTCTAGGGCAATGGGGTCTCTGTGTCCATTCTGTCATAGACCCACTGTCCCTGCCTCGGGCCCAGAGAGAACAAGTCACATCGCAGAGCAGCAAGCTCCAGCCTTCCATCCTCTGGCTCGCTTCACTCACTGAGCTGGCCTCACAGGGAAGTGGTCAGCCTGGGGGCAACTGGTATCCTTGGTGACCAGATCAAACCCAGAAAGAACTCAGCCACAGTCCTAAACCAAGGCCCCTGCTTTTCTCCTCCTCATTCCACAAGCTGTGAAAACTATTCTGGGGGCACCTGAGTGGCACAGTCAGTTAACCGTCTGCCTCTCATCTCGGTCTTAATCTCAGGGTTGTGAGTTCAAGCCCTGCTCTGGGCTCCACGCTATGCATGGAGCCAACTTAAAAGACAAAACAAACAAAAAACAAAAAAAATGGTTCTTAATGTGAGTGTGTATAAAGCAAAATATCCACTCCATGGTCGGTCTCACTGCAGTCTTGGTTACAACGCTCACACAGCTCTTTGCTCTCCAGAATTTGTGACCCTTTCAAGTCAGTAGCAGGCAGTATGCTCTGGCCCGGGTCCCCTGTATCCATCTCCCATGATCAAGAACGTAAAGCAAGTAACAGATGAGAAGAGCTGCTGACAGAGCACGTACACTTTTTATTTTGAAGCTCATGGGACAGGAAGAAACCGACTGGAAAATGATGGTGAGCTGAGCCCGTCAGACCGGCCTCCCACCTCAATTCCACCCAGAGGGGGCTCATTCACCAATGGGCGCTGAACGCATGGAACATGAGGAAAGGGACAGCATGCGGAAGCTGTCCAACCCAGGAAAGCTGGGAGGCATCGGTCACGTATGGGGCGCCTCCCACCACGGAGGTTAACGGTTTAGTGGGGCAGTGGGAAAGAGGTGAGGATCAGTGTGACAAAGGAGACACGAGCAATATGGCACAGAAAGAAAAGAAAAGAAAAAAAGAAGCAAAGAGAAAAGAATGAAAAAAGAAAAGAAAAAAGGAAGAAAATCTAGTAAAACTTCAAGCAGCAGCAGCAGCATTTGAACTGCATGTGCACGGGGGCAGACTCTAGAAAAATGAGGAGAAGACACACAAGCAGAACGAACAGCACAGCCCAGTGCCTACGGCAGGTGGACTGGTGTATGCGGAGGGTGCCCGTGCGGCTTCGGGTCCCCTGCAGCAAAGGGGAGCAGTGAGAGGGACGAGGCTGCCAAGTTATGCTCCCAGATCTCCAACATCCCGACCTGGACACTTCTCAGACGTGGGGGCTTAGACACGTCACCTCACTGCCCTGAGCTTTAGTTTCATCCCCTGTGAAACAGGGATGATAACACTTCCACTGTCCCCGGGAGGCGCGTGCGTTCAGGGCAAGCTGTATGAAAGCACACGGTCACGGGCCATCTCAGGCACACTGGAGTCCCCGTCCACAGCCCCCTACCCCTGGCAGGGGGAGCAGGAAAGGCAGGTCTGACTGCACAGAAGGAACAGTGCCCAGAGCAGCAAAAGCAGCTGCTTTGGCTTTTTTAAATTTCCATATTTGAATCTAGTTGACCCCGAGTGTTAGTTTCCAGTGTACAACACAGTGTTCCACCTTCTTTGTACCTTACGCTGTGCTCAGCAGTGTAGCTCCCATCGGTCACCAGATACCTCTGTTACAGTATTATCGACTAGAGTCCCTGTGTTGTGCCTTTGTGCCTTTTCCGCCCCATGACTTATTCGCTATGTCACTGGAGGCCTGTACCTCCCACTCCCCTTTCCCATCTTGCCCATCTCCCTACCCCCCTCCCTGCTGGCAACCAACAGTTTGTTCTCTAAATTTACAGGTCTTATTCTGCTTTTTATTTTTGAGATTCCACAAGAGTGAAATCATATGGTATTTGTCCTCCTCAGTGTGACTTAGTTCACATAGCATAATACCCTCTAAACCCATCCGTGTTGCCGCAAATGGCAAAAACCTCATCCTTTTTATGGCTGTATAATATTCCATTATACACATACTCAGCATCTTCCTTATCCATTCTTCCACTGATAGACGCTTAGGTTGCTCCCCTATCTAATCATCAGGAAAACGCTAATCAAAACCATACTGAGGTATCACCCCATGCCTGTCAGAATGGTTAAAATCAAAGAGACAAGCAGTAAGTGTTGAGGACGTGGAGAAAAAGGATTTACTCGTGCAGCACTGGCAGGAATGTAAGTTGGTATAGCCACTATGGAAAATAGTATGGAGATTCCTCAAAAAATTAAAAATAGAGCTACCCTATGATCCAGTAATTTCACGACTGGGTATACACCCCCCTCCCAAAAAAACCCCCAAAACACTACTTTAACAGCCCTGTGTTTATTGCAGCATTATTTACATTATTTACAATAGCCAAGGTAGGGACGTTGCGTTGTTTCATGATGTCTTCGTGCCCATCCTGCGCTGCTCAGAATGGCCCTCATGGTGGACCCCAGGGCGCCACTCTCCCTCACTGCCTCGCCATGCTCAAACAGCTTCTCAATAAGGCAAGGAGCATGACCAGAGCTCAGTTTTGACAGTGAGGTAAGGGTTAGGAGGACCAGGGGAACAGAGGAAGGGAGGGAGGGGAAGGGACGGAGATGAGCAACATGGCAGAAGGGTCACAGGTGCCTGCAAGGGAGTTGGCAGATGGGAGAGGAGGGGGAGGGGTCACGAATACCAAAGATGGAGATAAAAATGAGGAAGATAAACGGACAACCAGGGAAGGACAACGGTGAGTTTGAGATCTCCCCTGATCAAGACTGGTCCGACTGGCAGTCAGATTATATCCTTATGTGTGGAGCCTGAGAGGGAAGTCAAGCCATCAAGAACGTGCAGATAATGGCTGAAAGCAGGCTAGTCCCTAGATCACTAAGAGAAAAAGGTCTGAAGACAAAATCTTGAACCACATCCACAAATGGGGACGGGAGACAAAAGAGAGGACGGTGAAGTATGAAACACGTAAGAAAGAGGAAGAGACCAAGCAGAGCAGCAGCAGGTGGTGAGTGGGTCAAATGAGATAGCACATCAAGTGCAGAGGACAGAGACGGGGGAGGCCCCTCAACACGGTCAAGACCAGCTCCCACAGAGGCCAGAACACGCACAGGCAGCCCGGCCAGCAAGCAGGCACCTCCCTATACAATCAATTGCTTCTCCTCCTGCACCTGCCCAAAGCCAGGTGGGCTTAATTTACAGCCTTGTAAGAGAAGCCGAGGTCAAGGGAGAATGAAGAATTTTGACAGCCACAATGACATTGAAGAAAAGGCCACCAAAGGCTGGTGATTCTGACTGGCCATGCTCCTGCTGAGGCACAAGAGAACCCTCCAGGAAACTAACTCTCAGAGAAATGTCTCTTGTGTTTGCCAGAGAGCCAATCCAAGAAAGAGTAATGCCCTCCCTGACAATTCCAAGCATGAGGTGCCGAGAGAATCACCCTCCAGGAGCCTAGGGACTGGCTCAGGGTAACTGCGAGGTCCCGCTCCGGACTGCGGTATGGACTGGTGTTGTGCGGGCCCAGCCTCTAGTGCAGGCTCCACACAGGCTGCAACCCTGAGGTTGCAAAGAAAATGCATCTGATCATGTGAGGCCCCTTTAAAATATATATATATATGTCATGCACAGAAAGGGCTTGAACAGTAAAATGATCTAGGTACTCTCCCTGGTTCTTGAAACATGAAGGCAAAACACTTATAAAACAAATGCTCGACAGTTAACCACGATCACCAATCTCAGACCAAATTCAAATAAAAGAGTATCAGAACCAAGATCCAGGCTTCCCTCCGACCAGGCCTTCCATGAAAGGAACCATCCGTACCTGTTTCCCTGACTCCAGTGAGTCGAAACTATCACAGCTCTCCTCTGATGAGAGGGTTTCCATGGGAACATCATCTCGGAAACCAACAAACTCTTCATCATCACTGGGGGCGTTAAAGATGTCAGCCACTTCTTTAGGGACCTGTTTCGGATTCAAAAAAGAAGAAGGATGAAACCAGGGGCTGTTATCATCACTTGAATTTTCTAGAGAGCAGGAGGAATTAGCATCTCCCAGCTCTATCGATCTGCCCAGTAACCCGGGAGCAGAATGTGTTTCAGCGGATTCCTCATGGCAACAAAGGAAGGTGGGGTAGGGAAGGACAAGAGTGTTTTCAAACCCCAGAGACGTATCCCATCTTACAGACAATGTCAAGGCCAGACCCAGATAGAATGTCAAGGCCAGACCTAACACAAGCCATGTGTCATCTCTTCACAAAAAATAAACAGTCATTGGGTTTTGAGAAACCAACAATCTATTTTTCCCCTACAGTGGATGTCTTTAAATCGTCATCTATGTCAACATAAGATATTACTAAGGTTTTTTTCATTTCTACCTGTAGCTCTTTAATTTTTCTGCTCTTCATCATCTGCTGATTCAGACATGGAAATCCATACAGCGAAATAAGTACCTTTTTGCTCCTTGTCTATATTCTCAATCAGTAGTTTCAGAATTCCAAGAGAATATAAACCCTATTATAGGCAAATATTCCAAGAATGTTGTCAGCGCACATCATCTAACAACTGTGTATCTGTTCAGAGTTCATTTTCATATGCTGACTACCCACTTGTTCCCAACTCTTTATTTTGAAAAAGTTTGAACCCAGAGTAAGGTGAAGGAATGGTACACACATCTCTATGTTCCTCACAGGAGTTCCCATATGTCACCATGATTGTTTTCTTTCAACAAACATTAAGTGGAACCATAGGCATTTGCTAGTATTTCACAGTTTGTGACCTAGAGAAGCAGCCAGTTAGTATGAGCCAACTTAATCCACGTATATTTATTTTTTTTTAAATGTTTTATTTATTTGAGAGAGAGAATGAATGCACACAAGCAAGGGGAAAGGGCAAACGGGAGAGGGAGAAGCCGACTCCCCATGGAGCAGGGAGCCCCACGTGGGGCTCCATCCCAGAACCCTGAGATTACGACATGAGCTGAAGGCAGCCGCTTAACCAACTGAGCCATCCAGGCACAACCTGTGTATAAAGTAAAGTGCAGACATCATACTAATTCACCCTAAAATACTTTAGTACCCTTCTCCTGAGAATAAAAACATTCCCCTATAGAGCCACAAAACCATAGTCTTACCTAAAAGAATTAACATTAATTCAATAATATCATTTACTACAAGTTTATATTTAAATGTCTGCAACTGTCCCCAAGATGTCAAGATCATGCATTGTATTTTTTATGACAGTATTTTTTGTTGCTTTTCATGACACTGACATCATTTGAATAGCCCAAGACAACAGCCTTATCAAATATCATACATTCTGAGCTTATCTGATTCCAGATACATTTAAGTAAAATATTTCTGGCAACAATTCTATACAAATGACATGCAGTTTTCAATGCAATGCATAAAGAGACACAAAATATTAGATGATCTCCTATTAATTAGTGTTAACGTAATCATGTAATTTTCAAACCAAACCCTACGTAGGCAGGACAGCACCATGAACACACATGGACCCCGAAGCACTTCTGTGCCCATGGCTAATCTTCCCCCATCTGTAGCCCTATCCAACTGCCCTCCTTCCAAATTATTTTGAAGCAAATGAAGATACAGTATCATTTCACCCTGTATCACCAGCAAATACAGAGTCTGTGTTCACAGTTCTGTTAACTTATATTTTTTTTAACTCATTTGTATCATGATCTGAATAAGCTCCGCACACCGGTCAATAGCTCTATAAAGTCTTTTCTCAGGTGTCCCTTTTTTTTCCCTTTGGCAACTTATTTTTGAAGAAACTGGGTCTTCTGTGGAGTTTGCAAAAGTCTGGAAGTTTGTGTTTGAGGTTTGTCTGTTTGTTGAGGTGCAAGATGGTATTTAATAAACTCCTATGTCCCCACAGATTTCCTATGATTTGGTAGTTGAAGTTACAGGCTCAGTCAGATTCAAGTTCTTCTTTCTGACAAAATGAGGACTACTTCATAGGTAGTACCACATTCTTCACTTAGAGAGGACATAACGGGGTGCCTGGGGTGGCTCAGTGGGTTAAGCCTCTGCCTTCGGCTTAAGTCATGATCTCAGGGCCCTGAGATCAAGCCCGGCCATCAGGCTCTCTGCTCAGCGGGGAGCCTGCTTCCCTCCCTATCTCTGCCTACTTGTGATCTCTGTCAAGTAAATAAACAAAATCTTAAAAAAAAGAAAAGAAAAAAAGAGAGCACATAATATCTGGCTATCTCTGGTTTTTAGTGGCGATGCTCTCTGATCAACATGTTAAGGTGGGATGTATCCTATTTCTCCTTAGCAAAAATACCTTTTCCTCTCTGTATTTAGCATGAAGTAAGTAGGGTGATATTTGACATTCTGTGACTATCCTTCCCCCTGATAACAATTCACTCAGTGGTTTCAGCATCCATTGACAGCTCTTACCTGAATCAATTACTACACATGAGAGGTTCCAAAATGGTCATTTTCACATTCTATTCGTTCTTCATGTATTAACTGGCATTCTTCTATAATACAATACACACTCTCTCTTGCTATCCCCCTCCCTCTCTCTGCTTCTCTTGCTCCCATGTAGATTCATGGTATTTTTTTTTAATTCAATGTGCTATATAATTCATTACTGTCACCATTCTTTCTGATGCTTAAATTATCCTAAATTTGGCCAATGGGAGCTCCTTCAAGCCAACTGCTATGTCCTTTTGACATAACCCTAATAGTCTTTGCATAACTCTTTGCTTTCTAGCACAAGTGTACCAAGCTAGCCTTAAACTTCCCCTGCCCCAGACCCTGGATCAGCCATTTTCCCAAAATGCACAGGCATTGAGAAATCAGAGGTGAGGACTTGGTACACCCCTTGCTAGTTAAGTATCATCGCTTCTAAGTTCTGACTGGACAGGGTAATGATATTTTTAAATGTCTTAAGTCACACATTCACAACAACACCTTGAATTCAAATCCAAAATCAGGATTCTTCCTCACCTGCCTCAATCTCAGATTATTTCCCTTTTCTCACAATGAAAGCTACAACTCTCAGTATTTTGCATACACTTACCCCACTTACCCATTTGCTTTACCTATAAGACACACAAAACAGTTTCAAACTTTACCATCAACACCACTACCAATAACCATCAATGACAATCAAGTTTAAGATTCTTTCATAGTTCTTTATTTTTTTTTTTAGATTTTATTTATTTATTTGACAGAGAGATCAAAAGTAGGCAGAGAAGCAGGCAGAGAGAGAGAGGAGGAAGCAGGCTCCCTGCTGAGCAGAGAGCCCGATGCGGGGCTCTATCCCAGGACCCTGAGATCATGACCTGAGCTGAAGGCAGAGGCTTTAACCCACTGAGCCACCCAGGTGCCCCTCTTTCATAGTTCTTATCAAATTCAACACCCAAAGAACAAATAATCCAATCAAGAAATGGGCAGAAGACACCAACAGACATTTCAGCAAAGAAGACATCCAAGTGGCCAAGAGACACATAAAAAAGGGCTCCACATCACTCAGCATCAGGGGAAAAACAAATCAAAACCACAGTGAAATACCACCTCACACCAGTCAGAATGATAAAATTAACCCATCAGGAAATGACAGATGTTGGCGAGGATGCGGAGAAAGGGGAATCCTCCTACACTGTTGGTGGGAATGCAAGCTGGTGCAGCCACTCTGGAAAACAGTATGGAGGTTCCTCAAAAAGTTGAAAATAGAGCTACCCTACAACCCAGCAATTGCACTACTGGGTATTTACCCTAAAGATACAAACGTAGTAATCTGAAGGGGCACGTGCACCCCAATGTTTATAGAAGCCATGCCCACAATAGCCAAACTATGGAAAGAACCTAGGTGTCCGTAAGAGAATCTTAATCTCACGAAACAAACTGGGTCGCTGGGGTGTGGGGGGGTTGGGATAGGGTGGCTGAGTTATGGACACTGGGTAGGGTATGTGCTATGGTGAGTGCTGTGAATTGTGTAACCCTGATGATTCACAGACCTGTACCCCTGGGGCAAATAATATATGTTAATTAAAAAACAAACAGTGGCAGAAAGCACCAAAACACATGAATGCACATTTTTCCTTGTACATTCACGCACATAAAGGCACAAAATACGTCTGTGCCCAACTGTTGACAGAAATCACTTCCACAAAAGGAATTAAAGAGGACTCAGTGGGGATGGGCGGGGATTCTTTTGTAGTTCTTTCTATCCTTGGGATATAGTCCCATTATTTCCTAGATCTTTGCCCTGAGATAACCTGACAATCACTTTCTCGGGGATGTAAAGGGACTCTATCTATACTTCCCATTTCATCATGTGACTATTAAAGAGGTGCCCTCAAGGGCTGAGATTTTAATATAATAATTTTTACTGCTACGAGACATGTTTTTTTAAGAGGGAGGAAGATGAGGGGCAGGGGAAGAGGGAGAGAGAGAACCGTAAGCAGGCTGTAAGCAGGCTCAGTCTCACGACCCTGAGATCATGCATGACCTGAGCCAAAATGAAGAGCTGGACGCTGAGCTGACTGAGCTTCCCAGATGCCTCGACTGCAATAAGACATTTTTATGGGAAACTGCCACCTAGAATTATTACAACAATAATTCTGTCCTCGTGGAACCCTCGGGGGTCCCTAGACCACACCGTGTCGCACTAGCACACAGAGCGGTACATTCGGAAGTTACTTCAAGTCCTTGAATTTTTTTCTGTGCATTGAATTAATTTTACAGTTAGGTACATTGAAGAAATCACTATTCTCTAATCTTATTTTTGTCGTGATTTTAATCATCTTGTTCAACAAATGATGAGGAGGTCAATGGCTTAATTGAAGGAAGTTTCACATTTGGTATACAGAGAACACAAATCCAGAAGTTGAATATGCCGAATTTAATGGTGTCAGAGGATTAACATACATGCTTTCCCACCATCTAATGAAGTCACCTTTGTCTTGGGACAAAGGGTCAGACACAGAAGTAGAATTCCAGTAACAGTAAGGAAAAACAAAACAAAACAAAACCCTGCCCCATTTATGCTGAGAAGCTCCTAATGAAGCCTTAAATGGTTTAAACTTTTAATAAGGAAGTCAATTTACAGTATTTCACATCCCTTATCTTTTCAAAGATACTTTCTAGTTGTTTCATCATGAAACCAACACACCAAAATAATACTCGTAACAAGAGAAACATAGATAGTCCTCGTCTAAGGGTGTGTTCCAGTGTACCTGACAGCGCTGGAGTCCGGCCCCTGCAGTGGCAGCGAGAGACACGGGCCCAGATTGGTTTCTATCATCTTCTTCTCGACTTACCACCATTCTATGAATCAGAAAGCTCCACTGGCCCAGAAGCTTGCTTTAACCTAAAAAGGTTAAAGGAGGATGAGCACACCCTGTCATTTAATGAAGCACCTGGAAGGACGGAGAGATTGGCACCATGAAGAAACTGTGTCCAGTGGCAAATACATCAGCATGGGTACAGCTGCAGCAGGCCTGTCCTCACCCCCGTACCCCCCCACAAGTCATCCAGGACTTCTGCGTCTGCTCCGGAGTCTGTGCCACAGGTACCAAAGCCGGGGGCGGGGGGGGGGGGGGGGCGCAGGGGAGTCGGCTGTGATTACCAATGAGGAACAAAAGGAAGGAACACACTCTGGAAAAAAACAAAAACCAGTATGCATTCTCGGGGCACACAGGGCTCTGTCTCTTGCTGTCTAACTTCCTTCACAAGGCATTAAGAGAAGAGTTTCAGGCACAAGCCCCAAGATTCAGAAAAATCTCCATAAGATATTCAAGGGTCTTCAATGCAAGACACTGTTCAACAGAGCTGACAAATCAAGATTTCTACACAACGCATCTGCTAAAAGATTCATGGGGGCACCCTCCTAATGCATGAGCAGTTCAGAACATGACAATACATTAGGCCCCAGGAGCTGGCATTTCCCTGTGCAGATCACTGCGGATCCACTGGGCAACTCCCTTCTGAAAATGCAAAGACTGTTTAATGAGTCATAATTTTTTCAAGTACACACATTTATTCTATTTCTTTCACATACACTTGCTACATCTGTCCACTCTATCCTTGTCCACTCACCAAGAGTCAAGGGGGGACCAGGAGCCAAATCTCCTCCAAGGACACAGGAACGAGGATGGAGTCCCCAGCATCTAACACGGGACCTGGCCTAAAGCAGGTTCTCAATAACCCAGGCTGAAGGTATCGACATGCATCTGCCCTTGTCATCCGTTTCCTAGGGAAGGTGTGCGGCGGGAAGAGGGGCACGTTATACCATCCCTGTACAGGAGGGATGGCCCATATCAGAACATCCATGAACAAAGCAGTCCCAAAAAGCTCCTCCTTCGCAAAGGACCACAGATCACCTGCAGGCCCTAAACACAACCTCAGAGCTCATCTCGGGAGCAGAGATGGAAGGTCAGCAGTTCTGAGGGCTAAATAGGAAGACAGAAAGGCAGCAGCTCAGGGTAAGCCACCACGGGCCGGGGCGCACTGGTGAGCTCAAGACACAGGTCCAAAAGTGGCAGCCACTCTCCAGGACAGTAGATCATGACCATGCAGAAATGGGGGTCCTGTGGGCTCCCCCTTCAGCCCCCTCCTCCCCCGAGACGCCAGACCTCTTGCTGAGACATCTTCCAGTCGTAGAACGTCGGCTTCACCCGCCGCTGGACCTCACACTCATCCAGCGACAGTGCACAGCAGCAGTCCTGGGGCCACGCAGAACCCAGAGGACGTTTTAAATGCCAGATTTCAAATATGACCAACAGTCTATCTGCTAGTGTCTGGTACGAACAGCAGTAGACACTGGAGTGCTAAGAAAACTAAGTAAAAAGAAAAACTTCACATTAAAAGGAGTGAGGCCACCCTGTCTTTCTCTACAACAAGGCGGCTGAGCGGTTTGGCGATGCTATAGACCCCACGGACAAACAGAGGCAGAACCTGGTGGAGACCCTGATGGACAAGACCCTCACGCTGAGGCTGAGCCCAGGGACACCAGGGAGAATATCAAAGCCAAGACCAAGGTCAAGGAGGGCCTTCTGCGTGACCAGCAGCGTCTGATTTCTGCAGGCGAACAGCTGGAAGGTGTCCACAATGTCCAGAGAGCCCCCCACACACACACTTGGCACTGTGCTTGCAGGGTGGTGAAGGTCCACCGCCAAGTGCCCTGCTCACCTGCACCCCTGCACAGCCAGCAGCTGCAGGAAGTGCACAACCCCAACAATTGCGCCCCAAGAAGGTCACATAAGGCCATGCCCCAGGCTCTGCCTTTGCCCCATGGCCCCGGAACCTCAATCAAGTTTCCCTTCCACGGACTGGAACAGAAAAATCAATTAATTAAAAAATGGCCCTTCTGTTGTTCACAGAAGCACTATATTCAACAGCCACAAAGGGGAAGCAACCCACGTGTCCATCCATGGAAGAACGGACGGACAGAATTCATAGACATGTATGATGAAGTATTATTCAGTCTCAGGAAACAAATTCTAAAAATATCGAATCCTGCAACTAATATGTCGGAGGTCAATTACACCGCCACAAGATTAAAACAAACAGATAAACAAAAGAACCAGTGTGAAACAGTCTGTCGTGGGGGAGAGCCTGGGGTTCTACAGCTGTAGCAAGCTCCCCGGTGAGACGCTGACACTCGTCTGCAGAACATACACTCACCCAGAGTAGGGGTGGAGGCCCACTTTCTGCTCCTGTCCTGCGGGTGAGACCTTTTTCCCTGCTTGACGCCAGCTCTTCAAGGGCTTATCTGAACCTCCTAAATGGACACTTAACTCTCAGAGCAGACTCTCGAGCTCTCTGGAATCTTCCCCGCCCATACTAGGCCCTCTAGCGCCAAGAAGAGTCTTATGTACTTAGAGGTGCTTAATCAACACCTGATTAATTGATGAGCAGCGTTAACTAACTCAAAATGAAAAGGAAGGAAATCCCGTCACACGCTATAACATGAATGAAACTTGAGGGCGTTATGCTAGTAAAGTAAGCCAGTCACAAAAAGACAAATAGTTTGATTCCACTCACAGGAGAAACCTCATAGGACCAGTCCAGGTCACAAATACAGGAAGTAAAGGGGAGGCTGCCAGGGTGGGGGAGGGGAGCAGTTGTTTCATGGGTACAGGGTTTCAGTTTTACAAAATGAAAACCTTCTGGAGATTACTGTGCCCAACAACAATTTAAATGTGTTTTAAACGCTACTTAAAAATTATTAAAAGAATAATTTCATGTTATGTGTACCTTACCACATTTTTTAAAAATTCAGCAATAAAAGACCAACTTTGGAAGACAATCTAAAAGTGCAGAGAAAACCTTCCTTTTAAAAAAAATTTTTATTTAAATTCAAGTTATACGGTGTATTATTAAGTTTTAGAGGTAGAATTCAGTGATTCGTCAGTTATATATCTCACTCAGTGCTCATGACATCAGGGCCCTCCTTAATGCCCAAATACCCCCATGCCCCCCACCCCCCTCCAGCAGCCCTTGGATTTGTTCCCTATAGTTAAGCATCTCTTATGGTTTGCCTCCCTCTCTGTTTTTGTCTTATTTTTTCTTCCCTTCCCCATGTTCATCTGTTTTGTTTCTTAAATTCCACATATGATTGAAATCATAGGGTATTTGTTTTCTCTGACTTACTCCATGCTTAGCAAAATACCCTCTAGTTCCACCACAGCAATGCCAACGGTAAGATTTCATTCTTTTTGATGGTTGAGTAACAGTCCACTGTTTGTGTGTGTATGTGTACAGAGAGAGAGAGAATATAATATGTGAATACATATACATGTTGAATAATATTCCAATGTATGTGTGTGTGTGTGTGTGTGTGTGTGTGTGTACACACACACACACACACACACACATACATCCCCTCTTCCTTATCCATCCACCTGTCAATGAACATCTGGACTCTTAACATATTTTGGCTACTGTGGACCCTGCTGCTATAAACAAGTGGGATTTACTCCTGGGCTGCCAAGGTGGTTCAACATCCACAAATCAATCAATGTGATTCACCACATTAATAAAAGAAAGCACAAGAACCATATGATCCTCTTAATAGATCCCAAAAATGCATTTGACAAAATACAGCATCCTTTCTTGATAAAAACGCTCCACAGTGTAGGGATAGAGGGAACATACCTCAACATCATAACGGCCATATACAAAATATCATTCTCAACAGGGGGAAAAACTGAGAGCTCTTCCCCTAAGGTCAGGAACATGGCAGGGCTGTCCACTCTCACCACTGCTGTTCAACACAGTTCTACAAGTCCTAGCTTCAGCAATCACACAACGAAAAGAAATAAAAGGCATCCAAATTGGCAAAAAAAAGTCAAACTTTCACTCTTCACAGATGACATGATACTCTTTGTGGAAAACCCAAAAGACTCCACCCCAAGATTGTTAGAACTCACACAGGAATTCAGCAAAGTGGCAGGCTAAGAAGTCAATGCACAGAAGTCTGTTGCATTTGTACACACTAGCAAAGAAAATCTTCCCTCCTTAAATGAATGCAATCTTTTCTCAAACTCCAAGAGCGTGTCTAGACCTCCATCCACTTCTACCTGAGGGGCATGTGGTTTAAGAACCCAACGCTTCACCCTAAGGCAGGTTCAGAAACATCACCCCCCGGTTCCAAGTCCAGGCTTCAGCCTTCACGCCTGGCAGTACCGCACCCTGAACCCAGGAACCTGGGCTCCAAAGCCCAGAAATTAACTGCAAGTCTGGGCAACAGAGCTGTCTGCACAACCTTACTTGGTTTAAAATCCAGCTCTGTTCTCTCCCAACTAAGCTCCACTAATAAAAATCAATCCTGCCCAACTGCTGCTTGCTTTGTAGTTAGTCGGTGCCCTTCTAGCATTTCTTGAGGAACACTAAGCCAGGCTCTGGAGCTCTCCGTATCACTTTAGCGACCTCAGCCTAACCCTAATTGAAATTCAATTTAAAAAAAAAGAAAAAAAACAACAACTAATAAGCCATAAAAAGCCTCAAACTGCCAGCTGCTTTTCAATCAAGTATGCACTCTTGAAAACAAATGAGCATATTGTTAATCTAAAACTTTGTATTTTTAAAATTAAGTATATTTTTTAAATTAAGGCTTTTCTGTATATCAATGATCTACAAATGTATTCTTCCTAGACTGAGAAATACCACCTCCCAGCTGGAAGGCACATATTTATCAGCTACTAGTTTCTGAAGGAAAGCGACAGATTCTTCTTAAAGGCCAATTGATTCCAGAGCTGATTTTGATAAAGTTTCAGGAAATGTTTCTTATTCCAGCAACACTGTGTATGTTTCACCTGGAAACAAGTTCCATTTGTAGCCCTAAGGAACTGCCCAAAAGAAATCTGCACACTACTGCATTTTCCTTAGTAAGTGTTTTGAAAGCAATTTTGATAGCAAGGAAAGTGGAATTTGCATGGTGTACTATCTTGCATCTGCAAAAGAACCTTTTACACACAGGAAAGCATTCCTTCAACCCTCCACAAACACCGCTGTTTTGCATCATTTTCTATCACAAACACTGTCATTTCTTTAAATCTCTTACGGTTAAACTGGTAGATCCACAGGACACACCCATACCTTACACCATTTACAAAAACTAACTCAGAAGAGAGCAGACCTAAATAGAAAACCTAAAACTCTAAAACTTCTAGGAGAAAATCTTTGTGACCTTAGGTTCACACCACCAGAAGCAGAATACAGATTTTAAAAATTTATAAATTAGACAATCAAAATTTAAAAATTCTGCCCTTCAAAAAACACTTCAAATAGAATGACAAGAAAAAACAACAGACTGGGAGAAAACACCCACAAACCAGACACCTGATAAAGAACCTATACCCAAAATATATAAAGAACCTCAAAACTCCTTAAGAGAAGAACACAGTTTAAACATGGGCAAAAGACGCAGGCAGACAATTTGCCAAAGACCTAGGACTGGCAGATAAGCACATGAACAGAGCTCTGACATCCACAGCCCTTAGGGAAATGGAAATTTAAACTACAATGAGACGCAATTATCTAACTACCAGAACAGCTTAAGAACACAGGACAATACCGAGTACTGCCCGGCAAGGATCTGGAGCAACTGACACTCTCCTAAACGGCTGGTGGAAACACAAAATGGTAGGACCACACTAGAAAACAATTTGGGAGCTTCTCATCAGGTTAAACATACTCTTACCACATGATCCAGGATGAAATGAAAACTTAGGTTCACCAAAAAAACACTGTTATTAGCAATTTTATTCCCAAACCCAGAAACGATCCAAATCAGCTAGGGAATGAATAAACAAAACGTGGTTCTTCCACAGCACTGACTCCTGCAACACTGACTCCTGCCGGCAATAAAAAAGACTAAATTACTGACAAGACACACTTACATGGATACATCGCAAATGCAGGAGGCCTAGTGAAAAAAGGCTACATGTTGTCTGATTCCACTTTCGGGACACGGTTGGAAAAGACAAAACTAGAGAGACAGAACACATGTCAATGGTTGCCTGACAACGAGAGGTCAGAGGGAATTTTGGAGCAGCGATAAAATCAACTGTGATAGTGATTACACAAAAAGCTCATAGGACTGAACACTAAAAAGGATGACTTCTACCATATGTAAATTAAACCTTAGTCAAAAAGAAGAAAATGATGTAGAAACGGTGGAACATACAGATTGCCTAGAAATGGATCCTAGCACATATCATGAAAATCTGATAGGACAAACGCCACAAATCAATGGGAAAGAGATGTCGGTAAGTCAATAAAGGATGCCGGCAAAACTGACTATTTGAGGTGAATTCAAGAGTCCATTTTTCTTCTCACCTGATACTATCTATGAATCTGAAGAGAATCAGAAGATGAAAGAATTCAAAGGTAAACAAACCACAGGAGAGATTATAATTGATGTGAATATACAGCTGGTCCCGGCATGAGGAAGACTTTAAGCACCAACATAAAGGAGATCAGAATGGAAAAGAGTAGTATCACGGACCGCTTACCAGTTCTAAACACCTTAAAAGAAGACAAATTTAGGGAAAAAACAACAACAACAACAAAAACCTTGGGGAAAAAAGATCTGCCACAAATAGGCAAATTATTGGTACTGAAAAGCTCTTGCAAGTATTCCAAGTCACACAGATAAAATAGGTAAAACAAAGAAAAGTCACTAAAAAGGGAACACAGAAAAGGCTTAAAACATATTTTAAGTCTTCAGTCTGCCTAAGTAATGAAAGCCAGATAAGTTAAGACAAGATTGCTTCTCCGCTAGCAGCTTGGCTGTCCATCACGGGAGCGCTCAGCAATGGCGGCATGTGACAAGACAAGCACCCTGACACAGAACTGGGGAGCACACAAGTGGGCCTGAAGACTCAAAACACCAATGTGATCATGTACATCTAAAGCAGGGGAGTTACTTTTTTAGAAGTATATGCAATGAGATTTTAAAACCTCCAGAAAATATGGTTCAACTCAGAGTGATGGAGCATATGAGCTTTTATTTATAGCTAAGAGGATCCAGGGTCCAGGAGGACCAGAGTACGACAAGATCTCCTCCATCAGCTGGAGCACCTCCTCTCAAAAGGGAGCAAACCTGAGCCTACTTACTCAAGGGCACGCAACTTGTTCATACCCCTACAAACGACATTCAGGCAAATGCTATTTTTCAATAAAATAACTACCCACTAATTAGCATTTGTGTTTAAATTCAATCAAAAAGCTTAAACTTTTTGGCCAAGAAGCATGAGCAACAAAAAACTGATTAAACTGGACCTCATCAAAACTGAAAACATCTCTTCATCAAAGGACATTACCAAGAAAGTGAAAGGCATATGAGGAAGTGGAGATGCAACATGGGGGTTAAGGGGGTAGGAGAAGAATAAATGAAACAAGATGGGATTGGGAGGGAGACAAACCATAAGTGACTCTTAATCTCACAAAACAAACTGAGGGATGCTGGGGGGAGGGGGGTTGGGAGAAGGGGGTGGGGTTATGGACATTGGGGAGGGTATGTGCTATGGGTGCGTGCTGTGAAGTGTGTAAACCTGGTGACTCATAGACCTGTACCCCTGGGGGAAAAAATGTATTATATGTTATAAAAAAAAAAAAAAAAGGAAAAGTGAAAGGCAACCTACAGAATGGGAGAAAAGAGCTGCAGGACACCTAAGTGATAAGGACTCAGCACTCCGAATATATGAAGATCACCTGTGATGCAACAACAGACACCATCCAATCAAAAAATGCATGAAGAACTTAACACATATTTCTCCCCCCACCAAAAACTATATATACAAATGAACAGCAATACAAGAGAAAATGTTCAACATCATCAGTCATTAGGGAAGTGCAAACCAAAAATACAAAATACCACTTCACATCCTCTAGAGTCCAAAAATCATAGGGAAGAAGTGTTGGAGAAAATGTAGAGAAGCCAGAACACTCATACATAGGTAGTGGGAATGTAATGGTTCAGCCACGATGGGAAACATTTTGATGATTCTTCAACAAGTCAAACACAGAATTCCTATCTGACCCAGCACTCTCATTCTTAGGTATGTAACTAAAAGAACTGCAAAAACAGGTGTTTCAGATACATGTACATGCATGTTAACAGCAGGACTACTTATAACAGCCAAAAGGTCCATCATGAATAAGTGGATAAGAAATTGTAGTATATACAATATACAGTGGGCTGTTATTCAGCTATTAAAAGGATGAAGTACTGATCCATGCTATGATGTAGCTCAACCTGCAAAACATTATACTAATAAGCAAGCAGAGCCAGACCCAAAAGTCCCATGAATTGTTCACTTTAAAATGATTAATTTGGGGAGCCTGGGTGGCTGAGTCAGTTGAGCACCTGCTTTTGGCTCAGGTCATGATCCTGGGGTCCTGGGCTCGAGCTCCACATTGGGCTCCCTGCTAATGGGGAGCCTGCTTCTTCCTCTGCCACTTCCCCTGCTTGTACTCTCTCTCACTCTCTCATTCTCTGTCAAATAAATAATCTTTTTAAAAAATAAATAAGGGGCGCCTGCGTGGCTCAGTGGGTTAGGCTGCTGCCTTCGGCTCAGGTCATGATCCCAGAGTCCTGGGGTTGAGTCCCACATCGGGCTCTCTGCTCAGCAGGGAGCCTGCTTCTCCCCCTCTTCCTCTGCCTGCCTCTCTGCCTACTTGTGATCTCTGTCAAATGAATAGATAAAATCTTTAAAAATAAATAAATAATAAATAAATGTTAATTTCACCTAAATTAAAAAAAAAACACCTAAACTCATTATAACAATTAAAAGACTTACTATCCTACTATTCAAATTGGCCTATAATTATGTAAAAGTAGGCAAGTAACTTACTAAACACTGCAAATCGTAGGCAGAATGCAGCTCCTTACAACACTCACCACAACACTGTACCCAATTGGGGACTGCCTGAAGGGACTGGTCCCTCTCTCACCTAACTCAGTCTCCTGCCAGGAAAAGCTCCAGCCATTGCTTATGAAAGCTGCAGGTGACTACAGACCTGCAAACAGTGAGATGAAGAGTTTATGCATGGAGAAATACAGGAGACCACCCAAAGCCCCAAGGAGAAGCTTGGGTAACACTCTGTGGGAAATCAAGGCATTCCAAAGCAGCTGTGTCCCATCAGGGAACTGGGCAACCTCACACCAGGGCAGGCCAGGCCAGGCCAGACACATGCTCAGCAAAGATTTGACAAGACTTTAAGCTTCCAGGCTAGGGCATGCCCAGCTAATCAATGAATGACTTCCCTGGCACAGTGCCAGTCTTTGAAGACTAGAAGAGGTGGCTGTTTCCTCCAACACCCACTCTTCCACAGAAGATCAAAGACATACAAAGAAATAGAAAAAAATGGCCCACTCAAAGGAACAAACTGACAGAGAATGTGCATGAGGTGGCACAGACTGTGGACTTACTAGACAGAGGCCAACTGCCTTCAATATGCTCAGAGAACAAAAGGAAAACACAAGAAAACTAAAGTAAATTGGGAAAAGGATACACAGTCAATCCTTAACACCATGGGTTGGGGGCACTGACCACCCTTCCATATAGCTGAAAACCCACATGTAACTTCTGACTCCCCAAAACTTAACTAATTAGCCTACTGTTGACTAGAAGCCTTACCAATAACACAAACAGTCCATTAACAGTTTGATATATTGTATGTTTTATACGTTGTATTCTTACAACAAAGCGAGCTAGAGAAAGGAAAATATTAAGAAAATCGTAAAGACACTACATGTATAGTACTGGACTATAAAAAAAATATGCATGTATACTGGACCCACGCAGTTCCAATCTGTGTTATTCAGGGTAGACTGTATAAGCAAAATGATGTCAACAAGGAGGAATTATAAAAAGGAACAAGAGAACAAGAATTCTAGAAGTGAAAAAATACAACAGCCAAATTGAAAATATCATGAGACAAGTTCAAAATCAAACTGAGGAGGCAGAATAAAGAATCAGAGAGGCTATTTGACAAAGTAACGACCAAAAACTTCCCAAGTTTGATGGACGACTTGAAGCTCAATAAACCCCAAGTAGTATAAACCCAAGAGATCCACACTGAGACCTATTTATTTTTTTTTTTTAAAGATTTTATTTATTTATTTGACAGAGAGAGATCACAAGCAGGCAGAGAGACAGGCAGAGAGAGAGGAGGAAGCAGGCTCCCCGCTGAGCAGAAAGCCCGATGCGGGGCTCGAACCCAGGACCTGGGATCATGAACTGAGCCGAAGGCAGGGGCTTAACCCACTGAGCCACCCAGGTGCCCCCTGAGACCTATTTAAATCAAACCCATGAAAGACAAAGAAAAAGAGAATACTGAAAGCAGCCCCCCAAAAAGCAACTCATCACACATAAGAACTCCTCTAAAGGATTATCAGCTGATTGCTCAGAAGAAACCTTGGAGGCCAGAAAGCAGTGGAATGATACATGTAAAGCACTAAAGAAAAAATTGTCAACCGAGAACTCTTATCTGGCAAAACTGTCCTTAGACATTACCAGATAAAAAGCTGAGAGTTCATTAGCACCAGATCTGCTGAACAAGAAATCCTACAGGGAGTTCTTCAAGAGGAAATGAAAGGTCATTAGAGAGTAACTCAAAGCCATATGAAATATAAAGTTTTGAAGTAAAATACAAATACTGGTAGTAATATAAATACACTTTTTTGTTTTCTCCAATTAAAAAATGCACCTTTGATTCCACATTTTGCACTGCAAGATGCATAAAGATAGAATTGCTGACATTGATAACAAAAGGAGCGGAGGAGCTGTATACCAGTAGAGTTTTTTGTATGCCACTGACAAACCGGTATCATTCAAATCAGATTATTTCAATTGCAGAGTATTCTATGTAACCCCCATGCTAACCACAGAGGGAAAAAAATCTATAGATAACACAGAAAAGAATATGAGGGTATCAAAACATGCCATTAATCAACAGAATACCAAGGTAGGCAGTAATGGAGGAAATAAGGATCAAAAATGCTAAGAATACAGTAAATAAAACTAAACAAAAATGTCAAAAGTCCTTCCCTACCAGTAACCACTTTAAATGCAAATGGATTAGACTCTGCAATTAAAAGACAGATTGGCAGAAAGAATTAAAAAAAAAGGGGGGGGGGAGGACCCAACTATATCCTGTCTATAGAAAACTCACTTCATACCTAAAAAAGACAGTGAGGCTGAAAAGTGAAAGGACAGAAAAGATATGCAAATGTAAACAGTAATCCAAAGAGAGATGTAATGACTACAGTGATATCAGAGTAGACATTATGTCAAAAAAAAAATTATAAGGACACTGCATATGGATAAAAGGGTCAATTCACCTAAGAAGCCATAACAATTAAAAATATGCATGCACAAAACTTCAGAGCTCCAAAACATATGAAGCAAGTGCTGACAGAAATGAAAGAAATAGTTCTACAATAATAGTTGAAGACTTCAATATCCCACTTTCAATAATGGAAAGAATAAGACAGAAGATCAACAAGGAAACAGGAACTGAACAATACTATAAACCAATTCGAACTAACAGACATATATAGAACACTTCAACCAACACAGTAGGATACATTTTCCTTAAGGTTGCATGAAAAACTCCCCAGGACAGACCTTATGTAGGCCACAAAATAAGTCAGAATAAATTTAAAAAAGTTAAGGGGCGTATGGGTGGCTCAGTGGGTTAAAGCCTCTGCCTTCGGCTCAGGTCATGATCCCAGGGTCCTGGATTGAGCCCCACATGGGGTTCTCAGCTCAGCAGGGAGCCTGCTTCCCTTCCTCTCTCTCTGCCTGCCTCTCTGCCTACTTGTGATCTCTGTCAAATAAATAAATAAATAAATCTTTTTTTTTTTTTAAAGATTTTATTTATTTATTTATTTGACAGAGATCACAAGTAGGCAGAGAGGCAGACGGGGGGGGGGCACAGGCTCCCCGCTGAGCAGAGAGCCCAACGTGGGGCTCCATCCCAGGACCCTCGGATCATGACCGGGGCTGAAGGCAGAGGCTTTAACCTGCTGAGCCACCCAGGTGCCCCAATAAATAAATCTTCTAAAAAATTTTTTAAACAGTTAAAATCATACAAACTATCTTTTCTGATCAGAATGAAATGGAACTAGAAATCAGTAACAGAAGAAGACTAGCAAATTCAAAAGTACGTGAAAATGAAACACCACTGTCAAATAACCAAGGGGTTGCTCCAAAGGAGAAATCATCACAACAGAAATTAGAAAATACTTCCAAACAAGTGAAAATGAAAACAAAATATGCCAAAACTTACACTATGCAGAGGAAAGCAATGCTAAAAGGGACATTTAAAGCTGTAAACACTTACATTAAAAAAGATCTCAAACCAACAAGCTAATTTTAACACCATAAAAGGAAATAGGAAAAGTATAGCAAACTAAACACAAAGGTAACAGAAGGCGGAAATTATAAAGATCATAGTAGATATAAATAGAGAACAGAAAACCAACAGAGAAATATCAACAAAACCAAAAGTTGGTTCCCTCAAAATATCAATATTGACCAACTTTTAGCTAGACCAACTATGAAAAAGAGGTACAAACTACTGAAATAAAGAGGATTCATCACTACCAAATTTACAGAAATAAAAAGGATAATCAATCAAAGAGTTCTATGAGCATTTGAATGCCAACAAATTAGGGTTAGCTAGATGAAATGGAGAGACTCCTAGAAACACATAACCTTCCAAGACTGACTCATGAATAGAAATCCTGAATAGACGTCTAAGGACACCCAGATGGCTTCACTAGTGAATTCTATTTAACTTTTAAAGAATTATTAACATCAACCCTTCTCAAACTCTTCCAACAAATGAAGAGAGCACTTTCTTTACCTCATCCTACATGGCCAGTAGGCCCCCATGTTGCTGAAGACAAAGACAAGGAAAGCACAGAGCAATATCCCTTTTAATTGTCAACAAAAAAGATCCTCAACAAAATGCTAGCAAGCCAAATTCAGTAGCATAGTAAAAGGATTACACAAGATGTCTGAGTGAGATTTATTTTTGGTACGGAAGATGGTTCAACATAGAAAACAAAACACGTGATCTTCTCCACAGATGCAGAAAAAGCATGTGACAAACTTCAACACCTTTTCACGATCAAACCAAACCAAACCAAACAAAAAAACAATCAACAAAGAATGGAAGGAAACTTCAACATAATAAAGGTCACATATGAAAAACAGGTAACCCCATACTCCACAGTGAAAGATTAAAAGCTTTCCCTTAAGATCAGCAACAATACATGGATCCCACTTTCACTACTTCTATTCAACACAGTATTTGAGGATCTAGCCAGAACTACTACACAAGAAATAAAGCATCCAAATTGGAAAGGAAGCAGTAAAATTATGTTTGCAAGTGACATGTTCATATATATAGAAAAGCCTAAAGATTCCACAGAACCTGGGAGCAGTAAATAATGTTGCAAGGTACAAAATCAACACAGAAAAATCAGTTGCATTTCTACACGCTAACAACGAACAATTTGCTAAGGAAATTAAGAAAACAATTCCATTTACCGTAGCATCAAAAAGAATAAAACACTTAGAAATTAACTGAGGCAATATGCAGAAAAACTACACTGAAAACTACAAAACATCACTGAGAGAAATTTAAGAGGGGTGCCAGAGTGGCTCAGTGGGTTAAAGCCTCTGCCTTCAGCTCAGGTCATGATCCCAGGGTCCTGGGATTAAGCCCCTCATGGGGCTCTCTGCTCAGCAGGGAGCCTGTTTCCTCCTCTCTCTGCCTGCCTCTCTACCTACTTGTGATTTGTCAAATAAATAAATAAAATCTTTAAAAAAAAAAAATTCAAGACGACAGAAAGAGATGAAAAAGCACCACACATTCATGGATCAGAACACCGGATATCGTGAACACGACAATACTACCCCCCAAGCTGTCTACGGATCCAGTGCAATTCTATCAAAATCCCAGCAACATTTTTTTTTGCAGAAAGAGAAAGGCCCTTCTTAAAACTTGTGTGGAATCTAAAGGGACTCAGAATAACCCCCCCAAAAATAAATAAATAAACAAACAAATATCTGTAAAAAGAAGAACCAGGGGCACCCAGCAAGCTCTGTCAGTGGAGCACGCAACCCTTGACCCCAGGGGTTGTGAGTTCAAGCCCCATGTTGGTTGTAGAGATTATTTAAAAATAAAATCTTTCAAAGATAAATAAACAAGCAAATAAATAAATAAAAAGAACCATGATGGAAGGCTCACACTTACTAATTTCAATGCTTATTACAAAGCTACAGTAATCCAAACAGAGATGTCCTAGTATAAGGACAGCCATATAGGGGCACTTGGGTGGCTCAGTCGGTTCAGCATCTGCCTTTGGCTCACGTCATGATCTCAGGGTCCTGGGATGGAGCCCCATGTTGGGCTCCCTGCTCAGCGGGGAGCTTGTTTCTCCTTCTCCCTCTCCCCCATGCTCTCCCTCTCACCTTCATTCTTGCTCTTAAATAAATAAAATCTTTAAAAAAAAAAAAGACATATAGACTAGTGCAACCGAATGACGAGCTTGAAGACCAACCTTCACACACATGTGGGTCAAATGATTTTTGACCAAATGCCAAGACTATTCAAGGGGGGAAAGGACGGCCTTTTCAAGAAATGATGCTGGGAAAACTGGATATCCACACTGAAAAGAATGAAGCTGGATCCTTAACACAAACACCTACAAAAAAAACCCCAAAATGTAACCAAGACCTAAAACTAGAAGCTAAAACTACTAACTCTTAGAAGAAAACATAAAGGAAAAAGTTCATGACATTAGACTTGGTAATGATTTCTTTTATAGGATATCAAAGGTGCAGGCAACAATAGAAAAAGACAGACAAATTGGACTTCAGCAAAATCAGGACCAGTTAAGACATCAAAGCACACGATCAAGAGATTGACAAAATATCTGCATATCATACATCTGATAAGGATTTAATATCCAGAATAGAGAACTCTTAGAGCTCAACACCAACAGCAAAACCCAATTTAAAAGAGCAAAAGACTTAAAGACATTTCTCCAAGAATAAAAGGATGGCCCGTAACTGTGTGGAAAGATGTTCAACACTAAACATGAGGAAAATGCAAGTCAAAACCACAATGAGATACCACTCCACAACCACGGGGGGTGGGGAGGGAGGACTATTATTTAAAAAAAAAAAACCACCACCACCACCACCAAAAAAAAAACAAATTACGTGGTGGTGAATATGTGGAGAAACTGGAGGCTCTGGGCAGTGTTGGTGGGGAGGTAAAACAAGGCAGCTGCTATGGCAAAAAAATATGGTAGCTCCTCAAAAACGCACACACAGAATTACCACATAATTCAGAATTCCACTTTAGGTATATGGCCAAAAACACTATAATCCAAGATTCAAGTAGTTATTTTATACCAATGTTCACAGTAGCATTATTCACCATATCCAAAAGGTGGAAACAGCCCAACTGGCATGGATGGACGAATGGATAAAGAAAATGTGGTATATATACGCAATGCATCATTATTCAGCCTTAGAAAGGAAATTCTGATCTAGATAAACATGGATGAACCTTGAAAATATTAGCTGAGTGAAATAAGACCCAACAGGATAAATAGTCTATGATTCCACTTCTGTATGGTAACAGGAAAGGAGAATGGTGGTGATGACCACTGGTGGTAGGATGACAGGGAGAGTGGGAAGGGGGAGACAGCGATTAATGGGTACAGAGTTTCCGTTCAGGATCGTGAAGAAGTTCTGGAGATGGTCAGAGGTGATGGCCACACAACAATGTGACTATACCTAACGCCAGTAGATTTTACGCTATGCATATTTTACCACAATAAAAGAAAAGGCAAAACAAACGATCAGTGCTATTTAAAAAAGAGATCATGTAAATGAGGAGAATCTTACAGACAGGTATGTGCAGAGGGCTTAGAAGAGCTATCCAGGTGAATCACAGAAGAAACTGGAGTTTTGGCAGAGGTTCTAGGAGGGAAGTGAGCCAAACCACTTGGGATACGCTGGGTGATTTCATTTTCCAGAAAGGTCAGCAGACAGGAAATATGAAGCCAGTGTCAAGATTTCACTGGTCCCTAATAGACTGATTATCAAACTGACTGCTCTCCATGTTTTTCAACAAGGTGCTATTGGCATTCTGGACAAGAATGACTACTGCTTCTGGTGGGACTCTCCTGCTCACCACAAGGCACTTACCATCCCTAACTCTGAACCCTTTCACAACCACGACAACCCACTGCAACCCCAGCTCACTGACAAGAACACCAGAGTGAATCCAACAACTGAAATGTGAGAACCTTTAGTGTGTCAGGACATGTCCGGTTATAAAGCAGGAACAAGCAATTCCAAGTCTTAAAGGGCTGAAACAAAACGAGGTTTCTCTCGTTTGTGACCTTTCATCCGGGGCCAGCCAAATGAAACATTCCACACTCCTCCCCACCGTCCTCACACAGGACCGGGCTGCCAGAGACCAATACCTGGAACGTTGGCAGAAGCAGAAGAGGGAAGGACACACGGCAAATGACCTAATGGCATTTAAAAATTCCACCTAGAGAGGTGCCAGGCAGGCTCAGTCAGGGAAGCGTCCGACTCTTGATTTCGGCTCAGGTCACGATCTCAGGGTCGTGAGATGGGAGTGCTATGCTGGGCTCTGCACTGGGCATGGAGGCTGCTTGAGATTCTCTCTCCTTCTCCCTCTCCGCCAACCAGTCTCTCTCTCCCTTTCTTTAAAAAAAAAAAAGGCTTTCTTCTAAAATAAAAATAAAAATTCCACCTAGAAGTGACACGCACCACTTCTTACATTTCATTGGCCAAAGCAGATCAAAAAGTCTTGCTTAATTACGCGGACTAGGAAATTGCATTCCTCCCATGTACCCTGAAGGAAAAGAACCAGAGATCACTTGTTCTGAGCCCTGACAGCTCCCCGCCTGTGACTTAGGAGCATTCTGCGAGGACGCTCTGTCCCTGTCCATGACTGAAAGTTACAGAAGAGCACGTGACCGCTTCGTGTGGTTCCTAAGAGGGTGCGACCCCGGCACTAGGCTAAGGAGTCCCAGGAGGGATGAGCCAGGGGCTGGAGGAGGGAAAAATTGTTACAAACCGTCAGTGCGGGGTGGGACACAGGATCATCAGGGCAGTAAATGCAGGAGGACAACTAACCCCGCAGGGAGGGGTACTGGTCCCAGAGCCTGCGTGCAGCCTCCAGGTAGCCCCGTGTCCGCAGCCGCAGGGCAGGGTCAGCGTGAAGGAGGGCTTGCAGCGGACAGGCGGGTGAAAGCCACAAAGTGGAGAACAGGGGCATCTGGGTGGGAGAAGTGGATCAGCATCTGCCTTCCTTCAGCTCGTCATCATCACCTCAGGCTCCTGGGATAGAGCCCTGTGTCCTGCTGGGCTCCCTGCTTGCCTCTGCCTCCGCCATTCCCCCTGCCTGAGCAAGCATGCCTGCTCTGTCAAATAAATAAAATCTTTTTAAAAAAAAAATTTTTTTTTAAAAGGTCATAGAGAACAGGCAGGCAGGGGGTGCCTGTCTTTCAGAGGAGACAAGTGTCCCTGTGCTCGCTCCCAGAAAGTGCCAAACAGACCCTCACAGGGACAGGAGTGTGGGGGAGGAATCTTCATCCCGTAGCCCGCCCCGAGAGCCTTGAGACAGGGATCCTCTGGACACAGAACAGCCCTGCTGGGGCAGCCAGCGGGGACCAACAGTCCCCAACAGTCCCGAACAGTCCCTGAAGTGAGGCCCGCACAGGCTGCTGACAGCACTGAGCTCCGGGCATTGTGCCACAGTGGACGGCCCACTCCCCTAGTGCGGCCTTTCTCGGGTCCCCACTGCAACCAGGGAAGACGATACACTTCGTGCAATGAAGGTCACGGAGACCAGGTGCTCTCAGTGACATGCTGAAGCCAGCAGTGTGGTCAGACAGAATGAGGAGGGCTTGGTTTGTCTGAGGTCAGTGGGGACAGCCTGATGTAGGAGGCCCGTGTGAGTGAGGGGATGGCTAGATGCGGCCCCACTGTCTTCAGTTATTTTAATTAAAAAAAAAAAACTCCCCCAATAAAAAAATGCCTGGAACCAAGTGTCAGGAAAAAAAAAAATTAAGAATAACCAGTCATTTTAAATGCACTTTTATTTTTCTTAACTTCCCATTTTAAACCAGTGTTAATAGTGAACAAAATAAAAGCTCCACAATAAAAAGAAATATGCCAGCTAAAATATTTTGTTGTTGTATGTTTTTTTTTTCCATTTAACTACGCTCAGAGTCGTGGAGCTTTCCATACAAAGATATTATGGGGTGGAGGAGGAGGCAGGGAGGTATCTTTTCTATTTCAGGATTTATTACAGGTATGCTCTCTGAATGTTACACTCAGCAAGCAGTTCCACACTTCTCAAAATGAGGAGCTCGGTGACAGCCCCAAGGTTTTCAAGACCACGGGTGAGACGGGGAGGGGAATTTTCCTCCCAGGAGGGTAATTTTATAAAAATCTTTTTTTGTGTTAAAATAAATAAAAATGTATTGTGGAATAGAATGCAAAATAAGTGCAAATGTGCCTCACTTTTGAAGATAAAACTGCAGATGGATGAAAAAAATCCCCTGCACAGACGGTGGGGCTGCTGCCCCTCTGGGCCTCTGGGGCAGGCTGGAACTGGCCTCTGCCATCAGTCCAACAGCAGAATCTGATAAGCCCCACAGAAGGATGCTGCAGGCCGTCATAACTCCTACTTCCTCTCACTACACAGTGACAGCCAGAAAAGCCATCTTTCTTTTTTTTTTAAACAATTCAACAAATATTTAACACCTGTTAATATGCCAGGCCCTGCACCCTCAGGATAATTATCATTTGGCCTGTCATATGATTTAGGGTCACCACACACTACCTTGGGGTAAACCCTTGGGCCCTTCTAACAGAGAGTGAGGTGTGCCAGCAGGCAGCCGAGAGGGGCCACGCCAGGCTCTGTGCCAAAAGACCCAGATGCCAGAGCTCAGTCACAAGCACAAGGGACTCTCCAGGTATATACGCCCCTCCCACAGCAGAGGTTTAAGCGGGGTGGGTGGGGGGGGGGGGGGGGGGGGGGGGGGGGGGGGCTTCCCAACAGCTGTGCTGCTGCTCTGGAGGGCTTGGGGGAACAGCAGAGGGGGGTCTGTGGGAAGGGATCCCTGGACTACACCTGGTGCAGATACCCGAAAAACTGGATGGGCACAAGACGCCTGGGAAGTTGTCACCCACGTGCCTGTGTAGGTTGGGCAGTCTGAAAGCACAGACTATAGGACTCACTCATAGGAATTGTACACACTATTTTTTTAAACATTTTAAGTGCAAGAGAAAGCGCATATCGCTTCCGCGCACAGCCTGGTCAAGTTTTACGAACTGCACCAAACCATGACAACCAGCACCCAGATCCAGAAATACATTCTTCTCAGCTCTCAGAAACTCATTTGGAGCCTATGGTTTTACCTCTAGACATTCAACTGTCAATGAACACTTACTTTCAGACATCTAGGAGATGATTTATAGTTGAACTAAGCAATACAAAAGAAGGCAAAGTGATTCAGTGCCACACAGGGGAGGAGCGCAGAGCAGGGTATCTCCCCCCAACCCCCGCATCCACGTGACCAACTTGCAAAATTCCAGGCCAGCCCAATCCAGAGGCACTGCCAGTATGCGCCCATCTTCACCATTTCCCAGGTGGTAAAGAACACACATTTCCCCAAACTAAAAACACATGCTAGGTGCTCCATGTTCAGGAAGAAAACAATGTTTCAGTCTAGTTATCATGAGCCCTGGTTCTAACCTGAGTAAACACTGCTTTCTCTTAGCTAGCACAGCACAATAAAGGGGAAAAAACATTGTGTCAGTGACTCCCATCCACTGCAAAGCAGGCACACTCCCTTTTGGGAAACAGTAAGGACTCAGTAAAGAAATCATAATGGGGCACCCGGGTGGCTCAGTTGGTTAAGCGGCTGCCTTCGGCTCAGGTCATGATTCCAGGGTCCTGGGATCAAGCCCCGCATTGGGCTCCCTGCTCAGCGGAGAGCCTGCTTCTCTCTCTCCCCCTCTCCCTGCCGCTCTGCTTACTTGTGCTCTCTCTCTAGCTCTCTGTCAAATAAACAAATAAAATATTAAAAAAAAAAAAGAAAGAAATCATAATTAAAAACAGCGTGGGGATGCCTGGGTGGCTCAGTGGGTTAAGCTGCTGCCTTCGGCTCAGGTCATGATCCCAGGGTCCTAGGATAGAGTCCCGCATCTGGCTCCCCAGCTCCACAGGGAGTCTGCTTCTCCCTCTGACCTTCCCCCTCTCATGCTCTCTCTTACTCAAATAAATAAAATCTTTAAAAAAACAAGAAAAAATAAATAAATAAAAACAGCGTCGACTCCAACACAGGGCACAAGGCATGTACCAGCTCAAGACATTTATTGAAAAGTTCCTTCTAATAAAGAAAAAAAATTTCAACAGAGAAGTACATAAAATACACACCACGGTGAAAGGCCACAGTCATTAAAAATGAAAACCGTGAAGACCTCTGAACTACTCAGAAATAGCACTGGCAGGGCTAAAGACAGCGGAATTCAAAGTGCCATCATACCGTAAAATTAGGCAAAAATGGTGACTAAACACAGGCAAACACTGGATGGGAAAGATCTAGAAAATGACACCCAGGGAGTAGGGGAGATAGAACAGTAGTTCCAACTTCGTTTTTATTTCAGCTTCTGCGAACCCGATATTACTTGTACAAAATTCATCTAGATATTGTTCCTATGTAAAAGCCTTCTGGATCTGATTCATATTCCAATGCCAACTATTACAGTCAGTATCAAGGAATCCTGTCCAAAGCCTCACCTGTCTAGTCTCTAAAAAAGAACCAGACCAGCTGCTGTTAATGCCCCAGCTCTTCCAGTTAAAGGGAGGAGCAAAGGTGTTAGGAGAAAACCCCAATGTGCTGACAACCTCTTATATTTAAATAATATATTATACTTAGCATGTCCTTGCTTAAGCAAGGATTTCAGATAAAGTAGTGACTTGCCAAGATCTGGTGAGTCTACTGGCCAAGTCAGGCATTGGCTCTTGAGGACAGAATCCTGGCTCAGGCCCTTCCTGGCTGGGCTGCCCAGAGCAAATGGCTCTAGTTCACCTTATCTTTAAAATATAGATAATACAAGCCATTTTGGAACTACAGTGAGGACTAAATCTGATAAAAGGAAATGAGTTTCCATAGGCGGAGGATGGGGGTAGGGTGGGACAGTATGGCTCTTCAGGTCTTCTCCCATTCCCAAAACCTAGGGCCTTGTAGGTCCCCAAAGCACGACAGGGGCCAGCTGAGTTCTGGCAAAGGCAGAAGAGGCAAGGCGTTCCAGACCAACCTTAGTACCCAGCACACAGTAAGTGCTCAAAGCAGGGAGCCCTCTGTCATGAGCTGATGATTAAGAACAGGCAGGAAGCCATCAGCTCTGTGAACTAACTCTGGCCCCTTTAACTGTGAGACTCCACACGGTGCTTCTGCACTGCATACCAATGGCAGCATTTACCACTGTGGGAGACAAAGTCTTCTGCACGTTATCTTCAGCTATATTTACCAAATATGCCTCTGCGTGATCCTACTTACAAACATTCAGAGAGAGAACAAACTGATGGTTTGTTCATCAGTTCATGCATCGAAGGGGAGCTGGGTGAGGAATGGGTCAAAGAGGTAACCGCGGTTCAGAGAGCAGCTCTCATGATGAGCCCTGGGTAGTGTACACAATTGTTGGCTCACTGTATTGCACACCTGAAACTAACAAACACTGTGTGTTAACTGCACTGGAACTCAAATTAAAAACCTAAAAAATAAAATATTCAGAAACCACTGCTTTCCCAAAAGAAAACAGTCCTACTAATGCTGTCTTACTCTATCAATCTTACTTTGGTGAATAAAGCTATCTTCTATGAAACAAAATCGTGTCTTGGAGGTAAAATTTGCAAACTGTAGCTCAGACAAAGTGCTGATGGGTAAAGCAGAACTCTCAAGGACAGTTTAAATAAATATGCCTGTTCTATTTCAATGGCTTTATTGATCTTTTTCATTAATTTACTGTAATATACATAAACTGTTTTAAGTCACATCATTATCTCGTGGATTTCTGTCCCATGTGCCCGACCAGTTCAGAATTGATGTGATCTCTGAAATTTTTCATTACTGAGAATTCAATGCATGGCAAATCACTGTGCTGTACTTCCAAGAAGTGACAAACCATCCCCTTCTGTGAGCAGCTTTCTATGGGCACAAACTTTAAGACAGAGAATCAAGAAGACTCTTTGTAGCTATGAGGTCAGCACCAGAGAAATTCCTCTTTACCACGCCAGCAGCGTGCACCAGACCCGTTCCTGAGACCATCTGCTTCATTCCTTATGAGTCCAGTCTGCACCCTAGAGCAAGAAGAGAGTCACAGGACAACACTGACAGCCAGGACTTGCTGGTTCCTCTGCTGGGAGGCGGAGGCAGTCTCATCCTCCAGAAATTCTTAGCTGCACTGCCAACTGCTCTCAGAAAGGGACCATACCCTCCCCTTCACAGAGTATTACTCTGGTCATTCGACAGAAAGACACAAAGACATAGTGGTCAGCCCAACAAGGACTACATCCATAGAAGCTGTGGTCTGAGTCAGTGGACAGCAACTTGGTTGAGGCTGCAAAAAAGCAGAAGCTAGAAAGGACTTCGGTTTAAATCACGGTCTTCTCATAACATAGGCTGCTTTGCTGGAAGCCCTTCCCACTCTGTCCTTTCCAAGGGATGGAAATTCTATTGATTGTATGTGTGAGAGTAAAAGGCACTGTGCACTAAGTTCACCCCAGGCGGTTCATCACACTGCTTTATTCATAAGGCTGGGGGACAGGGTAGGACCGCACAAATTTTAACATCTTGCTGTGCCTGAAATGTTCGTTAGTGTTCCTATTGGCAGTCACCTGCCTACCCCAAGAACCTCTCCGCTAATTTAGAGAGACTATAATCTGCTCACATTTGAATTATAATGAACAGGAACATTTCCACTGGAAAAATCGTCATGCATCTCAATTTGTGCTGCAAATTAGGTCTTTGGAAAAGGGTGGGAAAAAAACAAACCTGATCCTCTTACATATAGTAATTTGCCCTAATTGGTGTATAATGGGTCAGATATAATTTGTGGATTACCCCCACATGGTAAATAGTTTATTTAACGTTTTAGAAGTACCAAAAATTAGCCTTATTATTTGATGGTAAAAGGTTCACTCCCGACCATACATTCTGGGGACATTTTGAAACTAAACATAGACTGTATATTTAAGTGGTGGGAGTACAGTTGGAGAACAGGTTTCCTGAGTCCTATGTCATCCAGATACATTGTCTGATGAAATTCATAGGGGGCTCCAAGCTCCTTGCAGAAATGGTTAATTCCTAGAGAATATTAATTATACGGTAAAGGTCAGTGGAAAATAAAACACAAAGCTGACTCAGTTCTTACTCTTGTTTCTTTTTCCTTCCTTTTAATACCTCCCCCTCACTGGGGAAATTCAAAAACAGTACTCTTTCTCATCAACATCCACAACAATTTTTTCTCAAATATCTACTTTCAGGAAGCCTTTCGGACATCACTACATGGCCAAAACGACCAACCATTAGTAGTTTGTCTTTAATTGGTGCCAGGACCCAGGCAGGTGATAGCAGTCTGGGCTCAGGCAAGACTGACTGGCTGGGTCGCTTCCATTTCCCAAGGATACGCCCGCAGCTCCGCCTTTCTCCCAGCACCCAGGTGGAGAAGGAGGAAAACACTACTAGTCCAAGGTAAAGTGGAAGCGGTGAGTTAATGGCACTCACAAAAGCAATAAAAAAATCCAACCGTCACAAACCTCTCTCGGGCTCCCACAAGGTATTTCCTTCCCTTTCTAAAAGTTTTATATTTAGTTCATTTGAAAAAAAAAAAAAAGTCGGTATTGCTTACCTCTGAAAATACTAGGTATATTCTTTACTAGAAAGTAAGGAAAAGCTCTTTTAAGAAGTAGAATAGAACACTGAAGTCACGTTCACATTCCCATCACCCCTGGAAACATTTGGAGGAGGGGTACTCTCAAGTGTTTGTGAATGAGATTTTTAAAACCCAGTGTGGACCATAAAGCGTAATTGGGGTCCCGCTGTGTTTATGGCTTGCGATCTCGGGGCTTTTTGTTTTTTAACTTGGCCTCATGACGTTGCCATTTCCCCTTCCAAGTGCTTACAAATTCCTTGCAAACACTTAGAAAAGTTCTAGAACAAATACAAGAGCAATTCCTTGTAAATTACACTCCCTCATCCAAATTGAACTGGACTCCCAGCTATTTTTTAAGAAAAATTACACTTTTCTGAAACTTCCTTATCTCTGTGCCAATTCCCGGAGAAAGTGGGGGGAGCTCACCAGAAAAGCTCCCCGCACACCGTCCACCCCTCCACGCCAGATCCACCAGCGCTGCAAACGCAGGCGCTACGCCCCTGCCGCTTCCCGCCTGCGCTTCCCTCAAAACGCGTCCACTCCAGGGGCTCGCGGCTCCACCGGCCCGGCCTGCGACCCCCGGGCTCCCACGGGGACGGAGGCCACCGCCGCACGAGAAACGCCCAGACTCTTCCATCCCGGCCCCCACCGCGCTGACCCACCGCGCACACCTGCAGGGCGCGCCCGCTCCGGCGTTCCCGGGGCGAGGCTGGCCAGGTCCGCAACGCGGTGGCCAAGGGCCACGTTTCCAGCCCCAAGCAGGGAGGAGGGCAGGACGCAAAAGGCAGGCGGGCCGGGCGGCGTCCGGACTGGGGCGGGCGCCGGGACCCTCACCTGGGAGCGAGACGCCAACTCCATTCTTCCCACCCGGGCTCCGGCCTTTTCCTAGTACGCGGCTCTGGGAGCCTGGCTCGCCACGGGTCCGGTGCACGCAGAACACCCGCGGCCGCGCAGCCCGCGCGCTGCGTCCAGAGCTGCGGCGGGCCGGGGGGAGGGGCGCACTCGGCGCCCGGGACAGGGGGGGAGAGCGCCGCGCCGCTCCCTCGGCGCCGCTGCGTCCGGCTGCCGGGCTCGGGTCTCGGACCAAACTTCGCCACCGGGACACTTGGCTTCGCCCGCGGCGTGAGGGGGGCTGCCGATGGGCGCGGCCCGTGGCGCTGCCAGTGCGGGGGCGCCGGGCTCCCCCCTGCAGCGGAGGGAGGGAGTGGAGCCGTCCGGCCGGGTTTCGCGCGGGAGAAATGAGGGGGCAGTCCCGGCGCAGCCTCCAGCTGGCACGCCTGGCTACGCGCGCCAGAGATTTGCAGGGTTTGTTCCAGCTCCTGCCCTGAAGCACATGCCTCCGCTGCAATCCGTGTCTCCGCTCCGGGAGAGTATTTTAGAGCTACTTCGGAGCTCATTTTGTTTAGTTGTTGTAAAGGGGCGGGGTTCCGCCGCCTCCCCAAATATTGCTACACTGTTCACTTTGCACCACAAGCAACCCGGGTTTCCTTACCGAGGCTCTGGGGTTGGGAAGCTTCAAATCCCCTCGAACTTTCCAGAGGTTAGAAATACGGATTAACAAATACTGGCTGAACAACTACTATGTGTCAAGCACTGTGTTAGACCTGGAAACACGAGATGGAACAAAAAAGAAAAAAACAGGTCCCTGCTCTCTTGGGAGCTTACAGTCAGGGAGCCAGCCACCAGCAAGATGATATATAAGTGCAATCATGATACAAGTAAGTGTAATAATAATGTAGCAACGAATTTCATTCATAATTTAACGATTCAAATACCATTAATGTGATAGTAAGCTCAATTATAATGATGCAAATAAAAAATAAATTTGGAGCCATGATCGATGCCATGAGGGCAAAGGTAAATGGTACTATGGTGGCTTAAAATAGGGAGACTTAATTTGGCACAGGTCAGGGAAGACTTCTTAAAGGTTCAGGTAAGCAGAGTGAAGAAGTAAGTGGGTGGAGAGTGTGGAAGGCTTGAAGAAGGTATTGGGGAAGGCTTGTAGGGAAGTTGTCCTGGAACCAGAGCAGGTTTGCGGAGCAGTATCGAAAGCCTTTTAGCGCTGTGGTCACGAATTCAGAGTGGACCACCGTATGTACGAGACCTTCTGCAGCCCTTCTTGGCTGCTTGGGATCTGATATTCATCTTTTCTTTGTTGAAGCAGTGAATGAAGTTGGCTAAACATTTGCTCAAGCTTGAGGAGAGAACATCTGGACACTGCCCTCCTTCCTACTTTCATTGGTTCAGCAGATACATGTGTTATGTCCTCTCCATGTTCCAGACTGTGGGGGAAGAAAGATCAATAAAACATAATATGATTTTTGGGCGCCTGGGTGGCTCAGTGGGTTGGGCCACTGCCTTCGGCTCAGGTCATGGTCTCAGGGTCCTGGGATCGAGGCCCGCATCGGGCTCTCTGCTCAGCAGGGAGCCTGCTTCCCTCTCTCTCTCTCTCTGCCTGCCTCTCCGTCTACTTGTGATCTCTCTCTGTCAAATAAATAAATAGAATCTTTAAAAAAAAAAATAATATGATTTTTTAAAAAGTTTTCTCTTTATTGGGTAATTTAAACTTCATTATAGCCACTTTCATTCTGATTATGCTTTAGAGTTTTCCTTCATATATATAGTATCTTTTTGGATCTTCCTAACATTCTTCCAGATTCTTACTACCCACATTTTTTAAATGTGGAGATGGAATCTAAGACGATGCATTACGAGAAAGATCCCTGTCCCCCTGCTAGTAAATGACAACTGCAGACTGCCAAACTGGAAAACACTCCTTATACCTCCAAATTCAAAATTTATCTTTTCCTTTTGGCTGCTGGGAAACTCAAGAGTGAAATGTGTTCCACTGGAATTTTTTTCTTTTTCGGTGTATTTGCTTTCCCATGAACCAGTGAGGTTGTTTTCACTTAACTGCCTTTCAGTGTAGGATGCATCAAATCCCTTTTGCAAAAGGGAGTATAAATTTGAAATAGGTCAGAGTGTGCAAATTTGCAGATTTTGAAGTAACCTAGTTCCTATTTGGAAACCTGTATGTAGCTGTGCCTTCTTGCTTTAGAAATTTGCTATAACTAGTCCTAAGTCTTCAAATGGCAACATGGAAACTTTCTTCCTTTGTCCTGAAAAGCCCATGCACTTGAATAGTACTTAGTAATTGATTCTATAGTGCTGTTTTTTGTTGTCAGATTTTGGCTCCATGCTGTCTATTTGACCCTTGAACAACCTAGGGGTGAGGGGGGCCAAGCCCCAGTACAGTCAAAAACCTATATAGAACTTTTGACTCCCTCAACACTTAACTGCTAATAGCCTACTGTTAACACATATTTGTTATTTGTTTACACACATTCTTACAATAAAGTAAGCGAGAGAAAAGAAAATCATGCGAAGAGGGGCACCTGGGTGGCTCAGTCATTAAGCATCTGCCTTCTGCTCAGGTCACGATCCCAGAGTCCTGGGATGGAGCCCCACATGGATTCCCTGCTCAGCCGGGAGCCTGCTTCTCCCTCTCCCACTCCCCCTGCTTGTGTTCCTTCTCTCAGTGTCTTTGTCAAATAAATAAATAAATAAAATCTTTTTTTAAAAAAAGAAGAAGAAATCATACAAAGAGAAAATACATTTACAGTGCTGTACTCTATTTATCTAGAAAAATCTACATGTAAGTAGACCTGCAGTTCAAACCCATGTTGTTCAAGGGTCTACTGTACGTCCTACTCATGGTTACGGATGGGAGCATGGTTGTGAGCGTTGGGTTTCAGCATGGCACTGCAAGAATGAGTGTCCCTTCTCAGGAGCAGTCGTACACATATTGCAACAGAGGAAAAGGAGATGGCAAGTGTTGCAAAATTTCTTAAAGAATCTCTGTTTAGAAATCTATGGTTGCTTTTTAAATGTGTCTGAGATTTAAAACGGGGTCCGTAATACCTTCAACAAGATAAGAAATTTGGGATTAAATGCTACTGCACATGCCTCAAATGACATGAAATAGTTGTGATGATCGTTTATCATTCCTGGCCCACAACTTTTTCCTCCATAAAAGGAGTCCAAATATCTTTCCTCTGCTCTGAAGTAGTGGCTTTGCCCTCCCCATGGAGCTCAGCTGTGGGCAAATCCTCAGTGCACACTTTATAACAGAGAAGTGTGTCAGGTTGGAATTCTAAACGCCCAGCAAAGAATTCACCTTTGGCAGAGGGCTGGAAGCAATGTGAATTAATATCTGAATACCACTTAGCATTACATTTGATCGTGAATAAATGAAATGACAGTTACACAAGATAGCATCCACACTTGTTCTCTTTCTCAGTATCTTGAAACTCCCATCTCATCGAGATTAGATAACACCTCATCCAAATGGGGAGATGTCTCTAAATTTGAGACGCTCCAAGATAACATTTCCAAGTTGTCGCAGAATAAAATATCTAAAATCAAGTCTCTTATAGCAAAGTCGTCACCTAACAGTGACTGGGTGCCGATCTGGGACGTTTCCTTTAATTCCAAGTTGGTATTCTGTCTTGCTGACTTAGCTTGCCAAGAAACTGCTGCCATAGCCAATTTAAATACATTTGGATAATAACCACTTGAACAGCTATGGAGAAAAAGAATAACCAATAATCGATGCCTTCATATATTGGCTGCAGAAAAGTATACATCATGGTGGAACTGTAATGCCCATGGTTCCAGCAAAAAGCCAATAGTCATCGTGGTATCAGTAACAGCAGTAGCTAAATGAGCACCGGCTGGGCACCAAAGCCTGTGCTGAGTTCTCTTTGCAAGCATTCTCTCATCTAATCTTTCAACTGTGACAGTTACCCATCTGCTCCTCAAAAATAGTGCTGGGAAAATAAATGAAAGAATATTTTCAAAGCATTTGAGACTTCTTAGAGACGGTATATAAACTCAAAATATGATGAGTGTGATCCATATTTCATAGGCTTTTTGGAAAATATATAGTATTAGTAATTTGGTCTCTAAACATAAAATATAATTATGACTAGGCACTGACAATAAAGGGATGAAAATGAAAAGATTATTCAAAGCACTTACCTCTCTAAGAACTTAAGGTATTAAAAAAGGAAAAGATAATGATCTATTTCTACATCAGTGGTACCGATAAAGGCACTCTGGTACACAGTTTTTAAAGAACTAAGTTTTTTCACAATGTATTAAATATGCAGCATTTTTTTATTAAAGATTTGATTTATTTATTTGAGACAGAGAGCCAAGGGGAGAGGGAGAGAGAATCTGAAGCAGACTCCACACTGAGCACAGGGCCAGCCCAGGGCTCAAGCTCACCACGGTGATACCATGACCTGAGTCACAACGAAATGGAAAATTGGGAATCAGAAATGTAAAATTTCTCTAAGTGGTTGGCTCTACAAATATTCTGTATTAATTCTACATGTATTTTTTATAACAACTTCCCAGACTTTGTAGAATTTCTGGTTATTACAGATTTATTCTTTTTTTACTTGGAATAATCAAGTATTTATACTGATAATAAGGCTAAATCACATTTGTGATAGAAAATCCACAGGCTTGGGCGATTGTGGGTTCATTTATTGTTCCTTTATTCCCTTAAGCCTCCAGGCAATTTTACGGGCATGGATGTTTGAGAACCATTGCCCTAGCCTAGCTTGGTGTTTTGCCAAGTAGGATCCTCAGCCCAGCAATATCAGCATCACCTGGTTTAAAAAAAGTTCCAATTCTTGGGTCCCACCCCAAACCTACTAAATTGGAAACTCTGGAAGGGGAGCTCAGCAATCTGGGGTTTCTTGATCACCATCCAGGTGATCCTGATTTTTGCTTAAATTTAAGAACCACTTTGGTGGTCCTCCAAGGTCTACTGTTCACCATCTGGGTGACCTTGGGACTAATCACTGAGCTTCATTTTTCTCATCTGGAAAATGGGGATCCCGCATGGCTGCCGAATCCCTGGAACAGTATTCCTGCAAAGAAGAACGTGTCACACCAGATGTGATTGTACTTCGAGAAGGCTAGCGTGGTGGACACTTGTAAAGTGGTATTAATATGAATGACCTTTCCATTTTTTGAACACTGACCACATTCCAGGACCTGCGTATGCGTAATTATACTCAGTTACCACCACTGACGTGGGATGTACGTAACATATTCCTCATTTCTCAGATGAGGAAACTGATGTTCTGAGTTTAAGAAACTTGCTCATGATGACCCAGCGAAGCCAAGAGAGAACCCAGATCCATCCTGCCACAAAGGGGTACTCTCGCGTTTTGCCTTGATTCAGGTACGTTGCGGGGGTGGGGGTAGGGGACGTGTAGAAATTTAACCTTTAATTTAAAAAATGAGAATGAGGTTCTTTATGTTCTATTATTCCAACCTACTTATTTACCATACTAGGAATTCTGGTATCTTCTTCCTTGTTTCTGAAAGTAGTGATTTCTCCATCTACAGGGTACCTTTAGCAGGTATCTCTACGTTCTTTTCAAGAGCCTCCCCCACCACCACATATTCCCATTTATTTTCCAAAATATACATATTCCGGACTCTCAAGTAGTTCAGCTGTCCGAGATAAGATTACTCTCCACTGATAATCTGATCACCCTGCCTTCTGTAGCTTTCAGCTCTGACCTGCTTATCACGCCTGGATTTGTTTATAGCTTTTGAGTCCAAATGAGCTCCTGACCTTGCTAACTGTAGCCCAGTACCAGGAAATTTCTGACAGCATAAAACTCAAGGTCTCATCTTAAGACTATGTAATGAAACCGATAACCATAAATTCCAAGGTGGGCTCAGGAAACAGAATGCAACGGGACTTGGGCATTTCCGACTGTTACTTCCAAAGCAAATCATATCTGTTTATGAAATATGGACTAGAAGTCATGTACTCGGAAAGCGTGTTAAACATGGCTTGTTACAGAATGTCATTTTGCAGGCACAGCCTTATCATCCTCCTCTTATAAACAGGAGGTGGACTGCTTCAGACGCTGACCAAGTGAACTGAAATGTTTTCAGTCTTCTTGTTTTTTCAGAAAAGCAACATACCAGCTCCCCTGCCTCTTCCCGCCCATCGCTCTCACTCCCATCTTTCTGCGACACTCCTCGTTGCTTTCTTCAAACACTCTAAAACCGCCAAGCATTTTCTATCCCAGACCTTGCAGGTCTCTACAGGGCCCAAGGAAAGTCTGAGAGGATTTCTTAGTAAGAAGTTTCTGCCACTGTTTAGAAAAGCTGGGGTATGTGATGGCCCAGACAGAATCTATTGTACTTGAAAACTGAAACATGCCTCCCAAAATAGGAAGAAAAGCAAAACAATCAAACAGAAACCAAGACAATAATAACTGTAACATAGGGAGTTGTACTTTTCCAGAAACTTCTCATGCTCTATGGATGATTAGTGCCTGGGATAATAGTCATAGCCTAAAAAACATGTTTTGAGAGAAGGTAAGTAAAGCAGTGCCTATCTTACAACCAAAAGGGGTGCGAGGCAAGCAAACCATTTATTTGACCTCATAAATGTAACGTTTGCTTTCTGCTCTTCCTTAAAAAAAAAAAAAAAAGAAAAAGAAAAAGAAAAGCCAAACTAAACTACTGAAATAGATTAGGAAAAAGCCACACCTAAAATCAGCAGTTTCTGAAGTTTATTAACTTCTGAGTGAAACTGTAACTGCTTAAAAGTGTTTACATACCTTTAATCCTCACGAAATCAGTTCACCCGAAACCTTGGAGATGAACAAACATGGATGAGCTGACAGCTTCTGCTTCAGCATCTGGTCTCCGTTCCCTCCAGCAATGTAACTGCTGCGCACCCTCGCCAGATCGCATTTCAGTGGTATTTGATCCTCCTTGTAGACCCCCAAGCTGTAGAAGTTCCCCTGCATCCCTGAGAGCTTCAAATAAAGACATAGTTGTGGTCTTATGGCAAACAGCCCATCTTTAAGCAGATTGTTTCTTCGTTTTTTAAAAAAGTAGATTGTTTCTGGGGCGCCTGGGTGGCTCAGTGGGTTAAGCCGCTGCCTTCGGCTCAGGTCATGATCTCAGGGTCCTGGAATCGAGTTCCGCATCGGGCTCTCTGCTCTGCAGGGAGCCTGCTTCCCTTCCTCTCTCGCTGCCTGCCTCTCTGCCTACTTGTGATCTCTGTCTGTCAAACAAATAAATAAAATCTTTAAAAAAAAAAAAAAAGTAGATTGTTTCTTTCTCTCCAGGGACCCACACAGCGATGAAATAACACCTCCAAAAGGGTCATTTTTATTTGCAACTTTTTTTGAGATCATGGTAGATTCTCAGGCAGTTACAAGCCAATAGGACAAAATTCTGAGTGCATTTTGCCCGTTTCCCCCAATAGTGACACTTTGGGAAATTACAGTATAGTCTCATCCAGGATATTGACACCGATACAATTTAGCATTCCAATTTAGATTTCCCTTATTTGACCTGCAAGTGTGTGTGCATGCGTGTATTTAGTTCCATATATTTGTATCATATATGTAACTTTGTGCCTACACCCCAAGAGTCAAGATACTGAACATTCCAACCTTACAGGATCCCTCTTGTTGCCCTTTTAGAACTACATTCACTTCCCTCTTACTGACCCACTCCCCTCCTTAAATTATCCCCTGGTAACCAGGGATCTGTTGTCGATTTATAACTTTTATAATTTCAAAAATGTTAGGGGAGCCTGACTGGCTCAGACTGAGCAACTCTTGACCTCGGGGTTGTAAGTTTCAACTCCATGTTGGGTGTGGAGCCTACTTTTTTTTTTTTTAAGATTTTATTTACTTATTTGACAGACAGAGATCACAAGTAGGCAGAGAGGCAGGCAGAGAGAGAGGAAGAAGCAGGCTCCCTGCTGAGCAGAGAGCCTGATGTGGGGCTCCATCCCAGGACCCTGGGATCATGACCAGAGCCAAAGGCAGAGGCTTTAACCCACTGAACCACCCAGGCACTCTGTGGAGCCTACTTCTTAAAAAATGTTACATAACCTCTTAGAGAACAGTATGTGACCTTTTGGAATTAGCTTTTTAAACTGAGCATAATTCTCCAGAGATTCGTCCAAATAGTTGTATCAATCAAATAGTTCACTTCTGGGTGCCTAGGTGGCTCAGTCCATTAAGCCGCTGCCTTCAGCTCTGATCATGATCCCAGCATCTTGGCATCAAGTCCTGCATCGGGCTCCATGGTCAGCAGGGAGACTGTTTCTACCTCTGCCTGGCACTCCCCCTGCTTATACTCTCGTGCACTGTCTCTGTCAAATAAATGAATAAAATCTGAAAAAAAAAAAATTGCTCACTCCTGTTTCTTGCTGACTAGAATTCCATGATATGTATGGATATACCACAGGTTTTTACCATCACCTGTGAAAGGACATCTGGGTCGATTTTAGTCTGGAAGTGTTACAGGTAAGGCTGCTATGAACATTCGTGTGAAGGTAGTCTTCATTTCTCTGGAACAGATAGATGCCCAAGAGCATGCCTACCCGGTCACAGGGTAGTTGTCAGTTGGAGATGAAACTGCTGACTGTTCCCAGACTGGCTGTACCATTTCACACTCCCACCAGCAACTTGTGAGGGATCCCATCTCTTCTCCTGGGTCCAGGACCCTCTCCAGATGCACCCTCTCCTGTATTTGGTGTTGTTACTCTTTTTTATTTTAACCATTCTGAGCAGTGAGTAGTGACAGCTCTGGGTGCTTTTAATTTGCATTTCCCTCATGGCTAATAATGTAGAACATCTTTTCATATGCTTATTTACCATCCATATTTCCTCTTTGATAAAATGTCTGTCTTTTCTCTTTTTGCCCATTTTCTAATTGGACTGTTACTTTATTGTTGAATTTTGAGAATTTTTTTTTTGTGTTCTCAATAGGAGTTCTCTGTCAGATGCGTGGTTTGCAAATATTTTCTGCCAGTCCGTAGTTTGTCCTTTCATCCTCTTCACAGGGGACCTCACGGAGCAAAAATTTTTAGTTTTGATGCAATTCAATTTCCCACTTTTTTTTTCCAGAAATAGTCATAGTTTTATATTTTATATTTAAGTCTATGATTCATTTTTTTTTCAGATTTTATTTATTCATTTCACAGAGAGAGAGAGAGAAAGAGAGAGAGAGGGAATACAAGCAGGGGGAGCGGGAGAGGGAGAAGCAGGCCCCCCACCAAGCAGGGAGCCTGACGCGGGGCTCGATCCCAGGACCCCAGGACCATGACCGGAGCCAAAGGCAGACGCCCAACGACAGAGCCACCCAGGCGACCCCTGTATTCCTTTTTTAATAAGGTGTGAGATTTAGGTCAAGTTTCGTATTTTCCCCCTATATCCACTTGCTTTCAGCACTATCTGATGAAAAGGCTGTCCCTTTTGTATTCTCTAACTTGTGCACCTTTGTTGAAAATCAGTTGAACACATTTGGGTGGGCCTATGATTGGGTTCTCTATTTTGTTCCATTGATAGCCCTCAGCCCATATCACACTGTCTTCATTACTACAGCTGGATAGTTAAGACTTTAGTATCAGATGGAGTAATTCTTCCCACTTTATTCATCTTTGTAAAGATTATTTTAGCTACTCTAGGGTCTATGCTTTTCTATATAAATTTAAGAATCAGCTTGCCTATAGACTACATAAAGATTGCTAGAATTTTGATAGGAAATGCATTAAGCCTAGAGTTTAATTGGGGGAGAACTGATGTCTTTACTATATTGATTCTTCCAATCCATGATCAAGTTATGTCTCTCCATTTATTTATATCTCTTTTCATTCTTCCATCAGCATTTTGTAATTTTCAGCATACAGATGATACATATGTGTTTAAGTGCATACCTAAATATTCATTTTCTTTGGAACAACTTAAATAGTAGTTTTACAATGGCACTATAAATAGTTTTTAACTACAGCCTCTATATGTTCACTGTTACTATACAGAAATGTAATCCATTTTGTTCTTTTATCCTGTGACCCTGCTGAACTTGCTTATCACTTCTAGGAGGTTTGGGGAAATTCTTAGAGATTTTCTATATAGACAATCATGTCGCTTGCAAATAAAGACAGTTTTATTGCCTTCTTTCTAAATGACATGCCTTCTATTTCTTTTTCTTGCTTTACTGCAGTGGCTAGATCTCCCAGTACAATATTGAATGAGAGTAAAAGAACCATTTTAAATGTTTGGATTTTCTAAGTTTTTATCAGTTTTGCTGTAGGTTCTGGCAAACAGCAACATTCCTCTGCAGCCGTTTCGTTGTACCCTCTCCCTCTTCTTCATGACTAGAACATCTGGCCCATGCACATTATTCAAAATGTCAGATAGTAGTCAACAGATGTGGTTGTTAAAAAAAAAGAAAAAAAGGAGGAAAAATTTAGCATTTCTTGTGGGGATTAATGAGCACACACGTTATATTTTTCACCATGACAGCATCATGTGGGGCGGCTGCAAAATGATACATTTTTTATTTTGTTGAATGTTATGGACTTAATTGTACCCCCCTGTATTTATATGTTGAAGCCCTAACCTTCAATGTGACCCAAATGTAAGATCTTTAGCAGGTAATTAAGGTTGAATAATGTCATAAGAGTGGGGCCCTAACTCCACAGGACTATGGGCTTTATAAAAAGAGGAAGACATCTCTCCCTCTCCTTCTCCCTGCCATGTGTGCACATGGGAAAAAGGCAGCTGTCTACAAGCCAGGAGAGCTCTCAGCAGACACTGAATCAGCTGGCACCTTGATCTCATACTTCCCAACCTCTAAAATTCTGAGAAAATAAATTTCTGTTGCTTAACCCACCCAGACTATGGTATTTTGTTTTGTCAGCCCGAGCTACCTGATACACTGCAGTACCCTGGCACAGAAGCCCTCAACTACACTTGGCCAGGCCCTGAACTACACTTGGCCAGGCCACACTCCCATGAGAAAGCATTGGTGGTGCATCCTGTCCTACGGATCAAGGGAAGAAGGAAAAGAAAGTGTGATTCACTTTTTAGGCTAAGATCTCATTATCAGCAGCAGGAGAAATTGCTAGGATTTCCATAATGTGCCAGGACAAGTCACTGAAACACTCTACTTCAATCGAGGAATGCTTCCCAATAAGGAAGCAGCATGAAGCTTGGACAAAAAGAGGTCCATGTGTACATCAAGACCTGGGATACCTAGAGTGGTGGTTCTCACGTTAGCATGCCCAAGAAGTAGCTGAGGTGCTTGTTCAAACTGCAGATATCTGCCCTTCCCTTTAAGATGTGGATTTAGTAAGGGCACCTGGATGGCTCAGTTGGTTAAGCATCTGCCTTCGGTTCAGGTCATGATCCCAGCGTCCTGGGATGGAGCCCCACATCAGGCTCCCTGCTCAGCAGAGAGCCTGCTTCTCCCCCTCCTTCTGCTGTTGCCCTTGTGCTTTCTCTTGTGCTTTCTCTCTATTTCTCTAATAAATAAAAAAAAAATTTTAAAAAAGAAAAAAGATGTGGATTCAGTGGGTCCAGCATTAAGATGACCAACTATCCCAATTTGCCCAGGACTGTCCTGGTTTTATGGAATCATGGTACTCTGGAAAGCCCTCAGTTCTGGGTCTTTCTGCTGGAAACTACACATTTAACAAGCATTCTAGTAAATATCTGTGTGGATAATCTCCAGACCATATTTTGAGAAATGCCGACCTGCACAGTTGAAGTTGACTTAACGATTCTTACCAGGTGGAAGGAGAAGACGAGATTGAGTACACCCATGAAAAGAACTTGGTGGATTTTAAGTATAGTCACTTTTGAGCCTTAATTGTGGATGGGAAGATGACAAGTCAAATATTTAAGTATCCCCAATCCATCAGACTTTAGCACCTAATGTCCCCCTTCTTGCAGTGCTCAATTTGTCACATTCATGGTAACTTTCCCCCTTGAATCATGGTCTTACTTTTCTCCCTTACTCCCAGCATCATTCTTGCTGACTTTGACATCGGGGTGTCCTGCTTCTTTTCTGGACCTCCTCACATTCTGTGTCAGTCAGAGTCCAGTTAGGAACAAGAACCATGTCAGTTATTTGCACAGAAAGAATTTAATATAAAGACTTGTTAGCTAGGTATAAAATTCTCAACAAGGTAACTGAAAGGGTAAACAGAGAACACTATGGTACTACTGCGGTCGGCAGCTCCCATCCTAGGGCTGGGTGGGGGGCAGGGAGGAGTCCAGGATTAGCACAAATTAAACACTAAGAAGAGGGCCAGCAGAGCTGACACGCAGAACTCTGAAGGGCAGCATGCTGGGCTTGTGCTAGTGTCTCTGAGATAGGCTCTGTAAGACCATTCTACGCGTGGTGGGAGACCACGAACTGGACTCTTTGGGCTGCCACAGGAAGGAACTGCTGCCTGGGTGAAGAAACATGGCTGGAGTAACAGAGATAGAAATGGGAAGCAGGAAGGAGTAAGCCCCTTCTTCCTTCCCCAGCCCTGCAGTCTTGCTCCGCACGCCCCCACCAGCACAGTGTAACAGGGAGCCATTTGGTAAAAGCACAGCGAGCTGCAAAGTTGCGGCCCTGGTATCACAAGGGGGAGCACAGAAGGTGAGTTCGCAGCACAGGGATAAGGGTGTAACAGCGGGCATAGCTCCTATGACATTTTCTCCTACCTCACCTTCGGCAGACTTTTTTTTTCTTTAAAGATTTTATTTACTTATTCATGAGAGACAGAGAGAGAGAGAGAGGCAGAGGTGGAAGCAGGCTCCCCCTGAGCAGGGAGCCCAATGTGGGACTCGATCCCAAGACCCAGGACCACAACCCAAGCCACAAGGCAGATGCTCAACCGACTGAGCCGCCCAGGCGCCCTCACCTTTGTCACTCTTTCCAAGATCATGCTGTTGAGCTTGTCACCACCAGTATCTGTGTCACCTCTGATATAATAATCTCCAGCCTCTCACTGATGACTACTGCCATACACCTAAGGCTCACCCGCTCTAACACTCCTATTTCAGCATCACTTTGACCTCATTAAAACCTCCAATCCATTGACACTTGACATTCACCATCTCTCTTTTTCTGCCTATACTCTCCTTCTTACACAGCTTGGATTCCACGTCATGATAGTTAATTTCCCTACTTTTAACTCCCTGCATTTTTCCCCTAGTGTCCTACTTGCCCATCAGAATGACACCTCTAGTTAAGCCCAAATGATCCAACTGCTTCATGCCTGCAGCAAAGCAGCTGATCGTCGACTGGTCTCACTTTAATTCCATGATCATACATTTAACAGATCCTCAGTATTCCTCAACAATTTGACCGTATCTTCCCTTCCTTCCCAAATACTATTTCACATTTTATATCTTCTCTTTCTCCTCTAGTCTCATTCACTCTGCCCTTCTCCCCATCACTACCAGCTAATGACCTTTTCTCTTATTTAATGGCAAAAACAGAAACCATTTTACAGTAGGCTTCTTCAACTTCCTGTCATCAGAGAAACCAAGCTAACTGCATCGGAACCTAGAAGTTTTGCTTCCCTTCCTGCAGAATGGGTGATGTGAACCTGTTTCTATGAAAGGTCAGCCCCCTTGTTTTGGCCCTCTCTTCTTCCTAAGGACTTCACTTCTTTTTTTTCTTTTTTTTTAAAGATTTATTTATTTATTTATTGGACAGAGAGACAGAGATCACAAGTAGGCAGAGTGGCAGGCAGAGGGAGAGGGAGAAGCAGGATCTTCGCTGAGCAGGGAGCCTGATGTGGGGCTCGGTCCCAGGATGCTGGGATCAAGACCTGAGCCGAAGGCAGATGCTTAACCGACTGAGCCACCCAGGTGCCATAAGGACTTCACTTCTGCGACTATCACTCCCTTACTTCCTGTAATCAGTTTCTCCCTCTCCACTGGATTATTCCTTATGCCTATGAGAAGTCTCAAAAACTTGAAAGAAAGAAATAAAAAGTGGGGAAGAGTGACAAAGAGAAGAAAAAAGAAAAAAAGAAAAAACTTCGCTTGATTTCACAATCTCCTTTCAGCTACTAATCCATACCTGTCCTCCATTTGACAACAAAAACACTCTGAAAGAGCTGCCTACAGTAGCTGTCTTTATTTCTTTATGTACAATTCTCTCCAGAACCCTAATTGGTCTTCAGTCAGCATTACAAAGACATCTGTGTTGCCAATAACAATGGTCATTTCTCTGTCTTTATCACTCCTGAACACTCAGCAGAAACTGATTCACTTGGCCACAGGACGTCTCTCAGTTTCTGAGATACCAAGTCCTCTGGTTCCTCCATCTAAGCGGCAACTCCTGCTCAGTATCCTTTGCTGATCCCCTCTTCAGTATCCCATGTAAACGTAAACGCTGGAATGCCCAGAGCTAGATCCTGGGACCACTTCCCGGATCTATTTCAACTCTTTCTCTAATCAGTCTTATCCCATGACTCCTGACTTGATTATTCAGTGGTCTGTTTTTTCAACTCCAGTTGTTTTTTTTTTTTTTTTTCAAATTTCATTTTCCTATTGTTTGTTGCTAGTATATACAACTATGATTGATTTTTATATATTGACTCTGTTTCCTGAGATCTTGCTAAATTCACCTATTCTAGGAATTTTTGTAAGATTTCCATAGGATTTTCTATCAGGAAAATCATGGCATCTATAAATAACCACACATTTGTTCCTTTTTACCAATCTTTATGATGTACCTGACAAATAATAACAAATAGGAAATTGGCATAGCATTATTAATAAAAGATAAAAAGCATGGTATTAGCTAGGGCTTCCATAACCAAATACCATGGACTGGGTGACTCAACAGATACTTATTTTTTCATAGTTCTGGAGATTACAAGTCTAAAATCAAGTTTTTGGCAACTTGGCTTTTTTTTCTGAGCCGTCTCTCCTTGGTTTGCAGATGGCTATCTTCTCTGTCTTCACTTGGTCTTTCCTTTGTATATGTAAATGTCTATGCCTTAATCTCTTCTTTTCATAAGGACACCTGCCATGTTGGATTAGGGCCCACCCACGTGACCTCATTTTACTTTAATTACCTCTTTATAGGCTCTATCTCCAAATACAGTTACAGTTTGAGGTACTGGGATGGGGTTAGGATTTTAATACATGAATCTTGGGGATGGAGGGCTGAGTTCAGTCCATAACAAGCACTATAGGGATTAAGAGAGAATATATAATAATAAATGGAATAATCCCTTAAGAATGTATAATAATTATGTGTTTTTGCATACCTACCAAAATAATCTCAAATGTAAAAAAAATTAAGAATTATAAGGAGAAATTGACAAATCCATAACATTGATGTGAGAGACTTTAAACACAGCTATCTCCTTGCAAATTTTTTATGCAGCTTACCAAATATTAGGAAAGATATAGTACACATGTACAATTTATGGGATTCATAAATCCTAAAACACATTAAAAAATGGACTATGAGCAGGCAATAAGACAATATTAGATACTTGCAGAGTCAAAATCACACCTGTCATGTTCTTTAATCTCAATGCAAAATAAAGTAGAAATAAAAAACAGAAACTCAATACAGACAGAAATCAAATTCGCTTCTAAGTAACTTGTGGGTTCAAGGGAAATAAAATACAAAATACAAAATAGTACTGAGAAATATTCAAAGTGCTTCCAATCGCAACATGAGGATACAGATAAAAAACTGGGGGGAAATGTATAGTCTCAAATTAAAATGCATTAGAAGAAGACATATTGAACATAAATGAGCTAAGCATTCAGGTGAAGGTTCAAAAAAGAGAAAGGGTACACTGAACTCGAAGAAAACAGAATAAAATAATAATGACAAAAATAACAACAAAGAAAATGAACAAGGATGGCAACATAGAAAAACCAAGCTGATTCTTGGAAAAGACAACTAACATAGTCATCTGACAAGTGCTAATGGCGAAAAGAAAGGAATGGCATCCACACACACTGGACACGGAAAGGACAGATGCAAGGAAATGGCTTGTGTTGAGCATCGGGAAGCTGGAGGGAGAATCAGATGAAGAATATCCCAGGCACTCTGGTGGGACAGACAGGAAAGCCTCTGTTCCCCTGAAGGAGCGTATCGGGGGAATTTGCCCAGACTTCCCATGATGACCAGTTGGCTTTGCCCAGCAGTTACTTAAACCTGAGCTGAGGGCCAAGTGCCCTCAGACATGGTTGACTGGTTTCTCAGAACCACCCAGCCATGGTGGTCTGGCGAACAGAGAATCCCTGAAGTGGGGTGCCTGAAGTTTGGGTCCTGGACCAATCTCTGACACCTGGAGCCCCAACAGTAGTAAAGTAGGAGAAGTTGAGGTGAGGCACTCAGACTTAGAGCCCCTCGCACCCCTACCGGACTCGTGACTGGAGACCACCTACTGGCAGAAATTGGAACATAGCTGATTTTTGTTTGTGGGGGGAAGGAGCGAGAATGAACCTGAGAACCACTTACTGAAGGCAGTTGTACCTGTATAATGACTGATTTTAAAAAGGCAGGGGCTTGGACACCTGGGTGGCTCAGTTGTTAAGCATCTGCCTTTGATAGGGTCATGATCCCAGGGTCCTGGGATCAAGTCCCACATGGGGCTCCCTGTTCCGCAGGAAGCCTGCTTCTCCCTCTCCTGCTCCCCCTGCTTGTGTTCCCTCTCTCGCTGTGTCTCTTTGTCAAATAAATAAAATCTTTAAAAAGGGGGGGGGAAGGGAAGTAGATTGTAAAGAAAAAAATAAAAGACTTCCTGACTATTATTATTATATATACATGAATACATTCTCACATAACAAACTATATAGACAAATAAAAAGTCAAATCGTAGTTCCTCTTTAGTCTTGTCCCCGCCCCCACCCACCCACGCACATCAACTCCCAGAGGAGACCTCCAGTCAGCGGTGTTCGCCCCATTGTTTTCAGTGCAACCACATATGTTACCTGATCACTTTCAAGTAGAGTTTCTGTTTTTATGTTTGTGATGCAATCATCCCGCTCTTTTCAGATCAGAACCCCCAGCTTCAAAGTGAAGAGGAGAGTACTTGGAATGGGACAGGGTGCTCGAGCTAACCGGGATTTTCAAAACAGAGTTCCGAGTTCAGGGTCTCAGAAGCACTTCTTTTCATTTATTTGACAGAGATGACAAGTAGAGGCAGGCAGAGAGAGAGGAGGAAGCAGGCTCTCCGAGGAACAGAGAGCAGGACCCTGGGATCATGACCTGAGCCGAAGGCAGAGGCTTAACCCACTGAGCCACCCAGGTGCCCCTGAAGTACTTCTTTTCTTTGGAAGAGATGCTTGTTTTCTAAGTGGACAATTAAAAATTCAGTACTGTTTCTGCGACTTCCTGGGAGTCTGTCATTCTTTCAAATCATAAAAACAATAACTCTTTAAATGCCGGCATGCGGTTCAGCATATTTTCTATTCTTTGGCTCGGCAATTCTGGAAGCGTTGTGTCCAGATGGAACATTCATCAGCCCGGGTCTCTGGGTAACCGTGATGAGCAGACCTCCTCGCCCACCCACGGTAGACGGGAGCAGATGTGTGAAATATGCTTTGCTGGGTTAAGCGAAAACAACAACAACAACAAACAAACAAAAATCCAGACTGTGGCTTTTGTCATGGTGCCTAACTCCCTGGGAGCACTCGTTCTGAGGGAAGCCACCCGCCACTCTGTGAGGACACCCCGGAAGCTTATGAAGAGGCACAGGGGTGCGGAGCTGAGGTACCCGGCCCACAACCAGCGTGGAAGAGAGAGTTGTCGACAAACCAGGACTGAGCCGAGAGGCAACTCTTCCCCCGTGCAGCCCTCAGGGATGGCAACCTTCAGAGGAACCCCCAGCCAGAACCCAGCTAAGCTGCTCCCTGACTCCTGACCCCAGAAACCGCACGACATAATAAAGGTTTGACATTTGAGGCTGTGAAGTTGGAGAGTGTGAGGCAGCAAAAATAACTAATACCCACGGGCAGAGCCACATTCCGCCTCCTGGGGGCCCCATTCTGGCCTTTGTAGGTGCCTTCCTCTCCGTAAGTGTCAACAATTCTATTCTGTGATCGTGCTGGTATGCAGACAAATATAACCCAGGCTGGATTCATGATTATATATTCATTTTTATGATGTTCATGTTTCTCTTCTGATTTTATTTAATTTTTATTTTTTAGGCTTTTATTTTTATTTATTTGCAGAGAGAGAGATCACAAGTAGGCAGAGAGGCAAGCAGAGAGAGAGAGAGAGAGAGAGAGAGAGAGAGAGAAGCAGGCTGCCTGCTGAGCAGAGAGCCGATGCGGGCCTGGATCCCAGGACCCTGAGATTACAACCTAAGCAGAAGGCAGAGGCTTAACCCAATGGGCCACCAGGCGCCCCTTTCTTCTGATTTTAAAAGAAATGAATTTTGGAGGCCTTCAAGTATCATGGGCCTCCAGGCACTGTGCCCTCTGAGTCGAACGGTTGTCAGTCCTGCCCATGGGAATAGCACAGGAGGGACACGTAGTCACGGAACAATACTGAATACTGAAGGGTAAGGGACTAGCCCAACAGTCCTCAAAGCCAAGCAAGAAGTCTAACCCCCTGCAAAACTATTAGGATTTGGGCAAAATCCCAACCCCACGCTTGTGGATCCTATTGGGTCCTACATCTCCGGTGACCCGGAAGAAGACAGACTGACTGTGTGGGGAGCCAAGCACCTGCGGCACTAAGTGATTACTAAAAGGCAATGATGTGAGCTGCATGTGTGAGGTCCATTGAAATTTGATGTACTGGCTGCAGCTACTCAAGGCTGACACTGGGCCGCGTAACACTGTGTTCTGGACTTGGTGTCTTTCTGGAACTGTTATCTGATAGCCCCAATTTGAGTTAAATCTGGAGGCAGTGAAGTATGTGGTCTCACAGACACAGGAGTAAGCTGGCTGGAGCTTAAATGGCACCTCTGGTCCTTATCTGCTGTGTTACCTCTGCAAATTTCTTAACCTTCCTCTGCCTCAGTTTTATGATCTGTAAAGTGGGAATAATACTAAAACCCACCTCATAGGATAGTTGTGAGGACTACATGAGTTCACACATGTATAAAACTTAGAAGAGTATCGGGGACAGAGTAAGCCCTCAACATTATTATTATCATCATCTTCTCTATTTATTGTTATTAGTACTGAGCGTCACTGGCGCTCACCCTACCTACCAACGGGCATTTTTATGACTCTCCTCGTGGGGTGTGCAATTACATCTCAGGTATGTCGGAGCAGCCATCTCATAAAAAGGAGCTGCAGAGTGTCTTCATCGAATGCAAGGCGGTAGTCAGGAACAGGCCAACGGGAAAGATCCAGGTGGAGAGCCGGGTTCTTGAACAAGGCCAGCAGAGCACAAAGACTGATGCTCCTCAGTGTCTTCGGATGAACAGTCTCCACCTGGGGCTCAGTGGGCTCTAGTTTTGAGATCCTTTCCAAATAATTACAAGCCACAGCTTGGTTCACCAACAGTATGAGTTCATGGCTATTGGTGGTAAACTGCCATTCCGTGGCCAACGTTTGGAGCATTTAAGTGGAAAGAACAGAGAATAAGCAGTCTGTTGGGCCCAGGTCTGGCTGGCATCATTGCTGGCCACCTGGTACAGACTCATACCAGCTCCTGGATAACTGCCACAAGTCCATGAAGGCCAAGTGGACAGTGGAGAGTTGGGTCGTGTAAGACAGGCCATGTTTGGGCTCCACGGATGCCAAAAAATTGGGCCCATTGGGGTCAAACTGGAATGGTACATGGTGATGAGAGTTTTATTGACCTGCAGAACATCAAGTGGATTCACAGAGTATCAGGACATGGTAGTCTGCACATCCTGCTTGGGTAGGTCTCATTGTCTCTCTGAAAACCAAAATATTGCTGCAAAATGGGAACAAGTGAACACAACCAGGCACAAGCTCAGATGAGCACAAACCCCCCACTGCCGGCAGGTGTACTGAGTCAGAGCCTGGTCCAGGGGCAAGAGGCACCTGCTCGTGTAGTGAAGGAAGTTGGGACCTCTTTGGATTTAGAATTTATGTTCCTTATCCCAGAAGCTTTGGCAGCCAGCACTATACAAGGGCAAAAACTTCATCAGCTAGGACCTCAAGCCTAAAGTTGCCCCATCTAGAATATCCACCCCACTAGTCAATAATGTAAGACATGGTCTAAAATAATGGCAAGTGGTTATATCACATAGACTAACTTCAAAGTCAAAACAGCTGTTGGAAAATTGGCATGGGTGGCTAGATGGCTCCACTTGACGAAACCATTACAGAAATATGAAGCCCATGAAGAAAGCTGTAACATATTACTGAAAGACATAGAGAGCTGAATAAAAGGACAGAGATACTGCGTTGGTGAATGAAAACATTCACTGGTGAAAAATTCTCCATAATATAATATACAAGTTAATCACATTCAAAAGGCCAACACACAATTTTTGTGCAATGGGACAAACTTTAAATTCTGAAATTTATATTTAAGAAGAGGCTTCAAGAAGTGTAAAGATGGGGGGGGCACCTGGGTGGCGCAGTTAGTTGAGCTCCTGATTTTGGCTCAGGTCTCAATCTCAGGGTCATAAGGTCGAGTCCTGCACTGGGCTCTGCACTCAGCGCAGAATCGGCGCAAGACTTTCTCTCCCTCTCCCTCTGCCCCTCCCTGTGCTTGTGCCCTCTCTCTCTCAAACAAATAAATAACTCTTAAAAAAAAAAAATAGTAAAGCTAAGAACTAAGATGAAACGTGCCTTACCAGATAGGAAGACAGAATAATTACTATACGTGTTTAATACAGAAAAAAAGAGTAGAAAGCTGAAGAGGAGATCGATATACACACAGGACTTGAGTCCTTTAGTGCAGGGTACAGTCAATACTTAAAATTTACAGGGAAATGAAAGACTATCAGTAAATACTGTTGGGATAATTGGTGAGTCTTCTGGGAAAAATATTTTGCATTGAATTGACAAATTTACCTACATCCAAAAATTTTTGGCACAGCTAAAAGGTAAGCAACCTTTTGGTTAAAGATGCCAGACTCACTGTTTTTACCTTTCCTCCTTCTCCAAGCTCCACTAAAAGAAAGGTGAAATCATAATCAAATGTATAAAACCACAAGGGCAAAGAGAGGGGAATAGGAGATATCAGTGGGAGACACTTCTACCTATTTTGGAAGAAGCACAGTGAATGGATGACTGCTAATGGGCTCAGCAGAGTGGAAGAATTTGAATCCATAGTAGGATGGGGGATGGGGGCAGAGGGGGTGTAATTGCTTCCACAGCCTGGAGGTGTTAAGCATGGCTGCTGGCCATGACTCTGAAAACAGGCAGATTGGTTCAAAGTCTGCTAAGTGTGTGGTCCCATGGACCTCCAGACTGCTTCCCTCACTCCTTGTGAAAACTAGTAGTCAAGCCTCGGGTGCAAAATCAACAATTTCTTCTCAGAGAGCCTGGACAGCCAAGGAGGGAAACCCCACGTACTAACTTCTGAGGGTCCCCAAGTCAATGTTCAGTGCTCTGTTCTGTCGTCCTAACATGAAGCCAACAAGTCAACAAGCCCACAGGCCACCAGAGCTTCCAAATCAGCCTTGCATGGACCCCTCCTGAATATAAATAATAAAACAAGAACACCAGGCATTTTAGATATGGCTCCAGCATGAAAGAAACTCAAAGAAGCCAAAAGGAAAAATAAACCTGGCAAAAAAGATATAATTCACACAAAAGAAATATTTTTAAAATCTTCTTTGTGTCCTCAAGAAGATACTAAAAGATATTATACTCATTCTGTAGGAACACGATACTGTTGAGAAGGGAACACTAATAAAGACTTCTCATAAATTAAAAATAAGGTCATCAGGGGCGCCTGGGTGGCTCAGTGGGTTAAGCCGCTGCCTTCGGCTCAGGTCATGATCCCAGGTCCTGGGTTCGAGCCCCACATCGGGCTCTCTGCTCAGCGGGGAGCCTGCTTCCTCCTCTCTCTCTCTGCCTGCTTCTCTGCCTACTTGTGATTTCTCTCTGTCAAATAAATAAATAAAATCTTTAAAAAAAAAAAAGGTCATCAAAATAAAACATTCAATGAAAGGTTCTGAAGATAAAGTTTAGGAAATCTCCTGGAAAATAAAGCAAAAAGAAAAAAGGAGGGGACACCTACGTGGCTCAGTGGGTTAAGCCGCTGCCTTCAGCTCAGGTCATGATCCTAGGGTCCTGGGATCGAATCCCACATCGGGCTCCTTGCTCAGCGGGGAGCCTGCTTCTCTCTCTGCCTGCCACTCTGCCTACTTGTGCGTGCTCTCTCTCTCTCTCTGACAAATAAATAAAATCTTTTTTTTTTTTTAAAGGGGGGGAATATTAGAGAAAAGCGAAAACACATATAGAGCTAAGGCAGAAGTTTCAGTATTTGATGAAGGTGAGTTTCAGAATGTGAGAACGAGAAAATAGAGTGGAGAATAAAACAGAGAGAGAGGGAGAAAGAAGGGAGAGAGAAAGAAGAGGAGGGAGGGGAGCAAGAATGGGGGCAGGAGGAGGGAGAGAGAGGAGGAGAGGGAGAGAAGAGAGAAGAGGGAGGAGGAGGAGGGTAGAGGGAGAGGACGGGGGCGGGGAAAAGATCCAGATCCAGAAAATGAAGGTCATGAATATCTTTACTGAAAGAACACTGAGTAGCTAAGGTCAGGGGAGAACGCATCCTCATCTTCATGCAATTGCAAATTACCATGAAAATTCAAGAACGCCGGGTATAAAAAGAAGATCTCCAAAATTTACAGAAAGTACAGACCACAAGTATCAAAACCATCAGGCTTCTCAGGTTGTCTGGCTCTAGAAATAAGTGGAGAATTATTACCAAAATACAGCAAGAAAACGATTTTTAATGACAACTAATCACCTGGCAGTACTAGTAATTCAGTGTAAGCATAAAATAAGCCATTGATTTGTAGGAGGAAAGACAGGAAAGGATGGACTTAGGAGTGTGCAGAGGGCAGCGCTCAACAGTAACCACAGAAGGGGCTGAGCAAGCAAGCACCAGTCTGGGGACTGGACTGGAGCAGAGCAGGGAGCTGTAAAGGCAGGTTCCCCCCTCCCCGCCACCCTTCGGGGGTGGGGGGGTGGGGAGGAGGGGGATGAGGGGGTGGAAGGGAAGGGGAGCGGGGGAGGGAGAAAGGAAGAAATACAGGATCATCAGATGGAGCATTTGGGGAAAACACAGGAGAACAGATTAGACCAGGGAAGAGGTGATTTGAGACTTGAACGAAAACACAAAGCTGTACTATAAACTGTAATTTTGATGTACATCTTGGCTCTAGAATGTATGAGAAGGCAGAGTTCTGACATAAATACTGATTATTACACTAAAGATGGTTATAAAAAGTATCTTGGCAAGGTGAAAGGGGGGGAGTAAATGTAATATAAAGAGGAACACACTTTTATATGTCAGGAAGAAGCCACCGGATAGTATCTAAAATTAAATACATCAAGAATAGCAATGTTAGTATATTATTTAAGAATATGAAAATCCCTAATAGAATCACAGCTTTAAAAAAAATAAAAAGCCAAATACAGAAGACTCTGGGGATTAGGAGGAAAGGAAAAACAACAGAAGGGACTTCTTGTTTCTATTATAAGCTTTTAAAAATATTACCAAGGGTAGATCTAGGTTGTGTGTCCCTGGAAGCTCACATAATTGTTGGGGGGGGTGGGGCAGTTATGCCCTTGAAGCAAAAGAATAAAATTTGTAAAATTAGTTTCAAAAGTGAATTATTTGGGATGCCTGGGTGGCTCAGTCGATTAAGCGTCTGCCTTTGGCTCAGGTCATCATACCTGGGTCCTGGGATCGAGTCTAAGATCTGAGAAGTCTAAGTTCTCCTTCTACCTGCTGCTCCCCCTGTTTGTGCTCTCTCTCTCTCTGACAAATAAAATGAATAAAATCTTTTTGAGAAAAAGTGAATATTTACAATGAAAAAATGCCACAAAAATGATAAATTTTAAAAGAATGTAAATACCAAAGATTGTATCAGTCCTTTCGCATGGGTGGTTAAAACTGTTCTTTATTATTGACGATTTAGAAAAGTTCCTTTAAGCTTCACAACTTAATTCTGATAATGTCACTTAAATTGTTAGAATGTATGACAAATTTGGGAAAAGCTCTATTTACTTTTCTTAACGTATGAGCAGTAAAATTTCAAGGCATTTAAAATTTTCTTGTGCAATGACTAATCTTAAATACTCTTCAAAAAACCTTTAATTTTGGGCGCCTGGGTGGCTCAGTGGGTTAAAGCCTCTGCCTTCGGCTCAGGTCCTGATCCCAGTGTCCTGGGATCGAGCCCCGCATCGGGCTCTCCACTCGGCGGGGAGCCTGCTTCCTCCTCTCTCTCTGCCTGCCTCTCTGCCTACTTGTGATCTCTGTCTGTCAAATAAATAAAATCTTTAAAAAAAAAAACCCTTTAATTTTAAGATACTGCTAAACCCATTTGTCATCCATGTTCTTGCAGTGATATATGATGTTATGGAGGTAGTGATTTATTATGAGAAATAAGAACTCCTAGGCATAGGATGATAACCTAATCCTCTGTTTATAATTCACATATCTGATCATTGGAAGGATGTTCCATAGACTGGTTTCTGGCTTTGTAAATTTCAAATTTTGTTTCTCCTCTCTCACACAATTCTAGTGCTGGGAGAACGGAATGCATTCAGGTTGCTGTGTGACGTCTGGCCCCAGGACCTTGTGTCATGATACTAGGTAAGTTGACAGGATAAGCAAAGTATTCCTGAAAGCCACCCCTCCACCATGATGGCCAACAGTAACCTCGCTTAATGTGGAGGTGACTGTGAACCACATAAATATATCCCACCCCAAGCAAACAAAATATGTCTCCAAGTCAACATTCTCTCAGATCCCTATAATTCCAGCACCTGTTCCCAACATGAAGGCAAGTAGGAGTGGAAGGAGGCAGCAGTCTCAATAGATTGTCATTAATGTATTCCACTTTTATAAATTTTGTGGAAACCCATGACTGTGTGCGTACTTTGCTAGTGCCTCTCACAAGGTTCCAGAAAGAACCCAAGGAAATGAAAGCTCTAAAGTTTAAGCTTCATTAGCTTCCAGAAAAATCCACTGTGTATGTGAATTTATTATTTTTTAACTATGTGCATATATTATCTTGATAAAAACAGAATAGAAAGAAAAAATACGTTCCATAACTGGGAAAATACTGGGGTTATATATAATCGATAAAAGATTAATATCCAGCATATATTTCTTAAAACCTCATCCACATTGGAAAAAGACAAGCCAACAGAAGAATGGTTAAAACATTATGACTTGTGTCACAACCAAAGGGATATGAAAAGAGATACACAAATTCCAGAAAACAAAAGAACAATGATTTTAGTGAACAAAAAAATGCTAATTTATAATAAGATAATACCTTGGGTAAGTATTACTAAAAATCACCACATTATGGGATCTTGTACCAGATATATAGCAGGCCTAGGAAGATAAAGGCATTATAAACATAACATTAAAAACCATAAAGTCTTAAAAGTAATATGCTAAAAAAGTAATTAAAATAAAACAAACTGCCCTCCCCCTCGAATATTATCACAGTTTTAAACATCTTAAATTCCTAGTAAGAGTAAACAGCATCCTTCACCTGGGTGAAAGATGTGAAGTTTGGTTTGTGAAAACAGATCTGGTCATGTGTCACAGCACGTCCCAACAGAGGAGAAGAAGCGTGATGAATGGGGTCATCGTATTTGCAGACAAATGTTGTGACTCATGGTCCCAACTTTCTTTCTTCCAGTCTGGATGCAGAGAGAAGTCTGCTTTTGTTGTTGATTTCAGTTTCCCTCTTTCTATAAAGAAGCGGCCTGTCTGGTTCCAAATCAGACCAGATTCCAGGAAATGCTAGCCTGCTGCACTTGGCACTATTGTTGATAGTTTTAGTCCACAGCAAGTGCTATTCGGTGCCACTGAACGCAGAGAAAACTGATGTGTTATGCTCTTCTTTTTGCTGGATTTGCAATCTTGGCTCAGAAGGTAAAATGCATATGCCTTTAGGCCTGTTGCTCTTGTGGTATCACATTCGTTTTTTATCATTTCTTTCAAAAATCATATGTTATTTCAAGACCCTCCACCATAATTAAGGCTTTCCCTATTTGTTTATTATGTGGGCTCTGAAAACCAGTAGGCTTTTTCATGTTTGGGATTCTGTATTAAACACTTTTTTTTTTTACTTTTAATTTCAAAATAATTATAGACTAACAAGTTGCAAAAACGGTAGGCGTGCCTTCACTCAGCTTCCCCAGTAATAACTTCTTACATAACTATAGGACTTTCTCAAAAGCGGGAAAGTGACATTGGCACATTTGTTAAACATTTTCATCAGGAAAATTACACAAACTTGGGACAGTGTGGTATCACCACAGAGAAGGTGAACTGGGGTAAGAGAAAGAAGATGAGGGTGTGGTGTGTGTGTGTGTGTGTGTGTGTGTGTCTATTCCTCCAAGGGTCACTATTTTCAGCTAGCTGGCATTTTTTTTGTGTCTTTGTTAGCAAAAAACATAGTCCTCTTCTTATCCCTTCTCTATCTGTGAGAGACACCAAGCACGTGAACTTCTGGAAGACATGGCAGTCTTCCAGCAGGGGTCTGGCTAGAGGACTCCCTGATGTCAGTGTCAAGCTTTCCTTGAGCTACACTGTAATCCTCCCACTCACACCTTCTCCCTCTCCTTCCCTCCTCTTCTGCACCTGAGGCTCGACCTGCAGTGAGGTCGTCCCGACTCCCTCTGCATTTCTGTCACAGATGTTTTTCCAAATACATTTCTTGCGTGTTTCACCCGTCTAGGCATCTCCTCAGAGATTCCAACTAACACACACATCTCGATGGTTTTAATTTCCCTACTTATCTTCTGTGTATAAACAAATTCAAACATCGCACTCACATGACATAATGGAAGAGAGACTGAACCATTTCCATCCTCCTCATAATTCTGGCAAACCCAGACTTTATTTCCTCCTAATCGCCTCTACTTCACAACTTAAGTCCATTATGGCCATCTTGGTTCAGCCTTCAGCTGATGTGGATACTCCACTGTCCGCTTTTATAGGAAACCCAACTGCACTTAAGCCTAGCATGAATCTGGGGGCTTCTGGAGTGTGCATGAATCACAGAACATGAAGTCACATCATAGGGAGCAGGTCTCAGCCATTTCAGTGGTTTTAATCCCATGGCCTCTTTCCCTACACAGGTCTCTTTAGCTCCTGGCAGATGACACCCAAGCACAGACTCTTGTGAAGTCTAGTCTAGCCCTATCTTTTCTCCCTCATCCTGTCCCAGCCCAGTGACCTTCCCTAAAAATGGCAAAACCAAGCACATATATGAATAAATAAATGAATGTTGTAGAAGAGTAGAGTAGCCTGTCCAGGAAAAAAATGCCCAGAAATAAGAATAATAGGAGTTCTGGGTACTATATCAGCATGAGGCATTCTCTGCCCCTCATTCCCCATCCGTTCTTTCTGCATTGAGATGCTTCCCTCATGTCACAGAAGGTATCTCCCAGAATCAGAGAGATGATAAGAGAGCTAGTATTGCTCCACTCTTTATAGATGCCTCTAGTGAGTTTTTATTGTAAGATATTTTTAACTGTTTCACAGATGAGGAAGTGGGGACTTAGAGAGGGTGAGGAACTTGCCCAAGATTACATGGCAAATAAGAGGTAGAGGCATGATTAGAACTCAGGTTTCCTGAATTTCAAAGTCTTTATTCTTTGCATTGTATCACCACACTCCCCCCACAGTCAACAACTAATACATCATAGGAAGGGTGTTTTTCTAGAAATAGAGGGGTGTTTGAAATGAGTTGGATATGATCAGGACCCACCCCATAGCCTCTTGCATTCAACCACAAACTCAAGGTTCTCCTACAGGCCAACAGCTCCTTGTTCCTCTCAGCTGAGGGCATTTTTAGGCTACGACAGAGAGCTCAGTAAGCACGTGGATGGCTAAAAGTACTCCAGAGTTCATGTCCTCGGAACATAGCTTATATTCTCCTAGATATATGCCTCCCTCCATTTCTCCCCCCTCAAGTGGGACAGTTCCCAGTAATGATCTGCATGGCTCCTCCAAGGATGCCTGGTGGGAATGAGCCCTGATGCCTGCAGCCTAACCCTACTCATGACCTTACCCTCACTGCTCTCCCTCTCTTCCCCTGTCACGCACTGCGTCCTGCCATCACCTCCCAAAAAACTTACTTTCATTTAATTCCTCCCTCAGAGGCTACTTTGGGGGAAATCCAAACAAAAACCACCCCACATCATGGCTCTGAACGTCTTTTCTAGGCAACACTGCTATACGCTCTATCATACATAACATACGCTATAGCTCTCCTTCCTTAAGCAGCTCACCATTGTTAACTGGATACCCTCCAAGTCCTTAACCCAGTATTTGGGGCCCTCTACCATGTGACCGCACCCTCCCTTCTTACCTTACCAATGCCTGGTCTCCTCCAGGGCACCTGTCCTCCAGCCACACCGCGTTACTGTTTCAAAGACACCTTAAGCCATTTGTTTGCATAAGCAGTTCCCATCCCTGGCAGTTTCCTTTCGGGCAGGTCTAAACACCACTTAACATTCACATCTCAACTGCCCCACAATGGGCTAAATTCCTGACATGTTATATTAGTTAGGGTATGACTCACTAGCTGCTGTAACCCATTAGCCCAAATCTCAGTGGCTTACCAAAGAGAAGTTTCTTTCTCACATGAAGTTGGATGAGTGTTTGGAAAGGTTCCTTCCATCGTGCAGTCTCATCATCTCCTAGAACCTTAGAATCCTCTGCTGGTTCTTCTGCAGGTGAAAAGAGAGCTATAATGAATCACTTGGGAAGTCTTTATGGGCCAGGTTTAAAAACAGCACACATTAGACTTTCCCCTATATACCATTGACCAGAACCCAGTCACATGGCCTTTAAAAGCCTCAAGGGATGCTGGGAAATGTAGTCTAGCCTTAGTTCCCAGAGAAGCAAGTGAATCCATTCTGGTGAGCACACAATGTATTAATTAACTTCTGCCGCAATATAGTAATTCATTTATTTCTCACAACAATCTTTTAGGGTAGGTACTATTATTATAGATAGGTAAGCTGGGCACAGAACAATTGAGCAATTTGCCCAGAATGATACAATAAGTACATGTCAGAGTCAGGATCTGAACCCCGGTAGTCAGGCTCTGTCTTTAAACATCTGTATGGATACTGCCTCCTTCTTCAGTAAGTGGTGGCTTAAATGGACTAATAAACTAATCAACTAAATCTGTTTTTGTTTTTTGGGTTTTTTTTTTCAGAAAGACTTTGTCTGAGCTTTCAAAACCAACTGAGAATCACACAGCTTCATTTGGAAAAGACAACTTCAACACTATCTATCCTACCTACCAATTTAGAGACGTGGAAACTGAGGTCAGAGAGCTGACTTGTCCTGCAGCTCAGGACTGGGAACACATTCTCCTGATTTCTATTCTAGTGCTTTCCCCACCACCTCCTGCTTCCTCCCAAAGCTCTATTTGTATTGTCATCATTTTTTGGCACCAATGGACAAGGTCATACTCAGTCAAGTACAAAGGCAAAGAGCTCTGCCCTCTTCTCTCTTGCTATCTTGCAGTGAATTTTCCTGTCACTTTCCAAATCTCCTCTAAATACCACATACTTTAGTGTTGACAGCTCATGCACCTGGTGGCCACAGATATTTCTCATTTGTGGTAAAGTACGCACACGATGGGAAGGAGGAATTTCACTCCAGCCTTGGTAGTGTTTGTACAGCAGCAAACAATGGGGTTTTTTCCCCGACACAGGTAGCAATTATTCTTATTTTTTGGTTCCACTTTTTAATATCTGACTTTCTAGATTCTCTCCCTGAGCCAGGGCTCATTTGTTTTGCGTGCATGTCTGAGCTTACTGACCTATGTGTTAAAAACCTTGGTTTCTTGTCCTCTGAGGGGGATAATGCTCTGTGTGTTTTGCAACACTTCCTAGAAGATTAAGCTCTAGTTCCCACTAAGACATTGGACTTAACGGTAGTGCCTTTCATGCCCACCTTCCCATCTCTGGAGAAGTTCTCTACTTCCTTAGGAACGGTCCCTAAAGTTTCTCAAATAAACTCTCTGCATACAATGCTTCATGTCAGGGTCTGCTTCTGGGAAAACCATGATGTTGAGTCATAAGTGACTAAACTAAGCAGTTTCAGACAATCATGTGCAGGACTGTAATTTTTTGATGTCGTGATACACAGAGTCTAAGCCAGAACTGAACTTCCTGTTGCTTCCGCATCTAACAGGACCATCATGCATGCATTTCCCTCTGAGTGTGTGTTCCTGGATGAGACTCAGTCAACAGGCTTTTCCTAGATTATTTTATTCAGTTGTTTACTTCCTAGAGCCTACATCTCATGCTCTGTCCTGCTTTAAACTCTCTGGGAAGGTTTGGGCCTTGTTTTTCTGAAAAATTATGTGGTTCAACAAGGTGTTAGATGTTCCTTAAAGTTCCATGCATTGATTCTATTGTTTTCCAAGGTTTTTTTGCTTATTTTTTTTTTCCTTTTGAGGGTTTCCTCCTTTCTTACATCATATAAAATTATAAACAACCCAAATGCCTATCAACAGATGAAGGCGTAAACACACTGTGGTATATTCATACAATGGAATATTATTCAGCCATAAAAAGGAGTGAAGTACTGATACATGCTATAACATGGATGAACCTTGAAAACATCTATGAGAAAGAAGCCAGGCGCAAAAGGTCAATATTGTATGATTCCATTTACCAGTAACATCCAGAGTAAGTAAATGTAGACATAGAAGGCATACTGGTGATTGTCAGGGATTAAGGAGAGGAGGAACAACTGCTTAATGGGTACATGGTTTCCTTTTGGGATGACAACAATATTTTGGAGTTAGAGGTGGTAGATGCAAGATATCATGAATGTCCTCAGTGCCACTGAACTGTTCATTTATTGTTTTTCAAAAGATTTTATTTATTTATTTGAGAGAGAGAGTATGAGAAGAGGGAGGGTCAGAGGGAGAAGCAGACTCCCCACCAAGCAGGGAGCCCAATGCAGGACCGGATCCCGATCCCGGGACTCCAGGATCATGACCCAAGCCGAAGGCAGTCACCCAACCAACTAAGCCACCCAGGCGCCCCAGGATTGTTCATTTAAAAATGGTTAATTTTGTGTTATATGCATTTTACCTCAAAAAAAAAAAAGTTTAATGATCTATAGAATGCTGCTGAACTATTTTTTTAGGCTAGAGCTAAAGACCTTTACCATAAAATTGGCTACAGAGAGTTAGAAAGCTGGTGTGGCTTTCTTCATATCAAAGTCAACTTTAGGTCAAGGAGTATTAACAGAGAAAGACAGTAACTTCATATTGATAAAATGAATTTAAGTTAGATACTTGAAACTATTAAACCTCGTCACATTTTTTTTAATCCCTGACATCTCTATTCAACCACTCCTAATGTAGGCCCCTACCATTAGCTGTTTTTTCCACATCCCTCTATCACTCTGACTCTGTTTACCCCTGACCCATACTTCTAAACCTCTTCACTCTTCCTTCTGGAACTCTGGTTTACGGAAGTAAATTTCTTTCAGTCTAAATCTCCTCACTGATTTTACATCAACGGCCAGTAGTCATGATGTACTCTGTCACTATGCTCAGAATCATTCTCATCATTATCTCTTCCAAAATTTCAATATTCCTTGGGGATGTCAGTGGCCTCATAGTCCTTTGTCCTTCTCAATACAGCGAGCTTTATCTCCATGCCACATAGTCTACTCATCCTCATAGACAAATATCAGTCTCTGTCATCACCTAGAAATGCTATACTCCGAACTTTTAGATTGAGAACATTTACCCTCTGTTCTCCTTGCATTTGTTTATTCCACATTATTACTGACTGTCTGCTAAGTGCCAGGTACAGTTGCAGGTGTTGGAGATAGGTCAGTTCATCAAACAGGTACGATTCCTGTACTTCTAGAAATTATATTCAGTGTCCCTCTAGTTCTCTTGTTCCATTGCCACAGCTCTTCTCCTACCTCCCTGAAGAAATGGGCTGCTTTGTATCAATCCCCTTCTTTCTTACTATTTTTCCTAGCCAACCTGAACTCCTGAACTCTATACCTTCTGCTGCCTGCAACCATCTTGTCTTTTTCTCTCTTTTAAAACAGCTGCTTTGGGGACGCCTGGGTGGCTGCCTTCGCCTCAGTTCACGATCCTGGGGTCCTGGGATCGAGTCCTGCATCAGGCTCCTTGCTTGGCGGGGCGCCTGCTTCTCTCTCTGCCTCTGCCTGCCGCTTTGCCTGCTTGTGCTCTCACTCGCTCTCTCTCTCTCTCTGACAAAAAAAATCTTAAAACAGCTGCTTTGTAAATCCCTTGTATTAAACTTCCACTTTCAGGCAAGATGGAGTCACAGAGACCAGGTTTACTCTCCCACCTTCAACAAGAGACAAAATATACGGAGCAGTTTTTAAACACTGGACAACAGGCAGGTCGGAGAGTGCTCACTGAGAGAAGGGATGATAATAAAATGGCCCCATGACTGTCCCAGCTCACTGCTTGGCAGCCATAATTCAGGAAAGGAGAAACCAGGTAGAACCTGGAAGTCTCCCTGAATTGATGAGATGGAACTGGGAGTTTGGGGGCCCAAGTAGCTAGAGTCTGCAGGGCACAGAAGTGAGAACTACACAGAGAGAGAGGATTTCCCCTTGAGTCTTCAGCTGAGAATGATTGATCCGTGCATGCATAAGACAATACTACCCAGAGCCGTTAAAGAACTACCTCAAGATCTCAGAGACAGTCCTTGTAACTCATATGGAGCCAAGAATAAGTCATAATCCCACCAGCTAGAGTAGCAAAGGCTTGTAAAGCCCATGGGTTTTGGATAGAGTTCTCTGAATGGATGTGCCTTAGCAGTGATGAAAAATAAGCGTTAGACTCAAATCTGTTCTGATCCTACTGAATAAAGCTTAAATGCAAGCCTCAAAAAGATTGAAGTGGGGCTGCCTGGGTGACTCAGTTGGTTAAGCATCTGTCTTGGGCTCAGGTCATGATCAAGTCCTGGGATCAAGCTCCATATCAGGGGCCCTGCTCAGCGGGGAATCTGCCTCTCCCTCTCCCTCTGTGTGTGCTCTCTCTCTCTCAAACAAACAAACAAATAAATAAATGAATAAAGCTTAAAAAAAAACCCAAAGTGTTACCTTGTAACTTAACTATATCTCAGAGCTAGGGCCAAGATTATTTTTAAACTTAAAAAAAAAAAAACCCGGCACCTCACGAAGTAAAATCCACCATGCCTAGTATCAAATAAAAAATTACCAGGCATGCAAAGAAGCAGCAAACATGGGCCATCATGAGGAGAAAGAAATCAATCGACAGAAACTGATACAGGTATGACATTTACGGTAGAATTAGCAGACAGGGACAGTCAAACATTATGTTCAAGAAGACAGACAAAAGCACATGCATATTAAGCATAGACATGAAAGTTATTTTTAAAAAAGACCCAAAAAGAACTTCTAAAAATGAAAAATAGGATGTCTGAGGTGAAAACCCTTACCCCAATTCAATCCAACAGCCTGGCTTCTTCATTCTCCACCTGAGCTATGTGAGCCTGTAGGATGGTACCATGTGGCTGGTACCAGTCAGGGCACGCCCATGAACGAACTGCTCTGCAGGCCTTCTAATGTGTTTACCTCCCTCCCCTCCCCCACCTCCTCAGCAGTTTCTCCAAGTCTTCACCATCTACCATCCCCCGCTCTTTCCTCTCATGAAATGATATGGGGACAGCTTCACAGAGAAAATGGAAACCATCTGACAGGAGAGCTTGCACTGCTCCTTTCTTCCGACCTCCGGATACCACCGCTCTCCACCTCCCCGCCCCCACAACACATCTCCATGATCTCTGAGAACTTGATCCACCCATCATCCCCTTTCTTCCATGTTTCAAACTCCACAGCAGTTCTGGCATTTTTCCTCCTAGCTTATAAGCACGAGCTTTCTCTACTTATCTCAAAATAATCTTCCTGTGGCTTTAGGTTCTCTCTTCTCCTTTCCTACAGACTCTAGCGTCTTAAAAAACAGTGTCTATAAAACAATAAAACTCTTAGAAGAAAACATAGGGGTCAAGAGTCATCAAATTAGATACGACAAGGATTTTCTGCATCTGACACCAAAAGTACAAGTAAGAAATGTAAAAATAGGCAAACTGTACTACATCAAACCCAAAAACTTCCATTCACCAAAGGATACATTTAACATAGTAAAAAGACAACCTGTGTAATAAGAGGAAATATTTGCAACCAAATGTCTCATAAGACGTTAAATCCAAATACAGGAAACCTTTTTTTACAACTCAACAGCAAAAAATAACCTGATTAAAAAATGGATTTGAACAATTTCCAAAAATGAGATACAATGGCCAAGAAACCTCTGAAAAGATGCTCAACATCACTACTCATTAGTGAAATGTAAATCAAAACCATGTGAGAGAGCAGCTCGTATCCATTAGGATGCCTACTACAAAAAGATAAACAAAAAATAACAAGTTTGGGCAAGGATGTAGAGAGATCAGAACGCTTGCACTCCCTTGGGGGGAATGTATAATGATCCAGCTGCTATCGAATGGGGTGAAGTTTAATAGTCTCAAAAATTAAAAATAGAATTACCATGTGATCCAGTGGTTCTGCTTTTGGGTATACACCCAAAAGAACGGAAAGCAGGATCTCAATGAGATCCCTGCACACCCAGGTCCATAACAGCACTATTCACAATAGCCTGGAGGTGGGAGCAAGCCAAGTAGCCACCAGCAGATGAACGGATAAACAAAAGGGGGTCTATGTATATAATGGACTGTTACTCAGCCTTAAAAAGGAAGGAAATTCTGATACAAACAATAAAGATGAACCTGAGTGCTGTATTAGTTTGCTACAGCTGCTGTAACTAAATACTACAGATTATAGGGCTTAAATGACAGAACTTTACTCCTCACAGTTCCGGAGACCAGAAGTCCAAAGCGTCAGCAGGTTCGAATTCTCCTGTGTGCGGCCTTCTCTATTCCCTGGTTTACAAATGGCTACTTGCTCTATGCCCAAACAGTCTCTTCTTGTAAATACACCAGTTAGGTTGGATTAGGGCTCACTTGAATATAATCACCTCTTTAAAGACCTGATCTGAAAATAGGGTTGCATTCTGAGGTCCCGGGGAGGGGGTAGGGCTTCAACATAAGAATTTGGGGGGCGGGGACGCTGTTCTGTCCACAACAAGGACATTCTGCTAAGCTACATAAGCCAGTCAGAGAGAGACAAATCCTGTATGATCTACCTGTATGAGGTAGCTACAGTAGTCCCATCCCCAGAAATGGAAAGTGGAACAATGGTGGCCAGGGATGGGAAGAGGGGGACATGGAGAGTTGCTTACTGGGTATAGAGTTTTGGTTTTGCAAAATGAAAACATCTGAAGATTGGTTGCACAACAATGTAAATAAGTAATACTTAACACTGCTGAGTTGTATACCTGGAAATGGTTAAGATAACAGATTTTAAATGACACATTTTTTACCATAATAAAAAACAAAAAAGAAAAAAGAAGAGAGTGTATGTGATTGCTCCACATGCTCCTCCCCACTTCAGCACAGGACCATCACCACCTTCCTCCACACCTTTACTATCATCGGCTAGGAGAGTCAATGACCACGAAATCTTCTAGAAAAATACCACAGAGGCTTCCATACAGCATGATGAGACTCTTCAGTTTTCCCGAACTGGCGCCTCTTTCTACTCAGCCTGCCTTGGTGAAGTTGATCATCCTCTTTCCCCCCCAAACCTGAGTCATCCTCATCTCCTCTGCTCTGCCCACATGCTCCCACTTCTGGTCATTGAACACATCCACCTCTTCAATGTCTCTGAGCTCTGACCCTGTCTCCACAGTCACTGGCTTGGCCACATCCAGTCCTTGCCTGGACAACTGAACAGTAGTCTCTCTACCCCTAGTTACTCTCTTAATCCACTGTCTTCATCCCTTTGGGCTGCTACCACAGAACACTAGAGACTGGCTGGCTTACAAACAGCAGAAATTGACTTCTTCCCGTTCCGGAAGCTGGGAAGTCCACCATCGAGTCACCAACAGATTCTGGGTCTGGTGCGCCTCCACTTTCTGGTTCTCAGACAGCCATCTTTTCTCCCTAACCTCACATGGGGGGAAGGAGGCGAGCAGTCTCTCCGAGGCCTTATTCCTAAGGGCATGAATCCTATCCATAAGGGTTCCATGCTCATGACCTAGTCACCTCCCAAAGGCCCACCTCCTAATACCACCACTGTGGGAGATAGGCTTTATCTGCACCGCCCCCCCAGCCTCTTCTCTCACCTTCCCCCACCACTCACTTACTCCTCCTTCCTTTCAGCCCCATCCTCCTTCCTTTCAGCCCTAAAGAAAGGATCCAAGAAGACACCCGCTCTGCACCCCCACATCCCAGGCCACATTCTCCTTCCCTGTTTCTGTGACTTGGCTCTGTATGGGCACGGCCTCATATCTGAGCAAGTAGCGCTCACCTCTTTCCACAATACAAGACGTTCCACTCTGGGCAGCAGGCACCCTGAACTGTCTACATTTCCCATCAGGTGCTGAGCCCTGTGAGAGCAGAGACCGTGTTCTTCCTTCATGCTACTCACACTCCCTGAGCTGACATTTACTGTACATCCCCATACTAGATCCTCCTGTCCTCGTCTCCGGTGTTTAAAGAGTACCTGGCACGCAGGCAACTTGATAAATATTTCTGGGAATGAACTGTAAATCTTTTCAGCTTAAGTAGCCTGGATTAATTCACTATCTGTGAAGTGAGCAGAGGCATGGCCACTCACTGGGGTGTGTGACCTAATGAAGAGAGGAGAGAGAGGAAGCAAACAGTTAACGTTGTCCGCAGGCAGGCAGAATTACCACCCAAAAAATGTCCCTTTGGGCATGAGGATTATTTTGAACAAAAGGTAATCAAAACCCAGCAGATTCAGGAAAAGCTCTTTACCTTCCCACCAAATGCCCACATTTACTTTGGAAAGAGGCCTGTACCAGGAAGAAAGACGACCAGAGACAATGACCAGAGGTAACTTTTGCCCTAGAAAATGCCTCTGCCTTTCTGCCAGTGGCCTTCCTCCCCTATTCTATCCCTAAACCCTACCCCTGGGCGGAGCTCCTTCCCTGGCACCTGGCTTCCTAAGCTGGGATGTTCCATAAGCTTCCATGACCTGGCTGCTCACTGAGTCTCCGTATCTTTATGTTTTTCTCCTGTTAATTGTCTTATGTCAATTTCATTATTAGCTCACCCCAAGAACCACAGAACAGAAGCGGGGAGTATTTTTCCGTCGGACACCAGGAATGCTAGCAGAGCACGGAAGCTAGCAGAGCAGCGGTCTTGGTAAAGGCCAAGCAGGAGGCTAAGAGCTCCTCCTGCAGTAAATGAGAATTCAAACAGCAAATTTGTGTTTCCTCCCTCTTATCTCACTGGGAGACAAATCAAAAATGCAATCAGTGTCAGTGGAAGTTGCCAGAGAAGGAGAGTTACCAAAGAAGGGCTTGTCAGCAGGCCCCCACTAGGCCTGGGGAGACCATTCTCTGATTCTTCAGTATTTTGCTCTGGGCTCTCAGGCATGAATCTCAGACATAGAAAGGATCATTGCTTTGATTTTAGAATTGCTTGAATACTGACCAGTATCTACTACATTTCTAGGTCCTGATATCATTTAAGTGACCTTCTAATGGATAGTGGCAGCCCCCGTGTCAGGACTTCCCCATGTCCTCCGGGGCCACTGTGATCTCTTACGGCTCAGAAAGCTCGGGAGCCCTGAGGAGGGCCTCTCTCCCCCTGGAGAAGTAAGCATTGCAGTCCAGACACTGATCCCTATGGGACAGGACTCTGTAAGAAGCCGCCCCACTGGTGAGTCTTAACACTGTCTCAGGGAGGTGGGGACCAGCATGGGTTTTAAAACTCCGGGCTCCTCTACTCAGGGGTGAAATAAACTAGCCAGTCCCTTCTACTTTCCATGCTTCTGTCTCCTCCTTTTAAATGGGGGCTAGAATTAGTATTTATAATCGGTATGAGGATTAAATGAATGAACATTATGTCAAGGTCTCAGAATTGCAGCAGGCTCGGAGTAAACGCCATGTAAGCATTAGCTAAAGGCATCTCTTGGCAAGAGTACAAAAATGATTCCGGCATCGTCCTGGGCCCTTTGGATGGCTAATTCTCTTCACCACACACACACCGCATGCGTCTGTACAACACTCTTCGGGGACACATGACAAAGAGAACTGCACATGGACTCACCCACAGAGGCTTCAAAAAAAAAAAATCCCAGAAAGCCAAGCCACACTCCATCCTAAAATGGCCACCTCTGGAGGCAGGACAGAAGCACCGGGATTTTTTTAAAGCTCCCGGGTGATTTCAATGTGCAGCCAGGGCTGAGGATCATGGGGTTATACTGTACGCCCAGGGTCGTTCTGCACAGGCCGTCCCGGCTCCAAAGCCGCAATGGAGTCCTCAAGGCCTGGGTATTTTGTTTTAATTATGTGGTCTTTCGATTCCTGAATGGATTCAGTCAATGAATGGAACAAATTTAAGATGCCCAAATTAGTCAGGTTTCCAGTGAGATAACTGATGGCTCATACTAGAAAACTCTGCATTTAACTTTATCCTCTATTGCTTGTTATTGCCTCCCGTTCACTCAAGAGCTGCTTTCCTGATTAGACCGGCAGGTCCCGGAAGGCAGAGAGCACAGCAGCTCTTGCAAGACACTCGGAGGGACCCCTGAGTGGATGGCAGTGTGGCTGCCTGACGGACCTGCTCTTCCGTGTGCCGTCCTGCGGCTTTCTCCATACAGTTCTCTCTGTCACATGGCTACATGCCGGAGAAAGACCTTAGGTTCTCAGAGCTGAATGTCTGCTTCTCTCTTTATCCTTTATGCTTTGCCATCTTCTGAAAGGATCTGACGCAAGGGACAGAAATTTAAATGCACGTGAGGAGGGTCATCGCAAAATTGCAGGAGTAAATAGCTGCATATAACGATCAAAATTAATTTTAAAATGTGAAACAGGCATAACTAGTTTGAGTTTTTATGCATGAAGTATTAAAGTGCTTGAGATTCAGGAATTGAGGGACTTTATCAGTAGTCTCAGTGGGTCATCACCATCTCAACAAGTACAGTTACAATGCCTGCCTCCTCTGATTTTTAAAGCAACTTGAGCAAAATGGGCAACTCCAAACACACACAAATGTGCTCGTTCCACAGTAACTTACATTAAGCATTCCTCAATGTCTACATGAGCATCATTCTGCCTCCTCCAGAACTTACGCCGTGACCTTATATAATCTGTTATCCACTACGTGATCAGTATTGTCTAATAAACAGGGCTTTCTGAGAAATCCACAAAGCACTCAGAGACAACACAGCACAAGGCTTCACACATCCATGGATAAGCACTCGCTCACAAGTCTCCCAAATGCCATTTTGGGGAATTCCTCTTCTCCCTTTGACCTCAGTTGCTTTTCTCTTGATCTCTGTTACTCTTCTACCAGTCTTTTTAAAAAGTAATCCTGAAGGGGCGCCTGGGTGGCTCAGTGGGTTGGGCCTCTGCCTTCGGCTCAGGTCATGGTCTCAGGGTCCTGGGATCGAGCCCCGCGTCGGGCTCTCTGCTCAGCGGAGAGCCTGCTTCCCTTCCTCTCTCTCTCTGCCTGCCTCTCTGCCTACTTGTGATCTCTGTCTGTCAAATAACTAAATAAAATCTTAAAAAAAAAAAATTATTCTTTGTTTAAAAAAAAAAAGTAATCCTGAAAATGACCAGGTATTTTTCATAGGGAGCATAATTTATTAAGAATAAGTATACAATAAAGTTTAATACTAGACACAAACCCCATTGAGGATAGCATTTACTGTTGACTTAATCTTTGTTTCTCCCTATAGTGCTCTGAATGGTGTCTAACCCACAATAAGTCCTCAATAAATATTGAAGAAATGAATGAGTGCATGAATGAACACATAAGGTATGACTTGAAGCTCCTGGTATTTTTTAGCCAATTACATTCCTCATTACTGTTCTGTATCAAGACCCAGCAGTGTTATTCAAAGTAGCCAAAATGTGGTAGCAACCCATGTGTCTCTTAATGAATGAACAAAATGTGGATACAGGGGCGCCTCTGTGGCTCAGTGGGTCAAAGCCTCTGCCTTTGGCTCAGGTCATGATCCCAGGGTCCTGGGGTCGAGCCCCACAATGGGCTCTCTGCTCAGCGGGGAGCCTGCTTCCTCCCCCATCCCCCGCCTGCCTCTCAGCCTACTTGTGATCTCTGTCTGAAAAATAAATAAATAAAATCTTTTTTAAAAATGTGGATACACACAATGGATTATGTGTCCTTGCGAAGGAAGGAAATTCTAACACCCACTACAACACAGATGAACCTTGGGAAAATATCATGGCAGGTGAAGTCAGTCGGTCAGAAAAGACTGGATGACTCCACTGATACAAGGTACCTAAAACAGTGGAATTCGTAGAAACACAAAGTAGAACTGCAGATGCGGGACTGAGGAAGGCGGACATGGGGAGTTACTGTTTGGTGGGTACAGAGTTTTTCAGATGGGGAGAGCGGTTGCATGACAACATGAATATACTTAACCCTACCGGTTAAGTATTTAAAAATGGTTAAGATAGTAAATTTTATGATATATGTATTTTTAGCACAATAAAAATTGGGAATCAACCTGACCCCCAATTGGCAAGTTTTCATGTGCAGTATTGGCGAAAAAAGTGACTTCAGTTTCTAATTTCTGCTAACAAGAGCATACAGGATGGGCAGGTGAAAGCATGGCCTGGGGGACCGGCGAACGGAACGGGAGATACCTAGTCTGGAGACAGAAGATTTGGTTGGGAGGTTATTAAGTTCTTCAAATACTGTAAATGCTGTTTTCTGAGGAGGGATTAGATCTGGCCCAGTTGCCCCCCCAAATGCAAGTCAACTGACAGGAAGCTTTAGATACACAGATTTCAGCTCAAACCTTCTGTAAGAATGCTGTTTTGATGTGAGATGAACTGTCTTAAGGGGATGTCCCAACAAAGCAGGGCGCCTGGGTACACTCTGCAGGGCGCTTGGGTGGCTCAGTCAGTTGAGTGTCTGCCTTCAGTTATGATCTCAGGGTCTGAGATCGAGTCCCACAACAGGCTCCCTGCTCAGTGCAGAGTGTGCTTCTCCCTCTATCCCGCCCCCCCAACCTGCTTGTGATCTCTCTCTCTCTCTCAAATAAAGAAAATTAAAAAAAAAAAAAAAAAGAATAGTCTCCAAAGTTGCTTATCTGGATGTTATATAGAAGAAATTCTTCAGAAAAATACTTGCTTTTGTAAAATCCCAGGTCCTCTTCCTTTCCTTTGAGATGTCCTACACTATTGAAGGTTATCTCTAATGCTATATAGTCTAAATAAAACCATCTCCTTAGTTTTGGGTGCATTTCATCCTGGCCCATTTTTATTCTGTGACTTGCGTAGGACTGGACCTCACCTTCAGAATTACATTAACTCCATGTGAGTAACGAGGCCCCGGGAGCCGTCTGTGCTCTGTTCCTGACAGGTGATCTGGAAACCAGTGTTGAGTCCAACTTCTTAACCTGTTGCAGACTTTGGCCCATTGCTTATATGGATTTAAACTGGATTCTTTTTGAGTACTTTCTTCATTTCTGGTACCTCCTTCTTTTGGTTTTGTGGTCTGACCATTTGGGGATCTTTGCAAATGGACTAATGGTTCATAAAGTTCTTGTCTCAACTGGATGAATGATGAGATAGAATCTTATTTTTTATTTTTTATTTTATTTATTTTTTTTATTTTTTTTTTTTTTGACAGACAGAGATCACAAGCAGGCAGAGAGGCAGGCAGAGAGAGAGGAAGAAGCAGGCTCCCTGCTGAGCAGAGAGCCTGATGTGGGGCTCCATCCCAGGTCCCTGGGATCATGACCCGAGCCGAAGGCAGAGGCTTTAACCCACTGAGCCACCCAGGCGCCCCAGAATCTTATTTTTTAGTTTCTCCTGTTGTTTTGTCTATTTGTCCGCTTTGAGCTCAAATCTCTTCAGAAGTCATTCCTGCGAGGAAGAACAGTCCTTTGATATGGTTCAGTGAATTCTGTAATTCTCTATTCACACTTCATCCGTGGCTCAAATTTTAGAATTGAAACGAGAAGCTCTTTGTGCCCGTATGTGTTAATGTAATTTGGAAAGGTCTTTACTTCTCATCATGTCAATGTACAGTATTTTCTTCCTCTGAATAGTATTATCTAGGGCCTCTTCCTTTTCTTGAGACTTTCCTCTTAATCAACATTTTCCCTATTGTAATAACCTGAATAAAATCATCCTCTTAATTGTCTGGTGCATTTTGTCATTTGCAGGTGAGATGATCTTTAAGTAGGGTACAGGATAACCATATATAACCTCGTGTTTTACCATCTAGGATAGTTTGGAGCATGAAGACGTTATGAACAAAGAAAACATAATTTCAAAGACATTTGATTTTTTACTAAGAACTATTTTTACGGGGTGCCTAGGGTGGCTCAGTCAGTTAAGCACCTGCCTTCATCTCAGGTCATGATCTCAGGGTCCTGTGATTGAGTCTCACATCAGGCTTCCTGTTCAGTGGGGAGTTTGCTTCTCCCTATTCCCTGTGCCCAACCCCCAGTGCCTGTGCTCTCTCTCCCTCTCTCTCAAATAAATAAATAAAATCTTAAAAAAAAAAAAGAACTCTTTTATGAAATGGTAAACATACAGAATGGTTCTATTCAGATATTTTATTCAAAATAAAATTCTAAAAATAAAAATTACATACATCGAAACAATCTTTTTTATACAGATCATCAAAACAATCCTTCAGATTATACCCAGAACAATACTGAAAATAATGTAAGCATTTATTTATTTTTTTTTAAGATTTTATTTATTTATTTGACAGAGAGAAATCACAAGTAGGCAGAGAGGCAGGCAGAGAGAGAGGAGGAAGCAGGCTCCCTGCTGAGCAGAAAGCCCGATGTGGGGCTCGAACCCAGGACCTGGGATCATGACCTGAGCCGAAGGCAGCGGCTTAACCCACTGAGCCACCCAGGCGCCCCTAATGTAAGCATTTAAAAAATTATTCTGGGTACATATTCCTTCATTTTAATCCATTCCCTGGCTGCATCTATCTGCACAATCATTACTAGCTTTCCAGGGAGAATATGTGGTCCTATTTTTAACTTTTTCATAAAACTGCCATCAGTCTTCTTCACATTTATATTTTATGGTTGATGTATTTGAAACTGACCTTTCTCAGGAGGCCATATTTTCATTGAGAAAATACTCCCTCTACAAGTGTTGCTGTACCTGGTAAGTTTAGAGCAAACGCTGCTAAATGGAGGTTATCCACAATTCTAATTATTTCGTATTAAAGTGTGAAAATCTCTTAGTCCAAAGAGCCTTGTGTGTCCTGTTTCATCCCCATTCTGAATATTTTTCTTAAACATATATTTTTCTTAGATAACAATGATCAAATAACTTACTTTACTTAGGATTCTCTTGAATATTAAGCCAAATTAACATGCTACTCAATGTTCTATTCTAGCAGTGAATATAAATTTATCCAAGTAAAATTAGGTGCACCATCAAAAAATGCTTTCTAGGGTGCCTGGCTGGCTCAGTCAGGTAAGTGTCTGCCTTTGGCTCAGGTCATGATCCCAGGGTCCTGGGATCAAGCCCCGAATCGAGCTCTCTGCTCGGTGGGAAGGCTGCTTCTCCCTCTCCCACTCCCCCTGCTTATGTTCCCTCTCTAGCTGTGTTTTTCTCTGTCAATTAATAAATAAAATCTTTAAAAATATGCTTTCTACATGTGGAGATATTCCAAAAAAACACCTGGAGGATTTAAAAATTGTATCTTGTGTTTATTGGTTTACTAGCTTAGGTCCTTCGTTGCTTTTGTAGAAATACATTTCAATCTCTTCCTGTTTGCAAACTCTATTTTTAGTAATTGAAATTTACTAAACATGTCAAAAGCTGAAATTTTCTGATGCTCTTTTTTTGTGTATTGAAGATTGTCCATTAAAGATTTCCAACTGATTCAGACAAAATACAACTATGATGTGGAAGACTAACTTATTTAAAAGTTCTACACATCAGAGAATACTTATATTGGTTTACAAAGCAGTTAACTACTAAAAGTTTTCTGTCTTTAAGATTTTATTAGGTAATCTGTACACCCAATGTGGGGCTCACACTCACAATCACGAGATCAAGAGTCGCGTGCTCTACCAGCTGAGCCTGCCAGGCTCCCTGACCGCTAAAAGCTTCTGAAAGCCACCCGATGGCAGGCAGGAGAGAGAGAGTGAATGCTGCCACACTCCACTGTTTCTCTTTAAATCGACAGCTTCATGACAAAACTTTCGAGTTTCAGTTACTCTGTTCACATTGAAAAATCTATTTATTAGACAACTACTGTTTTCATATTGATTAGAATATTACAATGTGTATGAATGAAATTATACATATATATGTAGTATAATTCCAAATACATTCCTGTGCCTTCATGATTTTTTTCCCATAAGAATATTGTTTATAGGTAGACAATATGGCGGTTTGATACATGTATACATTGTGCGGTGATGACCACCCTCAGGCTAGGTAACATACCCACCATCTCACACAGTTAGCTTTCTTTCAGGTTTGGTGAGAGCGCTTAAGTGCACCTCTCAGGGGATGCTCAGTCAGTCAGCGTCCGGCTCTTGATTTTGGCTCAGATCATGATCTCAGGGTCCTGGCATCGAACCCTGCATCGGACTCCATGCTCTGTGGGGAGCCTGCTTGAGATTCTCTCTCTCTCTCTCCCTCTATCTCTGCTCCCCACTACCCCCTCAGATAAATTAAAAAATCTTAAAAAAAAGACTTACGCTCTTGCCCAATTTCAAGTATATAATACAATATTCTCAACTATAGTCACCGGGCTGTACAATGGCTCCCCAGAACTTACTCCTCTTGTAACTGAGAGTTTGTCATCTCTGACCACCATCTACCCACTCTCCCCCTGCTCAGTCCCTGGTAACTACCTCAGTTTCCCCCACTACCTCAGTCCCTGTTAGAACTACCATTCTACTCTCCCGTTCCAGGAGTTCAACTTATTTTACATTCCACATATAAGATGATACGGTATTTTTGTGACTTATATCCCAGTAAAGCTGGGGGAGAGAAAATGAATTTTATAACATGATTCTGAGGTCCTCAAGGTTTTGATACTGATACTCACTGGAAGCAAATGTCATTTGAGCTTCCTTCTTGCTTTCCAACTATTCATGAGTTTAAGCTAAGGCACCTTGTGTTTTTACCACAAATATTATGAACACAAATACTGAATTTGCTGTGGCTACAGTTTCACTTTAATAATAAGAAGATTTCGGATTTTATTTATTTTTTATTTTATTTTTAAGATTTTATTTATTTATTTGACAGAGAGAAATCACAAGTAGGCAGAGAGGCAGGCAGAGAGAGAGGAAGAAGCAGGCTCCCTGCTGAGCAGAAAGCCCGATGTGGGGCTTGAACCCAGGACCTGGGATCATGACCTGAGCCGAAGGCAGCGGCTTAACCCACTGAGCCACCCAGGCACCCCAGATTTTGGATTTTAAATACTGACTAGCTAGGAAGTGTCCTCTCCCCCACATGTCGTCAGCCTTTTCAGCATTACATAAGGGAATACAGGAGAGTAATGGTAACGTCTATTTTTGGTAGCATATTAGCACGTTTGAGTTTCTGTTTCTCGAGGAGTGAGGGTGGAAGGCGCCCTCTGAACTTCTGTGCATCCAGAAGAAAAGGCGTTATTTGAACTAACTGAACTTAAAGGCCCACGTTAAGCATCTGGGGAAGCAGCAAATCTCTGTTGTAAGAAAATAAGTAAACACGTAAGTCTGGATTTTCCAAAGGGCACGATTCATCCACTTAAGAGCAATGAAATAGTCTTTGGGTGTGATTTCTGCTCTTTTTGGTGTAAACTATAAATAGCAATTCCATGTTTCTAATGCTCTAATAATGGCCTGGAATAAGACCAAGAAGGACAATTAGTAAGTTGAAAACCAGTGAACTTATTACAGGAGCAGCAACTGCTGCTCTGAATAATCGGACGATTATTCGAATTAACTGTTTTGTTTTTTTTTTTTGACACCACTGATAGAAAAGTTATCATCTAATTATTTCTTAAGTTCTTCCGATAATGGAATTAACACATGAAGTGCTATTGCTTTATTTAAAAAAAAAAAAGATTTTATTTATTTACTGACAGAGAGACAGAGCACACACAGGCAGGGGGAGCAGCAGAGGGAGAGGGAGAAGCAGACTCCCTCTTGAGCAAGGAACCCGATGTGGGACTCGATCCCAGGACCCTGAGATCCTGACCTGAGCTGAAGGCAGATAGCAACGCAGGTGTCCCTATTGCTTTATTTTTGAACAAGCAAAGAAAAGCTTGGAATCGAAACAAGTGAAATTATTTTAGAATGGGGTGGGCAAACTGCAGACAAGGTAAAGATCATGTTTTATGTTATTAAAGGGTTGAAAACCAAAGTCAAAACCCAAACCAAAGAAGAATATGTGACAGAGACCACATGGGGCCTTCAAAGCCAAAAATATTTACTATCTGGACTTACACAGAAAACTGGTTTTCTGTAAAGGTTTGTGAACTCCTGATTAAGAACAATAATCTTTCAAAGAGTTGTTCTCCAGAGATTGGCCATATATATGCATCTTTGAAGATCTATGTTAAGTTCAGGCAAACTTTTCCTATAATACAATAACTTTCAAAATGGATGTTGACTCTCTAAGAAGATTTGGGTCTTCTGGTTTTCATGCTCAGGGATATGACATCATTATGAGACCATAGCAGATGGTAAGTATTGACAATTTGGGCAAGGTACAAGTTCACCATCAACTTTCATGAGAAACAGAACTTCTAATTTAAGTACAGATGCACTTAGATTTTTTTAGCTCATAGTAGCTAAAATGCTTTAATTGATAAAAAGACTTTTCTATTTTATTTATTTTTTAAGGTAGGCTCCACACTCAATGTGGAGCCCAATAAGGGGCTTGAACTCACAACCCTGAGATCAAGACCTGCGTTGAGACCAAGGCTCGGACACCTAACCAACTGAGCCACCCAGGTACCCCCCCATAAAGATTTTTAAAGTATTACAAAAAAGTATTCTTAAATAGTAAAATAAATAGCTATAATGTATATCATGGTAGAGCAAACTCACTTATAAAACACCAAAAAGATAAAATACTTAGGAATAAATTTAATAAAAAAATGTTCAAGCCTATATGAGAAAAAAATTTAAAACACTCCTCAAAGATACAGAAGCAGACATGAACAACTGGAATGATATAGTCTATTATTAGATAGAAAAGCTACACATAACATAGTTCTCCCTTAAGTTAATGTATAAATAGTAATATAATCCTAATAGAAATATTAAGCATTGATGGGCAGTATGATAATGGTACATGCATATACAGAATAGAGGAACAGAGTGCAAGCCCAGAAAAAAAGACCTAAGTACATATGGAAATCAAATATATGATAAGGGTGGCATCTCAAATTATTGCTGAAATGATGGACATTTTAATAAATGGTGCCGTCAAAACTGGGAAACTACCTGGGAAAAAAGATAAAATTAGGCCTGTATCTCTCAAAACCCATAAGAATAAATCAGGGAGTCTAAGTGTAAAAATTTAAACCATACAGGGGCACCTGGGTGGCTCAGTGGGTTAAAGGCTTTACCTTCGGCTCAGGTCATGATCCCAGGGTCCTGGGATTGAGCCCCGCTTTGGGCTCTCTGCTCAGCAGGGAGCCTGCTTCCCCCACCCCTCTCTCTGCCTGCCTCTCTGCCTACTTGTGATCTCTGTCAAATAAATAAATAAAATCCAAAAAAAAAAAAATTTAAACCATACAAATACAAGAGGAACATATTGTGAATCATTCTTCAACTTCAGGGTGGGGGGAAAGCTTTTAAAGTATGACTCAAAAATAAATGGGCAATGTAAGAAAAAAATCAGTAAATTTTACTGCATCAAAATAAAAAAATCTATATGGCAAAAGCATTATAGTTAAAGTCAAGAGACCACTGGCAAACTGGAAGAAAATATTTGTTACATGTACTACAGATGAAAAGTTAATATCCCTCATGAGTATGTATATATGTGTGTGCACATAAATCTTAAAAATGGAGGAGCAAAGGACCAAAAATCCACTAGAAAAATGAGGAAAAAAATATGAACATACAATTCATAGAAAAGGACATAAAATAGCCTTCAACGATCTGAAAACATATTCAGATTCCCATATAATTAGAGAAATGAAAATTAAAACAATACTGAGATGCCATTTCTTACCTATCAGATTCACAATAGTTGAAAAACTGATAATACCTTGTGTGGATGAGGCTGTGGGGAAAAAGACACTGAAAATGGATACAATCCTGGGGGTGGGGGGAGGATTTGCAATACCTAACAAAGCTACATATGTATGCATTTATTTAAGTTGTCTTTTATTGTGATAAAATATACATCACAGAATTGACCACTTTACCACTTTTAAATGTACAATTTAAATGTACAATTCAGGGGCACATGTGCATTGTATAACCATGACCCCTATCCATTTCCAGAACTTTTTCATCATCCCAAACAAAAACTCTGTGTCCTTTGAACATTAACTCCCAAATCCCTCTCTCCCCACCCCGATAACCTTTATTCTGTTTGCTGTCTCTATGAATTTGATCACTCTAAGTACCTCATATAAATGGAATCATATTTTCCTTATGGGTATGGTTTATCTCACTAAGAACTATGTTTCTGATGCATATTATGGCATGAACCAGAAGTTCATTCAATTTTATGGCTGCATACTATGCCACTGTATGTGTATACCACATTTTGCTTATCTATTCATCTGCTGGTGGACACTTGGGTTGCTCCCACCTTTAGCTATGGTGAATAATGCTGCTATGAAAACAGGTATGCAAGTATCTGCTTGGGTCCTGTTTTTAACTCTCTTAGAGTGAAAACGCTAGGTCTCTGGTATATGTATGTATATGGTATATGTTCAACTTTCCAAGAAACTACCAAAAATAACTTTTCACAGCTGTGATTATCTTTTGTTTCAGCAATCCTACCTTTAGGACTCTACCCTGAAGACATATATCCAACAATACAAAAATATATACGTACAAAGTTATTTGCTGTAGTGCTGTTTCTAACTGACAATATGAGAAATAACTTCAATGCTCACATGGAGGAAAGTGGGTTGAATAAACCATAGCACATCCACCCAGTGGAAAAATACACAGTGTGTATTTAAAAAAAAAAAAAAAAAAAAGAGGAAAGTTTCTGTGAACCAGTATGGAGTAATTTCCAGGATACATTGTTAGGTATAAAAAGCAAAGTTCAAAAACCTATTTACAATATGATATCTTTCATAAGAGAAAGGACATAAGAAAACATACACATATCTGCTTCCTTGTGAAAGAGAAACATAGGGATGGTAACATTAGAAATTAAACTCTGTAGGTTACCAGAGAGAAGGGGCGGGGATGGGCCAGAAGGGATGGGAGAATGGGAATGGGGGAGCAAGAACAGGGGGAAGCCACCTTCTCTCAGAACATGTCTTTTATATCTCTGACTCTCAGAAAGATGTAATATTTCACATAACCTCAAAACAGATGAAAATCAGCAGGAACACAGAGAAAACCCCAAATGGAACATGAACAGTAACAAATAAACCTACGTGAAGAGCAAATGAGTAACGCAACCATGCTGAAGGGAGTGGGAAGAAGAGGAACTGTAACCGAAGTAAATATGGAAAACATGATTTTGACCTGATGCTGCAAGGCTAAAAGCTGAAGACCCTGCATACAAACGCCTTCACTGGTCACTTCTCTTCTAACAGGGACGGGGGCTAGCTCTTCGGAAACGATCTTATGTGCATCCTAGAACTGAACAAAGAAGCAAATATGAAGAGAGTAGGGGTTTCTCACCATGAAAAAAAGAGATTACAAATAAAGAAAGAAGGAAGACAACCTCAACGAGAACGAACATGGTGCTACTGGATTTGACTCAGAGGGTCAGTGTAAAATCACGTGTGCGAGTATGCACATGTATGCACGTGTGGAGGCAGACAGAGAAATAAATAGAGATGTACGTGTATGTATGGGTTAGCATACATATATGACATTCCAGAAGTAATGATGCCCGGAAGCAGTTAGTTAATAGCACTGAACCAAAGTTTAACTTCCTTACATAACCTACTGTTGTTAAAACCCCCCAGAGCCTTGGAGGAACCTGAGGTTTCCTATTGAAAAATGAGGGCTTTGCACCATGTGCTCTATAAGATCCATTTTGGATACGAAGTCATGAGTTAGCAATTGCCACGTGGAACAAACATGACCCCTCCACCAGCAATGTGCTTGAGCAGCAAGGAGCATCTCGATTTACCCAAATAGTATTTTGTTTCTGGTAAGGTGCACTGCCGTGTACCCTCATCATTCTGAAGTAGCTGTTGGGTCTGTATTTCTTGAAGAAGGGACCGATCCCACCCAAAGGGTAGCCAGGCTCTGACCTCAACTTTCTTACCCGTAAGTCAACGTTCGAAGTTTGAATCAGACCAGAAATTAATCACTGAATAATCGAATCAATTACTCAGATCTGGTGGCAATATCAGTTTTAATATCAACAGCCACCATTTATTGAGGACCCGCTCTGTGCAGGGTACGTTGCCAGGCTGTGTATCTGGAGACCTTGAATCCCTCAGAGCTGCACCGCTAGAACTCGTCATTGACTCATTCCATCCAGACAAGGACCATGGGGCTAGATTGAGCAAGTGGAAAAGCCAAGATGTGAACTCTTTTGGTTTCAAAGCATATAATCTTTCTACCATGCAATTTTATAAATGTGAACAAGCTGTGGAAAATGTGAACCACCTCCACAACAAAAGTTGGGTCAACCCATCACTCCTCACTGTTATCTCAGAATGGTAATAACAGGGAAAGAATCAAAATACAGCTCAGGTTTCTTGTTCTCTCTCTCTCTCTCTCTTTTTTTTAAGATTTTATTTATTTATCTGACAGAGAGAGAGACCACAAGTAGGCAGAGAGGCAGGCAGAGAGGCAGGAGGAAGCAGGCTCCCTGCTGAGCAGAGAGCCCGATTCGGGGACTCCATCTCAGGACCCTGAGATCATGGCCTGAGCCGAAGGCCGAGGCTTAACCCACTGAGCCACCCAGGAGCCCTTGGTCTCTTTTTTAAAAAAACAAAACAAAACAAAAACAAAAAGCAAAAAAACCCACAAATATTTGTTAAACTTGGGGATGGGGAGGGATGCCTGGGTGGCTCAGTTGGTTAAACGGCTGCCTCCAGCTCAGATCATGATCCCAGGGTTGCTGGGATCAAATCCCTTATCCGGCTCTTTCTTCAGCAGGGATCCTGCTTCTCCCTCTGCCTGCTGCTTCCCCTGCTTGGGCGCCCGTGTGCTCTCTCTTTCTCTGACAAATAAAATCTTAAAACAAAACAAAAATAATCTTGGGATTGAGGCATGGGAAGATAGAGGGTTAACTGTGCAAACTCCATTAATATAAAAGTGTACAGTCCCTGGAATTACCCAACATACACACATTCGAATACGACCTTCTCCTTAGTGCCATCCATAATGTACCACAGGGGGGAAAAAACCATTATTTTCGTTATTCACCTCTTTCCTATGATTTGTCCAATGGGGGAGAGAGGGTTCTTTTAGAAGGACAGCAAAAACCTTCCTTAGTCTCTTAACCCCAGGCGAGTTGTTTTTATACAACAGTGCCATCTACTGGAAAAACTTAGAATTACAGGACGCTTTAGAAATTTTCAGCCTCTTTTCAGGTTCCTTTACTTTTTTTTTCTTTCTTTTTTTAAAAGATTCTATTTATTTGCCTGACAGCGCGAGAGAGCACTAGCAGGGGGGACAATGGGGATAGAGAGGGAGAAGCAGACTCCCCGCCCGAGCAGGGAGCCAGATGCGAGATGCAAGGCTCATCCCATGACCATGGGATCATGACCTGAGCCGAAGGCAGATGCCTAACCATCAGAGCCACCCAGGCGCCCTACCTTCCCTTACTTTTAAGATGAGCTAAAAATAAGATTTCCATTTTCAGTTACTGTTATTAATGGCTCTATTTTATTCATAAACATGTTTTCATAGGCCAAAGACCTGGCTGATTCCTGGGTATGCACTAAAACCACACAACAGCCTACAAATGTCACTCAAGGATTTCATACTGGAATAAAGAGAAATAGATGTGTATCTGGGAGTCCAGATTTTTCTTTTGAAATTGAAAAAAAACATTTTTTTCAAATAAATTGTTCCTTGTAGAAAGATAAGAACATTTAGAGGGGCCAAAGGAAAACATAATCATCAAAACTCTGCTAAAAAAAGCGATCCTTTGGATTTCTTTGTACTTTTATTATTTGTAATTGTGAAATCCCATCTATTATCCTATAGACTCTTTCTTCCATTTAGTAATAATAACACCATTATTATAATCATCATTGTTCTGAATATTATATATATAAAATAATTGTTTCAAAATTTTTAATCCTCATGGTCTAGGTCAGTGCATGTAACTATTTTATTTCAGTTCCATTTGGACAACAGGGTCTCAGGACATCTCTGAGGAGGGGCTTGGCTCTCTTGTGGGTATGTATTTGTGTAACCAGCCCTAAAACACCATCTATTAATAAGAATGCATAGGAACAAGAAGCTAAATATTCCCCAACTCTGTCAGTCTCCCCCTCTTTTCCGCTGTCCTTCAAATGGACAAGGGGAAGTGAGGTGGCGGGGAGGTTGAATCATAAAACAGAAAATAAATTAAAAGACCAGTTTCAAAAAGCTTCTGAGCCACGAGTCCTCCGTGGTCCTTTAAATATTTAGAAGCTGTAGTGACTAAATTGGAAAAGAATAATTCTAAGAACAACATGAAGGTCACTGGAATTATTTTAAATACCTCTGCTTTCCCAGAGAAATCTGGAAGCCACAGCCATAGAATGATTTCCTCCGGAATGATTCTAACCTGTAAACAGAGCAATATTATCATAAATTAGGGGTTACTGGTAGCAAGGACACTCAATTCCCATGCGTTGAGTTTGGAGTGGTGCTTTCCTCTTTTACGTATTTGCTTGATCTGGGTATCATACTGTCTGCCAATTTTGCAGAACCTGGAAGATGATTTTATTTGTTAAAACCTGCTATAGGTTTATGGTTGTTTTATATCTCCTTCTTTGACACATTTTGGCTCATATGAATGATTTACTTGATTCCGAGGACTTGTTCGGGAATACAACCACCAATTAGAACATCATTCCTAGGGGAAAATATGCAACACTTGGCAATGAATTACTTCACAGTGTGGTTTCCAGGAGACCCTTGTGGAAATCAAAAGTAGTATGTTTGTACTTGACGTTGGAGTTCTGTGAGGACAAACACAAATGCTCATATATTATAGAAGGAAAATGAAGTCTCAGACTCAGAGGGATTTTGTCTCTGAAGAAGCAGAAAAAGGCTACCATCTCAGTCTTCCTTCCTCCATGCACTTGGCTTAAGTGACATTCTTGGTCTGCCCTTGATGACAGTGACAGCCTAGGGTATGGACCTGCACCTCATGCTGGGTGTGAGTCTATGGTCTGTACATTACTTAACTGTGCATTAGGAAATCTGCTGATCTCTCTGTATTTGGCATTCTTATTTGTGAAATGGGTCATGATAATGGTACATTATTATAGAGTTATGATGACTAATAAATCGATAAAGCATTTAAAACAGTGCCTTGAAAATAAAAATCCTTTGATAAATATTAGTTACTATTATGTACATAGTCAATAAAATCATACTCTAATAGGTATTCTAAGTACTCAAAAACATCAGCAAAAGTAGTAACAATTTAAATGACATTAATAGGGATGCCTGGGTGGCTCAGTGGGTTAAAGCCTCTGCCTTCAGCTCAGGTCACTATCCCAGAGTCCTGGGATTGAGTCCCACATCGGGCTCTCTGCTCAGCGGGGAGCCTGCTTCCTCCTGTCTCTCTGCCTGCCTCTCTGCCTACTTGTGATCTCTGTCTGTCAAACAAATAAATAAAATCTTTTTTAAAAATGACATTAATAGGGGCTCATTTGTTAAGCATCTGCCTTTGGTTCTGGTCAAGATCCCAGGGTTCTGGGATCAAGCCCCACATTGGGCTCCCTGATCATCAGGAAGCCTGCTCCTCCCTCTCCCACCCCCCCTGCTTGTGTTCCCTCTCTTTCTGTCTCCCTCTCTGTCAAATAAATAAATAAAATCTTTGAAAATAAAATAAAATAAAATGAATGACATTAATAAAATCAGCAATTTCCATTGGTGGGAGCCTACTATGTATCTGGCACACTCCTTCCATATTTTCTCTCATTTGTTGTCTTATCCCCATTTTAAAGATGGCAATTTGGAGTCTCAGAGAAATAATTAACTTTCCTAAGTGGAAAAACCTGGTTTAAAATCCAGGCTCCCCCTCTGCTAAAGCCTGCTGACATTCCAGCTTTACGCCAGGGGACAGCATCCTAAATGCCGTGAACCTTCGTGCTTTGTTTATTTGATATAATAACAGCAGTTTGGCTCAGAGTGGAAAAGATGCATTTCTGATTGTGACAGATTTCTTTTTAACCAGAGCTTATTTTAAGAGAAGCCATTCTCTAAGAATTCGAGTGGATCCAGTGGCAGACATGGTGCCAAGACCTGGAAAGTCAATGATGAACAAGACATGATCCCTGGGTTCAGGGCTCTCACAGGCTGGGGGAGTGGGGAGGCCAGACCACTAGTGAGCGACTATTCTGCATCACGGACGTGTTCCCCAGGAATGGCAGAATCAGATGCTATGGGAACGTATTTCTTTTTTTTTTTTTTTTTTTTAAGATTTTATTTATTTATTTGACAGAGATCACAAGTAGACGGAGAGGAAGGCAGAGAGAGAGAGAGAGAGGGAAGCAGGCTTCTTGCCGAGCAGAGAGCCCAATGTGGGACTCGATCCCAGGACCCTGAGATCATGACCTGAGCCGAAGGCAGCGGCTTAACCCACTGAGCCACCCAGGCGCCCGGGAACGTATTTCTTACCAGGGGCACCAGCCCAGCCTCATGGGGGTAAAGGATAGGTAGGAAACATTAACAATTTTTCTAGGAGCAATTAATGGAGTTGCTAAGACCCTACTTATCCCATCAGGTTTAAGACAGCATCTTCGAACATATGGCCATTACCTGGTCAGCAGCACGCAGGCACCTAAGACGTGTTATCTCATTTAATCCTCTAGTTCTCTAGGGGGTGGTGCCATTGTTCCCATTTGGCAGATAAGAAAACTGAGGCTTCGAGAAACCTAGTAAGTTATCTATGGTCACCTAGCTAGTAAGTGGCATGCCCAGGGTTTTAAACCTAGTCTGTCTGACTACCATGCCCAGGCTAGTAACCACTAGATCAGACTGCTTCTGTTCTTACATTGTTTTCTTGCGTTTTGTGTAGATGAATATGAATTATAATTTTGCCTTCAGGGGTATCTATCTTTTGCTGCTTCGTTTCATTCAACAAGCATTATTCCATAAAATTTTTAAATTTTATTAAAATTTTTAAATTTTTATTATAACATTAAATTTTTAAAAAATATTTTATTATATAAATTTAAATATTTAAAATATTAAATATAAAATTCAATATTTAAAATAGTGAATATAAATTTAATATTTTATTATATATACATATATAAATATTTAGTATAAAAATTTTAATATTTTTGGGCACCTGGGTGGCTCAGTGGGTTAACCCTCTACCTTCAGCTCGGGTCGTGATCTCAGGGTCCTGGGATCGAGCCCCACATCAGGCTCTCTGCACAGCAGGGAGCCTGCTTCCCCCTCTCTCTCTGCCTGCTTCTCTGCCTACTTGTGATCTCTCTTTCTCTGTTGAATGAACAAAATCTTTAAAAAAATTTTTTTAAATATTTTTATAATATAAAAATTTTAAATTTTATTAAAAAGAATTCTTACTCTCAACCATTATGTTCATAGGCTGACCCTTTGCACTTTCCCTGCTCCTCACAAACACAGACATCTCTTGTACGGGCTCCCATCTGTAGTGCAGTAACTCGGTAGACTTGGGGAAAGACCATTCAGCTTTCAATTGATGTGGTGGGGCAGGTCCCCCGTTTCCTGTCCTAAACCCTGTTTGACAGATTTGCAACTCTTTGGTTAGACAGTTGTACAAGGCAACACCAGGTTTCGGGAAAAGAGATTTAACCTTGCTCTGATTCCCTGAGACATCTACCAGAGGAGGCAAATCACGTAAGGGCCTCTTGACCTTCTCGTGTATCAGCACAAATCAAGACCAATCAGACAAACAGCTATTCCAGCCAGAGGATACTAGAATATTTAGCAAGACGTAGTTAGCTGCAAGGTAGTATATGAGCAAACTCTCCTTTGGTGAAATTCTTTCCTGGGGCACCATAGTGGGGATGATCTGGCCCCTGACTCCCCTTCTGTCGTCTCCTGCACCCTCCCCCTCCGCCAACCTCGAGATGCCAGCACATACTTGCCATCCAGCCATGGCAAACTTCCTGCAGCTCCCTGAACAGGCTGTGAGCTCTCTTCCCTCCTAGCCCCTGGGCCGGTATTTGCCTCTTGCTCTTCCCCTCTCATAGCTTCGCCCACATAACCTTGACCTCTGGCTTCTTCAAGGTTAATTCCCATTCAGATCCTCTCCAGACATTTCTTTGCATCCGCATCAAAAGAATCAGGAGCCTTCTCTTTGGGCTGCCCAAGGAGCCCTCTGAGAGCCTTTATTCTTTTTCTTAACCACAGCTCTAATTATGTACTGCATGTCCGATTTCCCAATAAACCATAAAATCACCTTGTATTCTCTTCACCTAATGCAAGTTACACAATTCATAATGCAGTGGGTGGTATTAACGCGAGCCAAGGACCATCACATACTCTCAGATCAACTCAGAAGGGAGACTCCTCAGTACAGACACCATTAATCACTCAAAAATTAAGGATAGAGGAATTTCAGATGTCACGAAGAAAACGTTTAAGATGGAGCCTATAATTACAGGAACAAAGGGTGGTGCCCAGTGACTCCCCCAGCTTAGGCCAGTTGTTGGATTTTACTGACCTAGACTAAAAATGGAAAAAAAAAAATTACAGAAGGCATTTAAATAAAATAGCATGTATAGATTTCCCGGAAGTAACACAAGACCACCTGAAAGAGGCAAGAGACACTCAACAAGGAAATGGCAGATACTCAAGATAAGGCAGGCTCTGAATAGGGTGAACACAAAAACAGGTCACTCCACTCTCCCGTCAGCTTCTGAATCCTCGTGCTTTCCCTGTGGGAGCAGAGCCGTGAGGAGGGCAAAGGGGTTTAACCCTCTGATCTGCACTGCTGGCAACACTCCCTAAGTGGGAAGAAGGAAAAGATACTTCTATCTTCGCTTATGGGAATGAAATCCTCCAGCAAGATGGAATTTAAGACCGTGGTGGAGTGAGGTCATCTCCTATTTCTTTCCCATTTCAACATTGTGAAATGGTCCTCAGGCCCCAGCAAAATGCACCCGGAGGGTGTCTGCCAGGCAGGCAGGCTCTGCGACAAGGCCCCCACCCCACCTTTTAGCAACTCTTGTTAGCACACATCGGTCTTTGTGTCTTTAAATTCTACCAGTCCCTGCTGGTGGTGCCTTTTCTGCCTGCCTCTGGGGAAGTGATTACTGCCAATGTGCAGGATTTTATCCACAATACACAGTATCGTGTGAAGCTTGCTTTTATTGCCTTCAGCCTTTTCTTTCTTACAATTTATTTTAATACGTTTGGAATTATTATCCCAAACATTAGCCAGTTGGCCCGCTGGGGTTTCCTTTGCTGGGTCCCAGGTCTCTCTTTTTCTAATCCTCTCTTCATGGATAATCCACTCTAATGCTTTCTTGGCTGTTGAAGGGGTTTTGCTATTACTACCTGTTGATTAGAAATTCACTTTGTCCTGTGTAGGTGGTTCTAATCGTTTGGTAATGAACACCTTATTTGAGTCAGCTGAGGTCAGAGTTATATGCATGAGATTTTCTTTTTTCTTTCTAGGTTTCTGGATGCTTACTTGTCTTTTCAAAAAAATTTTTTTTCTCCTGAGGTACAATTCAGCTGGTCTTTCAAAACAGCCTCTTAGACCAAAAGTGAAGGAAAAAAAAAAGAACTATAAGAAAAAGAAACTAGGGGCACCTGGGTGGCTCAGTGGGTTAAAGCCTCTGCCTTCGGCTCGGGTCACGATCTCAGGGTTCTGGGATTGAGCCCCGCATCGGGCTTCCGCTCAGTGGGGAGCCTGCTTCCTCCTCCTCTTTCTCTCTCTCTCTACCTGCCTCTCTGCCTACTTGTGATCTCTGTCTGTCAAATAAATAAATAAAATCTTTAAAAAAAAAAAAGAAAAAGAAACTATATGGCAAGGTCTGAGAAAGAGCAAGCTTCCCTGTTCTCCTACAGTTCAATCACCAGCATAAATGGCTTTTATCTTTGCCAGCGGGTGGGCCTTCAGAGTCCCTGCAGAGGGGTCCCCTGGGGAGAGAGCTGGGGAGTCTGTCCCTCAGACGTTAAGAAGGGAGTCCAGGAGAGCAGGCAGCATGATCGAAAGAGGCCTCCGCGCTGCAGAGGGCCCAAAGAACCCCGCGGGCTGCCGTGCTGTCTCCCTCTTGAATCCCGGAAGTCCTCCCACAAGGCACTAAGTCAGCAGCAGGTGTGTGACAAGTGGCAGATGCACCAAAGCAGAGCTGCTCCCTGTGGCAGTCGCCCACCACTGAGCCTTCGCAGCTGCAGACGGTCCCCGTATCCTCTGGGGAGAACCCCAGATGACTCCTGCTTCTTCACACCCATGTCAGGAGATCAGTGCCTGCGTCTCTAGTTCACGCCTTTTTCTATTCTTTTTAAAAGATTTTATTTATTTATTTGTCGGAGAAAAAGATAGCATGAGCAGGGGGAGCGGCAGAGGAAGAATCAGACTCCCTGCTGAGCAGGGAGCCCCCCTGATGAGGGACTCGAACCCAGGACTTGGGCCAAAGGGATCATGACCTGGGCCAAAGGCAGACGCTTCGCTGACTGAAACACCCAGGTATCCCTAGTTTTGTGCGTTTCTGCCTGGAAAAATCTATAGTCTGTATTTGTCCAAAGATGTCCGCAAGTTACAGTAACCACCAGGTACATCTCACTTGAAAATACAAAGAAGTTTTTTTTAAAATTATTTTGTCGTTATTACATGTTTCAGAATGACACTCTTTGCCCCCATTTATGACAGCCCCAGGATAGGAATCGCATCCTCAATCCATCTATAGCCATTCTGGAAGCCTCGAGGCTTCTCAGGGGTCTCCTAGTTCCTCAGGGAACACTGTTATTTGTAGCTGGTTCTTCTCTGTGTCCAGACATTGCCTGGCACTTAGCAGGTAACCAATCCAAAGAGGGAAGCAGAAAGAGAGGAAGGGTGGCGAGGAGGAGGAAAGGAAAGGGGAGAGAAGGAATATGTACAAAAGATACAAAAAAGAAAGCAAGAATTACTCAAAATCCCACTGAGAAATAACCTCAGGGAACAGACCCTTCTCTTGACTCTTCCAGCCTTCTTCTATGCTCACTTCTTTTCCTTCATTGTTTACAAGACTCGGACTGAGGCTGTCAGGCACTTGAGGACCGGAACAAACCTCTGTGCACCTGGAAAGTTCCCAGCAGCCAGTTACCAGTTTTTTTGCACAGCAAAGCAGGAGCTGAGAAGCAAGCCCAGACAGGTCCGAAGCAGTCTGCGTCGAGATGGACCCCGGAGCTGAACTCTGACTTTCCCCCTCGTGATGATACTAAAAATCACGCACGGGGGGGGGGGGGGGGGAGGTAGTTTTAACAGGTGAAGAAGCATGACCTTGAAGTGCACAGGCACTAATAACTCCCCCCACCCCATGGGCTCACCTATCACTCCTTTCCTGCCTCAAGTCCTTTAAAACATTCCCTGGCTGTTGTTGGGTGAGCCGGTCCGACACCTCTGCCATGACTGGGTCTCCCTTCCATGGTAGCCATCGCCCCAGTAAAGCCTTGCCTGTGCCTTTAAATGTGGGGTCCAGCCTCCTTTCTACTCTGGCTGGGTCCAAGGACCAGAGTCTGGTAACAAGTTCACGCTACATACTCAGTTTGTATTCTGCCTTTTAAGATTTTATTTACTTGAGAGAGAGAGCAGGAGCAGGGGAGAGTGGCAATGGGAGAGAGAGAAGCAGAAACCCGCTGAGCGGGGAGACCCTGGCCCACGCGGGTTCGAACCCAGGACCCTGGGATCATGACCCAAGCTGAAGGCAGACACCCAACCCACTGCACCACCCCGGCGCCCCTGTATCCTGCCTTTTCTACCACCAGTATTTTCGCAAGCTGGAAATGCTGTAAAGAACATCTTTCTGGCTAGGTAACAGTTTACCCTTTGAACACACCATTGCTTCTTGAACCATTTTCCTACTGTTAAGTTCATGACTGTTTTCATGCATCTATTTAAAACAGATATTCTTCCTTGAGGTGTTATTCTTTCAGTGATTTTTCAAAAGTAATAATGTGTGGAACTTATTATTAGCACTTGAAGTTATATTGTGTTTAGTATAAAATGGCACATGACTTACAAACTAGAATTGGTTTCAATATTCAAATATACTCATATAAACGAGGCTATTACCTTCCATGGGAATAAAAACAGAAGTTTAATGCAAATTTTGGAAATAAGAGATTTTCTTTTTAAATATTTTATATCCTTTTGGCTACTGGTCAATCTGAGCCACATTTTTGGTCTGCTTCCCCACTATATGATATTTAGGATAATGACCGTAATAGGATTTTGACAACACTCATCAAAAATCAGTGTAAAAAAAAATCAGTGTACTTTATTGTACTTTATCTCTTACATAGATAAATGTAATAATGTCAAAATTCTTCACTGAAGCCACAGCTCTCCAAATATGGATTCCTTTGTATTTACTACTCCATAGTCAACCTTTTTTGGTAGCGTGGTAGCCACCTAATTACTTTGGGAAATTTTTTATAGCTAAAAAGTTAAAGTTAAATATTGAAAATATGTCCTTATTTATTACGACTTTTTTATTTGAGAGAGAGAAAGCGAGCATGGGGGAAGGGCAGAGGGAAAGAATTTCCAAGCAGTCTCCCACTGAGCACAGAGCTGGATGTGAGCCTCGATCTCACAACCCATGAGATCATGACCTGAGCCAAAGTGAAGACTCACTTAACTGAGTCATCAGGGAGCCCTGGATAGGTGCTTATTTAACATTGATTTTGCTGCTGCCTCTATCCTGATGAGGTTTTAAAGAGATCACAAAATACCACATAGATATATTTAATAATGGTAAGCAGCAAGATATACAAAGCTAGTCCTAAAATTAATTAAGCAAATTATATTTTCTAAAAACTACCAAGTTAACTGAGCTTTGTGGTTTTTCTTAGGGAACTGAGAAAGTTCACCTCTCCTACAATGGTGGGCCACCAGTCCAGAAGAAAGAGACATTGACCAGATTGCCTATATTTCATTTTATATATTTTGGCATTTTATAATGTGTTTGACAAAGATCTCCCTGACAAGCAGCCACTCTCTCCCAGCCTTCTCTCCCGAGAGACTCATGGAGATGCACATACAATGGTTGGGTACCAAGAGGGAGACAAGACAGGGCAGCTCTGAAAAGCTCTGTCCTTTCAGTAAGGCCCAAGAACGCCCATATCATGGCTGCTCGGTACCTCTAGGATTCTGCCCATTGCATTTTTCTGTGATTCATTATTTATAGGGGTGAGTGTTTTCCACTCTGATGGGTACCCCTGGGATTATTCATCCCTATATTCCGAAAAGCTAGCAGAATGCCTGGCATGATGAACGCTCCATTTTATTTTATGGATTTTATTTATTTATTTGACAGACAGAGATCACAAGTAGGCAGAGCAGCAGGCAGAGAGGGGGAAGCAGGCTCCCCGCGGAGCAGAGAGCCCGATGTGGGGCTCAATCCCAGGACCCTGGGATCATGACCTGAGCTGAAGGCAGAGGCTTTAACCCACTGAGCCACTCAGGCACCCCTGAACGCTCCATTTTAATATTTATCCTAAGAAGCAACAGGTGAACAGGAGAACATTAATTTAGCATCTTTTTTTTTTTTTAAATTTATCTAACAGAGAGAGAGATTACAAGTAGGCAGACAACCAGGCGGAGTGGGGGGGAGGGGAGAAGCAGGCTCCCCCCTGAGCAGAGAGCCCGATATGGGGCTTGATCCCAGGACCCTGGGATCATGACCTGAGCCAAAGGCAGAGGCTTAACCCACTGAGCCACCTAGGCACCCCCTAATTTAGGATCTTAAAAAAATTATTAAAAAAACCAAAGCACTAAATTAAAAAAAAAAAAAAGAAGAAAAAAAAAAGGGGTGCCTGGGTGGCTCAGTTGGTTAAGCAACTGCCTTCGGCTCGGGTCATGATCCCGGAGTCCTGGGATCGAGTCCCACATCGGGCTCCCAGCTCCATGGGGAGTCTGCTTCTCCCTCTGACTTCCCCTCTCATGCTCTCTGTCTCTCAAATAAATAAATTAAAAAAAAGAAAAAAGAAAAAAACCAAAGCACTTTAAATATGGGAGTTCTTTTTTTTTTTTTTAAAGATTTTATTTATTTATTTGACAGAAAGAGACACAGTGAGAGAGGGAACACAGCAGGGGGAGTGGGAAAGGGAGAAGCAGGCTTCCCACTGAGCAGGGAGACCGATGAGGGGCTCATCCCAGGACCCCGGGATCAGGACCTGAGCTGAAGGCAGACTCTTAACGACTAAGCCACCCAGGTGTCCTGGGAGTTATTTCAAGACAAAATGATTTGATGAGAAACATTTACATCTTTCTGGGGACTTGGTAAAAAGGTTAGTGCTGATCAGTGTGGTGCAGATCATGGTGAAATTTAAATGACACAGTTGAGCAACAGGCTTCTAAAGCACAGGTTTGCTCAGATGCCGGAGTCATTCCACAGGAAGTGCTAAATTGAAGTAATGGTTATTTTTTCTATGCGTTAATGATCTGATGAATTTTCTGCATTCAGTATCCTGAACAAATTCTCCCCTTCCTGTACGTAAGCATTTGGGGATTGAGTAAGAATAAAATCTTTCTGAAACACATCTTATTGACTTCTTCCCAGCCCAACCTCCCTCTGCAGCCAGGATGCTGTTTTACCAATCTGAATTATCCATGGGGTTTGACGTGGCCGGGGTATAATGTGTTGGATTGAAATAGAATTGGATTGTAATCCTAGGTTTGCTACTTTCTAGCTCTGTTACTTTGGGGAAAAAATTCCCTGTGCCTTATTTATTTGTAAAAAGAGAGAGAGTATCTATCAAATTGGATTGTTGGGCAAATTAACTGCTCTGATCCTTTAATGTGCTCAACACATAATGGTGGTTGCTATCGTTTTTCCCTTTTAACTTGTCCCTGTGCATATTTTCTTAGTACTTTGGCATTCCATTTTCATCATGTTGTTCATCTGATTGCAGCATTAGCTGGACTTACTGTAGGTGTTTCTGGTGGAAAGGGCCCCAGTGAGACAAATGGAAGCATATGGGAGGGAGAAGTTACAGTGGCGGTCCTCCAGAGGAAGAACTGATTCTGATTCACTATTTGCTACATACTATTCCTCTACCCAACTAAGTAATAATAGCTTAAATAGCATAGATATAAGTTATTTTTCATGTAATCACAGAGTAAAAAGTTTAGGAAGAATTGTTGACTCCGTGGTCTTGGAGACCTGTGGTCTTGGACGCACCATCTTTTAAGCCATTTTTTATCTCATCTGAGTCTACCTGTCCACCTGGGGAAAAGGGCGTAGGGCTCCTGAGCATAGTCTTTCCTTTTAATGTCAAGACCTGGAACTTCTGTACATCACTTCCACGTATGTTTCTTCTGCCAGGATGCAGTCATATGGCTACAAGGCACAGGGAAGCAGGAAATATAATCTTTATTTTGTGAGGTCATGTATCCAGTTAAAGTTCAGAAGTTCTGCTACTCGCAGAAGGGAGAATCAGTTTCAGGAAATAAATCTTGGGCTCTGTCCTAGGTATGAAGTTTGGCCATCAGCTGTATAAAACCTCGGAGGAATCGAACCTTTTCAATGTCCCAGAATTGATCATGCTCAGGGAGGCTGACTCACATTGGAAATCTCACAAGAGCCTGATGTGTGAAATCGGAACACAATAAAAATGACGGTGAAAAATATTCTTTCCAAGGAGACTGGCTGGATTGTCTTAGACACAATTGTTTCATGTATGTAAGCTGGACCAGAAAAAGAGGCGGGGTGCAAACTGTTGGAGGGCTGCTTGGTGAGCAAACAATCAGAACCTCTCGGTGCGGAATAGCCTCTTGCTAGCCTGTTGCTTCCATCTTCACGGTAGCCTGGTTACTCGCACTGGTTTCTCTCCCCAGCAGTGAGCCGGTGGACCCTACCAGCCATTGTCTCATGGACTCTCCACGAGCTGCTACCTCCTTTTTGACCAACAGCTTTATTTTGTTAGATAAGCTCACCAGCTTTAATCCCTTCCTATTCAACCCTGGAGTCCTTTCGGCCTCTCCTGCTCTCTGCTCTGATCTACATGTGTTGGTTAATGGTCTTAATCCCACCTACCATTCCACTTCTACTAAGGCTTTGAACTTTCCATTATCATTGTAGGTATTTATAGCTTCTTTAGGGCAAGGCCCTCACCTCATACTTCCTGGGACCAAGCTCTTCACTGTGGCCCACCAGGGCACTCCCAGATGTAGGGGGTGTTGAGGAATGACACCAGGATGACAGCTATCTCTGCTGGCACAGGAGAGCTGTGGTCAGGTGAGAGACGTCGAAATGTGTTAGCTGTCACCTGAGCAGGAATGGGTTAAAAGTGCCCTAACAAAAGTCAGACTGAGACCAGGAATAAAAACTTAATACAAATGTAATGACCCAGGATAGTCAGTAAATTTAAATACAGAAGCTGCGGCTTTTGTATTTTGCGGTAATAGTAGGAAAAATGAAAACACATGATGTGCTTTCGGAAACCTGAGCGTGACCTTGCTTCATTTCCTCGGTATTGTATTAAGACTTTTAACCCGAGGTTACTTTCCCACAGTAGCTGTGTGTGTGCACACACACACACCTCTATGCGTGTGTGCACATGTGCACATACACGCATGCCTACTCTGCTTCTGGCTTTAGCGAATGATGTGAGGAACGCATGACTGGCTTGGTGAAATTGGGCACTTAGCAATACTAAGACCAGATGCCCACTAAACAGAATGCCAAAGAAAAATGTTGGCATCCGGTTCTTTTGGAGAGGTGACTGAATCTGATGGTTTCATGACAAGCTGGTTCAAGTCTGGGTGAAGTCACAGTCCATAGCCCTCTGAACCTAGCAGACCAGACAGAACTATTAAATGTGAACAGTCAGAACTCGCAGCCTTGCTATGCCTGTGCCAAGGAAACGAGAATGGAAGTTTTTTTTTTTTTTTTTTAAGATTTTATTTATTTATTTGTCATAGAGAGAGAAGCGAGAGTGAGCACAGGCAGACAGAGTGGCAGGCAGAGGCAGAGGGAGAAGCAGGCTCGCTGCCAAGCAAGGAGCCCGATGTGGGACTCGATCCCAGGACGCTGGGATCATGACCTGAGCCGAAGGCAGCTGCTTAACCAACTGAGCCACCCAGGCGTCCCGGGAATGGAATTTTTGATGAGGAAAAGAGATGGGAAACTTCAAGCCATGGGCCCTGGATGGGTTTACGGGAGAGAAAGAGGGCATGACTGAGGGCCCAAGGACAGAGATGGAAGGGGTGCCCTGGGGGTAGACAAAGGGGAAGCTAGGGAAAACACACCATCAGAAGGGTGCTAGAGAGCAAGAGGGAAATGGTAGTTTAGGCCAAAGCCAGTCTTTGAAACTAGGGAATGGGAGCAGCAGTTGTTGACCGTTTAGAGGAATTTATCAGGAAATAAAGGGAACCAGAAAGGCAGATGGACTGAGCAGTCAGGTCAGGTGAGACTGCCCCTCTCCTCCATTACCCTTCCTTGGCACCCAGTGCTGTGGGACGGGGGCCTTGTGGCAAGGTCACACATCCATGCTACGAGATGGGAGGCCATCCAGGCTGGCAGTAGGGCTGGGATGGTGTTGAAGGTGCTCACTGTTGAAGGATACGGGGATCTGGACAAATGGGAGCTGCGGGCCAAGATCCAAGAAGCCCCGAAGGATGGAAAGGCTTGGAGTATCCACCTGGAGGGTAAAGGGACGATGTATAGGGACTCGGGGAGAGAGTTTCTTGATACCCATGGTCAGTGGCCTATTCTGGGCTGAAAGGTTCAGTAGCGAAAGGTGTACACCGCGCTCTGGCCCCATGCGCATTCATATGTGACAGCCGGGAAGGGGGCCCTAATCTGTGATGCAATGAGTCTGTTTTCAGGGTGTTGAGAGCCATAAAGGCGAGGTTACAATGTTGGTAAGTTTGTTTTTGTTTTATTGCTTTGTTTTTTCGTTTATTCAGTAGGTTGGTTGTTTTTTGTTGTTGTTGTGGGTATGGCAAACTGATTTTTTAAAAATTTTTATTTATTTTTTAAATTTCTTTTCAGTGTTCCAGAATTCATTGTTTATGCACCACATCCAGTGCTCCATGCAATACGTGCCCTCCTTAATACCCACCACCAGGCTCACCCAACCTCCCACCTCCCTCCCCTCCAAAATTAGCAAGACAGGAAACAACGTGTGTTGGAGAGGATGTAGAGAAAGGGGAACCCTCTTACACTGTTGGTGGGAATGCAAGTTGGTGCAGCCACTTTGGAAAACAGTGTGGAGATTCCTTAAGAAATTAAAATAGAGCTTCCTTATGACCCTGCAATTGCACTACTGGGTATTTACCCCAAAGATACAGATGTAGTGAAAAGAAGGGCCATCTGTACCCCAATGTTCATAGCAGCAATGGCCACAGTCGCCAAACTATGGGAAGAACCAAGATGCCCTTCAACAGACAAATGGATAAAGAACATGTGGTCCATATACACTATGGAGTATTATGCCTCCATCACAAAGGATGAATACCCAACTTTTGTGTCAACATGGACGGGACTGGAGGAGATTATGCTGAATGAAATAAGTCAAGCAGAGAGAGTCAATTATCATATGGTTTCACTCACTTGTGGAACATAAGGAATAACACAGAGAACATTGGGAGGTGGAGAGGAGAAGTGAGTTGGGGGAAATCGGACGGGGAGACAAACCATGAGAGACTGTGGACTCTGAGAAACAAATTGAGGGTTGGTTGGTTTTTGATGTCATTGTTGCTATGTGATTGTTTTGTAAATCAGTTTTTTGTTCTTTTTTTGGCAACATGTTAGGAGGCTACAGGGAGCAGTTAGGAAAGAGAGCAGCTGAGAAGGTAGAAAAGATGCAAGTGTGGGGGTTTGTTGACCGTTTAGAGGAATTTATCAGGAAATAAAGGGAACCAGAAAGGTAGATGCACTGAGCAGTCAGGTCAGGTGAGTGCGGAGTGCCTGGCTGGCTCAGTGGGTGGAACGTATGATTCTTGATCTTGTGATTCCCCAGCTGGAGCCCCACCTTGGGTGAAGAGATTATCTTAAAAAAAAAAAAAAAAAAAAATCTTAGGGATGCCTGGGTGGCTCACTCGGCAGTATCTGCCTTCGGCTCAGGTCATGATCTCAGGGTCCTGGAATCAAGCCCAGCACTGAACCCCAAATCAAGCTCCCCGCTCAGCAGGGAGGTTGCTTCATCCTCTCCCTCTGCCCCTACCCCCAATCACTTGTGCATGTGTGTGTGTGTGTGTGTGTGTGTGTATGCGCTCTCTAATAAATAAATAAAATATTTTTTAAAAATCTTAAAAAAAGGGGCTCCTGGGTGGCTCAGTGGGTTAAAGCCTCTGCCTTCGGCTCAGGTCATGGTCCTAGTGTCCTGGGATCGAGCCCCACATCGGGCTCTGTGCTCTGCAGGGAGCCTGCTTCCACCTCTCTAACTATCTGTCTGCTTCTCTGCCTACTTGTGATTTCTGTCTGTCAAATAAATACATAAAATCTTAAAAAAAAAAAAGATGCAGGTGTGGGGCAGAAGGTCTCCCCGGAACCAGAGAGGGGTGAGACTGAGGTCAGAGCATTAAGGGAAGCCTAAGTGTAGAGAGACAGACACTGGGTGGGAGGTCCCTCCACAAATACCTATTAAGTGCTTACTAGGTGCCAGGTCTGTCCTTGGCACTTCTCTTAAACTTGATACAGTGGTGCTTAGAGGTCAGCCTGGGTTAGGGGAATTTAAAAAGTAAAATATTTAGAATAGCTTTTGGGGTTGCAATTTGACTTTTTTTTTTTAAAGATTTTATTTATTTATTTGACAGAGAGAGAGAGAGATCACAAGTGGGCAGAGGGAGGCAGAGACAAGGGGGAAGTAGGCTCCCTGCTGAGCAGAGAGCCCCATGCAGAGCTCAATCCTAGGACTCTGAGACCATGACCTGAGCAGAGGCTTAACCCACTGAGCCACCCAGGTGCCCTGCAATTTGACTTTTAATGAACAAGGAACCAAAGGGAAGATGAGCAGAAATTGGCCATTAGGAAATGTGTAGTGGGACTCAAATGTCTGCAGGGCTAGCTAATCCGTATTAAGAAGTGAAGAGAAATGACTGTATTCCGTTCATCTTTCAAACAAAACCAGAACGAAACCCAGAAATGCTTTATAAAAATAGCAGGGTCTGGGAAAGAAGGACAAAGCACCCAGACAGATGCGACACATTTCCAGGCTCCCCTTTTTGCCCTGGTGTTTCCTCATGGTTGTTAATAAGAACCCGGTTTCGATTTCACAGGAAAAATGGAAGAGAAATGCCAGATCTGCAGTTGAGTGAAACCAGTGTCCCAGTACAACACAGGGGCCTATTTCCAGCAATAAAGGCTGATGCATATTAATTCATTCAGCCGGCCCCTTTGTTTATAATTCTTGCTTACATTTGCTGTCATGCATCAGAGTTAAAATTTACACCCTTTTCTGGATGCAAGAAGTTATTTTTATTTATCTTTCTTTGTTAGCTGTTTCACTTCACAATAATTAATCAAATCACCAAAGCAGCATCAAATTGGGGAGTGACGACTTATTTGCATTACTTGGCTTTTCTAACCAGGACTCTCAGAGGGCGAGGACTCTGCTATAATATGGCCCTCTTCCTTTATGACAGGTTGCAATTTTCTTGTAATGTTAGATGTGGTTCATCTTGATAATTATGCTAAATTAAGTAGTCCTACACATTATAGAAATGTATGTTAAGATACATTAACTGAGATTAAGAATTTTAATTGGGTTCTACATATCACAGAATACATATTAAACAAGAAATCATCTTAAGTTCAGATTTTGAATGTAATTCTATACAACGCAAGTGAATTATTAATGGAAGGACTGGAGGTGTCCCCAGCCTCCCAGCCTTTTCCCTGGTATGAAAAATGGTAGTGGCTATTAAGGTCAGTGTAAAAGTGAAAACACCCATCTAGTTGGCAGCTCATTGCAGATTTTCTCTTTTTCCTGGCCTGTCCTGTTCCATGTCTTTCTCTCCTGCTGTTCCTTTATCAGGAACAGAGAAACGGGTCTAAAAATGCAAGGTGACATGTCCTGTGAAATCTGGGTGTGAAGGGCTGAGGAAAGAAAAACATAAACAGAGCCTGGGGCGGGGGATGGGGGGGCAGGTCTCTGGCTCTGTTCTGCCTCCCAGAAAGGGGCTGTGTATACACATCAGCTCTGAGATCCTGGTGACGATACAAGAGGGAGGCTCCGGAGGGCAGCGTACTTCATCAAGCTGCAGAAGCTGCCTGGATGGAGGGAGCTGCTGCTACAAAGGCCTGGGGCCCTTCCCAGAGGGAAGCAACAATTAGCAAACCCGGGACAGGATTCAAAGGGGCCACCATTTAGGCAAAATGCCTACAGAGTTTCCAACATGTGGGTTCCCTATATTGGTTTACCTTTCGGTTTTGTTCTTTTTGTCAGCAGTTACAACCAATTTTGACTGCTTGCCATGGGCCACGTTGGGTCAAACTGCATCCCCTCAAAATTTGTCTGTTGAGGTCCTAACCCCCGGTACCTTAGGACAGGGCTGTATTTAGAGACCCTGCCTTGAGAAAGGTCGTCAGGGTAAAGAAGTCATACAGGTGGGCCCCGATCCACTATGACTGGTGTCCTTATAAGAAGAAATGAGGACATGGGCATGCACCGAAGAAAAACCATATGAAGATGAAGATGGCCATCTACAAACCAAGGAGAGAGGCCTCAGAAGAAATAATACACGTACACACTGACTTTGGACTTCTAGTCTCTAGAACTGTTAACAACAACAAACCTGTGGTTTAAGCCGCCCAGTCCACAGTACTTTGCTAGGTAGGGTCCACTAGCAAGCTCTCATTACCATATCCTGTTGTAAATTAGCATCTTCCTGGTCACTGAAATCGTTCTTCTGTTTTTAGTCTGGGGGTGGAAGCAAAGAGATAAGAGAAGGAGGAAATGGAGGGTGGGATAGGCTTTATCCTGAAAGGAGATCTATGAACTCCTCATTTTGTCCTTCCTTTCCTATTTCTCATGACTTAGAATAAGTTGCTTTTGATTACAGATTATGAAAAATACAAAGGAGTATTTGAAGGGATGCCCAGTTACTGACCCTGCCTTGGGCACTGCTATGAGTTGGAGTGCATCATACAAAAATTCGTATGCAGAAGTTCCCAGTACCTCAGAACATGACCTTACTAGGAAACAGGGTTACTGCAGATGTAATTATTTAAGGTAGAATGAGGCAGCCTGGACTAGGAGGGGCCCCTGATCCCAGATGACTGGTGTCCTTACAAAAAGGGGGAATTTGGGCACAGGTGCTCCAACAGGGAGAACACTACGTGAACACGAATATGGCAACTGTCAAGCCAAGGAGAGAGGCCTGGAACAGACCCATCCCGCACAGCCTTCACAAAGAACCAAGCCTGCCACACGCTGACTTCAGACTTCGGCCTCCAGAATTGTGAGATGATAAATTTCCGTTGTTTTAGTCACTCCCTTTGTGGAACCTCGTTACAAAAGCCCTAGCAAACTAGTACAAATACTTATTTACCTTGGTCCAGTGCTGGGTGGCTACTCTCTTGATTCTTAGAACTTCCGGGTCAACTAGCGCTGTGTTCCTCCAACTGTAACGTGCGCCCGAAACACATGGGGATCTTGATGAAAGTTGTATTTTTTTTTTTAAGATTTTATTTATTTATTTGACAGACAGAGATCACAAGTAGGCAGAGAGGCAGGCAGAGAGAAAGAGGAGGAAGCAGGCTCCCTGCTGAGCAGAGAGCCCGATGCGGGCTCGATCCCAGGACCCTGGGATCATGACCTGAGCTGAAGGCAGAGGCTTTAACCCACTGAGCCACCCAGGCGCCCCGAAAACTGTATTCTGATGCAGGTCTGGGTGAGACCCTAGAGTCTCTGTTTCTAACAGGCTCCTTCCTGGGTAACACCAATGCTGCTGGTCCACAAACCTCACTTGGAGAATCAAGACTGTAGCATTCTTGGGTAGCAAGAGCAGCCGTCTGGCAAGAGTGGCTTCGTATCTGTGTCACGGGTACGTGACAGTATCTGTGTATCTGTGTAATTCTGCAGTGTCATATACTAGAATCTCAGTGGTGGGACCCAAGCATGGGGATGTTTTTTAAGAGGTCCCTGGTGATTCCAATCTGCAGATTGGTTTAAGAACCACTGAGTTGGGGGGGAGCCTGGGTGGCTCAGTCAGTTAAGCGTCTGCCTTCTGCTCAGCATCCTGGGATGGAGCCTGGAGTTGGGCTCCGTGCTCACTCGGCGGTCTGCTTCTCCCTCTCCCTCTGTGGCTCCCCCACCTCATGTTTTCTCTCTCCCCCGAATAAATAAATAAAATCTTAAAAAAAAAAAAAAACACTGAGCTGGGGCATGATACATTGGAGATTTATATTCTATCATTAGGTTACTAACTTGATAATATCAGAAAGTAGAACAACAGAGGATATCCTTGTGTTTAACTTCTGGGAGGAAATATTTTAAATGATGACCCTTTCCCCAAGTTTGTATGTTTGTCTAAAAACAGGTTGGGGTGGGGCACCTGGGTGCTGAGTGTGCGACTCTTGGTTTTGGCTCAGGTCGTGATCTCAGGGTCGTGAGATCAAGCCCAGCATCAGACTCGGAGCTCAGCATGGTGTCTGCTTGGGATTCTCTTTATTCTTCTTCCCTCCCCTTACTCACTCACTCACTCCATAAATAAATAAATACATAATTAAATAAATAAAATCTTTTAAAAAATCATTAAAACAGCTTGGCATGATCAACAGTGTTTTTCTCATCAGAAGGCAGAAAGCCCCCACTTAATGGGGCCTAGCACTAAGTATAACTCCCCCCCAACAAGGCAATTTTTCAAACTCCTGTTCTTTCTTCCTTCTAGCAGCAGTCCCTCATCCTCAGAACACACCTCTCACTCCTCCTTGGTCTTCTTTTCAGTTTTCTGGGTTTTTTATTTGCCTCCATATCTTTGGTTCTGCCCAATGACCGACCACTTGCAGCAAATGGCTTCCATAGCCCAAGTCCCTCCTGGGCTCAGCTCCAAACAGGCCAGCCCAGAGCAGAGCCCTGGATCGCTAGTTCTAAAACGGGGGTGAGGATAGACAAATCCATCAATCCATCTACTCATCCATCCCACCACCCATGCATACCCATCAACCCATCGAACGACCCGTCATTCGGTGTCCAACGAATACATCTGCTATGTTAAGTACTTGGGAGTAAATGGTGGGCATGACAGCCACAGTCCTTCCCTCTCAGCAAATTTAAATACATCAGTAAGATCTCAGCAAATCCAAAATACAAAGTTCTTGAACATTACCTATGGGGTGAGGACTGCAAAGGAGGAAAGCAGCTGCCATGGGAGTACACTGAAGGAGACTTCAACCTCTCCCTGAGAAGGCAATGTGGGCTTCGGAGGAGACGAAGTTTCAGCTGAGACATGAAAAACAATTATAAATTGTTGTGCGGTTGCTGTGACAAGGATTAAGGGTGTCAGGAAAGAACCTCTGACTGGGGCAGAGTGAGCAAAAAGAGGCAGCATCGAGGGGCTGCTGGCCCTATGGGCAGAAGCCACGTGGGGCACACCCTGCAGTGGGGGCTTTGTCTCAAGCACCCATGAATATAACTCTGGCTCCCTAGCTCCTAGAATCCCCCTCAGGGTTTTACTTTCCTTTGTACTATTCAATTTGAGGAATGTTTTCTGAGCATCTATGCTATGGGGTGGTGCTGCACTGGAGGGGCCGAGAAGGTGATGCGAAAGACAAGAGTCTTGGCCCCTGTGTTTGAAGTGCTCCTGCACAGAGACAACAGTGTCTAGCAGAGAATGAGGGGACCACAGGTGAGCGCCACGAATGGGGCCATCAGGGGATGCAGAGGAGGGCTGAGATATGAGTAAATATTCATCCCTCTATTTATCCATATCTCTTATCTATGTAAATTTACATTTATACAATCAATACAAATGAAAACTGCTTAGCTATAAAAAGCATGCCCCGAGTGTCTGAGTGGCTCAGTCATTAAGCGTCTGCCTTCGCCTCAGGTCAACGATCCCAAGGTCCTGGGTTCGAGCCCCACATCGGGCTCCCTGCTTGACGGGAAGCCTGCTTCTCCCTCTCCCAGTCCCCCTGCTTGTGTTCCCTCTTCTGCTGTCTCTCTGTCAAATAAATAAAATCTTAAAAAAATAAAATAAAATAAAATAAAAATCATCCCCCAATTGAACACGGGTGTTTTGCTAATTTGGGCGGCTTGATTTGGGGAGGAGTTTTGGTTCTGCCGTAAGAACTCAACAGGACGCCTTCATGTCCTTTCACTCATGGTCTAGACAACCTTCTTCTGCAACCCACTTAGGACAGAAGAGCAACTCTTCAACTCTTGAGCAGTCAGTTTTACCAGAGGAAAAAATGGATTAGTAGGCTCTGTAAAAAATGAAATAATGGTACATGAATGAATGTTTAGCATCCAGGAACTTCAGTCAAAGATGAAGGAACCATTAGGGCTAAATTATAGTGGAGGCCTAAACTTTGCTTTTATTTATTCCTTGCCTGCCGGGCCCTATATAGTAAAAGAAATTATTATGTTTTTCTTCCATAAAATTTTAGCGTGCGAATTCAGACAGCTCTACAGGGGCCCAACTACAGCATGTGGGGGGGGCGGTTAACGCCATACAATCTGTCTAAGCCGCAAGAACTGAGAGGCTGATTATTTAACTCCATTTCCTGTAAGGCTTTTTTTTCTTAGTGGGATGACTCAGTCCCACAGAAATCCACAGTAGGGACACCTAACTTGGGACAATTACATTGAATCATGCGCCTTCCCCAGACAATTTACTCTGTGGGGAAGTCCCCAACTTGCGCCTGCCACTCTTTCATAGAAGCCTTATTTTTTTTTCTTTGCCTCAGTGGGAGAGGAAATAGATGTTATCATGTTGTACCCAGAAGAGCAATATATGCTAGATACACATTTTATAAACATCATTCTAAGCAGGTTAAGGGATTTTTTTTTTTTCCTCTTAAAAGTCAGAAGACTGCGTGGAAATGTGTGTATTGCCACATTGGTGTTAAAAAGAAGTAAATAAAACTGGGATGAAGTACCTCAAGGAGAATTGGGGGTGGGGGCGGGGGGCAGGGCTGGGCGGTGGAGAGAGGGGAGGGGATTGGGGAGACTTGGGTGAGCTCTGCTGCCAAGACCAAGCCTCTGATGTACAACCACAGGAACACCGATCGCTGTATACCTTGCGACCAGACATTAATTGATATACATGCAACACTCATTTAATTTGCCTAATTACAATTTGCTCACACCCGCACCACAGGGCTTTGTTACAAATGATGCCCCAGCCCAATCCACTGGGTCGGGGGTGGGATGTCACTCGGCAGTGGTTTGTGGGGGAAATCTGCCGAGAACATCTCCCCCACCAAATTATTAATTGGCTCCCGGGGAGGCGCCGGTTTCCAAGGTTCCGCTTAATTACCGTTCATGTCAAGGTTAAACACCCGCCAGCGGTTAAGCGCGGGTACCTGCTAACCGGTCTGCACTCGCTGCTGTCAGCACCGAGTTTACGTTCACAGCTAGGTAGCTCGTGTCAACACATCCTCTCCACGAAAACAGCAGCGAATGTTGTCGCCACACTGTTTATGCTGATGGAAGAAGGCTGTGTGGGTAGAATGTAAACAGGGAGAGAGAGGCAGCGCCTCACACAGCGGCAGGCGTGGGGTCCTTCCCCGCCACACGCCCTCTTCCCACCCCTCCCTGCTGAGGGTGTGCCACAGCTGCCCAGGGTCGCCAAATATTCTCCACACGCCTCCTGAGCGTTGCGGGAAATTTGTGATGCCCTGTAGGTTTCGTGGAAATAAAAGGAGTCCCTCCTCCTCCCAGTCCTCGGGTCCCATCAGATTAAAAGATCCTGTTTTGGAAATGGGCGATTAGGCCAGTTAGGTTAATGAGCAGGCCCGTTTCCCAGGCTTCCCCTCTCCGAGGCCAACAATACACATTGCACGCCTGAAGCTATCTTTGCAACTGGAAAACCACATTTCATTTTTCATCGCCCATGTTCTGTTCAGCCTGCTGGGGAGAGACCAATTTTAACAGCAAGGAGAGATGGAAAGAAAGAAACTGACCTCAACGTATAGTTTTGAAATAAATCAAGAAATGATCTAGAACAGCAGTCACAGTATACAGCAGACAGACCAAGTCCAGCCCACACTGCCTGATTGCGTAAGTGAAGCTTTACCGAAATACTGTTAATGCTCATTCACTTCCATACTGGCCGCTGTGAACTGAATTGTCTCTTCAACGCTTCGCCAGGAAGAAATCATTTGCTGAAGCTAGTAAGTCCCCTTGACTGTATTAGAGGCAAAGCTTTGGAGGGAATTAAGATTCAACAAGGTCCTAAGGGTGGTGTCCCAGTCTGATAGGAATGGTGGCCTTTAGAAGAAGAGATGGAGAGTTCTCTTTCCAGCAACACACAGAGGTGAGGCCACGTGAGGACCCAGGGCGGAGGCAACCATCTGCAAGGTATTAAGAGAGGCCTCACCAGAATCTGTCCACGCCAGCACCCTGATCTCAGATGACAGCCTCCAAAACTGTGAGAAGATAAAGGCCAGTCTGTGGTGTTTTGTTAGAGCAACCTGAGCAGACTCGAACATCCTCTCTGGCTGCTTTTGATCTATGGCAGACTTGAGGGGTTGGATAGAAAGTGCATGACATGCAAACCCAGAAATACTGACCGTCTGGTCCTTTACAGGGATGGTGTGCAAAGCGTGATGTAGAGTGTTACCTTCCTAAGCCATAGTTGGAGACTAAAGCGATCCCATAAATGAGGAGGGGGGAACCCGTCATTAGAAGTAGTCAGCAACGGGGGCACCTGGGTGGCCCAGTGGGTTAAAGCCTCTGCCTTCGGCTCTGGTCATGATCCCAGGGTCCTGGGATTGAGCCCCGCATCAGGCTCTCTGCTCAGCAGGGAGCCTGCTTCCTCCTCTTTCTCTCTGCCTGCCTCTCTGCCTACTTGTGATCTCTGTCTGTCAAATAAATAAAATCTTAAAAAAAAGAAAAAAAGAAAAAAGAAGGAGGCAGCAATGTAGCAGTTAGGTGAATTTAGACAGCCATCAATATGAAGATACAGGTTAGAAAGGGTGGAAGGTGACACATGACTAAATACTGACAAGGACCAATTATTGAGAGAGGCGGACTGAAAGAAGTGAAGGAATATAACTGAAGGAGTGTGACGTTTAGGGCGGAATTTTCTATCAATGGCAAATTCAAAATGGTAACGTTCCAAAACCAGGGAGAGTAACAAGCTTCAATGCCTACAGCAAACACACAGGTAGTTGTGTGGGAACTGAGAAGGAAGAGCACAGACTCTGCCAAAAGAGGCAGAGACAGCTCAGCGCTCATGAATTCTTGCCAGTTTTTCTAATTTTATGAAAAAATCCCAAAGTCTGAATTATTTGAAATCTCTCAATTATTTTAATTACAAAAAAAAAAAAAGTTCTACAGAACAATGTGAATTAAATCCCTGACCCAGGGGCGCGCGTGGCTCAGTCATTAAGCGTCTGCCTTCGGCTTGAGTCGTGATCCTGGGATCTGGGGATCGAGCCCTGCATCGGGTTCCCTGATTCTTCTGCTCCCACTCCCACCGCTTGTATTCCCCCTCTTGCTGTCTCTCTCTCTGTAAAATAAATAAATCTTAAAAAAAGGAAAAAAAAATCCTCGACCCAGGAGCCACTAGTTTGTAATGAAAGACTTAAAAAAAAAAAAGGGAAAAGAAATCAAGTATCTCCCTTGCTGAGCTCCTTAATAATCATTGAGGGCATTCCTTCTAGAGATGCTTGGGTTGCAGACAGGTTCAATTGCACAGTATTTTCCCCGTGTTTCCAAATGTCACCAATGGATCAACCACTGGGGTGTCACTTAAGCCCCATTAGTCCTGCATTTTGGCAGGTGTAACATGTTATGATGCAGGAAGCTTGGGAATCATTGACTGATAGGTTTTAATTGCACTTAATTGCTTTAACTTGAACAAATAGTCTATATTTGTTTACATACACACTTTTTTTTTTAAGTGAAAGCAAATAAGGCAGCAAGGTCATGTTCTTAGGAAGTCTTTAGTTCCCATCAGTATGCCTGTAGGAAATCCTAAATGATACTGAATGATGACATCTCTTGTGGTCTGGCCTTGTTTTGTTAAGACAAAATTTTTTTTTGCCTTTGACACATCAAACTTTTTTTTTTTTTTAATGTAGTTAGTTGCTTAAAAAGTACCATTTTGGGGCACCTGGTGGCTCAGTGGGTTGGGCCGCTGCCTTCGGCTCAGGTCATGATCTCGGGGTCCTGGGATCGAGTCCCACATCAGGCTCTCTGCTCAGCAGGGAGCCTGCTTCCCTCTCTCTCTCTCTCTGCCTGCCTCTCCGTCTACTTGTGATCTCTCTCTGTCAAATAAATAAATAAATAAAAATCTTTAAAAAAAAAAAAAGTACCATTTTGGTACTTTGGTACTTTTGGGGGGCGCCTGGGTGGCTCAGATAGTTAAGTGTCTGGCTCTTGATTTCAGCGCAGGTTGTGAACTTGGGGTCCTGGCATTGAGCTCTATGCTCAGTGGGGAGTCTCTTTGGGATTCTCTTCTTCTTCTGCAGGTGCATGTACTCTCTCTCTCTCAAATAAATAAATCTTATTAAAAATTTTTAAAAAAATAAAATTACCATTTTCAAGAGAAATAACTGAGGTAGAGAGCTAGAAAAAGTTGTTTGAGCCCAAACTTAGAACAAAAGGCAGAGCTAGCGGCAGAGGATCCTATGGTTTGTGAGGACCTGACGTTAGGTTCTTTGCTTTTACTCTGTTTCTTTAAAATCTATAGATGGTTTCTTATTTCATATATATATTTCATATATACTGGAAACCTTATCAGAAGGATCAGGAACACTACTAGTTACTTAATCAAAAAAGTCAGTTAAAGTAGGAAAATATTAAAAAAAAAAACAAAAGATTCGTACATAGCTTTAACATTTTAATGTAAAATTATAAATGAACATTAATTAGCCAATTAATTTTTTTGTGGAGAGCCAAGGCGTCGTGATTGAAAATGGGTCCCCTGATTAGAATTCCTCAATGTCCTTCTTACATTAACTAAACACCCAATTCTTCATGCAGTTTCTGGCTTGCTCTCCTCAAAGTGGAATGAAGAGAATTAATACACAGGTAAAGCAGCCTGAATACTTGAGTACTTCCAGACTACGATTATGTCCCCTAATCTATCACACTTGTCTCATCACTAACTTTACAGCCATTTTTAAGCGAATGTATTTCTAAGTCTCTTCAAAGATTCATCTTTTGTTTTCACAGAAACTCTATCTTCACATTCATATTCCATTGCTCTATAGAATACTTGATTAAATTCTATCATTGTAACAGCAACTACAACTGGGATATGTAGGCTTGGGAACAAACACAGCTAATTCTTGGTAAGTATTCAACTCAATTGGTGGGAAAGGACAAGGACGTGGGAGGTCCTATCTGAGAGGAACCTCCCACCTGGCAGTGTTTAGTGAGGTCGGTGTGGATGATTTACCAGAGAGAAAGGAGAATTCAGCTTCATCCTGTCAACTAGGGGAACTTCTACTGTAGAGCTTTGGGAAGAAAGTCCCTTCCACATATGACAGCTAACATGGGTACAGCTGAGAATGGTGACCTATGGTCAGTCATAAAGAAACTGGGGCCCCTCCTCAGGGTCCTAGACCAGCTGAACCCCTCACAATTCCAGTGCAGAACGCACAGGCTCTTCAAACTCAACCTGCTTCCACCTCCTCTTTCCTCCCCGCCCCCTGCTTCTCCTGTACGGTTCCCCACTCAGGTGACTGACACAGTCATCCTCCTGGGAGCTCTGCTAAAAAGCTGGCTCACTTCTGCAGCCCTTATATGCAAGTGGACACCAAGCCAAGTCCACTTTGCCTTTCAGCCTTCCCATTTGTCGTTTCCTGTCGACACGCACCGCTTTGGCTCACGGACCTAGTATTTGATGCTGCCCCCTCTGTCTCAGTCCCATCATCCACGTATCTGCCAGGGGGATTTTTCCAAACGGCACTTCTGACTATCTTGCTCCCCTGAATAAATCTTTCAATAGCTTATCACCGCTGTCAGGCTAGCGTTCAAACTCTTTAGCCTGGCATTCACAATTCAGCCACCACCAGCATTTTCAACATGTCTAGACACATGCACATAGTTTATTCCAACCATACTGAACTACTCCCCCAAACAAATCAGGCTGTTTTACACTTTTTTTTTCTTCTTCTGTCTGTAGCGGCTTCCCTCACCATGTCCCCTGGCTCACTCTGCTCCTCCATTAGGACTCAGCTCCTGGGTCACCTCATTCTGTGTATGTGGTCCCTGAGCCCTCCCCGGTTATAAGCCTCTCCCCTCTGCACCACGTAAAACACTATTTAAAAAGTACCTATTGAATCTAGTCATGACTGCCAACTTTCTTGTCTGCCTTTTCTATCAGATGTTGCTCCTCAAAGCAGGGATCCTTATTTTGTTATACTCTGTGTCTCTTGCATGAAAAGATACCCTGAAACATGCCAAGTTTCAAGAATAATTTGTTAGAGGAGTAAGGGAATGAAAGAAAGTCATAAAAAGAGACTTCACTATGCCTTATCCACTAAAATATTCATTTAGCAGTAAAGTGATATACAAATGAGCAATATAATTAAAGGCGAATTAATTTTAAAGTACTGAAGTTCTAAAAGTTTCTTAAAAGGTACAGGAAGGAAAAGCATAGCTATAGGGGATTTTATTTGTACTTAAGCAGGAGCACATAAATTACTACCATATAATAATATGTTGTGGTGTGATTATGGGGAATTTGAGGTTTATGTTTAATATGTATATTAAACATATATAAATGTATGCAAGAGTCTATTATCAAACAAAGATGTTGTAAAATGGGTAGCTGCTGTGGTGATGGTTGCTATCTTTTTTGAATTAGGAATGAAGATTCTGTATGTGTATATATATATAAAATTATATACAGTTTATATCTATATAGATACATATATCCACAGACCTATATGGAACAATTATATAAATATATATACATATATATGTAATAGAACAGTTATATGCTATATTATTTATTATAAAATTGCTATTTAAAAGCCATCATTAGGAGACTTAATAATCTTGAGGCATAAACAACAGGGATGACAAAAATGAACATTTGGTTTATCATTTTGTGGGCAGTTTGCTGAAATGAAGAAATTTATATGAGAGAACACCACAAGTCATCACCTAGCTATTAATTTCAATGCCAAATTGTAATGTCCGAGAACAATTTGGAAAATGGAACTGTGCACAAAAGTTGTTACCTAGTTGTTTTCAAACCTTAACGTCTATAGGTATCAAATGAAGATCCCGTTAAAACGCAGATTCTGATTCAGGTCTGGGAAGGAGCCTGAGATTCTGCATTTTAATGAGCTCCCAGGTGGTGCCAGTGCCACAGGCTCTCAGACCCTGTTTGCGTGGGAGCGGTGTACCACAATCATGATAAATTGTAAGAATACCCTAGGATGATTATTAAAAGTATGGATTTATAAAAGAAACAAGCAAAAATAAAACCAAAATAAACATGGATTCCTGGACCCTTATTGAGTATAAACACACAAATACACATCTGTGCTCATGGAACAAAATTTTGAGGGGGGACAGAGTAGGTTATTAACAGGTAATATGCAAATAAGTATTGATCATATTTTCTGTGGACACTCACTGATATTCACTATAAACCCCTCAATTTCTAGATCACTCAGAGGTGTCTTACAAACTTCAGATATTTTGAATAAGATATCCAAACCAAAGTCCTTGGACAATCCCTACTTTTTACCTTTTCGTTCTGTCTTTGTCAGCACTGTGCCATTCCTAATTCTTTGATGAAATGAACTAGGTATTCCAATTTTGAAGATTTCTAGATAAATTTTTGGTTAAAATTTGATCTCAGAAATATTCAAAGCTGTCTTTTTAAATGTTCCTCCACCCATCCCAAGCATTTAGCCTGGATATGAAGATGATATCTGACGTTAAAATGATTATTCTGGATTTAAAAGAATTTCCCTCCCTTTTCAACAGTGTATGGAACTGGATAGATGTCCCCTTTCACTGATGATGATGAAGACGGTGATGGGACTGAAAAGAGCGGATACTTACGCAGCACTTAACTCCACGTCAGCCACGTTCCTAGCACAGGTTCACGTGGGGTTATTAATATCACCATTTTATAGATGAAGAAACTGAGGCACAGAAGTGCTTTGCTGAAGATCAAAGAGCTCAGGAACAATGGAGCAGGATTTCCTTTTAGACGATCTGACTCTACAGTCTGAGCTCTTGACCATTACAATCTACTGTCATCATGAACACTTGAGACTAAGATCTGGTTTCTAACCATCTTTATTTTAGTATCGTGTCCAAGTGTCTACCGATATCCCAGCCTGTATTACTTTTACTACAGGGCTTTTTAATGTGAAATTGGGCAGGACAACCATCTTCAGTTGCATTTATGTGCTTCGCATGACTCCAGGAGACATCATTCCCATGAATAATCCTGACAGATCTGTGTCATTATTGTCATTTTCTAAAAGACATTATAAAGTATCTCAAGTCATCTTTTTCATAACCTGCAGGGTGAGCAGCAGGAACTGAGTTTTGGCATCTCTAATTAGATAGCTGTAGAGTGGAAGACATAGCCAATATAATTTTGTAGCTACTCCAATAAAGGGATGGATTCTATGCATGACTTGAATTTGGGCTGCCTTGTAACTTGGAATGACCAGTAGAGTGTGGGAAAAGTGAAGTTGTTCAAGTTCAGAAGGGTTGGTTTCAAGAGACCTTGCAGCTTCTCCCTTTGCCCTTTTGGGACACTTCTGCCATTCTATACAGAAGTTTGGTCCAACCTACTGGTTGGACTGGATGGGAGGTCATGGAAACTAGAATCGAATGTTCTGGCCGACAGCTCCAGAGAATGGCCCACCACCCTGTCATAACTTAGCTTAGCCCCATGCTGGTCCAACGCAGCTGAATGACTACACTCAAGACTGGCAGAGTAGTTTCTCAGCCAAACTAGGAATAATGGGAATTAATAAAGTACTCTTTTCAGCTACTAAGTTTTGGGGTTGGTTGCCTGCAGCAATATGCCTGTGATACTGTGGTTCAAAAGATAAATAAATTTAAGGCTGTCTTTCTAACGAATGGTATTTGGAGAATTGTTCGATATAATAACCCTTTTTGATTCAGTAAAATAATTTTGTATAAAAGCCTGTGACCAAACTGGAGATTTAAGGAGACACATTTAATGATTTCTAAAATCACATATTTTCCTAACTAGCAATAGCAAAGAAGGCTATCAGCTAAACACACTGCTGCAAATTCTGAGTTATTATCATTGATTTTATAATCTGAGATTTGCGGCTAGCGGCTAGAAAAATTTTCAATGTCTACATTTTTTATAGTAAATTTGATAATGTATTAAAAATAATATAAATCCCCTTTTAGAAAAGATAATATGATAACAGAAATATGAATCTCCATTTAAGAAGGAATTCAACCACTAATTAAAAGGAAACTATGAAGCAATCTCCATGGATCTAAAATCACTTTGGTGTGTGTGTGTGTGTGTGTGTGTGTGTGTGTGTGTGTTTTCAGTTACTGTGTTGTAAATCCCTTCTCTATGTTGGCAAGGAAACTTGTCAAATTGTTTTACTGCAGAGCTTGTCTCTCCCCACCTAAATTGTAGACCTTTATATTTTTATTGCTGTCAAAAGTTTGTAAAATACGCTTGAGATAATTGTGGAAAATCATAAAACCTGCCTGGGGTTGGAAATAGTAATAGTTCACAAATTATACTTACTGTTAATCAGTTCAGACATAACTGAACTGCAAATGAACTTACTTTTATTTTTTTTACCCACCTCAAGCTAAGCCCCATGTGCTCCAACACATTATAATTTCTTATAATGGAAACTACAAGCCTTCCTTTGTTTTCTCTCTGCAGCAGTAACTAACATGAAAGCTTCTGACACTTTCAAAATCTCACACTCAACAGAGCATTGTTTATTACTCTGAGAGTCGAGGTAATCTAACACGGGCTACAAACAGACTAAGAGCTGCATGACATGGGACCGTTGCCATGCGTTAGTTATTTGGAAGTTTTCTTTAAATCACAAAACTTTAAAGTCCTTGGTTCCATAAGCCACTGATAATTTTTTTGTAGCTTCTATTATTAGCATTTACTATGCACAATCAGTAATCTATCAAAAATCAGTAAAAGGTAGTGCATTCCATTTCTCTCATTATCTTCTAAGAGCCTATTCATGTGAAATGTTTGGTTTGGCTCTACAGCCAAAGGGTTTTTTGTTTTGTTTTGTTTTTTGTTCTTTTAAATTTTTAAATTGCGTTAGCTATTTGGGTTTTGCTTGTTGTTGTTTTTTTTAATTTGGATATTTTTACAATTTTTTATTTGGGTATTTTTTTACTTTTTATTTGGGTATTTTTTATTGTTGGATTTTTTAAAAAATTACTTCAGCTATAAAATATTTTTTTTAGTTAGGAGTCCAATGGGTTTATAAGATTTTGTGAAACCTCTGTCAGATTTTTGCATTAATATGATCCAAGCACCCATCCATGTAAGGAACTTTCCCGTCTACTGAAAAAGCACTGAAGAATTTCAATGAATGAGTCTCAAACACTGCCTGGAATTTTAAGAAAAACTTTAAAAACCCAGCTCGATCTGCTGGTTTATTGTCTTTAAACTTGACAATATTTCTGTTGGCTGGGTCTGTTTCCTTGAGAAACCATTAATAGGTGCCAACAGTTTTTACAAGGAAATTTAGACCCTCTTGCCAGATGGAGGTATCCACCCTTTTATATGAAGTGACCTCAGTCACTCTCTGACTCTTTCTTGTGTGAATTCTGAAACCCTCCCCAGGATATCTGCCGTTCTGGGTGGCTTGCATTTTTAGGGTCATTCCTGGCCCCTTGAGCTCCTTCTTCTGTGGCTTCCTTCAACTGATTTTGAGAATGTCCTTACTGTCTTAAAACTGCTGTCCCTCCCTTTCTCCTTGCTTTAGCCTAGATGTGAAATTCTGCTGCTTTCCTTGATGGCCAAACACACAAGACCCCTCTTCCCAGAGGGAACTTGAGTGAAGCCTTGATTGGAATGTTTGGGACAGACTGAGAGGTTTTTACAAGACTGCAACACCTAGTAAACAACTTAAAATTGTTAACCAGATACACTCATTCTTTTATTTTAAATTGAAACATTATTTTATTTTAAAAGGCATGCGTGCCTTTAGCGATATATTCAAAATATGCAAAAGTCAAAAAAGTAAAAATTTTTCCTCCCACCCTTGTCCCTCTTTCTACCGGTTCCCCTCCCTAGAGGCAACTACACCTAATAATTTCTGGTGTGTCCTTCAGAGCTGTCCTATCAGTATAAAAACTATGTGAGTGTATTCTTATTTTTTAGAAAAAGAAGAAAAACTTATACCACAACTTGCTTTTCTCATTAAATACTGAATTTTTTGAGATCACACGTAATTGTACCAAACTGCCTCAACGCATGCGAGTAATTGTCTGGGTGCACTCTAACTTACTGAATCAGTCCCTTGTTAATGAACATTTCAATTGACGCTTAACTTCAACTGTCACAATCAGTGCCAGAATACATCTCCTTGACAGGTGAGGTGACATGTAAGCAGGGCAGAGTGTAGGATCCATTCCTGGGGGACATGTGCATTCAGAAACTTTTGCTGGAGGAGATGAAATTGTGCTATTTACTTCTTAACAGAGATGAGATCATCCTGTAAAATAATTCTGATTCTTGCTTATTTTTAACTTGACTGTGGGTATTATCCTTTCCCCCATATTATTCAAAACTCTTCATACACATTCTTTTCAGTGGTTGTAAAAGGGTGTTTCTATGAAGCTGCCATAAAACAACGTGGTTGTTTTCCTCTTCGGCTGTTTGAGGTCATCCTCAATAAAAGCCTTGGAACAAAAGTATTTGCTTATGCCTCAGAATGTGAACTTCTAGACAAGTCTTTCAGAAGAGAAATCATAAAGCCAAAGGACAAAAACATCCTCACTGCCAGCGTGCTTTCTGGGAAAGGAGGAACAACCTTCCTCATCTCGGATCCCAGCAGAATGCCCAGCTTACCACATACTCGCCAGCAGCACCATTTCTTTCTTCTTAATATATGAAGAGCTCTTAATTATTTAGGGTAAAAGCCATCTCAAGTTGTTGTTTTCATTTTAACTGAGTATTTATAAAAACTGATGTGGAAATGCTTGGCTCACTAGATTTATAAATTTTTTCTTCTGGAAGCAGGAGACACAGGTACATATATAGTTCAGTTTTCTTATCCTACATTAAAATTGTGTGTGTGTACTTTGTATATTAAAGTAGGATACATATATATTCCATTTCTAAGCAATTTACAGTATTATGACAAATCCACTGCTGTGTTTTTCACTTCCCTGTGTAGGCTGGGGATAGGGAGAATTAACTTTCCACAGTGGAAGAACTATTAACATTCAGTCCCCATACGCCTTTTTTCTTCTTCCAATTTTTAGACTGCCTTAAAAATAATGCATTGTGGTGGGAGCCCACTTTCTCACTGTTGAAGTGAGAATTTACAGATAAGCAAAGGGAAGAGATTAGAATGACCTCTGTGGTAATGGATTACAACTGGAGACATCAGTGGGAATTCATATTTAGCTTAAAGAGGTATTGATAGGAGTGCCTGAGTGGCTCAGTCAGTTAAGCATCTGACTTTGGCTTAGGTCATGATCTCAGGGTCCTGGCATTGAGCCCAGCACCGGGCTCCCTGCTCAGAAGAGAGTCTGCTTGTCCCCCTGCTCCTTATTCGACTCATACTCTCTCTCAAATAAATGAAATCTTAAAAAAATAAAAAGATACAGACAATTGCATATGGAAAGTATAAATTAAATGGAAAGTATATCTATGCATGGGTTGTTATAAATATATGTCCTTGCATTGTGTGTTGAGAGGGCCTAGAATAGCAAAAACACCCAGTAGCATCAAGCACACCTAGCATCCAGATCTTGGTTTCTAATACCATTCCTGAAAAGAAGTAATCAGGGATCCAAGAGAAATGGCTGATTCTAGGACCTGAGCAGGAAATACACAAGGTGAATTTGGAGACTCTTTTAGTACCAATAAGTAAGGAAGAGATTTAAAAACAACCAACCAAAACTCAATCCAGGGGTATGTCAAAAGGACATAGGAACCAACTGAAAGTATTTCTAATGCCAAGGCTGAAAAAATTTCAGTAACAAACTACTATTGGCTTAGAACTCCAAGCATAGAGTAAACATCTGTGAGTCCATACTGACATAAAGTTTTGAACAAATACATAAAGGGGGAGAAGAGATAAATATCCCATTCTGAATTCCAAATAACTTAAGCAGATACTCTGCTCTCACGGAAGTAGAACGTAACACGATACTACTTAAATTAAGTGTGGGCTGCACATGGTGACCCCCTTCTAAAGAGTGGAGTACAGAAAGGGGAAACTTTACTATAAAAAGAGTAACTTGAGGGGCGCCTGGGTGGCTCAGTGGGTTAAAGCCTCTGCCTTCAGCTCGGGTCATGATCTCAGGGTCCAGGGATCGAGCCCTGCATGGGGCTCTCTGCTCAGCAGGGAGCCTGCTTCCTCCTCTCTCACTCTCTCTCTCTGCCTGACTCTCTGCCTACTTGTGATCTCTGTCTGTCAAATAAAAAAAATAAATAAATAAAATAAAATAAAAAAAAAAGAGTAACTTGACAGTGGATAAATGTGACAGGCACTATCTCAGCCAGATGATCATGGTCAACATTAACAGAGATAAAGTGAGGTACCCTTTATATGACATGATGAAAATGGCACCTTACCTCCTCTCCAAAACACAAAGTCTAGTCTAATCATGAGACAAACATCAGACAAAACCCATCAGAGGGACATTCTATAAAACACCTGACCAGTACTGTCAAAACACTCAAGGTCATCAATAACAAGGAAGTCTGAAAAACAGTCACAGCCATGAGGAGCCCAAGGAGATAAAACAACTAACTGAAATATAGTATCTTGGAGAGGATCCTAGAACTGAAAAAGGATGTTAGTTAAAAACCAAAGAAATGTGAATAAAATATGGACTTCAGCCCCAATACCATATCACTATTAGTTCATTGTAAAGAAAAGTGACCACATTGAAGTAAAATGTCTAAGTAATAGAGGAAATTGAGTGGCGCTTCTGGGAACTCTCCACTTTCTTTGCATTTTTTTCTATAAATCTGAAACTTCTGAGAAAGAAAATTTATTCAGTAAAATGTATTATGAAGTACTTCTGAAATATCAAAAAAAGTTCAAAAAAAAAAAAAAAATGAACACCATGTGCCCACCTCCCAGCTCAGGAAATGATGCTTACCAATAGAGTAGAAGTCCCCTGTGCACCCCTCTTCATTTATATTCCCAACTCCCGTCCCCCAGGAGCAACCACTGTCCTTTATTTGGTATTTATTACTGCCATTTTATGACATATCACTTTGCATGTTTTAAAATTTTGTATCAAATGCATCATATGACATCTGCTTTGGCGAACATCTCACTCAATATTAAGCTTATAAGGTTTATGTTAATTTACGTCGCTCAAATTCATTTATGTTTTCTGCTATGGAGACTTCCTTTGGATGGATACACCCAAATCTGATCCCTCTGAGGACCTCTTAGGGTGGTCCATCATTGCTGTTGAAAGCCCTTCCATTTCCCTTTCATTTGCCCATGCCCTAGGGATGTCACATGGGCTGACATCCACACTCTGCATCTCAGCCTAGCGGCCTGACTTCTCTCTCTCCCCTACGCTTTCTTCTTCCACCTTTCCATCGCAGACTGGCCTCTGGAGCTCCAAAGTCTTTTCTCCTTATTATGCACCACTGTTTAGCTTTCCCACCTCTTGTCTCAGACACGTGTCCCAACCTCACTTCTTATAGTTACAAACCAACTAAGATCTCAGCTGAAAAAAGCATCCTCTTCTTCTCTAGTACCTCCCATCCTGGGTAAAATTATGAAAAAACAAAAACAAAAACAAAAAAACCACTGCTCTGTTCTAATGTGCTTTAAAATAATCCAAAAGAGAAATATCCATAGTTCTTTTACAAAACAGTATTTAATGACATCGAATAGCTCAACCTATTAGTGAGGAAAGTTAAAATACAGCCTTGACTATAATCTTAAAGCAGTCTATGTGAAACAAATGTTCAATAAATTAAGTTTCTATAAGGCACGTGATTGTCCAAAACTTGGCAGAATTTGGAAAGAAAGAACCCGCTGGGTGTCAAATGGTATCAAGGCCAGCTCCTTCTAAGTGGGAAAGAACACATACCAATTTTTATGTAATTTCTATATCCTGAGTGTACCTATACTTCACTTCTTTACACTTAAAACCATCCACATGGATAAAGGAAAAGTTTTGCCTTTGTGGGGATGCAGAAGGAGTGAAATGCCAACAAAGGCAACTTCAGGTAAATGGGATCAGAGTTTGGAGAACCCTTGAATTCTACAAAAATGATTCTTTTTTGAACCTGTAGGCAGTCATCTTGGGGCATTTTCCTTGTACTTCAAACTGTAGAGAATAACATTCCTGGCATTAAGGTACCAAAAAACTCATGTGTATATTTATATTGAGAGAGAGAGAATTTTTTTTTATTACATAAAATCAACACTGTTCTCCCAATTAGGAAACTACTTTCAGTTCTTAAGAAGACATAAGCTTAATAGAAATGGTGTTTTTGCACTATTCAGTTGGCAACAGCATGTTGGATGCATGAGAAGGCGATGACGTGTGTACTTATTTGCAGGGGAGCGGCGTTGGTGACGAGGAGAGCAGAGTCTGGGCTAAAGCAGTAATTTAGGTATAAAGCTAGAAAGATAGAGATCGGGGTAGGGCTGTGAAGGTGGAGAAAGGTGGAAGAGACTTGAACAGTGAACTGTTGACATCACTTGGCTAGAACTGATTAGTTAAGGGAAAAGGAGTGAGGGGTCAAGGAGATTTCGCTATTCAAGTGTGGCAGACCTGTCAAGGTGGAACCAGTGAGAGGAAGGGAGAGCACAGAGGGGTGCCACTTAGAGTGTGAAAGTGGCACGAGAGGGCGCCACCCAGAGAGGGCTGGACACAGAATGCCGCATCTCCACACGAGAGGCTGGGACTGACTGGACAGTCAGGAGACAGCCACCCGAAGCAGATTGGAGACAGAAATGAAACCAGTGAAGGGGATGGGACAAAAACTGAGTACCCTAACAGGGAAACGGAAGAAACAGAATATTCACTTGTCCAATATAGCCAATATGAGGCTTAGAGAAGGCTCCTGATTGTGTCACACAGAACAGCTCTATGTTTCTATATCCCTCGCTCCTTTTCCTGATTTATACTGATTAACTTCAGTGACGTGACAGAACTTTCTGGTGTCCTGTTTTGGTTAAGACCTGGTGACGCGCCCTGCAGTTCCCTCAGTGACAGAGGAATGATGTAGCCTCAGGCCACCATGCACCTTATGAGTGAGGATGAGAAATGGAAAGAAAGACAGAAGATGAGTAGCCAACTCCCCCTCCTCAACTCACAAGTCTGAGGCAGCCCGGTCCTGAGCTGCCCAACCCCCACATGCTGTCGTCTGTCTTCATCCTCTCACCTCCGACGGGGATGGACCTCTGGCTCGGCTGGTCACATATCAACCATGTTTCCTTCTTCCACCTCTGTAGCTATTATTTATTCTACCCATACACGTCGGTATTCTCTTACATCCTCTTTTACAAATCTCCCTTAACTCTCCATGTTCACCCTGCCTCAAGAAAAGTTTGCTCCTCACCAGAATTATCTATCCTATCCCTTTGTAAATGTGTGAATTTACTGAATGCTCTGACTGGACAGACTGGAGCTGAAATTATCCGCTGAGAATGAGGAAGACCTGGGTGACCACAGAACCACACTTGTCAGCCATTTACCCAGCCATCATTTACTGAGCACCTACTATGTACCAATCGCCAATAGAGGCGCTTGGGATGTAAATTCTAGTAAGACCTCATCTGTAGGGAGAGACAGATGAGTGAGTCAGCCTTGCCAGGCTGGCCCTGGACAAAGGGCCATCGAGAGAGAGAAGGGCTGCCTCTCACAAGGGTTTTTCTCTGACTGCTAGTGCAAGAAGGTGTACTCTTTGAGGGATCCAGATTTAATAAGGGAACCACGGTGTTTCGTTTTGTTTTGTGTTTTTGGTTGGTTGATGGTTTTACAAAAGTATAGTCCTCTTTGGAGTATATTATAAACATCACATCCAACTTAGTTTGTAGGAGTTGGTTTCTGTGTGGGCTGGGTAGAAAAATAAGTTGACTGTGGGATTTAGTAAATGAAGCCAAGAAAGCCTTCACATGCCTATTGAGGAAATTGCTCCCGGGGAGGTTCTATCCTTGTTCTGGGTCCTTGTGTCTTCTCTTTAGAATCCCTTAACTCCTTCGGAGCCGAATCAAGTGAAATCACAAACAGAGTTTTTTCAGATGCGCTCTGGCCCTGAAGTCTCTTTGCCCTTTAGGAAAGTCAGGCAGATTGGACCAAGACTCCTTAAATGAAAAAGAAAGAGACGCCTTTCCCCACGACTTTGTTCCACAGTAGAGAATCCCACGGAGGCAACACGACAGCTTCCTTCAGGGGCCACAGACCCACCTGCCCGAAGGAGAGGATGACCGGTCAGTGGCCATCACCTCGCACTCTCCCACCACCAGGGCAACCTGACTTTGTAATTCAAATAAGCCGCTCTCTCTGGAAAACCAAGTGTAGTGGCCTTTAGTCTTGGAAAGCAGTTAAGCAAATTTTGCATTTTATGAGCGAGGATAATCCTTCCGCATTTTCAGAAGTTAAGTTTACAAGCCCACGGTGAGCAATGGGAGCCCCGTGACAAATGGGGACACGGAGTGTCCTCCCGGCAATCTGTGTGACACGCAGTAAATCCTCCTGCTTTGGCAGGTCAGCAAGTGCAGCGTGAGAAAGCAAGATGAATTCTCTCCCGGCCTCACAAAGGATCCTTCGTTGCTGATTGCTGCTAAACCGGCGGAGAAGCTTAATGAAGTAGATACTGAAGGCTGACAGGAGTATTGGAAATGAATATAGAGAAAATGAAAATATTATGCACCAAATTGGCAGAAGAGGGGATCGAGTAACTATCAGTGGACAGAAAAATAGAGCGTGGCTGAGCGTGTTCTCAGGCAGCTGTGTGACTGCGGAAGGGCTGTGCGAGGAAGGAGGAAGATGAAACCCGCACGTGGGATGCGGAGGACTTGGAAATCCAAGTCAGACCCCAGGAAGCGGCACGTAAATTGGACACGGGGGCCTGACAGCATTTTGAGAAAAGAAACACAGCTATGGCAAGGGGGACTTTGAGTATCTGAGCCGGGGAGGAAGGTGAATGTGAAAAGGCAGAGTAAGAAAAGATAAACACCAAACAAGCTGAGGGCAGAAATTCCATCCCAGCCTTCTCTCTGGTTGCTTTTAGCCCCCTCTATTAATGTGTTTTTTGTCTGGTCGTGGATGGACCACCTTGCTCTCTGTTCTTTTTCTTTCCCATTTTCCTTCTGTGAATTTACACAAGTGTACGTGAAAAATAACATTGCAATTCAAGTGGAAAATTAGCGCGAAATGGGGAAACATAACGTCTTACAGTTTTCGCTGGTGCTATGAGCAGGTAGGTACAGAGAAATAGCAGAGGGACAGAATGGAAAAATAAATGCAGGGCAATTACTAAAAAGCATTAAAGTGGCAAGGATGCTACTCTCCTGCTTTCAGGGAAGAAGGTCTGGACTTTGGAAAGAACAGAAATATCACTGAGAAGTGCATTTTCTTCACGAGCGTGAATCCCTGCCTCCCGTGTTCAGCTGAGGCAGCGGGCCCATGGTGGGTCGCTCCCTGGCGTGTTCAGCGTCCTGCTGTCGTCGGCCACACACACTGCGTGGAGAAGTTGTGGGTGGAATCCAACCACCGTCCTGAGTTCAAGGTAGGAGACAGTAATGGGAGCACACTGCCTCATTCCTGAAGAACTCTCCCGAGGGAGACTTGGCTGCTCAGGAACAACCTGATGGAGATCAATGAGCTCTGGAGACACTGTTCCGTCAGGGAAATAGGAAATGAAACAAGAAGAGATCACACCCTTAGGAGTCAATCCCACGGGCTCGACTTGTTTAACCCAAATTGAGATATCCGTCTGCCCCTTGCCTGACACAGTGAAAGCAGAGGGACTAGAAGATGCTCTGTTAGCTCGATCCACGGGATCACCACCAAGTGGGAAACCGGGAGTGGGTTTGTAGGAGGTCCGGGTTTTCGTGCCTGCCTCCAACGAAAAAGCCCTCAAGTAAAGCAAAAATCTCCGTGTCATCCTACAAGAGGACTCGAAGCCTTGGCTGTGAATGGGATTCAATCTTTCCACAGGAAAGCACTGGTTTGCTTCTGAGACTGCTTTCCCAGAGGTGACGGAATTTTGCTCTTTTACCTCCCCGAAGGGTCGTCTCCGGCGTCTGGAGTCTTGCCTTGAGGAATCTATGCCCCGTCACCTTCCCTCCATTACCAGTTTCAAAGATTATGCCCAAGAACAGGGCAGAAAAGCTAGCATAAGGGACAAAGAAGCAGGGTAGGGGGGGAGATGAGGGAAACAAAATGGATTATGAATTTGAAAATTGCCAATTATCTTGTATCATACAGCTCAGAGCCCTGGCACAATGCTCAGCCACAATCCAGATTTTTCAGCTTAAATGGCTTTACATTCAAGCAAGCAAATTAACCATAAAATAGGGGGGGGAAAAAAAACAAAATATCCCAAGAAAGAATAAACTGCAGATAATAAGCACCAATCTGGTGTTGAATGCAGCCCAAGATACCAATTGTTTTAAGTCACGACAAAGACAGCTGAATGCTCCTCTTGTGGTTACAGAGTGAGGATGATTGCCTGCCATGAGTATCTTCGCTCACAAATAACAGTTTTTTCGCTCTTAATTTTCTGCTAAATTGGAAGCTAACTGCTTCCCACATTGTCATCGGAACACCTGCAGCTGTGCTGGATTTCTGCGCACCATTTCTTTTAGGTAAAACAGCACTCGGCTTCCTTCAGCTCCTCATTATGGCGAGGTCTTTCTTTCACTGCGCCCGCAGCACTAATGATGCAGGCAGGCTGGTCAGTCATTAAGTGACAAGCAAATGATACCGTGTGCAATGTGTGAGTAATCGGTCTGAACAAATGAAATCACAGACTTGCCTTTCCCATCATTCATTTCACAAACAGTAGCAGTGTGCCGCACAGCAGGTAGTTCAGTTAAAACCAGCCTTGTAAAACAAATTTCCTGCAGCCCTGCGAGGGAAGGCACTGGGGCTGGAGGCTGGGGGCTCTCGATGACGCCCCCCGAGGAGGGAGACGTTGGGCTGGAGGGAGAAGGGGAGGGAGGCGCGCCGAGAGCAGAGCCTGGGACATACATTAGAATAATGAAGGGTTTCGTGTCTTATTGGTGTGTTTTCCATTTGTATGGATCTCAGAAATGACTGTCGGATTAGCGAACCCAAAACATACAGCGTTGGCTTCTCGGGTGCCTTGTCAGGGGGTAGCAGTTAAGAGACGGAAGCGAAGTTCCCAAATAAATAATTCTAAATTTGGAGTCGTGAGGACGTCATTGTCAATCAGAGGGATGGCTAGGAAGCAATTAAAAAAAAAAAAAAAAGCTTCGTGGCTTTTATTTTCACAGTAGATCCCCTTTTGATTCGTCGGTTCTTTGGCAAACAGCACAACTGACAGAAATCCAACTTGCATGCTAAAGCTTAACATGAATTAGAATGGGGGGCGGGGGGGGGGGAGATGTAAAATGAGAGAGGACAACAGGGAAATCTCTAGAGTCCCAAACTTTGAGCCTTCAGGCATCTGGCTAGCATGTCCTGGGACAGGGTGAGGAGCTGCTTTCCTCATGGGACTGGGGTCTTCCCAGAGGCTGCACTCACACTGTACTCACACCGGCTCCCCTCCCTCCGCGCCCTGGCACATGGGGGAACCGAGGGGGTTTTGGTTCCGAATGTATTCTCACTGTTCTGCAGCCACACTGCTGGGTTGTGGGAGGGCAGCCTGGAAGGAGTACCACACCAGCAATCTTCCCTCCACACCATCAGGAATCAAACAGAACGGGGTCTCATGGCTGGCACCTGTTTTTCCTCTTCCTGGCAGTCCCCGTTTGGCTCCAGACTTGTTCATCATGTCCTCTTAGGCGGCTGGCAAAAGCTCCTGGGAAGGGCCTGGGCAATCTGGCTGGACTGTAGGCCACATGGTATGTGTACTCTGAGAAGCTGGGCAAGGGGGTGAAGAAGGATGTCCAGGAGGACAGGTTCTGGCATCCCCCAGGACTGGGCTGGCCTGGACACTTTCAGATACAATTTCGTGTCAACTATTCCCTGACGCACTGGATGACACAGAATGTGTTACATGGAGTGAAAGGAAGAAAATGTGAACATCACAGAGTTGAGTTCCTTCTGGATGAGGTTCATGTTCTCGGTCTGGAAGCCCTTTCTGGGTGGCATCAAACTCTCTAAGGTTACGATAATAAGACATTCTTGTAAATAGATAATAAGGGGTCTGTCGCAAATAGGGCATCCTTGCAAAAGGACAATCTCCTGTATCTTCAACCCTACCTCCATCTGGGCCCAGTGATAAGTTTATCCAAATAGGACTAATGCAAAGCTGTCTTTGCATTAGTGCATTAGTCTTTGCATTCTTGTGTTGCAAGAAGGACGCACAGATATCAAAAGTATTCCTTAACACTGAATTAATGCATGCTTTGCATAGATAAATCAAATAGTATAGAAAACTGTACAAAACACTGCTCCCTCTGCGCTTGCCTTCACCAGGGGTAACCACTATGTATTTTTCGAGACTTTTTAAAAAAAGATTTATTTTAGAGACGGAGAGACTGAGAATCTCAAGCAGACTCCCCACTGAGCATACAGCCCAATACAGAGCTTGATCTCCTGACTCCGAGATCATGACATGAGCCGAAACCAAGAGCTGGACGCTCAACCGACTGAGCCACCCAGGGGCCCCAAATCACACACACTTTCTGTGCTTCTACCAACACATTTGTGGATGGAATCATACTCCATGTTCTGTTCTGCAACTGACCCAGACATAGCACACACCTTTCCCTGTCAACATGTGTAGATTTCTATCCCTTGTTTTAACATCTCTAGAACTCTTTGGTCGGGGGGCATGTTAATGTACTTAACCACTCTCCTACTGAAGGATTTTCAGTTCTCACTTTATTGAAAACAACATGTACGTTTTCTAGTAAAAAGCCTTTTATACAGATCTCCATGCATTTGTGAGTATAATTGTAAGGTGAATTCCTAAAAACAGAATTATCAAACAGTATAATCCTTGCTAATCAGACAGGTGACTGGTTTCCACTTCAGTCTTATTTAACTAAATATGAGGTTGAGAATCGTTTCATGTTTCATTTGCAATTCCCTCTGTTTGTGCCTTGCTGATTTGCCTGTTTTTCAGTTAGACTGATGGTCTTGTTGATTTATAAAAGCATCCTTTTAATGCATGTCTATCCAGCTTGTGTTATGAATTTCTGGGGTCACTTTTGACTCTTAGTGATTTTTACCCTAAAGACATTTTTGGCTGTTTATGCAAATATAACAATTCTTACCTCTTACTACTTTTGGGGTTTCGTTATGTTTGAAAAGTCCTCTCCATTGTAGTATTATAAAAATAGTCACTTCTTTATTTTAAGAATGTTTATGGCTCCATCCATCTGGGATGAGTTGTGGTTGAGAAGGGAGCGAGAGATCCAGTTTCACTTTGTTTCCACATGGTTGGCCATTATCCCAACACGGTTTGTTCCCTGGTCTATCTTAAGAGGCAGTATGACCACCCCAGGCTGTCACCTCATAGAAATGTTTTAAGCCTGCTGCTTTCTCATGGATCTAGGCACAAACGCTCAAAGCTACATATTCATAACGTCTGTCCTTAAATGTCAAAAATCTCCACTTCATATAATCAAGATGTTTTAAGCTCGTTTCAAGATTCTGGGATTTTTCAATTCTGTTGGTGCCGGGTTGCCTCTTAGTTCTAGAATAGAACACAGTCTATGATCTCATATTCAGCATACCAAAAAGCAAAAAGCTCAGACAGCCCTCAAGTTTTTTGTTGTGATTCACTTGATGGCAAAATCGAAACTAATCCATCATAAAGTTTATAGCCTCTATTCTGCTTAGTCCGAATGTTTACACCTTTCGCTGTGGATCTCCAAATACGGTGGGCACCCTGTATTCTTTCAAAATTGAAGAGAGTATGAATGTTAAAAACATATCTGCTCCTAAGGATTTTGGAAAGGGGACTGGGGCTCTGCTAAGAGTCATTTGTCTTACACAGAAGCAAAAGCTTGCCAATAAAGGGAATGGAATGGAAATGGGAAGGAGGGAGCAGGGAAGAAGGGAGAGGATAAAAACCGTGAGAAGCTGGAGAGGAGGAAATGCTCTCACAGTCCTCCTATTTAAAGCTTCAAGGATGCGTATCAATCAGACTTCAAGCTCAGTGATTTGGTGGGAGGTTTTACTAAGTGCGCAGCTGTAAGGAAGCCCTTGCAGAACAAAACACACCAAAACGGCACTGAGATTTTTAACATTACCAGTAAGGAAAAAAGGTCACAACTAATATTATACTAATAAAATAATGTTGGGTTTTCCTGTTTCTTCAAGGATCTTACAATACTTCTTGGTACTCTGGGATGAGGTTTCATTTCTGTCAAAGGGGTAGGTAGGTAGGTCTTGGACATAGATTCTCCCAGACACATTTTAGGCTAACTTTGGGGTTTTCATTATGTTTGAAAGTCTTATCCACTCTAGTATTTCAAAAACAGTCCTCCCTCTTTTTTTTAAAAGAGAATCTTAATGACTTTTTAGAACCATAGCTAGGAAGCCAGAACTCTCTCAGCTCTGGCTGTTTGATCTACAGCACCAGAAAACAAGACAGACAGTTGGCCTTTGCTCAGCTGAAACCAAACAGAAGGAAATAAGTAGGAAGAGAAGGAAAAACCTGAAGCTTCTCAATCTTGGCCGCATATAAGAGTCATCACTTAAAAAATTATCAACTACAGGGGTGCTTCCCAATAAACTTGAATGTGATCAGAATCACCTTGGAGCGCTAGCTCACAGAGCACTGGGTCTCACTCTCAGTTTCAAAACTGGCAGGTCAGGGCTGGGGCCTAAGAAGATGCATTTTAAGTAAGTTCCTGGTGCTGCTGGTCCAGGGTTGTCATTTTGAGATCCCTATCTATCTATCTATCTATCTATCTATCTATCTATCTATCTATCTCTCTTTCTGTTTGAGAGAGAGATTGCCAGAGACAGCACAAGCGGGGAGGAGAGGGAGAAGCAGGCTTCCTGCTGAGCAGGGAGCCCAACGCAGGACTTGATCCCAGGACCCTGGAATCAAGACCTCAGCAGAAGCCAGACACTTAACCTACTGAGCCACCCAGGCGCCCTTGAGATCACCCTTGAGACCTGAGTGAGTATTTCTTTTTCAGAATTCCCCAGGTGACTCAAAGAGGCAGCCAGGCTGGGGAACCACTGAGCAAGGCAGAGACTTTCCTACACAAACCAGAGCAAGAGAGCCCATGTCTTTCTCCACACCGTAAGGAGGCAGCCCTCAGTCTCATCTTCAGTACTTTTTAGCTAAGGGGAGAAGGTTCTTTATAGAGTTCTGGAAAGAACAGTAACGTTGCTTTATTGGAGGAGAAAGGGGATCCAAGAATACAAATGACTAGGTTGATCAGGACGGGATTGCAACAAAATTCTGGGGATTTTCCATAAAATCTAATTTAAAGCACACACTTTTTCTTTTCTTAGAAGCATAATTAGAAACGTTTGAGAATGCTGGGTTCCTTGTAAAAGGGACCTAGAGAATTTACAACAGGCTATTGCTTAAGAGCCCACTATAATTTGGAACACAATAACCCTGGGCAAAAGTGAATTTTGCCTAAAAGTTGCAGTGCAGGAGAAATGCCAGAGATTGTACAAATGATACCCTTGGAAAAGAAATGTCTGTAGTGATGACTGTCCATTCATTTCTGGAAATGCAATAATCTACTCTTATAAGAGATTTTTTAATAAGATTGTAAAGAGGAATGTCAAGGGTGAGCCAGGCATTTGCTTTGCTTGAAATTTCACGCAAACCCAAGATTTTGTTTCTCTGTTATTCCTAAACGTTGGAAGAGGCAGGAGACACGCTCTAACGTGCTTATTCACTCCCTGGCAGACTATGGCACTAGACTGATTTGATTCTCTCTTATTTGTTGATTTTTTTTTTTTTAATAGTCTCTGGCAACATTGTTTGGCTCTGGGATAATGACCACTTGATCCTGCCAAAAAGAAATCTGGGAATTTTCTGATCTGCCTTTGTTTGTTTTCCAAATCTGCTTTGAGGACATGCAGAACCAGTTCTGATGGGTGGTAAAAGTAGAAGTGAAGAGAATGTAGATTTTGCTGAATGAAACAGTAAAAAAAAAAAAAAAAAAGGACATACGCCTTCAGGATTCATCAGTACTGCAAGACTGGTTTATCTCTTAGCCTCTTTATTTGTGCTTCTATCGAGCCTCACTACATCCGCTAGACATTCTCTTTCACGGCCACGCCGTCTGCACTCAGGTGAGAACACGTGTGTCACCAAGAAGACAGAACCCACACCAGCAAAGACTGAAGTCAGGCTTTGCAAGGAAAAGCTGCACGTAGCTTAATTAAGTAGTAAAGGCAGGAGTGCTTCTAACTTCCTTCTCTAAGGTAGCTAATCGTGCCCAAGCACCCTACTTGATTCAGTTCCCTCATGTGGCTAACGCACGAGACAGTGTCTCACTGCCAGGAGAAAACAGACTTGTCGAACAGATTTATTTATTTGAGCCTGAAATTGCTAGAAACCTATGAGATGGGGGATTTTAGAGTTTAACTCCTTTTCAGCCTTGACATACCTTCTGGGATAAGACACAGGTCACTGCACGGCAGAGCAGAAGATAGGGCCACCGTCGCTAATAGGCTATCATCAATCTTCCTTTCAGGGGCCCCGCAGGGACACCGAGGATTTCCTCTGACCCGCCTCCCCCTAGGTGAGGGTCATTTTGCCACTCATGCGACCTTTACCAGGTGGAATGGAAGGGAAAGCAAAGGTAAAACACAAACCATGCTGCTGGTCTCTTTGCTAGTTCTGGTTGGAGGCAGCTTTGCACAAAGCCTGACTGTCCGAAGTCATATTCCACTTTGGTGACAGCTCAGAGCTCCTGGTCCTTACTCCACCTTAGCTGTCACACTCGCAGCAGGAGAGGAGACTGGCGGGGGATCTCTGCCATCCTCCCTGGCATCCTTAGTGTCTCTGATCATGGGGTATGGCAATTAACTGGGAGGTTTTCTTTCTGGAATCCCTTTTGGTTTTCTTCTCACTGCCTGCCTACCTTGGCATTCTGGGACACTGGGCTGACAGTCAGGAACAAGGACATCTCCCTCTCTAGGTCTTGAAAGCCAATAGAGACCATCTTAGTACAGAGTCATGCTGCCCATCACAGAGCCCACACCACTCACCACCACTTAACACACTTTCTCAGAAAACCCTCCGCTTCCTGCCCCACTCTCCATGTCCAGGTTTCCCCTGGCTGCATGAGCTTTGACTCATTCATCAACACATTCCTAATCCCCCGCTTTGCCCTAGCTCCTATGAGTTTTGTCCCCAAAACTTGGGCCCTAATCCACAGAGGACTGTGACTTCCTCTCCTTCCAGCATGTTCAGAAATATGTATCGTAACAGGTTTGCTTCTTCCTTTGACAAAGCCTAGAATCAACCTTGGAATAATGCCTCATTTTGAGACAGACATATGGGATGCTTGTTGCTTAGCATACAGAACCTGGAACTTCCCCCAAGACAACTATTTGATACGTACAACTGCCAAAGGACAAGAACAGAGTATCTAGAAGCCGTGAAAATCAGCTAAAAAAGATAAACAATCCAAAAGCAAAAAGGGCATGAGGAGAGGAAAGGGTCGTTGAAAAAAAGAAAACTTGAAATATCAATAAACATTTGAGAGGAAACTCAACCCCACTAGTCATCAGGGAAATGCAAATAAAATCACCATCAAATGAGCAACATTTTTTAAATTTTTAAAAAATTTTTGAAAGTCTGATCCTATAAACTACTGACAAGGACAGGGGTGGGAGTGGCTATTCTCAGGTCCTGCTGGTAAGAATGTTAACTGTCTAGTCCCTCTGGAGAAGACACAGCCACGTCCGGGAAGTTGATGGCACACTTGACACAGCCCAACACTTTTCCCCGAAGTATAGGTTCTACAGCATCTCTCACAGATACACACAAGAAGTTGTTTACAAGGGTGCTCAGCAAAACATTGTAATGATAGAAAGACATGGAAACATTCTACATACTAATCAATAGGAAATGGAGAGATAAACCATTGTATATACTCACATAATGGAACAGTGTACAGCATTTCTAATGCACGAGCTAGAGGTCCCCATAACAACATGGATAATTTTTTTTTTAAGATTTTTTTTTTTTTAATTTGACAGACAGATCATGAGTAGGCAGAGAGGCAGGCAGAGAGAGAGAGAGAGAGGAGGAGGAGGCAGGCTCCCCGCCGAGCAGAGAGCCCGATGCGGGACTCGATCCCAGGACCCCGAGACCATGACCTGAGCCGAAGGCAGAGGCTTTAACCACTGAGCCACCCAGGCGCCCCCCCCCCTTTTTTTTTAAAGATTATTTATTTATTTGACAGAGATCACAAGTAGGCAGAGAGGCAGGCAAAGAGAGAGAGGCGGAAGCAGGCTCCCTGCTGAGCAGAGAGCCTGATGTAGGGGCTCAATCCCAGGACCCTGAGATCATGACCTGGGCCAAAGGTAGAGGTTTAACCCACTAAGCCACCCAGGCGTCCAAAATGGATAATTTTTACAAATACAATGGAGTACACCACAATTCATCTGGAGTTTAAAAGCACACAGCATACTACTATGGGCACTATTTCTAAATATATACCTGTATATTCCAAGTATTACAACACAGACAGGGAATCTGGTTGGTTTAGTTGGAAGAACATGAGACTCTTGAACTCAGGGTTATAAGTTTGAGTCCCATGCTGGGTGTAGAGATCACTTAAAAATAAAATCTTAAAATCTTAAAAAAACAAAACAAAACACAAAAAGCGGAAAGAAATGGTAAACACCACCAACAATACTGTGGTTACCTCTGGAGAGAGTGGGAGGGACGCACTGACCATTATATCCAGAAGCTTTTATTGAAAAAATAAAGCAAAATGGCACAATGTTCATTTATACTAAATATGGGTGGAAATGGATATAGGTACTTTTCTGCATCTCTGAGATACTTCTCTTTTCTCATATTATAATAACTTCCATGTTGGTCAAGAATGGATCTTTTAACCTCTTTAGAGGACAAATAAACCCACCAACTGAACTTAGAGTTTCTTCTTTCTTTCTGGTTCCCGGGCCTCTCCTCCTGGGTTTTTATAGGAAGCCCAGGGATAGGACCAAAAGTTGCCAAGTGGACATGCTGGGCACATTGAGTACCTTCAGCCAGCAAACCTCTCCTCAGGCTGGGCTACATGTCAGTGCTCAGACACTTGCAGAAAGCACTTTTTGTCTCATTCTCCTTTAAATGCTACATAGGAAGAAACAAAAGGAGATGCCCCCCATGGCTTTAAGTCAAACCCTTAATTTTATTTGAATATAGTTTTTTGTCATTTAATTACTGCCATTTTTTCTTTTCTTTTCTTTTCTTTTTTTTTTTTTAACACTTCCAGATCGCTGTGTAATTTTTATATCTATGCAGATTAGATGAAGAGTCCAAGAAGACCCAGCCACATAATTAAGGACAGAATGGAATCTTTCACTTTTACAACCATCTTTCCCCATTTAAAATATGACATTTTCTAAATCATACGTTTTTGGCTTCCAGGTTTTTGCTTTAGACAAATATTTTCTGCTCAAAACAGGCTGCCGTGAATCTGCAACCTCTCAAGTCAACATGGTCTGGAATGGACAAATGTACCGGTTTTCTGTTCAGGATCCAATTCAAGGAAGAAACAGTGGGGACCACAGGAGAAATTCCCCCCTCGTTCGGGGCTTTTCCTGGAGAGCTTTTGTAGGATCTCAAGCTAAAATCTTTAACAGATTTGGAAAGGCTTTTTCACAGCACTTGTCTCTTTGTTGCCTACCTGATCTTTAAGGCTGAATTACTTTAAGAGAAGTAAAGGCAACAATGGGTTATCAGTGTCTAGAAAACAGAGGGCATACCCATGTTGGGGAATTTGAGGAAAGTTTGATACAGAGACTATTTACAAAAATGTCATCAGGGTAAATGAGAGCCCAAGATTAGTGCCCCTCAGGCTGTTACCACCCCTAGACTTCAACAGGCAAGAGGAAGGGAGTGGTTATCTACAGCCAGAGAGAGAGAAAGAGAAAGAGAGAGAGAGAGAGAGAGAGAGAGAGAGAGAGAGTGTGTGTGTGTGTGTGTGTGTGTGTGTGTGTGTGTATAACAGGTGGGTGCTAGGACAAAGGCACCATTGCAGGGAGGGGCCAGGAAAGAAAGACTCAGCACTTCCTCCATCCTTCTATCTCTGATTGGTGCCCCTCCTTAGCCAAAACTCAACTGGGACCAGAAGATTAAGAACCTTGTGGATTTCAGGTCAGCCTTCGGGAGCAGAGTAGGACTAGTAAGGAGAGTGGCTATCAGCACACCAGGCTATCCAAAAAAGTTCTATTCATGAGATCCCTACTCTGGGTGATCTGATTAAGAATTCTTTTGAGGGGCGCCTGGGTGGCTCAGTGGGTTAAGCCGCTGCCTTCAGCTCAGGTCATGATCTCAGGGTCCTGGGATCGAGTCCCGCATCGGGCTCTCTGCTCAGCAGGGAGCCTGCTTCCTCCTCTCTCTCTCTGCCTGCCTCTCTGTCTACTTGTGATCTCTCTCTGTCAAATAAATAAATAAAATCTTTAAAAAAAAAAAAAAAAGAATTCTTTTGAGGGGCGCCTGGGTGGCTCAGTGGGTTAAAGCCTCTGCCTTTGGCTCGGGTCATGATCCCAGAGTCCTAGGACTGAGCCCTGCATCGGGCTCTCTGCTCTGCGGAGGGCCTGCTTCCTCCTCTCTCTCTGCCTGCCTCTCTGCCTACTTGTGATCTCTCTCTGTCAAATGAATAAATAAAATCTTAAAAAAAAAAAAAGAATTCTTTTGAAAAGGCTGATTAAGCAGTAGGTGGGCAGAGGGAGTGCAAGGGCGAAGAGAATGGCGCCTTGTCCATTCTTCACTCTGCCTGAATACTGCAAATGTCTGGAGGACTTCTAAAGATAGCAATGCCTGGAGGACCCCTCTGAAGATTCTCATTTCACTGGTCCGATGAGAAAGTTTGATACTGGGTACTCTGTAACTTTCCCAGGTGACTTTAATAATCAGAGTGGCTTCTGAAAGGCTTACCTAGAAAAGATGACAGCTCTTGTGCAGGGAATAAAAAAAGACACTATCAGATCCAGAGAAATGCAAAATAAGTGACTGGAACCATCCAAACCTTTAGTTACCGAAAGGCATTGTAATTTACAAGTAATATTATTATAATGTCCTTAGAAGGCAATACCCACTGTGCCCACGAACATAGCCATGCAAGGAGAGGGGGCTTGGACCACTTCAATACAAAGCTGTATCCCTGAAAAACGAAGCTACGGACGGCACCTAGGAAGATAGGGAGGGCTGGATTGTTTCACATCAATTTCACGAAACTGGGGAACCTTCCTGAAGACTCTTGAGTACAAACTCTGTCAGCTATGGCTAGTGTAAGGCAGAGAGAGTCATCGTGACGTAGGTTTGGATAAAAGCAGATAAATACATTTCTATTCTAAGAATAGAAGCAACATGCAAAAGACAGTCCAGCTATTTCCACGAATGCAGATGTTGGTTATAAATTATAGAATGAAGGACAGAGTACTGTTTTGAAGTACAGTGGAAAAGCAGAGAATTCCCACCAAAAATAAAAAGGAGAAACCTACCCTCCTTTACTTTCCATCTTCATGGAAAGTTTTGTGCCTTTTTTTTTGCCCCCTTCCTTCTTGCCTTATCTCCTGACACCCCCTAATTAGCACTCTCCTCTCTGCCTCTGGCACGGTGCGTGCTGTAGGTGGCTGGCATGACACAGGAAGCCTGCCCCTGCCGCACTAGGAGGCACCCTGTAGCGCCCAAACAAAAAGCCCAGAAAGCCTGACCCAACTATTTTCCTATGAATAGAACGTGTTTTCTTTATTGAGATAAAAGGTGTTTGTGTGCATCTATTTGTACGAAGATGAGCGATAAATATAGGGGGTTTGGGGCATGTCTATTGCATGTGAGTTTCTGATTCTATTTAAAAGATCAGAATATTTCAGTGGGTCCTCAAATAGGACTGGAAACTCCTCAAAGACTCAGTATTTGTCCTCTTTGTTTGAAAGACTAAGGGAAGAGAGTGTAACTTTCTAAGAAGCAAGATGGAGTGGAGTGAAACATTCCTGATCTTGAGAATAAAGGCGCTCGCGAGAAATAGGTTAACCTCCTCTTCCACCACCTTCTTTAATGACATCGTAAGATGGAAGTGCTCTTTGCCTTGGAGACAAAAATCTCAGAAACTTCCAGCATGGGGATGAGAACAGTTTTTTGTTTGTTCATTTTTGTTTTGTTTTGTCTCGTTTTTACAGTCAGACATCCAACTAGGATTTATCCGGTGACTCCAGAGGGCGGAGCGTCTTGCTGTGTTGAACCGAGGGCACTCTGGATCTCACTGGGGGGGGTATTCTCCAGAGACCTGTAATGCCACCCTACCGTGAGTGCTGAGATGCTGAAAGATGACGGGTGGGAATAATCAATGCTGAAAATAGTCCCAAAGAGGAGGATCTGGACCTCTGTCTCTCCCCGGGGTGGGGACACATTTGGGGAAGTCCCAGTACGAATCCTAGAGAGATCAGTGTTACAAAGCCAGGGCAGTAGAGAACATGGTGATTCATCAGACCAAAGCCCACTCAACTCTCTAAAATGCAATGATGTAAGCTCTCTGCTATAGTCCTTGACCTGAATCTGGGAGGCAGGTTGTTCCCCCTTTCCCCAATGTCTGTTGGAGACTAGAGTCTGAATGTGTGCCTTCTCCCCAACTCTGCCCAAATTCATGGATTGAAATCCTAACCCTTAAGGTGATGGTATTAGGACATGAGGCTTTTAGGAGGTGATTAGATCATGAGGGCTTTGCCCTTGTGATTGAGATTAGTGTCCTTATAAAAAAGAGGGCCCATGGGGCACCTGGATGGCTCAGTTGGTTGGGCAACTGCCTTCGGCTCAGGTCGTGATCCCGGAGTCCCAGGGTCGAGGCCCACATCGGGCTCCCAGCTCCATGCGGAGTCTGCTTCTCCCTCTGACCTCCTCCCCTCTCATGTTCTCTCTCAAATAAATAAATAAAATCTTTTAAAAGGGGTGGGGGCCAGGGGAGCTCAGTTGGTTAAGCTTCTGCCTTTGGCTCAGGTCATGATCCCAGGGTCCTGGGATCGATCCGCATCGGGCTCCCTGCTCAGCGGAAACCTGCTTCTCCTTCTCCCTTTGTTCCTCCCCTCTGCTCCTGCTCTCCTGCTCACTCTCTCAAATAAATAAAATCTTTAAAAAAAAAAAAAGAAAAAAAAAAAAGAGGGCCCAGGTGATGGCTCATGCCTTCTACTATGTGAGAACAAAGAGATCCTCTCTATGAACCAGATTCCAAATCTGCTGGCACCTTGATTTTTGGACTCTCCAGCCTCCAGAACTGTGAGAAATAAGTTTCTTTTATTTATAAGCCACCCAGCTGAGGTACTTTTGATCCAGCAGTATGGAGAGACTCACATACCGTCTTAGACAGTGGCAGTAAAATGGGCTGCTCATTCTACTGCTGTAGATGCTAAGTGCTCATACACATCCCCATTAGCCCGGGACAGGCCCACTGCGTCCCCATTGTCCTGGTGCAATGATTATTATTATGTTTTAAAGATTTTATATATTTATTTGAGAGAGAGAGTGCGTGCACATAAACGGGAAGAGACAAAGGGAGAGGGAGCGCAAACTCCCCACAGAACAGGGAGCCCAACTCGGGGCTCCATCCCAGGACCCTGAGATCAGGACCTGAGCAGAAGACAGATGCTTCGCTGAGTGAGCCACTCAGGTGCCCCTGTGTTGGTGTGTTTATTAATAGAACCTCTTACCCCCACAAGCACCCAGGTTTGAGTCCCTAGTAAAAACTGAGTGGAACGAGGATTTGACGCTTAGAATATAGGATCTGAAATTGATTGGTACCTTTGGGAGCCTGGTTCACACGAAGTTAGGAAGAATCTTTTCATTGTTATCAGTAATTGAGGACTTCTCTGTTTTAAACAAGATGAATGATTTGTCAAACCTTTCTGAGGAATCTGCTCTTTGCGAGGTCATTCACTGATGCTCCATGGGCGCTCCTGTATGGCTGTGCAGGTGTTCCAGCCACGGGGAGGGAGCATGGGTGAGTGGGTGGGTGGGTGGGAGATGGGCGTTCTGCCTCCATGCATTGCACCCAGACTGAGCTCCTTTTCTGTTTTTTTTTTTTTTTAAGATTTTATTTATTTATTTGAGAGAGAGAGAGAGAGAGAGAGCGCGAGTGCATGTGAGCAGGGGAAGAGGGATAGGGAGAAGCAGGCTCCCCGCTGAGCAAGGAGCCCGGTGTGAGACTCGATCCCAGGACCCTGGGATCATGACCTGAGCCAAAGGCAGCTACTTAACCAACTGAGCCACCCAGGCATCCCCTGAGCTCCTTTTCTTATGCAAACAAGAGCATTGTGTGGAGAAGAGTGGCCTCAGGCATGGTCCCTCACAAAGAAAAATAGACACTGTGTTAAGGAGAAGGGACCAACATGACCTAACTATTGCTAAACCCTACAGGACAGGAGATAATGAAGAGCTAAATTTGGAGTGCCTGGGGTAGGGCAGGGTAGCCAATCCATAAAGGTTGAACAAATAAACGAATGGATGGTATCAAATACCCATCATATGCCTTGAGTTCAGAGAATGGGAAACCGACTAGGGTTAGACTGGGACAAACTGTTTTAATGAGTAAAATGGGACTCTTAAGGGAGGGATGAATTGGATTGAACAGACAGGGAGGATCTGTGGAGAAGGGGAGGGGGGAGGAGCGTTCCATTTCAAAAGGAGAGCAAGACTATGTAGGATCTAGACAATGCAACAGGCTGATGCTTGAGAGGAGAGAAGACTTCCACTGTCTTCCTAAAAAACAGATGCAAGAGCTGGTTCCCCTGTAACCACCATGTATAATTTGGCCAACAGAAAAATTTAAAAAATCAACTTGATTTTCCAGTATAATGGGAGGAACAGCACAGTTAGTTCTCTAGAAACATCTTTGTTACTTCCAGCCATGTAAACCACCGGCCTTTTTGACCTCAGAATCTTTTTATGTGACTGTGTGTGGGAGTAGACACCCATGAATGACCAGGCATTTTAGAAAGAGCTCTGAACATGTGCAGAGCATCTAATTCTTTGAGGCAACAAAAGAGTCTACACTAAAAATTCCAGATGCACAGGAGGAACCAAGGTCAGGGCTGGGCACTCTCAACTTCTGGGACCACAAACTCGCATGCCTTCAGTAGCCAGGCAGCAAGTGTAGGACTGAAGCTGATGAGGTGAAAACAGTAAGAAATGGCACACAGGCTTGTGTCTTCTGGTCAGTGTGTAGCTCTCTTGAAGCATTTAAACTAACATTTATAACCCACTCAGCTGGGCACCTGGGTGGATCAGATGGTTAAATATCAGCCTTTGGTTCAGGTCATGATCTCAGGGTCCTGGAATCAACCTCCCAGCAGAGCTGGGAACTGGCTTCTCCCTCTCCTCTGCCTCTCCCCCTGCTTGTGCTCTGTCTCTGTCTCTCTCTCAAATGAATAAAGAAAATCTTAAAGAATAGTAAGTAAAATAAAATAGAAATAAAACCCACTCAACCAACCAAAGAAATAATCTGTGAGCTGAACTGAGCCTCTGGTTACCAGTTTGCAACCCACATACCAACAAAATATCTGTATTCCACTGACATTTCCAAATATCTTAGAATGTTCAAAAGTTTAAGAGAAAAAAAGGTCTGGGGGGACAAGGGATCTTTATCTGTTTGTTCCCTGATTTATCCAAAGTGCCAAAAATGCTGGTGCATGATAGGCATTCAATAAATGTTGAATGAATGAGTAGCCAATGTTCAAGAGACATTTCATATTTACTGTCAGAAAAGAACTCCATGACCATGAGGATGGCTGTCTAGACAGACACAAGGAAAGTTGTTCCCCTTTCCTCACACTTAAAATTTTGCGATAGCTTTACTGGTTGAGAGCGTTTGACACTTTGATTGTTAAACAGATCCCCCTCCTCTATTTCACTGGGGAGAAATTGCCCAAGACCTGCAAATTCTGACAGTCTCTCTTTCAGTTACATTCACAGCAGATGCACTTGAAACAAATCAGACCATTGCAGGGAGATGTAAAGAACCTTTGAAATCACACAGATGAATAAACCATGCTTTTATATCCCAAAAGAAGCAGAGATCAAACATTCTTAAAACCAAACTTGCTCAATCTTTTTAAAAATAATCTCTACACTGGGGTTCCTGGAATTCACAGGGCAGACTGGGGGGCGGGAATTCTTTCTGTCCATTCTCAAATGTTTTGACAGGACAGTAAGGATGGTGGGTATCAACCACATCCTAGATCTAAAAATCACACTCCTATCAGTGTAGCTGGTAGGTAAACGATGGACTTAAGGATTGTAATTCTACTTCCACTGCCAATGAATGTGACCTTGAGCAAACTTTAAAAAAGACAAACACCATAACCTGAAATTGTCTCTGGAATATACCTTAATATTTACAAATGAATCAATTTGCAAATGACTCACCTTAGATGTAAAAATACCAAGAGTTTTAACAACACAAACCAGCACAATTGAATCTTACATTAAAAAAAAATGAACAAGAAAAAAATATATACATGGAGGCATTTACTAGGTCAACTAGCAGTACCCTGAAGACAATCGATTATGATCTACCTGAAAACACAGACCATTAACTCCTTACACTCCATGCATGCTACCCTTTTGCGTCTACACCGTGCACTTGCTGTCAATTTCAATGTCATTTCCAGGCTACGTATCCGACAGTTTAGCTTACTATAACTCTACTTTGGGCGCCTCACAAAAAGAAAGTAAACTGAGGTAAAGGGAAGCATGCTTTAATAAAGACGGTTCATAGGCTATCTTACTTTAAAAACCATTCATTCTCCTAAAGAAACCTTCTTGATGTGGGTTAGATGACCGCAAATTCAACACTGTAACAGGCTCTCAATAATATAGGGGAAATACCCAGTACAGAATCAGAAACATAAAAGTAACTATGTGAGAGCCCCTGTCACTACTATTTCAGAAAATAAAACATAAGGTATTGGCTTTGCTCTTTTCAAGACTTAGCAAATACATTGCTGTAGACAGTGGTTCTCAAATGTAACTGAGCATGAAAATGATTGGCGAATATGTTTAAAATGTAGATCCCTACGTCCCACTAAGTCAGATTATCTGAATTATCAGATTAAAACTCTTAAATATATATTTTTTAAAAATTCCCCAGTTTACTCTGATGCAAATGGACTACCAGAAGGGAACCGCTGTCCCAGGAAATTTTTCCTTAAAAATTTGAAATTTAGGGGCGCCTGGGTGGGTCAGTAGGTTAAGCGGCTGCCTTCAGCTTAGGTCATGATCCTGGGGTCCTGGGATCAAGCCCTGCCTCGGGCTCCCTGCTCAGCGGGGAGTCTGCTTCTCCCTCTCTCTCTGCCTGCTGGTCTGCCTACTTGTGCTCTCTCTCAAATAAATAAATAAAATCGTTAAAAAAAAAACTTGAAAATTTAAGAATCCAGGAAAAAAATACACACATCTATTTAGTATGTGTGTCTTTACATATACATCTATATGTATAAATATACTGACAAAGATTCTTTGCTTGACCAAACTGTAGTCAAGCTCCTGAACCTTCTCCTAGGTCCATTTAAACAATTCCTTGTAAAACCCAGTTCTACCAAGAACTAAGTGGGTTTAGTGAAAGTCTTCAACCTCCTGAGCAGGTTCCTCATTATTCACCGTCCCCCAGTGAGGCCTGATCACTCCAAGCCTGTCTTCAACCAGAATCCTGCTAGACTGGTTGAAGCCAAAAATCTCCTTATTACTGATAATTTCTCTTGGTAATTTTCTACCCACCCCTCCTGACCCTGCTCTTGGCTGTAATTCCCACTGCCCATGCTGCATTTGGAAGTGAGCTTAGTTCTACACTGAGGTCTCTTTTCCCCTATTGCAATAGTCCTGAATAAACCCTGTACTTCTTTACCTGTTGTCCAGCTCTGGTTTTTCTCTGACACATTCATGTGTATGTAGACGTGTACATTTTCCACGGCTGCTTCTTAGGGAGAAAGACCTTTGCCTTTTAAGCATTTTTCAAATCACCATTCTGAACTAAAATGAGGGACCAAAGCCAATAAACCTCTCAAAAAATTTAGCAAGCAATCATCTAGATATAGAAATGGTCATTTCAATACTTCAATGTGTTTGTCGACTTCTGTAGTATGAAAAATACTACGACTCACTTTTGATGATGGTGGGTAAAATAAATAAATAAAACCCACTCAGCCAACCAAAGAAATAATGTGGAACAAAAAATGATGCAACTCATTTTTGAAAAACTGTTCTGAAAACTTGCCTTTGTGCTGAGAGACAGACAGACTTAGAAAATATTATTGAAAAAGTGAAAAACTTTCCAAAGGTCCCCAAGATGGATGACAAAGTCACTGTGTGCCTCACACTCCCCCACTGTGAACACCATCCTCAGAGCTTGACTCTATACAAATGTTTAGGCCATTCCATCAAAGGACTGGAGGGGAGCCCTGGGTACAAAGGGAAACAAGGGAGATAGGGAGATCCCCTCTGTGAATGGGGAGGTCACTTCCGTGGAAGCTAATGGACTCTGAGTGGGGGTGAGGATGTTTGCTACATTCTAGCAAGAGACATTTTTATTGATGCCTCAGTCTGATCTGTACCTATATTCTTAAATTTGAATTATTTATTTATTTATTTTTAAAGATTTTATTTATTCATATGTCAGAGAGAGAGGAGAGAGGAGAGTGAGCACAGGCACACAGAGCGGCAGGCAGAGGAAGAGGGAGAAACAGGCTCCCCGCCAAGCAAGGAGCCCGATGTGGGACTCGATCCCAGGATGCTTGGATCAGGACCCGAGCTGAAGGCAGCCGCCCAACCAACTGAGCCACCCAGGCGTCCCTTAAATTTGAATAATTTAGAGGAAAAATTCTTCTCTTTCATTCTCTACTTTGAGATTTGGGTGGCTACAAAAAACAATTCTACCCTATATGAGCAAGGATAAAAATAGCAATATTCATTCTTTATCTCCCTTTGTCTCTCAATCATAAAAAAAAAAAAAAGATGAACTGGGTGGGCCCACTAACATTTTTCAGAGGCCCCATAGCTTTAAAGGACAAGCCCCAAAGCATATCCCTAGGATTAGGATAAAATCATGAGATACTTAGTCCTTTTAAAATTTTGAGAGGCTCAGCAATGCTAACTGTGAGAATTCATGGGTCTCATTCATCATTGACCAGCTCCATTAGAATGTTTATGTTCTATTGTAAGTAACAAATGGACAGAGACTTTCATGTGACTCGGAGAATGACATGATTGCTAGTTAACAATCCATTTAGGAAGACAGTTCCACCCATTTTTGCAGACAGCCCTGATATACTCACAAATGGCCAAAGAAAACATCTCCTAGAGAAACCTTGTATAAAGAAAGCAGATACAAAATTGGGTAAAACTATCCTGTTGACTAGTGTCTTCCAGAAAAAAATGCCTACCTAGCATTGTGCCTGGTACACAGGGGCTACGGAAATTATTTATTAAATGAACAAACACATGATGGGAGTGGTGAAAAAATGCATTGGGAAACAAATACTAGAAGGAAGGTGCCTGGGCATTCACAGTATTTTTCTGTCTCCTTTTTACTTTTTTGTATTTTGTGTACCAATTTTCTACAATAAGCACTTACTACTTTTATAGTTTCAAAAAGCAAATAAATGTTAAAACCAAACAAGGCCTTTTTCTTTCTATTTCTCAGTTTTTCCCATCTGAAAGCTTTGAGGTCTGTTTTCCTATTTGGGGAAATTACTTTCATATTTTGTCCCATGGAGAACTATTTTTTCCAGTACTGAAAATACAGCTATAAGGGAGAGGAAAAAAAGAAAAGAAAAGATGTCCTTCTGCTTGGAAAACTGCCTAATCAAGTTAAAATAGAACTTAACAGAAAACTTCAACAGGGCTTACTAGCAACCTAATAGGAACAAAGTAAGTAAACCAGGAAAACCTGTCTGCCATAGAAAATGACACGACTTCTTAGCTCAGTGAGCTGACATTGACACTGACACTGGCACTGACACTTCCCAGGCTGGCTAAGGTTCTCTATGCATTCATCTGTCCTCATTCCTTCCATCACTCACGCACTGTCACCTCACGCTTCTCAAGCAGCACCCTCTTGTATGAGGCTGGTGGAGGTTCAGGCCAGACGTGTGACCACTAAAAGACCCCTCAAGTTCTTCCAGTCTCAAAACAGCGTGGACTTTTCCTTAAAGTGAAAGAATCTCGTCAGTCAGGACACCTAAGACTTCGACAGTAGAGCTCCTCAAGGGCTGCCTTGCCCATGGGGAGAGCCCGGATGGCAGCTCCACAGGGTCTGGAGAGCAGGACCACAATGCCAGGCGCGAAGGAGAGAGACTCTTCCATTCGAGTCATAAACTCTACTTACATTTGAACAGAAATGTCCAAAGTCCATTTATAGCCTTCATCACTTGACCTCCATAACCACCCTGTCAAGTCAACATGGCAGAGTGCCCTGTGATGGACAGCTATGTTAGGGACCCCAGAAATGGAGTGACTGACTACCTTCACACTGTTTGCCGGGAGGCAACAGAGGCAGGCCCGGAACGGGGCTCAACTTCCTTACAATCTGGCACACAGCCCTTCTCTACCCTGCAGGAATTTAAAGAGCCAGAATGCTCACCCCGACGGCACGGAGCTATTCTAAAAGTCACTGGCACTAGGTGAACAGTCTCCAGTAACTGATCCAGCTTGATGTGTACACGGGCAAGTAATTTTCTGTTAGACATCATCATCATTAGCTTTCAACAATTAAGATCCTCGTCCCTTTAGCCCAGAGAAGCTGACGGAGAAGCTGTTCAGGTAGTTCTGATCCAAATTTCACAGATCCAGGAGGCTTGGTTTTTCCATCGAAGGGTCAATAAAGCGTACAGATGACGGGCTGCGGAGTGGCTGCGAATGGCTGACCCTGTTGAGGTTTGCCGGCCACCGCGGGCTGTTCTGATCACACTGTCATCTGGCGGGCAGCTTTCAAGCAATTACCCGTGGCCGCTTAGTGACGCTATTAGGAAAGTTAAGTTGGGATTGTTCCCAACTCCTAATTCGCCTCAATAAAAATCGAAAGTTAAAAAGACAACTAGCTCGGCTGCTGTCTCTAAGTGTTTTTGAAAGACACAACTGGGGCAGGTGGGAGTGAAGGAAGGCGTCAGGCTGTGAACGGAGATTAGCCAGAGACGCCGGAGGAGGACTGGGAGCAGCCCGGTGAGCTGTTGCCAGGGGCCAAGAGAGCTAAGAGTTTTGAGATGTGCAATGGGACAATTTATGCTTATCCGGAGAGTGCTTCTCTTTCATGGATCTTCAGACAAGACCCTGTGATCTCTGCCCTGCCCCAGCCTATTTTCTTCACTGTCCTTTGAAAATGCATCTCCACCCCGGGGCCATCAAAGTGAAAACACAGGACTCTGTTTCCTAACGTCGGGAAATTCTGACTTCTATGTGTGATTCTTGAGGACCCATTAACAGGTCAACTTTATCTTTTTTTTTTTTCTTTTTTAAAAGATTTTATTTATTTATTTGACAGAGAGAGACACAGCCAGAGAGGGAGCACAAGCAGGGGAAGTGGGAGAGGGAGAAGCAGGCTTCCTGCTGAGCAGGGAGCCTGATGTGGGGCTCGATCCCAGGACCCTGGGATCATAACCTGAGCCGAAGGTAGACCCTTAACAACCGAGCCAGCCAGGCGCCCCATGTCAACTTTATCTTAATTTTTAATCCTGTCAGTTGCATATTTGGTTTTATTTATTTATTTATTTATTTAAACATTTTATTTATTTATTTGAGAGAAGAGAGAGACAGTGAGAGAGAGCATGAGCGAGGAGAAGGTCAGAGGGAGAAGCAGACTCCCCGTGGAGCTGGGAGCCTGATGCGGGACTTGATCTCGGGACTCCAGGATCATGACTGAGCTGAAGGCAGTCGCTTAACCAACTGAGCCACCCAGGCGCCCGCATATTTGGTTTTAAAATGATCTGTGATGAGTGAAATAAGTCAAGCAGAGAGAGTCAATTATCATATGGTTTCACTTATTTGTGGAGCATAACAAATAGCATGGAGGACAAGGGGAGATGGAGAGGAGAAGGGAGTTGAGGGAAATTGGAAGGGGAGGTGAACCATGAGAGACTATGGACTCTGAAAAACGATCTGAGAATTTTGAAGGGGTGGGGGTGGGAGGTTGGGGGCACCAGGTGGTGGGTATTGTAGAGGGCACGGATTGCATGGAGCACTGGGTGTGGTGCAAAAATAATGAATACTGTTATGCTGAAAAAAAAAATAAAAAATTAAAAAAAAATAAAAAAAAATAAATAAAATGATCTGTGATTTAAAGAACTTTATAGGAACTATAACAAAAGGGAAAGAAAGAGAAAGAAAGGAGAGGGGAGACACCGCCCCGCTCGGCTACCCACCCCAGCTTTTGCTTTTCCCCCATTTGTTTCATTTCCGAGAATTTTTAGAAAGAAGTTTTCCATTCAAGATGCTTAATATTTCATGGCCCTGAGCCTCCGCACTAGAGTTATGATAAAGTGGCTGGATTCCGGGGGGTGACGATTGTCTTAAACGTGAGTGAGTACTGAAGGACTCCAGCGATCTTCAGCTGGCAAATGAAGAATCACTTCCCCACCCCGCAGCACTGCGCGCTCTCCCACCTCCTGTGGCTGGCTTCCAAGAATTCTTGACATTGACAATTAGCTCAGCTCTTTATAATTTAAGCAAGACTTAATTTAAACAAATGGTTCTGTTGCCATCTGGGAAAGGCCTGGCAGAGAGTTAGAAAAACCCTCTAAAATGTTTAGTCTGTTTTACTCCACATTTTCCTAATATTTTGCTTTATGTGTCTCTTTCTGGTTAGCAGCTATTACGAGTCTTCATTTCTCTCCTTGCCCACTTACACCTGTTCAGCTCGAATTTCTGTACTTCTTCCTTCCCTCTCTGGTTTCTCCCTCTTCTGATCGGTTTCTTCCTACCCTTCCTGATGAGCTGGTAGTGTAGCATGAGGCACAGCCCCACGGGCTTGTTAAGGAAGGTTCCCCTAGAAAGTCTTGCTTACCTGTTTCTGTCCATCCCAGGGAGCAGAATCTTAATAGGTAGGTAGGGGAGGTACAAAAGTATTCATGTAAGAGTGAGAAACGAAATCCCAACCAATTACGAATTTTAAAAAAGCTGACCGATAGTAAACATAAAGTCAGAAAAGCAAAAACAGGGCACTTGGGTGGCTCAGTGGGTTAAGCGCCTGCCTTCAGCTCAGGTCATGATCCCAGGGTCCTGGGATGAAGTCCCACATCCAGCTCCCTGCTCAGCGGGTAGTCTGCTTCTCCCTCTCCCCCTACCCCTCCTCCCTAGTCTTGTGCACTCTCTCTCAAATAAATAAATAAATAAATAAATAAAATCTTTAAAAAAAGAAAAAGAAAAGCAAAAATAAACAAGTGATACTACAGTAAACTAAACAGCTTGTGCACGGCAAAGGAAACCATCAACAATGTGAAAAGGCAGTCTCCTGAATGAGAGAAAATATTTACAAATCATCTACCTGATAAAGGTTAATATCCAAGATATATTAAAAACTCAGACAACTCAATAGCAAAGAACCAAACAGTCCATTCTCAAAAGGGGGGATGATTTGAATAGACATTTTCCAAAGAAGACGTACAGATGGCCAACAGGCACAGGAGAAGGTGCTCAGCATCACTCATCATCAGGGAAATGCAAATCCAAACCACAACCAGATATCATCTCACACTCATTGGAATAACTATTGTCCAAAGAATAAGAAATCACAAGGGATGGCGACAGGGGATACAGAGAAGGGACCACGCACGCACTCTTGTGAGATGTCAATTGGGGGAGCCACTATACAATGACGGCTTGACGATCCATCACCAAATTAAAAACAGAAGGACCACATGACCCAGCAATTCCATTTCTGGGTATTTATCTGAAGGAAATGAAAACACTAAACTTGAAAAGCTATCTGCACCCCCATGTTCACTGCAGCATTATTTACAATAGCCAAGACATGGAAACAACCTGAAAGGATGAATGGATAAAAGAAAATGTAGGATATATATATATATATAATATATATAATATAATATTCCATTATATATATATAATTATATATATATAATATATTATAATATATTATATTATATTATTATATTATATATTATATATAATATATTATATATATAATATATTATATTATATATAATTGAATATTATTCAGCCATAAAAAAGGAAATCTTGTCATTTGAGAAGATGGTTGGAGCTTGAGGGCATTAGGCTCAGTGAAGTAAGTCAGACAAGAAAGACAGATACCACATAATTTCATTTATATGTGGAATCTAAAAAAAATTAAACAAACAAACAAACAAAACGCCTGAACTCAGAGAGAGAGAACAGACTGATAGTTGCCAGAGGCAGAGCATGGGGTGTAGGTGAAATAGGTGAAGGGGATTAAAAGTTACAGACTCCTAGTTATAAAATAAGTAAGTCATGGGAACCTAATGTAGAGTGTGGTGATTATAGTTAATACTACTACATTGTATATTTGAAAGTTGCTAAGACAGTAGAGCTTAAAAGTTCTCATTACAGGGGCACCTGGGTGGTTGGGTCGGTTGAGTGTTGACTCTTGATTTTGGTTGGGGTCGTGATCTCAGGGTTGTGAGACTGAGCCCCAAGTCAGTCTCTGTACTGGGTGTGGAGCCTGTGTGGGATTCTCTCTCTCTCCCTCTTCCTCTGCCCCTCCCTGCTGTTCATGGGCACACTCTCTCAAAAAAAAAAAAAAAAAAAAGGTTCTCATTACAAGAAAAAAAATTGTGCCTGTGTGTGCTTATGGATATTAACTAGACTTATGTAGTGATCATTTTGCAATATATACAGACATCAAATCATTATGCTGCACACCTGGAACTAATATTATGTTATATGTCAATTATAGCTCAATAAAAAATAAAAAGCTGACAAATATCACAAACATCACAAAATGCAGAGATGCAGCATTATATGTACATAATTTATATATAATTGTTAAAACAGTAATTATATATGTTGGCTGACCAGCCCATTATTTTTTCCTTTACTTTTGGATGTGCACTTTTTACATGATAATAATTTTTATAATATCAAATAGTAATATCTCATTCCTAAATGTCATGCAAATTTTTAGAAATTTTTGTCAAATTTAGGAAAACTCAGGGTACATGGGTGGATCAGTGGGTTGAGCATCTGCGTTTGGCTCAAGTCAGGATCTCCGGGTTCTGGAATGGAGCCCTGCATTGGTCTCCCTGTTCAGTGGGGAGCCTGCTTTTCCCTCTCCCTCTGCCTGCCCCTCTCCCCTCAAATAAATAAATACTTTTTTTTTTAAATTAAGGAAGCTATTTTTTTTTACTTAAAATTTTAAATAGTAACAACTCTAAATGCTATACCTTGAAGCCACTTATGAATTGGCTCGTAACAGATGTCCTTGTGGTGGTGGCCTGTTATGAAGGTTTTCTTTTTTCTTCATTTTCCCCCCCACTTTTCTTATTTGAGTATACGTGACACACAATGTTATATTAGTTTCAGGTGTATAACATAGTGATTCAGCTTCTCTATGTGCTACGCTCTGCTCACCAAGTGCAGCTACAGTCTGTCACCATGCAAGGCTGTTACAATCACCTTGACTCTATTCCCTGAGCCATGTCTTCTAGTCCTGTGACTTCTCCAGTCACTAGAAGCCTGCATCTCCCCTTCCCCTTCGTCCATTTTGCCCACCCCAAAACCCCCTTCCCTCTTGCAACCATCAGTTTGTTCTCTGCATTCACAAGTCTGATTCTGCTTTTTGTTTTGTTTTGTTTTGTAGAGTCCACATATAAGTGAGATCATATGGTATATCTATTTTTTATTTTTTTATCTAGACAGATACAACTTCTGCTTTGACCCAGCACTAATGAAAACTAAATCTTTTACTTACAAGATTGAAGATCTGATGAGTACATGAGCTTTCCACAGACTAGCTTCTGGCTTTGTACATTGCAAACCTATTCCTCCTTCATTATATACACACTTTGGTCTTAGGCACCTTTGTTTTACAATGCCAGGTGAGGAAGCACAGTAGACCATAGGTATTCAAGGTCCTTCCCCAACTGGGACAATCTGCAAAACTCTGTGCAACTCATTTCTCCACAAAAAAACTGGGAACCATGGGACAGCTGGGTGACTCAGTCAGTTAAGTATCTGTCTTCAGCTCAGGTCATAATCTCAGGGTCCTGGGATCGAGCCCTGCACTGGGCTCCCTGCTTGGCGGAGAGCCTGCTTCTCCCTCTCTCTCTGCTGCTCTCCCTGATTGTGCTCGCGCGTGCACTCTCTCGCTCTCTCTTTGTCAAATAAATAAAATCTAAAAAAAAAAAAAGAAAGAAAGAAATAACTGGGAACCAAATAAATAGGTCCTATGAAATCCAAACCAAATGTATCTGCCATCCAGCTTTCCTTTGGCTGGATCACCAAAACGGCTGTTACTACCTCCAATGCCACCAAATAGAAAAAGTCACTGGAGTGAAAGTAGAAAAAGAGAGTGGTTCTAACTGATTACAGTTAAAATAGCTCATCTTTCAAATTTTACAAAAGCATGTGACTTGTGAATACATTCCCAGCTCAGCCCAGGATTTGAAAGAAGCTGTGCAATCTGCGTCTACTATAAAAAAAAGTTTACCTTGGGTTTTTTTAGAAATTGGAAAAAAAAAAAAAAGCTTTAGGACCAACAGAAACCTTATTCTGTAATAAGACCAAAATTCAATTGCTTCTACATATTTGTACTGATAAAAATAATTATTTTTGTACAGGGGCTCTCTGTACAGATGCGACCACTGGAGAGCAGTTCAGGTTCACAGACAACGAGGGGCACCTGGGGACAAGGACAGGGTCCAACTTGCTGGACCAAGGCAGCGGTGAGGCAGGGCTGAGCATGCGTGAAACCCTCCAGCTCAGAGCCCAGGCAATTACAGCCTTGAAATGGCGCCTCAACATGACCCAAGCTGTGGAGATAACCGCCACCTGATTTTTGGCAAGCAACGCCCTTCCAAACAAAACAAACCAAGAAACCAAACAAGGACGAAGACAACAACCTCCCTTCTTTCATCTCACCCAAGAACCTCATTCTTTCTTTGCCAAATCCATTAACCCAGCTGACAAGAGAAAGAATTCTTTTTGTTGTTGTTTCTGGCTGGCTGGGCAGGCACATCAACTTCTGCCTTGGGGTCCCTTTTGGCCATACCTGCCCCTCTAGAGTGGGTTCTGATGTCATCTGCCTGGTCTCCACATGAAGAAACCAGTGTAAATTCTTCCACAACTGGCTAGAGAACATGGTCTGCTGCAAGAGGGATCCTCGCAGGTGGCCCATGACGTGAACACAGGGAGTGGGGGATGGGGACTGGCAATCCTTTGCCCAGTGGGTATGTTCTTTCCTTTCGGAAACTGTGTACTTTGTGTGTTTTGACTCTAGAGAATACGGGAGAACCTCAAACACTAACGCGCAGAAGTGAAACAGAACGTTGCTGAGCTTTCCCCCTCACAACTATTCCCCACTCTGTTTTTCCTAATGAAAGGATACCCAAGAATCAAAAAACACAGTTCACAAATTCATTCATAAATATTCACTCTCAAATATTTTTCAAATGCCAGCCCAGAAGAATTAGCAGTGCATAGGGCAAAGTTATTGTCCTCGTGGCCTTTATATTGTAGTAGGTGAGAACCTAAGATGGGAATGAGGGAAGAAAAGAGCTCAGTGAGCAGTGAGGAATAGCAGAAGGTGAGGAGGGAGAGACACCCTGGGTTGTAGTCACCAGAGTTTTGAGGACCACAATCGGGGCTTTAGATTTTATTCTAATCCATTGGAAGGTTGGAGTGACATGATCTGACTGACATTTTAGAAGGCGCACTGCGCTGCTGCGGTGAGAATGGACTGTAGGGGGCGCACAAAGCCAGGGAGCTCGGTGTTTGGAGGCTGCTGGAATAAACGTCAAGTGATTTCCATGCCATGGCCAAAGGTTGGCCAAATCTGCCAAGGTTTGCAGTGGTCTCCAAGTGAAATCCTCAGTACATTTTGTGTCCAACCTGAGTCTGCAGAACTTTCGTGTCATCCACAGGGATCAGGAGCCCATGCTCCCCTTCCATTTATACCAACTGCACAGAGGGGTGCAAAGCTCTGGGGGCCACACAGACCTGGGGTGGAGTCAACACAGACGAGCAGAGACTCTGGGCAAATTTCTTAACCTGGAGAGTCTCGGTTACACGGTGCAGACATGGAGAGGCTGATAACATCCAGTTGTGAGAACAAATGAGACAATTATGTAAGTAAGGATTGAGCAGAGTAGCAGGCATTTGATTGTAATCAAATCTAAAATGTAGCTATATCAGTGGTGAAAATGGCCACTTTCTGCCCTCTAGAGGTAAAAATACTTCTGAAATATTCTGATTAACCAGTGAAACATCCTTTGAAATAGTATCCAGATTTCTGGCAAATCTCCAGGAAATTGATTAAATGTGACTGAGTCTCTTAGTCTCGTTCAAAGTAAGGAATGTACCAATTGTGACATCAGAGGCACTTGTTAAAAGTTCTGATTCCCCATTAGGGAAACGCAAACCAAAAGCACAACTAGATACCACCTCACATCTGTCAGAATGGCTAAAATGAAAAACACAAGAAACAAGTGTTTCAAGGATATGGAGAAAAAGGAACCCACATGCACCATTGGTGGGAATGCAAACTGGTGCAGACTCTGTGCCAAACACTATAGAGTCTCCTAAAAAAATTATAAGTAGAATTACCATATGATCCAGTAATTCCACTACTGCATATTTACCCCCCAAATCCCATAAAAACACGAATTCAAAAAGACATATGCACCTGTATGCTTATTGCAGCGTTATTTATCATGGCCAAATTATGGAATCTGCCCAAGTGTCCATCAATAGATGGATAACGAAGATGTGGTATACCTATAATGGAATATGACTCGGCCATAAAAAAGAATAAAATCTTGCCATTTGCAATGACATGGATGGAGCTAGAGAGTATTATGATGCTAAGTGAAATAAGCAGTCAGAGAAAGACAAATACCAGAAGATTTCACTCATATCTGGGATTTAAGAAACAAAACAAATGAACAAAGGAAAAAAGACAAATCACGAAACAGACTCCTAACCACAGAGAACAAACTGATGGTTACCAAAGGGAAGGAGGGGGGGTGGCTGAAATAGGTGATGGGGATTAAAAAGTACACTTATCACGACGAGCACTAGGTGATGCACAGAATTGCTGAATCACTATACAGCACACCTGAAACTAATATAACACTGTATGTTAACCATAATGGAATTTTTTAAAAAATGCAGATTCCCAAGACTTCCAAACAGAATTCCCAGGTGAGGTCAGGGATCTGCATTTAAAGCTCCTCACAGAGTGGTGGTGTCTTTTGAGAACCACCCCCTGAAGGCTGCAGGGAAGTCTAGAGAGAAGGGGCCCAAGACCTCACCCAACTGGAAGAGGCTGATCCAACCAAGCCTCATCCCCGCTTTGTGAAAAAGGACCCTCTGCCTCCACCGAGGCGGCCGCAGGAGGTGCAAGGGCTAATGGGAACACGTCTTCATTTGGGGCAACATTTCAGTCTGCCTAGTGTCCCCTCCCCCACTACTCCCCTTCCCTACACCCATCCCCCTGCCAAGTCGGAAGGCACATCCTTCGCGCATCTTGCAGGCGCTCACTTTCCCGACCACAGCGACACCTGCTGAGATAAGGCGGTAAGTGCGACTTGGGACCGGGCTCCAGGCCGAGTATCCCCGCGGCCGCCTGGGGCAGGGCGACCACACGGGGCAAGGGGCAAGGGGCGCAGGGCCCTCCCTCACCCAGCTGATGGCCACTGGTGGCTGCTGCCCAAGTGGGCCCCGGGGAAAATTTCGGAAGAGAGCCCCGCTGGCAGCAAGATCTCGCAGAAAGTCCACGGCTTTGGGGAAATCTAAGGACCAGCGCCCTCCAGCGCCCACTAGGCGAGAGCGTTTCTGTCTGGGAACCAGCTTCGCAGAAAGGGAAGGAAGCGACCCTACTGTCCAAGAGGGAAAAGCCGCTTCCCTCAGTCGGCGCCCCCGCCCGCTAGGCCGTGGGGCCACCGCTCCCGCTGGCACTCTCCAGGCTGCTGTGTGTCTCTGTGCCCTGCTGGGTCTATCCCATCCACATTCCCAGGCGGGAGGACCCAAAACACTAGCCAGACTGGGAAATCTCTCGGGGAACCACTGGGGGAGGCAGATAACAGGACAGAAAGGGAGAGGTCCAGAGAGCTTTCTTGGAAAAGCTTAATCCAAGAAGAGGAAAGCAGTGGGAGGGGAGGGCAGGGCAGCTCGCTGGGGAATAACAATCATCGCCCACCACACTCCCCTCCCCGCCTTTCCACGCCCACTCCATCACGATCTCCTTGCCAGCCACGGGGTCCCACGGTGTACCGCCTGGAGACACAGGACTTGAATTTGAATTCTCTCTCCCTTGGGGTATGTCTTAGCTGTTGTAACAAATACCAAAGACTGTGCCTTAAGCACTAGAAATTGATGTCTCAGGCTTCTGGAGCCTGGAAAGTGAGGGATCAGGGTGTCAGCACAGTGGAGTTCTTGGTTTGCAGACTGAACTCTTGCCTCACATGACAGAGAGTAGAGGGGGACTAATTTGTCTCTTCTCCTGAGGCACTATGCTGGTGGGGGAGCGGTCTACACTGATGACCTCATTACATCACCAAGGCCCCCCTCCAAACACCATCAACATTAGGAATTAGGGCTTCCAAGGGGTGTGGGGGGAATAACACAAACATGGAGTCGGTTAAAACGTGCATCAAGACATCTTGGGGATTCTAGTACCCTTCGAGTTATGTATTATCGCCTTCTGCTCCCTCCATTGTCAGCTCTAAGGGGTAGAGGTTTTTACTGTCTGTTGTGTTTCATTCCCTGCTGTACCCCATGCCTGGCATTGGCTGCTTAATACTTATCTGTTCAATGAGCATTTGTAAGACCCACTAAGTCAGAGCCCACTCTGTGCAGTAACTCACTTATTCTCACAACTACACCAGGAGACATGATTTTCAGAAAAGGGAAGCCAGGCACCCCATAAATAATGTACATGAGGTCACGTTCCTCACAAAACTTGAAGCTGGGGTCAGACCAGCAACCTGGCTCCAGAGTTCTCCCAGGTCACCGGGGCACCACCTGCCTCTTGTGAATGAAGAAAGGAAGGGGGAAAAATGTTGGTTCTCTGGGGAAAGGTACAGGCTTTGGGGCCACACAAGTTCTTAGTGCCAAGGAGGACCCTTCCCCTTAGTGCTGGGGAAGAACTGGGGTCCCTGTGATGTCCAGGCTCTGTGGGCCAATGCTCTGGAAACTCACCCAGAGTAACCAGCCTATAGCAGCTCTGCACCATGCTTGGGCCTGTGGCAGTGGTTCTCAACTTTGTCTGCATGTTAGAGTCATTTCTAAGAGACTGTAAAAAGAAAAAAACCCCCCAAAACTCAGCAGCTCAGGCCGCCCCCTGCCCCCACCCCTTAACGCAATGAGAAGCCTCAAGGATGAATCTCAGCCACCAGTTCAGAACGTCTGGAAGTTTCCAGGTGATTCCAGTGAGCAGTCAAAGCCAAGGACCTGGGAGGCAGGTAGTAGGTTTGGGGGGGGGGGGGCGGGGAGCAGGAGCCGCATTCTCTCTCAGAGTGTGGTCACTTGTCGTGTGCCCCAGGACCGCTGAGCTTGCTTGTCAAGAATACACATTTCTGGGTCCCCTCCAGACTTACCAAGTTGAAATCTCTTAGAGTGAGCCACAGGGTCTACTCAAAAGAACAAAACTTCCTCTTGATGTTTATGCCCAGGGAAGCTTGGGAAGCCCGAGAAGCCCAAGCCCGAGGGCAGTGGTTTTGAGAGTCCCACACCAGCAGCAACAGCGCCACCAGCTGGAACTCGTTGGAAATGCAAACGCCCTAGCCCCCAACCAAGACCTCTGGGCCCCACAAACTCTGGGAGTGGGCTCCAGCAGTCCGTGCCTAATGTGCCATGGGGTGATGCTGGTTCTTGCCAAAGTTAGGAAAACCACTGCCCTGGGTAAAGGGCCTCAGATTCGAATCCCAGCTTGGTCATTTCCTAGAAGCGCAGGTCTGGGAAGGTTATTCATCTTCTCTGTGCTTCAGCTTCTTCATGGGTTAGTTGTGGGGTCGGGGTGGGGGGTGATTGTATGAATTGTGTCCTCCCCACTCCCAGATTTATACATTGACGCTTCACTCCCAGTACCTCAAAATGTGGCCTTATTTGGAAATAGAGTCTTTGCAGATATAATTAGTTAAGATAAGGTCATACCAGAGCAGGGTTGGTCCCTAATCCAGCATGACCGGTGTCGTTATAAAACAGAAAAACTTGGGGGTGCCTGGGTAGCTCAGTGGGTTAAGCCTCTGCCTTCGGCTCAGGTCATGATCTCAGGGTCCTGGGATCAAGACCTGCATCAGGCTCTGCTCAGCAGGGAGCCTGCTTCCCCGCCCCCCCACCCCCCCACCCCGCCGCCTGCCTCTCTGCCTACTTGTGATCTCTGTGTGTCAAGTAAATAAATAAAATGTTTTTTAAAAACAAACAAACAAACAGGAAAACTTGGGATGCAGATAACCACACAGCAAGAATGTCATTTGAAGAACAGTATTACGCTGCCACAAGCCAAGGAACTACCAGAAACTAAGAGACCTGGGACAGTTTCTTCCCCTAGTGCCTTCGGAGGAAGCATGGCTCTGTCCACACCTTGATTTCGGATTTTTATTTTTTTAGTATGAAGTTTTCTAAAAGATTATTTATTTGTTGGACAGAGAGAGCAAGAGAGCACAAGCAGGGAGGAGGGAGTAGGAGGAGAGGGAGAAGCAGGCTCTCCGGGAACCTGATGTGGGGCTCAATTCCGGGACCTTGGGATCATAACCTGAGCCGAAGGCAGAGCTTAACCAATTGAGCCACCCAGGCGCCCCTTCATTTTGGATTTTTGATCACCAGAACCCTGAGACAACACATTTCTGTTGAGTAAGCCCCTCTGCTGTGGTACTTTGTTACATACAGCAGCCCTTGCAAACTAATACGGAGGGGGGTGGTATCTGGGACATGGCAAGCTACCAGTGACTTCTCAACAAACGTTAGATTTGGTTATTACTAAAAATGAAAGTGATTCTGTACACTGCCCCCTTTAGTAGGAATTAAACCCAAGGAAAAGGAAGAAAGCTTGACATTCCACCCAGTGGACTGGGGCTGGGGTGGGCGGAGTGGTGGTGTGTGCCAGGCCAACTTGGCCCTGGCCAGAGGCCGAGAAATAGTGGACAGATGGTCATCACCCCTGATCTGGACAAGAACCAAATGAGGGATCCAGAGGCAATGGCGTGTTTAGCTCTGATGTAGCTCTCCTCATCTCAAAAGCTCTCTCTGTGGAGGTTTCCGCCGAACTGTCCCATGAATTCCATGAATTGTCCCAGCCCTTCTGGGTCATAAGCATCCCTGACATGGGGACCAGAGTCCATTACCAATCCCCTGATCTACTCAGACCCTCCAAAACTGCCTTTGCATATATGTGTGTGTGTGTGTGTGTGTGTGTGTGTGTGTGTGTGTGTGTGTGTGTAAGGCTCATTAAATCACCTAAAATGGAAATAAATGAAGCAGAATAAAGTTCCTTTTCCTCAACACTTACAGACAGCTATCCGGCTGCTAGTTAGACAATGCCACCCTCAAACAGTAAGTAAGGAAAGGGGGAAAGTATAAGCAGGGAGAGACAGCACCCCCACCCCCAGCTCTGAAACTATTCCTGGCAGGCAAAAGAGCTAAGACAGAGTGAAAGGGAGATAAGGGAACAACAGACCAGACCACCTGGCCCCGGAGATGTTAGTGAGTACTTTTCTTGCACGCCTACACCGTAATCACAGAAAATGACCGGACCTCAAAGGAGTACGTCATTAAGGGTGTTATCAATAATAGTCCTTGCTCAAACTAAGAGAGCTTAAGAATCTCACAGCCACAAGCTTCCTGGTCAAGTTTTCAGTAAAAGACCACCACTAAAAGCCCTCGTGGCAACCCATTTGGGAGCCCTCTCAGTCTAGAGAGCTTTTTCTTCCTTTCTGCTCTCACCTTCACTGAATCAACTTTCACTTCGCTTCACCCTATTGCGTCCACGAGATCCATTTTTCCTCTCGGTGAGACCAGAACCCTGCCATCCTGCAGCGATGGGAGCCCAACCTCTGTAGTCAGGTGACTTCTGTCACTTCCATTTGTCCTCCAGAGAGACAGAGGGAGCCAGGTGCATGTGACCCAAGCAATCGGGGTCCTACTTCCTCCACGCCAGCCTCCTCATGCCCGGCACCGGGAATTTGAAGTTCATTTTAAGAGTCTGTCCCGAGGCAGCTGGCACACTGGGAGTATCAAGGGGGTGCTTCCTTTTTAAAGACTATAACATTTCTTTCAAGTCATTGAGGAGGCAGAGATCGTCTGAGAACGGTCCTCCCTTGGAGGCAGGTGCTCTGTGCCAAATGCAATCATCCCAGCAGACAGGGCTGGCCTCTCTGCTGTCCTAGGCCCTGTGCAAGATCATGGCAAGGTTGGGGCAATGAACTGGGCTCCAGTCATTGCATGGCATCACAAGTGTGACCCTCAGGCCAGCTGTTAGCTGCCCCTGTAGTGACAGTGAGAGGCCTCGGCTTCAGCAGAAAGCTAGCCTTCCAACTGGAGGCAAAGTTCAAAGTCAAACTCCTCACCCACATTCCACCCATTCTTGCAGATCCTCCTCTCCCTCCTGGCAGCAAGAGACGTAAGGAGCACTGGTTTTAGAGGGGGAAAGAATGCTGGGTGAGCTTGGGCAGTTATGCAACCTCTCTGAATTGGGGGCTTTAGTTTTCCTTCTCTAAAACAGCTTTCCTCATGAGGCTGGGAAAAGTTAAGGCTGGGTAGATGAAGTGGTCTGTAAACAAGAAGGAATGATACAGATGGAAGCACTGTACAGTAGGGCAACTGATTATGGCCCGTACACACACAACTTGCTTATAAGGCCAGGGTTTGTTGACCTTGGTATGATGGCTTTGCACTTGGCTTTAAAGAATGCAGATGAAGGGACACCTGGGTGGCTCAGATGGTTGAGCGTCTGCCTTTGGCTCGGGTCACGGTCCCGGGGTCCTGGGATCGAGTCCCGCATCAGGCTTCTGGCTCAGTGGGGATCCTGCTTCTCCCTCTCCCTCTGCCACTTCCCCTGCTTGTGCTCTCTCTCTCTCAGATGAATAAAATGTCTAAAAAATTTTTTTAAAAAAAGAATGCAGATGAAGTTCAATGGGAAAAGTAGTGGACTGAATAAAGGCAAAGTGAAGTGAACCAATATTCAATGGGCAGGGATTTTTAGGCCTTTTATCATTTAATCCACTCAAAAATCAAGGGAGAGAGAGGTAACCAACCCAAACGGGAAACCTGAGGTTCCCAAACTTTCTCAGTTCTTAGGGCTCTGAGTGTGTCAGCATCCCTAAGAAAAGAAATACCTAGAGGTTCTATTTATTCTGTAGATAGTTCAGACAGTAATGTGTGCTGATACCCTCACAAATGAGCACTGGTGGGCCCTGCACAGCTCCAGAGATTTGGAGTCAGGACACGCCCACCTCATCTCTGGTTCCATATTGACCTTCACACACTTAGTATTTTATCACAGCTCCATGCCTAGCCTCGTGCTGATACATCATCAAAAGGAATGATAGGATTTAATGTTGAAATGGAACTATCTCAAGCTAGAGGTTCACATGATGGCAGACACAGGTTCCCATTTCCCTTAAAAATTCAAAATTTCCCAGAGAGCTCAAGTGAGTTCACTGTGGTACCCCGGGCTGCCTCCCTGTGTAGTCTGGAAACTGAGGTAACAAACTAATGCTCAAAGGTTTGAAGTAACTTCAGGTCAGAGCTTCTCAATTTTTCACGTGCACAGGAGCGGCCCAGGGATCTTGTTTAAATGTGGATTTGGGGGGCACCTGGGTGGCTCAGTTGGCTAAGCACCTGCCTTCGGCTCAGGTCATGATCCTGGAGTCCCAGAATCGAGCCTCACATCAGGCTCCCTGCTCGGTGGAGAGTTTGCTTCTCCCTCTGACCTCCCCACTTGTGCTCACTCTCTCTCTCTCTCTCATGCTCTCTCTCTCATGCTCTCTCTCTTTCACTCTCTCTCTCAAATAAATAAATAAATTATCCTTTTAAGAAGTAAAATAAATGTGGATTTTGATTCAGTAGGGTAAGGGCCTGAGAAGCTCCTTTTCTAACAAGCTCCTGAGTCTGGAAGATGCCACTAGCTCGAGGAATACACTTGGCGAGTAGTAAGGTGCTCAATGAAGCAGTTGGAAGAGGCTGGGCCACCATCCTAAACACCCGGGTCTCTAGAGCCCACGTTCTTCTCCACAACCACACTGTTTCCCCCATACCTAAAACTGTACAGGTAAATTTTTTACTTGTATCAATGAATGTCCGGTTTCCAGATGGGCATTTAAAGAAGTTTGGAAGTTGCCTTCCTTGCCTGATGAGGAAGACAAAGGGACAAGAAGAATGTAGATAAAATTTAAATTCCTGGGGTGCCTGGGTGGCTCAGTAGGTTAAGCATCTGATTCTTGATTTGGGCTTAGGTTATGATCTCAGGGTTGTGAGATCAAACCCTGTGCTGGGCTCTAGGCTGGAGACCGAACCTGCTTGAGACTCTCTCTCTCCCCCTGCCCCACCCTCATGCATTCACCTGTGTGTGCACTCTCCCTGCCCCTCTCTCTCTCTCTCTTTTTCTTAAATAATTAAATAAATTTCCTTACAACTTGCACCCGTTTGACAACTGCTTGGGACAGGCAGAGTATGACAGTCCTCAAGGAGTTCACAATTGTCTCAATGTTAATGCTTCGCTAGAGACAAAGAGCGGCCTTATCTTGACAATAGCCAGACCTCCAGGTCCTTGAAATTCCTTTCAGAAACTTCCTTGATCTCCACCTACCCTCCCCCACCAATTTAAAAGTATATAATCAATCACTCCTCAAAATCCTGGTGCAGTTCTTCGTCCTGTCCCCATGCTTTAAATAAAACCACCTTTTTGCACCAAAAACATCTCAAGATCTTGACCATCCGCTCTTGGCCGGCATCGCGTCATCATCCACCCACACAATAACAAGAAACGTGGAACAAACTCAAACCCAACAACTCTTCCTAAATTCATCAGAGAACTGAGGCAACAAGACAAGCCACTGCCCCCAGCATTGGCGAGACGCACAGGCGAATCCCGAGAACGGTGACCTACCAGACTCGCAGCTCAGCGGCACAAATCCCCAGGACACCAGGACACCAGTGCAGGATGGCGACACCCACAGGGTAGCTGGAGGCCCCGTGCAGGCAGGGCTGAGAGTCAGACTCCAGGAGGGGCTCGAACACCGTGATGAGTTACCTCTCAGAGGGGGGTTCAGAGAGAAGTTCCCTCCTGCTTCTGGAAAGGGGGTGGGGGAAAACAGCTTTTCTTAAATACACATGGAGATTGCCGTTCTTCTTAACAAGGCCTGCCCTTCAGTAAAACTGCTTTCCCAGAGCCTAGTGAACTTGGGGAAGGGAAATACCCAACTCAGACCCTCCGGGCCTCCCCTGAGGGGAAATGAAAGGACACACACCACCACCACCACCACCACTGGAAGAGCTCTCCCGCGGGTCAAGGCGGCCCAGAGGCTCCCCTGAGCCAAGACCCCAGAGCAGAGCTAGAGAATGCTTCCCTCCACCTGCCTCGTGGCCCGCTGAGGCTCCTGTACAGCAACCAGGGCCGCTGTGAACGTCACAGGAGATGGAAGAGTCTCGGGAAATCTGAGGACAACACGGGAGACAAAATGGAAGACACCAGAGAAAGCTCAGCTTCTGACACCTACCCCTGCAGCAACCGGTACGTGGGGCCAACCCTCAGCCAGAGAAACGTAAACCCTCGCACTAATGGCCCATTTCCCTCGATTCCTTTCACCTGGTACATCATGTCCAGCTTGCAACAAAAAAAAAACCACAAGCCAGGTTAAAGATCACCACCACCCCCAATTTGAAGAGCCCCCAAGTCCCTGGCATATGTCCCACTGTCCCGTCAGACATTATTTACAACACACAAGTTCCCACTAAAATTATGAAGACTTCCCGGATGGAGGCCACAGAGCATCACCCCCAAGGCACGTGTCCCTCACGTGTCTGTGACCCCACACGCAGCTCAAACGTTTGCCAGACCAAAGGCTTGGGGAGCTGTGTAGCCCGGGACTTGCTTGTACCCGAACTCTGCTTCGGATCCCACCCAGGAACTAGCTCTGGAGAGGACTGTGTTTTGAGCCTGGAGTCCTCACCAACTCTGTGACCCTGTCAATCATTACCCTGTTCCCCAGCCCCACCTCAAGCCCAGCTGGCCCATGGGAACCCAGGTGCTTTCTCTTTGGAAGCCTGCCCTCGCCCAGAGTGCAAAGCCAGCGTCCTACCCCGGAAGAGACCCCTGTTCCTGTGGGTGCCCTGCTGTATTCCGCCGAGCAGTCTACAACACTTCGATCTGCTCAGCTGTTTTGAGGAGGAAACAGTGTATAGATAAAACTCCGCACGGTATTTGCAGAAACAACTCAATTGAATGACATTCCCCGGAGATGTTGACTTAAAGCAAATCAAAGCTATTCAGCGAGATGAGCGATAAGATACAAGCAACAGGATCTTATTGCAAAAAGGAGTCACCTTGGGCACCTGGGTGGCTCAGTCATTTCGGTGTCTAACTCTTGATTTCGTCTCAGGTCACGAACTCATGGTTGTGAAATGGAACCCCGCATCAGACTCACGTGCTGGGCGCAGAAACTGTTTGGGACTCTCTCTCTCTCTGCCTCTGGCCTGCCCCTAAAAAAAAAGAAGGGGTTACCTCAACATAGAAATGAGAACATGAAAGAATTCAGAAAAAAATCAACAAAGCCCTGGTCCCACTGGGTATTCCTGTGAGCCAACAGAATTGAGGCACCAAATCCTAGTCCATGAGGCCTGCTGGAAGCAGCAGAGGATCTCCTGCAAAGGGAGGGGGGCCCCCAGGTGGCAGCAGGAACCTTAAGAGGAAAGTAACTTGCAGTCTGCAATCACAAGTGCCTTGCTAAAGGTGGACCCTGGAGAAGTGGACCCTGGAGAAATGAAAGACGCATTCCTTCTGCCAAGTTCCTAAATGCATGTAGATAGGCAGTGTGTGGCCTGGAGCTAAGCTTTGGTGTCAGGAACAAAAGAGAGCTGGGGGACTTTGGTTTTGCTCCTGAGGGGATACAGTGGAGGACCTGAGTGGGACCTGGAGCCTGCATTATGGAAAAATAGCCAAGGGATTTTTTTTTTTTAAATAAAGGGATGTCATGAATTCAATGTTAAATTATCTGTGTTGCTACAGTGATGGGATGGTATGAAATACTGATTGAAATCCATCTTTTTTTTTTAACGTATTATCAGAGAGGTGGAGCACAAGCAGGGGGATGGCAGGCAGAGGGAGAGGCAGGCTCCCCACTGAGAGGGAGGCTCCATCCCAGGACCCTGCCATCATGACCTGAGCTGAAGGCAGGTGCTTCGTGGACTGAGCCACCGGCATTCCTGGATCCATTTCTGACTCCAGAAGCTACAGTAAGGTGCAGGGAAACGATGAAAATCCGCCAAGTCCCCGTATTCTTCAGGTCCGCCAGGGCTACCCATCTTCACGTGGAACCTATGCGGACAGTGAGCTAGACCAACCAAGTTAACCGCCCCCCTCCCTGGACACACAGATAGGCCTGTGTATGGTGAAGGATGAAGCTTGCCCAAAAGAGAGGCTTGGCCCCGCTGTGCTCCCGGGTAGTAATCGCTGAGCCCTGGGAATGTCCTGTCTGAGAAGAGTGTATTTGTTTCCATGGGGACCTTGGGCCACACCAGACAGTCTATGGCAACAATGTGATGTACGGTGGGGACCGTGGACCACGTGATTTCAGCTTGCTCTCTGAAGGCTGCAGGCTAGAGGCCAAGACGGAAGACAGTCACATGAGCAGGCGGCCATTCTGCATGACCACTCCCCAGAAATATCTGGGAGACCAAGCCTTCCATGAGTTTCTATGGTTTGCAGTACTCTGTGTCAGCTCACACAGTTGCTCCCGCTGCTTGGGTTCCCTCTCTTGCTGTCTCTCTCTATCAAATAAATAAATAAAATAAAAGCTTAAAACAAACAAAAAAAAGAGGTGATTGGAAAGGAAGAGTCAGTCTGAGATGTGGAGGGAGGTTGCCTGAGGCTTGAACAGAGCCCAGTGGGAGGAGCTACTAAAAAAAAGGTTTCATACTTACATCTTCCCACTGGGGGTGCCTCAGTGAAGCTGGCCTTCTCCGGAATCCCCTCTGCACAGCGCTGTCATTCTTAACCCTGACTGTACTTGAGAAGCACTGAATGCACCTGGGCCTTGTCTCCAGCTAATTTAATTCGTCTGTTCTGGAGGTTTAACATTACATCGTTTTCAGCTAGCTTTATTAGGAAATAATTGACAATGAAATTACCAGTTTGAGATTAAAAAAAATTATGTATTTATTTGACGAGAAAGAGAGAGAGGGAGAGGGAGGGGGAGGGAGGGAGGGAAAGCAGAGGGAGAGGCAGATTCCCTGCTGAGCAAGGAGCCTGATACAGGGCTCATTCCCAGGACCTGGGATTAGGACCCAGGCGGAAGGCAGATGCTTATCCCACTGAGCCACCCAGGTGCCCGTTTGTTGAGCTTTGAGAAATGTTTACAGGAATATAAACGTGCCAATCATCATGATGAAAAATATATGCATCTTCCCAGAATGTTCCTGATTGATCTGGGTGGCTTGCAAACAACATAAATGTATTTTTCCCAGTTCTGGAGGCTGGAATGTCCAAGATCAAGGAACGAGCAAGGTCAAGTTCCAGTGAGAGCCTGGTTTATAGCTGGCCCCCTCTCTCTGTATCTGCACATGGGGCCTCTTTTTACAAGGCACTAACCCCATTTATGAGGGCTCTACCCTCGTGACCTAATCCCCTCCCAAAGTCCCCACCTCCTCATACCATCAACCTTTGGGGTTAGGATTCAATATATGGAGGGGGGCACATTCAGACCAGAAGAGTTTCCTTGTGCATCTGTAGAGTTAATACACTATACATTGCTCTAACCCCCGGCCCCTGGCAAACCGTGATCTAATTCTGTCTCTGTACTTGTGCCTTTTCTAGAATTCACATAAATCGAAGTGTATATCATGTCACTGGGTCTAATTTCTTTCACTTGGTGTTGCGCTTTGAGGTTTATCTACCTGTGTTCAACAGTAGCTCGTCATTTTTTACTGCTGAATGTTTGCCAATTTGTGTATATACTGTAATCTCTTGCGGTTTGTTTGTTTATCCATTCACTAACTGATAGATATTTGGTCTGGTCTGGGACTCCTGACTGAAGGTCTTGCAGATTCCCTTTCTCCAGCGGGGCAGAAGTGCTCAGAGGCATCCCAAGCGTGGCAGCCACTAGATGGCGCTCCACGCTCACACTGAGCTCGAGAAAAGTCCGCAGGCGCAGAATCTGGTGGCTGCCTCATCATCCTTCAAGCACCACAGGCTCAGAGTCTAAGGCCCACCGTACTTTTAGGGACCTACAAAAGTTTTAAAATTTCTTTTAAAATCAAGGGACAAAAAGGAATATAATATTCCTGGATTATATTCATCTTTATACCAATATGTTTATATACATATACACTTAGCTATTCTTTATATATGCATACCTTATATATTTATTTTTTTTACTACAGGTAGGATTCCATGAAAGCAAAGTGTCTAGGGTCCACAAAACTCCCAACTTGGCCTGGATTATTTCTCCGCATCACATTTACTGTGTGCATAAAAAATGTCATTGGAAGTTCAGGCAGTTCCCAGGGAACATCTCTCCTTATGAACATCTTCCAAGATGCACGCATTCATTTATTTATCTAACTCAATAAATTCATTCTCAGTCAAATTCCTCTTGATCTTACCTCCTAAATTTCGCTCCAATCTGTCATCTTCCCTGTGCACCCACGCTGCCACCTAAGTCCTGGTCACGGGCCTGTTTCTCCTGGATTAGGACATTAGTCTCTGGCTGGCCTCTCTGCTTCCAGCACTGCTCTGTTAGCAGCCAGAGAACAAGCCTTAAGAGCTCTACGCTGTTAGTTAGCCTTTGCGTGCTTACAAATGTTTCACGCAGAGGACACACCTTCCTAGTCATCACCCTCACCTGATAAAATCCACCTGCCCCTTCAATGCCCATCTCCCCGGGCTCTGGCTCTCTGCAGCCTCTCCTTGCTCCTCTCCAAAGTCTGGATCCTCCATTTGCCGTGTTAGATGTACCATAGTTGTGTGTTTATATTTTTTCCTTATCATGTTATGGGGGTGTGTGTGTGTGTGTGTGTGCATGTGTCTCTTGTGCGCAGAGGACTACTATTTATAGAGTAGCCACTAGATGCAAGACACGATGCTACACATAGAAAGCTATGTGTCCCTTCAATTCGCCTCTCATTTAGGTGACCAACTCATCCTACTTTGCCTGGAACTTTCTACGTTTTAGCTCTAAAAGTCCTGTGTTCCAGGAAACTCCTCAATCTCAGGCAAAAGGGGATGAATGGTTAGTCATCCTAGACAATGAGCCCATCGTACAGATGAGAAAACTACGGCTCAGAAAGTTACAAAAACTTAGTGAAGCCCATAAAGCTAGTTAGTGCTGGGATCTGGGCTTCAGAAAATCAGTCCTCTTTCCACCATGGCATGCTGCCTGTTCACGGTAGTCAACTTTGTAGCTTCATGCCTATGATGATTCCGCATATATTAAATATTTGATGGATGAGTGAATGAATGAACAAATTCTCCAATAGAGAATCAAAACAGTTACCACCTCCTCCCTCTCTGTGATTCTGCGTAGTCACAGAATGTTAGAAAACTGGGCTCAGAGGGGAGAGATGACTTGTTCAAGGTCACACATCTGGGGAAGAAGGTAGAGCAGGAACCAGAACACAGGTTTCCTGATGCAGGATCTGGAACTACTAGAGAACTGAGTGAAATAAGCCAAAGGAGAGGGAAGAGTAGGAGAAAACTGGACTGTTTTGTTTTTGTTTTATATCTAACTGGAGATGTTAAGCAGCTCTGAATGGCCAGGATCTGTACCATTAAAAAACAAAAACAAAAACAAAAAGCAAGATTGAGAACTTCTTTTCAAAAGACAAATAACAAAATAACAACATCTAGCGTTCCAAGTCTAGAGGGCTTATTACAAGAGCAGGAAACGCAGGAGGTACCAAATTTGTCATCCAGAGGGAAACTTTTTTCTTGTCGATTCTCCCTAATCCCACTCTGAAACAGTCAAGCCTTGGGTTCAAACCAATCGGGCATCTCCAAAACGGAGGGAGTGTTTGGAGACCAAATGGCCAGGCACGGCCAGCCAGAGAAGGGGCCATGCGCACTGCAACTGCAGCACAGCTCTGAAATGCCCACTTTGTCTCCAGTTTTATGAGCAGCTCTTGGCTTCCAGGCTTTGTTTGTGCTTTGTCCCAGGCCTTTACTGACCTCTTTGATTCTGAGGGGAAGCTCAGCCCCAGGCAAATGGGAATTTCAATGTACAATGGAAACGGGTTCCTCTAGGGAGTTGGCTGGTCCCAGCATCTTGACTCTGGCCTTTCCAGAGAAGTGTGGCCCCACTGTGCCTGGGGCAAAGAACAAAAGGAGCCCCAGTGGCAACTACTGGGGCCAATGTAAGTGCCTGAGGGATGAAAAGTTGATGACTTTTCCCTCTTTTCCTCCTGGATCTGCCCTCAAGGCTCTTTTATGAAAAGACCTGAGGAGGGAAGGAATAATCCTTTGTCTTTGCCTTTTGTGTGTTCCCCATCCCCAATACCCCAATCTAGTGGGCTGCAGGTAGCCCATTGAGTCCACACCTGGGAGTGTTCCAGATGCTTGTAAGTGGCTGGGGAAACAGGGCTGCTCAGCTATTAGGAGAGTGGAAATTCTTAGCCTTCAGGGCGAGCCACCCAGGTAATCAGCCCTGGTAGGACTGTTGCTGCGCCAGGGCAGAGGTGAAAGTTGAGCGGAGGACGAGGATTCCCCGCGCCCCTAACCAGTTTGAGTGTTGTTTCTGAGCACAGCTTAGTTAATGTCTCCCACGGTCTGCTCTGAGCCGAGGATGGTGCTCCAGAGCCTCAAGGAGGAACGTGAAAATGTGGACTCTGGACTCCGGGACTGACTGCTGCTCCCACGGACCTCACGGTTGGCTTACCTGGAATCTGCTCTGGGAAAGAGAACTTGGATTCTCCTGAGCCATCAGGGCTCAGAACATGCTGGAATAGCTACCAGGTCTTTGGACAGACAGACCCCAGAACTGGGGGAGGGGCCAAAGGGGACCTTCCTGGGCTCAACTCCAGCTGTGGGACATGCTCACCTCTCAGGCAGGTTCACAGTTATGGCCATCCTCCCAGGGCCTTGAAGTGACCCCTGGCCGAGGTGGCCTCGTGATGGAGAGACTCAGACTCCCATGTGCAGCCACAGGTGTCCTGTCCCCGGCTCCGTGACAGTTACCTTCGCCTTCCAGCAACCACACCACTACCTGCCACCACCAAATCAGTGGTTAAGACGGCAGTTTGTTCCCTGAGAAACCATCCACTCCAGTCAGGAGGGGAGGGGACGCGCAGCAGTGCAGAGGCTGTCGCTTCATTGGAGGGGGTCAACCTGGGGGTGGGGGTGGTCTGGAGGCTCCCCTCAGAGGGGAAGCCAAGCAGGCCGGGGCCGGGAAAGAGCCACTTTCCCGAAGGCCAGGGAGGGGATGCAGGCGGGGCAGTTGACGCCCCGCGGGGCAGGTAAATCGGCTTCGCCAACCTAGTCCCAGGTGTAGCACAGCGCCTCCTAGGCCGCGGAGGACCGCTCTGCAACTGGTTGTTGAACGAGCAGTCCGAAGGCCTGGGAGCCAGGGTACCTGAAAGGTGTAACTGGCCTGGAGTGGAGCCAGGTGGGGTGGGGAGAAAGGTGGGATGGGGGTGGGGCACAGTCCCGGAGGAGATGGGGAAGCGGAGGTCAGACGGGAGGCGCCCGCTCCGCCCTGTTTGGGATTTTCACGTTCTCTCGTGGGCAGGGCCAGTGTGGGGGAGCTGGGAGGAGTGGGGACTTGCTGAGCCATCCCAGCCCGCCCTCACCCTCCTCATCCCCTTAGGAGACAACAGATGACAGTGCCCCCTGAACCCTTCAAGCATCAGCATTCTGTAGTTGAGCTCCTTTCTCATTCCCTGATTTCTCTATTTTCAAAAAGGCTCTGCATTGTACTGGAAAAACAGAGAACAAAGCCTTCTGGCCCGAGGCCCGGCAAGGACAGCAGCGCAGCCCTCGCCTCGCCCTCTGCCGCCGGCCTTGACAGGGCCCCTTTGTGTCCTCCGATTTCAACCGACCCGCAAGAACCCAAGTTTCAACAGAGGTTGAAGTTCTGCGCAGGATCGTCGCATGCCCACCAGATGTCGCTAATGTCTCGCATTTTGGTCACGACCGTTTGCAGGGCCCCTGTCCATCAAGGATAAGCATGAGGCACCGAAAGTGCACTGTGAGTGGGGCCGAGCACGTGGCAGAAAAAAAAAAATCCTTTTTTCCCCAGGATTGTTCCGAGGTTAAAAGAAAGTCCTCTCTTATAATGAATAAAGTCTGTACAACGGAAACTGAGTTGCAAGCCTAGGACCACCTTAAAACACTTGTTTTGAGGGCCTATGAGGAATCCGGTTTTAGGCATATTGCATTCCACTTGGCTAACTGCAGTCCCCAGAATCTGGGATGACAAAAACATAACTCATATTTCTGCATTTCTCCCCGGATGGGAAGTCTGAATGAGAATGCAGCCCCCGAAGGAACCCAGTGGAGTCAAAGTTGAAGGTGTGGTTGGCAGCGGAAGCAGCCTTGCTGGTGGCCCCACGGAGAGCTTGCTGCCCAGCGGGGTGGTGTATGTTGGGCGGCACTTGGAAGGGATGGGTGCTTCACGTCATTCTACACGGCTGTGCCGGGCATGCTTGGAGCACGGAGCCCACGGTCTGAAGGAGTGTTATTTAGCTTAAATCAGCCAGAAGCACATGCCCATCCTACATAAGACCCAGGTTTCCCCTTTGACCCTGGTGAAAATTCCAGAAATGGATGGGCACAAATGTCCAGCATATCTAGTATACACACCAGACCTGTTGTAGAGAAACCCCTGTGGGCTCCCCAGTGGACCCCTCAAGCCGATTACATCCCAGACTGAGCTCTTAATAGTCTCCTTCAAACCTGCTACCTCTGATGGCTTTCTCATACCAGACAATTACAATGGCATCATTCCAGTTTCTCGAGCCAAAATCCTTCGGGTTAACCTTGACTCCTTTCCACATTCAGTCTGTCAGTACCTACGGGCATACCTACCTTCTAACTATATCTAGAATTATTCTACATCATACCACCCCACTTACCCCACCTGGTGGAAATCACCATTGTACCTTGCTTGGATCATTCCAGTAGCTTCCCAACTGATTTCCCGGCTTCCACGCTTACCCCATTTTTGGTCTCTTGGGAAGTCAGCAGCCAGCATGATCTCACTGAAACACAAATCAGAGCGTGTCATTCTCTGCTTCAAACCTTCCGGTGGTTTCTCCTTTGAGCTAGAGGAAACACCCAGGCTCTGTGCATTCTGACCATGTTATCTCTGGCCTCCTCTGCTTCTCTCCCCTCGCTGACTGGCTCCAGCCACACCAGACTCATACTGGTCCTTAAAGTCCAGGTGCACCTTCAGGATCTTGGCACTCGCTGTTCTTGCTGTTTGGGATGCCCTTCCCTCAAGGATTTGCAAGGCTGGCTCCCTCCCTCTTTTCAGTTCTTCTCACCAAGTCTCTACTCGTTTCCCAGGGCCCCCATAACAAAGTCCCACAAACTGGATCTCATAGTTCCGGGGCTGGAAATCAGAAATGAAGGTGTTGGCAGGGTCAGTTCCTTCTGAGGGCTGTGAGTGAGAGTCTGTTCCAGGCCTCTCTCCTCAGTTTGAAGCAACTGTCGCCATGTTCGTATGGTGTTCTCCCTGTGTGGTCTCCGAATTTGCTGTTCTTATAAGGACACCAGTTTTGCTAGATGACCCATCACAGTGACAGGATTTTAACTCTGTACAGACCCAATCTCCAACTAAGGTCACATTCTGAAATCGTGGCAGTTAGGATTCCAACATGGGAGTTTTTTGGGGACCAAGGCAACCCACAGCAATGGCCTCCCCCCGCTGACCTGTCGAACATCGTACCCACCTTCCTGGCATGCTCCAGTCCCCTTCCCTTTCTCTGCTTCTTACCGTCTGAGCTATTCCCAATGATTTTACTTCTGTGTCCTGTTTAATGTCTAGCTCTCCAAGGGGACTGGAGCTCCACAAAGGGATCTTCGTTATGCTTGTGGCCGTTTTTCCGCCACTTAGAAGATTCCCTGCCACACGTAGGTGCTCAAGAAATGTGTGTGAGGGAGTTAATGAAGTGTGTTACAGATTAGCATTAGCTTACTGTTAAGAGAGGAGCGAGGGAGAGAGAAAGTTACTGGGTGATTTAGGGAAGAAAAGCACTAGGCAAGTGTAACCTGAAGTCGGGCGTGGGCTGTCCCTCCTGCTTTCGGCCTCTAGGGCTTTTCTGCCTTACAAAGGGCTTGTCATCTCCACCCAGTGCTCAGTCGGGGCTCAGTCTTCTAGTGCTTGCCTGAACAGACTCTAAATGAACCACAGAAAATTCCGTTGAGGGCAAGCGTCTGTCCTCAGTCTCAGGTCAGAAGCATGATGCTTCTACAGGTTGCCCCCAGGAAGCACATAGCTTGTTAGGGGAACTTATGCCCAAGGGTTCCCGGGCCTGGGGTGGGAGCAGAGGGTCTGCAGGGGATGGGGTGGGAGGGGCCCAGGAAAAGCCCTCCCGGGAGGTGCAAGAGACGGGGTGGCCCCGGATCGGGTGTGAATAGGCCCAAGGTCTGATCTGCCTTTCTTCTCTGTGTTCATCTTTGAATGACAGTGTGAATGCTGACATTGGAAGGACCCCAACTTTGCAGGCTCTATGCAGACATCTTTGCTCAGATCAATCAGCAAACATTTAGGGAGCCGTTGCTCTGTCCCAGGGTTGCGCCAGGCCCGCGGGGATTCAAAAGGAAATCTACTTGATCTCACTCTAACACGCACAGAGGACTCTCAAACGCACGTCCCTTTCATGGTCACAGCTGCCTGGCGGCAAAGATGGTGCTAATTCTCTTGTTTGACAATGGAGAGCAGTAAGCATAAGAGAAGTTCAGGGATTTGCCTAGAGGAGGGTAGAAATGTGGGTGCAAATCTGCTGGCATGCATCCAGTCGCCCCCATCATCGTCGTCTTCCTCATCCCCATCAGTCGCTACCACTTGAGCACCAACTGTGTACCGGACATTGGAGTCAGCACTTTACCTGCATCTTACTGTGGTTCTCGTACCACCCTATGAGGTGGGAGTATATGAACCCCTGTTTATTTTATTTTATTTTTATTAAATATTTTATTTATTTGAGAGAGAGAGAATGAAAGTGAGCGGCCATGAGAGGGGGAAGGTCAGAGGGAGAAGAAGACCCCCTGCTGAGAAGGAAGCCTGATGCGGGACTCCATCCCCGGACTCCAGGGTCATGACCTGAGCTGAAGGCAGCTGCTTAACCAACTGAGCCACCCAGGAGCCCTGAGCCCCCGTTTATGATGCACAGAAAAGGCAGCTAAAATCAAGGTGGGAACTTGCACTAGTTCGCCCAACTCCTAAATGTCTGAGCCTGATCTCAGCCTGACAGTCCGCCTCAGAGGCTACACTGTTCAGTGTTTTCATGACCGTGGAAGCAGCCCACCCTGGATGGGGGGCAAGACAACATGGGGTGGTTCCCCAGAGAGCAACCATGGGCCCTGCTCCCAAGAACTCAGGGATAAGGGATTCCCGCAGGGGATGGGGTCTTCCAAGGGGGCTTTGGAGTGGACAAGCCTTATTTGGTAGGGATGGAAGGGGGCTCGGGCGCAGTGTGTTTGGTGGGGTGGAGGTGGGGGGAGAGAAGAGACTGGGCAGAACTGGGTGCTGGATCCCGGTAGGGGGCTGGGAGAAGGCGCGCCAGGGCCAAAAGGCAGAGCAGAGCAGGGCACACAGAGGCTGCTGAATGGACAATTTTCCCTTACTGCGTCTCCTCCTTACCCCACAGGAGGCCGTTGCAGGCTGGGTACCCAGAAGCAGGCCCCACCCCAGTGAGTCCAGAGCCTTTATTGGGTTTTTCTATCGCCGGCACTCACCTCTGGTAGGACTGAGGAGTCAGCATCAGCGCAGGACAGGAAACAGGCTCCTTTCCGGCCCCCTTCCCCTGTCTTTTCCCTTCCAGTTTGAGGCGGAGCCAGGGTCAAGTGAATACAAAGGGTCAGGAACAGTTATTTCCCACGTCAGCCAAGTCGCTTTGGTAAAAAACAAAAAAACCCAAAGCAAAACAAAACTAATTAGCTCTAGCAGTCAAGGATCTGCACCAGCTTTCTTAGCAGCCAGTGGCTGGAAGGGACCCTGAGGGTCTCCTGGTGTAGCCCTCATCATTAGCCACGCATTAATTATCTATAGGACTTTAAGGTTTAATACTTTGAAAGTAGCAAATAAGCCTCGCATACACTTACTTATTTAGCAATTATTTTGTAGTCACCAATTCCCCACTCCCCCCCCCCCCCCCAGAATATCAGTTTAAAGAGGGAACCAAATTATCGGTCTGCTGGGGCAGCTGCCTGATCTCTTGGGCCCTGGAGAGGCAAGTAGAGGCCAGGAGGTAAAGCACTTGCATGTCACTGAGTTTTCGCTCTATCGCCTGGGGCGCTATTGAAGGATTTTTGAGCTGGGCAGAAGCATGATCACATTTGTGTTTTAGGAAACAAAATTTTTGAGGGCAATTTGGAGATTTTATGGGGGGAAATTCATGGGACTGCCCGTGATGAGGGAAGGACACAGGTAGAAGTTGACTGTAATGACCAAAAGACTGGACAGCAAAGGTCTGAGCACAGTCTCAGGGACAGGATGGGGCTGCTGGTGGAGACACTGACAAGCAGGGGGTGTCCGAGTGGGGAGACAAGATGGTCGCCACATCATGGACTTGGCCTGGTGGTGTATCACCGTGTGAGATTCCCCCAGAGAAAGGGACCTCTGAGTTACGTGATGCCAGAGACCCACTATTGTCATAAAACTTGGGAAAGATCTTGCCATTTCCTTAAGTTTTCCATGTGGGCTAATTATTTTTGACACTTGAATCTTTCTTTCCTTTTTTTTTTTTTTTAAGGTTTATTTATTTGAGAGAGAAAGAGAGTGAGAGCAAAAGCATGAGGGGCAGAGGAAGAGATTCTCAAACAGACTCCTCCCTGGGCACAGAACCCAACTCGGGGTTCAATCTCACAGCCCTGAGATCACAACCTGAGCTGAAATCAAGAGTCAGACGCTTAGCCAACTGTACCACCCAGGTGCTCCAAGACACTGATCTTTCTGCTGCACTGTTTTTGGTTTTGTTTTTGTCAGAACTATAAGAACAAGTGGTCCACTGCAGAGATTTTCTCAGAACACGATTATTTTCATGCAAGTTCTAACTAGAAATTACAGCCCCTAACCACACACAGACAACGTGGTACCCTCCAAAGGTCTGTGAGCGGGAAAGGGGCCTTCGGGGGAGGAGAGCTCAGTACCACTTCCCAGGATAGCCTCTCAGGCCAGCCGGCTCCAGGCTGGGAATGCCTGTGGGTCTTCCGGGAGAAGAGAAGTCCAGCCAGGGATGCCTGGCTTTTCCACCCTCCCCACTCACAGGATGTCGGAGTGACACCCAGATGACAGCCCGGGGATGTCAGAAACAGCCCAAGGTATTGGGAGCAAGTCCACAACAGACAGACGTGTTACTCTCTTCCTAGGGGAAACTGCCCAGGCGCATTGGGAAGATCTGGGACGTGGTACAGTTTTAGCAGGAAATTAATGATGAGGTGGTGTGGCTGGCCAGCAGGGAAGGGCTAGGAAGAGTTCCCACCCTTCCCCTGCCCGCTCTCTCCCTGGAGTGCAAGCCCTATGCAAGGATGGACCGGCAATTCCTTTACCCCCAGGTCAGGGGTGGCTGCAGCATCTACTCCGGGACTGCTGTGGGGAGGAGTGAAATGACCTGCTGGCAGAAATGCCCTGAAAACTAACCATAGGGAACCCTACCCTACCCAGCCCCTCCCCGAAGACCTCCCCCCAGCCGGGGTGGGGGAGGCATCATGAGGAGCCACAGTAGGGCTGAGGAGTAGGTCATGTTTCTCCTGAACAAACATCATGTCAGGGTAAGAAAAACAAAACTGAGGGCCGCGGTTGGACCCGGTTCTGAGTGTGGCTGGAGGAGGGCTCTCAGCTCGAGGCCTCCAGAGCCAAGGGCATATGCTCAGACTGCACGCTTCTGCATAGCACGTCTGTCTTACTCGCTGGGTATGTCTTCCTTGTGCTGGGAAAGGATGCTGGCTGCTTCTGCTAAGACAGAATTGTGCTGCCTTCTGGAACAGGGACACTCTACCAAAGAACATTAGCAGGTCTAAAGCTTTAGGAATCTTGTTTGTTTAATGAGCAGAAAGCAAATACACAGGTGGCTCAGTGGGGATCCAGAAGACCTCAGAGAAGAACCAAGCCAGCCTTGGAGCTCTTTGTCCTTGAAATAGGATTTTGTAACGAAAGCATCAGGGTCAGGACCAGAAAGTTCATTTTGAAGTTTACTAATTTGAACAGGAACCTTTTTCATCCTCCTGGAATAGAATCTCCCAACTATCGGGAAAAATGGGAATTCCTTTTTTTTTTTTTTTTTAAGATTTTATTTATGTATTTGACAGACAGAGATTACAAGTAGGCAGAGAGGCAGGCAGAGAGAGAGGAGGAAGCAGGCTCCCTGCTGAGCAGAGAGCCCAATGTGGGGCTCGATCCCAGGACTCTGGAATCATGACCTGAGCTGAAGGCAGAGGCTTTAACCCACTGAGCCACCCAGGCGCCCCGGATAAATGGGAATTCTGATTTTTTCTGTTCCCTTCCAAAGCTGGAGCTGAGGGCTTCCCTTCTCCCTTCTCTCCTGCCTCGCTCCAGACTATAGGCCCGTCCCCTGATGAAGTGGTTATGGATGAGGACAAAGGCACTGGGGCCCAGTGGTTTTCCCCTCGCTGCTCCCTAATCATCTCAGAGGGAATGCACCCCTGCTCTCGCCTCTCACTTTCCCTTGGCACCAGAAGAGCCACTTCTGGGTTTAAGAGTCCAAGAACATCATCTTCTGGTCTTTTTTCCCACATAAAGACAAGGCCTCTGCCTGGCAGTGTGACAACAGGTAGTTTCATCCATGAGGCATCTGCAAGCCAGGACTACGGCCCACACACTGAGGGAAAGCACAGTTTATCAAGAAAGAAGTGTCCTGGGAGACTTGATTAGCTTAGGCTAAATTCTGCTGAGGTAACAAATCACCACCAAACTTCAGTGGCTTCTAATGCTGATATTTTATGTTTCTCTCAAATTACACGTCCTTCACAAGCTGGAGACCCAGGTGGAGGGAGACACCTCTTCCTGGAACATGGTAGGTCTTATGGTGGAAGGGACCCAGCAGGCATGGCTACCTGGTCAAGCTTTAGTTTACCGGTTGCAGAGGTCACTTCCCCCTATTTTTCACTGGACAAAGCAGGACATTTGGCCACTCCCGAATTCAACATGGCAAGATATGTACTCCTGACGCAGGAAGGAATTACCACATGCCAAAGCTTGACACTGGTGAGCAGCAGGTATGATCCTCCCCTAAGAAGGGGTGGAGATTTTGAACAAAGATATGGTCTAGTCTTCCCACTGCCCCAGAGCAAGTAATTACCCCAGTGCTTCACCATCCCACCCACAGCTTGGTGCGGGCCGGGCCTGGAGTTTCCCTTGGTATCTGGGTTGATGAGGAAAGGAGAGGTCCTGATCCCACTTGAGTGCGGTGACAAGGGTGACGGAATATGAGAATACCGATGTCATTTCCTACACAGGGTCGTAGGTCCCCCAATACCCCATGGCAGTCTGGGAACTTCTCCACCTACTTGTGGATCTTTCAGCGAGCAAGTGATTTCTGGGTCCCAAACAGTGAGGGTCAGGACACAGGCTATGGAGCCCACAGACGTAGCCAGAAGCTATGAGGCATGAACAGCATCTTTAACATAATCTTATATTTGGAAAAGCAGTTTTTAAAAAACACTTGAAAATACAAGATAGGGTAACAGTGACTTACATAAGTTTTCACCTTATATTGCTTGGGCCATTTTTTACATATAAATTATTGCTTACTAGCTTCGATAAATACACAGCACAGTCATATACACAGAAGCAGAAAGCATGATGTAAGGAGAAAGAAAATACTGTTAATGGCAATTCTGGTAATTCCACAAATGTTTCATATTCACCAGCTCTTATAATGGTGGAAAACTATGAAGTGTAGTCCCTGAGAAGTTAGGTAGACACCCTGATTGCGGGTTTGCTATCTTCTAATTGTTAACGCAAGCTGACAATGTCCCAGCAGTCCTAATTAATGGTACATTAAAAGGCGAGAGTCCTTGCTTCAGGGCGTCAGTTTCATCCCAGTATTTAATAACCGTGTCATACGAATACAATAAATAGGCTATGCAAATAAATATTACTCTGCTAAAAAACGTTTAGTATATACAGCTTTGCTTTATACAGTAGTACAATTTCATCTAACTTTTTGGCAATTTTTAAAAACTTTTCTTCCCCCTACAAGTTTTAAGCACAACGGCCCACTCACTGAGAAGCAGGCTGAAATTCTACGGACATCTCTTTGAAGCATTTAAAAGAAACTCCATATTAGACAATTGCAGTGGACCTGATCTCCCCCCATTTGAATGTTTTTGCCTAGTTTCTGAGAAGCGTGGATTAGCTGTGCCATTCCGGAATGCGAAGTCTGGGACCTGTGCTGTATGTGACGGCCCTAACAAGACAGGGGGCTGGGATTGGGGCCATGGGGAAGCTCAGGGGCCAGAAATCACCAACTCCCTCTTTCATTCAACCGTCTCTCTCCACTCAGAGGCTTGCCTACACGGCACAACACCGTCTGCCAATCGGAGGCCTGGCTTTTTGCTTTATTCCTCATCCTTGTGACTTCAACGTACGCTCCGCCCACCTTGCTTGCAGACAGGGGTCTAGGAAAATCCATTTATTCCAACTTCATAAATGATACTAACAGAAAGTGAATGTAGGTCTTAATATTTAGCACTAGAACCAGTTGGTACAGATTATAACAAAAAGTGAATTTAAAACGTGGTAGCCTGTGGAGCATCTGCAAATATGAATGGAGAAAAGTTTCCGAAAGGTTGCTGTTTTGCCTGCAGGAACCTGTCCTGAGCTCACTTCCAAGCAGGACTGCTTTGCTGGGCTGCTGACGAGTCCATGGGCCCGCAGGACCATCCAGAGGTTGTGCTATAGCAGCAAGAACCTGCTGGCAAGTGCTCACGGGCCACTTGCCAAGGAAGGTGGCAGATGACAGGTTTTCAGAGTGAATGGAGATCTTATGCAACCACAAAATCCAAGACCTGGGAGTTTCGACATCTTCATCTGTGCTTCTAGCCAGAACAGAACCTATTACCAAGAGATGTGGGCAAATATTTGGAAAGGGAATACAGCCCACCCCTCTTCACAGGGGACCTTGCTGTTGGACAGCCTGGCTTAGGGAGGGCAAGTTTCACACTGAGCTAAGTGTGGTTCCCACGGTTCCGCCTTCAATTCTTGAGTTCCAGAATGAGGTCTTCACAGGGCTTTGGGAACTGCTGAGCTGCTGATGCTTGGGAACTCTCTGGAGACAGTTGTTAAATTTCAGAAAGATTTGAAAATTCTGACATTCAGAAGGCAGGGATGAGAAAGCAAATGTAAATCACACAAAACCCTCCCTTAAGGCTGCTGCCGCCCTCAGAGTCGCGTGGCCACAGCTGGAGGGGACTGGGGGCAAGAACCCCATTCTCCCCGGCCTGCATCTGCCCATACCGGGGGAAATACTGACTGCACCACCGGAAGGTGTTCAAACGTGGTGCGTGTGTGGATGCATGGGGCTGTGTTCGCATCCGAACTGGGATCTGAGCCGCAGGAGCTATGCTGAAACGGTTCTCTGCTGAAACCAGGTCCTCAAGAGGTAATGCTCTGGTGGGAGCATCGGAGATCTGATGTGAACAGAGCTAATGCTAAAATGTAGAGACGGTGTCAAACCGGCCTGAGACGATCGGACTGGCCACATGATCCTCCTCCCTAGTGCAGAGAAAAGGTAAGAACACAGGCCTTCGTGCTGTCAGCCCACGCTACCTCCAGTAAGTGCCAAGGGGAGAGCTCTCACCTTGCTGGGCTGTGAGAGGAGCCGGTCATTCCCTGGTTCGCTGGCTCTCGTGTCCTCCAGGGTCTCAGTCCATTCCAGGTAGGCTGAGCTTGTCTTTGAGTAGCCCAGTCCTGGAGGGTGCCCTTCTCTTACAGCCATGTTAGTTTTCAGGCCTCAGGTTTCTACGTGCAGGGACAGATGGCGTCTCCTTGAAAGTCCTCCCCCCAATTTTCTCCACATGGTTCTTTCCCGTGACCTCTCAAGCTCATGTGGTTCCCAAGCCCAGGAACCAGTGCCACTGACAGGGTGTATCAGCCAGCCTTGGGCACCACTGTCCTAAGGTGTGGACGGGACAGCGGGAAGCAGTTCTGTGTGGGCAACTGAGGGATGAACAGGAGGAACACGGAGAATTCACTCGCATCGAAAAGGAGGGCCGAGCACCTCCTCCAGATGGGCGTGTAGCTGGCAGCAGCGGATCTCACTCTTGTATCCCACACACTTTTGTTGTTCACGGGAAGCTCAAGGGTAATCCTCTAACCAGGTCTTCAGAGTAACAAGAGGTTTTATTTACTAGCAGAGCCAAAATCAGAATAAAAATAGACTAAAAGGTTCTTAGACTTTTGGGGGTTAAAAAGACAAATTAGAGAAAGACTCTAGGCCTTGGCTGGGAGGTGGACTGCAGGACTTCTGAGTGTCCAACATCAATCAGACATCTGGGTATTTGGGGCTTCTTATTTGCTCTAAGACGGGCAGTCACTGGTCACCACCTTGCCCTTGTCTCGGGAGTGCTAAGTGTTGGCCACATCGATCCCACTTAACCTCCCTGTGCTGGCTGTTACCATTCAGTGCTGGGGCAGAGGAGCCTGCTGGAGGCCAACAAAACCCCAGGACATCATCAGGCACAAGAAGGCAGACCTTTGGGATTCTGTTACCTCTCTGAATTATTACCAAGTGCCTATCCTTTATCAGGCACTGTGCTTTTCAAAAAATCACGCTGTTTCCAATAATAAATGTGAATCTTCTTGCATATGTGAAGAAAATCCCCAGAAATTAAACAGCAAGTCTGTTTCTTACAAATGATTACTATTTTTCCTTATTGGCAAAGCAATGCAGCCCATAGCTGCAAATCAGTTGGGCAGAAATCCATTTCCCCTGCAAGCCTGCATGGATAAGTGATTGTGGATACAAAGAAACGCATGCCTTGGTGTTTCCATTTTGGAGATCAGAGCACGGATGCCAGCTGGTCCTCACTAACTTCCTAGACAGTGGCTTTTGGTGATATCATGGTTTGTACTGACATTGGCCACTCCTTTTCCCTGGAAATTAAGAGATGCCATCACTGTCTTTACGTGTTCAAATGAGCTGCTTTTTTTGACAGCCTATAAACAGTAATCTACCACCAGGCAAAGTAAAACTCTTGTCTCACGCATACTCGTACTGACGTATTTGGTCACTAGGACAAGACATGCTCTCGTCTTGACACCAACACACCTCAAGATCAAAATTGGGTTGGATCAACAATGCAGTCGTGAGAAGCCAGACTTCTCCACTTCAAGCATGCTTCTGACTCTTTTTCTGTCTTCTTGTTCTGACAGCAGCTTGGAGAGGCCTCTCCCCATCTCTGGTGGCTGACATCACTTCCTGAACACGCTTGGCTTTGCCCTCCTGTGTGTGTCTTATGCTGATAAAACTCAGCAACTTCTTTTCTCACAGGAAAGCAACGTGCTCAGCACTGACATGCCCAGAGCTCAAAGTGCTGCAGTTATGGGGGAGGCCGGCTGAGGGGAGAGGGGGCAGCTCACACTCGGGGCTCGATCCGGTGGGATAGCTCAAACAGGGCCTGCTGGCTGTCGATGACATACAGGTGATTAACGTAGGATTTTAACTCTTGGTGCTCCTTTGGAGACATGTCACCTCCTGCTTTTTGGAAGGAAAAAAAAAAAAAGTCAATCTCCTGAGAGCAGAAACACTATCTCTAAATACCAGTAAAACCTCAGGCGGAGGCTGAGGGCACATGGACCAGGTAGCCTCTAAGTCACACGCCAGAAGGGAGATCCTTATCTTCACAGCGCACATGCTTCTCCAGCCCAGGCTCGGGCCTTAGCTCAGGCCATTAGACTGGCAAGATATTCGTTTCACTAACATTCATAGAGCACTTATTACCTCACGTTATCTAGTATTTAGCAATTGCGTCAGTAGCCCCCCTACAGAATGTGAAGCAGCAGAGACACACAGCCAGTACGTGGCAGAGCATGACTGGTGCCCAGGCAACGTGGCTCCAGAGTCCACATCCCTGGTCCCACGTCATAGTAACTGCCTGTCTCAACGGCTGTCCCGGGCTCTTTGAGCTCAGTCTGGAATCGTCAGAAGTTACTGCTCATCTGCTCAGCGCAAGGACACAATAGTTTGCTTGTGTTTAGATGTTGTATAATTCTTTGGCATCCTTACTTTTTGAAAGAATAAAAAAAAAATGAAGGAAATACTTGAATGAAAAGGTATCATAGAACTGAACTTAAGGTGTGCTGAGCAGGCAAAGCAAGTTCCAGAAGTACGCGGACCGGCTCACGTCTGCCCAGCAAAGGACGAGGCAAGGGGGTTTTCTCCTCCCAAACCCAGGGCCGTTAAAAGCCTGAAGGGCCGTGAGAATCTTTGGCGCCATGTGAGCTCACAGGCACGTGCCATGCTGGTGACAGCTCCGATAAGGGGCCTGAGATAAAGCAGCCCGGACAACGGGGCAAGCCCACTTCCCAGAGTCAAAACCAAACACAATCCAGAAAAAATCCCCCCAAACCTCAAGGCACTGGGGCCTGACTAAACCGCTAGAGAGAGACAATGTCCCTGAGAGACAGTGACGTCATGTCCTCTGGCCTCATGGGGTTTTAGATGGGAGCAGCAGCAGTGGGCCTGAGGAGAAGGGGTGTGCAGGGGGCTAAGAATTTTAGTGCAGCAGTTTTTTTCTCTGGGTGAGATCCATTTTTTTCCTCCTCTGTGACACACATGTTTTATAAGGCTTGTAAGTCATGGGTAGCTTGTCATTCCTTAAGGCTTAATGGCAAACAAGGTTTCCCGGTTTCAAAGAGTTGAAGCATCAGGAGTTAGTTTTTATCATTCCACTTGTTTGGAAGTGACCAAAAAGTAGTATTATTCTAGAACACCTTCTCTGGGAGACACTGAAGAGACTGCTTTTGGTTTAGTAAATACTGATTCAGAAAACAGAGTGGTACAAAATAATTTTGTTATTACTTTTTTGACCTAAAGATGGCAGAATGAATGGTTCCAACCATGACCAATGACACCTGCACGGCACTCTAATTTTTAAGTGACTTGGTTCATGTTATCATTTTATCCCCAGTGCTGACATGGGTTTACTATGACAATATAAACTGTCAAACTTAACCCCACTCAGTCGCAAACCCAATTTTTAAAGATATGTAAGTAGAGAACACAGAGTTATGCTTCACGTTATGCACACCTACTCCCTGGCGACGGGAGGTTCAAGACAGGGAGGAGGCCACCAAGCCATATGGCCTTCCTGCCCACACTTGGAGAGTCTCTTGGTCAGGGAGACGATGTCTCAGAATGAGCTGAGTACCCATCAATACTTGGGAGGCCGAGGAAGAGGAAACAAATAGGAACAAACACTTAGCAACATTATGCTTGTACATTTGAAAGAATCCCCAGGACCCTGTTATCACTGTTTCCATGGTAAGTGCCTCCACCGTGTGCTTTCTGCAGAATTACATATGCACATATCAGGTGGCAGTAACTGATGGAAGTATTTTAAAAATGTTGGTCCTGTATTTGTAGCTCTCCCTTTCAAGCAGAAACTTGGTAATTTAAACTGAATTTCCGTTGCTTTGTCGGGAGACAATACTGCCAGCCAAGACCAGCTGGGACAAAAAAAAAATTATTAAAAATATGCACTTATCCTTAGGAAATAGGACTTTGATCTTTCTGCTTCGTATTTTATGTCCTTCTGTATTGTTGAGAAAATTATAATGAGGATGTTTTACTTAAAACTTTATTTAGTGGCCAGCTTTGATTTCTAATTATTGAATTAAACTTTCTAATTTTTTTTTCATTGCTCTTATCTATGGAATCTGCACAAGGCAAAGAAAAGAGGATGGATCAGGAAGTCCGGAGGGCTCCGTCTGACTAATGGCTGAATGGGTTAACTCTCCGAGGCTCTGCTTTCTGCTCTGCCTGAATGATCTCCGTGCACCAATCACCAATACCGGGGTCAGGATGCCAATGCCCATGTGAACGCTCCTTGAACTCAACAAAGTTATTTCCTTCCTTCCTGCCGTGTTTTAATGCTATTTAAACATAGTGTAAATTATGCTCGAGGTTTAAAAAGGACCACATATTCCTACATATGTTCATCTCAGTGGGGGAGTCCATAGAGGTGCTCAGAAAAATACATTTTCAGTGAAAGGCAAATCCAGTCAGGAAGTTTTTGTTGGAGTAAAAATTCTGGAAGGCTGCTTTAGGCACTTTTGCAAACTGTGTTCCTGTTCCAGGAAGGCTCCAAGCAAGGAGGTTAGGGACAGAATCACCCCTGATAAACCCACTGGTAATTCGGAGCCACAGGACAAGCAAACAGACTTTCTGGGTCAGGGGTGCAGTGGGGAGCCTCTGATTGTCTAAAGTCACTCTGTACAGGGAGACCTACTGCCTCGAGAGGATAAAAAGCTGCCCTATCTTGTCTTCCTCTGCATCCCTAACAGGCAGTGACGAAATGAAAAGAGAATACGACACCTGCATGTTACCCTGTATAATCGGTTTCAATACATTCCCACCGAACACTTGGGACCGGCTCGTGGTCTCTGCTAAGCTTACATTCCGTGCCAGACTGCCAGTACTCACCAAACTGATTCGTCCTGCAGTGTCTCAGGGTTCGGACGGTGTCGGCAATCATGTGCTGCAAGGGAGAGCAGACACCTATCAATGGGAGAGTTATTTAGGGTGCTGCTGGGGTAGCGGTGTCTCCTGGGATGGAAGGATTTTATACCCTTGGGTAAAATGGAAGGGATGTATTTGGAAGTGGACTTTAACTGAGCTTGGCTTATGAGATATACAGTCTTTGTCTGCAGAAACAGCGCTTCCAGCCCGAGCTGCACAGAGTCTAACCAAGCCCTGGGTTTCCATATGCCATGGACTCTGACAGCCCTTTGCTTACACAGTGTTGGCAAATCCAGCACCCCCAGCCCCGTCTGCCTGTCTGAAGCTGCACAGGCTTTTCACTTCTGGGGATGTTTTGGTTGCTCTCCGTGAAGCCTGTCTGAGATTTCCCTTCTGAGTCTGGGAGGCTCCTTCGGACAGTACAGATTGGCCTGTGTGGTCATCACTGCTCGGGATCTCTGCACCTCCTCTAGGCCAGGTGCCACTAGAGGGCTCTGTGTGCCCAGCACCTGTTATATGTCACACAGGGATTCACTGACACCTGCTGAATGCAGGTAGGAATATGGGTGGCATCGAAGACTCAGTATCGCAAATCAAGACAGGAAAAGAGTCACAAAAGTTGAACATTTTCTAAAACCCCAGAATCATTAGAGACCATTTTCTGTTTATGATTTACATTCCCTCCAACAGTCTTCAGGATTTTGCTTTAATTCTTTCTTTGAAGTTCTCACTGATCTGCAGGCAAAAGTCTTCTTGACCTTATGGCTGCCTTTGACCAGCTCCCACCAGCTCATACTCAGGTACCTCCAACAGACTTCTAGTTCTCTTGTTTTTAGTGTTCCAACATGAAGGAGAGAGACAGCATTTAGGACAACACCATTCTGCACTACTGTTCCTCTCCTCCGGTTGCTAGAATCATCTCCGAACACTGTTGCTATCATGTTCTAGTCCTCTGGAAAATCCAAAGTGACTTTCTCATTTGGTTCATCTCAAAATCCAAACATCAGGGGCACCTGGGTGGTTCAGTGGGTTAAGCTTCTGCCTTCGACTCAGGTCATGGTCTTAGGGTCCTGGAATCGAGCCCCGCATCGGGCTCTCTGCTCAGTGGGGAGCCTGCTTCCCCCTCTCCCTCTGCCTGCCTCTCTGTCTACTTGTGATCTCTTTCTCCGTCAAATAAATAAATAAAATCTTTTAAAAAATCCAAACATCATCCTATTATTCGAAAATCAACATTATCCATTATCTGGTCCTCCAAACCTCCCTAAACATGTCATCATCTTTCCTGTCCTGCGTGTACATACCAAGCAAAGGCTCATCCATTTACAGCAAGCCCTTAATGAATGATTGCTAAAAGAATAATATGAGTAAAAACTTTTTTAATTTAATATCCCTTAGAACTGTAGAAACTTTATTTGAACATGACCTACTTATTAAATTGTTCTCCACTGTATTTCTAATTTATTTCTACTCAATAGTGAAAAATTAAATAGGGCAGTGATTAGAACAGTAGCTCAGTCTGCCTTTGTAAAGGAAATGAGACGTGAATGTATTGTTAATGTTTCCTTCCCCAAATGTGACCGCTCTTCCCAGGGCAGGTCTCTTGTTCTAAGCTATGGCGTCACACTGGTTTCTATCGTGTGCCACTCGTGTGGCGCCTGGGAGCCCTGGGCAGGTGCAAGGCTGAGTACTAAATGCCACAGGGACACCTGGGTCCTGGGCCTCATCTTTGGCTTTCCCGAAGCAGGAAGGAGGAGGAGGAGGAAAATCTGGTAAAGGATGATACTCTCGACATGGAAAAGAGAAAGCGTCTGTTTCTTGGTTATTTAATAGTTCAGGGGTGAAATGGTTAGAGCTGCTGAGACAGCAGAGGGCACAACGGACAGCTCATTAGATCCAGTGCGCATGTTGGGGCCCTCGTGTTGTTGGCCATCATGTGCTGGCCTGTATCAGCCAGATAAAGAAAATGCACTGAATTATTTGCTAGCTGGCGTAGGCTAATATCCACCATGAGGAATTGGCTTCTTACCAGTTAATTCAGTTAGGTTCTATTGGTTCATTATTGTGAAAGATGATCCTGCTGTAGCTTAAGCGAAACGCTGTTCCTTGCTAAGAAACATTCCTTCGAAAATATTGACTCCATTAGGAAATTCAGTTTCCTTCTCCAGCATCCAAGTAGGAGACAAGGCTGTGTATAATGTAAAATAGATTTCTGTCCTTCGAAAAAATGTGAATGCACCCTGTCTTCTCTGTGAGAGGAAGGGGGTCAGCCTGAGGTGGGCTGCATCATTAAATGCCATCTACTTTGAGGACCAGGAACTCCCCAATATTACAAAACCTGCTCTCTTTAGCAATGATGTGCTAGCAAGCACCTAATGGATGCACAGGGGTGCTAGGGCCCTGCTCTGGGTATGTATACCTGTGTTTCTTTCTTTCTTTCTTTTTTTTTTTTGGTGGACAACAAAGCAAAATTTATCGAGCAGTAGTTCAAAGCTCCTGAAGAGGGAGGGGACCCGAGAGGACAGCCCTATAGCTGCATTGATTTTCTAGCTGTCTTTTTTTCATAAAGTTCTCTTCAGGAATTTGAAATTTAAAAGAGAGGGGCGCCTGGGTGGCTCAGTCGGCTAAGCATCTGCCTTCGGCTCAGGTCATGATTCCAGGGTCCTGGGATCGAGCCCCGCACTGGGGCTTCTCCTTGAGCCATTCCCCCTGCTTATGCTCTCTCTGTCAAGTAAATAAATAAATTTTTTAAAAAAATAAAATAAAATTCAAAGGAGAATATGATTACTTATATATGCCATGTTATTTCCTTAAACCATTTTAAAGAATTAAGATTGGGGGGGGGTCTCTGCTCAGTGGGGGGGCCTGTTTCCCCCTCTCCCTCTGCCTGCCTCTCTGCCTACTTGTGATCTCTACTACTGATTCTAACAGATTCTACTGATTCTACTTCTACTGATAGCTACTGATTCTAACAGAAGGACTATTTATTAGACTTTGTTTTGTTCCCTATTGTCAGTCTGAAGTCTTTTTTAAAAAAGATTTTATTTATTTATTCGACAGAGGAAGAGACAGCGAGAGAGGGAACACAGGCAAGGGGAGTGGAAGAGGTGAGCAGGCTTCCCGGTGAGCAGAGAGCCCAATGTGGGGCTCCATCCCAGGAACTTGGGATCATGACCCGAGCCAAAGGCATATGCTTAACCAACTGAGCTATCCAGGTGCCCCAGATTTTACTTTTATTTTTCCCTGTGGTCACTCTGAAGTGTTGACACATCTGAAAGCAAGACCCTAGACTACATGAGCTGCATTAGAAGGCTTCTACTGGCATGTTGGAGAAAGCATGGGAAACCAGAGATGCTGGTCAGAGGGAGAGAGAGGGCTGCAGGGATCTTTCCGCTGCTCTCTCCCATCTGGGCCTTTATCGAATTGTTCTCACACTTTGCTGTCACCATTGAGGGCCAGCAACACAATGAGCTTAACCAAACCACCAGTTCCCTTTGGGGAGGAGGTCCACCGCCAGTCTGCCCTCAACAATTGACAAGAGTCAGCTTATGAAGAGTGCGATTGTTCTCTCGCACTCCCTCTGAGTCAGAGGGAAACTCACTAGACCTTTATAGGGGATTCCACTCAGTGTTAAACACCCATCCCACATCTTCACACATGCTCTCCAATGCTTGTTAGGCATTCTTAACCAGATGTGCAGGCCAGGGTTTGAAGGAGATACTGATGGAAAGCGTCATTTGCTTGAAACCATTTCATTAATATCACACACTGGAGATGAACCTACACAGAGTCTAGAAGGTCAGGGCCTACAGCCTTTGGTTGCAAAGAGGTGCCCTATGGTTTTCAGAACATAACACACTGATGTAGCAGAAATCTCAAAGAATAAGTACCAAAAAACCCCACTTTGAATATACATTTCTGGCTGTGCTGGTTTGACTGTAGAGTCTTCTAACTGAGCTCTGATTCCAAAGCAATGCAGAGGGTCTTGAAAAGTTACAAACCCATCCACTTTTTTTTTTTTTTAATGTTTTTTAGATTTTACTTATTTGACAGAAAGAGTGATCACAAGCAGGGGGAGCACTAGAGGGAGAGGGAGAAGCAGCTCTCCCTGCTGAGCAGGGAGCTCAGTATGGGGCTTGATCCCAAGACCCCGGGATCATGACCCCAGCTGAAGGAAGACACTTAACCAAATGAGCCACCCAGGTGCTCCTAAACACATCCACTTTAAAAATAACTGGGCACAGAGGCACCTGGGTGGGGGAGTCGGTTAAGTATCCAGCTCTTGGTTTTGGCTCAGGTGGCGATCTCAGGGTTGTGAGATCGAGTCCCATACAGGGCTCTGTGCTCAACACAGAGACTGCTTTAGATTTTCCCTCTGCCTCTTCTGCTTGTGTTCTCTCTCAAATAAATAAACAAATCTTAAAAAAAAAAAAAAAGGGCACAAACCTATCATCCTTCAGTGATTAAAATGGAGCTATGACAAGATATCCCAAGATGTCTATCTCCCAGATTCTAGAATTGTAGGTTTTCAAGTTGCACTGCGGTTCTCTGCAGCCTCACCCGCTGTGCAGTGAGTTAAGCTGACCATAAAAGCAGGGCACTTAGAACGGAAAGGTCAGGCTCAAACCCCGCCTGGACTCATCAGTGTGTACTGCTCTTTGGTCATGGTCTGCAACCTGTCTCCCTCAACCTGCTGTCACAGGCCTGACATCGTCTCATAGGGAACCGGGGGTCAGTTCCTGAAAGAGTTCACACAAACCCATTATCATTGCTGTAAAGGTCACTCAAAGGTCAGGATCTCCAGACAGGGATCACTGGTATCATCTCTAACTATGAAGGACAGTCTCATCTGTGTCACTAAGGTTCATTTACCAGACAGACTCATTCTGGGGTCAACTGGGCCTCTTTGGAGCACTCCCATTTGATTTATCTGGTTCAGTTCTGGCAGGCCACCCCTCCTTGGCCCCAGGCCACTCAGAAAGGTGAGGAGGAGCCTACCATATGAGAAAAAAACCTGGGAATGTCCTAGAAATAAAGCAAGAGGCCTTCTGGTAACTTGCAGGGAGGGACTGACTGGGAACCTTTCACTGGTGAGCAGGGAGGGCCCTATGCCAGCGCTGCAGTCTCCACAGTTGTGCGCCGTTCAAGGGCTGGCAGAGGCATGCGACCTGCCCTCACACTCACACGCTCCCAATTCCACCTTCATATCCGAGTGGGGAGCACCTCCCCAGAAGCTTCCTCCTGAGCCTCAGGAGCAGTGTACACCGAGACACAGAGTGATGCCTTCCAGGCAGTCAGGCTTAGCCTCCTGCATGCGAAATTCCTCCTGACAGAAACTTACGGTTTTACTTCTGGTTCAGTAACACACCTTCCACCTCTGACAGAAATGTAATGAAGTCCCATTTTCAAGCCTATTCATATGTGGTTCTCAAAGCCTTGTGAGCACCCCCATTTTTAACTGGAATACATTTTCGTGACAATGCATAACATGCAGCAGACGAGCTCCTACAAACCACCGTGCTTTCAAAGGAGAAAAGTACTTAAACCATTTGTTTCTTGGAGCAAGAAAGAAAAGCATACACTTTCCTTACAGGAGGGAAAGGGGAGAAATAATGAAATTTACATACCAGTTTTTCAAAATTGACAAGATTATCCAAAAATGTTTTATTTCCTTCATGAATAAATGTTACATCTGAAAATTAAAAACAAGATATATGTGCTGTTAGGAATGAGTCAGGGCTAAGGAGGTCTAGATGGAATGCCACTTATAATTTTTCTTAAACATTGTGCATTATTCCATAAATTTGACGAGGCAACCTGGAATTGAATCTATATGGTATTCGATGTGAAAAGGCATGATTTGTGTTTTTGAGTGTGGGAAGAGAACATAAACGAACAAATGCAATGATATATTTTGTACACAGTGAAGAGCCTGACTTCAACTTAACCAGTATAACTTAACCAGCCCACTAATTTTTTAGGCCAGAACATTGAGCAGAAAAGAACTACATAGCCAGAAACAAAAGAGTTTTAAAATCTTTGTGTTTGCTTTTTAACAATTCCTGGCCAAGTGTATGGGGCCTGTTTTACCTAAAATGTTAGTGGATCCAGATGCAGATGTTTCAATTTAGATTTTTGGTTCCAAAAACCAGTGCCCAATTGTGTATCAGAAGTGTATCAGAAAGGGATAAGCCAGAAAATGGCAGAGTCTCTGGCCCTCCTTGACGGGTGCAAAAAAGCATCACTGACAAAAAGAACACAAGGAACATTAGGATGAAAGTACATTTTCAGAGGAAGGGGAAGTTACATTTGGTTTGAGCCTCACTGCATTTAAAATGACAGAAGATACTCAAGCAAAAATCTCCTTTTGGATGCAAAAACAAATAAACAAACAAACAAAAACCAAAAAACAAAAATCAGAACTGAAAAACCCAGGAGTCCCTCTTCAAGAGAAAGGGATTTGGGAATCATTTAAAATAAAGATAGCAGCTGAAGCTCAATGAGCAGTGACCCATAAAAACTCACATCAGAGGGTCAATGACTGAGCACTAAGGGAATCCTCTAAGACAAGAATCAAAATAAGAAATATATTACAGTTTAAAAAGCCTGCAAATAATCATGTTAGATCACAAATGTGGAGGGCAGGGGTGCCTGGGTGGCTGTCAGTGGGGCATCTGCCTTCAGCCCGGATCATGATCCCGCGGTCCTGGGATTGAGCCCCACATTGGGTTCCCTGCTCAGCGGGGAGCCTGTTTCCCCTTCTCCCTCTGTCTGTAGCTTCCCCCTGCTTGTGTGCTCTCTCTGTTTCTCTGTCAAATAAATAAATAAAAATCTTAGAAAAAAGAATTAAAAACAAAAAGCAAAAATGGAGGGCAAACCCAATGAAAACTACCATGTTAAAGTAAGCAGACATAAAAGAGGGAAAAGAAAAGCTTTAGATTCCTATAAATAGAAAGGGAAAGCATTTGCATCTAATCAAGACTTTCATTCTGCTGGTCCCTGTGGGGCAATTATGAGCTAGGTGCTCTGGAAACCTGCCTAGGATGCATTTGGCCGCTGAGCTTTGATGGCCCACGAGGGGGCGACACGAGTTACATAGTTACAGGATACCCTGATACAAATCTTTCCTCAAGCCATCCCTTACATACAGCTTCCAGTACTGACTGCAAAGATTTCCTAGGATTTTTCCCCTTCTTTTAAAATGATGTTCTAACAGGAAAACAATTCACAATTATGCGGTCATCTGACAAACTCTCTGGTTATTTTACTATCTTTCAAGACTTTGCTTTCAAAAAAGAACTACAAGCTTTCATTCTGCATCACAATATTTAGAAGACAGTAGTCCTGGGTCACCTGGCTGACTCAGTCAGAAGGACATGCAACTCTTGACCTCAGGGTTTTACATCTGAGCCCCACATTGCGTGTAAAGATTTTAAAAATAAAAAAATCGTGGGGTGCCTGGATGGCTCAGTTGGTTAAGCGGCAGACTTGGTTTCAGCTGAGGTCATGATCCCAGGTGCTGGGATGGAGCCCTCCGTCAGGCTCCCTGCTCAGCGTGGAGTCCGTTTCAGGATTCTCTTTCTCCCATCGCCCCTCCCCAACTTGTGCACTCTCTTTCTCTAAAATAAGTAAATCTCTTTAGAAAAACTTAGAAGACACTCGTCGATGCAGTTAGCTCCTACCTTTTTGGTGTGACAAATAAACACCGTGTGCACCCTATCTACACCACACACCACCGGAAAGCCTAGCCTCCCCTAACTCCCTGAGACCTCAGGTCACAAACGCCCTCTCTGAATCCCTTGGTCCATTTCCCCAGTGTCACATTATTGTCATCCTCTCACCGTGTTCCCAAGGATAATGACGAGGACTCATGACAATAAGGGCACTTATCTGTATTAAGAGCATTAACAAAAGACTCTAAGGTACAGCCCCAGCAGGACAGAGTGTGAAGAAACTGTGGGCCAAAGACCATGCACTTCTGGCTCACGATGACAGCTCTGCTCGTCCCAGCCGGGATTCAAACCCAGGGAGCCTGGTTCCTCTTACCGCTGTATCTCTCCAGGAGCTCGAGTTGAACAGACTTGGGCATTTCTTATACCAGTCAGAGCCACCTTGCCAGATTTATGGCACAGGGAGCGTGTCAGCAACTTTCCACGTCTTCCCTTGGTGGCTCCCTCTCTTCCCTCCAGCCTGAGGTCTCTTCTCTTCTTGGGTGGTCTCACTTAACCCCAGGGGCTTGGAGGCCAGGCTCAAGCTGGCCTGAGAATAAAGCTGGGAAGGGGCTCTTGGCCAGGTGGGAAGGAGAGAGAGGCTGGAAAGGGCTGCCACCCAGAAGGGGGTTCAAGGGGCTGAAGGGTTTGATGCAGGTGAATGACAGGTGTGTGAAGAGGAAGGTAGGAAGGTAGGAGGAAGATAAACCAGTAAGTGGAAGGAAGGGAGGGAGGGAGGGGGAGAGAGAGAGAAAGAGAAAGAAAAAAAAGAAAAGTAAAGAAAAGAAAAAAGAAAAAAGAAAAGAAAAGAAAAGAGACAAAGAAAGAGAGAGAGACCTGGGTTCTCAGAACGTAAGTCTGGGGCTGTGAAGCACTTCAGGGAACCCAGCAGTCAGAGTGCAGGAAATGAGCGCTGTTCATCTGAAGACACTCAAACACTCTCCAAACACTTCATATAATAGAACTACTGGAGGAAACGGCTCCATTTGGAGATGACAAGTAAGAGAAGGAAGAAATGTACAAGCACCCTAACATTCCTTTGATTTAAAAGCCCCTGCAAATCTGCAGTAATCATCCCCGGCTCTGAGATAAACACACAACCCCCCAGAGGACCTCAGTTCACCTCCCACACCTGTTGATAGTCACTTTGCTGGAAAGGACTACCGGCTCTCCAAACACCGCATGATACACACTGCTGGGCTGCTTCTGACTCTAGCTCAGGGAGATCCTTGCCCCCACACTTATTTAGGGTTTCCCATTCATCCACTTTCTGAATGGATTCCACACCATGGGGGGGGGGTGCACAGGGGTGGGGGGACGGATCAAAAGGCAAGAATTCAACAGGAAAGTTGATGAAGAAGGACCCTCAGATTAAGTGCTCACTTGATAATCTGCATGCTTACTGGGAACTCACCGGCTCACAAAAGGAAACACGGGAGGCCTAATCCTTTGTAACACCCAAGGAGTTCAATTTAGTCCTTTTTCTCTAATAGCAACCCAAAGTGGGAGGAACAAGGGGGAGAGGGGTGAGTTTTCACTAAAAGGCTGGTTGTTCTAAAGTAGTTTATTGCAACTTTAAAAAAATTTTGCAATTAAAAAATCCCCAAATTGATGTTTGTTTTTTTCCAAAATGTTTTGTTTCAGGCATGATATACACATATTTTAAATTTTCACCCTATATTCCTTTGGAAATTATTTCAGATAAAAATGATAATTTGAACCAATAAAGTGTTGATGTTTTTTTATAATGACAAAATATTTGAAAAGGAAAACTAAGTGCTTAAACTCAAGAAAGCTTCTAATGAAAAAAAGAAAAAAATGAAAAAATGTTTAATTTACTAGAGTGAATGTATTTGCAGAGAAAAAAGGGAAATTTGTTTTGCTGCCAACAAAGAGGTCTAGATAAACTCAGTAGAGCAGAAAATTGCATCCAAGCTAAGATGTAAGTCTGAGACACTTGACTGCCTTAAATATTTTTGGGGGAAAATCACAAACATTCAGCAAAAAGCACTGCTCATATCTAATTAAGCTAAAGGGACACTGTGAACTAATTTCTCATTACCTTAAAACTTTTCTCTCAAAATTTTTTCTGCTTAAGATTAATTTCTCTCCCAGATCTGTCCTCCTTTCCTGTTTCCTATTTGTGTCTAAAGGATTCTGTTACTTCCCACCTACCACCCCCCACTCTCCACTTGAGAATGTTTCATTTTGCAAATAAAAACTGTAAGCCTGAATAAACCTTTAAATTGTTATTTGGGCATTACAATCTCTCCCTATTCCATCCATTTCCATTTAGCAGAATCTTTCCAGCTTGAACGAAGCATCTGCGTGCCTCAGTTGTGTTAACAGAGTATTGTTTCAGGAAGATTCTTGCTTTGTACTAGATGCAGAGTAGAGGAGGAGTGGCGGAGTGGCGGAGTGGCGAGCTCACAGCCTCTCAGTGATTTGGCAAGCTCTGCCTGTTCTGGAGAGAGGCTGAGGAGGGAATACAGGCATCTTTGCCAGTGGGTGCAGCGATGGGGTGGGGGTGGGCTGGGAGGAGAATGGCCGGGCCATCCAGCAATCCGGTTCCCAGGCAGCCCATTTCCAGAATCATATGTAGGAGTTTAGTCATTGGGGCCAGACCCAGCAGAAATAACAAGCCTCTGAAGGGCGAAGGCTACATAAAAAAGTCTTCCTATAAAATCCCTTGGAAAGAATCAAAATATGGCCAAAAAAAAAAAAAAAAAAAGACCAAATCCCCTTTTCCTGGAAAGCACATAGGTAGGGAATATACTGAATATTAGTAGCACAGGCCAGATTCAAAAGAACTTCCTTTGAATGAACCCTCTTGGTTTGAAAGAGACTACTGAGATCTCACTAGCGAATTTAACTAACGTGTTTCGGGATGAATTATTTGGGGCTCTTCAGAAGAGAAGTCAGCAGACCAGCTTGCAGCCGTCATATACTCCCCCGAATGCCACTCCTGGAAAGACAGCACCTTCTCTCCCAGTCACAGACTTTACTGCCAGGGGGTTGACCATAGGTACTTCTCACACAGCGGCAGCCTGGCAGTTAGCTCTCTGAAATTTAAGCTGCAAACTCGGAGTGTGATCTCTCTCTGGGTTTTTTCTCCCAGCCTGGCTGAAGTAAATGGATGGTCAACTCCAAGAAAGTAAGCCTGCACTTGGAAGCAGAGCAAAATAAAAACACAGGTGTCCAGTGCCAAGTTCTGTGAGTCAGGTGAAAATGCTTTGGTATCTCTCTGAAACAATTAAGTATTTCAGTTACCTCAGAAATAACTGAGCACTTGCAAACCCATCTCAAACAAACACAGTTAGGTCTGAACGTCAAAATTACTCTGAAGAAATAGACCGAGAGTCTCTCTTGCTCTTTTTTTTTTTTTGGCCCTGTACAGTTAGAGGGATACATTTCTGCCGATGGAATTGGATGGCATAAAGGAAAGACAACTGTTACCTTTAAGCAACAGGGGCATGAATGGGATTTTGGGTGGTTTCATCTTTTTGAATGCATCTCTGTAGGCTTTGTGATTCAGGGAGGGATCCTGCCAACCAAGCAGATTACAAAGAGAAAGAAAAATCAATGTGCTATAGAAACAATTCTAAATCCACTTTTGCTATACAATTTGAACATGATTTAGATATCGAGAGGTTCTTCTTCAGAACAAAGTAGATAAAGGTTTCCTAGGAGAATAAACTCACTAAATTAGGGCAGGAAATGCAGGCAATGAATAAAAGTCAACTTATTGGTTTACAATAATGGAAAATGACTGCAAAAGAGAGGCACCTTTTGATTGCCTTATTATTTCCTCAAATAGGTTCTTTAAGCACAGTTTCCTCTGCATAATTTCTATCACGAGGTAACCCCAAAGTCTTTTGTTAGGTACACTGCAAAGAAAAACCTCCCTCATAACGCACAGACAATGCACAGAAAATAAGAGAACGCTGTTTTCTTGTGTTCTGAAAAGCAACTAGACGTTTTAAAAAATTTAAACCTTAGAAATGGTACGAAGGAGAAAAAGGAAAAAAGAATCATGCATAAGACACTGCACATTCCATTTATACCAATTAATTTTGTAGATGTTGAAATGGACTATATACTTAAAAATCTGCATTCTGGAAATCACGTCAAAAGGACCATTCTCACTACCTTTCTCCATGAAGATGAAGAAGCATTAACTGTCAACTTCTTCCCTCTGTAGGAAGGAAAGCTACAGTTTCAGGTACGAGTGATCTAATCTAAGCTACCAGACACGGTAGAGGGTCATGAACAAGGCAATCTAGACAGAAATTCGGCACTATCAATTAATTTGAAGAGTAAGTCCCGTTTGGCTCACTACTTACTGTTAAACTTTCAAGTTCAGTGAAAAGTTTCTTAAACTTCCCAGGGATTTTCTAAAATCAAACAAACAAAATACAAAAAAGAAAAGGTCAAAGAAGTCTGTTACTTTCAGAGGAACCAAGGGGGGAATGTTTATTAAGCTAAACTTCCACATGTCATGTATCTGAACACAAACACCTCTATCATTTGGTTTACCCTGACTGCTTCTCACCACACAATCTTCATCATTCCTTAATGTGACACTCCTTGGGAATGTTGCTAAAAACAGTTTAAAATAGGTAATGGCTACGTGACTCAGGAATCTAGCTGATTAGACATTCCACACGCTGGTGATTTTTTAATACAGACTAGGATTTCTGTTCCATATCCCACCTTTGGCGAATGCTCTCGTCTTCTTACGTCGTCTTGCTGAGTGGGAAATAGTAATATTGGCTAGCATTTTTTGTTTAAATGATCTAACTGCATTTCACAGCAGAGGGCTAAATGGTGAAAGGCCATAAAAACCCTAACTGACACAGCCTGCCCGCCAATGGGTAGGATAGCTGAGCTGTGAAAATCACCCCCACCAGCAGGTGACATGGGAAGTCACAGAGGGTGGAAACACAGGTTCTCCAGGGTAGTCAGTGGGTCTGAATTTGAATTCCCATGTTGCCCTGTTCCAGCTGGATGGTTTGGGGTGAGTTTCCACTTGCCCTCCTGGGGTCCAGCCTGAACTGGTCCCGGATCTCCTTCATCACCACATCCTCTGTTCTAATTGGCCCAGCCCATTCTGGATCCACCATGGGACAGATGTTCAGGGCCCTGCCCATAGGAGGCCATCTACATGCCCACGAAATGCACACTATTTGAATTGAATTGAATTCTTTCTCCTCTCAATTTCTACACATTGAGGCTTCTTTCCAGGTTTAATTCAAATTCCATGCCCCTCCAACCCTGGCCGGCCATTAATTTCCCTCCAGCTCTGATGAACTGTGGCATCGCTGTCCACCTCCATTCACCTTACGGTGCGCACGCATGTCTTGTTTGCTTAACCGGGGCAAGCAGGCTTTTCTTTTCTTTTCTTTGGCACCCCTCTAAGAAGCACTGACCCCGACCCTCAGGTCACCACCGTGCTTCCCAGTGGAGAATGGCCCCTGATGCAAAGAAAGTGAAACCCTAGCACACTGCTCGGAGCCCTGTGCTGACATCTCACGTCAGAAAAAAGAGAGTCGGCCTATCTCGCAGGAGTGAGAATCGGGAACCATGGAGAGAATGGAGCAGTGACAGGAAGTGAGGCTGAGGGGACTGGAGAGAAGCTAAGGAGATGCGTGAGCCACATGCAGGTCAGGGCCATCAGGGGGCAGGCTTGATGGTGAAAGAGCAGGGCTGAGGGAGAGAAATGGTGCACGCAGTGAGGTAGCCAGTCAACAGGAACAAAGAGAGACAAACAGAAGCCCAAAGAAAGAAGGTGATGAGGCCAGGGGTAGGGCCAGAGCCCTCTTTCCTGTGTCTGGCCACACTCAGGGACGCCCCAGTTTCAGCTCTTCCCACATAGGCCCTTAGAGTCCATGTCCCAGAACTTGAGTTGACTTGAGTGGGCCTCTCCATCTGAGAACGCAGGCATCCTTCCCCAAGCAACAGGGACACAGGCAGAGCCCAGACTGGGGAGGGGTGAAACTTAGCACTCTGTGGGCCTTCTTTAAAAAAATAAAAGAATATAAAACTACTGTACTTCTGCAAATTTTACAGAGATATACATCATCCACATGAACACACTGCTGGGGGGTGGGAGGCCTGCAAGAGAGAGGCCTGGAAGCTTACATCCATTAGCATCTCAGCAAATCTGCTTCTGGACACCTGTCACCACTTCTGAAAGGACCAGCATGGGATTGGAACCACACAACCATGGCAGCAAAGCAGAAAACGAGCTGTGGAGCATTTTACAATTTTTATCTCCTTCATATATATATATATATATGTTCTCTGTATGAAAATATGTATTTCATGTATTGGATTTTATATAATAATAGAGCCATTCTGAAGACCACTTGATTAAAACAGCCCAACCTGACACATGGATTTTTAACTTTTTCTTTCCTAGTAGTACTTACCTCATTTAAAAAATGCAAATAGATTTATTTTGAAGAACAGCTTTTCGCTGGAACATTTCCCACTCAGTTTTCTTTATCCCTAGCCCCCCCACCCCTTTCCATGTAGACCCCCAAGGCTCACCTCCCAGGTCTGCGACAACCGGCTCACAGAAGCAGTGTTGAGACCCATCACGATAGCAAAGAAAGAATTCAGGTTTCTCTGGGCTTTGCAGCTATGGAATAAAGAAAGCACAAGGTACTTGGAGCAACATCCTTTTGCCAGATGGCTTCAAAAGATAAAGACGCAAAGGCTCTCCTAGGCCACAGAGTTCAACGTCCAGGGTGGCGTGGGACTCCAAGACCAACACACACTGAATGCCCTTGTGTGTGTGTGTGGTGGTGGGGGGGCTTGGCAGTGTCCCTTCTGCTGCTCCTCACCAGGTGACAGATTCCAAACACTCCAGCTCATTTTTCCCTCTAGGAAAAGATTGTGCTCCGACACCCTCTGGACACCTCAAAAGATTCCTCCTTTTAAAAAGTCTATTTTAAGGGTGCCTGGGTGGCTCAGTAGGTTAAGCGTCTGTCTGCCTTTGGCTCAGGTCATGATCCCGGGGTCCTGGGATCCAGTCCCGCATCGGGCTCCCTGCTCAGTGGGGAGCCTGCTTCTCTCTCTGCCTCTGCCTGCCACTCCCCCTGCTTGTGCGCTCTCTCTCTCTGACAAATAATTAAATAAAATATTTTTAAAAAATTAATAAAAAATCTATTTTGGATGATGCAGCTACAATTTCAACCGAAAACTCTTGAATTCATGTTTCTTTTTATATAGCATATTATTTTTTAAATACAGATTTTATTTATTTGGGGGGGAGAGAGAGAGAGAACGAGAAGGGGGAGGGTCAGAGGGAGAAGCAGACTCCCTGCTGAGCAGGGAGCCCCTGATGTGGGACTCGATCCTGGGACTCCAGGATGACCTGAGCTGAAGGCACTTATCCAACTGACTCACCCAGGAGCCCTAGCAATAATAATAGTAATAATAATAATAGCTCTCTTGTCCCATCTCTCTGAACCCAAGATGCTGTCATTACACTTTGACAGACAAGCCCCTCTCCCCTCACTGGTTCAAGCTCCCCGTCCCTCGACATTCAGATGCATTTTCTTCGCTATCCGCCATACAGACACTGTCCTATGGATCTATGTAAAATATGGCATGTGTTGTGGGGATCCCGTCCCATGTTTCTCATTTAGAGGAGAAAGGAAGAAATAAAATGCAAAATAAAAATCACATTGAGCTCCATTCACTCTGTGAGATTATCTGTTCTGCATTACGTCAGTCATGCCCTTCAATCTAATCAGTCAAAAGTCCACTGGTTTTCAAAGCCTGCGGAGGGGCCTTGGCCTCCCAGGTCAGCCAGGGCAGCCTGTGGGTTCCAGACACTCCTTTATCTGCAGTGTTTAAAAAAAAACAAACTACTGTGATAGAGTGTGTATTATGAATTCTCCACTACCATCATAATGGCTGTACAACTCATCAAAAACGTTTCATGATTTGTTTACTTATTCCCCTATTGTTAACATTCAGGGTATTCTCAATTCAATACAGAAGGCTACAAAGAGTATCTTCGTGCATAAAACTTTTTAACTGGATTTGTGGTTCTTTTAATTAAAATTCAGTCATTCATGACATGATTGGTCCAAAGCTATCTCGATGTTAAATGTTCTCGACACATACTGAAAACTGTCCCCCGAAATGGTGCGGCCTCCCGGTAGCACAGGCTGTAGGGGAAAGTAAAGTATCTAGTTCAGAAACAAGAGAACGGATAGGGCTGTTTCCAGGTCATACACACACTTGGCTGTGCCTGGCAGGTCCTCCCTACACGGCTACTCCCAGGGCCAGCCTTGGGGGCGGCACACTGCCCAAGGACAGCTGTGCCTGAGCTCCAGGGCAGACAGGGCCCCACCAGGGAGCATGTGGCTAGCTCTATCCCCACCAACAGTGGAATGTGCAAAGACCCTGCTGCCTCCACACTGAGGGTCCGAAGCATCTGGACTAGACACCATCCCACAGGCCCCTCACTGCGGAGCCTCCACGGTCATGGGCTGTGCCCCTCGGAGTCTTCCTTGCCTGGCATCTGGCCCTGCCTGCAGCTCGGGGGTCGGTGAGGGGACCTGAAACTCAGTCTAACTGGCCCCTTTATCTGCTTTCTACCAACTTGCTCCTGGTGGACACTGATTCTCCGGGTCAATGATTTAGAAAATCCACTGTTTTTGTATATTATCGGTGACCAAAGGCATCTATTACCTGGACTCTGCTTCCCTTTCTGTCTCCTCACCCCCCCTGGAAGGCTCATACCAGCCAGAACAGACATGAGGCATCTCTAAGGCTTGGCGTGCTGATGGGAGGTTCCTCTGTGGAGAGGCTCCTGTGGTCGGGGAGAACCATCCCGCCCCTAGGCCACAAGCACCTCTGTGGGAGGCTCTCTCTGACTCCCAGGTCCTCCCACTTACTACAGGACGGAAGCCCCGTGGTCCTGTGATTCTTCACTAGACATTAGGTTCCTCACAGCTAGAGGATATATCCATTCATTTTTATATTCTGCCCATCACCCAAATACCCAGTATACAGCAAGCCTTTCGGACAGCATTTGCTGGAGTTGAAAACAAGACTTTTGGGGGATATGGTTTTATTAATATTCATTTTAAAAAGGTTTATTACACCTCTTTTTATTTGGTATCATTTATCTGTCTGGAATCTCAGACAGAATTCTCATCTTTTTTATCTTTAAGAATCCATAAACAATTTTCCTAACCCAGATCTCTTTTGTAGTCATACTTACAAAAAAAAAAGCACATATAACTAACGTCTGAACCTATAAAAAGAACAAACGCTTTCTCTAGAAGACAAATTGATAGAGTACAAATACTGGATACCAATCCGGTCTGGAATCCTTTGTTACCAAGGTTCATTCATTCCACGATAAGCCACTGAAACATTCCGGTTTAGCAAACACTCCTTTGTCTGTGTGAGGAAATAAACTCCACTCAATCCACAGAGGTGGGGGGTGGGGAGGGCGAGAAGGAAGGAAACATGAATATGCAAATAGATGCCTTAGGCAGGGGAGACACTTCATGATCATGGAAATTACTGTTTTCCCTTGGTTATTCCTACTAGTGTGATTATGAGGAATTTAACTTTATGTTTCTGTTGGCATTCTACTCCATGGGCTAGGGATAGAGAGACCAGGACAGTAAATAATTCAAGAGCATGGGGCCATATGGAGAAGATGTGAATATATTTCATTTCCCTGAGGATAGATATAATCTTATACTGGAACTAAGCTGTGTGGTGTCATTTTACTCCTTGGGACATTAATGTCCCATTTCTCCAAGTAACTGGCATTTATAAGAAAGCTTTTGGTCCAAAAGAGCCTCACCTTTATGAATTTCACAGGCCATTTGGAATGCACTGGCCAAATTAAGAAGAAGAAGAAGAAAAAAGGAATATTCACCATAAAAACTATCCAAGATTTAGGAATATCTGCCGAATCTCTCGCCTTCCATTCCCAGTCGCACCAAACACCAGGTTGGGTACTTCTGTTATCTCTTGCTAGGTAAACGACATGCCCTCCATCTGGGGGTCTTTTTGCCTGCAGTTCAATCTATGTGCTACCTTCCCATCAATCTTCCTAAGGACAGCTCTGATCCTGACAGTCTCCTGCACAAAAAAGGCAATGAATCCCTAGCTCCTCAGTTCAGCCTAAACTCTTTGATCTGAAATGCACCGTCCTTCACCATTTGGTTTTATCTTCCTTTGCAGATCAATCTCCCACCGCTTCTGTACAAAGAACACTCCATTCTGGTGAAAGCAGATGAGGTCCCTTTCCCTGACCGTATGCTGCCTGCCTCCTCCTCCCGTGAGGTTCACCTCCATGGGCAGTACGTACTTCTGAACTCTTACCTGTCCAGTTCCCCCCAGAATTCAAATACAGCCTTGAATGCTACGTCCTTCACAAATGTTTTCACATCCTCCTTTTCCACATCGTTGGCATACGAGCTTTTCCCCCTCCAAAGCCCCAGGAGAATTCGATCTCAGAATAAGCACCCCCCCCATTCTATTTTGCACGTTAGCCATCTGAGTTATCACAGTATCCCCTCCAGCAGGTTGCAAAGTCCTCAAAGGCATGGATTGGGCGTAGGGTTGGTCTGGTTTTCCCATGGAAACCCATGGTTCCCTGCAAGGATCAGTACAAGTAATGAGTGATTATTCACAGTTTCCTGAACGTGTTACACTGATGCATACTCCAAAACTGTTTGACGTAGAAACTATTCGGGAAGACAAAGGAGAAATAAAATGGGTAATAGTAGGAACTGGGAAAGATTCTGATTCCTGCTGCCTGCTTCCGTTGGGAGACTGTCCCAAGAGCCCTCTCAGGATACTAATCTGGCATTTTAAGGGAAGCTCTCAGCAAGTTACTAAAATGTCATTCAACTAACCTTTACTGAGTCACTGCTATTTAAGTTCTGCATCAGGCGTATCAGGTACAATGTTTGATTAGTAATGGCCCCTGTCCTCTGGAGACTAACACAGGCAAGGGAAGGGATTCTATATAAACAGAGAAGTTTAATAAATATAATAAAAGAAAAAGTTAAAAGGGAATAAGCATGTATGTGAGGGAGCATGGTGGTAGAGAGTAGTTAACCCTGCATCTGAAAATCAGAGAGGGCTTCAAGAAGGAAGCAACTTTTGACCTCGGTCTTAAAGAAAGACAGCAATCTGCAAGGTGGAAGTGGTCATTTCGGCAGAGCCAACAATGCCGTGTGCAGGCCTGGAGGACGGCGTGCCCGGGACAGACAGACAGGAGCGGCTGCGACATGGAGCACACCCAGAGGGTGAGGCTCCGAGGTCAGGTGGGACCAGCCAGAGCTGGGCCTGCAGAGGAGTTTGCAAAGTCCACACAGTGGGCATCAAGCAGCCAAGAACAGGATCCTAGAATGCACCCAGTTTGCAAGGATTCTCCCCCCTCACTTCATCTTCCCAGTTTTCCCTGCCTGCTGTAGCTCCCCAGGCACACCATAGGTCAGCTTCGGGACGGAGCATGTGCGTGCTGGCTGCTCACTCATTCCGCAGCACAGAGCAGAGGGCCGGAGTCTGGTATTGACACTGACAGCAAAGTGTAACCCCCTCACATGCAAAGACATAAATATTCCAGAACAGACCTTTTCAATCATTTGGTCACTTCACTCTGTATTTTACTTTTACCTCCTAACCCCTCTTATCATCCCAAAGGGAAAAAAATGGACTCTCTCAAGGAGACCAGAAGAACCGCACTAGTCACCATTGGAAACTCACTGTGCAGCGATTTTGATGAATTTTTTCAGCAGCTGCACTCGCTTGGCCAGCTGGCTGCAAAGCAGGACCTCCGTGGCCACCCAGAGCTGGACTTCATTGCATCTCTGCAGGAGAAGGCTGAGGTTCGCCGTGTGCTCCCCACTGCCTTGTCGGCCAAACGTGAAGTAGATCAGCTCTTGCTGCAGGAAGACAGCACATCAGCATTTATTTTTAGCAGAGACAAGCTAATACAAAAGTCAGTCCATGGTTAAGAGCTGCCTCAGGTGGCCACTCTCATCATGTGTCATGAGAACATAACAACAGATCCAACCAGAAGCAATGCAGGGTTAGAGACGCCTTGTGAAATAATGTTCACTTAGAATCCTCACAAAAAGTGTTATTTTTAGAATGTGCAGATAACACAGTTTTACATGAAACTCTAAGAAGTTCTGAAGTTTAAATCACAGGCTGAATCAAATCCAAACTTCCTGAACTCGGTGTACTGGGAAAAGCAAGTGGAAATGATTGTCACTAGTACAGGTAGGTTCTCTCCACGAGGGTTCTCTGATTATAGAATGAATCAGGATCACCTGGAGGCCTGTTACAGCCGCTCTCTGGGCCCCAGCCTCTGAATTTTCTCCTTTGATAGGTCTGTGGTGGGACCCCAAACCCGTGTCTATAACAAGCCCCCAGGTGGTGCTGCTGATGCTGGTCTGGGGACCCGCTTTTTGAGAACCACGGATAAAAGACAGAGTAAAATGAACAGAAAGACAGTGAGGTCAGGGAAAGGTCCAAAATTTACAAAATGGAGCAAGACCAGCCACTCTTTATCCAGACTGATCATAGGCAGAGCAACAGAAGGAATGTGTTTTTAAATGAAAGGGTGTGTGCACTTCACAGGAGGGGTCCCCCACTCCCCTGAGAAAGCAGTACAAGCAGTGACACAGCCTGCTCCAGTCACATCTCGTAAGACGCACATCGTTTAGCTTGAAGGAGTTCACCACTTGCTTGGATTTAGATTATAATGTGGGCATTTTTCTGAGGAGGACATTTTTCTGAGGAGGACACTTTAAACTGAAAGCAGAACTCAAGCCCACAAGTTGGGCATGAGTTTCTTGAGAAGGAAAGGCTGTTTGTAATGAAAAGTGTCACTACATGGCAAAGCAAAGGCAACACACGGTTGCACAGAAAGGTCTCATTTTTCATTTCCCGATTCCTGTGAGCCCTTCCACTGGCTACATTTACTCCTTAATTGTCAGTAGCATTTTGCCCCTACTCTATCATTTTATAAATGTTTAAGCTGTCTTCAAAGGGAGGGATGATGGACATAAAGATCTGAAGTCTATCTCCAAAGTTTCAAGAAAGTACTTTAAGTCTTGCAGCACAGTCTAAATGTTTAGAATGTTCTAGAGGAAAAGAATGACTATATGTGTACGTGCATAAATACGATTCTGTACAAAACCGTGAACTTTATGGAAAAAAATTAAAGTATCAATATCAAAGTTGTCAAATGTAAAATGGCTTTTCAATTCCATTAGATCTTCATAATTATGCAAATACATAAGTATTCAAACATATAAAAATATAGCATTTTTATACTACAGTACACATATGATTATATTAGGAGCACATAAAACATGATCATGTATCTGACTTTCCTAGGTTTGTATTTAATGTATTTAAAGTACCCAAATATCTTTTGGGCTATGGCATCCCAAGCAGAATTACAGCACGAGATGATGGATCTTCTTAAAACTGAGTCACGTACAAATACTCTTTTAAAAAAATACAAAGTTGGGGCGCCTGGGTGGCTCAGTGGGTTAAGCCGCTGCCTTCGGCTCAGGTCATGAACCCAGGTCCTGGGTTCGAGCCCCACATTGGGGCTTTCTGCTCAGCAGGGAGCCTGCTTCCTCCTCTCTCTCTCTGCCTGCTTCTCTGCCTACTTGTGATTTCTCTCTGTCAAATAAATAAATAAAATCTTTTAAAAAAAAAAAATACAAAGTTAGGGGCGGCTGGGTGGCTCAGTCACTGAGTATCTGCCTTCAGCTCGGGTCATAATCCTGGGGTCCTGGGATCCAGCCCTGCATCAGGCTCCCTGCTCAGTGGGGAGCATGCTTCTCCCTCTCCCACTCCCCCTGCTTGTGTTCCCTCTCTCACTCTCTCTCTCTGTCAAATAAATAAAATCTTAACTATCTCAACTATGATTTAATCTATTTTAAAAAAAGAATGCAAAGTTAAAATAGCACTTTATTTTTATCTTTTCACTCCTTACTTACCTCGTGAATTGAATTGAAGAGACTCCAATCAAAATTCATTAATTCCAGAGCAAGATCCCAAGTGTTCATTCCCAAAATCCTCATCGACCTTTGCTGTGATTCCTCATTTTCTGCAAATGGGTTCTAAACCAACAGACAGAAGCAAAAGGATCCTCAGTAATTCCCAAATGTTTGGCACTGAACTGGCTGACCACAGAAAGCCACTAGAAGCCCAGATTAGGAAAGTAATCTTGTCTGAGTGCACTTAATATTTTTCCTGGTCTGTTCATCTTTGGTGAGTTACAACCAATTTGGGAAACAGCCTTGGAAACGGTAGAATGTGATCAATGATACTTCAATGAGTTAGCCTGCCCCTCCCCCCACCACACGTGCACACATCCACAGATCTGATTATAAAACACTGCCCCAGCAGACAGCGTAATGAAAGCGAAAGCCCTGAAATCACTTTGGCTTCTGGTAAGAATTAGTGTGCCAGCAGGTTAGTATAAAAACAAACAAAAGAAATGTCATGGTGCACTTCAATAAAGACAGACATGGTTTTCACAGGAAATACATTTAACGAGCCTCGTCCCAGACACACACTTACAAATTTTATTAAAATGCCTGTGGGAAGTGATAAAAATTTAAACAAGAAATAAAAAATAAAAGTTACTTCATTTATGCCCCATGGTGGATGGTTATTTCAAGTATCTGTTGCTTTACCTATACAAAGAGGTACGAGTCTGGTAATGGCACTTCCTTAAATTCTACCAAAACTTCAAATATTTTGTCACTGTTAAATTTATTAAAAATTATCTGGCATCTTTTCAAAATATTTGATATTTTCTAATTAAAGTACAAATTCTCCAGGGGCATCTGGCTGGCTCAGTCAGTAAGAGCACATGGTATAGGGCTGTGAGTTTGAGCTGATGTTGGCTAAGCATTTACTTGAAAAAAAATTCTCCCATTTGAAGAGTTGGATTTGAGTAGCTAATGATATTAAAATTATTAATAACTTGGAGAAAAAACAATGGGACTTTGCAAAAATAAATGACGACAGGATGAAGAGGTTCCAAATATTAATTCCTCTTTTGTTGTTTTTTTGTTTGTTTTTAAATATTTTATTTATTTATTTGACAGAGAGACACAGTGAGAGACGGAACACAAGCAGGGGAAGTGGGAGATCGAGAAGCAGGCTTCCTGCCGAGCAGGGAGCCCAATGCCAGGCTAGATCCTAGGACCCTGGGATCATGACCTGAGCCAAAGGCAGACGCTTAATGACTGAGCCACCCAGGTGCCCCCAATTCCTCTTTCAAAACTGTAAAATTATTAGCATTTCACAAGTTTTACTGTTATGAAAAGGTTTCCTAACTTGAAGAAGAAAAAAAAAAAAACAAAAAACAAATGACAAAAGACCTTCCCAGAGTTTCTCCACAGACTTTTTCAGTGCAGGTCAAGGTACAAATTGTCCCTGTATCCCTGGGTGGGACACAAGGGGGAGCTCAATGAGGGCAGACTGAAATAATGCATGTGCAAATACTGAGTGGGGTTGGGGGGAAGGAAAGCTCACGTTTCTTGCGGCCTGATTAGTCTGGAACCAGACAGGTGCCACACTACTCTGCAGGCATTCAGCGGGAGAGCCAAGAGCTGGGAGGATGGACATAAATCTCTGCATACTAATTTGGAGATATAAGGATATTTTCAGTTGGCTTTTTACCCTTCCTGCTTTTTCTCCCTAAATGCACCCCTTGCCCTGGTACTGCCTTCTGGGTACCAAAGGCTGTCTACGGCCCTCTCCAACAAACACTTTCTATTTTTCTACCCTTTCATTCAGGGCTCTAACTCCTGCCTTCTGAGAAGAGCAGCTCATCTATACGTAAGTGGAATGGGGGCTAGTGGCTCCCCACGTTATCTCTCCTGCCTTACAATGTTCCATTTCAACTGCAATCTTTTGGAGATAAAATGCTGAAAACTAGGACTCCAACAGGGAACTCTCAGGCAGCATGGAGAGCTGGTGGTGGAAACACCCGAGGGCAGGATGGCACCTGGCTCATCCAGGAACGCATTTCAGAGCCCCCATGTGCTGCACTAGGACATCGCTCAGGCCTGCCTTCTGCTCTTCTGAAGCTGGTCCTGGTTGGTGGTTGGAGAGCGCTAGGGGCGTGCGTAGCAGGGAGCTGCAAAGAAGTCTGTGGGCAGCCTGAGGAAGCAGGGCGTGGAAGACAAGAGTGTGAATCTCCACCATCACCCAGAAGCTCCAAGGAAGCCAGAGGGTAGATTGTCCTCCTCCCTAGGGAGGGTTAAAGCCAAGCCAGTCTCACTGTCTATTCAAGGATGCAGGGTGGTAACAGTTCACTGATGGAATTACATCATGCACAGACACGGGACCTGTGACCTGCTGAAGGACATCCAAAGCAGAGTGGCTGGAGTCAGACAGGTTTCCCTCTGCTTTGCCCCCTCATCACATACAAATGAAAGGAATGTGCAAGACCTTCTGAGGCCAATAATTCTGGAGTCCTAGCCTGGAGTCCTAGCACTTCCCCTTCCTTGGCTGCTGGAAGCTACAGTAAGGGGCTCTGCCTCTCTGAACTTCACAGGGTCACTGGGAATGTTAAATGAGATACCGTAGGTAAATTACCCAGCACCTAAGTGGTAGTAAGTGCCAAAAGTGACAAAGATTAGTATTCTGGTAGGCTGATACTTGTAGATGATTTTACATAAAATATTTTTATCATAAGCAATTTTGGTTAACCCATGTGGTATATACATTCCTCAATTATAAACACAACAGGAGTCGCCTAGAAAGAACCATGTCAGTGACGGCTCCATGAAACAGACTAGGACCGTGTCTCTAGAGGATACCATCACCATCTGGCAGGGCCTGCTCTTTACGGATATGGGTCTGAGGCCTGATCCTCAGGCAGAAAGCAACCACAAGACTGAGGTTTTTAGGAAAGTAATAATGACAAGTCATCTGCTTAGGCGTAAATGTTCTTACACTTAAAATGAAAGTAACTTACAGCATGGGTTCTACATTTCTTCCAACTCTTACTCCTCACCAGCATCCCGTACACCACTGTTATCAGCTGATCTTACACGGGGAAGGCTGATAATTGTCCCTTTCTTCCAGTGAACGGTACACTCAAAGTGCGCCAGAGAGATGGAAACAATACAGAGTCTCTCTCCCCCTAAATTTGTACAGGGTACGTTTCTCAGCCTGATAGCCTCATATCCACCAAAAAAGAAGGAATAGAATTAAGATTAATGGGGAGGGAGGTCACTTCTCTCACATCCCCTATGTCAGAGGCCCGAGAGAAGCAGGCTTTGACTTAGGAAGGCTTAGGATTTCTCAAGGTGTACCTGTCTTTGATTTTCAAAGGCAGTGTTGCTTCCCAGGTGTATTGCTGGCTAGAGGAGGAAGTAGTTTGATGTGTTTTTCTAACATTATTATAAAACATACAAAAATATGACTTTAGTCTGTCATCTGTGTTTCAAGTAAAGGCTAAAAGTCCTTACCAAAGTGTCAGCTAGGTCTTTTCGGTAGACATATATCCGACCCGATGCTTCAAGGGATTTGGAGCTGGCCAAGTCATTGGGCTGAAGTTCATGCTTTTCTTTATTAAAAAAAAATTAAAAAAGTAATTAGAAACACGAGAACAGTGGTAGGCATGCACAGTATACCTAAAGAGTGAAAATTGCCAAAGACAAATATTTAAAAGCAAATAGAATGCAGATTTAATTCAGATCTGCATACTCTGTTCAATGGCACCAATGGTACCATGGACATCACTGCTCAATATCCACAGAGTGGAAGCCTTTTGCAATTCCTTCTTGTAATATTTAGTCATTTTTTAGAACACAGAACAGTTTAGAGGAAAAAGTAAAAGTCACTCATAATCCCATCACTTAGGGTTGCCCAGGTGGCTCAGTAGGTTAAGAGTCTGCCTTTGGCTCAGGTCATGATCCCAGGGTCCTGGGATCAAGCCCTATGCTGGGCTCCTTGCTCAGCGGGGAACCTGCGTCTTTCTCTCTGTCTGCCACTTCCCTGCTGCATCTCTTTCTCTCTCTCACTGTCAAAATAAATAAATAAAATCTTAAAAAAAAAATCCCATCACTCTCAGATAACCATAGGTGTAATCTTTGGTAATATTTGGGTATGTTTTTATTCTGCTCTTGAGTTACTGTGTGTAATGACATCACACCTACAACATATAATGCAATTACTTACACCTAGGCATTCATAATAGTATGGATACCTACATATACATTTAGTTATTCCATATGTGGTTTTTCTATTCTGATTTTATTATAAGCACTTATCCACTTGTCAAAATTAACTAAGTATAGCATGTTTAACTGGTACTAACCGCTCCATTATACCATCAGTAATCTTTCCTCTATTGCTGACCAATTTAATAGTTTCCAATGTTTTTGTCAGATTAATTAGATGGAAAATATATGCAAATACCAGCACAGGTCTGGTACTTAATAGAGGCTTGATAAAATGGGATCTATTATTATAGCAGCCGTAATATATACTGCTGAAGTCAAATCCTAATGCATAAATCGTTGGCCGCTCATACTGATTTTTACAAATAGATTCCCAGAAATTGGAATTACTAGGTCAAAGGGGAATGAATATTTTTTAAAAGTTTTTGATACAAACTGCCAAACTGCTTTCAAATTCTTACACTGACCAACATTGATCATTCCTGGTGGTAAGTTTGCTATTTAGCTAAAACCAAAAATAGATTTCTCGGTTTATTTTAAATTTCTTGACCACTGGAAAAGCCGAGTGTTTTTCATGTATTCTTCTATTTCCCTTATTACAAATTATTCCTGTCCCTCAGCCATTTTTCTACCATCACTGGAGTGCTCTTATAACGTAATAGACTTCTTTGTAGAAAAATGTCCTCCTCCAAACTACAAATTACAGATACGAATTGACTAAACTAACCCTCAAGTTTATTGCACTGTAACATAATCAGCTTCTAAGTCAGCCTTTTAGCTACCTAGCATGGTTTGGGGAATACTATATTCCATGTATCTTCTTCTAGATAACTTAATCAGTTCAAAGGCCAAATTTTGTTTTGAACATTTCTGCTTAATACAGAGTACACAAATGATAATCCAATATATTCTTTATGGCCCAGCATTATAAAGATCAATAGCACTTTCATGTCAGGCCATTGACGTGTGTGGTAAATGGTCCCATGTGGCTGGGCTCTGAAGTTCTTCCATCTCTCCTCCCTCTTTCTCTAGCTACAATTTCTTGCAGCCCTGTGTGTGCTCATGTCTACCCTACATCAGAATTTATGAGAGCCATTCTGCCCTTGCTACAGAATAAAATGCCATGACTTTCTGACAGTAACTTTTCCATTTTCTGGGAAATATTTTTTTTTCTTATTTTCAGGTTTGTCACTACACTCTAAAAGTTAAAGCTCATAGAATTTTAAACTCTGAAAAACTATAGGGAGGTAGGTTTCTGTTACTACATACATTATACCTACTCTGGGTATAAAACAGCTAGAAACTTACTGAAAGCCATGAGGATAACAGCCCCAGTCCTTTTAGAAAAATCTGTAAAACCTACCACATTTGCAGTATCTTTAAACTTTTTTTGACAAAAAGAAAATAAGAGTAGATCTCACTGTAATTTCATTTTGAAGTAGTATTTAAAAGACTATTTACTGAAAATTAGGTAACTAGAGCAAGGACTACATTAAACACTTTTTTTCCTTCTTTTTCTTCATAGAGCATTATTGTTTGGAGGGTTTTTTTTTTTTTTAAAGATTTTATTTATTTGTCAGGGACAGAGGGAGAGCGAGCAAGCGAGCACAGGCAGACAGAGAGGCAGGCAGAGGCAGAGGGAGAAGCAGGCTCCCTGCCGAGCAAGGAGCCCGATGTGGGACTCGATCCCAGGACCCTGGGATCATGACCTGAGCTGAAGGCAGCCGCTTAACCAACTGAGCCACCCAGGCGTCCCTTGTTTGGAGGTTATTAAGCTATGGGCGGAAAGGTTCTTAACAGATAAAAGTACTAATTGATGGGAAATGATGGCACATATCCAAATCTGTGGGATAATTCAAGAGATAAGCTGATATTTCTAGAGAAGATTAGCAATGAGTCTATACACATTGGCCTCCACAACAACATTGGCCTCCCTGATTGAATCTATTAATAGAGTGTAAAAATGGTATTTCATGGCCATCAAATAGATATTGGGTAGTAAAACAGCTACTCATTACTCTCCAGGTTCAAGCGTGGCTCTGGGCTGACTCGGAGTCAGCCCCAAGGGAGAGGGGTCTCAGGTGTGCTACCAAGTTCTCTCAGGGTCCTTTCTCCTCCACAGTGGGGACCCAATGACTACTTTCTATAACGGTACTGTCTTGAGAGGCAAATGATGGTTTTGATGAAGTGTAATATTATCACTTAATATTTTTGGTCACTTAAAATTAAACATAATACACATTAATGTATCTATCTGGAAAGCCTGAAATATTTTATTAAAAATTCAACACATTAAAATTCATGTAGTCCAGATGTTTCTTCCACTTTTGCTCCTTTTCTCTAGATAATGTTTTGATGGGATGCACAATTAGGGTCCCTTGAGAGGGAGGAGGGACTCTTGTGAGGCCCAGGGAGAGGGGCTAGGCGGTTTGCATATGTAATCTGCTAGTTTACAGGACTGTTTTAACCTGCTTCTGTCACAGAAATGCTTTAACATCAAGTTAAATTCTGATCTTCTCCTCCTTCCCCTAGCCTGGTAACAAAGGGTAAACAGGAATGCTGGTTATCTGCTCCCCCCTCTCCCTCTCGCCCCATCTCTGGTTGATTGGTTCACACAGTACTCCCATTTTTCCAACCACTGATGCTAAGTCACTTTCTTTGTATTTTTCTCAGGGTTAATGAGATATTAAATAAAGACTGTAAGCCAAAAAGGAGGCCAGCAACATTGAGATCTGACAGGCCCCAGTGAAAACGAAGGGGTCCGTTCAGGTCACGTAGATCAATAGTGTCAGCTTCTAATCTGTGTGATCTTATTCAAAATAGACAATAAACCATTCTCTGAGGATAAATAAGGCCCAGCAGAAGGAAAAGCTATAACCAGACCTCACTCCCCACGTCCACCTGAACGAACACAGCCTGCGAGCTTTCAGCTTATTGGAGTTTTTATTTCCTTCAACGGGGAGTCTTTTTAAGTATTAAACTATCAGCCAGCAATATGACTAGTTCAAGGCTGTCTTTCTTTTTCCTTCCTAAAGTAATTTCATCCTTTAGCAATTTCCCAAGTTAATTTAAATATGAAAGTAGAAGGCTTATCTAGAGTATAAAATATGAAAAGCTTTATAATATATTTCAAAACATGGCATGGCCCTTTATTCCGTTCTTGGGGAGGAAATTCAGGATCCCACAGTATCCAGCTGTTGTCATGGAAACGCCTCTGCCAGGCAGCTTCTTATTGTTACTGTGGTCACCCAGCTGCGGACCCAGAAGGGACAAGCCGTGCGTTTACTCTATAAAAATGTCGCCTCTCCTCCTCTCAGAGGCGATCCGGGGAAAGATTAATATTCCAGGACAGAAAACAGTTTACCCCCAGAGAACATGACAGCCACCAGAGCCAGCTCCTCTTCTGCATGCTGGATCTTTTCCGCCACAACTTTCAGGATCTCATGTGCTGTACTGGAAACTTTGGCCTTCACGCTGACATAGGAGTGCTCCGTTATGTACACGTGGCAAAAGACTGCATACAACACAAGAATCGTTAGTCAACAGGGAACTGGAGGCGTGAGGTACAGACATTTCCAAATGAAGGCATCCACCGGCCTATTCTCTTCAGGGTAAAACTTACACAACTTGATTTACATATTTATGTCTGCACTCAGGTGCCTGAGGGCATCCATAGAGAAACAGGTGCTTGGCCACGTGGGAGATACAGACATTACAAAGCTGGTGAATGAATGCGCCAAGGATTTAGGCTTCCCAAACTGGAATGAGAGATCTATGTCACGAAAGCCACGTGCTCACGGTGGAGACAGCCTGACCACGGCACAGGGGGATGGGGTGCGGGGGAGGGTACGTAACTTAGAGCTCTGAGTCCCTTCTTTGAGGGTTACTGAGATTTCCCAAAGCACTGTATTAAGATATCTCACTCATAAATTTTTATTTTACACTCCCTTTCCAGACAGTCACTGTTGGGTCAATCAGGAACACCACATTTTGCTACTGGAGCTCTCTTAAGCTTACATAAAAAATCTGCCCATTTGCCATGGTTTTTGTGTTCAGGCGTCTTGATCATTTAATAATGATGTCCCTGATCAAGATGCGGGTGAGTTTGGTTTCCAAAGAGAAGGCACATTTCTAGCCCTTTTAATATCCTTTTTGTTGTATGCAGTGCAAATAATTATTACTAGGACATCATCACTACCAGGGTGACTCGGGGTCCTGGAAAAGATTTTCTTCCTGATTTGAGAGCAGAAACTGTTAAATAGCAGTGGAGATAACTGATATATTGTTTCTTACAGCAGCTACTTTGAATTATAAAATACTAGCTTCTTTCAAAAAGATAATATACTTATTCTTCTCTGTCATGTTGCAAAAAAATAAAAAAATAAAGGGGGAGTGCAGTTCCTAGAGAAATCTTACATGCAATTTAAATGCCCCCCCCCCCCAATAAACCCAGGATGCTTCTCACAGAAAGGCAGATGAGGCAAAAGAAAATGAGTTTACGTGTAGGAACCTCAAAGTAAACACCACCGGAAGGCACGGAAAATATTTTGGTCTTGGTTTGGTTCAGTATGTCACTAAAACAATAGCATCTAACAAACAGTTGTTTTATATGTTGTCCACAGAAATGTGAGAGGCAACAAAAGCTTTTTTGCTTCGACCGAAAAATAAAATTTTTGAGCAAGACAAGATCCAGTGCACAAACCACTGAATATGAGGAAAGCTTAAAACCCGCTTAATAAACAGATAAACAAAAAGAGGCCAGGAGTCTCGAAACACTTCCACTCTTTGTAACTCAGCTTGGGAAATTACCTGGTTAAACTGTAAGACAAATCAGCCTGGAGGGTCAGCAACTAAGGAATTAGGAGGTAAGATCATTTCTTTCCCAGCTTCCACAAATACCGCACAGCAGCAGAAGCCTGGGTGTGACACTTTGTTGTTTAAGTATGTGAGAAGCAGAGCAGACAGGAAGGGTTCACACTTAGAATTTCAGCCCAGATGGAGAGGTGGGCTCTAAGAGAAACCTCCTAGTCACAAGAGCGTGAATGTTTCCATTGTTGTGTTTCCCCAGGCTCTGCACTCGACTCAACCTTTATGCACACAGAAGGAAATCATTTCCTGCTCTGTTATAAGGGAGTAACATAGAAGGCAGCACCATCATGGGGCTAAAGGTTATCTACCCTCCCCCACCCCTACTGTGCAAGCATCTTCAGAGTGGGTCCTGAGCCCTGTCACCGGGGAGCTATGGGGAGTGCTGACCGAGGGTGGATGGACTGGGCGCGTAGCACTGTCTTGCAGGGGGATTTCTGCCCCACTCCTGTCCTTCTGCTCTTCTTGCCAAGAGTCTCTTCCCTTCATCTCAGGGACTGACCCCACCAAAGCCCCGCATGTTGGCTTTAATGGGCTTTCCAGTCAGTCCCAGACAGTGAGCTGACCGATCAAGGGAGAAAGCAGCCAAGAGGAACAGGTAGTACCTTCCAGGCAATGCTGCATCTCTCCCTGAGAAAGTAAAGAAGCTCTTGTTCCAAGTTTTCTTTCCTCCCTTCCCAATCAGAATCATCCTTGGCCCCTGACACTGGTGTAGGGTGAAGAAAATGGCCACACTCGAAGCAAGAAAATAACGACCATCATCTTGGGTGTGAACATGTTCGACACAGGTCACAGGGCTGTGATGGCTGGAAATGTTCCAAGGCGGGCTGATGTGTTAATAATGCTGGAGAATGAGGGTGATTAACTGCGACTCCACCTACCCCAAACCCTCGTTAAAATGACACTCACTTTCCTCTGTTTCAGTCACGGTTCCTCTATGCTGGAGCCAGTTCTCCTTAAGACTGAATTGGTGGAAAAGGGCTTTATTCTGTGAGAAGCGAGAAAGAGAACAATGAATGAATGCATTCCTGCCCTTTGGAAAACCACAGCTGTTTACACGTTCCAAAAGAGCTAGCCAATTTTTCTTTCTTTCATTTTTTTAAAATATGAAATCCACCCATCCAATTTTAGAGGACTAAATAGGGAGTTGCCTCTATTCATGCATGTGGGGGTAAAGATGCTGAGCAGCACAGCAGACCTCGGCCAAAGCCAGGAGCAGACAAAAAGCTCCTATAATTATTCCCTGCGACATGCTGGAGAGTATTGGCCTGATTCTGAACCTCTGGCTACCACAAACACCCACCGGTTATTCTCTGGAGAGAGATATCCCAACACTAACCACGCTCTGGAACAAAGCAACCTTAGATGGCTGCACGCTTCTGCTGCAGCACCAGGACTCGCTTAAGGGAAATAAGTACATTATTCATTATGATTATCCACCTGATAGATGAGCTTCTACGAAACGTGCGCCTGACATCTCATTTTGCATTTCCCCTTCAAGGTGAATAGGAAACACACTCCTTCTTTCCCTTTTTGTCGGGTTGAAAGGTACAAACCTTTTGCTTATTACTAGACTCCCTCACCCTTGCAGTCAAGATTCTTGCCTGCGTTTCTTTTTCTTTCTTTTTTTTTTTTTTTTTTTCACATCAATGTTTCAAATTCAAATTTATATCACTCTGGGAACACCGGAGAAACTCTGAGTTTCCAAAAATAGGCAGAATGTCAAGTCAAGGGCACGTGGCCAGCGTCGGATCTGGATCTACAGCAGCACAGGCAAGGTGAAGTGAAGCCATGAAATCCACGTAAGCCACAGCCCCTGGCTTCCTCGACGGGCCCCTGGTCTGCTTGAGGCAGGATTCATTTTAATTATGAAGAAAGGCCAACTGAGGCCAAGCAAGGTCTCCCAACTTAACAGCCATATTTTGGATAGAGAAAGGTCTGCCTCACCTTCCTTTGTGGTGAATATTCATCTACAGTGCTGAAAGGAAAAGGAAAAGAAGTCAGTCTTTGTCCCAAACCCAGAATAATGCAGTGATTGTCACAGAAGATTAATTTTCAGGCACAGGGCAGATGATTTTGCTTTTCAGAAAGATAAAACCTGGTATTCATTAGGTCACTATGTATAACACCCTTGACCTTGGGCTCTGGGTTTCTACTGAATGAGGAAGAAAAGATGCTATCTATTCAATGGGTATATTTTACTTTCTATGCACAGAAAGTGAGCACTGAAGGAAGAACTAGGTTTAGTCAGTCCACAGAAACTCTGAGTTTTCTCCTATACTGATAGATTGGTTGAAATTCTTGTTATTCAGATGGTTAAGTTAATGAACGCACAACTTTTCCAGAATGTTTCTGTGTATGGTGGAAGTAGGGAACATTCTGTAGGTCCCCAGCTCAAACCTTTTTCTAGAATCTAGAGATAACTCATAATCTTTCACCAAAGAGGCAAAGCCATATCTTATATCACTTTCTTATTTCAATCTATTATTTCCCATTTTATTTGAGTCTTTAAAATCGGATATATTAAGTTCCATTAATGTACTGAATGCATATAAATGCATTAAGCCATGAATTAAAGTTTTCCAAGGGTAACCAGGCCTGCCTTATAGCAAAGACCAACTTCTACATGGGGGGATTATTTTGATGTAAAGGCTGTCTCTCTTTTTCTTTCCTGTTTCATTTTACATTTTCATACTCATCTTAGGTGCTGAGAACTTATTACAGTGTAGACCATGACAAAGGAACATCACCCAAATTCCCAACTTTATTTCTAACACTGTCCCATACTGCATCTCATTTCTGAATTTCTAAATGTGATTTTCATGACTGAGGAATAAAGCTGTTACATGATTTTTTTTGTGCCCTAAAATTAATTTATATAGACATTTAATTTGCAATAGGATCTCTCTTTACTAAAATTAGGTCAGGCTTGAAGTCTCAAATTAGTCATCTGAAAGGCCTAAATTAACACTTTCTACAAGAAGTGCCTCTGTGACTGCTGAAATCTTCATAGAAATTTCTCACAACTTGACAACATGTGCATTTCATGTTTACTAAATAGAAAGTACACTGAAAATCAGAGAACAGTTTTTCCTTTCAGATTAAGTTTGCAGCTCTATCTGAAAACTGAATAATGACCTCATGTTTTCATTCACCAATATTAGTAAGGAGAATCAGTGGTCAATCAGGTGCTGGCAATCTGAAAGACTAATGAGAGATACCTTGGAGATACTTACATATACCAAAAGTCAGGGAGTAAATGGTTTTCTTTAATCTTTCTAAATTGATAAAGAAACCCCAGGGGGGGGTACCTGGGTGGCTCAGTGGGTTAAGGCCTCTGCCTTCGGCTCAGGTCATGATCCCGGGGTCCTGGGATCGAGCCCCACATCGGGCTCTCTGCTCCGCAGGGAGCCTGCTTCCTCCTCTCTCTCTCTCTGCCTGCCTCTCTGCCTGCTTGTGATCTCTGTCTGTCAAATAAATAAATAAAGTCTTTAAAAAAAAAAAAAAAGAAAAGAAACCCCAGGGAATCCAAAAGATAGAGCTTTAAAAATGCTTCATGACTTGCTGAAACCTATTTCTAAAACTTTTTTTTCCCTATTCCATTAGAGACAGCTATGAGCCCCCCAGATGACAAGTTAAATATTTACGCTTTTAAAATTAAATAATAACTTAATAAAGAATTGTTTTTATGTATCCAGGTTGTTCTGGCTCTGTTGGTTTCTATCGTATCAAACAGTGTAAAAAAAAATAGCCAATATTATGCAGCCATTAAAAAAAAAAGAAATTTTGCCATTTGCAATGAAGTGGATGGAACTAGAAGGTATTATGCTAAGTGAAATAAGTCAGTCAGAGAAAGACCATTATCATATGGTCTCACTGATATGTGGAATTTAAGAAACAAGGCAGAGGATCATAGGGGAAGGGAGGAAAAAATGAAACAAGATGGGATTGGGAGGGAGACAAGCCATAAGGGACGCTTAATCTCAGGAAACAAACTGAGGGTTACTACAGGGGTGGGGGACGGAAGGGAGGGATGGGGTGGCTGGGTGATGGACACTGGGGAGGATATGTGCTACGGTGAGTGCTGTGAATTGTGCAAGCCTGATGATTCACAGACCTGTACCCCTGGGGCTAATAAATACATTATATGTTAATAAAAATAAATGATTAAAATAAAAATTAAAAATCGGCATGTAAGTGGAAAAAAATAGCCAATAAGCTTGATATTGTGTTCATTCGTTTTGATATAAAAGCAAAATACACAATTAACTACTAGAAAAGCTAAGGAATCAAGGGATCCCAGATTCAAAGTGTTCAAGATGAACTTTGTAAGACACTCGAATTCTATCACCTTTACTACTTTCTTTTATTAACTGTAATACGGAAAGGTGTAGGTACTCACTGGCGACGGTGCATTCCAAGTATCTTCTGAAACTCTTTCAGTTCTTTTTCAAGTATTGGATATTCATAGACGTCATCTAGCACATTCCTGTATATGGTCTGCGGGGCAGGGGGAGAAAGAAAAATGGTGGCTGAAATGCCTATCCTGTCAGGACTAGGATTCACACGACAGTTAACCTGCTAAGGGAGCAGGGGGATTATGAAGGGGGTTAAACCAGTACCAGTGAGATCCTAGGTGGGATTCTGCCTCCTAGCCCCTCACTCAACTCTCATGTGACCCTCTCACAGCTGTCAGGGGCCATACGTAGTCAATGCTAAACTTAGAGACACCTGGAAGGCTACTCGAGATTCCCATGCCTATTCTATATTTAAAAAATAATACCCACATAGTCACTTGGAAAGACAAGAAATGGACTGAATCTTATTACCCAGTTGTTTTGAAAATAACATTAGTTTTTGAGGCACCTGGGTGGCTGAGTCAGTTAAGCATCTTGGGCTCAGGTCATGATCCCAGAGTCCTGGGATTGAGCCCCAAGCCCGGCTTGTATGTTTTATCTACCTTAACTATTTCATCTGTAATCAAAATTCCCATGAATTATATAAAAGAACCTTAAATTGGCAAATGTAAAACTGGCTGCCTACATTTTTTTTCATAATGGATTATTTTCAATTAAAAATTTTTTTTATCTATGTATAGAATAGCAGGCCTCAAAAATCGAAACAGGGGCTACCTGGGTGGCTCAGTCAGTTAAGCATCTGCCTTCGGCTCAGGTCATGATCCCAGGGTCCTGGGATCGAGTCCTGCATCAGGCTCCTTGCTTAGTGGGGAGTCTTTTTCTCCCTCTTTCCCCTACCCTCCTGCTTGTGAGCTCTCTTGCTCACTCACTCTCTCTCTCTCAAATAAATAGAACCTTTAAAAAACAAATAAAAATAAATTAGTATTTTCTTTGAATCACACCTTGAAAATGACAAAAAAGTTGCTTGACTGCCACCTACAAAAGGATTTTAGAAGTACAGAACTGAAAATAAAATCAGCCGTTTGGAATCAAAGAATATCTTGAAGTTTTACATTACCTTTAAGAACATTTTTGAATGTTCGTCTTCATGTAACCAGTCTTTGTAGAGGGCAATCCATTGGGACACAAGATGCAAAACCTTACGTTTCCGACAAGGAACATCTGAGTTTTCTTCTTTGCCTTGATACTTCTTAGCAGAATAGGTGCAAATGGTTAAGAGAGAATATTGCATTGTTGGAAATATTGCATTGTGCTCTTTAACTGAAAATATGAAGAGATGCATGTATTCTTATTTTCACAACACATGCTAAAGCATTTGCCAAAGAATCTGCAAGTATCTAAGCCTGTGGCAAGAAAAGAGCATGGGTAGCAAGAGCAAAGGTGTGCACCAGAAAGAGCAAAAGTAAGTAAACCCAGGAAAATGATGTCCGTGTGCTTGGTGGCAGGTCGTGAAGGTTAATTAGATGATTTGCATTGACAGCTGCTGACACAGTCCCACAGGCAGCACGGGTCAATGCCACCACGAAGAGATTCTAAGTGGCCCATGAATTTCAAGGGTGGCGACAGCAGTACTGGCCTCATTACACAGGTAGACACCTTCCATAAAAGTTACATCAGAACTAGGCCAGATATCCTTTGGTTTTCAGAAATTCACAATTGATAAAAGCAGTCACTTCTCAATTAGCCCCTATGGGCACTGATTTCTGGAGTATCATTTGTGCTGTGATTTAAATGCCCACTCCCAGGAATTTGTTTGGAAAAAAGGACTGGATAAGCATGTAAACATAATTAAAAAGGACTACTACTTTTCATTTTCATCGGAATAAAAAAAGTAAAATAGGAATAACCTAAATGGGTCAAACACTGGATAGTTAGCTAAGTCATCACAGATCCATTAACAGGCAATCTACAGCTGTAAGACTGATGGTCTAGTGGTGCATTTATGGATGGCAAACACTTAGCATATTGTTGAGCAGGAAAGCAAGCAAGAAAATATGCTGGGATCACCTGCTTCCATTAACTATGCTTATTTATAAGAAAAATTTCATCACCCTGAATGATATATATTAGAAGTTACAGGGGCGAACTGTGCTGTTCAAATTACATAAAAATAACAACTCCCCAAAAGCAATGTGCTTAAAGCCTTGGGGATGAGACGGAAGCTTGGAATTTTCCAAATCAACCTAGTGTTTTTGTTCCCCAAATTATCATTTCTAACCGTCTCAGACACACTGGAAAGTTACATAGGAAAAGGAAATGCTATGATACCAAAGACAGGGAGGCCTTGGGGCTGCTGGGGAGGATTCTCCACTACTTAATGCTGAAATATAACTGCAAAATACAAGTATCTATGTCAGCCTTTGTAAATATTTTAAAACATATTTAGTCACTGTCTCTCTGACCTGCAAGAATACATCCAGGGCATTTGATTTTTTTTTTTTTTTTAAATTTCTGTGTGAGTAATAGACTCAGGCAAACACACAAAGAATCTGTTAAAGCATCCATTTTCCCGTTTTTTCTCTTAACAGACAAAATATAAAATATTATAGCCTACATTATTTCCACTTGTACAAAGGTCATGTTCTTTTCCTGTGACTACCATGGCCTAACCAATATAAAGAAGAAAACCTAGAAAATTCAGAAATACTAACAACTTCTTTCTTTTAGGTCAGCATGTATAAGCCAGGAGGTGGGCTTTTTTTTTTTTTTTTTTTTTAATTTATTTGACAGAGACGCAGCAAGAGAGGGAACACAAGCAAGGGGAGTGGGAGAGGGAGAAGCAGGCCTCCTGCTGAGCAGGGAGCCCGATGGGGGGCTCGATCCCAGGACCCTGGGATCAAGACCTGCGCCGAAGACAGATGCTTAATGACTGAGCGACCCAGGTGCTCCACGGAGGTGGGCTTAATTATTACCACTGCATCTATGTTTTATAATTATGGACCTGTAGGATAGAGCCATTTCAGGGACTGAAACGTCAACAGCCCTTCTCCATTCACAGTTACTACCATTTATTTGTTTCATCTTGTTTTGCCTACAAGATGTATTTTTCAAAAATGTTAGTGATTAAATTTAACATGTGAATTACTCTGTTTTCTTTATCAGGGTGTATTCACTTTTATACATTTTGCCCATGCTAGATTATATTGATTTATAAACATAGCCAGAGGATGGGAATAATGAGAAGGCACTGGATGACAATTATACCTTCAGTGTAGTGCACTGAACATTAGCTAGCCTCAGGCTGGAAGCTTACATAATACTTTTTATGATGATAAAAGCTAAAAAGTATAAAATTCTATCACAGTAAAAGTACCTGTCTAAGATACCCAAGCACAGCATAAATGGCTCTAATCTATAACTAATGTTTAAAAACAATGGGAGACAAACAACAAAAATTAATTCAGACCACTCCTTAGAAGGAGATGGCAGTGGGATATATAAGATAGCTTCACTAAGGGGCACAAAAAAAAATCTCTCAAATTAAATATGGATGCCATATTTTTGTTTGTGGTTTGTATTATTTCACAAAAGGCAGAGTATGGATTTCATGGGTTTTGATAATTAGTAAAAAGGCTGCTAAATAAGAATCTGAACTAAGTTTTCGTAGAACATGTCTTGGTCAAAGACTTAAAACATGGTCATATGAAAGTGAAGTTTTAGAGACTCTTCAGGGAAATTCTATGAGGCATTAAATTACTCAATAATAATAACAAATAATACTAGGATCCTATTTATATATTTATTTATCTACTTTTATTTAAAGAGAGAGGGATGTGGGGAGGGGCAGAAGGAGAAAGAGAATTTTCAGTAGGTTCCATGCCTAGCGGGGAGCCTGACACGGGGCTCAATCTCAGGACACTGAGATCATGACCTGAACCAAAATCAAGAGCTGGATGCTGAACTGACTGAGCCACCCAGGTGTCCTTATTAGGATCCTATTGAAAAACAATGGTTTGAAGGCATCTATTTGCTATGAAGCAAACTATGTGATTTAATAGATGGTAATACTTTTGGAAAAGCCTTTAGCATTAAAAGGTAGAAGAAATTAGCTCATAGTTATTTTTCTAAAACACTATTAAAGAAGAACTTGAAAACCTTGTATTTATTGCAGAATTTTTTAATAACATCCACTTGGAAGCTATGAAAGAAATCTGTTTTTAAAATTCTCTAAATTCAAAATGGGTAATGTTTCAAGGCCAGCTTTATGAACCAGTTCAAAAAGCTCCCCAAGAAATGTAGCTTTGGGGGTGCCTGGATGGCTTAGTGGGTTAAAACCTCTGCCTTCAGCTCAGGTCATGATCCCAGGGTCCTGGGATCGAGCCCGGCATTGGGCTCTCTGCTTGGCGGGAACCTGCTTCCCTTCCTCTCTCTCTGCCTGTCTCTCTGCCTACTTGTGATCTCTGTCTGTCAAATAAATAAATAAAATCTTAAAAAAAAAAAAAGAAATGTAGCTTTTTGTGGCCATATGGACATAGCAAAGTACTACCAAGTAATCATGATTTCTAGTTTATATATTTATTAAGAGATTTTATTTCAGGTATGCCCTTTATGGAGTTTTAAGGTATTCTTTTAAGCAGGAAAAGGCTATCAAACTGGGTAAAAATGCAACAATCATTTAACAGGACAATTTTACCAAGACCACTACCATTGTGGCTCAATAAAACTCAGGTATATGCATTAAAAAAAAAATCCATCTTCTTAAAAATGTTCACTAGGGCTCTAGTGGAATCTTCAGTTTGGTTTGATAAATACCTGACAGTTAACAGACTTCTTAAATACTTCTGAAGCACCTTTCTTGCACATTGTTAGTCAAGAAGCCCGTATGGAGACTCTGTGTAAGTTTACTTGGCTTGGCTTTATGGCCTTTCATCTGTTGCACCCCTTCTAGTTCATGTATCAAATCATAAAGCTTCCCTAACTCGTCATTAACCTCATCACACCTGTCATTCTAAAAGCACATGTCTTCACAAAGCTTTTGAAAGATGACAGTTGATTAGGGAGTAGTTTCAACCTCCCACGTTGGGGATGGCTCACCGGGCCCCGGGACACTTGCAGAGAAACACGGAATCATGCACGTATATTTTCCTGCCCAAGTCCCCTGGCACTAACGGCCTGATTGTCTTACAAGTTCAATTATGGCCTGTCCACTCAACCTCTTGACTCTGGGCTTTACTGGGTGGGCCAAACTTACCTCAGATTTCTCATCTTGAGACCTACATTTGAAGAAAACATAATACAAACAGTACAATTTACCCACAACCCAGAAGGTGAGAACAGTAGCCCCGCCTTCCAGTTCTCCCTGTCTATTCTGTCTCATTTCATCTTTTACCTTGGATATCATTACATTAATATTTAACAGATCCACACTCTACAGAGTGGCTGAGTAAATTAAGAAAGGCAGTTAGTTCCTAATGTGAGACATCTGTCTGAGAGGAAGCCAGCACAGCATCCTGAAGTTAATGAAGGATATTGCCTCAACAGCGCCTGGCACAAGTCATCAGTTGTCATGAAGACCGTGTACGTGAGGAGGAAGTCATCAAGGAGGGTCTCTGCAAAGAAAGTAAAATAAACAAAAGGTAAGCACACCAGTGATAAGAAGGGCAATTGCTTCTCCAACCTCTCAAACAGCATGTGTGGCAGAAATATGTTAAGTGGTGGTGGTTGTGGGAGGGGTTAGGATAGGAGAATTTTAACCAAAAAATACATTACTTGCTGAAGTTAAGATTTTTTAAACTCCTTACACAGAACACCTCAAGCAATGGGATTATTTTTTTTGTTGCAAGGCTCTCTAAACATACAACTTTTGTTATTTTTTTTCACTCTCTAAAACATCATTTATTTTTGTGGGTAAAGATGTTATAGAAACCCAATGCATAAATAATGTCCTTTTAAAGATAAATTTTATAGGGGTGCCTGGGTGGCTCAGAGGGTTAAAGCCTCTGCCTTACTGTAAGGAGTGATCAATGCAAAACAACAAGGCTATGTTTACGAACACTGATATAAACTCTGATATAAAGAGGTAGTGAATGATATCTCTAATCCTTGTCAGCTGCCCCTGCTTAATTAATTGTTTTGTTTGATTGCAGAACATCAAGATCATCCCAATTTACACCAATAAGTGATTGCAAATGGTCATGTTAAAAAAAAACAAAACAAAACTTTCTTTCTAACTGCAGAATGGCCTAAAGTGAAATGAACCAGAGATGCTAATGAAGGTATTAAGAAAGTTTTTTTAAAAGATATTTACTTATTTATGCTAAGTTAACAGTATTCCTTATTAAAAAAAATAAATTTGACAAATGGCACCCATAATGTCAAATCAGCCTACATGTATAATGTATCAGACTGCAATATATTAACAGTCTCTGCTCTAGTTTACTGTTACTTGTAAAAGTAAGTTCTCAAACAGATGTGTCTGGGCCTTGCTAGGCAGAAACGAAGCCCTATCCAGTGTATAGGGAAAGGAACAGCCCCGTATAGAGCTCTACAGCCCTATATGCTGAAGGTAACTGTGGGAGTGTGGTCAGTTGGACAATTCAGTGTGAACGCACACACACACCCTGCACTCACAGAAGGCCTGGGAGCTCTCTCCTAGAGACCCTGTTTATAAAAGTGACTGGCAAGCTGTGACCTCCAACATAATTTCCAAATTCACAGGAAAGATTCCTTGCAGTTTCAAATATTCATCTGCACGGAAAGGCAGGAGAAACCGTATTCTAAGACCAGCCCCCAAAACTAGTTAACCTGGCAACAGAAGTTCATCACTTGGTTATCCTAATGAAAATCCTGAAATATACATTTTGGAGGTCTGTGTCTCCTTCATCACAGTTCTTAAAATAGTTTCAAGAAAAATCAAACAGTGGCATAACGTCTGAGCCCCTAGGATATTTTGAAATACTACCTAAAAACTAGCACTCTGGGACACTACTGAGTAGGTATGGTCACCAATTCTAACACGGCTCTGTAATAAATGTGGGTGATGAAAATCTTCAAGCTCTCTGCTCTCGTTAGAAATTGAGTCTTTTTTGCATACAGTGCTAGGTACAGGCAGCAAGAACCACAGAGTAGCCTAAAATCTATTTGAGGGTTCTCTGTGGGCCCTTACAGATCAGAGCAGACGATATACAGAAGCCGCTGGGTGAGAGCCTGAGAACCTCATCATTCCTCATTCAAAATACTTGATGGGACATAGGTTCAGACTCTTTGGAATGTTCTTATTACTTAGCTGATTCAAGGAGGTTGGAACTATTCTCTAATCAAAATTTACTCCATTAGCAACTGAGATGAAAAAGAATGCCATTAAACTTTGACATAACCAGTCATTCCATTCTGGAACAGCCTTGGATAATGAGCTGAGTGACTGTGAGAAGTCTGGTTTATATGGTGGCAAAACCATTTGGCATTCGATTCAATTAATGAGCTCACATGTGACGATATTTTGTTAAGGGCTTTGACCCAGAAATGCTTTCCCCTACGCTACTACCATATTTAATATTCAACAGCATTTACCTAATTATCTCTTTGCAACAGAAATATTAATTAAAATAAAAACAACAAGGCTACATAAAAACATCTCCAGTTAAAGTCCTACCGAACTGCTAAAATTCCTCAAAAGAGAACAGATTCCCTGTGCCCTTGATTCAAATCTTTCCCTATTTAACTACCATATTGTTATGAAATTTTTCTCTATATAAAGAGCTTTCCCTTACTCTCTTTCAGCACTGGTATTTTTTTGCTGCCCACGCAAGTAATTGAATGATATAATCAAAATGACACACTTCAAATAAAAATGCATTTTGTAATAGCCATGTATCAAAAAAGACTGTTCCATGGTATTCAGAGATATTTTTAGAACCACAATGGCTATACAAATGATCCCCTGAAGACTATTAGCCAACAATAGCCATTTAGAAAGACTAGCACATCCTCTGGAATCCACGTTAAAACACTATAATTATCTATTATATTATATAGTGCTTAATTAACAGTAATTTAAGACCTTAGGCAGAAAAGCACCTTTGTGTATAAAAGTATCTTTCATTTAAACAAATTCATAGTTGCCGTATACACTAACATTCTGAATAAAAAGATATATTCATTTTGCTTTCTAACTCTGTGAATACCTAGGTATTAACATAAAAACACCTTTCCTTTGAAATTCTATTCTTTAAATCAATCACTAAATCTAATCCCAAATTCTTTGCACATCACTGACAAAAGTATTCAGCCATCCTTTTGGGAGTACTCCCTTGCTCCCCCCAAATAAAAGAATATTTATGTTGTGGCTTTTTTAGGTATAGGAAGTATTCTCGCAGTATGAAAGAAACATGCTGGTAACAATCAAAACTGGAAAGCAGATACTATTAGTTTTAAGCATTATGTTCACTTGAAATAAAATACATCAAGGTATAGTCAAAATCTAAAGCTTTGATAGAAATGACTCTAAAAACAATGAATCTTGGAACACTGAAAAAATAAAATTAAATTAAAAAAAAGAAATTACTCTAAAACTCATGAACATAATGATGTTAATACAGGACTTTCCCTCATCTGTTATTGTCTAAATCTTAAGGTATAAGAAAAGAACTGTCCATTTTCATTTGATTTTACTTGAATGTATTTTTCTTTTACGCAGATATTAAAATATCTTCTCATTCTCGCTTGAAATGTATCAAGTACTAAAATGTCCATTTATTTCTGTAAAACGCAAGTGTTTCTGGAGCATCCTAGAGTAGTGTCAGGCGGACTAGTAACTGGTTTGGTACAGATCCTTTTTATAGGGTTCTGTTACATAAATGTAATCAATTCAGAGGAACTGATCTACATGTTTCAAAAGGGTCTAAGCTTAGTGCTTTTCTTTTTTTCTTTTTCTTTCTTTCTTTCTTTCTTTTTTTTTTTGGTATAAGTGAATTGCCAAGAAAGCAAATGGTAAGAATTTTGACAGACAATAGTTGCTATTTAAACGAAGTACGGTAATGTGAATATTCAACATTTCTATAATGACCCACATTCCCTAAAGTACTGTTAGCAGTTTTGTTTCACCTATATTTCTACTCCAGATGCAATGGAATTTAAGGCACTCTAAAGTATGTTCTACTTAAACTTTATTTCGAGAAGCCAAGAAAAACTCCGTACTTGAAAGGTCTTGTTTCTGGTCCGGGAATATTACAACTTGCCATTATTTTTCGAGAAGCAGTGCCAAAATGTACCATGTAACTTGATTAAGCACAAATTAAAAAAAAATTAACGTTCATGCCTGAATCATAGGTTCAAGTGCTATGCCCTTAAGAGCTATGCTTTTTTCTCAGTTTATTTGACATTTCTGAAAGCAATATTCATGACCTCAAATGCAGCTTTTTAAATTCACTCAATTCCTGGATATTTTTACACTTTGCCAGAGTATTGCTTAGCTATTCTAAAATGACCAAATCTTGAGATCTCGTTTTATTTTTCCTTATTGGTTACATAAAAAATGCTTATTCATTGAATGCTGTTTCTACATCAGATTTTAAAGGTCACCTCTTTCATGACAGGAGCTTACTACACACAGAGCTTGGGTGGCACTCTTCAAATAATGAAATCTGTTCTTACCGTAACTTGAAAAATTTGGTTTTGGAATCCCATCATTCTTTAGGAAAAAACGATTTGAATGCAACAGGAATTATGTTCTGAACTATATTACATTTCACATGCTGCCTTTTAAAAATGTCACTAGATAGAGCATGCACTAATAAACCCAGGGCTTGCCCACGTTCTCTACACCAAGGGTCGTGTTTGCAAGTCACCTTGGGAGGGGAGAGGTGACAGGCCCCATGAGCTTCTGCTGTCCCAGCCCTCAGCTGCTCTCAGCGTCTAGGCACAATTATAATTACAACCCATTTGTGACTCATGCATGTGTCTGCTAAACCTGCTAGGAAACTTAGAAAACAGTGTGGAAAGTACTAAGGGAATCAGCTGAATTTCTACCTGGATACCCTTAGGCACAATGTTGAACCTCTCTGGGCCTTAGTTAAGTCAGCTATAAAGTGGGTATCATATCCACACCTAGCAGAATTGCAGGCAGAATTAAACAGAATTAATTAACAGAATAGCGTATTCTCAAGTACCTGGCAGAGAACATGGTGGACATTAGGCACTCAATAAGTACCACCTGTTCTTACTTTCATAAAATAATATTCAGACCCGGGGCGCCTGGGTGGCTCAGTGGGTTAAGCCGCTGCCTTCGGCTCAGGTCATGATCCCAGGTCCTGGGTTCGAGCCCCACATTGGGCTTTCTGCTCAGCGGGGAGCCTGCTTCCTCCTCTCTCTCTGCCTGCCTCTCTGCTTACTTGTGATTTCTCTCTGTCAAATAAATAAATAAAATCTTTAAAAAAAAAATAATATTCAGACCCTTTTCCAATTCTCCAAGTCCTACCAATCAACCAAGGAAAAACCGAGTACTGAAAGCTGACTATATAGAAGGCATTTGCTAAGGGATTTGGGGGTAAGAGACAAGAAAGCACAAGGGAGCTGTGGCTTCAAGCTCATAATTAGTCAGGGAGCTGAGACTTTTGTTCCCATGAAATGAACTAAATAAGGCAACACCTCTACTGGACAGCACCAGTCATAAATGTTCTAAGGGATGAAGGAAACTCCAATGTGCCAAGGAAGGTGCCATGTGGGGTCACCCCTGAACTTCTAAGAAGAACTGGTAGAGGGGTGCCTGAGTGGCTCAGATGGTTAGGTCATGATCCCGGGGTGCTAGGATCAAGCCATGCGTCGGGCTCCCTGCTCAGTGGGAAGCCTGCTTCTCCCTCTGCTATTCCCTCCGCTTGTGCTCTCTACCTCTATCTCTCTGTCAAATAAATAAATGAAATCTTAAAAAGAAGAAGAAGAGGGCGCCTGGGTGGCTCAGTGGGTTAAGCCGCTGCCTTCGGCTCAGGTCATGATCTCAGGGTCCTGGGATCGAGTCCCGCATTGGGCTCTCTGCTCGGCGGGGAGCCTGCTTCCTCCTCTCTCTCTGCCTGCCTCTCCGCCTACTTGTGATCTCTCTCTGTCAAATAAATAAATAAAATCTTAAAAAAAAAAAAAGAAGAATTATTATTATTGGTGGATAAAGAGGTTAAATAAATGTGAGCGAAGGAGTAAAAGCGTGTGTGTCTGCTGCTAAGTCACAAACCCGTGGCCTCTGGGCCTTGTCTAGCCATTAAGGATATTTTTTGTTACGTGACAATATTTAAAACTCGGAAGACCTGGGCGCCTGGGTGGCTCAGTCGGTTAAGCATCTGACTACTGATTTTGGCTCAGGTCATGATCTCAGGGTTGGGGTCACACTTAGTGGGGAGTCTGCTTGAGATGGCTTCCCTCCCCCCCTCACCCTCATTCACATACTCTCTCTAAAACGAATAAATGAATCTTAAAATGAAACAAAATAATCAGAAGATCTGGCAATACCCGGCCCACATCTCATAAGCCAACTTGGTTTATTGCTGAGTTGCCCTTTTCATTGCAGGGTACGCTCTGCATTTCATCACGGCTCTGCCCTCCTTGGCTTCACTTGTTCTTATGAGCGGTCAGTGGACAGGTGAGTTTTGTAAGTCTTGGTCTATGGTAAAGTTTAGAAACAGCAATGGAAGGGATCACATATGTAACTGCAAAGTAAAGCTAGAAAGTAGGTTGGAACCAATTCCTGGAGGGTCTTTAAGCCCTAGAGCAAGAAGCCTGTGGCTTGTTTTATAGGAAAAGGGAAGTGAATGGAAATTTTCAAGGGCAGAAATGACAAGAGATACAGATTACACTTGCTGCATCAGGACAGTCAGACTGGATAAAGGGAAAATCAGGAGAGGGAAGATGAGTGTACTTTTTAAATACTTGGAGTTTGGGTTCCCTAAGGTTACTTTAAGTGAAGATACTGGGCAGAAATATCAAAGACCAGAGCAAGCTAAAGAGGTCTGGATGATTATGGGAGCTACCATAAGAAGGGATAGAGAGGGTGGCCGGAACAACATCAGCTCTCAGATATAACCCCAGCAGTTGTGAGCAGGGAGCTGAGGGCTGAGCTGCGGTGTATGTTCACATTTGGGCAATGCTAAGAGAAGGATGAGTTCAGGAAGCGGGGAGAGAAGAGAGAGAGAAACAGGAGAACAGGGAGACACAAACATAACAGAAGCCAACAAGGAAGGGTGATGGATAGGAGAACAGATCCTGAGGGTCAAAATTTGCTGGAGGGAGGTCCATCAGACTTTGCCCGCATTCAAAGGCCACAGGATTTGGTGTGTGGATGGTGTGGATGTCTGAGGGCTTTGGAGAGATGCCCCTTGCAATATGTTAGGGGCATACCCAAGTGAGACTAGAAGGAACCAAGGATATTCTGATAATTGTCTTCACACCATCTACCGCACTGTTTTCCCCAAAGACTCTTCTTGCAAGTGTTATAGTTTCCTGATTAGTAACAGCAGCAGCTCTCACAATAAGCTGGGAGGAAGTATTTCTTCCTGATCAATCTAAGTATCATTTTATTTAACAGTATAAGATCAGAACGTGGGAAGTGTCATGCGTATGGAGCCTTCAATACCAATCTGCCGGCATCTACCAACAAAAATTATTAACCAGTTGCAAGAGTCACTCATGCTAACAAACACTGACTCTCGGAGTTGCTCCATCTGGTATGATTAACATCACAGAATGCATTCTTAAAGACACAAACTGTGTCCCTAAGTGCTTGTCCATTAAACACTCCAAAATGTCACAAAATGAAGAAAAAATTAATTGAAACATCAAATCCTAAATTAGAAGTGTGGGGCATTGTTATTTGAAGCAATAATTTTAATAGTGGAATCAACTTAGGACAAGGTATGATATTTTTATCTCCCAGGCACCACGAAGAATCTCTATTATCAGCTTTCTTCCAAAACTTGGAATATATCACCATTTGGAATGTTAATTTTTCCACCCTGGTCACTGTGAATCATTATCACTGAATTCAGATGAGTAAGATTTATTTTTTTGTTTCTGCTTAACAAATTCTAGAGCTATGAGAGAGAAGTTATTTTCCTCCAAGCTGAGCGAGAATCAACTGCCTTGATTTAAAGCTAAGAATGAGGGGTGCCCGAGTGGCTCAGTGGGTTAAGCCTCTGCCTTCAGCTCAGGTCATGATCCCAGGGTCCTGGGATCGAACCCCATATCGGGCTCTCTGCTCAGCAGGGAGCCTGCTTTCCCCTTTCTCTTTGCCTGCCTCTCTGCCTACTTGTGATCTCTGTCGGTCAAATAAGTAAGTAAAATCCTTAAAAAAAAAAAAAAGCTAAGAGTGATAACTAGATATATTAAAGATAAAAAGATACTCTACCAATTTACTAGTTTAAATTAAACACAACTAGGGTGCCTGGTCGGCTCAGTTGGTGGAGCATGTGACTCTTGATCTAGGGGTGGTCTGAGTTTGAGCCCCACATTGGGTGTGGAGCTTACTTAAAAATGAAATCTTTTAGGGGTGTCTGGGTGGCTCAGTCAGTTAAGTGCCTGCCTCCCAGGATCCTGAGATCGAGTCCCATGTCAGGCTCCTTGCTTGGCGGGGAGCCTGCCTCTTCCTTTGCCTGCTGCTCCTCCTGTTTGTGCTCTCTCTCTCTCCCTCATTCCTTCCCCAACAAATAAGTGAATAAAATTTTAAAAAAGTGAAGTCTTGGGACACCTGGGTGGCTCAGTCGGTCAAGTGTCTGTCTTCGGCTCAGGTCATTATCTCAGAGTCCTGGGATCCAGTCCCAAATTGGGCTCCCTGCTCAGTGGGGAGCCTGCTTCTCCCTCTCCCTCTGCTTCTTCCCCTGTGTGTGCAAATAAATAAATAATTTTTTCCCTCTCTCTATGTCAAATAAATAAAATAAAATCCCTCTCTCTGTGTCAAATAAATAAATACAATCTTTAAAAAAAAAATGAAGTCTTTTAGGGGCGCCTGGGTGGCTCAGTTCGTTAAGTGACTGCCTTCAGCTCAGGTCATTGATCCTGGAGTCTCAGGATTAAGTCCCACATCAGGCTCCCTGCTCAGCAGGGAGTCTGCTTCTCCCTCTGACCCTCCCCACTCATGCTCTCGGTCTCTCATTCTGTCTCTGTCTCAAATAAATAAAATCTTAAAAAATAAAGAAGTCTTTAAAAAACAATTAAACACAAACATAACTAAGCCTCTTTCTAAACAATCCGGCACAAGATCTTACACGATCTGAAAATGCCCAAAATTAGAAAACTCACTTTACTGTGTAGCCCATGTTTAAAATTATTTCTAGGACAAATATTTCATCCACTGACTGATAGCAGGGATGCTTTTGTGCTCTAGGTTCCAGGAACAATCTTTGGAGTTCTTTTCAGTAAGCATAGCTGCTTTCTTTCTCATACCAGTGGAAGGGAGACTAGTGCTTTTGGGTCACGAAGAAAGGTTTGGTCACAACCACTGACTGAACATGTATTGCTTGGGGTTGAGCTCTGTGCTTGCTGCCATGGAGAAGGCCACATTTTAAGGCCTCAACTTTTACAGGGTTTGAAATTTAACCGGTGACATCATAAAAGGACCACATATGGGAGCCTATAGACCCAAGCTGATGAATATTCTGTTCATGAGAATGTCAGAACAAACCGCTACCCCCACTCAGACCCACATCCCTCACCCACACCCCCCACCCAGCACGCATTTTAGCCCTAGAGAGCCCCAAATTTGCTTTGAACCACATCTATTCCTTAGTGTGCACCAGGAAGCCAAAAACAGCTTTGATGGGCAACGAGGAAAAGTAGAGAAGGGAAGATAGTAGCTATTCTCTTCGAACATAATCAAAAAAGCCCCCCTCTACTGACCACATCCTGTGTGCTGTACCAGGAGCTCTACCCACATGATCTGTGCTCCTCATACTCTTCCTAGGAGGCAGGTCTGATACTCTCTTTGTGGGATGATTGACGCCAAGCCCGAGCTAAGTAGGGTGAAAAACTACTGAGTTGCTGCAGGTTAATATCAGAAGGGTCCTAGGTCCCAAGGAGGGCTGATCTCCAGCTCTGGATCTCACTGCACTCTGCTCTTCTGAGGCTGTGAACCCAAATGGTCCATACCAGACATGGAGGTAATGGGTGTACAGGAAAGTAACAGAGTCCTGGTTGTAGACAGGGAGGAGTGCCGCAGATTTAGTCTTTTTATTTCTGAATTGACAAAAGTGCCCCCATAAAGTCGTTTTTCATCTATACACCAGCATGCTAGAGTTCCTTTATTCTTACTTGAATTTCATTTTTATTTTCTAGCAAATAGTTGGTAAGTAGCAAAGAGCTATAAGGGATCAGCTAATTTCCTTTTCTAAAAGTAGAACTGACCATCACATGGAAGGATTAACATAGTCCACAAACTCCTAATGCTTTTAAGTTTTGTTTTTTTTTTTTTTTTTTAGAGAGTGCTTTAGAATGTGCTTTTTCTCTAAAGCACATGTACAAGCACCACAAGGTGGGGGGAGCGAGGAGAGGGAGGAGGAGAGGGAGCTGAAGTGTAAAGGCAGAAACTGAATTTTTTAAAACAAACTGTAAAACTCCTCTTTTCCTTCTAGATAAACTTCTCCATCTAAACATTACAGATACTGACAATCATTAGTCACATTTTATTTTGTCCTCTTTCCTAAAAGAAAAAAAAACTGACTTCTACATCAAAGTCTTGTCTGTTCCTCACCTCAGTGATCATATATGCTTATTAGTCCAACATCTGGGTAACCAAGCCATTAAACATGTATTAACTGTCATCGGTTAAGGCATTTTTGTCTTTTTGGCTAAAGTCATTCATACAAACTCCTTTGTCTCAAATGGTTCTAATAAGTCAGTTTTGTGTTGTTTCAAAATAAGTGTACTACTTACACACCTTAAAACATCCTTAGGTCTTTCTCCTAGCACTGAAATCACACGATTCACGGTGAATTGACCCACTCAGCAGGTACATAAGAGTTCCAAAATATCACCAGGAAAATAATAATATAATTAAATACTGAAGCTATTTTTATGAGAACAAATTTAATGTGTGCTATTATTACACTTAGTCGAACTCATAATATAGGAAATATTTTTTAGTACATGCCTCAGATGTTTTGTGAAAAAAAATTTTTTTTAAAGATTTTATTCACTGGGGCACCTGGGTGGCTCAGTCGGTTAAGGGTCTGCCTCAGCTTAGGCCATGATCCCAGGGTCCTGGGATGGAGCCCTGTGTCAGGCTCCCTGCTTAGCAGGGAGTCTGCTTCTCCCTTTCCTCTGCCTGCCACTCTGCCTACTTGTGTTCTCTGTCAAATAAATAAATAAAATATTTAAAAAAAAAAAAAAGACTTTGTTTATTTGGGAGGAGGAGAGAGAGAGTGATCAAGAGCGTAAGAACAGGGGAAGGGAGAAGCAGACTCTCCACTGAACAATGACCCCCATTATGTAATGCTTTAAATCACAATATTTTTACATTTCTTTAAAGAGACAGAAATATAATTATGGCCTGGGATCTAAAGTATCAAAACAAACTAACATTAGCTTCCATTTATAAAATTACACGCCATTTTTCATTTCTTAGGAATTGAACTTTGCTTTTTGTTGGCCATATTTTGCGTGTTCTCGAGTGCGCCATGCTCTCTCTCTCTATATATATATATACTCAAGCAGGGGGACTGGGAGAGGGAGAAGCAGGCTCCCCATTGAGGAGGGAGCAGGATGCGGGGCTAGATTCCAGGACCCTGGGATCATGAACTGAGCTGAAGGCAGACGCTTAAGGAATGAACCACCCAGGGGCCCCATTTATTTGTATTTTCACATGAGAGATAAGTATATTTATACCTTGTTTAAGTTATCATCTGTTTTTCTGTTACACGCAGCCATACCTAATAACAAATAATATATATACACAGAAAATTCTTAGGCGTTCAAACACATGATGAGTAATGTGATCTGCTTCTTAAATTTCTCTATTATCCAAAGCAAGCAAAGTACATTTACTGAGAGATAAGTATTATGACTTTATCCTGATCTCACTACTGTGGATTTCTAGAATATGCTGATGAAGACACATTTGCCTTGCATGTTTTTTTCCCAAAGAACAAACACTCTCCCTAGGAGACTGTAAAACAGAGTAAATTGTCATAATAACTCTGAGACATGCGCTTGCATTGTGCCAATCAGCACTGGCAGAACTTGAGCCAACTACAATGCTTTTACAAAAGTCAGCACAGTGGTAAATAAAAATGGCTTGCGATGCCTTTAAATTCAGACCAAACTGAAACAAGACAACAAGAGGTTATATTTGATATGTCCAACTCTAGGGGGTAAGATCCAAAATAGGGATGAAAATATCTTCACCATGTTCTTTCTTTTTTCTTTTCCATTTATGGTATATTTAAGCCTGTTATACAAAAACAAAATTTGTGATATCAAGCAAGAAGAAAATTTAGGGGGGAAAAACCTAACTTGCTTTAAGTACTAGATAAATCTCTCTTCCTAACAAGTATATTTAAGGGACATTGAAAGGGATGTAATTATTGAAGTAGTATGCCAGATACTTTAATACTAGAACTACTACCTATCATGAGTCCTGATATATACAACTCATTCACCAAAAATTATGCTCATTTAAGGCTGAGCATTTAAGCAGAAATACCCAGCCAGGTATTCAAAAGGCAATTCTAACTTGTACTTTTCATCATCACACTAAGTGAAGCTCATTTATAGGATTAAAGGATTTAAAAGATTCACAAAGTATTTTGTATGCAGAAAACAGACAAGAACAGTAAGTCTGAAGCAGTAATTCTGAAGCAGAATTGCTCTAAAAATAATTTCCTAGCACTATTCAGATTACAATAAGATATTCTGGGGATTACAAGATATTTTAGTTTTCTACATTTTCTTTTCACTCATATTTAAAAATTCTGTCTAATTTCATATTTATTGAAAGATATGGGGGAAGGCCTGCCAGCCAGGCATTGGCCTTATGTATAAGGCAAAAAAACTCCAAACAGAATGAAAAGAATGGTTTCAATTGTAGAGCAAGAAAGCCCCAAGGGCAGAAAATGAGGATAATGGGAAATGGGAGGGGAAGGTTATAATGAGAAAGACTGCAAAGAGAAATGAGAAAAAGCTCAATTATAGGTATGTTAAAGGCAAAAATTCTCCTGCTCAAAGAATATTCCTTTCAGACATGTGCTTGTCAATTACAGCAATTATGTGGCACTGCACCCTTTCAATGAAGCAATAATTTGATTGAAACATGCTGTGAGAGATTAACATGCAGTGATTATAATCAACAAATTGCCATTCACTAACATTTAGGAGACTACCTGAAGTACACACTCTTACACAGAAAAAGGACAATTTTTTTTTTTCCCTGCTAGGATGCTGGTTTTGCTTGAGGAAGGTGGCAGAGCATTTTAAAATACAAGACAAGGACAACGGATGATCTCACTTTAAATCTTTCAGCTGTCTGGGGAGATGACACACAAGATCTCTGAGAGAGAGAGAGAGAGAGGAGAAAAAGAAGAGCATTTTCCATCCTTCAACATTATCTTCGTCTCCAACTTTCGCTGCTGCTGTTACAGTAAAACTGTAGTCTTGTTAAAATCACTAGATTGTCAACTCTATTGACACAGTATCTTGTCTTTGTGAATTTCCGAATCTGCTCCTTCCAATGTGCTCCTCCAAAAGAGCCTGACTGATATCACACATCTAAGCAAGTTTCTAGAAATATAGCTGGACATGACAAAATCGTGTTTGCACTAAATTACCACATTAAATATGCCCAAAGACCCAAAACTCACTAGGAATTACCATATTACCATATTACCATATGGTAATTTTAGAAACTTTGAGATTTGAGAATAGCATTTCTTTTTCAAGGAACAGAAATCCATTTTCTTTTTAGTTTTTAAAGATTTTATTTATTTATTTGAGATAGACAGAGGAAGGGGGAGAGGGAGAAGCACATTCTCTGAGCATAGAGCCCCATCCAGGACCCCAAGATCTTGACCTGAGCTGAAGGCAGATGCTTGACTGACTGAGCCCCCCAGGCATCCCCATTTTCCTTTTAAAAGAATTAAAAAAAAAAAAAAAAAAGAAAAGAAACAATTTACAAGAACAAAGATCCGTTAGTACCAAGCTGAGAAGGTGTACTACAGAGGTTCTTCTTCTTCTTTTTTAAAGGATATTTATTTATTTATTGAGAAAGGGAGAGGGAGAGGGCACACACTCGAGCTGGAAGGAGCGGGAGAGAGAATCTGAAGCAGACTCCACACTGAGCACAGGGCCCAACTCAGGGCTCCATCTCATGACATGACTTCATGACCTGAGTTGAAACCAAGAGTGAGCAGCTTAACCATGCCACTCAGGCGTCCCTGTACTATAGAGATTCTTAGTAGGCATATGTTAGGGAGACAATATGAAAACTGAACAAAGCTGTTACCTTTCTCAAGTTTACTTTTATGAGAGAAAATTCAAGTTGTACTGATGATCTGTGTTTCACAAGCAACCTCCATCCTATGTCAAAGAGACTAGATAGGTTTAAGCCAGTATTTTATTCTCACAATAATAAAGCTGAAGGCTCTCAGGGCCTCATGATTCGACATGAAGTTTCTGTCGTATCAAATAGGGCCTATATAATTTATATTGAAAAACAGACTGTAATTTAATATATTTAGATCCTTCAAAAACTGACAACTCATGTATATATACTTAGGGCAACTTTCCATGTACCAGAGTGTTTTACTATTTGTAATAAATTTTTCTCCAGCCATTCTAGGAAATTAGAAATTTACTGAACTATAAAGAAATTCCTGTTTCCTAACAATGTGTCAAATTGGGCATTTGAGGTGAAGGGAAAGCAGATAAAATGCAAATAAGGGAAATAAAGTAAATAAAATGTGCAAAGGTAAATGAAGGAGAAAGCCCATTCATCTCCACACCTTTCTACAGTTTACATGGAAAACCCCTCCTGGTTCATGGGTTGAGGACATCAGCACCAGGACTGGCTGTATAGAGACAACAGTCACATGTGAATTTCATATAGCATACAGTGTGAAGGGGACCCTCAAAGACCCCTCTGTCTCACCTCCAGGCTCTAGGACAAGGCCTTCACTCAAACCATCAGAAAGTAGTTGATTTGTTTCTTAAAATATCTTAAAAATACCAAATTTCTAAAACGAAGTCTAGAAACTTGTCCAGATGTCCAAGCTTTTCAACATTCTTACAGTCAAAAGGCTTAAGAGTTCATTTCTCAGGTAATTCTTGCTCCTCGTGCATCTTATTTTCCCTTTTTAATCTTCAGATCCTCTGGAAGTTAACTTTCAATAGTCCTACAATATTTTGGTTTGTCTCTGCTATGCTCTGGACTTATAGTTGAACCTCAAGTATTAGAAGAGGTCATGTGGCTTCAACATGAAAATGATGCAATTAAAAGAAATGCATTCTCAACAAGGATTGTGTGCCCGCAAAGTATGCTGTCCTCCTACTCACAGCCTCATGCATTACACACCTGCCTTTGCCCATTGGTTATGCGGTAATGAAAACGTCCACATTTCCATTATTAATCAGTGTATGTTAATGACCTTATGCTTCAGCTCTGTCTCACTTCATTTCACCTTGCTTCATTACCAACAAGGGTATTAATTAACCCACAATCTACTGGCAGCATAAAAGCATAAATTCCCTTGTTATCATACATACTATCACATGTCTAAAGGTGGTGGGAATAGATGAGCCCAGATGATGAACACCTCAAATAAAATCCACAGCAAAATCTGATTTTTAATCACTCCTCCTGTGAGCAGGCTGACTGCACCCGCCTGTACTAGGACCTCTTCCTCCACACCCCTTCTTTTTGTAATCTCTTGGAAGCAGGCGGCTGGGCTAGGGGCCATGCAGCTCACAGCTGGAAACCTGGAAGCAGGCCTTTGTGTAAGATTAGAGCACTCTTAAGCAGCTGTGGAAGCACCTGATTTGGGGTTGATAGCTGGAGTTGAATAGTAGGTTTTTACTTCAATTAGGCCTTTTATCCATGACTTTAGTCACTAAGGGGGAAAAAATGATCTCTGGGAAAAAGCTAGGGATACACCCGAGTTCATTTCCAGTTTCAAATGATCATTCTATCTCTGAAGCAGTTTAGATAACTTCTACCTTAGCCTCTAGGTCCATTAGATGGGGACAATTATCCTGTACTAAAATGCATCGAATGGTAAGGAAGGTTGGATAAATGGAGGGGAATCTTGAGTAACCTTCAAATCCTGGCTGTCAGATCTGGACGGGGCCTCCAACAACATGTGGCCAAGTCCTCTGCTTTCATCAATGAGGCAACCGAAAAGACAAGTTCTACACAGTTCTAATCCCTCATCATTTGTCAAAATTAAGTGTTCAATTATGGTCGGCAAATACATGACATTCTCTGCAACAGTAAGAGGGAGGGAAGCGAAGGGCACTGCCAGAAAACCAAATCAAAGCAAACCAAACCCACAGTACAAAGACTGTACAGCAGAGCACGGACTACATTCTAACGTGAACACTTGCACTTCCAGCTCTCTAGACAGCACTCTGGGGTTTCCACTGTCACCATGGACAGCTATTTCAAGCCTTTGCTCCACCTGGAGAAGTCAGTCTTCTCGGAGCAGCAGTGCTGTGGTCTGAGGCACACGCAGGGCAGCTGCAGTTGGTGCTAATGAATTGGGCTGCTGTTGACTTTTTTACTAAAGCATGTCTGCAAACAAAATTAACGGTTAGTTAAAAGTGGTGGTTTCGTAAAGCTGAAAAAGACCTCAAACGACAACTTAGTCTAGGTATTTGCCTATGAAAAAGTTGTTCTCACAGGTCAGAGGGTTAAAGCCTGATATGAAACATTTCCATGGGTATGGATTCTATGGCTTAGAGTCCTAGCTAGTACCAGCTAGCGATGCCTATACCTACTTCAAATTTCTTTCTTTTTTTTTCTTCAATTAAGTCTGTTTCCTTTTGTTCTGAACTTTGCTGCATATAGTTTCATGTTAATTCCTGAAAATATATTTTTTTTTAAAGTGGGGTTCCAGCCCAGCATGGAGCCCAAGGTGGAGCCTGAACTCACAACCCTGAGATCAAGAGTCAGACACTTAACCAACTGAGCCACCCAGGGGCACCTTGAAAATACTTTAAATACATTAAAATATCCTCCAGCTTATTTTAAAAAATATTTAATTCATTTATTTGTCAGAGAGAGGAAGAGCAAAGCAGGGGAAGCAGCAGGCAGAAGAAGAAATAGTCTCCCTGCTGAGCAAGGAGCCCAATGCGGGACTCAATCCCACCCCGGGGATCATGACCTGAGCCACCCAGGCGTCCCTCCTCTAGCTTATTTTTAAAGACATGTGGATATAGCTATCATAAAATAGTGCCTATAATGATTAGCATTTAATATCTACTGTTTTCCTACTTCTTCTTTTGGAATTTTTGAATTCCTCCACTGGAATATATGCCCCATGAAGGTAAGGAGTTTCTTTTGTTTACAACTGTAACTCCACATGTAGGACGGAGAAGTGTTAAAGATGTTTGCGGAAAGAAGGAATTATATTTTTCTAAGGTATTCATATATGGGCATATAGATGCTGAGTAATTAAAAATGCACAGTTGTATTTTATCACAGAAGCAGTGTATAAAGTTAAAAGTAAAGAAATTACAGGGGGATGGCTAGTATAAGGGATACGATGCAGTATCTTTCACCACTGGGGGAAAACTGCCACTTTTCCTTGGCAACAGACTCTTTCTGAATATCTCAAGATGGCTTGGTAATATAATTTGGTAAATGGATTTTACTAGTAGGTGATAAATCAAAGCCATTCTTTGGAAATGTTATAACATAATTTCTCAAAGAGCTTAAGAAATTTCCCAATGAACAAAGTTATACACGAACCCACATAAATCATCACCAGGTATGGCCACTACACAATGGGTTCCAAGCTTACTCCTCCATCAACATTCTAACTGCCGTATGATTCCAAAGAAATGTAGCAGTGACGTAAGTAATACAGACGTAGACTGAATAGCCCGTGTCCTTGTGCAATGGCTAAGTGATGGTGATTTCAGCATAAAATGACCACAAGTTTCTGGAAACTGTCTACATGAATTCTAGGGTCTCTCCTCCAGATCTAGAATTTCATGGCTGTGTGACATTTGGAAAGAGGTTGATGTAGATCCCTTTGAATCAAGGTGTTTTAGCGATGAAAGACCATCCGAAGATTGTTTGTATGACTTGCTTAACGTCTCAGGCTGGTTTATTACTGGAGCCCAGATCTGGGACCCAAGACCTCAGAAACTTATTTACATTCCCTTTCTCCTCTGCTATGTGAATTTTCTCCTTTCTTAAAGTCTGATTTCTTGCAGAAGTAGGTGTCTTGGCTGTGAGACCCAAGGGCCACCCAGGGATTTTTATGGCAGGACAGAACCCTGGCAAAAATCCAGATGGGTTTTGTTCACTACATATCACCGTTCCTCATTCCAAGAGTAGAGAAATTCAACAGCTGTGTATCCAGTCCCTCTGTCTCCTCTGATAGTTTCTTTTCAAAATGATTTCAAGGGGTGGACCAGCAGTGCAGGTGTGTAAATTGTGAACTTCTCAGACTGCAGAGGCAGGGACCAGTGGACATGAGGCTGACCAGTGGACATGAAGCCCTGGAGAGGAGGTGGGGGATACAGGGGAGGTGGAGGAAAAGGGAACTGAGGCCCCTAACTCTCCAGGGCAGATCTATATTTGCAACTCTTCAAAACGTGGAATAAATCTTTATAAGTTGGAGGAAGGTAGATGAGAAAGTCAATGTTCTGTTTCTGTGGCTCTCACATCCGGCTGCATATTAGCATCAAGCCCAGAAGGCTTAGATCCCATCTCAGGTCAACTGAATCAGAACCTCCAGAGTGGGACACAGGCGCTATATTTTTAAAAATATTTTTTAAAAGTGCCCCATGTGCCCCTAGTGTGTAAGATCCACTGGTCTATTTGTTATGGGACATTATAAAAATAAAAACAAAAGATACATACAAGATAATTTTAGATGCATCTGAATTGCTCAAAACCACAGAGTGATTTACCACCATCTAAAAATTTTCTGGGTCTAGCCTCAGTGATGTTTAGCTTGCACAAGCTAAGCTGCTACATGGTCATTGAGTTCTTTGCCACCTGCAAGAGGAAGTCTGGGACAGAAATGCCAAACATCTTTCTAGAAATCCTAAAAGGCAAAGAGATCAAGGAAGAAGTTCACCTAAGTTGTCTTCTGTCTTTCCAATGACCAGGGAAAAACCCTTCTTAATTTTTCTTACAAGAAACATGCATCCAACACTTAGGACGGGCTTGGTGCTAGCTGGGAAGAAGACAGAGTAGTTCATAAAAACCAGTGCCTGTCCTCGCTTTCCTCAAGGTTCTGTCGGTGCATTACTCTAAAAAAGCCACCAGTAAGCTGGCAACGGAGTAATTGGACTCTACCAATGGAGTGAGACACCCCTATGATGTAAGGCAGGTACGTTCACAGAGGTCGTTGCCTTGTTTCAAGGGTAAAGGACTCAGTTTCTCAATGATATGCTCACCCTACGAGGGGCTGCTGAAAGCCGATCAGTAACACGTGATCACAGCAGGCGCTTTCACCCCGAGTCCCATCCACAGAATATGCCTGAGTAATGAAACCAGTCACACCTTGAAGAAAGCAGGTCAACTTAATAAGAATGAGTCGTTTGGCTTTACCTATTCCTGCTATCTTCTTCTCCCTTCATTTGCTTTTCTTAAAAACCCACACCCTTAAGCACATTTGCTTCGAAAGTATGAATAAAGAATAAGAAAATGGGGGGAAAAGAGGCCAGCCGATATGTGTTTCCTCCTGGGTTCTCCCTAAGATGGACCTGTCATAACGTGGCTTCAGAGGGAAAAATCAATAAGGTTTTTCCCTATGCAATCCATCCAATACATAATCCCCCCCAACCCTCCTGCCATCGCTTTGAACCAGAAGTTACTATTCCCAACAACAGCAGCCCTAAAGAAAACATACTCTATCCTTTCCACGGAGCGGAGAGGGAAGAGTTAAATCGGAGCAGGAGCCCCGGAAGACCCCACAGACCAGGGCTGGCTGGAGGCAACTCACTCGTCCTTCCCTCCAGCTCCTCTACTCACAGCTCCTTGTTTTTCTTTCTCCTTGCCTGCTTTTTTTGCCTGTAATTCTCCTGGGCTGGGAGTGCTCAACAACGTCTCCCCTACATCTGGGAAGATGAAAGACAAAGCTGCTTGATTTTTCTCTACCATTCCAAAGGTGTAAGCCAAAGCCTGAACCTTGACAGAAAAGGTCACCTTTGAAAGCTGTTTCCATCACGATCCATGTTCATAAATAGATAACCAGTGGAAGACTCAGATAGATTTTCCATTTGAAACAATGAAGAATCGCTCACTCACTCTTTCATTCATTCACTCATTCTACAGCTATTCCTGGAAAGACTCCTTATGCCAGGTCCTATAAGGGAGGAAAGGTATGCCTACAGGGAATGATGAAAACACACAGGGCATTCGTTGTGTGCATCGAATCACTTGGGAAAACCATTAGTAGGTTGCTCTTAAGCATTTCTAATGTGATTGCTTTGAAAGCTCAGCTTGACTTGGTGACAGAATACCGTAGGAACGGTTGTTTTCACTTCTTTATTCAGGTGGCAACAGGATCCCATTATGTCAATAGCTCTGGCATTCTCCTTCCTATTCCATTCAATTAAGTCAACGTTTTTCCACTTGCACATCCATATTGATGAGTCATCACTTCAACGCTCCTCTGTGAGCACAGAAGGTCTCTTCTATCGGGCCTTGTACTTCCATTTTCACAACTAAGTGACTTTAGTGGGAAAGAGATGGGAAAGGACTCACATCTCTTGCTCCGTTATTTTCCCTCGCCTCTGGTGTGCACAGGAATGTAACAACCCAGAACAGGCTCATACCGGTCCATGGGAGCACTTCAGCCTCCCATGTACCCTTTCCTCCTCACTGCAGTCGGGGCCATGTGGACCACCACCAGATGGCTCCAGCCAGCCCCATATGGCTCCCGCTCCCTAAAAGGGGTGCTTGAGAACATAAAAACGCTGCTCTATACTTTTATTGCGGCCCCTTCTCATTTTCCTCCATCTGTCTTCCATATGTTTATACGATGCTATTAGGCTCTTGCACACATAGGCCTTTTATAATGAGGGTTGCTGGCCTGACCGAAATAAAGAACGAGAATTCACCTCTGTTGGTAACAAGGGGCCTCAATTCCTTTAAATATGTGATTCATTTAGTATTCAAACTAGAACAAACTAACAACCCTCTTTTCCTTAAGGTGCCCAAGGAATTCATTTTACTGTTACATATATGATACATCTTTTTATTTTGGCAACAAAAACCACACGGCAGCTTTTCTGTTGTGTCTTCTCCAAGTGCTGGAATGTGACGTTTTGGAGAACCACACGTAACTTCACTTAGGCCTCCCTATTACGTACTCATCAATCTCTCTCTACATTTGACTCTTCCTTTTCCTAAAGTTCTCTGTTAATCACAGGAAAAGTTGCTACCATGCTTTCTTTCAAGTATCACTACAAAAACCCGAAGTTTCATTCACCCTCTGAAAACTCTGAGGAAATGAGTAGGAACGAGGGGAGGCTGACCCCAAGAGGCCTCCTCCTGCTCTGCTGAGGGCAAACCACTGAGCTCTGGGCTGCTTTGCTTTGCTGGGCACTGGGCTAGAGTGACATATGTGGTGTCAGTAATAGTCACTAGACACCATGCACAACACTGTTTCCAGCAGCAGGCAACTCCTGGCATTAGTACAGTCATCCAAGAGACTTTTCATTCCCAGTGTTAGATAGATAGTGGGAACCTGTTATGGGCATTAGGCCATCTTTCTCAAAAAACCACCAACAATTACAAAGAAAAGAAGAAATCAAGTTAGGCCTAATACTGGCTTTAATAATTTTTACAGTTACTCACATGATCTAGACAGAGTCTCACATCACAGACCAGAACTGTGGCGCTGTTAAGAAGAAGCAAGCATTTACTCCCCCGAAACATCTATCCACATTGAAAGGTGTCCCCTATGCGGCAGATTATTTATTTGCCTGTAATCTAGTCCAAACCACCTGTGTAAAGCAGCCTGGTAATCAGTACATGGAAAATGATGCCTGGTTCCATGATGATTATATCTGATGAAGCAGAACATGGGAATAGTGCTCAAATGCACGAAATATTAACCAACAGACATACAAAAACAACCCAGCAAACGCCATGAGAATGTTTTTCTTTTAGGCTGCGTATAAATGATAGCTACTGATTTCCCCCACCCCAACTTGTACAAAATAAAGTATCTATTTGATTTTTGAGATCAAAGTATAACATTACTGTAAGATATGGGATTGGGTCATTTTCCTTTTTTTTTTTTTTTTTTTAAGCCATTTACATACTTCACACAACTTCGTTTCTCTTCATGTCCTTTATAATGCAATTTAGAGTCAGATATCAATTAGATTCAGACAAAAACCTACCGGGACCCAAGGAAACTTGCTCCCACCTACAGTCATTTCACAATCCTTCCTATGAGGGAAAAAACCTAAGGTGTTACTCTGTAGGAATTCAACCCACGAACACAGGTGCTCTGCTAGCAGCAAACAGCACATTTTAGTCAGGATATCAAGTTACAGAATCGAGGCTGCAGCCAGAGGCCCATTCACTGGAATGATTGTTCCACGCTGGAACAAATGACAAATTCTGGTGAAGAGAAGTAAGTACTTGCCCTTTGGTGATAAAGGAAGCATAGTTAGGGTGTTCTGTACACGCAATGGTACTGTTTCCCAAAGTGCAAGGGTGACAAAGCTAAACGGGTACTTGGCTCCCAGATTAGCTAGAAAAGGACAAGAAGTCTGATCAATAAGACCTCAGTGAATTACAGTTTCTGGTCTGCGAAGCTACGAGTAGGATATCCTGCACAGCCAAGCTTGCTCTGAGCAGTGTGTAAACCACCTGGAAAAAGGCAGAAGTTGCTGCTACCCTGACAGTTGCTGAGTAGTTGCATTAATTGTTGACATTTCCACAGGGAGGCTTCTCCCCTCAGCTCAGGGCTTCCCACAGGCCAGGTGAATGCTCGTCCCTTGTATTTCTTCCCAGAGAACACTGGCTATTAAAACGCTAACCTCTTGCCAACTGCCTTTAGGTGAGATTTGGTAAAAACTGCCAGACACAAGAACATCTGCCTTCCTATGGTTTTCTTTGTACAGCGACTTCCCAGGCAGCTGCGTGGGTCTCCATGTGTCCATTTACTGGATTGCAACAAAACAGCACGAGGCCAAGCGGGGAGGTGCACAGAGCAAACGCTCTTTCTGCCCCTGCCGATTTGGGCTGCGGCTCGAGCCTTGGCCCTAAGGGGACTGACAAGGGCGATCGCGGAGGTGGGTCTGGAAGCTGGAGACACCGGCTGCCCTTACCTGTTTCTTTGTCCTGGACTTCTTCCAGGTGCAAGTCATTCAGAAGGTGCTCCAGTATCTTCTCGGGGGTCCCGGACACGACCACGTATCTGTCAGAGAGCAAAGAGTCCACCGAGTCATCCTCGGTGGAAGACTGCGAGCGGCTGCTCCATTCATCGTCCTCGTCCTCCTCGTCAATGTATTTGAAATAAGGCACATCGAAGGTAGGCAGGGGCAGCTCTCGGTCCGAGAGCGCGGCGGATTCCTTCCTCTCTAGCTGAGGGTCCAAGACCCTCAGCCGGGAGCTGCCCATTGTGAACGGCTACCAACAAAGGCATCCCCTAAGAGCGCAAAGATCTTGCCATGTCTGTCCTTTCGCCGGGAACTGAGTCCATCTGGCTGCCAAGAGCTCTGCAGTCAGCTAGAACGCTCGAGAGGCGGAGAGAAGAAGGGGGAGGGAGGGCCGCCAGGCAGCGGGAGCGAGGGGGACGGAGCGAGGGAAGGGGAGGCGGGCAGGGCCGAGGAGAGCGGGGCGCGCGCGCCGCGGGGCCAACTCACCTCCAATCCCGCTCGGCGCCGCCGGCTGGGGGGGCCGGGCCGCAGCTCTGCACCCTCTTCAGCACCAGGACGTTCCGCTCCTGCTCCTTCACCTCAACGGTCGCCACTTCGTCATCCTGCTCTCGTGGGGAGCGGGGGGCGACGGACGGGACACAAAGGGGAGAGAAAATTAGTCAAACCCGCCAACAAACACAAGAACAAAACCAAACAAACCCCAGCCCTTCAAACAGGGGCCAAACCGAAGCCGCGTTTTCTCAAGTCGCTGTCCACCAGGATTACTTGAAAGACCCTGAAAAAAAGGAGGAGTCAGGGCAAGAATCTCCCTCTGATGGTAGAGTGTCTGGGTTCAGATTCTATAGGCACAGACAAGTATTAGGGAGACATAAATACTGTCAAGGAAATGGGAAGAAATAAAGTGGGGCTGGGATTTGCATTTAAACTACCTGAGTGATTTGAATTAAGGCATCCAAAGCTCAAAGTTTCAAAAGACACAACCTGCTCATTGCATATGTATTCTCTTTTATCTTGTTAATGCTTATTAAATATTCACTGTATTAAAACTGGAAAGTCATAAATCATTTAAAACACTAAAACAATAAGCAAGCCATATTAAGTATTCTTCATAGCCCTACTTTAGAAGGTGGGCAAAAAACTACCCATTCTATCACTCAGTTCATTCCCCCCACCCCCTACCACCTTCCCCCCCGCCCCCAGAGACAGAAGATGGACTTCAAATTTATCCTATCCCAGTTTTGCCAGAATACAAGCAAAAATGGATCTCTAGTTAGACTCTCATCTGGGCTGAAATTCGCATGTCGCGGGTGAGTGCACTGACTTTCTTCACCTCAGTCCCTTTTAAAAAGGAGAGCAGGCTGAACAATCATTCATTTCTGCACACACAGCTTCCATGGCCCAGAGCTAGTGTGGCCCGCTGACGTGGCTCTGTTGGAGTCTGGCTCACTGCTGACCCAGCAGTGTGGAGGCTGACCCTGAGTGATGAACACTTCCAGAGGATAGAGTGTGAAATTCTACCAGTGTGTGACACCCAGGAAGGGTAAGGTAGCCCAGGGAAAAAAAAAAAAACTGTGAAATGCAAGTAAGAAAAGCTAGCTTCTATATTTCTGAGGATTTGGGCAAAAGAGGAAGGCAAGAAAAGTTGACACTAGGTAGGCTTCACCTTAAAAATGATATCAGTTCTTTCAAAAGGGAAAAATGCCCCAGAGTTCCTAGCATGTCTCTGCCACAGGCAGAAAATCCAACTGATAATTAGATGCAAACATTAAAGAAAAAAAAAAATTTTTTTTTTCTCCCCAGTGGGTAAAATGTACTATGTCCATTGTTCATTCTTAATCAGTTCTGTAGATCTACCAGGGATGTCCATGTATTTTATCCATCTTTCCTAAAAATACAAAGGCACTAATCTTGCCATAATTGTCAACCAAATCGGTGATAAAATTATGCTTGCAACTGCTGATGTCCTGACTCCCAAGAAAATGTAAAGACAAAAATAAAAATTATTGGTCACTCGAAACAACAATATAATTTTATGATAATTTAAAAAATCTTTTAGTGGCAAATAATTTTACTATATAAAACTGGTGTATTACATTTCAGCAAGGTCAGATGCTCAGTTACTGTGGCAATTAATGTTGGATATTCATTGTTCAACTCCCTGAGGACGGCGGTGTGACTCCTGTAACATGAATACCAATGTGTAATTGCTATCTTTCATTTCTCCAAAGGGGTCCTTTTGTTATCCATGTAGTTGAAGTGAAATAAGGTGGCTGGAGAGAGGGGCATATATTGACCAAAAAAAAAAAAAAAAAAAAAAAAAAAAAAAGGCAGAATGTGGGTCTGCGATACTGAGACACAGAAACGAATAATTCACTCAACAGTGGATTTGAAAGGATAAAAATCTTTCCCTGGTTTTCCTCTCATCGTAAGCCAATACTCATTTTCTATGAGCCTGCTGTCATTGTGAAGTACATTTTACATTCTACATGCACGTGATATATGGTGTTATTAACTTCCATGGGCCACGCACATACATATGGATGGGAACGGCTTCCCTAATGTCTGTGTAACTAATATGTATTACAAGGCTGTGCAGAGAGCAGCCACACTCTGCTGGGCAGGGAAACAGCTGAATCATATTGATGTACTATCAATAGCATCTTATGTCATAGTGATCGTTTCCATTTTGAAAACCTGTTAAAAAATAAAGAAAAGAAAAAGCAGAAAAATCAATGTATAAAGGGAGATGTAAGTGATCTAAAAATGCCATGAAAATATAATAATCCTAGGTATTCTGTCTTTCAACAAGGAAGGTCAGGTGAGTGCTTCACGACCCACGCACGCTCACCTAATAATTGCTTTTTCTGAAAAAGAGCAGAAGTACCGTGGTTGGGGTTCTGAGCATGAAACTTTGTTCTGGTGCTTGCTTGGTGAAGAATGAAAGTATTTAGAGCTCTCATGATGGAAAATTGTTCAATGACAAATAGTTCATGAAGAGCAAGCAAAGCATTAAAATGCTTAATTTATAGTCGTTCACTCAACAAACAGTGATGGTGTCCATGGGTAAGGAGGTGCTGAGCTGGACACCGAGTGACAAGCAGAGTAAGACAAGTCCCTTGCCCTTAACTAACAAGTTAATAGGTTCCCTAACAACATAACTTTAACTCGGCAAGCACCCTAAGATGAGGCCAAATGGGAGAGACAACGCAAAGGCAGAACCCATGGGATATGATGGTTAAGATGATTGTCAGTGACAGAGAATGGGAATGGCATGAAATGGGACAAAAACATACAGAGACTCTGGTTCTGGTGAGACTGATGAATCTAGTTTCAGATAAGTGATGTTTTAGTACCGATAATCTATCATGCTATAGATACACATCAGGCAGTTAGAAATACTGAACTAGGCTTCTAACTGAGGTCAAGGGCAGAGAAAAATTTGTGAATTATTCAAGTTTTGGGAATGGCTGAGATTGTTAAGAGAAAACAGGAGAGAAAGGGAACTATAAAGATGGGTATAGGGGAAGGAAAAAACCCACAGAAAGTTGGGGAATAGGTAGAGGGTCAGAGTCTTGGGATGATGAAGAAGTAAAACCAAGATGAGTCAGGAGAATCTAGAGGGGATAGTCTCAAGAGAGTCAAGGAAAATTCTAGTCTGTTGCTGTAGAGTTTACAGAGATTAAGTTTAAGAAAAAGAGATGATGAGCTCCCTTTGGTCCAGGGGTGAGAAGAGAATGGGTAAGGTGTGACTGAACGGGGAGGGAGTCCACAGACAGAGAAGACCACTTCCTGGAATTGCATTGTGAAAGGAAGGGGTCACACTGCAGGGGTTTTAGGGCTGGGGAAGGCAGATACTGAGAAGAGGGGACAAGGTCAGGAACATAGTGGAGGGGGCAGGCTAAACAAGGATGAATATTTCTTTCCTCAGAGAGGTTCAAGGGAAGGAGGATGGGTGAAAACTTAGAAAAAAATAAAGTAGGGAAAAATAAGGAAGCCACAGTAGAGGCTATGAGATGGCTCTGTCTTCTTAGTAGAGGGGGGATTGAGACTACCTTCTGGAAGGAGGGGGTTCAGGGTGAAGATGGTGAACACACGGCTTCCAGGGGTACAACAGGGGATCAACAAGTTATGAAAAAGAGCATTGCTAGGCAGCTCTGTGGACTGCTGAGGGTAGAAACACACATTGACGGTTGTATGTCTCTCTGCTGAAGGGCCCACAAACCTTAGAGGGGAACAGTGTCTGATGGGGCCCACCCAGAAGAAGGGGCTGGCAAAGGCAACGACAGGACAGGACAACCAAGGAACATCGCTCATCACCACACAGGGTCTTTCTGGCTTGGGAAAGCAGTGAGCAGAGAAGAAGTTGATAAACTGGGACAACATGGAGGGGCTGAGGCCCCACAGAAGCTAAGGGGGCTGGAAGGGTGGGACGAGGAAGCAGGCACAAGCTTAGACCAAGAAGGCAAATACGTGAAGTGGAGCAGTTCAGACTGGTGAAGCCCCTGGCACTCGCGAGCTGGCCCGGCACCCACTGCTAGGCTGGGCTTGTCCTGGGAGCATCAGCAACTGTGCGGAAAGTCAGCATCAGAAAGGCCCATCTGTGACCGCGATGGAACAAGAGAGACACATAGCCAAACGGTAATCACACCTGAACACAGACGAAGCACGAATGTTGGCCAAGCCAGAAAATACCAAAAAGCCCAGGTAATGAGCAACTGCTGCTGCTTTCCCAACTACATTTCAGTTTTGCTCTGGTCTGCCTTCCCTGCAGGTAAGACTCATGACAGCGAGTCAGAGTTACCCCATTTCCTGACGGCAAAGCCCTGCCTCTTTAAACCCTCCCCCTAATCACTGGACACAAACCCAAGTCCTAGGGGTCCTTTCTCCTAGCACCCTCTCATTCTGATCGGTTCCATGGCTCCCCAGAGTGTGAGGTCTCCCCCTCAGCAACGGGCAGCAGACCCAGCTTGTCCAACTACAGGTGTGTCCCGGGGGCCTCTGGCTAGAGGACACTGACAACAGTTAGAGGATGCTGCCTGGCCACTGGTATGGAGGGGCATGGAGACGGTGGTCACTGGAGTCAACAACACACACACACACACACACACACACACACACACACACACACACACACACACACAGCATTTCCTTGTTAGGGTGATGAGAAAGTCACACAAAGGGATGTTTCCGAAAGTGACTGCGGGAAACGGGGCTCCAAGGATGATAAAGTAGGAGGTAGATAATAAAGCTCCTGCAGCAAGCAGAACAGCATCTGGAGGGAAGGAAAGATGACCTGAGCAGGGAGCATGGGCCTCGGGAGAGAAGCGGCTTCTGCAGGTGTGACCATGGTATGGTAGGTGACGAGGGGCACAGGGTGTATTCCCAGAAGGCACCACACTCCTCCATGCCTTTGCCTGTGGTGTTCAGCCCTGCTTTGTACATGTCAGTGAAAATTCCCATCTCTTCCCAAAATACACGTGAGCCCCCAGATCTGCAGAAAGCAGTTCTTTCCCTACGCTCCCGAAGGGGTGGCGGGAAGGAGGAGAAACACTGAAAGCTGGGCCAGATGGAATCTTCCCAGCTTTGCCTATGGGATGTGATTTAGGATAAATGGGGAGGTGGGGAAGGAGGGGAAATGCAAAACCAAACAGGTGTCCTCAGCTGAAATGGTGTGTGTGTGGGGGGGGCAATAAATGCCAACGGGGAAGGTTGATGGGTCACAGAATCAAAGGACCACTGAAGAGAGCCCATCAGGGTCAGGAAGACAGACCCTGTTCCTCGTCTTTGTGCCATTCTTTGGGTGGGTAGCTCTTATTTATTTCCTTTTTCTGGCTATACTGCTATCTTGCCTGTCAATTCTGAATGAATTATACAGAACCAGTACCTTTGACTTACTTTAGATTAACTTCAGTGATCATGATCAGCTTTTGTACTTTTTTTAAAGATTTTATTTATTTATTTGACAGACAGAGATCAAAGTAGTTAGAGAGAGAGAGAGAGAGGAGGAAGCAGGCTCCCAGCTGAGCAGAGAGTCCGATGCGGGGCTCGATCCCAGGATCCTGAGATCATGACCTGAGCTGAAGGCAGCGGCTTAACCCACTGAGCCACCCAGGCGCCCCAGCTTTTGTACTTCTAAATCAAACTTCTTTTCTTTCATTTATTCACATGAAAGACTTTTACTTTTAGGGTGAAAATACCTAATAATAAAACTATGGATTTTCAAAAAATAAGGTGAAGAATCAATGCTCACAGTTTAGCAGGTCTTAATTTGTATTATCCCGAACCAAGTTTCTGACTGTATTTATATTTTCACTTCTCACCAGCACTAGCAAAAAAAGTGATTACTAAGGAATTTCTCAGGCCTCATGGAGTTGTCACAACTACTTGCTTGATTTTTCCATTATCACAGATAATGGAAAATATTCCTCTCCAAATACTCACATAAAGCAGCCATCGAGATTCTCTATGGCATTGTGTCCCTGCTGCTCTATGAGCATAAACTCTTACAAGAGTGCTTAACTGGGGGTTCATGGAGGGGCTTCAGGGATTCAGAGAACCCTCTGAAAGAATCTAAAATTTTTATGTGTAAGCACATTTTTCTAGGTAGAGTCCAGAGTCATCAGTCTCACTCAAGTCTATGAATACCAAGAAGTGCAAACCATTCCATATGATGGAACTTTTACTTATCATCTCACCTAAGAAAACTGCTTTCCAAATCCTGCCACTAACACTTTCCATGCAGACGAGATGCCCGAATGAACCTGATCATGACACCCTCACAGTGACCTCTATTCATTTGCTCTCCGTGTTCTCCACTAGATGATGCCATCTTGAGAGGAGGGACTATGCCTTCTATCTCTCTAACACACAGCTCAGGGCACATGATATTCACTTGATAAAGGTTTACTGTACATACCAATTAATGAACAAGCAAGAGAGGGAGTGAATTGCCTCAAAACGGCAGAATTCCATGTTGCAGGGCTCAAAGGTTTTTCTCACTGCAAGGCTTCCCTCACCCTCCATTTTGTCACTTTCCTATTACACTGCTCATCACAAGAGCTAACTGTGCTTTGAACTTTAGTGTTATAATTATTTATTCCATCTATGAAACCAAGCTCCCATGCAACAAATATATAAGAAGCCATGTAAGCAGGACAGCATCAGGAAGGCATTCACTAAATGGTACTGTCCCTTGGTCTAGAGCATATAAAAAGGGAGTGGATATGAACAGGTCAAACTGTGGGCTAAACTGTGAACTGGCCAAGATGTTTATTTTGTATCCTCTACTCTCCCCCTCCTGCTTGGCCCCAACCAGGATCTTCAGCAACTCACACGGCCTTGTGCTCCATCACCAAACCCGCCTGAAACAGGGAGCACTAGAGAAACTTTCAAACGGAGAACGCAAAGACTCATGTGGCGTGATGCCTTGGCGATCAAGAAGTCACAAAAACTGCAACGCTGTTTTCCCTCAAGCTCATAAAAACAGTATCTGAAGATGCTAACTTACTTATAAGAAGGCATTTTCTATGGACTGAATGTGCCCCCCTCCAGAAATTCCTAGGTTGAATCCTGACTCCTAGTGTGACGGTGTCTGGAGGTGGGCCTTTGGGAGGTGATTAGGTCATAAGGGTGGAACACTCATGAATGGGGCAAGTGCCCAGAACGTTCTCTCACCTCTCCTACCTTGTGAGGACCCAGTGAAATGATGGCTGTCTGCGAACCAGAAAGCAACCTGTCAGCAAACACTGAATCTGACAGTGCCTTGATCTTGGACTTCTAGCCTCCACAACTGTGACAAATAAATTATTGTTGTTTAAAAGCCACTTAGTCTGTAGTGTTCTGTGAGAGCAGCCCGAATGACTAAGACATACAGCCAATAGCTTGTTATGACTCCTATCTCTCAACCTTCTTGGTCTAACCTTTATTCATCCCACAAGGTTCACTTTGAGAACTGCTGCCTCTAGGAACACCCCTCCCTTTGCCTCCAGTCTGATTTGGCTGGCCCTTGTCTCTGACCCCATGGTACCGAGGGACTCCTTGTGACTCAGCACTTGGAGAAGCACAAAGCAAAAGCCCACTTGTGGGTAGGTACCAAATCTTCAACTTTGAATTCCCAGTGAGGTCGTAACACTTCACAGATACTCAAAGAACACTGCATGAATAAATGAACAAAAAAGATGAATGGGTAAATGTGCCTTTTAGAGTGAAGGCTTAAGAGAATAATACCTTAAATCTCAAAGAATCCTTCTCAAAGATGGTGCTGATAGAGGGGACATTTTGCTATGCTCTTCCTAAGGGAGGGTCATCAAATTACTCTGGTGGTGGGTGACACTGGCTTGTGCTGTTCTGCATCTTGACCATCAGCTTGGGCGAGGCACTCAGATCGGGTAAACCGAAAAGAACAGCTGGCATGCTCACCCAACTGGACACTGATAAATACAGGCAAGGGGTTACATGATAAATATCAGATCAAAATGACCTGTTCTAGTTCAGCATCTTGGCCTGAGGTTGGTTCATGTGAAAATCACTATAAGGCAGCTCCAAGAGTTGACCCCTATCTAAGAGAATACATGATCGATATTTTGTGAAGAATAAAAGTCACGCAGTTGTTAACTACTAGACCACTAAAAGCTAATATCATGGGAATGGAGGTAACCACAATGCAAGAAATAAGGAAAAAGCACTGCCATATGCAACAAACAGATTCACTAGGGAGGGCGATAAGGAAGGGAGCAAGCCACGACCCAGGCAGATAAATGGACAACAATAAGCATTTACTGAGGATTTACCATTTAGCTTTTTACCAAAGCTAAAAGCTGCATATGCATTATCTTTTCATTAACAACAATTCTATGAGGTAAATACTATTAACCCCCCCCCCTTTTTTTAAAAAAGATTTTATTTATTTATTTGACAGAGAGAGATCACAAGCAGGCAGAGAGGCAGGTAGAGAGAGAGGAGGAAGCAGGCTCCCTGCGGAGCAGAGAGCCCAATGCGGGGCTCGATCCCAGGACCCTGAGATCATGACCTGAGCCGAAGGCAGCGGCCTAACCCACTGAGCCACCCAGGCGCCCCTCCCCTTTTTTTTTTTTTTAAAGATTTTATTTATTTATTTGACAGAGATCACAAGTAGGCAGAGAGGCAGGTGGGGGGCAGGGGGCAGGCTCCCCATTGAGCAGAGAGCTCAATGCAGGGATTGGTCCCAGGACCCTGAGATCATGACCTGAGCGGAAGGCAGATGCTTAACCCACTGAGCCACCCACGTGCCCCTAAAACCATTTTGATAAAGTAATTTAGCCAAGAAAGATCACAGGGTGAAGGTGTGGTAAAGCTGAGACTGAAGCTGGATAGACTCAACAACAGAGCTCTTAACCAGAACCACAGATGTTCCCCTAAAGATGGTCAGTAACATACATTATAGACTACAACTATCGGAGGGGACTTGGTTTACTCTGGTGCTGCTAGCCAAAGCAGGCCAATCTGCTTGGGGGTCAGATAACATGGTGAGGCTCAAAACTACTAGGGCCACCAGTTTTCAGTTCTAGATGGCCCATGTGATTTGGAAAACCCATCAAGGGACTGAAAAGAGAAGACGGTTGAAAAGTGCTCAGCATAGTATCAGGACCACAAGTAAACCAGCTCAGGCAAGGGCAGAGCTCAAGCTTCCCACAGGAAGAATGAAGTGCTAGCCAGAACAGAGTTAAACACACACAGCAGGGATCAGAGGAGTGAGACTCTGGGCACCTGTGCCCACACACCCTGGGTAACACAGAGACATGCAGGTTAGGGCTGGTGGAACTTCTGGTGCATTAGCTGCCTTGGGAAGATAGTGAAATATACCCACTAAAATGTGAATTTTAGAGAGAAAGAAAGGGAGGGAGGGGATGCATGGATGGATGGATGGAGGGAGAGAGAGAGAGAAAGAAAAGAAGGGGAAAAAATAAAAGAAAAACCCAAAACTGGGCTGTGATGAGCCTGTGGGCACAGAAGTTTACTGACTGGGGTACACTGGGCCCTACACCAAGGAGCCACAAGGGGTTCTGAGAAATATGCCTTGTGAGGTACAGTTTATGTAGCTGGAATGTCTAAGAAAGAAAAGCTTGGGAGAATGAAACCCTGGTAGGTAATTTCCATTCTGTGAGCTACCCTACCCTTCCTGTGGGAGAAAGAGCAACAGGATTACTCATGATGTTCTAGAAAGGTGACCTTCCATTAGTGGGTGGCTAGATAAAAGAGGCCGATTATGTTTCAATTTAAGGAAGCCTTAACAACAGAGGTGGAATGAGCTCTCCCTCAGGCTGAAGCAGAGCCTGTCAATAATATTATGGAACAAGGGAAGATGGTTCTTCAGGGAGAGTGGGGGCCAGACAAGATGACCTTGGTATCTTTTCCAGCATCAAGATTCTACAAAAATTCATCTGTCTTGACTTCACTTTTCCCACAGAAGCCCAAAATATTGGCTCTCCTGAATAGGAGAGATGCATATGATTTAGCAGTATCTCTTCTCATCTTGTACTACAGAAATTCACACACAGCTTAGAAAACCAAACCACCAATGCCCACATCTATTCTTGTACTGTAAATGTGGGTACAGCAGAATTAAAATACTTATCTGAAAAAAAATAATCTCCCCAGCCAAAACCAATTTTGTCTGAAAACAACCTTCATAGAATTTGCTGACAAGGTATCTCATGACTCTGTTTTCTCATGGAAAAAAGTAAACAGAATTAAAAAAAAAAAAAAAGGTCAAAAGAATATTGCTGGCAAGACAGACCTGATTAAGAGAATACACTAAGAGAGAGATTAAGTAAGCAGGTGCGTGTCAAGGTGAGTGGTGGGTTGGATTTAGAGAGCCACAGAGTGCTGACCTGACAATTACATCTTTGCAGAGGCTACTCTAGGTAGAAAGAGACTATTTTAGTAATGACAATGGGTTCCTTTTTTAAATCCCACACATATTAAGATTAATAACTCAACCTAATAACTCAACCTAAATGGAACTAAGAGGATTCATCATCCCCAAACTCACAAAATCTAGGTACAGTCTGACCTCCATGGGTATAAAAGCAAACACAAAGTTGTTAGTGAATGTGACCAAACTTCCAGTGGAAACCGGTAAACATGTCTGGACGGAAAGCTCTGGCTGCTAGGGAAGAACCGTGTTTATTAAATTTCATTGCCCCTAGTAATTATTACGATGTAAAACAAGCTGTCGAAGAATCCTAATATTAGGGGCAAGCCTAGGACTTTGATCCGCCAATGTCAGTGAGTAACCCTTCTGAGCAATAAGAGGAGAAGAAATGGGAAGAGACTGAAATATCTGGAAATGTAAAGTCAGTATCTTTTGATTCCAAGTATATTGCGATATGCCATATTAGCTTGATTGATTATTTTGGGGAAAAAAGAGAGAGAGAGGCACACTCAGCTAGAGTTCTGAAAGTGTTTAATGAAGGGACTATTTACAGAAGTGCTGCTAGGTTGGAGGAAATTAACCAAAAAAAATGGTGATGTAACAAGCCTAGACAGAGAGCTTACCCACCCTTGGGCTTGAAGGGCAAGAGGATGAAAGTGAGTGTGGGATCCCACTGGGAGCCTGAGAGGTGAGAGGCTCCCAGGGAGGAACGGCTATCGCAGAGGGGTGTGGTCACCGTCAGAACTGCAGGAGGAAGTGGGACAGAGGTGGGAACAACCAACACCTGATATTCCTGTCCTCCTACACTCTGATGTCCGGCAGTGGCTCCCACGGGCCAGGTCCCATTTGGAGGTGGCAGCCAAGAGCACCCGGGTGACAGAGTCCGCAGGAGTCAGGACTTACTGGGCTGGCAGCACAGATCAGAGGCGGAAATGGAGGAGAGGATGTGGATACAATGATGCCTTTCTGGTCCCAGAGAAGCTGGGGTCAACACACCAGGAATGGAGTCCAGCATCTTGCTTCAGGAAAGCAACTCAAAGATCTAGCAGCTCTTGAGTAGGACATGTCAGTATTACCCAACTGACTTAATCTCATTCCTGCAGCCTTCCACGTCTTCACAGTCTTCCTCCATCAGTTTACTGCAATTCCAGCCCCACAACATGCCCCATACCTGACACTCCCCAGGTGACCCTTGAAAGTTGTTGGACCACACGGGTATCATTTTTACCATAAAAACTTAGATTTTGATAAATATTTCCCAGAAAGTCCTCCTCTAGTTCCAGTATAAAAATTTTTGGTTGAAAAGCAGATTTGGTGGTGAGGATGAAGGGGAGAATAGAAAGGAGAAGTGGCAGGACAAGTTCAACTCTGATATTAGCTGGATGAGAACATGGGTTTGATCTGTTTCATTCTCTGGGCTGTTGTCACCGTCAGAACAGTACCTCCTAAATGAATGAATGGCCTGGTGAATAATGGATAGGTGTACTGATATTATGTATATCAGAATGGCCCAAGATCAAGGACAGAGAGATTGGGAGAGGTAAGGAGGCAGAGGTTCAGCCACAGAGGGACTCAGTCCAGATAGCAGGTTAGGGCAGAGAGGAAAATTCAAGCTACAAGTCTGCAGAACCAAAGGACAAGATCTAGGCCACCAGTAGCTAAGAAGCAGTGCTCCAAAGTCAGACAGAGGCAAATGGTCTGATTAATGGACTCAGCTCACCCATCACAGAAACGACACTTGATTCTGACTCTGAGATCTTCTGAGCCACTCTCATCCAGGGAGTGCCCTGTTCTCACAGAGAATCTGGGTTCACAGCTGCAGACATGGCCTCAATCTATCCTGAGTGGACAGAAGTTACAGGGTTTGCCTTATCTAGAGTAAAAGCCTACAACCATTTAACAGCTGTGTTCAGGAGAAGAAATGTACTCCCCAAATCCCAAATTGTAATTTGAAATATGAGGATATTATACCTCCCAGAAGGTTTTTAGGCACTAAAAAAAGACTGTATGCAAAAGGCCTCGCATAGTCATGCCCAGCTACACTTTTATCACAAATTACTAGAAAAAATAGTTTAACAATCAACCCACCTTCCTAAGCTCCCTTCTACCAGATCCCATGTCAGAGGTATGGTCCAATTTTAGGTAGAAAGAGACTATTTTAGTAATGACAATGGGCTTCCTTTTTTCCTCGGTAATTATCAATTCCAAGCACAAAAATTAAACTGAGATGACGACAGCCCTTCAAAGAACCTATGACTTCAATCCAATTAAACTGATAGTCACCAGAGTGAAGACAGACCTGCCTGGGTTCAAATCCTAGACCTGCCACTTACTAGCTGGGAGGTCTTCACAAGGTTGTTCAATCTCTCTCAGCATCAGTTTTCCTGTCTGTGAAATGGGGTAATATCTATCTTATTATTAACCCAATTAAGAGCACTAGACATAGAGAAAGCCCTCAGTAAATGGATGCAGAAAAATATACAAACTGTATTGTAACTGTATGCAGTGCCATTTTGGTATATTAACACCGAAGTGTTACAAATTGAAATTTGTAGCAGGGCCTTGCTATAATTTTGTTCATGTGTATGTGTGTTTAAATATCATCCATATTTAAAGAGACACAAATAATGTCATCAAACTTTTTCAGATGCACTGGAAACTACTCCCCACGGTGCTGTAAGTGCCACAGAGAGCCAGAGGCCATCCCAGCAAGTTAATTACAGAGCTCACTGAACCTGGAGGAAAGAAGGCTGCAAGCCGTTCTGCTGGAGAACTGGGATCAGGATCGAGGAAATGGAGCATTCTCATGGGAATGCAGCGTTGTTTCTCTCTGGCATCCACCTCACCCCTCAATCCTACGTCTCACTTGCCAAGAAACCATACACTTCTAGAAGTGAAGATCTAAAAGAAGGGAGACAATGAATTTCAGTTGTCTCTGACTCTTATGTTTTTAAAATAAAATTTCAAGAGTTAGTTGATGTGAGGGAGTAGTCAACATCCTTTTAGCATCAGCAAATCCAAAGTATAAACAGGATAAAACACCCGCAGTAATAAAGAAGGTGTGGGGTCAGCCATGGTCACTGGGGTGAGGGCAATTAACCCCATGGCTTCTGTTGATTTTCTGTTCCAGATATGGTGGTCATTTCATTCTGCTAAGACTCACAAGTCATGTCCACTCACCCTGGTTAGTGGGCCCGAGGAAATATACAAAGGATCAGCTGGGAATCCCCAAGACTCACCTCTTGGTTTCTCTGGAATTAAGAAGTCTAGGTCAAAGGGCAATTGAGCATTGCCTTGTGCATACATGAGCTGATAGAGGTCTATCTGAAGGTAATTCAGAAGGTAGGAGGATGCTTCAAGTTCTAAATTAGATTTGTAGGCATTTCCTAACATGCAGATTCAAAAGAAAGGGGAAAAAATTCAATGACTGGGTCACTGGAGAAAAAACTATCAATATTTTGAAAATGTGAATTCCATCAATCCATGGCTTCCATGCAGACTGATACATTTATGACACGCCTCAAAAAGCTGAGATAACTTTAGTGCTGAGAACAGCACTTATTTCTACTTCTCATTATTGGTTTATCTTGATGGCCATCGAAATGTAATACATAGATTACCTGAGACTTAGAAAATACCTGAAATCTTGCTTCCTAGGAGATTTTGCAAAAATGACAAATATAAATGTTATGTAGAGATACCTTCTAGTTTCCAAGTATTCTCAAATCATTTCAAGTGTGTGTGTGTGTGTGTGTGTGTGTGTGTCTGTGCGTATGTGTGGATGACATATGTGCCAAGTTATTCTAAAGATTTTATTTATTTACTTGAGAGACAGCATGAGAGGGGGGGAGGGCCAGAGGGAGAAACAGACTCCCCGCTGAGCAAGGAGCCCTATGTGGGATTCCAGGATCATGACCTGAGCCAAAGGACATCTTTAACCAACTGAGCCACCTAGTCGCCCCCCCCCACCAAGTTATTCTAAAGGGAAAATATCTTGACACTCTCCCCAAGTGACCCAGAGATGGGATGATAACCTAGGCTAAACTATGACTCAGACTAAGTTTCCACATCCTGGCTGCAGATATACTTGTCACTTGGGGTTTGAATAATTCACAGTCGCAGTTTATAGAAGCCTTTAAAATCTGAGTAACAAGAGGATAGTATGGATTGTTAGAGCAGGACTTGATAGCTAGCCCTGTTTCCTATCACTTTGGCTTCTTCTCCCAAATTTTTCTTGAAGGAAATTCAGAGGTTTGAAAATACTTCTTGATTAAATGAAAACCTAATTTATAAACTGAAGTTACTTGAAAAAGCTAGCTCTTCACTCTGAATAGACCCAGCAGAAGTATTCTTCAAATTTAAAAAGTAGTGAATATCAAAATTTGCTAAGAGTAGATCTTAAGTGTTTTCACCACACACACACCACATAACTATGTGAGGTATGGATATGTTAATTAGCTTCATTGTGATAATCACTTTACAATGTATGCACATACATCAAAACATCCCATTGTATATTTTTTTCCATTGTATATTTTAAATATATATGGTTTTTACTTGTCAACTATACCTAAGCTGTAAAACATTTTTTAATAAAAAATAAAATATAAAATAACATGCTTGGAAAATGGAAAGGCTTCAAGTCAAGGAACTCTGTAACTCCAAATCTCTTTTGTGTGTGTATATACATGTGTGTTTTCAGATGTGTACACATGCATGCATGCATTTGTAACTTCAGAGAGGGCAAAGCAGTAATAAAAGATGCAGCCTGAATACTTATGCAAGTTAGGGAATGAAAAATTCCTAGTTAGCGTAGCAACTGCTAGATCGTATGGCATGGGTGGCAAGGAGATACAAGCAATGTAAGTTAATACTCTGTTTTTTTCACATTTTGTACATTCCTTGGTGTTTTTAGAGAGGTACGCCTTTGGTCTCTGTAGTAACCCATCTCAGAAACCTCATTTCACAGTTTGAAAGCAGACCGGAAGAAAGGTAGGACTGTGTCACCCCTGGTTCGTTGCAAAACTGTAGAAAGTTGGTATTAAAATTCATCAAGAGAATTTAAAATACAATGAAATATTGCTAAACTCTGAGAGACAAACAAATAAAATTAGAAGGTAAAAAAAAAAAAACAGAGACTTGGTTAAAATAAGACAAAAATAAATTTCACTGCATGGTACTGGTCTTTCTCCCTGTTTTTCTGGGCTGTGGCTGGGGGGTGTGGGAAGGAAAGACCAAGAGAAAAGAAATGGAAGTACTTCAGTGATAATACAAAAACATCTATTTTTCTGAGTATTAACTTGCACTTGGGGTACCAAGGAAGATTGAAACCATCATAGACAAACCTGCCTAGGTAAGATTCTTACTCCATCAACCGTGACTCATTGAAGACTGAAAGCTCATGTCTACTCTTTACCAAGTATGAATTCTCCCAAAGGCTTGTCTACACTTACAAACTAACTGTTGGTGTTGAACTTTCTTGTCTTCTCTGCTTGTCATTTCCAGGTGAATTCCCTGTAGTACAAAACCTTTCATTTAAAGCTGAAAATCTCCAAAGAACTGGAAGCCTGGGGCTGGTACAACTTTGGATTTGCACAGATTTGGTTTGGGTGTTTTAACTGGGGAAACATTTTGAATTACCTACAACTGTCTTCTCTCCTGGATTCATGTCCACAAATACTGATTGAAAGCCTAGTGCTAGACATTGGGGATAAAAGTCCAAATAAAAATGGGGATTGCCCTCAGAGAATAAATTCTTTACAGGACAGATATAAATCTGCATTTTTTTTTTTTAAAGGAGTGCTTTGGAGCTAGGCTGTAGATAGCAGTTCATTAATGAACTTAGCCAGTATAAATAATCAGGCTGCTTTCTTGTTATTTCTAGGAGTTCAAGGCAGTAAGATCTAACATTTTTTTAGTTTGTCATTATTTGGGAGTTGCATTTCTCAATCCTCCTCAGGACATTCTGAACTCAGAAAAACAATTCCAAATATTTAATGACTTGACATGAAATGTAACTATGATACCCTGAGACCAGAGATATTTCTAGCTGGGTATGCTAGATCAACCATCTGTCCCATATCAACGCTATTTCACAAAAAGTAAATTTTTAGAAGTTCTATCCACATGAGTATTTTTAGAACATAAAAGAACAGAATGATTCTTGGCATCGATAGGCACGTTCAATCAGAGTAAAAAAGGGCTCCTGAAAGCCTCCTGGGTAATTGATTTTTATCAGCAACAATTTCCCAAAAAGTGTTCAACACTCAAAAAGTAAGAATGTTGCTGAATTTTTCGGGGGTGGTGCTCAACTTAAGAATTTCAGAGCTAGAAGAAATCTTAGATAACTAATCTCCTAACCTTATAGATGAGGAAAGTCAAGCTCAGAGGGGTAATGTGATTCACTAATTTGTACTCAATGTATTTAATTTGGAGGAAGTTTGTTAATAGAATTTCAATTTCTCCAGAACAAAATGGATTTTTTTTAAATGCTGGTAACAAAAAAGTAAATTAACTTAAGAAAAATTTTATATGTGATAGGTAATCAAGAAATTAATAAAAAATAAATCCCAGCTATGTTAAAGACATAAGTGAAAAGTACAACTCTAAAAGAAATAGACAAAAGGAAGTTGAATATCTGGCCACAGAATGGGGAAGGACTTTTTCACCTAAAGGGTATTTTTAAAACTTAAAAAATGTGAATCAGCAGTTTTGCTCATATATATATAAAGATAAATAAACAAGTAAGAAATGAATGGAGGAAAACTGCATGCAACAAGCACGATTTATATCCTTAACATATAAAGAGCTTATTCAGATCAATGAGAAAAATTTCAATGGAAAAATGGTAAAGGAGGTAAATTGGTTATTTACAGAAGAAAGATAATGGATTGATATAAATTGTAAATATCCAACCTTGCAAGAAACATAAACTTGAACAAGATAATACTTCCCCCCATCAACCTAGAAAAAATGATTAATTTCTCCTCTGAGAATCATTATGCTCAATGAAGTTAAGGATGAGAGCATTACAAAACAAGTGTTTTCATGTATTGCTGATATAAGTGAACATGTGCACAAGTTTTATCAAAGTGAGCAAAAACATAAAAGAGACTAACACATTTCAAACCTGGAAGTAGAAATTACTCAGCTAAGAATTTATTCTTAAGAAATATAAAATTAGGTAAAAATTTTTCTAGAGATGTGCATGTCAGATCATTTATAATAGCAAAATCTTATAAACATATATGCGCCCAAATGGAAGGGTGATGAAATAAAGTATGCCATAACTCAGGATATGAGTCTTTCCTTATTAAATTAAATACTGATATACTGGGCAAGTTGGAGAGGGAATCATGGTTATTTTTCACTAAGTTTTTCTTCCTTGTAGCTGTCTATTATTACTAAATTCTCTGCAAAAGGTATGTATTTCTTTTACAATTTGTAGAACAATTTTAAACAACAAAAAAATCTTTTCACAGCAATACATTCCAGCAAGTTGCCTGATCTCTTGTTCTCAATTGTTAAACACCTATAAATCTCTTCCAGAAGCTGGTTTTCAGAAACAAATTCAATCAGTAAAACAGGTCCAGAGCTATATATACTATTTAAAAAAAAAATATTTTGTATTTGGGGTGCCTGGGTGGCTCACTCAGTTAAGTTTCTGATTCTTGATCAGGTCATGATCTCAGGATCCTGGGATGGAGCCCTGGGTTGGGCTTCCCACTCAGCAAGGAGTCAGCTTGTCTCCCTTTGCCCTTCCCCCATGGTACACAGGCTCTCTCCCCTTCTAGAGTAAATCAATCTTTAACATTTTTTTTTTTGTACCTAGGAAGTGCGGGCAAGGGTAAACGGTAAATGCCAAAAATATGTCATTTTCTTTAGCTTTGACATTTATTATCTTTTGCCTTTTATGATTTACGTCCTTTCCCACTCATAACCTAGGAAGTAAAAAAGACGATGCTTCCTTTAGCAAATGCCTCACAGGAATGTGAGGCAACAACTCTCTGGAAACAAATACCTTATTTAACGTAGGCCCCTTTCTTCCCCGTGCAGAGTGCTGTTTACTCACCCATCTTCGTTTTCTCCCTCACTAACTAAGGGTGCCTTTGGGGCTCAAATCAGATCTTGTGCACTCCTGCCTCTGCTCTATTTTGTGTGGTGCCTGGTTCACAGATGCTTTTCTCAACAGAGGAAGGCAAGACTAAATTAATCTTAGCCAGATATTTTAAAAATTGGCTCTATCTACGAAAAGGAGAAAGGTCTACTGAGCTTAAAAATTTGGCCCCCAACAAAGTTAATTTTATGTGTAATGGCTGAACAATCACTGCTGGTGGCAGGAAGCTGGAGAGCTATTTGGCTGCCCTCCACCCTCACCTGGTAGGATCCTTTCTCATCATCTCTATGAACTCTAAGGATGGGAATCTGAGATAAGCTGCTCGTTGGTGGATAAATGAAATGTCTGATGAAGGGATGCCAGCTTCTGCCGGAAAATCTCAACGCAGTTAGGTAAGTAACTGAATTCCCCAGTGTTGATGGGTCACCACGTTCCACCAAGGAGTGCATATTCAATTTACTCTGCATCTTCCATAAGCCTGTGCTACCTAACTCTTCTTTTTAGGGACCCCCAGACTGATCTGCCTGAAGCCCGCTGTCCTTGTCACTCAGAAGGAAGAGATGCCATTCCTGGCTTTTCTATTCTGGATTGAAGTAGTCTCAAAAACTTAGGTTTAGGCCAGAATGGACCAACAGAACTCTATTTGATTACATTCTTCCCCAAAGGCTCTGAAGTCACCTGATGTGCTACATAAGAGTAGAGGTTGGGGCAAAGATGCAGCAGTGGCAAGCCACAGCGGGCGGGCCAGAGGGGAATAAGCAGCCGCAGGTGTTGAATAAACCTAGGGCCCTCTGATCTTCAGTAACAAGGGTTTTTCCAGGGTGTGGTGAGCTTTTCTCAGGTCTGTGCCTATCTCTTCCCTATGCCAAGATTATGAGTAATACCGAAGGACAGGAATTTGAGATTTACTGAGTTGGGACGGAAATGGAATCTACTCAAAATTGAGATAAAGTCAGAGTTGATTGCCAAATTATAATGGAAATGGTACTTAATAGTTCAACAAGTCATGAAAGGTTTCTGACCACAGGCATCTGGCATTCACATGTATTCCTCAGAAGACAATCAGAATAAAATTGGCTCTCTGTTTTGTTCCAAGGTTTCTTCTCTTGGATTTAAGTTTGTATTCTGCCTCATCCAACCTCAAAATCTTCCCTTTACCACCCCTTAACTCTAACCAAGTAGGTATAAATCAGTACCAGTTTGGGCCCATGGGTTCTACTGTGTCTGCCATTCTATTTCCTGTAGTTCTACTCACCGACATCTTTTAACATTCCAATCATACAAATTGCTATAGGAGATGGTATATCTCCTATAGCACCATCTCCATGGCTTCAATTACCCTCTTGGTTCCCATGTTTTTAGAGTTGTATCTGACTATTGTTTTAATACTGAGTTAATTTTTAGATCTCTAGCTCCCTATGGATATTTAATGAGAAGCACTGGATGATCCCATTTATTTTTTGCTGACAAAATTTTTTGTGTCTTTCAGGAGTTGCTGTGCTAATTTTCTGATAGGGTAACTGCTAATAAGTAGGGGAGAAGCAGTCCATCAGAAATATTTTATGGGGGCAAGAGTCATTTCAATCAGGCTAGCCTCACTTTAGGCCCCACAAAATCGATTCTTAGGAACACATGTAAAAACACAAAGATTGAATTGCAACTTTCTCTAATAGACCTGAAAGATCCCTAGTTATTATTTTTATTAATTTTTTTTTTTTGGCTTCTGACAACAAAGGTTATTTTACTAGGGGAATATTATCAATGGAAGTATTTCTAACCTTTCCTTGTGATTAACAAACTTCCAGCGGAAGTAATGGATTGTATAGTATTTATTGCCTATTTTAGAGGAAACTCTACAATCCTATTCAGCAGGTGCCAGTTTTTGAATTAAAGTTTCTTCTTACCCAAGCAATCAAGACATGGGATATCTAAAGTTCTTTTCAATGGCTATGACTCTCAGAGGAAAACTCCAGAATACTCAGACTGATTGCAAAAAATAACGCCATCATCACAATCCCCCAACTTGTAATAACAGTAAGTTCACTGAGCAGGGAAAAAGTAATAGCTTCCATCAAGCATAAAATTCAGTTTGGGATTTTATCATGCATTGCACCATTCGGGGATCATTAGGCTTCTCTATTCATATGAGTATCTATATGAAGCTTGTTTTAACTCTATAAATTCTAGTCAAGGCAAGATCATGAAAGGTTTAAGGACTTATCTGTCTAAAGTACCATTCTCTCCCCTCACTGACTGCACAGGGCCAAAATTTTACCTTGACATATTCTACCCTACCCCCACCTTTGTAATCACCAAGATATGCTCTTATGACTCATTAAGTTTTCATGAACCTCTTACAAATTCCTACCCCCAAGCCACTTCCTGCCATCTTAATTGTCTTATTATCACTATTATTCTCTCCCTCTATGTGTTTCTTGGATCTCCAGAAGCCCCTAATCTCTTATTCTGACTCAGCTTGCCTTGATCATACCCAGCCATTCCTGGAACCTGAACAAAGAGGACATTTACAAGGGTTTGTTAAAATTGTTGAGCCTTGTTCATTTAATTATGGGTAAATGTACCCTAAATGAATCTATATGCCGTATCTTATTTCTCCATTTTTTAAATATTGGAGGAAAATACTGGAAAACAACAACAAAAAGTTAAGAAACCTATTCGAGGTAAACCCAAGCACTGTACATCAATTTCTACAGACTAAAACAAGTCTTTTCTGCTTCAGCAGAATGGACTTTTTTAATTAAAGACAAATTTTTATGTAATGAAAATTAAGAACACGGTCACGTTTCAAATAAGATATGGATATTTAACGTGATTTATCAGAGAAATATGTACTGTACACTTGCCCACAGTCTGTTATGTTCTGTTATGATATTTTAAGTAATCTTTTATTTTTGCTATCTTAAAACAACATTTAGAGCTGTTGTATGCCAGATGGGATTTTTTCCTTTCCATCCATTTCCCATTGCAAAAGGAAGATGCAAAAAGTTCTTTGCATCTTACATGGAAATCTTGAAAGTATTTGAATCACTCAGAAATCACCAAACTTTGGCTGAATCATTATGAGGTAAATATCATAAAGCAGAGTGTGTATTTAGAGTGAACATATCAGCCTGTGTAGTATTCAGTAACAGAAACTATTCAAATGATATGCAAGCTCAAAATTCACTTCTATAAAAACAGGACCCGATCACAGTCAACTTTCAAAGAAAATGATGATGTAGTGGTGTATTTTAGGGTAAAGCTAATGAACTGGAATTGAGCTATAATTGGACATTCTGTCTTCCCAGGGACTTAAAGCTTAAGTCCACAGACACAGACTTGAGCTCCTCACATGAAATGCTTAGTTGATGCTGGTGACTGCTTCATGTAAAACCAACAGAGAGGACCATGAAAAAAGGGAGTGAATGAAACCCATGCCTGTGGTACAGATAGCCATCTCCAAAACTTGAATGCAACCACCTTTTTCTCTTTTGCCTATTAAGTTCTTCACAAGAGCTCAAAGGTATTTTGTGAGGAGCACACAATTTTGGGGCGCCATGTGCTGGCCGCTTGGTTCCGCCTCTGGAGCTACAGCACCCTCTCTCTGTGTAAGCCCTTCACATCATTGTCACCATATTGTCTCCTCCACCCGAAATGCCTGTCTTTCCTCACTTTTGCAAGTAACGTTCCTGGCACTTCAGAGTCTCTCTTCCTCAGGGACACGTGCATGTCTCCTGAGACCCACTGAGCTCCCTGTGACAGGCTTCCACAGCACTCTGCCTAACGCCTACCTCCCAGGTAACGAATTCAGCCTCGGGATCTCTCACAGCGTTAGCTCTCTGAAGGCAGCGAGGTATCAGGGCGGTCCGTGAGAATGAAAGCACATTTTCAGTTGGTACCTATGTCTCCCTTCTCCATGAGATCTCTTCAAGTCTTTATTTCTCCCAGCCTCAGTAGTACACAGTTGTCATGAAGGACTGTCCATCTGTCTGTGCATCTTTTCCCTACCTTTCTGCCATGAAGCATTCACATGACACTTGCAATGTCATGCGAACAACATGTGGTAGTTTAGTTAAACTACCAAAGATTCCTAGTGTTATCTAATCAGACAACCAACTGGAAGGTAATCATATTGTTGTTTATTAATAGTAATGCTGATCTGGCCATGACAGGGATAGAAGAGGAAAGAATGTAAGGTTGCCCAGAGTCTGGGGCCATAAACCAACGAAAACCAACCTATTTCTCAACATCTCACTTTAATGATTTCTCAGACATTCTAGAGAGGATATACCTCTTTTAAATTTATAAGAATAAGAATTTAATAAACCTAGGGAGCAGCACCTCTCCACGGGGAATACAAGATCTTTGAGAATGTGATTTTGATAAATCTAATTTAATAAATCTAATTGGGCCTTTTAAAATAAACTTGAGTATTTTCAGAAAAATACTAATGACAAATTCCTCCATTTAAAAACATTGAAATTCATTTTTGGGGGCGCCTGGGTGGCTCAGTGGGTTAAAGCCTTCGGCTCAGGTCATGATCCCAGGGTCTTGGGATCGAGCCCCACATCGGGCTCTCTACTCAGCGGGGAGCCTGCTTCCTCCTCTCTCTCTCTGCCTGACTCTCTGCCTACTTGTGATCTCTCTCTGTGTCAAATAAATAAATAAATAAATAAAATCTAAAAAAAAAAAATAAAAACGTTGAAATTCATTTTTTAAAAATAAATGTCAGGACTTGCAAGTGGGCTTCTTGTGAGAACTTAAAAATATAGCTAATGAGCAGATGGTTCCACCAGACAGCATGAGCCCATCACTTTCACGGGCAGCTTGGTGGCCGTTTCTCTGGTAAATAAATAAATAAGTAAATAACCCAGCAAAACTAGAATTTAAAGACCCCGTGGAGGGAACCAAACTTGTAAAGCTTGCTGTCTAATGGAGAAGAGTATGGATTGCTGCATTCGTGAAAAATGTTTATCAGAGGTATTTACTTCTTAACGCCTGTGAAAGTATTTAAACACTTGACTAAATACTGTCTTGGATGATTCCCTGTTTTCCATGTGTAAATACCTCCCCTCCACCCCTCAGCTCAACTGTAAACTTCTCAGAGGCACGAATTACCTTCTGCCATTTTTGTGGCAGATTCTTCTGCCATTTTACTCTGTGGCCACATTAATCCTGGTAGAAAATGAACTAACTAACTAACTGAACTAACTAACTAACTCTTCTGCCATTTTACTCTGTGGCCACATTAATCCTGGTAGAAAATGAACTAACTAACTAACTGAACTAACTAACTCTTCTGCCATTTTACTCTGTGGCCGCATTAATCCTGGTAGAAAATGAACTAACTAACTAACTGAACTAACTAACTAACTCTTCTGCCATTTTACTCTGTGGCCGCATTAATCCTGGTAGAAAATGAACTAACTAACTAACTGAACTAACTAACTAACTCTTCTGCCATTTTACTCTGTGGCCGCATTAATCCTGGTAGAAAATGAACTAACTAACTAACTGAACTAACTAACTAACTCTTCTGCCATTTTACTCTGTGGCCGCATTAATCCTGGTAGAAAATGAACTAAAACTGTTCATCCGGGGCTGTCTCTCTCCTATGAAAAGGTACTTTAGTACCAAACCAACACAAAGCCAAGATTCTGTTATTAAAAAAAAAAAAATCACTTCTATAGAGCGATTTCTCAGTTTATAGGTGGGCAACTTAATATATAATGAATTGCCTATCATATCTGAATTCTGACTTTCATTATTAAGCAATAATGTTATAAAATCCTGTTTGTATTTAAGTAGTTCCTCGGTTAAGCAAAATTACTGATAAACTTTAAATAATGCCATTATTGCTCTTAACTTCACTAGATGTATAATGCAAGTATGAATACAGAACGGTAAAACCACCTTTGCTTTTAGTATTTCATAGAGAGTAAAAACAGGGCTTCCAGCTTATACTTAGCCTTATTTTTTAAATAAAGTAAGAGACAAATGAAAGTTGGAAAAAGGCAGAGGCTAACTTTTAATAGGTGAAGTAAGAGGGACAGCCGCCAGGATACCCCAAACCACTTCTCCCCTAGTCATCCGTGAACAAGGGACCCTTTGACGTAGGCAGAATTGCAGGATGAGGCTGCAGGAAACAAGGAAAAGGAAGCCCGGTGGAGGCTGAGTGATAGGGACCCTACCCTGACAGCTATGCCAAGAATCGGTTTCAGCAAAATCCCCTTCCCACCCATTTGTCAGAAGCAAATGAGAAAAGGGGAAGGAAGTAGGGTGGGTCCTCAGACTTAACAAAGGAACTGAAGAAAACCGGTGGAAAGAGGGCGGGCTATGCGCCGAGTCCCTAGGGAAAGGACTGCTTAGTGAGGCTCTCACATACATTTCACACATCCACATTTCAGCAGTTTGGAAATTAGGAACTCGGTTTAGCAGGCACCACCGGTATTTCTACTCCACAAGTTAATACGCTACAAAGCTCTATGTTAGGAAAAAATAGTTCTAGTTTTCTGGTCAAGAGGACGGTTGTATTCCAGGAAGGACCTACCTGTAGATATATACTTTCATACAGTTATCTCACAGATATGAAAATATGAATAGCTTACATGCTTTTCAAATCTAAGTTAGGACTCAAACTAAGCAAGCACCTTAGCATTCTCTTTTCTATAATCCTTCCCATATCTGCCACTACCGTCCTGTCAACACATAATCATTCTGTCTCTTTCCTACAGGGTGGTCCTGGCCATTCCTCTTTCTTGGGATCATCATGATTCTTGTTGTCCTGGTTTCCTGTCTTCTGATCAGCCCTCCCTCCAGTAATGACTGTGGAGAGAAGATACATCCCAGAAGCCAAGAGACGTGAGACCACTCTTAGCCCAGCTCTGCCTAGTCACTCCTCAGCCTCAGTTTTCTAATGTACCAAACTGAAGCACATCATTTACCTCACAAGAGCTCCCCACCCCCTACACTGCCCCCACTCCTCCTTTTCTAGGAAAACTAACAAAACCAAGTCATCAGTGACTTCTCATTACTTTAGAATTCAGTAAAACTTCTCAGCCTTCAAAAATCCCCCATGGTCTGGTCCCAATCTCAGTTCTCCAGAAATCTTCCTTCTCCTGCTTCCTTGTCATCAGATCGCCCTTCAGCCCCACTTGTGGTACTCTGGTGACACAGAATGCTTTCTGATGACCAAAAATACCTTGTACTTTGACCTTCTGTGCATTTTCTATGCTGTTCTCCTCTCTAGCAACGCTCTTCTTCAATTTGAATTGTTAATAGAACCCAAACCCACTTTAAGGTCCACATCAAACTTTATCTCTACTGTAAGAGAAACTCCTGTTTCCCAGGTGGAAATTCTTCTTCTAACTTCTGTGTATCTCTCTGGGGATTACCAACACTGTTTTCTTATATCTCAGTTACATGTGTCAATGTCTTCTTTCCACAACATGACTATACTTCTTCAGGGAAGCAGCCACCATAGTTATTCTGAATCCCCTATGACTTTGCTTTTACTAAAGGTATGCTCAATGAATAAATAATTGAGAGTATTCTAAAATAACAGAATGGTAATACCATTTCAGACTATACAGGTCAAGAGAGCATTCCTGAAATCACGGCTAATTCTAAAGATGGCACACACATCATTGCAGCAAATGCCAAACTCTGGCTAAATAATCCAATTCATTTGGGGGCTACGAGAGGTGCTGTCTGTCCAAGGTATTTTCAAAAGGTCTGGTCTGAGAAGATGGCGTATATAGTTTCCATGCCGCTATCCAGAATCCCCACCTCACAATTTGCGAATGAGTTAAACACTGGGTGCTTTAGCTTGTATCTCAGACACCTGAAACATACTGCAGGAACACAAAAGCAAGGTAAATGTTTTATAGCTTTTTGGTAAAGGCGACCAACCATTCTATTGCTAAACAGAACATTCTAATGTCTACCACCTAATAGAAAATAATACTCATTCCCACCTGCTCGTTACCAGTCATCGAATCCTGCCAATTTTACCATCTATTATCTACATCTATGGCTTTCTCATTTCCCATCTACCACCCTAGTTCAGGCTTTCACCTTTCACCTGATTCACTACAATAGTTTTCCAAGGGTTCTCTCCAACACTCTCCTCTTTTCCACTCATTTGTTTCTCTAAGCCAGTGCCAAAGTGATCTTACAAAGACTCCATCCGACTGTGCCACTTTGCTTATTTGATGGCTTTCCTTTGCCAGAAAAACAAGTCTAAACTCTTTACAGTGGCTTACTAGGTCTTATGCAGCTGAATGGTAACCTCCCTCACAACCTACTCCCCTATATTCCCCATGAATCACCCAGCGCCCAAGTCATGTGCATTCTTGCTAGTCCCTCTGTCTACCAGGCTCTTCCCTGTACCCCCTGCTGGGGCCATTAGTCAGCCTTCCAGGTCAAGCTGAAAGGCTCCAGGTAAACTGAAAGGCCTGTGGTAACACAGGCTTTTCCCTTATTAATACAATTTGATTAAGACTAGGAAATGTGATGCCTACCTACAAAAGAAGTAATTTCTTTAAAGAGTTAATGACCAAATTTTAATCCCACTATCATAATATTTAGAAGAAACAACCAATTTCTGTCCCTTCTTAAAGTTCTCACATAATGATTTTCAACACTTAGTAATGAGTGTGGGCTAATTCTGCCTACAGCTTGTTAATATAAAATAAGAAAACCGAGTGCTTCCTGAGAAACTTGTGGTAATTATACATTTAAATATTTTTCTTTCAGAAATACCTTGCCAAGAGCTCAGAGCGAAGTGTGTCTCTAATTAGCTGCACTTATAATCATGGCATTGACCAGTTTGAGAAAATAGGAAAAATGCCTGCTTGGAAAGCTTGAAGCTCCTTCTATTTGTAACAAGATGCACCAGCAACAAAAGCTTCTTTTTCTATTCAGTGGTACTTTAAAGCAGCTTTCTCATTTTGGCACATACGTATTTAAAGTGATGTGGTATTCTAGAACTGAGGAAGCAATGTAGTTTAGTTTAAAAAGAAAAAAAAAAAAGACTCCATGGGTAACTTAGACCCTTAACTCAAATTTCACCATTGTCTCCTTAAATAGCTTTGGCCCAGGAATGGCAGATGAGGTAGGTGAAGCATTTTAAAATCATAAAAGAAAGGAAATCAGTATGTTAACTCCAGGGTTGGGTCATCATTGTTAACTGCGATTTCAAGAAGAAACTGCGGGCCTGGGTTTACACTGGGTAAACTGCAGTTTCCTCTGTACATCCTGCGTGTTATAATGGCGTTTTCAGGAGCCAGAGCAGATGACTGCCACTGAAAAGAGAACGAGGGCAGGAAAAAGGCAGACGCCGTACCCAGCTCCTGAACACGGTGAACTCCGTGGGGAAGCAAAGGTGGAGATACATCAAATGCTCAAGACCTAAATGAATCAGATCATCTACCAGATGGTTTGGTTCCTCATACATCACTGCGAAAAGCCTAAGCATCTGGAATTAAATAACCCATTGAGTGGAACACGACATCAGTATCAGCCTCGAGAGCTGATCAGTTCAACGGTTGTCATCCTGCAGGAGGGACGTGGCAGAACGGCCGAGGTTATATTCATCACTGAGGAAGAAAGAGCTTGAATATGCACCTCTCCTCACTCGAAGCTCCAAAAAAAAAAAAGAAAAAAAAAAAAGAAAGGTCTATGTAGCAAGGCCATAATTCCAATGCTGATTTATACACCGTCTTTCCTCTCAGGAGCATAAACACTATCAGAGCTGCTAATGCATTCATATCATGACACTCATGCAAGAAGTAACAAACCCTAGTGTTGCGTTTTACAATCTGAAGCTGAAGGATGAAACCTTCATTTTTTAGGTAGCCGTATAGAGTAGACAGCAATAGCAGATAACCATAAGCAAAGCTGTCAATCTTCTACCACTAAATTTCTGTCTCTTGTTAGACGTCGTTACAATTACTAGCACTGAGTTTGGATTTCCAACACATATTTGGAGGGTATGATTGTCTCATTAGCTTTGACTATAATATTCCAGACTGAACTAAAGACAAGGCGAAGGCAACACTGGTATCTTTTAAAAGAAGCCTGAAGTTGTCTGTGGCATAAGGCCGATGATTTCTAGCCTTGGTGAACTGGTACTCTACCATGGGTTTGGCTTTAAAAGATCTTGCCCTACCCACAGGCTGTCACTGGTCCACTTTACTGAATATGCAATTCATTGTAAAATATATCATTCATTTTAAGGACCGCTAGGAAGGAAAAATGCTGACAGTTAACCCATGATGTGTTTTCCTATCACCAATCATTGAGATGACCCTGATTTCAGAGATGCTAAAATGCAGGGGAAATGTGCATTTTGAAATCAACAAAATATGGCAAATGAAAACTATTGCTCTTCTAATTAGAAACTTAAGTCACACACTAGGATACTCAAATATTCTAAGGACATGGCAGAGATTAAGGGTCAGTCTTTGATACAGTCAACCTTCAGGGTGCTTTTAACAATTGAAACAAGTTCCTGGACTTTCCAGTAGTACCTACTGAAGTGAAAGGCTGCTAAGATATCAACTCTCACTGAAAGTCACCGGTCACCCCTGAAACAGCTCAGTCGCAAGGCTTTGAAACTGCTTATTCTCCCCCTCGAGAAACCAGCTGTTATCATCTGACGTTGCACTGTTAGAGGCGCGTTATGTTCAACTGAACAGCCTGCCGCCTTGAACATTTCATCTCACCTCCTGCTCAGTAAACCCCTGGCATGTGTACTGAGCCCGAGAGCAGAAAAAGCATGAAGCAATTTTTCCCCTTCAGAAGGGGTTGGACATAAACTTCCAAGGAAAAATTAAAGTCAGAGGAAGACATGAAGACATGTTTATACGCACTGAAGAATTTTCTCTTTCATGAGCAACCCTGGATAGCTGAGCACTGAGAGCTCAGTCTTACAAACGACAACAAAAAGTCAACCGATGACAATGTGTAGCAGAAGAAAGCGGTGCCATTGTCCCCCCAGCGTGAGGACAGCATTCTCAGTTCTAAAGTTCAATCTGAATTACTGCTTTCAGGAGAAGGAAGCAGAGCATCCCTTTCCTCCAGTTTAACTCCATGCAAACAACAGAACTTTTGCTGGAACACAAACATTCATAAAATACTGGGAAAACTCCCTTCTGACTTTCCCACTTGGTGAAGGCATCTATAATCTAGTGTTCTGCTCTTACCTTTTCCTACTGGGTACATTTGTTTGGTGACTAGAGCCACGCCATACTCAACATAAAAGTACATCACAATGTTCTTCCAAAATTCATATTCCGCAAACTATGTGATAGGTGGAATTCCCAAAGTCAAACTTGAAAGCCATTGAATCAAAAATCATACACAGGCATTCATATTTGCTTACATATATTCTTCTATTTCTACAGGATTTACTTTTGAGGAGAGCTCTCTTATGTACCCAGTGTTGTGGATGTCTGGCTTTGAGTTCTGAGCAGCTGTCGTTTTTACTAAAGAGGATGACGTGGGGGGTAAAAAAACCCCAAAACTAAAGAATTTAAAATATTTTCTCCTTCAAGCATACAGCCAGGCGGAAACACTTTTCACCCCTTTCAAACCTGCATCCCCAAGAGAAAAAGGGCTTACGTGTTCAGATTTCTCCTGTTCTTTTTTGTCTGTCTGTAGAAACTGACAGTTTTCTCTCGCCAGCTTCTGGACCAGTTCAATTCGTCCGAAGTCATCTCTCTCCTGAAGTTTGCACATCACTCCTGCCTTAAGAGCCGGAGAAAAAGCGAAGATATACTTAAATCCACAGTCCCAGGACATGACACCACTGCAAAATTCGCCTTACAATAAGCTCATCTTCTCTGTTGCCTGCATTAATGCATGGTCTTGGTAATAGAGTTGGCCTTTCCAAAACTGAAACTGAATTATTTTAACCTAGGAAGCTCACACCACAAGTCTTAAAGTTCAGATCACGTATCGGTCCACTTTAAGAGAGGGAAGGGCAGAGCAAACTAAATCATTTGCTACTGAAGTGAGCTCCTGATATGCCACTATTTGTTCCTGACAGCCTGTTTCCTGTGACATAAGCAAAGCCTCACAAGAGGTTAAAAACTCATGGGAAAGTTAGCCAGCAACCACTCTGACAAAAAGGGTGAAATGATACAGAGGACTAAAAATAACAGTACACAAGCTCCTAATTCTTTTACTTCACCAGATTATTCCACGTACAAATATGGAGTTTAACAAGATCACAAGATTTTTCTTTTTAACAACTGGAAAATTACTGTGGGGCATTATTAGCAAAGTACTTCTAATGTTCCATGAAATGTGGTTTAAAAAAAGTTTATTAAAAATAAACTGCAAAAAGAAAGCTTCAAATGTCATCAGGGATTGGAAATGAACCATTAAGCATCACATTTTTTATTATGCCAAAGCCCCTAAGTAACAATAATATAAAGGAGAAGAATCTAAGACTTTCATTAGAAAAAAAAAGATATTCATTATAACACAAATTGTTAACTGTTTCTGCACAAATTATTAAAAAAAAAAATGTCCCAACCTATCAGGACATGATCTAATGAAATCTGAAGTTACTCTTGGCAGGAGCAGTCAAAATTTGGGAATCTACAATACAACTATACAGGATTTTTCTTATTTTTTTTTAATGTACAGGATTTGAATGGACCTAGCAACAGGACCAAATATGGAGAAGGGGCCAGCAAGTGATGTTCAGCTTCATGGTCTTAATTGTGCCAAAGAGAACCATTTTGTTGAGTGGGCATCGATGAAATGGGATCCTCCATGCATGCGAAACAATGACTATTATCTTTATTCCCAAGGGCAAAGATAGCTCCTTATCTAACAGCTTCTCCAACAACTAGGAAGGAAACAGAAAATTCTTCAAGTGGCCCAAATCACAGATTCCCAGGAGACAGCAAGTGGAATTCCTCCCCCAAAGTCAGATGTTTATTTTTAAAATATCCCTCACAAGCAGCCCTCCAGTTTGTCTCCAAGCTTCTTGCACAGGGATCACAGTTTATCTTAAGAGAGCCTGTGCACTGTCGGAGAGCCACAGTTGTTGGAAAGTCCCTTACCACACTAGACAAAACTCCGAAATCATTCAACGTCAAGCCACGAGTACCAGTTTTGCCTTTTAATTTTTAAAAAAGATTTATTTATTTATTTATTCTAAAAAGAGAGGGAGAGAGCGAGTGAGTGGGGAGAGGGGCAGAAGGAGAGGGAGACAGATCCATAAGCAGACTCCCCGCTGAGCCCGGGATTCCGACACCAAGACCCTCCTCTAGGAGGAGAAACCTGTGAGTAGTGAAGAAGGTGTTTTAAGGAGGAAGGAGAGAAAAACTGTATGGAATGCTGCTGAGATGTCAAGTATGATAGGTTCGAAATGACAGATTTGACAGAATTTTGACGGAAGTAATCGGTGGCTTTTGATGATAGTTTCTTTTTGAGCAAAAAAAGTGGCAGGGGGAAAAAGCTGCATTAGCTCAGGGTTCAACATAGAACGAGCAACAACCCTTCTGAGGAGTTGTGTTACAAGCAACAGGACATTAGCTCAGGAGTGATGTTGAAAGGAGTTTTGCTTGCTTGCTTGTTTATGGTGAGGGATGTTCTAGTCTAGTTATCTTATTAGAAATCATCCAGCACTGAGGGAAACCTGAGGATGCGGGATGGAGAGGGGGCATTTTGGGGAGTAATGTCCTTCAGGCTCAAAGAAAGCATAAAGATCTACTATCAGACAGAAACAGGACTGTGAACATGTCATTCACTGTAACAGGAGGGCAGGTGAAGTACATGGGTAAATATGTAGTTTGGCGGGCATATTTCTCTTCTTAAGGATTAGAGAGAGAGAGAGAGAGAGAGAGAGAGCATGTGCATGTGTGCAAGTTGAGGGAGGGGTAGAAGCAGAGAAGCTCAAGCAGACTCCCAGCAGAGCCAGGAGCTGGACGTGGGGCTCGATCCCAGGACCCTGAGATCATGACCTAAGATGAAATCAAGAGTTGGACGCTTAACCGACAGCCACCCAGGCCCTCCTGGAAATTCTTTTTTGAATGCTTCTATTTCCCCAAAGAATAAGTCAAGTTATCAGTTGAGAATAGAGAATATGAGAAGATGCTGTGGAGGTATAAGAAAAGAATGCATGTAGTAGTCACTGCAATGGCAAGGGTTGGCCAGTTTTTGGGGAAAGGGCCAGAGTGTCCATATTCCACGATTCGTAGGTGACATGGTCTCTTGTGCCACCACCCAGTTCTGCAGTTTTAGTACAAAAGCAGCAGATATGATAGGTGGGTGAAAGAGCACAGCTGTGTTCCAGTAACATTTTACTTACAAAAACTGGGAGTCAACTGTGGTTTGCCGCCTCCCAACTTGGGAGGAAACGGGACAAGGGAAGTAGAATAAGATGGTCAAGCACTACTAAGGGGCCACTTGATTTTATTTTTAGATTCCTTTACCATACTAGCCATGCTCCTTGGAGCATGTTTCTGTTTGTTGGGATTTTAGTGGAGCCCATTACCTGATGTGATGCTAAATACATGGGCTGATCTTGAAGAGGCACTTTTAATCAATACTAGAGAGGTACAAGAGGATCAGTGGTGTTAAATATCCTCCTTCAAACTAAAAAGGCAAGGAAACTAGGGAGGGGGATTCCTATATTACAAATGATTAACATCCTTTAAAAGCTCTGACACTTAGAGGAATAAATTTCTGTTATCTAAAAAATTCACTGATGTCGGCCAGCTAGAATTTCTTCTCTCTCCATCCATGTCATCCTGACAGCATTTAACATACTGTCCTGTGAGCCGAGAGAGGAGGTTCGTGACCCTGCAACCTTAGGACCTGCCCTGTGGTTGTTTATTTCGCAGTGTGATGGATTAGTCCTAATCTCTCCGTGGGTGCCCTGTATAACAGAGTGTGTGTGTGTGTGTGTGTTGGGGTTGGGGGGACTGGGGCCAGGAAGGGGGATACATAGAAGGAAAGCGTCTTAGAACTAACAGGCATGAGATTGAGCCCGTTCCTCCTCACCAGCATGGGTTTCAGAGTTAACTGGCCTAAGCTCCCATGTGCTCTGATTTGGAGACGGTCTTTCCGTGGTATGTATATGGGAGACTGACCCATGTACATTCTTTGGTTATTTTTAAAAGATGTTTTTTAATTTAATTTAATTTTTTTAAGATTTTATCTATTTATTTGACGGATCACAAGTAGGCAGAGAGGCAGGCAGAGAGAGAGGAGGAAGCAGGCTCCCCGCTGAGCAGAGAGCCCAATGCGGGGCTCGATCCCAGGACCCTGGGATCATGACCTGAGCTGAAGGCAGAGGCTTTAACCCACTGAACCACCCAGGCGCCCCAGATGTTTTTTTATTTTAGAGAGACAGAGAGAGTGTGTGTACGTTGGGGGAGAGGCAGAGGAAGAGAGAGAAAAAGTCTCAAGCAGACTCCAGGCTCAGCACAGAGCCCAGTGTAGGTCTCGACCTCACGACTCAAGGTCATGACCTGAGCCAAAACCAAGAATCGGAAACCTAAGCAACTGAGCTACACAGGTACCCCATCATATACATTTTAAAAAATAACTGATATCATTAGCAAAAAGAGGGTGGGACTGAGTAGTGAAAACTTAGGACACCTTAACTGTTTTTTTGGTTTCTGTGGGAACTTGAATGGTTACGTAACAATAAACATTCTTTATATCATATGCTTAGGATTCTAAATACAGACTCTTCTTTAATGAGGAAATACATTTTTATTAGAACCAAGTACTTGGGTGCACAAATTATGCATTTTAAACACAAAATGCTATTACTTTTAAGAATGGATTTCAGAGCAATTATTTCATATTTATAATTAAAACATCTTGTAATTAAAAAAGGAATATTGCAGTCTTGAATTTTCTGGTTTCTGCATAATTTCTAGATGTCTTTTTATAAGATAATCAATTCTACAGCACTCCTTACTAACAACCATCAAAAAAAGGCTTTCCAGGAGGGTTATGAATGCTTCTTCATTCCCTAGAGAACTTGAAGCCCAGAGAGACGCCCATACATCCTAGATAGTTTCTAAGACAGTCCTCTGAGGAAGCACCGTGCTCAGCCAGATGTTCTCTGGGGGTCCCTTTCACAGCTCTGTAATTTAGTGATTTAATTTGAAAAACCCATGAATTTATTAATATATTTTGGGAGCTTTGTTATGGCAGGAGAAGCAAGATAAGTAACAGCCCTTGATCTAGACTTTCACTTCTTGAACTACTTAATTTGTCTATACAAAATTAATTATAAACAGTTTACCTAACACTGCTAAGCCAGAAAAAAAATAAAAGATTAATCTGGAACTGTCAGAAGAGTTATTTAAGAGCCTCATTTCAAGGTCTGCTTTGAAAAAAAAAAAATCTCTGTAATGTATAATTAAAGCTATTCATATGATTTTCAGTGTTTGAGGAGAGCAATGTTGTGAATGTAAATTAAAGTCTGTTTCCTTTATAAACGGAGTCATAAAAATGTTGGGTCCATTCTTTCTGTGGTTAAATGGTGCTTGGACAGGATTCCCTTAGGAACATTACAAGGATGATATATGAAACACCTTCATGACAAAAGGTGAAAGAGCAGATTTCGTGTATGATAAAACACTGTTTGCATTATCTTCACTTTAAAAACCACTTTCTCTAAAACACTTAGATAAAACATCATACAAAAAGAGAAGGAAAACTAGAACAAAAGAGCCCACTTTTCAAGTAAGCACTTTTGCAGTAACAGAATGCTACTTAATACAGGTTCATGGCATTTGGATAAATTCTTATTCATTACTAAATAGAGTCACTTCTTTAACAATTCAATCTCACACAGAAATTCATAAATTAGAAAACTCAAATGATGAAACACTGATGGGATGGGAAGATATATTATTTGACTCAACTATATGCACATACTCCCTAAGCAATAAATATTAAGAATCCCTTCCAGCGGTGGTGGGGTTATGGACATTGGGGATGGTGTGTGATATGGTGAGTGCTGTGAAGTGTGTAAACCTGGAGATTTACAGACCTGTACCCCTGGGGCTAATAATACATTATATGTTTATTAAAAAAAAAAAAAAAAAAGAATTAAAAAAAAAAAAGGAATCCCTTCCAGGAAAATTCTGAACACAATTCACACTAAATAATAATAAATTAGATATAATATTAATAACAAATACATAAAAATAATACATTAAAACATATAACATATTAATAATATAACATAATATGGGGGCGCCTGGGTGGCTCAGTTGGTTAAGCGACTGCCTTCGGCTCAGGTCATAATCTTGGAGTCCCGGGATCGAGTCCCACATCGGGCTCCCTGCTCAGCAGGGAATCTGCTTCTCCCTCTGACCTCTCCCCTCTCATGCTCTCTCCCAAATAGATAAATAAAATCTTTAAAAAAAATTAAAAATAATAAAATAACATAATATAATATGTAATATATACTAGAATATATCATATGGTAATTATAGAATCATAATATTTATACTATATTAAATATAATAATAAATTATAAATTGATAATAATAATCATAAATAGCTATTTTATTTTGTAGGGCACCAAGTATTCATTTTCTCAAATTTCTTCAGAGAGGAAAAGAAAACTATGAAAAATTTCCTCTTGGTTGGGCTAGAAAAATATACCCCTTCCTTGAGGGAAAGGGCCACATGGCGTCCACAGTGAAAAGTGCATGTGATGGGGAGCGTGAGGCAGGTTTACTCACACCCAGGGCATCAATAGGACAGGCCTCAGACACCATGCTGGTGCATCACAGAGCCTGAGAGTCATTCAGGGACTCCTGGCCCCTCACTGTCCAGGTAAGGCACCAACTTCAGGAAGGCTCACTTCTCGGATCCTCCTCCTTTCTGGAATTGCATTTTGGTTGGACAGAACCATCCTATATAAACACTGTATGAAACTCCATCCTGCCAGAGCAGAGTGGAAGGAGGGAAGGAGGCAGATAAGCCATAATTACATGGAATTTATAATTGCTATTTCCCTCAAATATTTTCTTAATCTATTATACTTAGATAATTTGCTCTTCTGATAAATCTAAAAAATGCACTGCCATACATTTACATAGCTGATGAAGTAAAAGGTTTACATATTTCATATACTTGATTCCCTGAACTTTCATATTGGAGTAGGGAGGACACTAATATTTTGTCTTGTTTGGACCTGAAATTTCAGCTCAGGTCTGTAAACATTACTGTCCGCACTGCTAAGCAGGGCAGCAAAGTTGACAAGTGATAAAGAAGAAGAAAAAAGCAAATTCTAATAAATTCCAACATAAAGGATTTTAAATGATCATCTATTTTCTATGATCATTATCACAGCTTTAAATAACAGCTTTCTTCTGTGTATTAAAAAAGAAGTCACACTTCGGTTACTGATAATCAATTACTTTATACAATTAACAGTTACCATCACTTAATGTTAAAATGATTGATACAAATGGAGGCTAGGAGACATGAAAATAATTACTGAATCAGTGGTCAATGGACACCTGAAGCAAAGGAAGAATTTCCAAAGTTCAATACGTTATAAATTACTCATTAAAGATCACATTAAGGGCCCTAAACTAGAACCTGGCAAAAATTCTACACTTTTTTTTTTTTCATTTACAATATTATTTATTCAGGGAGAGAGTGTGGGACAGAGGGAGAGAATCTCAAATAGACTCCCCACTGAGAACAGAGCCCAATGTGGGGTTCAATACATGACCCTGAGATCATGACCTGAGCCAAAACCAAGAACTGGATGCTTAACTAACCAGGCCACCCAGTCACTGCAAAAATTCTATACTTTTTTTTTTTTTAATTTAAAAAAGATTTGTTTGAGAGGGAGAGCTGGGAGAGGGGCAGAGGGAGAGGGAGAAAGAATCCCAAGCAGACTCCACACTGAGTGCAGGGCCCGACATGGGGTTGAATCCTACGATCCTGAGATCACGACCTGAGCCAAAATCACGAGCTGGACGCTCGACCAACTGAGCCACCCTGGTGCTCCCCAAATTTTACACATTTTGATTAAAAAATTCTCTAATCCTTTAGTCCTATATAAAGAGTGATAAATGAGTGTAGAATGTTTATGTATGTGAAGACAGCATAATGTTAGAGAGTAATACTGCCAGGGAGCCAGACACCTTTGATATGCAAACCGAAAAGCAATGTGACAGATGATCACGACCACAGCAGTAACTCACGGAGATGAACTTCTCTGAGTACTTACTATGTGCTGGGCACTGTTCTGCCTCACACATCTTCATCTAACCCTCAAAACAACCCAACCATGACCCCCATTTTACAGACGTTAGAAAGGCAGGTTAGCACAAGCTAAAGCCAGGTTGTCTGGTGGTGGGTATTAAGGAGGGCGCGTATTACATGGAACATTGGGTGTGGTACATAAACAATGAATCTAGGAACACTGGAAAAAAAAAAAAAAAAAAAAGCCAGGGTATCAGAGCTGGACTGCCTGGGTTTGATTCCTGGCCCCGGCACATACCAGTGCATCTGTAAAGCGGTGGTAAATCCAGGGCTTGTTGTGCAGGGAATAGAACAAAGTGCTTTGGCGAGCACCTACTGCATCTAATGGTCTGCCCAAATGAACTCTCGGTACTATGACAGAAGAGGGCTCCAAGGTCAGGAGAGAACGCGTTGCCCAGGCTCCAGCGGCAGAGCCAGGAGGAGAGCCCAGGCCGTCTGGCCCCAAAGGCTGCACTCTGGACCTCAGACACGCTGCCTCTGAAACTCTCACATGCAGGCATGTCCTACACTGCCTCATTTCAGCCCCCAGACCACCTACTTCACAGAGATGAAAACCCTGCATGCCGGTCACCTGCAGGGACTTGGCTGGTGAGGGCACCATGGTGATGAAGTCACTGATGTCACTCTGCAGGAACGCCCAGGCTTAGATGCTGAAGAGCTTGTGTAAGGACACAGGCTGTTGCAGAAGAAAGGCTGGGAGGCAAACCCCAGTCTACATGCTCGCTCCACTCACCCCACACATCCCTGCATTAAAACAGGGAGTTTCTCAGGCAGAAAAGATATTTTTAAGGAGAAAAGGAAAGAAAGGAGGGAACATCTGAGGAGAGAATTAGAGTTTTCAGGAGGGGGGAAATGTGTCTAGGAGATTCCATCTCTCCATCTTTTTTTTTTTTTTTTAAAGATTTTATTTATTTATTTGACAGACAGAGATCACAGGTAGGCAGAGAGGCAGGCAGAGAGAGAGGGAAGCAGGCTCCCCGCTGAGCAGAGAGCCCGATGCGGGGCTCGATACCAGGACTCTGGGATCATGACCCGAGCCGAAGGCAGAAGCTTTAACCCACTGAGCCACCCAGGCGTCCCCCCATCTCTCCATCTTAACCCTTTATACATCCGAAGTCTTCAACAGCCCCTGGGCATTTTTTCCCAGAGTGATGTATTTCCACGGTTGGGGAAGGAGTGAGAAATCAATTTCTGCTTGCTTAAAATATGCTGCAGAGTGAAAACTACAACAATGTGAAATACCAGCGAGCCCAGCATACAGATGCTCTATCCGTTATGTGTGCATACACCAAACATCAAAGTAATATGTTCTGGAGTCAACGTAAACACCCATGGGCATACACAAACATTTATTTCTAATTCTGATGGCAAAATTCTCAAAGTTTTCTCTGAGCTCACCCTCCATGACTTGAACCGCTGAGGATGCTAACTCCAGAGCATTTGGAAAGATGGCCTGCAGAATCGAAAACCACAGAAGACCAAAGAATCTTGAAAAGCCAGGTCTGTGTATCCTCCTGAGACACAAATACGATTCCCTTACGACAGACTTTTGCCCACAGAGTAAGCTCAAAACAAGTAAAGAACAATAATGTATATTTAGAAATACCTGTCTCACTAATAGTTTATGACTTAAGAAACCTTTGAGAGAGTCTTGAATACATTCAGTGGGGGAAATCCCTGCCCACATTTGCTTGAAAGCCTGAAAGGCAATTTCAGTATGAGCTTGGTGATGGCAGAATTTTCAGTATCTCCACAGCAAAAAGACTCCCAACAGTTCCTTCCTTCAACTTACTGAACTAGTGCAGCCTGTGCCATCTTGATTAAAAAAGCTAATGTAATTATTCTGACCAGAACCAATAGATTTAGAACTGGAAAGGAAAGAATTGGAAAGGCCAAGCCAAGAATCTTTAAATGCTCTGATCTACACCAAGTTAGCATTTGAGAATGCTAGGGTGTAAGTGGTGAGGCCACAGTGCTGTTTGGAGATGAGACGCTGGTCAAAGCATATCTGTGCCGTGAATTAGATGGTGGGCGTTGGCAGAGAATCTCTGGCAGGCAAGGCAAGGCATCACACGTCCGTCTCACACGTCCGTCTGTGTGGCCCAGCCCCGCCTGCCCCGCTGTCAGCCAGCCCATTCTTCTCTGCCATCTCCAGGGGATGGGCTGCTCTAGGGTGGTCTCTCTGAGCTCTTTATTTATTTCCTTGCTTTTTCTGGAAAGTGGAGGATGTCTGCCCCTCTGTCCCTCCCTCGTGAGACAAATTACAAATATAATTAACAATTTAGGGTCCTTCCTGTGAAATGCCATTCTATCAAAAACAAGCACTTTGTTCCCAGGCATACCACTCTTTACAGAACACAGAAGGTCCGATCTGTATCATCTGCAAACCCCTGCCTTATGTCAGCATGCCCAGTGCAGAAGACAGGTGTCGTGAGAGAGGGCCACAGAACTGATCATACCTGAGAATCTGGGACACCTCTAGCTTCTGCCCCAATCATGTGTTTGTCACCGTTTTCTTCCTCTTGTTCAATTGCTTTAAACAAAAAAAAGAGAAACAATGTTAAAAAATGTAGTATCTTAAGAAAACAGTTTCAGATAATTTTCTTTCAGATGGTAATTTGGCAGGAAAAAATAATGCGAGGTAGAGTCGCAAAATGTAAATACCAGCACTGTTTTTTTTTTAAGTATTTGGTTAAAAGTTTAACTAACTACAGGGAGCACTTTTCATGTACATTATCTTGTTTATTAAATCAAGGGCAGTGGAAAAGTTTGCTCTTATTTCTTCTCTTCTCCTAAACCCACCCCGACATCAGCATGTCAGTACTGGGCATCAGCCAAGGGGGAATTGGGGTGTAGTCAAAAGCTTCGGTCAAGTTTATCTGAGAACATTTTTTTTTTTAAATAAAGTGGGGTTTTTTGGCTGGCATTTTATGGTCACATATAAAGAAAGCATAATATTGTCTATTCGGACCACTTCAGGGCATCATTACTACAAAATTCCAAACTGTGGAATCTCAAATTGACCTCTTCTTATTTTCCCCAGCATCTCCCTATCCAAGTCCTTGTCACCCTTTCCGTGTGGGTGCAATCATTTCTTAACACAAAGCTCTTAATTCCTCTAATACAATCCAGCTAGGGCACCACTGCTTAAATAATCAGTCTCAAAAAACAAACAGAGTGCCATGCTTTGGCCTGTGTATCGCTTATCTTATCAAGTATGAATTCCCTGTTCATCACGAAAGGTCTTCCTTGAATTCTCTAGCTTCCTCCTAATCTCCAACTTCACAATGACATTCCATACAACCCTGATCCAGACAGAGGGATTTAATTATTTTACTCTTTGTACAGTTTGCTCTTTCACTTTCAAAATATTTACTGAGTGTCGACTATGTGCCTGGCATGGGGGCTACTCCTGGAAAAAGGCAGGTGAGCCCTGACTTTATGATGAATTACACATCCTAGCTGGGAAGATAGTCACTGCACACCTACTACTGTATCAAATAATAACAATCATAATAATTTAAAAATATATATAATAATTTATATATAATATATATTATATATAATAATTTAAAATATAATATAATTTAATTTTAAAATAATATAATAATAATTTAAAAATAAGATGATCATGATAAATGGGGATATGACAGAAAACAAACTGGGGGTTGGCCACTTCTGGTGGTGGTGGAGTGGGAGGATGGTGCTTCCCTGCGAAGTGACAGTTGGGCTGTGACCTCAAGGTTGAGATAGAGCCACCCATGGCAGGGGAGAGTGACAGGAGCTAGAGAGAGCATGGACCACTCTGTGAATTCAGATATTAGCCCAAGAACAGGGGAAAGCACTAAGGACTTTTAAATTGGGAATCACATGATTTGATGCATATTTTCAAGAGTTCCTTTAGCTTCATTGTGGAGAACAGACTGGAGAAAAGCAAGAGAGGAAACAGGAAGAGCAGTTTGTCGCTGACATCCTGACTAGAGAGGATGATGACTCAGGCCAGGGAGGTGGAGATGAAGTGAAGACACATAGAGGACTGGAGTTGAATTTTTAGGCAAAATAGACACCACTTGCCAATGAACTGAATATGGCTGGGGGTCAGGGGAGATGAGGATAAGAAGCAATCAAGGACGACTCCTAAGTAGAAGAAATTATACCTTGCATCTGCCATGCCATTTTTTTTCTCTTGCCCTCTCCATCAAAAGCAGGGCAAAAACATTACCAATCTTTCTGACAGTGAAGTCACGCACTGTAGTTATGGGTTTGGTTTGCAATGTTTTGTAGACATTCAAATACTGTGCTCTCTGCTCTGTACTTTTTTTAGAGTAGCATTTCATGTACCTTTGGCTTTTGTATGCCTTTTATGCCTACTGTGTATTACTTGGCATGGAGTGCATCTAAAATGCTGGGTACACAGTACGAGCTCTGTAAAAACCAGCAGATGAGCAGTTCTTCCCCGAGTGCCCCAAACAGTACAACATGACTACCCCGACTTACAGAAACAACTGCTTTCATAACTATTTATGAAAAAGAGGGGAGGGAAATTCTTCTGTTAAACACCATGAATAACTAGGATAACTCCCATCACTGAGCATCTATAGGCCAGGCAGGAACAGCGGAAGTGGACAGAAGCTTCTCTTCTATTTTCAGCAAAAAGTTCCATTCATGTTTGTTCAAAGAGGGTCCCATGTTGCTACTCTTGCCCAATTATGAGAAAACTTAAGAAGAAAGAAAAGCTCCCATGATTTCTCTGAAAAACTAGAAACAAGAATGCCAAGTGAAAAATACAGAATAACATTTTAAATTCCACGTAAAAATGCATTGGCTCAGGGCACCCAGGGGGCTCAGTCAGTTAGGCATCTGACTCTTGATTTCAGCTCAGGTCTTGATCTCAGTGTTGTGAGTTCAAGCCCTGCACTGCACTCCACGCAAGGCGTGGAACCTTCTTTAAAAAAAAAAAAAAAAAAAGCCTTGGCTACAGAAATTAGGAACTCTGTTTAACTAAATGAAATAAGTCTTTCCTTAGCCTGTAGTAGGGAGTCATTCTCCTTGGAGAGCAACTAACGTGGACAAGTGTACCCATATGAACTGGGAACCGTATCTTGGTACTTCCTTTATGTTGTAATTTGAATTTTTGCTCTTTAAAGTTTTAATTTAGATGAAAATGAAGAAAATTGAATTTGGAATATTTTGCCAACTAAATTCATGTTTTTATTTTAAATTTTTATTTAAAGATTTATTTATTTATTTATTTATTTGACAGAGAGATAGGGAGAGAGAGATCACAAGTAGGCAGAGAGGCAGGCAGAGAGAGAGAGGGAAGCAGGCTCCCTGCTGAGCAGAGAGCCTGATATGGGGCTCTATTCTAGGACCCTGAGATCATGACCTGAGCCGAAAGCAGAGGTTTAACCCACTGAGCCACCCAGGTGCCCCTAATTTTTAATTTTTTAAGAGAAGACATTTCATAGCAGTTATTCAGGTTAATCTACTTCATTCAATAATCTGCCATATTGTTGTCACGTTAAGATTACTGCATTGCTATTTCTTTTTTGAGAGGACCATGCCTTTATTTGTTTTAAATATTTTATTTATTTGACATAGAGAGACATAGCTAGAGAGGGACACAAGCAGGGGGAGTGGGAGAGGGAGAAGCAGGCTCCCAGCTAAGCAGGGAGACTGATGCAGGGCTCAATCCCAGGACCCTGGGATCATGACCTGAGCAGAAGGCAAATAATTAACAACTGAGCCCCCGAGGCATCCCAGGATCACGCTTTTAAAAAATCTGGGTTGGGGCACCTGGGTGGCTCAATGGGTTAAAACCTCTGCCTTTGGCTCAGGTCATGATCCCAGGATCCTGGGATGGAGCCCTGCATTGAGTTCTCTGCTCGGTAGGGAGCCTGCTTCCCTTCCTCTCTCTGCCTGCCTCTCTGCTTACGTGTGGTCTCTTCTTTGTCAAATAAATAAATAAAATCTTTAAAAAAAAAAATAAAAAATCTGGGTTGGATTTCCATGATGTCTAACTCTATAAAAATCTTTTCCCTTACCAAAAGGCAACCCCCTCATCACAAGAGAAACAGGAAAACCAAGTGATCTCCATCAGAAACAATTCATAGTCCATAATCTTTCAGGATTGTACTCTTATTTGGGGCCTCTTTTGTAGGGGAGGGGGCTCTCTCTCATAAATGATTCCTTAAAAGTGAGAACATGCCCTACTGCATCATAGAAGGAAAACAAGGTCTAGTTCCCAGACAACAGGCAGGTGGTCCTCCAGGAAAGGAACTTTAAGGGCTCCTAGGTGACATTCATTCTGCCAAGGTCAGGGGACAGAGTCAGTGACCCTCCTATCCTCACCAGTCAGCAGTAAAAAGGTCTAACCAGCTGAGTGGGAGAGGTAGTAACTAGCTTCCAGTTAGAACTTCTAGCTCAGGAATGTCTGTGTTTGAGTAAGCTGGAGCTGGAGGGAGATGTTACAGAGTCTGGAGAAAATGACTAAAAATAGGCAAGTGTGGAAAAGATACAGGTTTCTTACAGGGGGGACCCACAGAAAGGGGGCACCACCAGTCAAGGGCAGTCCTGTGCTTTTCTCTGAGAAGAGAATACACTGAGTGGGGTCCGCAGTTTTCAGATAACAACTGGAATGATACTGAACAAGTGGAAAGTTAATTCAGAGTTTCCGTCCATGGTTCAGAAAACACTGAGAGAACGCCTGTGTGCAAGGGCAAAGGGACAGGTGCCGGAAAACGATCAAGCTGTCTAAGATGTGATCCTGACCAGAAGAAGCCATCTAGCAGGGGCCATCATACCCCTGCACACCACAGAGTGCTGTCCTTGGAGCCGCATGGAGGGAAGATGGCTTCTGGCAGGCCACATCAGGGACGGCACTCCTCCATCCTCTCCTTTTGGTACTCAGTGCGTCCTCTGTGCCTCTAGGTTACTGCTCGGCCTGGCCCATTCCAGGCACTTGCTTATCTTCCTTATGTTTCTTGGTGGTGTGAGAAAGGGAAGTTTGAGAGGATAAGATCCTGCCTCACAGGTGCCTGGTGTGTGTGGAAGTGATGTATGGTGGAAGTGTTACTCTGTCTTGGTTCAGAAAGGTGGGGAAAATTGGGGGAAAGGAGAGCTAAGACGGGGTGGTAAGGATATGGTGTCTTAGTCAGAAGGTGCAAGCAAAGTTATACCAACAAGCAGTTTAAGTACACAGCTTCAACCAGACGATAGAAAGAGCACCAACACTGCCAAGGACCTCAAGAAGGTAGCTGGAAGCCCTCGGCCAAATAGGTGAGTCTGCAGAACTGGGAAGCTTAAATCCTTTCCTGTTTTCTGGTCAAGCTCAACCAGAGCATATGAAAGAATAATGAATAATTTGAGGGTCTTCAATTTCTGGAAAGTAGAAAGATCAAGTAAACTCAGCATTCCCTAGCATTCCCCTCCCCGACCCCCAAAACAGTGAAGTTGAATGTCAAAAAGTACAGAGAAAGTTTTTGGATACCTTCTTTGAGTGTGTTTTTGGTGTTTGGGTCTATAAGCTATCAAGATGGAGAGAGATGCTATCCCAAAGAGGAAAGTTTGTAGGAACCAGAGCAGTTGAGCCATCCAGCCATGTTGCTTTTAGACTTACACAAAACCATGGCTAACAAGGACTCTCTCACATCAATCATCCAGGCAAGCCAATGGCCACTGTGTAGGAGGCTATGATGATGGTCCACCAACTCCTAAGTGAACAGACCCAGGGACCCAGGGCTCTGACAAGGGATACTTTGAGGCCAGGAGACAACTCAGCTCGGTTAAGTCATAGTAACTGTGAAGGGGCAAGGACGCAAAGGCAGGACCGTGTGAGCAGAAACCATCCTGTCCATATTTTTGTTTTTAAAACAACATTCTGGCGCCTAGGCATGGATTATTTCATATTACACTACAACAGAGGATATGCAGGACAATAAAAAACAATTTCAGGATTGAGAGCAAGCACTATTTTTTTAAGGTTTAGGCATAATTCTTTGTACATATAAATAGAAACAAAGGAGGCAGGGATTAGCATCAAAACATAATGGGAGAAAGACACGGTCCTCTACTTCTGACTTACCCCCAAACAACAATACTACATTTCTTGTCACATCTCTGAAGACCTCAAAATTAGTTGACCAGCACCAACGTTGGATTCACAGAGTGAGAACTATAAACACAAGCAAGTTTATCAGGGATGTGGCAAAGGGAACTCGGTAATCCATCTCAGTCTGCCCCAGGGAGACTAGCAACGTTCTGGGAGGCTCTTATCTGCAGCTCTTGTCCTGCAGCAGGACAAGAGTGTGGTCTCCTCCAATACATAAATAACATCATTTTCTTAGAAATACTGAAAAAGTATGATTCCAAAAAGTAAAATTCCAAATATTTTAGCCGGAAGTTCACATACACTACTTGGGAAAAAAATATACTGATGCTGGGTTTCTGAGGATTTATGATCACCCCGGGACGCCTCATGTATGAAATATGCAGTCAATCACGTAAGAAAGAGTGTTCTAGTGACCCCTGGATATGAAGACGAATGTCAAGGAATACATAAAAACACGATCTCTCCCTTCATGCCTCCTCATGGTGTGCTTCATGTGCTAGGAGGAGGAGGAAGCAGTTACTCAGAGTTTTGAGCTGAATTTTCTTTTATCTGATCAGAGTAAGAGTAGGCTGGGGAAAAATCCCTACGCAAATATTGATTCTGGGACAGTTCCCTCTGGCGGAACACGTACACAGGAATGACAGCTTCTGGGACTGAGGGAGGCACGGAGCCGCCGTCTCTGCCAACACAAACCATCTCCTTATCTCTCAGCACAGAGTCCAAAAGCAAGAAAAGGCCTTTGAAAATAACTTACCACAACAAAAGTCATAAGCACAAAATCTAAAGTGTGTATTTTGAGCAGTGAACATGAGAGCCCGCATGAGAACTAAGTATATCTGTGGATTAATTAGCACGAATTCACGGAAGAGTACTTAGTTTAAATGTCTCTATTTGTAAGTTAGCCAAGAGCCGTTCAAGATGAGCTACTGGAGACAGCCTCCAAGATTTTAGGGCTTGCCTTACTATCCCTTCTGTGTTACCTTCAGAACAGGTTTTTTTCTCCTCATGACTTCTGAGGAGGATTGCTAAGAAAACTTACTTAATAACTCTACTAATATTATTACTTAACTGCAAAGAAGACTGATGTCCTTTAAAAAAATGCTCATTTAATCTCTGATCCATTTTGCAAAGATATGAAAGAGCCATACTCACAGAATATTAAACAGAATGATCATTATGCACTGGGTGACTATACTTAAAGGTGTTCTTTACAAACTAACCAAACTATTCTTTTTTTTTTTAATTGACAAGCCAACCCAAAATTTCACTACAGAGAGAAATTCAGCATTTCAAGTCTCAATGTGAGAAACCTGCACAGTCCAGAAAAAGAATTCACTGAGTACTTGCCAAGAATTAAAATTTGGGCAATTTTTACAGAGAGAGAATTTTCATAAAGGGTCTCATTCTGATGTCCACACGCCCCGAAGATGCGGACAGGTAAAATCCTCCCCATTCTAGAGATAAGGGTAAGTAACCTGCGCCAGCCCTCCCTGTATGACATATGTTATCTGTGGTGGTTCGAGTCTGGGTCTGTCGTGGACGGAATGGTATGGTGCTGGTCAGACCACATACCAGCAAGTCTGTTCTTCTGGGTCCTGACCACTATTTCTAATGAAACACAACACGATACAATAGAAAGAACAGAAATGAAGTTTAAACATCACAATGCATCCCCACTAGTAACATCGAGGATCTCTCACCATGCGGATGAGGCGTGTATCAGGTCGGGCTGCTTCGTGTGTTCAGTGGGTAGTGGACTTGACCATGCTAGGAAAACACTGAGGTGTTTCCAGGCCACAGGAGGCAGAGCCCTGTTCCTCATTATCTAAATAACCAGCTATTTTTTTTGTAATGTATTTTTTGTAATTTTGTACCATTCCTGGAGAAAGGCTCTAATATTTATTTTGGGAGGCCCCTCCCCAAGGTTCCATCCCCATTCGGCAGGCAGAGCGTTCCCCCGGAGGTGGCGTGCAAACGAACTGGCAGCTAGAAATGCTGATCGAGTCTGTTTATTTTTGGTTACCGATATATAATCACAAATGCTTCAAACTGCTCCAATCTTTTCTAGGCTTTAAAAAGTAATTGGAAAAAAAGCAGTTACAGTCTTCGTTTCATCGCCGTTATTTTTTTTTAGTGTTAAAATTTGAAAAATATTGCTCAGCATTACCCATCAAGATAGGCCAAATAGTATGACAATCGGGCCCACCCAGAGTGCCATCTGAACTTCACGTGGAAAGCTGACCAGTGCCTATGACATCTCTGTCCCAATTGTCTTTCCTCAGTCCTCTGAGCTGAACTTGGGATTGCGGTTTTAAAACTCTCTGTTCTGGGTCCTTATCATCTTAGCATCCTAAAAATGCAAGTTTCCCGCAGGCTCTCTCTTCTCTCTCTGACTCTTTCCTCAGTGATCTTATCTGTTCCTATGGTTTCGATTTTCACAGTTATGCAGGTTATTCCCCGATCTGTGTCTCCATCTCAGTCCTCTTCTTGGAGCCCCAGATCCCATCTCCAGTTACACACCGAACATTTCCATGCTGCAGACCATCACACCCCTGCGAGGTACAAGCTGCTATCACAGAACAGGGGCATAGCCTCTGTCCCCTGCGGTTGGGGGGGAGGTAGGGGCACACAATGATCTGAAACCACAAGCATCACGTCCACTGGATTTCACAAGCCTCTCCCTCCTCCTACAGAATTTTAGTTTAAGTCACCACCAGGTGTCTTCATGTTCTTCCTTCCCCTCTGCCCTCACATCGGCCTCTCAGTATACCCCGTCAATTCCACCCCCAAAATGTCTCCATCCTCCCTCCTCTCTGCCACGGTCAGAGCTCAGGACTGCACCACCTCTCCCCGGGGCCACTGGCACAGCCTCCCAGCCAGCCTCTCCTCCAGTTCATTCTCTCTTCCACACAGGTGCCAAGTTCCCCTTCCAAAAGGCGAGCCTGCTCACACTAGGTCCCCATCCTTTCAGACTCCCTATCACCTTCAGGTGCCTCTCCCTACCGGATGTGAGAGTCCTACAGGGGCCTGAGTACCAACCAAGTGAGGCCCCACCTCCGGCATCCCTGATGCAGGGGGGCACAGAGGGCTGTGCAGCTTTGAGAGCTTGGACACACCTGTGATCCCCACTCTGTGGAAAATTCAGGCGGAAGCCTCAACCCAAGCCTGCAGTCCAGGCCCCCGTGGGTCTCAGACTCTCTCCCCAGATGCACCTCCCACATTTCTTTCTTTCTAGCCTGGACTGCCTTGTTCCTGCCTTCGACAGGTGAAAATTTTCTTGTCCACTGGGCTCTCCATGTCTAACACCATCTCCTCGGTGACGATCCTTCTGCATCCTCTCTCCTTGCGCCAAGACTCTAGGTTAAACGAGGTCCCTCCTCTTGGCCTAACAAAGCTCTTTTTCTGTACACATACATTTTCTTATCTAAGTGTCTTAGACTTAGCAACACAAACCTCTGTCTTTACTAATCTATACCACGAGTTCCTGAGGGGAGAGGGTATGTTTTCCTATTCTAAGGACCTGGAATCATTTCTACAACAGAGTGCTGCTAAGTAATTGTCTATTGAACTGATGAATATGACCGATTCAGAAAGTAAAAATTTTAAGGCAGATACAAACACTTAATGTCACATCCAGTCTGGGGGAGAGGGTAAGATGACAGAAGAAGAGTCTTCGAGGAAAAGGTGGATTTTGGTGAGTGGATGAGGTGAGGGGAAGAAGGGCAGTCAAGGCGGAGAGCTGGTATCAACAGAGGTAAGGCAGACGTAAGCAAGGGATCTGACACGGGCCCAGTGAGCAGCACACGGTGTTGTGGAAATGCCAGAAAACAAAGCCAAGAAAGTTAGCTGGGTTTCTATGTTAGGCTGAGGAGACTCATTTAGTAGCAAGTGAGATGATGTGAGCAAAGAAACTATTATCATCATTATGCTAAGTATGCCCAGCTCTTGCTTGAGCTGCTCTCCTTTGGACACGAGTTCTCATTGTGGGTGCTCCCATCTCCTCTTTCTCATACTCTTCTGCTGGAGGTACTGGCGAGGCGGGCAGGAGGTCTGTGGCCACTGAGAGCAGGCTAATAATTTAATCCTTCTTTTTGCCAATGTTTGTTAAATATCTATTCAGTATTTTTTTAGTAGGGCTCATGAGAAACTTAGTTTATATTACTAAAAGAACTTTCAATAATTTTTACTTAACTGTTTAATAAAAAATTGGTAATTTATTAAATCATTTTTCTTGGAATTTAGCAATTTGCTTCTTTTAAGTTGTGCCATTTGGTAATCTAACTGACATTCTTTTTTTTTTTAAGTTTTTATTTATTTATTTGACAGACAGAGATCACGAGTAGGCAGAGAGTCAGGCCGAGAGAGAGGAGGGAAGCAGGTTCCCTCCTGAGCAGAGAGCTCGATGTGGGGCTCAAACTGAGGCCCCGGGGATCATGACCTGAGCTGAAGGCAGAGGCTTTAACCCACTGAGCCACCCAGGTGCCCCTGATATTCTTTTTTTTTTTTTTTTTAAGATTTTATTTATTTGAGAGAGTGTATGCACACAGGAGCAGGGGGAGGAGCAGAGGGAGAAGAAGCAGACTCCCCATGAGCAGGGAGCCCGATGTGGGGCTTGATCCCAGGATCCTGGGATCATGACCTGAGCTGAACACAGACACTTAACTGAGCCACCAGGCGTCCCTTAACTGACATTCTTAATTCTTAATTAATTTTCCAACACACTTAACTAAAGAGAGAGGTCAGTTGTGGACATGGATAAAACCATGTTGCCCAAACCCAACAACACCCCATGCCTGACTTGGTTTCATAAGGACACTCATTGCCAACCAAAAGCTAGCAAGTCCACAGGTTGGTGGGGCCACCTTGGTGGGCCTTCAGCAACGTGTGTACGTTCACTGATGAAGTACTGATGGGCCACATTCAGACCCAGCAAGGAACTTTCATCCATTACCAGTAGATACAACTAGCTTCCTGGCCAAAGCAGGATCCATTTACCGTTTAACAGTTACTCAATTCATTTCATAGAGAAATCGGAGTTAAATCAGATCCTACTGATGTGTTAGGACAGCTGTATGGCTGGCCTTCTCCTTGATCCGATTCCAAGAGCTCTTATGATAATCCTCATTTCAGACATGAGACAACGGAGGCTGAGAGATGCTAACTAGCTGGGCCAGGATTACACACGAAGTCCGCGGAGGAGACAGTTAAGTACCCAGGTCTGACTCTTTACCTGCTCCCATACACCATGAAGACTTAAATTGTCCAAAGGGAACTGAACGGGAGTGAGACTGAAAACAGAGGAAACAGGAGGTTTACTGTAAACAGTCTAGGCGAGAACTGACATGAATTTCCTATGAGGAATTCAGTCTATAAAAATTAAGAGTCCTAATGACTTACTCATTATTAATTGCTCCCACATACCCCTTGTACCCTCACCATGCTTCCTAAACCCTGAATCCAATAGAGAGAAGATAATACGTGTTTGCTGCACAAAAGAAAGCATAGCTTGTATTAACATTTGAATATACAGGCACTGATGTTCTGGAAATCGACACCACTCAGATAACAGAACAAATCTACAGTGAGGAGAAGAAACTCAGAGGCAGCTGAAAAACTGCCATTTCCCCCGCATCAGATGCTACATACTCGGGACCCTTGGCTGCAGGTGGCTCAAGCCGGAGAAACACCAGCTCTGGACTGCTTCCCCCACTCTGCTGACTGCAGGGTTTATCTTGCCCTCAAGGAGCAAGTGTCCCCTTCAATTCTTACGCCTTGTCTTAGAGCCGAGACCCTTCAAAGTTCCCTTCCCTCACTTCGTAATAGATTTTTGCAATGCTTTCTCTTGAGTAACATTTAATAGACGTCTAGTCAATGGAAAAGTTATTCAACAGAGAAAAATGGTAACATCAAAAGAGCAGAGTGTGTCCTGTATGAAATCCTTCGATTAGATCATAAATATTTTGCCCCATTACCCAGAGTCATAAGTACCTGAGCCCAGGAACCTGTTTGGTTGCCCTTCTTTTGAGGAAATACTCCAGAAAAACGCAAGTTTCTTTTTAATGCAAAGACAGCGTGTACATGGTCAAACTAACCCTAGCTACAGTTTTTCTTCAGCATTTCTATTGGGAGACAGAAAAGCTTTCGGTTGTTTTTTTGTTTTTTGTTTTTTTTTTTTTAATTTTATTTATTTATTTGACAGATAGAGATCACAAGTAGGTAGAGAGGCAGGCAGAGAGAGAGGAGGAAGCAGGCTCCCTGCTGAGCAGAGAGCCCGATGCGGGGCTTGATCCCAGAACCCTGAGATCATGACCTGAGCCGAAGGCAGAGGCTTAACCCACTGAGCCACCCAGGTGCCCCAAGCTTTCGGTTTTTAAGAGCCTTACACAGAGATATGTTCTGGTGACGGGACAGGTTTAGGGTAAAATGCTACAACCACATCTTAAAGATGTGGTACTTAGACACTCCAAGATGTTCATTCATTTAAAAGGACTCTAGTGATGAGGTGCCTGGGTGGCTCAGTAGGTGAAGCGACTGACTCCTGATTTCTGCTCAGGTCGTGACCTCAGGGAGGTGAGATGAAGTCCGCAGTCCGGCTCCAAGCTGGGTGTGGAGCGTGCTTAAGATTCTCTCTCTCCCTGGCCTCTGCTCTTTCCCCCACTACAAAAAATAGTAAAATAAAATAAAAGGTCCCCAGTGCACTTCTCTACTCTACACGTCTCTCAGGAATTAAAAATTTTAAAAAAGATTTATCCCATCTGTTTTCTTAAATTCCACACCTGAATAAACTCAGATGGTATTTATCTTTCTCTGACTTATTTTGCTTAGCAGAAATATATTCTAGCTCCATCCATGTCATTGCAAATGGCAAGATTTCATTCTTTTTGATGGCTGAGTAATATATATACTATATATATAAAAATATACCACATCTTCTTTAACCATTCATTAGTCAATGAACATTTGAGCGCTTTCATAGTTTTGCTATTATTGATAATGCTGCTATAAACTGGGGTACATGTATCCCTTTGAATCTGCATTTTTGTATCCTTTGGGTAATAACTAGTAGTGCAATTACTAGATCATAGGGTAGCTCTATTTTTAACTTCTTGAGGAACCCCCATATTGTTTTTCTGAGTAACTGTACCAGTTTGCATTCCCACCAACCGTGAAAGAGGGTTCCCTTTTTCTTTGCATCCTTGCCAACACCTGTTGTTTCTTCTGTTGTTAATTTTAGCCATTCTGAAAGGTGTGAGCTGGTATCTCATCGTGCTTTGATTTATATTTTCCTGATGATCTCTTCAGGAATACCTCAGTATCTCTTCACATGGGGAGGGGGAAGGAAAGAGAAACTGAGAGAGAGACAGAGAGAAGGAAAAAACCATAAGAGACTCTTAAGGATAGGGAACAAACTGAGGGTTGACAGAGTGAGGTGGGTAGGGGATGGGCGAGAAGGGTGGTGGGTATGAGGGAGGGCACTTGTTATGATGAGCACTGCGTGTTGTATGTAAGTGATGAATCACCGAATTCTACTCCTGAAACCAACACTGCACTGTATGCTAACTAGAATTTAAATAAAAATTTGAAAAGGAAAAAAAAGTAAAAGTTTTATCTCAGGGAATAAAAGAAAAGTGTGGATGTGTGTCAATGTGGAGCTACATGCGTTAGGGCATCTCATTTAACTCCCCCGACTCCTAACAAGCCCCAGAGACATATGCCATTAGTTCCATTTTGCAGAATAAGAAAATGAGCCTCTGGAAGCCACTAAGTAATAGCAAGTGGGTAAGTTAGAACTGAACCTGTGTTTCTTTCTTTCTTTTTTAATTTTTTTTTTAATTTATTTATTTGACAGACAGAGATCACAAGTAGGCAGAGAAAGAGGAGGAAGCAGGCTCCCTGCCGAACAGAGAGCCCGATGCGGAGCTCCATCCCAGGACCCTGGGACCATGACCTGAGCCGAAAGCAGAGGCTTCAATCCACTGAGCCACCTAGGTGCCTCTGAACCTGTGTTTCTTGATTTGCTTTTCAATGCTACACAAATCCACCTTGAGGATCATAAAAAACAAAAAAACAACAGGTCATATCTACACTGACACTTCACTAAGGTTTTATGATAGACCAACGATCTGCTTTTAAAAAATAACATTACAGCTTTCTGCCACACATGTGATGTTCCCAAGCTTTTTTTGTTCCTGAAATATCAGTCATGCTATTGCTAAATCTTCCCGTTGACATTACTGGGAAATTCTAAGACAGAGCAACCACCACCAATTCCCTAAGAGTCCCTGTGTTTGCAAATACAAGCAAAGACACCAACAGTTCAATCAATACAGCAATCAATGGTGGGTATGCAGCTCAAGAGGGGGCAGGCAAAGATGAGAATTTTCCTTAACCCTCATCTAAGCTGTCCTGCTAGAATTTAAAGAAACTGCCTTTTATGACACATTTGGGGGGAAAAAATACAGCATTGTTCCTACAGTCCTTCTCGTGTATGATTTTTGCCAAGAGATATCACTTTCCCGAACCTCAACTATATTACTTGAGAAAGAGGGAAAATCACCACCACCAAGCACCCCCTAGGATGAGTATGTGGAAGAAAGGGTGGGCCTGAAGTGCTTGATCGAGGGTAGCTACCTTCTATTCCCAACACAGTAATGTGCGTTTTCCCTTTTTGATTTTTAGCCATGGATGGGGCCTTTCTCCTAATCAGACCCACCCACCACTACTGGGGTAGAGTCCAAGATAAGGAACATAGAAACAAAGTCATTACTATTCATCTTCTGACACCCAAGCTAGAATTTTTCCTTGAAAGGGCGAAGTTTATAGAGAAATGTCACCTTCATTCGCACATCAAGAACCAATTCTATAGGTTCCAAATCTGGAATAGCGAAGCCACAGGTCTGTTCCCCTCCAGAAGTAGTCAGGAAGTAATGGGCTAGAAAAACTCAAGTTACTGCAAGGGGACTGTCGGGTTCATGGGCCAGGGCAGTAGAGAGGCAGCGGAGATGAAAGGTAAGAGCTACAGGCCTCATCTTCCCTTGGTGGGCTTGGGCTCTGAAAGGTGAGCTCAGGTAGATGGCTGAGTGAACCCTGAAGACAGGAACACAGTTTGAAATGCAGATTGCAACTTGACACACAGAGGAGACTGTCAGTCTACCCTGAGCCTGAGGTGGCAGTTGATGTGCTCACGGTACATTCAGCAGTGAGCACAGTAAAGCTGACAGGCAAGGGGCAGATGGGGTCCAGAGCTTATTATTCCCGAGTCGCTCCTCTTTACAAGGATGGGCAATGTGCAAAGACCCAAAAGCTTCTACATGCTCTGGGGACAAATGCCCACAAGGGAGCCCACCTTTAAAGGGCCACAGGCTGCAGGGAGTATGCAGCAGCGAAGCAGTGGGGTTTGCAGCCTCAGCAAGAGGCATCATAGGGCAAGGCAGCCAGAAAGACCCAGACACCCTAACCCGGCTGAGATGCGGCTGGCATGGACACCTCTGCAGAGACAAGAATCGCCCAGGAGCATTGTGGGGTTCCAATGACCCCCTCCCCCATGCCAGGGACTGAGTGATCCAAATGGGGATGTTTCATCCTCAGCTCAGGCAGGAGCAATATCCTGGATGGACCATGCATCACAAAAAGAGTTCCAATCCAGAAGAGCTCAAATGTTGGTCCCTGGCGGGAGGTGGCAGCTCGCTGAGGACCGCAGTGTCATGGTCTCAAGTAAAGAGCACAGCATTTCCCACCTCATTTCAGTGTGGAGAATATTTCTGAGACTCTGTTAATGACCATTTTTGAGGGTCAATGCAAGTACTTTAAGGACTCACAAAATAAAATAATCTCCTAAGATTACCAGATAACAAAACCAAGCCAAACCACATGTGGGGGAAAAAAAGGTTTTTGATACAGCATGGCCTGTCAACCCAAATTATTTTTCACACCCATGCCAAAGGCGCTGAGTCATATTTCCTCTCAAAGAGAAGTATATGTATTTTGAATTTTCAAGCAAAATTGATAACTATCAGTAGTTTTATTTGTCTTTCTTCTTGAAATATCAAGGTAATTAAAAAAAAAAACCTGCACTTAGAGCAGGTCCTGTGCAAATTTCCTTGGAGGGTGCTGATCCCCCATATAATGTCATCGTTTGATGAAACTGTCCATTTGGTTATAAGACTAAGCTTGAAATTAGCTATTTCACGGGGGCCTAATGTTACCAACAAAACAAAGCAACTTCAGTAATTTGCACTTAGGTACAAATGCTAAGTGTGACTTCTACATCTGTCGTTAGTTTCAGAAATGAGTCTAAGAGGCCCCGAGGGTCCAAGATGCTCACTGTCCGAACCCACAGCCCACGTGTGTGGTACTAACACTGTGAAGCCCCGTGATGGAATGTGCCCCTTCCCTGACAAGGCAGACACACGCCACACACTGCCTGGGGACCACAGAGGGCAGGAAAAATGCCCCCCTCCCCATCTTCACTGTCAGCAACAGAGGCTCCCAGCCAGGGCTTACGGTCACTCTCCCAACTCCCTTAAAGACCCACATCTGAAGGGCGGTGAAGTTGGTTTTATTGTTAATATGGGACAATATTGTGTTTACTGTATACCGCCCCCTTTGGACAGAGGAAAATCATCTCTCCTTAGCTCCACCTTTGGAACTATGATTTAGAAATGGGCCTTCTAAACGTATAACAACAAAACTAAAAATCAAAATGAAGAAAGTAAGAATCTATAAAACTGAGATGGCGACTATATCCGTGATGCTTGGCTCTCTACCATCTGTTCCTCAGGATAGATAGAAAGTAACCTCAACCTCACATTTCCCACAGTCATTTTTCTACCAGAAAACCATGACATGATAACGTGTAAACCTCCACTGATTTTAATAGTTCTTAAAGTGAATGCTTCATGTTTTTTCTTTTATGCTTTGTTTTTATTAAATGTTTGCATTTTCAAAAGATAGAAGGTAGCTGCTTTTTAGCAAAAGGGGAACCAGAGAAGCCCGTCTGGGAGGGGCCCACAATTTACAAGGACTGGCTTTACAAGGATGTGGCTTTGGCTCAGGGGCACTTGCTGGGAGCCAGGGTTAAAAAATCCACTTCTCCTTTAAATGATGCTGACCACTCCCCTCTCAAACGTCTTCCTGGTAAGTTTAGTATGGAAAACCTCAGTGAGAATGTTCACTTACTCCTGAGTCTGCCCAGCAAATAAACCCTGGTAATAATTCACTTCATTTATAAAGCTTGTACTGCTAATGCCATGAGAACGTTAGAATTCTGTTCTCATTCCCATGACAAAATCTCCAGTCGGGTAGAGAAACACTGACAAGTTAGGCAGTTGTCTAATAAATGAGTTAGTAGCCAATGTATAAACAACATTTTGATTGCCTCCACACTTGCTTCATTAGACCAACACCCTTCATAAAACACCAGCTCACTCCCTGAGACAGCAGATCGCACAGACTTTGGAATGTGTCTGTCAAATCACTTAGGGGTGAAGGTTGGTTAAAAATGCAGATACCAAGGCCTCCATCCAAGCTTAACTGGAGTGGGGGGAGGGGGGACAGAGAGCAGGAATTACGAGCACTGCAAATTAACTACTGTGCAAATTAAATGCTTTACAAGAACAAAACTAGGATTATTTTTAAAAGTATCTATCCATCTCTATTTCCTCAACTCCAAACAAAAACACTGTCAAATTTAAGAAGTCGTATAATACAAGACATCATTGACTCTGGGGTCAAAATTTCTATGGCCCACTCACTCCAAAAACAGATCTCAATCACTGTGTGCAGCATTAAAATGAGGTATTTTTATGACCTGGCTGGGGAAAAAAAAAAAAAAAAAGCAAATAGCTAGAACCACAGTTTGGCCACTTAAAAAGAAAATGTCTGATTTAGAAATTCTCCAATGTTCAGTATTTATGTGTGTTTTGCATAAACAGAAAGAAAGTACATGAAACAAATTTTACTTTTATCGCAGCAGCGTCACTGGTAGAATTCAGTTAAATCAAATGGCTCGCTGCTCTCTGTACTACAGAGCATTATTTACTTACCCTTACAAACCCTGTGCTCATGTCATTGCAGTTTTACTGAGAACAGCTCCATTTTCATGACTGTTTACACAATTAGACTTTTAATGTGATGAATGCCGGACTATAGCTGGGTCATGTGGCCAAGACAAAGATTTCCCTTGATAGCTCTTACTTGTCAATACAAATGAGAGTTGGAAAATGTTCTCTGAGGAGGGGGGCAGGAGCAGGAAGGGCCTTCTGCACATTTTCAGGAGGAAAAAGGCACCGAATCACGAAAGTTTAGAAAGGAAATTAAACGATCAAAAGCTATTTTTCCCTTATTCTTACTGAGTAGGCATCAACGTATAATTAAAGAGAAGGAAAACTGTCTAGAACTTGGTACTTAGGACACGACCCACAGGCTCAGCACGGCCCTCTCGTCATCAACCACGCGTGCCCACTTCCTTTTATGAAAGACGGAGACTGAGGCTGAGGGCAGCCAGTCGATCTAGCAGAGTGACTGGACACAGGAGGCATGGGAGTCCAACTTCCTAGCCACATGCCCAGGACTGCTGGATTTTGGTGGGAAGGTGTGTTTATCAGGCCGTAGAACGTTGTCACTTTGTAAGAACAGCATATGGCAAGGGTTCTTTTAAAGGAACATTTTAAGACAGCTTTCCATTTAATTATCTAATCATCTTCTTTAAATATTTCCTCAAATATGCTAATATTTGAAACATTTACATCACTTTCATTTTGTACCCTTTGTATACAAAGGGTACAAAATGGGGTATACAAAGAAGGGGTATACAAAGGAGCCATCACAGAATTATCAATTCTGAAAGCAGATGACAGATCAATCCTCTTCCCTGGCCTCACCCGGGCACCCCTCAAATGCAAACCTTTGTCCGTACACAAAGACTTGGTCAGCCACAGGGCTTTACATAGAGGCAAGCCTTTCAAGACACCTGGAGGCCGCCTCTCAGGCTGGCCTCGGGACACTGGGTGACATGTCTCCTATGTTCATCTGGGGAGCAGCTCCCAATCCCCAGAAGACCAAGAACAAAGGAGCTGGCAGGCTTCAGGGAGAAGCTGCCCTGTCCACCATGGATTAAAGACACCCATCAGTTGCCTCAATCAACTAATTGGCCCAACAAAGGCCCAACCTGAATCACTGAAGAAAATGGCCCTGATTGCATCGCTGGCTTCTGACTCAGTGTCAAGTGTCACCAACCCAAGTGTCACCAAGTGTCACCTGGTTGGTGTCACCAATCCAGCAGGGCGGCAACAGGGTTGTTCCACAGGAAACGCAAACCTGCCCACACTAGGGAACTGGAATGGGACGGGGCTCAATTTTTTATGAAAGTCGAGCCCTACCAGGAAGTTTCACCAACAAGGAGAGAGTACCAGGGAGACCTCTGTTTTTATGCTTTGAAATTTAAGTCAATTTAAATATAAATTGCTCTCCTTTTTTGTTATTACGAGAATGAAGTAAAATGTGGGTTTCAGATCTCTGGTGTGCAAATGGTCATTAACTTTCATTTGACCTTGGGTATAGAACTAATATTGAATTTGTGCACAGGGTACACTCATTATACTCATCTAGTTTCCTCACAGAAAATAACGCTCCCAGGAGCTGCAACGCTAGAAGCCGCTTTCAGGCACTCAAATAGAAAACTGGATTCTTCCTCTAAAGCCTCGCCCTGGCCTTCCACCCACCTCTCTGCTCCAAATCTCAGGGAGGCTTGGCAACATATATAAAACATAAACACTAACAGGTAAAAATCTGAATGACATAAAATCGTTGTCCTGGACCATGCAAGACAAGAGCCTGGTCTGTGAGCCCTCATGTTCCTGGAAACAGGTTCCATTAGTACTCAGTTCTCCTTCCCAGGGCCTGATTCCCTGAGACAAGGACAAGCACCCGTTTAGAGAGATAATTACCTTTGTCTACTGAGCCTTATAAGCATTACATACTGCCACTGAAGGGGCCCACAGAACTTTGTTTTGAAAACAAAACCCCGGCATTCTGGAGCACACTCTGTTGTGGTTGTAATTATTCACCTCCTTGGTAAAACAGTTTCATTTACTATCTTAATGGACATGACCATGCTAAAGGATGAAAAAGAAAATCAGCTTGCTTGCTTTCCTCCATTCTAAACAATCCTCAGGGTTAAAGGAACCCAACTTCAATCCACTCACATCTCTTGCTGTTCAAGGAGAAATCAGTGCAAAGGGCTATTTTCTTTTATAGTATGCCATTGATGGTTATTTATCATTTAGACTTAATAGCTCTAATTACAAAAGACAGTGTCACGGGATTTTTTTTTTTAAAGGCAATTTTCTTTGTATCCCAGTGGGAGAGTTAGAAAAATTCACAAAGCATCTGCAATGTGCATTTTCAATCATTTCTGGGTTTTACCAATGCTATTATTTTCTTGATTGCAAGAATTTTACATTTTCAAAGATCATTTAACTTGACATTGCATTGTTAATTATTATATTAAGACTTTTATTGTGGTTTTATGCCATTAAAAAAAAAATGAAAGATGTAACCTGTTAACCATTGAATTGATCTCTGATAAGAACACACACTAGAGGAGATGGGATATGGATGCACAAAATCTGCCAGCAAGCGGGGACAGAACAGGCTCAGGAAATGTTAGAACAAGAAGTTATTATGGTGCCAGAGAAGGAGAGAGATTTTTACAAGCTTCAACAATCAGCCTGGTGTTAGGCAAAGCTCTCTCTTCTAGGGAAAAATATCCTACATCGTCAATCAATCAGGAAGACCACAATGTTGTGTTGATTATTTGAGGGGGAAACACATGTGACTTCTTTCCTCTTGGCTGACAAATGCTAAAGAACACATTCAGTGGGGCTCCAAGACAATCAGTGTAGGTCTGGGCTGACCATGAATGAGAGTGATGGCAGCCGGTCGGCAGCCGGTGCAGCATCTGGGACGTGGCAAAGGAGAAGAAAAGGACAAAAAACATACTGTGTGGCAATATCAATTCTGAAAGGACAAGGTGCATCCTTAGGGGGCAGGCTAAGGAAGACTCGAGAAAATTTAAGTGTTTGAAAGTATCCCTAAAAATTAAGCATAATGTCTTCATTATTTAAAATCCAGCCAACAGACTTCTGCCATGAGAGTATTTTTTAGCTCCGACAGTCATTATTAGAGCCCTCAGAGACCAGATGAATAAACACCTGTAAAAGAAGGTCATCATAGCTTTTACTTTTAGATTTTCAATATAAAGTATCACAGAAAACTAGAAAGGTCGAAGGAGTCTGACACAGCAGTAACTGTACTAGCATGGGAGCTGTCTTTGCTGGCCCTTAACTGTATTATTAACATCTACTCTAAAATCTCATTCTATTGTGCCTTCTCCTATACATGAGCTATGGGTTTACAAAAGGGACAGGGTCAAGTCAAACAGTGTTCTCCACGAAAAGGAGAAATCTGTCAACTAAAAATAAAAAGTAAAAATTTAGAGGATCATAAAAGTCGGAGCAATTCCATAGGTTTAATGCTTATTTTTTTTCTTCTAAATGTATAAAAGGCAAAGCATTCTCTACTGCTAAAAGTAATCAATCTATTTCATTTCTCATGACAAAGCAACATAAATATCTTGTCTTTGTAATGCTTCTGCCCTGAAGGAGAAGATGTTTTTTCAATTGTGTCAGACCTCAAGTGTCACACCAGAGCTTCCTGTCAACACCTCATTTCCCCCAATCTTACATACACATTCTTAAGAAGGAGGCTTAACACTGCTGAAATTTCCTAGTAAGTATTGCTGATGACCAGTGATTATTACTAACAGAGGAGATCTTCAAAGCTGGCAACTGATGCAGACTACGGGGATGACAGAAGCCCCTCAACCTGCCTGATGGGTCCACCCTGATGACCAGATCTGGCGTTGTCTGCTTCAATATGTTACACGCAGAGTTCACTGCATGGCAAATAGTAGCAACCAGGCTGTTGAAATCACACACCCATTCAAATGCCTAAATAAGCTGGACTATAGGATCCAAAAGATGAGAAAACAAACATGAGGATCTAGAAGGCTAGGACAGACAATTTACCTTCAATGCAAAGCACTGGCTTCCCTCGTATCTTTTTTGTTAAAGCCTATTAAAAATAATGTTTACCAAAAGCTCAAATTAAACACAATAGAGTGAAACTATTTTATACTACTTTATATTATATATATTTAATATCCCCAAGAAATAATAAAATATCTTGGTACCTAAATACCACTTAAACCTCCATCCCTGGCTAATCGATCCTGGGAAGAGGGGAAAAAAATGCTGCTATCTGCTACTTGAAAAATGTATGAGCTTTTATCTGGTCTTTTCCATTCCAGGAACCAAAATGGAAAATGGGAACGTCTTTCTGCAAATCCCATCTTTAGCCCCATAATCCAGAAAATCACTAACAAGGGAGGGAAAGCATAGTGTAGCTGGAAAAACTGGAGACCGGACGTTGAAACGCTTGGTTTCAACCAAGCTGGCTGCGAGCTTGCTATTCTGGCTGTGAGCTTGCTGGCCTAGGCCATCTCAGGCCCAACATTTCCTCTCTGGATTCTGTTCTGACATTGAGACACGATGCAAACAGCGCCACCTGTGGTGAGCACACACAGTGTCTGCTCACTGCCGGTTCCTCTTCAGCTAGTTTTCCTGGAGGGGCCACATCCATCCCAGCCTCCGCGCATGTGTCTTCTCTTGTATGCAGGCCCCCTGATCTCTCGAACCCCCACCAGGCTTCTCCTCCTCCCAAGGCAGGCACGTCATTCTTCCAACAAAGTCCCCAGTGAGACATCTGTGGAGACTACCCAGATAGAGGTTTTTTCCCTTTCTGCGGCAATGAACTCCAGAGGTTCTCTGAACCCATAAATTCACTTTGCAGTTTTCATTTTGTTTGTTTTAGCACTTGTCCCTAAAAGAGTCCTGTATAAAATATTCCCAAGGGTGTGACTCCATTAAGGATAATGAAGGTAATTAATAAAAATATGTATTGCTATAATTAAATAATAGAGCTGAAAGGCATCTCTCAGGTTATCAGATTCTACATCAATCCCCTCGTGATGCAAAATCAAAATCACTCTGCTAAGGTCACAGTGACAATTAATGGCATAAACAGAGCCTAGAACCCCTTTCTTTCTTTTCCAAACTTTCATTTCCTGGATACTTAGTTTTAAAGCACTTAACTAGTTATGGACTAAGCAGACAGAGTAAAAGATAACAACTGCCAAGGAGATTTACCAATTTGGTATTTTTGGCTTCCCAGAAATAGAAGCCCACCACGGCACACATTTCATATGATCCAAAGATAATGAGAGCGGAAAGTGCTTTGGCTGTAGATTCCTGCAAAAGGGAAAAAACATATCTCCCTAGACTCTAATTAGCTAACATTAGCCGCGGAATAAGCAATCGAACAAAAAGAACGTCCAAGGATATCTGTGCTAATTTTTGTAAATCTCTCGAAGCCTTAAAATGCTATTCCCATTCACTAAGGTTAACATTTGGAGGAGAAGACTGTTTAAAGGCACATCCTGATGGCCTTTTAGAAAATTACAACAAAATGGATTTTTTACTAAGCTAGATCCTTGAATCGTTTATATAATCTATTGACTGGTAGTTACTTTTATTTCTATTTGTAGGGTAAGCTGAAATGAAAAACTTTTGCTTCATACTAATTCTTGTTTTAATAACCCTTGGCAATGAGACATAAATCTGGCACGACCACCTGAGCCCTAATTAACAGTTTTACTGTAAGACATAAGATATTAGGGTAATCAATACCTTTTGCCAAGCCCCAGCTGTGCTATCATTTTCATACTTTTTATTAGATGTACACCAACCTCTTTTTCTTCTTCCTTGAAAAACCACCTCAGAATAGTTTTAGAAAGCCACATCAAGCATACACAGAAAGCACCATTCTGCAGCTGGAACTCTAATTAAGGCTATGCTGAATGTCTCTGCATTTTATCACCTCCTAACCACATAGTAATAAGTTCTTCTTTTTCAAACAGCCAGTGGTTCATTAATGTTTTCCATTTATGAAACATTTGTTGTAATTTAAAAACAGCAGGGGTCACATTTATCTTTGCTACTATCCTCACATTTTACACTGTACCTGGAATACAGCAGGTGCCAAATTAGAATCTGAGAAAGTCACAAAGGAATGCCAGACCTATGATAGCCTCTCTTGTATCCTGCCATTGTCATTTTTCATCTCCTCTCAACGTCAACTCAAATGATGAGAGTATGGAGTTAAACAGGTAAGTATCTCTAGTACTTTTCATATTTGGATTCTTTGAATATTTCAGTATACAACTTGTTGGACTTACTGGTTATTTCTGTCCTTACACTGCTTACCGAATTTGTTTGGGAGTGCAGGAGAGTAATGTCTTTGTTTTTCACTAAAATAATCCTTTTTTAAAAATTAACATATAATATATTATTTGCCCCAGGGGTATAGGCCTGTGAATCATCAGGCTTACACACTTCACAGATCTCACCACAGCACATATCCTCCCCAATGTCCATAACCCAACCACTCTCTCCATCTGTAAAATAATCTTGTTGACTCATGTTACTCTTTTTTTTCTAAGATTTTATTTATTTATTTGAGAGAGAGGGAGAGAGATTGATGGAACGAGTGGGAGGAAGGGCAGAGGTAGAAGCAGACTCCCCTAGGATAAGGGAGCCCGATATAGGACTTGATCCCAGGACCCTGGGATCATGACCTTTGCTGAAGGCAGATGCCCAACTCACTGAGCCACCCAGGCACCCTCATGTTACTTTTCTAACCAAAAATATTATATTTAAAGCCAAGGACAAAATGAGAATGCCAACTATCATCACCTTAGTCAACCTTAGATAGGAAGACCCTGTCTAATGAAATAGTATGAGATAAAAAGAATTTACTTAAATGGATGAGACAAACTAGTCATTACTGATAGATGATATATTTGTCCATATGGGAAATCTCAGATCATTTTAAAACAAGTTATTAGAATTCATTTGAGTTTAACATTTTTGCTAGACCCAAAATCTTATACAGTAGAAGTTACCAATTATAAAAGACAATAGATGTGGATATTAACAAACTGATTCTAAAGTTTATATGGAAGGCAAAGATCCAGAATAGCCAACACAATATTAAAGGAGAAGGACAAAAGTTGGAGGACTGACACTACACGATGTCAACACTTACCAGAAAGCCACAATAATTGAGACAGTGGAGCATTATAGAAATAACAGACAAATGGATCAATGGAATGACAGAGAGCCTAGAAACAGACCCACAAAAATATGTCACTGATCTTTGACAAAGGAGCAAAGGAAACGTAATGGATTAAGAGTCTTTTCATCAAATGATACTGCAACAACTAGATATCTACATGCAAAAAAACCCCAAACCTAGACATAAACCTGACCTTTCACAAAAAATAACTCAAAATGGATATGCAAAACTATAAAATTCCCAGAATATGCGTAGGAGAAAAATTAGATGATCTTGAATATTGCATGACTTTTCTAGATATCTAGGTCTTCTAGATATCAAAGACATAATTCCATTAAGGAAAAAAATCTTGACTTCATTAAAATTCAAAAATATCAGCTCTTCAAAAGACCATGTGAAGAGAATGAGAAGACAAGCCACAGACTGTGAGAAAATATTTGCAAAAAAGATATCCCAAAAAGGATTATTCCCCAAAGAATATTAAAAAAAAACTCTTGAGGGCGCCTGGGTGGCTCAGTGGGTTAAGCCGCTGCCTTCGGCTCAGGTCATGATCTCAGGGTCCTGGGATCGAGGCCCGCATCGGGCTCTCTGCTCAGCAGGGAGCCTGCTTCCCTCTCTCTCTCTCTCTGCCTGCCTCTCTGTCTACTTGTGATCTCTCTCTGTCAAATAAATAAATAAAATCTTAAAAAAAACAAACAAACAAACAAACAAAAAAAAACTCTTGAAACTCAAAAATAAGAAAACAACTAATCCAAAGACCTTAACAGATACTTCACCAGAGATATAAAGAGGACAAATAAACTATGGAAAGATGTTCCACATCTTATGTCATCAGGGAAAAAAATTAAAACAACAGTGAGTTACCACTACACTACTATTAGCATGGCCCAAATCCAGAACACTCAGAACAACCAATACTGGCAAAGATATGGAAAAATAGTAAGTCTCATGCATTGCTGGTGGGGATGCAAAACAGTATAATCACTTTGGCAGGCAGTTTGGTGGTTTCCTATAAAATGAACAATACTCCTACCACACTATCCAATAATTGTGCTCCTTAATATTTACACAAAGCAGATGAAAATTGACATCTACACAGAAACCTACACAGTGTTATAGCAGCTTTATTCCATAACTGCCCAAACTAGGGAGCAATCAAGATGTCCTCCAGCAGATGAATGGATAAATAAACTGTAGGACATGTAGACAATGGAATGTTACTGACTGCTACAAAGAAATGAGCTTTCAAGCCATGAAAAATCATGAAGGAAACTTAAATGCATATTATTAAGCAAAAGGAGCCAATCTGAAAAGGCTACATACTGTATGAATCCAACTCTATGACTTTCTGGCAAGGCAAGACTATGAAAACATCAAAAAGATGAATGGTTGCCACGGGTTGGGAGAAAGAAAGAAACAGGTGAAGCACAGAGGATTCTTAGGGCAGGGAAACTAATTTATATGATACCATAATGGTAGATACATATCCTTATACATTTGTTCAAACCCATAAAATACAGAGTGAACCCTAACGTAAACTATAGATTTTGGGCAATAATGATGTGTCAGTGTAGGTTCACTGATTGTAACAATTGTGCCACTCTGAGGTGCTGCTAGTAGGAGAGGTTGTGCACAGCTAGGTGCAGAGGGTATATGGGAACTTTTGTACTCTCTGTTCACTTTTTCTGCAAATCCAAAACTTCTCTAAAAAAGTACATCTATTAAAACAAAAAGTGTCATGAAAGATAAAGACTTGAGAAACCATCACAGAAGAGAACTAAAAAAGAGAGAGAGAACAGAAAAATAGTTCATTTACAATAGTTACCAAAATCACAAGGTAACTAAAAATACAAACAAAATGTACAAGGCCTTATGGATAAATTTTCACAGCAGTACTAAAAATTTGAAAAAATAAGATATCCTCAGTTCATGGATGGAAACACTTACTTCACAAATGTCAAATTTATCTAGAGATCTATAAATGCAATATACTTTTAAAAATTCTGAGATTTCACAGAACCTAACAACAAAAAAAACTATGAAGAGAACAAGAAAGGTAAAAAGAGATTTGCCTTATCCCTACCCCAGAAAAAGTCTTATTATTATAAAGTTCTGGTAGGTAATTGAAATAATAGATATGAATTCCATGTATGATAGAGTTAGCATCATGTCCAATAAATGCTCCTGGGGTAACTGGCTTAGCATAAGGAAAACATAAAATTTGATTTCTACCTGACAGCATATACAAAAACAAATTGCAGATGACTTAAAGTCCTAAACACGAAGAACAAAACTTTAACAGTGTCTACACCTAGCTATCAACCTAGATATTCCAATTTTAACATTTATATATTTATATATATAATAATGAGAAAATAATTGGAAAAGAGCAAAAATAACACAAGCACAAGAATATATATTTAGGTCCTTCTATTATTATTTAAAATAGGAAAAAAATTAAAAACCTAAATGTACAACCAAGAATAAAGTGTACTTATATTTAGCTAACAAAACTACTGATGATGCAAATCTATACTACTGACATGAAAATAAATCCTATAAAAAGTGGATTATATATAGCTACAGTAATCAAGACGGGTGCATACCAACAGAATCTGTTCAATCGACAATAACACAGAACCTCGAAATATACCCACACAAATATGCCCAACTTATTTTTGACAAAGGCATAAAAGCAATTCAATGAAAGAATGATAGTCTCTTCAACAAAGGAGCTGGGGCAACTGGACATTCATAAGTCAAAACACCCAAACAACAAACACAGAAAAAAACCCTTCATCTAAGTCTTACATTTTATGTACCTGTGCCCAAATGCTCTAGTTCAGCTATCCACATGGCTCACCCCTTCACTGATTTCAGGTTTTTGTTCAAATGTCCCCTTCCATCCCACTCTGTGTGAAATAGTAACTCTCTTCTCCAGCCTATCTATATTTATTTGCTCTGTTTTTCTCTAGCAATGACACACTGCAAGTTTATTATTGCCCTTTTTTCTGAAACTTAAAAAAAAAAAAAAAATCCTACCCTATAAGGCACTGCCATTCCAAATCAAATGGACCATAGGTTTTGTTTCCTTATGATTATGGGAATGAAGAGCAGCTCTAGCAGAATTTATCTCTTGGCCCTCTCTCCCAAAACCTTTATACTGATGTCCTTTCTCCATCAGGCTTCCACCTACGCAAGCAACCACGATCTAATGCTGGCACTTATGAGCCCTATCCAGGCTGCCCCCTCCTCATTACCCTGGGGGTCAAGATGGCTGTTCTTCACATCCTCTCTCCACCTTTATGGCATGCAGGCTCTGCGTCCTCTCCATCAGCCAAAGCAACAAGCAGAAGAGATTACGTAGGGAAAGCTAATTCACACTAAGGTGTATTGGATTCAAAAAGTAACTGAGGGAAAAGCAAACTCTTAGCGTTTCTAAGTGGAAAAAGAAAGATGTAAAATGCATGGTTTGTGTTTTCGAGGCATTTCTGTTCCATTTATTTCTTCGATTTTTGTCATCTCTTTGATTTTGTCATAGTCTTTCTGCCTGAAAAGTCTTATTCCAGTTTGCCGTGATCCAAGTAGCATTTCCCCTCAGCTTGTCATTCTATTCAGCAATGACCTCCTCCCTCTGAACAGCAAACAATGCCTCCTTCTCCTACTCTTCCTAAGTGTTTTTCTACCTCAGTAAGTCTCCATCTCATATTGAATTTCACCAGAGTATGGCTTTCTCTCCTTCAAAATGTATCTGAAAGCTCCCTTTTCCTTTCCACAGATCGCTTCCAGATTGTGTCCTACAGGTATCAGGGATCAGATCCACGCAATTAGTCCTACATAAAAGCTTGCTTTTAAAGTCATTACATAATTATTTTTAGAAGAAACTGCTTTGAGATGAAAAATACACCCTTAAACAAAGACTAACTTCGTGTTATTTTCCTCTGTCATTACGATAGGTAAAGGCAATGTGATTTGCTTCCTGGGTTGTGTACAGAGACTTTCGTCATGGTTGCAACAGATTACAAACATATTTTTTTGATTTTTAATTTCAGTTTTCCTTGAAATATGAAAGCAAAGCAGTGAAATTTTAAAGAACTACATAGAGTATTCTGTGCTATTTCAATGGCAGAATAGATAATTTTAAAAAGAAAGTGATATTTTTCTGCATTCTGCATCTAAACTTCCTGAGATACACCCAGTTCCAGGAAAGACTACTCACCAGACTTCCTTGCTTTCAAAGCAATAACAGCCGCTAGTTCTCTCTGCACCTGGTAAGATATTAGAGGGAAAAGATCAAATTAGAATAAGAAAAATGTAGTTATCAAAAGCAGTACTTTGTGTTTAGGTATGAACCGAAATTAGGAGTTACGGCAATGAAAATTATGTTTGCTGTCACGTTTTGGGGTTTTGTTTGTTTTTAATATCAGGGAAAAACCTCTGCATAGGAATTTTAGGCCAAAAATCTGAAAGAATCATATTGACTTACTTTCACAAGAAATTAGGCAGTTGCCAGAATGTATACACTGTAAAACATTGGTATTTTGGGGAAGAGCCTCAAAACAGTAATTATAAGACACTTAAAATGACACAAATAATCAATTACTAAAACATGCATGACACCTTGGTAAAGATATTAAATACTCTTTATCCCTTCAAAGATTCTAGCTTACACAGAAATTCTAGAAAAATTAAATAGGTGATCCTGGTGTACTTGGATCTCTACTCAAACACAATCAATGTTCATTTGAAGTCTGGCAGGTTTACGGCAACCATTTTGGAAAACATGCTCCAGAAAAGCAAGCACCACCCTCTCCCAGGGTAGGTGAAATGGGAACAGACAAGACGACCTTTAAAACCCCTCACCCCACTTATTTGTCCACATTTCTGCTTGCTCCCAGTCTCTCTCTCTCCGCAGGCACTCACTCCCCCTCAACTTTGAAGGCTTAAATCCTTTCCTAAAAGCATTTCCAAAGAGGAACATAAAAAAGAGACAAAAAAGATAACCACAGTCACTTTCAAAGACAAGATTTAAAAAAAAAAAAAAAAAAAAAAGGTACCATGAAGATAATCTTTGGGAAGTCTATGTTTAGGAGCAATAAAAACTCCACAGTGCACAAGCTCATTCCTCTCTAGGACAGTCTTTTAAGCTCAGAAGTGTGCGTATGTTCAGGGGTTTGGAGGTGCTGGTGAGTTTGGAAGCACCCTGCAGCTTATTATACTAATGACATTTTAAAGGGAGAACACACAAGTTCAAGGTTACATAAGATTTGCTATTGAAGTTAATCTAATTTATATTCATTTACTTGAAGGCAAAAGTAGATCTATATGCTATACTCTGGGACCCTGCTGTGGACTGCTCTCTCAATGGCCAGGATCATGGCCCCTGAGGAAGGCAGCTCTCCTCCCTGCCCCCCACCACTGCCTTACTGCTGTGTTTTCCCCTCCTGGCTACTATGCTTCCGAGGCAGAAGGGCTTACTCTTCATTTAGCCCATTCTTTGATACCTTCGGAAGCTCCCTCTCTGGGAAGTTATGCAGTAATGAGAAGGCCATCAGTCCCTCTCCAAGTTCTGAAAATGCTCACAGTAGGAAAATCTGCAGTTGAACAACTTAGGGAGAAAAAGAGGGCGATGGGAAAGAGAAGGCATACATGACCAGAGAAAAACCTTTACAAATACTTGTACGGGTAGTCAAATAAAAACAGCCACACACTAAAAACATCACTTACTGCATACTTGACATATTTGTAACAGTTCTATCGCCCTCTCTATTCAGGATTTTCTTCCCTCACTGTGTCACCAATACTTGGGGCAAAGAGTCAGACCATAAACATCCACTAGGATCTTGTCAACGGGTTTCTGATTTTATGACCTCACAGGGAAGATCCCAGCGGGGCTCACGGCCAGGAAGAAAGCACAGACAGGAAAAGCTGCCGAAGGCAGATCCCTTCATTTGCTTACAGAAGATCAAAAACAGTCTTCTTCAGCCTCCTCTCAGTTTCCCAAAATTCTCTTCAGCAGATCTTCAGTTTTTCTTCTTCTAATCAGAAATGTCTCAAAATACAAAGAGCTCAGAAAAGGAAGGTATTAGATTTCTAGCTTTGTATAACACCTCATCCTTTCAAAGATGTGGTAGGGCAAGAAAGGGAGAAAGGGAATGCGTGAGGAAAGGACACAACATTTCAGCCGAGCTGGAAGGAGGAGACAGAGGGCAATGAGAGAGACAAGAACGTCACAGGTGAATGTAGAAAGAACCCAAGTTTAAAAAAAAAAAAGTTTTAAAGTAAATGAGATTACTCTACAGAACCACACAAAATCCCCCGAGTGTCTGTAGTCAGGGAGGATTTAAGAGTGTGTTATGTGGAGTGGGGTGTGCAACTGCTTCCATGTTTTCGCCCCAGAATGGAGGCTTTTGACAAACACCCCAAGCGTAGGTATTCTTCCTATAAAACACAAAGGACAAAGCACTGATCAAGCAAAAACACAAACTAGCTAAGATCTTATTATATGTTCCTATAGCATCTCCACAGAACCTTTTTTTTTCTTTTTTTAGAGCACACTGCCAAGTATTTAATAATTTTCAAATGAATGACTAATTGCTGTCTTCTAGAGGAGGCTCCACGGAGGCAGGGATCTGTCTGTCTTTTCCTGGTATTATCCAGAGTCATCATCAACAATCACTCACTAGCCCACAGGAGGTGGATGCCTATGCAACTTCAGGAAAATCATGGAAAGGACCTAGGGGGAGAGAAAAACAACAAGGAGAAGGCATTCTCCACTAATAAGCTACTCCCAGGAGGTCTCTTCAGAACAGAATATCAGAAGGACTCAGGGCCTCCTCTGCCAATAATTATTACGTTTATACTGAAAACTAAAACTTTGGCCAGCTGCAGAAACAGAAACTAGAATTTTCTAGGAAGGGACTGGTTGGCACTGAACATAAAGTCCCGGTTCCAGCACCAGACAGCTGGGATCCTGGCCCCCATTCTGACAACTTCCTGAGCCACCCTGAGCAAAAGCAGCCCAGCTGTGAGATGCTCTGAATTCCTGACAGTCAGGAACTGTTTGAGATAATAAATGTGTAGTTCTAAACCACCAAAGTCTGAGACAGTTTGTTCTCCCGGGGAATCTTTTATAAGAAAATGACTATTTTTCTATTTGATCTACTCGTGTTGATGGTTAACCTTCGTTTTTCTCTGTGACTGAAATGAATGCTCTTCTAAGATTGGGCTCAAGACAGGTATGTGGCCAGAGCCAAGAGCCATGTGCTGTTACCGGCCATTTTTTCTATTTAATGTAGGTGCTAATCCACTGCCTCGGTGAGTAGAAGGAGAGTACACTATTACCTTGACCTTCCCCATTACAGCCCTTCCCCACCATGATCTGCATCCCCTGGGGCTAGATGTAGTTCAGAATTCCAACTTTTATCCATTTCAGAGAGGGACTCTATCAATGTCACATCCTCAGGGAGGTCTGGGGCAACAACTCGTCATCAGAAATCAGACACATGAATAAATTTCTGCAGTGAAATGTGTAATTATTCATACCAAATGAGACAATGGAAGACTAGAAAAAGGCCTTGGGATTTTCCACTATATATGTTCAGAGTAGGTTAGGTTTTATCAATGAGTAAGTACTGATTTTTAAACTTGTTTTCCAAAGCTTTTCTGCTTCAAAAGTGAATAAGAGATGGTAAACCTCTACAAATTGTTCACTAAAAGCTTTTCTCCTCATTTTTTCCCCTCATGCTTCTTCTTATCAAATTGCTATGGAGTCACTGCTTTATTAAGAAATGCTTTCTTTAACTAGCTTGGATTTTCATCAAGCTATTTTGGTAGTTCCCAAGTCTGACTGCACTTTAAAATCACCTGGGGAGCTTTAAAAAACTTCGGACACTAAGCCCCAACTAAGTCCGAATCTGGGGGAGAGTGCAGAAAACTTGCTCTGCTGTGGTTTCAAAGGCCCCTAAGTGATGGACTCTAGGCTGGATCCAGGGTTGACCATCACTGTTCTGTTCAATAAGGTATCTTAGTTTTCCCAAGACTCAACCTTTTAATCTTATAATCATTTCAAAAGGCAATCCATCTTTCCTTTGTAGGTTGTTCTCCTCTAACTTAATTCATTTGTGAAGGAACATGGCCTTCCCTGTAGTGTAGCTCTAGAATTACGCTATAATCCAATCAAATGATAAGACCGAGTTCCTGCATCAGCAGTTCCACAGTCACCAATGACTTGAAGAACAAAGAAAACTGCAAGGACACTTTTAAGATGCTGAAACTTTAACTGAAATCATAGTTGATTCAATATACAAGAGCACTAAATAATTAAAAACACATCTGTAGCTTAGGGTATATCTGCTCTTGTGAATATCTACACAGCTAGGGTAATTAAGGGACAAAGAAGACATTTGTTGAAAGTGTCCCTCTCCCCTTGTTACCCATCAGAAACATGCTGCAATATTTTAAACTTCAACAATCAGCAGGGCTGTTCACTAAACAGCCCTGAAATTCAACAAGAGTAAGAGCTGGTCTTACTTCTAGTGTTTTGTCTTCTCTTTGGCACTTTAATTGTACCTTCAGCCCCCCAAATCTGAAGGCTCACAAAGTTGTTTTGTGGCAATGCCAAGGCTCAAGAGGCAAGAGGAAGCGTCAAGTGCAAACTCTGCGTGCCAGGGAGCATCTCTGGGAGAGGTTCACTGAGAAGACATAGAGGAAGAGACCCCTGAAAGCCACGTTGCTTAGAATGAAGGTCATTTTGGGGAGAAAGAAAAATTGTGGCAAAGGCCTTAGCTAACCAAAGCATTGTCCTCACAAACTAACTTTGAATAAATTGCCAAAGATTTCCTAAAGGTTTTCAGTAAATCTATTTAGAAATATTTGAATTTTGATACTGTGATGGAAATGTTTTACAAACATAGAAGCTATTTTCTCAATTTTCTATATTAAATGAAAGAAGAAACATAATCCAATTCCCTGTTCTATTCCCAAATATACTCATCTTTAAAACACTCTAAAACCTTAAGCTAGTAAGGACATTAGGAACTCCAGAAAGAAACAGATAAATATGCTCCTTAAACAACATGCTTTCAGATAAGATACAAACTGAGCAGTGAGCCTTGGCTAGACCTCTGTCCAAGGAAGGAACAGCTAGGAGCTAAGTTACAATTTCCTTTGTTCCTTCCTCAGAGGCCTGTTTTCCTCTTTCCAAAGTCATTATGTTGTTCCAAAGAACTAATATTGCCACAAGCCTGACATGTGGATAATCTTGTGATTACCTATTATTAGAAAAGCAATAATTAGAAACCAATAATTAGAAACTTAAGAAAGTTATTTATACATCTGTCTAGACACTGCTGCTCTCCACCTAACAGTTTATTTAACAAATAGTTGTTTTCCCAGGAACTGCTGTCACCACATTGAAGATGTACTTGTTAAGCATGCTGGGATGGTAAGATATGCTTACTCAGCTATTTCAAGGCTATTAAAAAATCTTTTATGTAGGAGACTCTGTTGAACATATACAGTTATACCTATTAATTTTATTACAACAGCTGACCATTCAAAGACTAATATGTAGGTAGAAGTGGTCTGAAAGCAACAAGATGCACTAGAATAAGGTCTTCCACTTAAGTTCTTAAATCTGCTATTCAAGTTGGCCATATGTACATGCATCTACTTTGACAGAGGTTCATGTTAAAAAGATCTGGTAGTTTTTAGGTGATCACAAGCACGGTGTGAATTAACAATGGAAATGAGATTACTCAGAAGAAATAACAATGTTTTTAGGAATATTACTAGAAGGATGACATTCAGGGCCTCCCCCGCCCCGCCTCAAAAAAAACCAAAAAAACAAAAAAACAAAACCCAAACTGATAAAATCCAGAAAGATCATTATCTGGGTTGTATTTTGTGTGGAACATTATCTGTTCAGCTTCTTGAGAAAGAGACAGTATCCACAGGAGGAAACAGCTAACTGAGCTAGAGGCCGCACTCTTTATTTACTGGGTCCCATCCGTAGGATTTGAAGCTGTTACCTGTTCTCTTCTTAATCACTAGGATTTCATGACACTACATACTCCAGGCTTTTTTCTTTCCTCTCTGGCTGCTATTTCTCTTCTCCCAAGGCTCTCCTTTTCTTCTACCTTTAAATTTTAATGATCCTTAGGAATCTATCCTCAGCCCACTAGACCTTCTCTGTTCATTCTTTATAGGTCATTTCATTTACTCACAGAGCTTCCATTATATCTGTATCTCTAGGGCCTTTCACCTCCTGGACCTCAGTGTTCCATGAGCAGCTCCAACTACCCACTCCCAAATGTGAAATCACTTTCTTACCACTTCTTCCTATCCTGTATAATTGCCCCAAGTCCCACATACCAAGTCAGTGAATGGTACCACCATGCACCCAGGGACTCAAGCCAAAAAGTGAGTTGTCCCTGACTTACCTCAGCCCATCATTTTTTCCCATTCAGACTGTTGTCTCTAACTTTTCTCTCTTCAAACCACATCATTCTTTATAGCAAAACTACTCACCTTACAATATAAATTTTCTATTACATCTCTTGCTAAAAAACTCTTTAGGTACTGGTCTGTGACACTATGACAGAGTCCAATGCCTAACGCTACATATGTAGTATTCTTCTGATCTGGTCTTCAGTATTCTATCTCCATTACTCCTCTCAAAAATCTATGTTTCAAAAAAAAGAAGTCAATGCTCCAGTCTTAGTAAAACAGAACTCCTGCAAATTCTCTAAAAGGGCCATGTTCTTTCCTCAATTGGGCCTTTCCACATGTTCTTCTCTCTCTCTGGAATGCTTCTCCAGCTCCCCACTTTGTGTGACCATCACTTACTTGTCCTTCAGGTCCCACCTAAGTTACTGTCTACTCTTGAATGCTACCCAACTCCCCCAATGGGGCCACATCCTCCCTGTTTACACCCCGATAATATGTACCACAATTATAAGGCTTTCACAGGCTAATGAAACCTCCCCTTTAGTTGGGGGTCCTCAATAGTTTATTATAAGACCCTTGAAATGAACTCCTTTACTCATCATCTGACCCTGGTTCTTGGTCCCACTCGCAGTATGGACGTCTGTGATTGAGAACAGAAGTGAGGTGTCCCTGCTGCTGAGAAGGGATGATCTTACGATCATGAGCTTCAGTTATCTGAAAGGCCGAAGGTACAATTCAGACCAATGTAGTGAAGTTACAAAAAGGTATGTTTTGGCTCTGAGAGCTTTCAGATAATCAGAGCCATCCACCATGGAAATGGTCTCCCAGGCGAAGTTCAGTAGAGGATGCTTTATAGGGGAAGGTAAAGATCAGAAGCGTTCAGACTAAAGGACTGTTCTCAAGATTTGTTTTACCAGCGCCTCCTTCCCAAATCATCCACCACCAAAAGAGAACAAGCAAAGGCCTCCTGTAGGTAGTGGTATCTGTCAGCTTACAGTTGAAAAGTTGGTGATGTCACAGCCGCCTAAGCCACCCAACAGAGATAAAGGTGGCACAAATCTGAAACAGATGAAAAATAACTGCCAGGGGCCTTTTTTGGAAATCTCATAAATTTCATGACACAAACTGCAGGAGAAGCTACAGAGGTACTGGTTGAAAGAAATCTGAAAAGAGCAAGCTAACGACACTAACATCTTCTCCAAAGAACAGATGTATCTGCTCTTTCAGTCTTCACAACTGTTCTTACTGCTTCTGATCAGGGATTTCCCCAAAGCCCTAACTGCTGGGCTGCATGAATTTCTTAACAAATGAAAATATCACATATATGAAATGTATTTTAAGTAAATAAGTATATGTTGGACATTCCAATTTTAGTTATAATAACCAAATAAAGCATTATGTTTACTTCGTTTATATTTTTAGTGTTTACATCTCATTATTTTTTCCATTTTCTGGTAAACTCAGAGTATTTTCCATCTATACCACATTTAAATAATTTTTCAATGGATTTAGAGTTTATTTAACAAAAGTTACCTGTAAGGACATATTGTAAGTTGCAAACTCATTTCTTTTATTCCTTATTACATGTCCATGGTAAGATGCCTTTTCTCAATCATTGCACTTTTTGGAGGTAAGGTTCTCAACTGTGGCAACAGTGTTAACTGTAACACCGGTCAGGTCCCAGAAATTTTAGGGGTCTCCTATCTGTTTGAATGTTACATTGGAAACACCTGTATTTGGATGAATTCAGATCAACAAAACCGCTTTCCAATTAGAAAGTCCATCTATAAAAATTGCTAACATGGGAGGGCTCCCTGGAAGAACAGATTCAGAGCCTAAGATCCAAAAGCCTGAAATAGGAGAAGGAAATCTCCATTTATTTTATGATGACTTTGGAAGAAGTTCTAGGATCCCAGTTATTGCCTTCTACCTCAGTGGGTTGTTTTTGGAATCAAACTAGTTAACACCTAAAGCATCTGGAACACCTAAAGCATCATATTATTATTATAATTAATATAGTTGGCCTTAAAATAAGTATAGTAAGGATCCAGTCCTTAATTACTTTAATACTTCATATGCTTAAGCCCCTCTTTCCCACTTGGAATATGCTCCTTGACAACCAGTACTGCCTCTGCTTGTTACATTCTACCTACCCAGCCCCTGCTCCACTGCAATGCATGTAAAAGGACTGGTAAGTTTCACTGAGAAGTTGTGAACCATGTTTAAAGTGTTTGTATTTTCAGCATTTACTTTAAGAATAAACTTTTAAATGTTCACAGAATTCTGAAGATTTCATAAATGTATGAAGGACAGAATTTATTTACTCTCAGGGGTGCCTGGGTGGCTCAGTCATTAAGCGTCTGCCTTTGGCTCAGGTCATGATCCCAGGGTCCTGGTACTGAACCCCATATTGGGCTCCCTGCTTGGTGGGAGGCCTGCTTCTCCCTCCCACTCCTCCTGTTTATGTTCCCTCTCTCACAGTCTGTCTCTGTGTCAAACAAATCAATACGATCTTTAAAAAAAAATTTTGGGATTTTAAACAAAAAAATTCACTTTCATATTTCAGAGATACCGATGAACTTAACTAGCTATGGCCTGGCAGCTTTGGATGTATGAGAGATTAACTGCTCTTTCATGAATCAAGGGACAGTGGGTATGTATTCAACAAGGAATTTGTATTTATTTTGTATTTCTGCCATTGCAAACTATGACCCATTTATTGGCTTACAATGACATCCATTGAACATCCCACACTTCCAGAGGTCAGGAGTCTGGGTGTAGTGTGGCTCACCTGGATCCTTTGCTTAGAGACTCACAAGGCCAGAACCAGGTATGGACACAGCTGTATTCCTTACTGGTGGTCCAGGCTCATGCAGGCTGTTGGCAAAATCTAGTTCTTACCTCTGTAAAACTGAGGTGCCTGCTTCCTTGCTGGACCCTGGCAGCCTGCCCTGAGCTCCTGAGACCTTTCTCTGGTCCTTAAACATAGGATCCTAGTTCTCCCTTCCAGCCATGCAACAGTTCTCACTTCCAGCCATGCAACGCTGAATCCCGTTCATGCTTGGAATTCTTTCTTTACCTTCTCTTCTGCCATTTCTCTTTGACTCCTGCCAGACCAACGTCTTCGTGTGTAAGGGCTCTTAAGTGATTAGACTGGGTCCGTGTGGATAATCCCGGTCTAAAGCCTTAATTATAACTGCAAAATCTCTTCTGCTCTGTAACATAGTATTTGCAGGTGCCAAGTAACGTATTCATCTTTGGAGGACCATTCTCTCTACCAATGAAGAGTAACAGATCCTCAGGGCCCCCCCAAAAATTATCCCTGAACACTTTTTAGGGGCTTGTCATAACCTGCCAATAGAGCCTACTTCTGGAACATGATCTACCTGCTATAAAAATCAGAGTATACCTCCTGAGTTCACACAATGGAACCAGAAGACCTTAAGAGCCAGTCTGAATGAATGTCTCAATTGCTAAACTATGCAGTCATGTTTACCAGTATTTAATGATTCCCAACAAGTTAAAAATTAAAATACTATTTAATATAACTTCATAGGTTTCATTTCATAAAATTGTTTAAATAAGAAGAGAATTCTATAATCTTATACCATACTCAACTTGCTGAGACCTATTCAGTAACTATGAAGTATTTTAAGTGAAGATAATGTGGAAACATTGGTTTTTAAACACTAACCTATTATTTTAAATTAATGTAGACTCTTAATACTTCCTATTTTTTTTTTTTTAAGATTCGTGTATTTATTTGAGAGAGAGAGCTGGAGAGGGGGCAAAGTGAGAGGGAGAGAGAAAATCCCAAGCAGACTCCCCACTGAGCATGGAGCCTGACTCAGGGCTCGATCTCACCACCCTGAGATCATGACCTGAGCTGGAAATCAAGAGTCGGACACTCAACTGACTGAGTCACCCAGGGGCCCCAATATTTCCTGTCTTAAACTCTCCATCGATCTAACGTGAATGAGGGATACTAAAATATGACAGTGCATGAAAAGCATTAGCAGAATGCCTGCACAAGGTCAGAACTCAATAAATATTAGCCAGTCTTAGCCTTTCACCCATTTCTCACTTGGTCTTCTTAAATCGATAGCACGTTAATAAATGACATCTGCAAGCAGGTTTCTTCAATAATTTCCCCACAGAGAAGTTCATCTCTGCATTGTTTATAACAGCAAAAGATTGAAAATAACCACAATGCCTAGGATAGGAGATAATGAAAAATCCATGGAACACGATATTTTATAGAGCCACAAAAATGCCATAGGAGATTTTCAGCACTGAAAACATATTTGGTGAAAAGTACAGACCTCAAAATAAAAGGGTGGGGTTTTTTCTTTTTGGTAAAAAGTATACATAAAAGAAAAATAACCTAGGAACTAATAAACACTTAAGTTAATAATGAGTTACTAATGAATGGTTCCATTACGGAATTTTTTTCTATTCTGGAATTTTCTAAATTGCAAAGTCTTTGTATTCAAACCAAACAATCCAAGTGTCAGATAAATAAAAGAGAACTGCAAACATAACCTACAGTAAGGACAACTCACTGCCATTTCACCATCATTATGACATTTACGAAAATAGCAGTGGAATTCACACTATCTCTACCGAGCATTCATATGAAATTTCATTATATACTTAAATTCTACAACAATATAAAATAACAGGAAGTAAGTAAAAATCTACTTTATTCCATCACTACCAAAAGCTCAAGTAATTTTCACTCTTTTATAATACTCCTGGTCCTTCTGCACTTATGGACATATTGTATAAAGCTGTAACATTGCCTTAAGGATGCAAAATTACACTTCCTCTAAGCAGCTAGAAGAAGTTCTATTTTAAACAAATGCACAAAGCAGCAACCAATATGAAATGTTCATGAATCATCCTTTTAAAACTCTTTCAACTCCCCTCAGATAAGATTTAATGGTTATATCTTACAAACCCATGACTGTCAATGTACAAATTGATAGCTGAATGGTGTATTTCTATTACTTGTCAATTAAAAATGTCTATGTTTTCCATGTGAATTGTATATCAAAATGATTTTCCTCACCTTGGGAAGAGATACCCAAATACCTTAATATACACAAATGCATATAGGTACACACATACAAACGCACACACTTCTGTTCACAAGGGATTTGTTGAGACCTGTTTTATTCTTGAATGGGTTCTACACACTCACACCTTGATGAACAAATGCTTTTAAATAAACATCCCCTCACTGGCATCATTTCAGTAGGTAAAACAGCATGTATTATGTTGCTCACCAAAACCAAATTCTCAAGGCTAGAGTTAAATGAGATTACCACATAATCAGAGTATGTGCAGATGGTTTCTTTGGAAGTAGAGGTAACTTAGTAATTAATGATAAAAAGTTGTGTGTGTGTGTGTGTGTGTGTGTGCATGTGGCATTTAGGTATCTACTCGAGGAAAATCATTTTGATGTGCAATAGATAGAAAACACATAAGCATTTGTGATTTGGAAAAGACAGCAATCAACTATTCAGCTGTTGGCTCAGGTATGAACAAGCATGGGTTGGTGAGGTGTTACTGTGAGACCCTCCCTGAGGAGAACTGCAGCTGTCCACGGGGTCCCAGAGACCTACAATCTACAGCCCAAGGCCCTGTAGACTCTATAGCAGATGAGGGAGTTCTAAAGAATAATGAGGAAAGGTACTGACTGACAATTCCCATGGCTCCTTAGAAATAACAAGAACAATGAATATTGTGCCCAAAATGTGCTACAATTCCTCTGTGTTTTTGATGATCTTTGAAACCAGGTCTGTCTTCTTGGGCTTCCCTTGACACTTTGTCTGAAAACTCAAGCTACTTGGCCTTTCCCCAATCACACAGTAGCTCTTCAGCCACTGGGAAAACTGGAGCCAACGTAAGGATTCCAAGTAGGAATTTTATGTTCCCCACAGATAAGAAATATAAGGTAACAAGATGTTCATAATCCTGTAGCAGTCGGACAGAAGGTTAGTCATTCCCTGGGGGATTAACTTACTTTTATGCTCTGAGCAAACATGCCCACTCAGGTCTGTGATAGACTAAAGGGAGAGATTAACTACACTCCGTTTCTCCATTCCCCAGAAATGGAGAGGCAGGTAGCCAGGAAAAAGGGTAAGCGGAAACTAACATTCAGTGTTTTTAAAAAATCTCTCTCTAAATATGGTAAAAATCATCACTGGATTATGCTCTTCATATACTAAATGTGACCGAATCTTCCCCACTCTCACTAACCCAAGATTATTTCCAAACCTTGCTAACTTGGCGCACAATCTCTTAAGAGAATTCTAATTTTCTAAAGATTCATCAAAACCCAAATCCCATGCTATTTCTGCTTCCTGAACTGGTACCTTCTTGAAAGTTTCCAACTGAAAAAGCTGTCACTGTTATCTTCAGATACTACTGTTCAAAAAGGGATTCCCCCAATGTACCAAACCCCATGTGTAGGTTCATCAAGAGGGACAAATGGAGGGAATCCTAGCGACATTACATGCTTCCCAGACCCAGAAAGAACAGTCCTGTGAAAGGCACATCCTTAGAGAAAATGACTGAGCTTCAGGTAAGATGGCAAAGGAAAGAAGACTCAACTACACAAAAGCAGAACACAAGAACAGGCAAGAGCAGAGGAAGGAGAGAGCCAGCAAGATCACACATCGTGAAAAGTTCGCATCCTTGAGTTCCATTGGGCACTGGATGATACGAGACAACTTCCTGTTTATTAAGATCCAGTTACTTGTCCTTCTGTAACAAATATTTCCCAAGGGAACTCTAAGGAAAAGACAAATAGGGAGAAGAATCAAAGGTCTAAGTTCAGTGCAGGTCTTAGTGAATGAGAATAAACTAGATCCGCTCTACCCGAAAAGTAGAATCCCAAATGGAAAAAAAAGTGAGAACAAGACTTTAACTACAAGAACAAGTTCACAGTTGATGTGAAAACTGATGGAGTTACATCACAACTTCTGGACACTAAGCCAGGAAAAATGTTTTTGTGATATTGACAATGGGCAGCAATCAGTTATAACCATGTTTCTTGTTCCTGGAGAGGTGTTAAAAGAGATTTCATAGCAGGTTTCTTTTTCTCTAACACTTTAAACAAACATTATATATCTTAGCATGCATTTTTGCTTTGGAGGGGGTACTTACTTGCTTCAAGGTCTAGAACTTGTACCAACACTCCATTTACAATTTGGATTATAATTTTTTTTTCAGTTCAGTGCTATTTCTTAGAGGAGTGATACTATACCCTATGAGGAGTGATACTGTACCCTATGAGAAGGAATTTAGAAATTCCATTAAAAGCATCATATGCAGAGCTTCTAGGGTAAGGTTGGATGAACTGAAGAAAATGAGCAAGGGGATAGAGCACTACCATACAGAGACACTGAAACTGATGAGAATGACAAACCAAATCAGGTTTTAGAAGGAATACAAGGGAGTAAGTGTGTCTAATTAATGATCCCAGAGTTTTAGATTTTGCCCCTCTCCTCATTGATCTTTCTTCCTAAATTCAGCACTGTCGATTTGTCACTTGTTTTCAAGATTTTAAGTAATCTCTACACCTAACAGGGGCACTCAAACTCAAAATCCCAAGACCAAGAGTCACACGCTCTACCGACTGAACCAGCCAGGTGCCCCTTGATTTGTAATTTTAATTCATCTCTCCAGATATGTCTGCAAACTCTCCATCACTACGACTACCAGGTTAATGTTTCAACGCAGATACTCAGGACTGTTCTTTTCCACCATCTGAGTGATGGCTGGCTTCACTGGACCAAGCTCCACAGCATACCACACCACATGTCCCCTTGTTCTTCTGTAAGTGCCACTGATGTACCCATCCCACCAAACAGGCATTTAATAAATATAATTTGCAACTCAGCCTAACTTACATTACCCTCAGCAGCTCGACAATCACACTGTGTAAACAAAAATCACAAATTTCAGTCAAACCCAGGCAAGATATTTGTGTTTTCTTATCTACAGTTTCCGTCATGAAAATTTAGTCTAAAGAAAGAGAAATAGCTTAATTGGGTTTGTTTTGGACGTTGGTCTTAAGTAAACAAAAGATGGAATGGAATGGAATGGAAGCTCACCATTAACTTTATTTCCTACTCAAAGATACTCACGTTTCCATTTCCTGTCTTTGAACGTTTCCAAGTATGCTCTTCAACAGACAACCTCTCTATGACTGATTCCTCTACCTTTAGTCCTGACCTCTCTCTAGGCTCCAGATTCACATCTCCAGGTGCTTCTTGAATATTTATATATTTTATATTTCTTTGTCCTCAAACTCAGTATGTCTAAACTCCATGTTGCCTTCCCGATATTTTATTCAACTTCCTAAGAGTATCATCACTTTTCCATTCTGTCTCCTATCTTTATCTAGTCCTACTGATTTTTAAAAAATTCTTTGTGCTCCTTTTTGAACTCATTTTTCTCTTGGTTCCCACAAAAACCATGATAAAGTAGGTTTTCGGCAGCCTCTCAATCAGTATCCCCACCTCCAGCTCATCTTCTATCTTTTTTTTTTAAGTAAGCTCTATGCCCAATGTGGGGCTTGGCCTCACAATCCCCAGATCAAGAGTCACACGCTCTATTGACTGAGCCAGGTGCCCCTCATCTTTCTTTTTTCTTACATGTCTATTTCATTTTGTTAATCTGTTGTTCAAAAAGTCTTTCACTTTTCTTAACTGGGAGTTTCTTCTCTAAACAGTTGGCTCTACTCAGCATTTTCCCTTTCTACTTTCTCATTCCACCATCTGCACAATAAACCCCACTGCTAGAGTACTTGTCCTCCTAATTACCACATGTTCAAATCCTGATTGCCTTCATTGGTAGTTCAAGTCTCTTTGACGAAGCTGTTACTGTTCTTGAACTTACGGTCTATACATCACTATATTCAGTGTTCTATTGCCAACTGCTTTGTACCTGAACTCTCTATATGTACTTGACTTCCTGGTATGACTATAGGAAACATGTCATATGTCTTTGCTCCTTCTGAAACTATCCCCATAATATATTACATTACCAAAAAAAAAAAAAGAGGCATAGTAGTTAAGGAACATGATTAGGAAGTAGAAAATTCTGAGTTCAGACTCTGGCTTTGTTCCTTTCTAGGTGAGTGACCTCGGGCAAGTTACTTAACCTCTATAAGCTTTCCTATCTGTAAAACAGGGATAATTTCACCTATTTCATAGGGTTGTTGTAATGTTTAACAGAATGTGTATATGTGTGTTTGCACAAACACAGAGAATGTTTAACATGGTAACTGACCCATAGTGAGTGCTTTCTAAACAGATGGCTGTTATGATTTTGCACACAACAGGTACTCCTCTTCAGTAAATATTTTAAACTGCACACTCTATAGATACAGTGCAGTCCCTATCAAAATTCTAAAGGCATTTTTCACAGAAATAGGACAAACAATTCTAAAATTTGTACGGAACCACAAAAGATCCTCAAAAGTCAAAGCAATCTTGAAAAAGAGAAACAAAGCTAGAGGCATTATGCTCCCTGATTTCAAACTGTATCACAAAGCTACAGTAATTAAAACACGATGGTATTGGCATAGGATAGACACACAGATCAGGGGAAGAGAATAAGGAAGTCAGAAATAAACCCATGCATATACAGTCATTAATGTATGACAAAGAAGCCAAGAATATACAATGAACAAAGTATGATCTCCTAATAAATGGTATGGGAAAAACTGGACAACTGCATGCAAAAGAATTAAACAAGATCACTTTCTTACATCATATACAAAAATAAATTCAAAATGGATTAAAGACTTGATTCTAAGACCTGAAACAACATAAAACTCTTAAAAGAAAATATAGGTAGTAATCTCCCTGTCATTGGTCTTAGCAATGGTTTTTCAGAACCAATATCAAAAGCAAAAATCAATAAGTGGGACTCTATCAAATTAAAAAGTTTCTGTACAGCAAAGGGAAACCACCAACAAAATGAAAAGGCAACCACTAAATGGGAGTATTTGCAAGTCATATATCTGATAAATATTTACAAGTCATTTATCTATCAAAGTATATAAAGAACTAATACAAATCAATAGCAAAAATCAAACAATCCAACTGAAAATTGGGCAGAAGACTTGAATACACATTTTCCCAAAGAAGACAAAAGATGGCCAACAGGTACTTAAAAAGATGCTCAACACCACTAACTGTCAGGGAAATACAAATCAAAACCACAATGAGAAATTACCTCCCCCTGTCCAAATGGCTATAATCAAAATGACAAGAAATAACAAATGTTGGAGAGGATACCGAGAAAAGGGAACTGTTGTGCACTGTTCATGGGAATGTAAATTCATGAAGCCACTCTGGAAAACAGTATGGAAGTGCCTCAAAAAATTAAAAATAGAACTACCATATGATCCAACAATTCCATCTCTGAGCATTTATCCAAAGAAAACAAAAACCTATCAGAACATATGCACCCCTATGCTCACTGCAGCATTATTTGCTATAGCCAAAATATGGAAATAACCTGTGTCCATTGATGAACAGATAAAACAGATGTGACATACACACGTCTGTATGTGCGCACATACACACACACACACAAACACACAACTGAATATGACCTTGCCATAAAAAAGAATGAGATCTTGCTATTGGCGACAACATGGATAGAAGCTGAAGCATTTTGCTAAGTAAAATATATCAGAGAAAGAGAAATAGCATATGATCTCACATATTACACATATATTTGTAACCTAAAAACAAAAGCAGCAGCAACGGTAAAAAACAAGCTCACAGATACATGAAACAGACTGGTGGTTGCCAGACGTGAGAATTTTGGGGGTTGGCACGATGGGCAAAGAGAGTCAAAAGGTCAACTTTCAGTTATAAAATAAGTCATGGGAAGTAGTGTACAGCATGGTGACTACTGTATATTTCAAAGTTGCTAAGAGAGCAAATCTTGAAAGTCCACATCACAAGAAAAGGTGATATGAGGTGATGGGTATTAAGTGGACTTATTGTGGTTATCATTTCACAATATATATATACAAATATCAAATCATCATACCTGAAACTAATGTATGTTATATGTCAATTATACCTCAATTCAAAAAAAATGTTAAATAAAAAACTGCAAAGGTCACATTAAATATTTTTTCTTAACAGGCTGTCAGGATTCCATTTCACATGAAGCTTTACACCACCAATCACTGTATTTAGTCAAAAACTACATTTTGAAGCTACATTCCAGAAGAATAGGTAAGGCAACTTTTAACTTTCAAGCTGTGTGCAGATGCTAAGATCTGGTGTATAAAATTCTGTGAAAGATCAGTTTTCTCCACGTATATAACCCAATCCAACACAATTTTCAGCAATTACCATTTCAAGAATGCAGTTAAAGCAGAACTGAAGAATCTTTGGGGAGATTAGAAAAGTTTCCCAAAAGCCAAACCAATGGATAAAAGATTTTGTCAGATAGGATAGTGGGAGTCCATCAAAAACTAGGGCTCAATGATTAGCAACCATAGCTAGCTTTTTTTTTTTTTTAGGAGAATCTTTTTATTTTATTTTACTTATTTATTTGAGAGACAGAGATCACAAGTAGGCAGAGAGGCAGGCAGCGAGAGAGGAAGGGAAGCAGGCTCCCTGCAAAGCAGAAAGCCCGATGCGGGCGGGGCTCAATCCAAGGACCCTGGGATCATGACCTGAGCTGAAAGCAGAGGCTTTACCCCACTGAGCCATCCAGGTGCCCCACTAGCTTTTTCTATTAAGAAGGGCATGAGCTTTTCTTCAACTAACAAGGCCATTACCAGCTCTTGATTGGTGCTTTTAGAAAACAACTGAAAAATGTTGCAACCGGGCACCTGGGTGGCTCAGTTGGTTAAGCAACTGCCTTCGGTTCAGGTCATGATCCTGGAGTCCCAGGATCAAGTCCCAGATCAGGCCCTCTGCTCATCGGGGAGCTGGCTTCTCCCTCTGCCCCTCGCCCCTTACATGCTCTCTCGCTCTCTCTCAAATAAATAAAATCTTAAAAAAAAAAAAAATGTTGCAACCTAGCATGTTAGAAACCAATGACCTGGCCTTTTCTTGGTTGAGGTAATTCTTTTTTTTTCCCTCTAATGAAACATATGGTCTTTTCTCCTTTGTGTAGCAGGTCACAACATTCCCTAGGTTAAGTCATACTGTATTTTAAAAATCAGATATAATGTCTCCGCTATGGTTCCAGGACTTTCCACCAGGAATATCTATGATCTTGCTGGAGAAACTGCACTGAGGATAACAAGTCAATGCCATGTCTCCTTTTGCCTTGATGTGGGCCTCCCACATTGATGTGTACCCAGAGAGCAAATGTCTCTCTCCACTGCTACCCAAACCGCTTCCCCTTGAAGACCCCAGCCCTCCTTATTTTCTGGCCCCCATAGTTAGGAAAAACTCCATGCCTTACCGCAGATGTTAGACGAACAAGAATTTCATCACTGCTTTCTTCTGAGTCTTCGATTTTCTGATGAGACCTTTGAAAAACAAAGAATGATTTATTCTTAATTTTGATTGCTCAAATTTATCTACCAAGTTATGGAGAACACATAGCAAATAATGGCATTATTAATACATGAGTGAAAGTACCCATGCAAATAACACGGTGTCAGTAACACCAGGGGACCCAGCTCTGTGACAGCCCAACTGTTCCTTCAAAATCAATTAGCAGGAACTTCTTTACATTCTACCAGTTAAATCCTGAGGATCGAGTATTTGTCTCCAAATGATATCACAAAATAGTTCTGACACATGAGATTTATGAACATGGGCATGCACAAAGCATAAACAGATACGATTGGAAGGTGGTTAGGTACCAAAATTCCCTACTAGTCTAATGAAATCCAGATTTTGAAAATCTGACACATGAATTTCTTGCCACATCTGAATTTCACCCAAAACCGATTTGTTTTGAAATGGTCTATTATAATAGGCCTAATACTGTGACAGGAATTACGTGAAATACAACAGCAGCAGAAGTTCTTCACTCTTTTTTAAAGTACTCTAAAGCTCTAAGCCCTCATGCAAAAAAAAAAAAAAAAAAAAAAAGAAGAAAGAAGAGAAAATGCCACAGCCCAGCTGAGAAGCCAAGAAAACTGCACATATGCTAAATATGCTAAATAACTAAAGAGATGTATAACATATAATATAAGATCAGTTTGTCTGCTTAGGAGAATCACCTTTGTAATGTATCTCATGAAAATATTTTCACCGCACCAATGTATACATGAACATAAAATTATTCATTTCTTTTTTTAATGAAGCATATTTGACACACAGTATTACCTTAGTTTCAGGTGTACTAAAATTATCTTTAAAGCAAATTTTATAAAATGACATCTTTTTTTCCTGGCTTGGTCAAAGAAAAAAAAAGTTAATGCCAATTGAGCATAGGTAATTATCTCACAGATCTATTCCACAGCAATCCCTTTTGCCACCTTCCGTGGACTCCGAGGGACCGGGGTTAGTTGCCCTGCAGGACGGTGTTAACCAGAATGGCAGGGCAAGGATTGATTTCAATCTCAGAGACAGCCGGGGGTCAGCTCCAGCACTTGCCTGGCGGGGCAAGAGGGCTAAGGCAGGAGGGCTTCTGGCATTGGCTTCCTGTTCCTGTGTTTTTAAAACCTTTTATAGAAAACAAACAAACCAACAAACAGACCCCAACCCTCTAAATCAGAGCGGTGGATGAAAAGCCATTCGCCTTTACCAGAACTGCATGCTCTAAGTAGGAAACGGGCCTGGCGCTGTCAAGTCCTTTAATGACCTGTGCTGCAAAGTGCTCGAAATGCGAGCTAATAATCCACCCAACAAAGACAGTGCAAACTGAGCATTATAAATCCCCATATTCCCTAAAATGCAAGTTACCCTGATAATGCATATTTCGAACAATGAACTTTATTATTAAAATTATCTATTCATGAGGTTTCCACATACATGACGTTCTCCTGAGAAGAGATCTGCAATCCTTTCTAACCTAAGCCATCCAACCAGGTGTACAGGGTTAAGTTGAGTTCACTGGACAGATGGGACGGGAAATTGAGAGCCAAACACACTGGGCACCAGGGCACCAGCAAGGGCTTGGGCACTGTCTGCGTCTGCAGGGAAGCAGGAGCTCGTCCCGCCAGCTCCTGGTTTTCAGACCCTGGCACATAGCTCAGCAATGAGTTTATGGGATGAGGTATTTCGCACCAGCAAAGATTCCGTCGTGAATGTGTTCAATAAACTGCTGAAAGGAACTCCGAATTCCAAGGGAAGGGAAGTTCTTGTGTATGTGACTGATAATGGCTACCTCATGAGTAACCGCTGAGCCACTGATGGTTTACTGACAGATAATTTAGTTCCTGTTCAGAAGCAAAACTACCTTTGGTCATTCTTCCAGCACAAAACATGCCCTGGCAAAACAAAGCAAAACAAAACAAAACAACCAAAAAATGTTTCCAAAGGAAGTATGTGTAAGACAGACAGAAGTGACCTCCTAAGAGCCGTCCTGCAGCCCTCATGCCATTTTTATCACCACAACCACCACGACTTGTGCCCAGAGCTCTCAAGTCATTCTCCAGCCGCTGAATCTCCCCCGAGCTCACCTTGCTTTACAATCTGCCTTCAAAGGGGTTCTGGGGGGCAATTCCAAATGGAACCTCATTTTCTATGGGCTCCTTGAAGTCAACATAACTTACACTGTATTCCTACCACCTCATGCCTCTCACAACTCAGCTCCGTGGTCACCCTGTGGCCATTCCCTCTGTTTCCTTCACTTCCCCCCTGTTAAACCTCACTGACAACTGAAGCCTTCTACATCTCTTGCACAAATTATTTTTACTATCTTCTAACCAATTTCTTTGTCTCTGGGTTCTCCTCTTGTGCCCCATCTCCTATAGATACCAGGATTATCTTTCTAAAACTGAGACCTGATCCTGCTCCTCTAAGAGTTCAAACCTTCAGAGATTATCCTACAGCCTACTGAAAGATCTAGAATTCACAAGAACTCTTCCTTTCCCGCTCATGTGCCCCCAAACCTCCTGCACTGGCAGGCACCCGCATCTGACCTGGCAGAGTAAGGTCTTAGGAGAGGGTCTGGTGGTAAGAGGTAAAGAGTGGAAGAGCTTAGAGAAAGGGAAGGCTAATACCTATCACTGTGTCCCCTCTCCAGATCTATGCCAAAATGCCCAGAAATACCAGACCTTCTTTACTCAACAAATTTATTTTTATGAAAGAAGATAAATGTTGATTTTATGTATAGAAACACACATCATTACAATCCAGTGAAGACAAAGCTCTCCCATGTCAGATCAAAACAGGTAATGAAACAGGGCAAGGGGGGAATAAAGAAAAGAATCAACTGTAATAGTTGCCTATTTTCCCATTATTACTCAAGGGGATCAATGAACAGAAGAGGAAGAGAGAAGCTCTGTGTGGTTTGTCAGTGGTTAGAGAAGGGAAGCAGAAAAAGCCCAGCTGGCATCAGCAGGTAATGGCCATGACAAGTGACATGAGACAGAAAGAAACCAGCAGTGACCCCAGGAAGGAAGACCCATCCCAGAGTGTTTGTGCCAGCAGGAAGCTGTGGCCCAGCAGGCAGGACAGATTTACAAATTCCTATGGCTGCTTCTCAAGGTCCCTGCTTCCCAACAGCCCAAGCCAGGTCCAGGAATTCTCCAACGGAAAGTCCTGAGGGCTGGTACTGTGCGCAGATGTCTTCAGTCGTTTGAGAGGTCTACAGGATCTAAGGGTGCCAATGGGAGGACACAGGAATGGCAAAAGCTGTCTCTGTCCCTTTAACCATCAAATAGAACACAGTATCATTCTACCCAGTCCCCACCAAAAATGAAACCAAGCCAAACGCTGCCCTCTCTACAGTCTTTCTCCTTCATCAGTGACAACCCCAACTTTCCAGCTGGAAGTTGAATAAATTAGTGGAGTCCCTGAAACCTTAAGGAGCGCTCTACGAATCTCTATACCGAGAATACCATGCAGAAGGTGCTGGCTTGTTACCTGCAGTCAATTCAACTTGAAGGACCCTGCTTTTACTCAAGAACACTTTCCCTGAGCTATTCCATGGTTCTCCCAGCTCCCTGCAGCAGTTCTGTCTTTCAGTGACCTTCTTGCCATTCACATCCAACCATGACTTTCTTATGTCAAATACGAGAGATGTGGTAACTGAAAATATCTTTAAAGTCATAGCAATACAAGGCACCCCCACCTCCTCACCTTTTTCTAAGAAATAACTAGTATAGACATAGCGACCCAGCCAATTATTTGACAATTATTCGTACAATTCATTCCACAGCAGAAAAGAACAGTAAGTCCCCAGCCAAGAACATCTCTTAGCTCTGACAGCTCTGTAGTCACATAGTGTTGAGTTCCAATAAAGGGGCTCAGGAGGTACTGAGGCCCTCCTCAGTAAAGGCGGCCATTATCTGGGCAATGGAATTTATTTTATACCATTCAGGCCCAGTATAATTTCTAACAATTTGGATTTAACTGGTATCCCTGTAGGGCTTCCCAGCACTCTCTCAGTGAGAATTCCTTCACGAGAATTAGTATAATGGGTTTAAAATAATTCCAATGAAGTTCTTAAAAATACATCTTCTATATGAGAGACAGAACCCATGCTCCTCAACCAGATTTTGGCCAAACATTTGTGCCTTAAGATTCAAAAGCAAGCAATAGCATCTTGGAGTTGGAAAACCCTACTTCCTTTTTAACTGGAAGAAGTTTTCATGGTATTTCGGGGTGGAAAACTGGAGCCATTTTATTACAGAAATATCATCCAAATAAGACCACTTTACATTTGTATATTGATACTTCAAAAATGTATGAGTTGTCTGTCCATCTATGTCTCAATATTAAATAGTGTACGCGGCTGCCAAGAGCTACCACTATGCATAACATTGTTCCTTTAGGAAAATGTGTTAAATGTCTATTTTATGGTTGTTGGAATTGCAAAGATTTGGAGTCGAGTAGTTCAAGAGGCAGAGACTGTGCATTAACTGGCACGTGCCAAACCAGCTGGTTATCCAAGACCTTCCAGACATACCTGTGCTGACACCATACTGAGCTGCACGTTCCGAAGAAACCTAACACGAGGAGTTGTGGCCTCAGTCGGCTTTCATGTGAAATGCTATTACTGCTCTCCCAGGGGCTCCGTTTGTGTCTGGGTGCTTTTTGCATTCACATACACATCAATCTTCACATTAAAGAGAGATAATCTAGACTGGGACCCAAGGAGGGCGGAGAACACGCCTACCTCCAAATCAGAATTCTGACGGGGAAGAGTTCTGTTCTAGGAGGATGTCAGGCAGGCCTGTTCACTACTTCCCACCATCACCCCCCACCCCCCAAAGCTGGGCTGGTGTTGAGCTGTCCGGTGCTATTTGTTTGGTTTGGAGGGACCAGAGGGAAATACAATATTTAGGATGGACCCGAGACTACCTCTGCTAGAGGCTGATGAAATTCTAGGGTGCAGAAAAAAACCAGAACCAAGACAAACTATACAGGAATCTTTCAAACACGATCCCACAACAAGCAGAAGATGCACGGCACACACACCTATGAAAATAAAACAAAACATAGCAAAATCCACCTTTAAGATACTCTGCCAACCCAAGCGAGAAGCACTCAGCCTCATCTGTGACTGTCAGAGGCTACTTCTTGGGAGCAGTGATATCCAGGGTGAGGTTCAGATGGGTAAGGAGTGTCCCTGGAATTGCAGCAGGATTACCAGGACAAGGAAGTAGGAAATGGCAGGAGATTAACCCAAGGCCAGACCAGTCACCGCCCTATCTGATAGGGCTAGAGAGTTTCTCTTTAGTGCTGAGGGCTAGAAATGGATGGAGAAGTAACTAGAAGAGGATATAAAATTAAAAGGTTGGTTGGTTTCTGGTTATTACGATTAAGGGAATCATTTGTTTGTTAAAGAGAAGAGCCAACAGAGAGATACTGAGAAAGCAGGAAAGGCAAGGCTGTGGGGTAGGACCCACAGCCCAGAGAGAAGAATGTGTCGTGAGCAGAAAGAAGGGCTCTCCCACCACCAAACTGAGAACAAATGATGTCAGGTCAGCAGACGATGCCACAGTTCACATTCTCCTCGGACAACTCAGTGTCTGTTCCGTACTTGCTGACTGTCGGGCAAGGAAACTTCAGGACTTTTCTCTTGCAGAAATATTTCCTGGGCCAGACTTGAGATTTTTCTTTCTTAGGAATCACTGATAGTAAGTCCTAGACACTATCCAAGAGAATGCTCTCCAGGTACACAGACTCAATCTCCACCGCATCCAACAGCCACTGATTCCGGGAGAGTAAGAAAGTACACTCAAGTACTGTCCCTTCTCTAACACCTATATTCTGGACACATCTATTTTGCATAACAAATTCTTATGACAAAAAAGAAAAACTGGGAAGGTAGAAAAATGAGAATTGGATTTTTCTTGCGATCTCTGATATCATGAATACAACTTTCTGTTCAACTTTCTAAAGGGGAGTTAATTTTTCACAGGATCTGGCCTCTGTAAGCACAACTAGTAGCCTTTTACCAAACATTAGTAAAATGTGAATGTGACAGCTTTCACTGAGTCCAGGATATTTAGTTACACATTCATCCAAAATCAAATAAAATTAGTTACTACTGATATTTTTGCATTTTATATTGAAGATTTGAAGACTAGTAGTTAATATTTAAGTAAACAGCTAGCATTTCAAATACTAGCAAAACCAGGTTTAAAAGTTCAATTTTTGTTAAAATTCCTATACTACTCTTAAATAATTATGTACTCTGATAAAAATAAACAATCTGTTCCCACAGCTAGAATAAGCCTTTTCTGTAAACAATGGAAATTTTGGAGGGCTTAGTGTTTCCTTGGGAGAGGGGGTGATGAGTAATAACAAAGACTAAGACCAGCTGATTTCATAGCATTTTTTATACAATTTAAAGTAGTAAATGGAAATTTTCTTCACCTATGATCCTAATACAAAACTTGTGCCAAGTTCCATCATGATTCTTTTTTTGAGAAATACTCAAAAAAAGTTTACTTATCCAGTATTTATTTCCTATTCCCCAAAGAGCATAAAATGAGAATCTAATTAAGAAAAGTCAGGAATATAAAAGGTAGGTTTGGGACATAGGAATGGTGGATTTGAAGTTGATCTCCCACTTAGAAGATGTTAATCCAGCGCCAGTTCAGAAATCAAGAATGCCAATGGATTCTTACCTTGCTTAAACATGTCAGGCAGACAAGGCAAAGTTAGGCAGGATAAGGACAACAAAGGAGAGGAGGTGACAGGGTGGAGGGTGGTGGTGGCATTAGCATATGTAGGGTGCCAAGGGCAGACAGGGATCTGAATTTTGGAAATCACCACTGTGGGGAGGATATTAAATAAAGAACTGGGTGAGGACACAGCCAGAGTTAAGAGCAGAGAAAGAAGTCTGAGGACTGGGGCGCCTGGGTGGCTCAGTGGGTTAAGCCTCTGCCTTCGGCTCGGGTCATGATCTCATCGTCCTGGTATAGAGCCCCACATCTTTCTCCCTGCATTGGGCTCTCTGCTCAGCGGAGAGCCTGCTTCTCCCTCTCTCTCTGACTGCCCCTTTGCCTACTTGTGATCTCTCTCTCTGTCAAATAAATAAATAAAATCTAAAAAAAAAAAAAAAAAAGAAGTCTGAGGACTGAGCACCAGGACACTCCCTGTTCAGAGGTCAGTGTTTCCAAAAGTAGTATTATTATGCAGGTATGGTGAGGCCAACAGACAAGGAGATGACTGCCATTGAAAAGGTAAGTCAGTCTGGGGACTATTAGGTCTTAATAATACAGAGGCTTCCATTACATGAACATGGCGAGATCCTCTTATTTAAGTCTTATTTTTTTTTTTATCACTCATGAAGTGTTTGACATACAGCTCTTGCACACTTTTTAGATTTGTACCTAAGTACTTTAGAGTGTTTTTTGTGCTAGTACATAGAAACATAGTTGATTTCTGTACACTGACCTTATATCTTATGACCCTGCTACACCTGCTTATTAGTTCCAGTAGGTTTTTTGTAGATGCCTTGGGATTTTCTATTTATATAATTGGGTCCTCTGCAAAAAGAGGTGGCTATATTGTTTCTTCTAGTCTGTATATCTTTTACTTCTTTATCTTGCCTTATTGCACTGACTAGTGTTGAAGAGAAGTGATTAAAAGGATATGTATTAGCCTTGTTCCCTTAGTGGGAATGTAGTCAGTCTTTCACTATTAAGTTAAGCCATAGGTTTTATGTAAGGTTTATCAGATTGAAGAAGTTTCCTTATATTCTTAGTTTTCCAAGACTTTTTATCCCGAATGGATACTGAATTTTTTTCAAATGCTTTCTCTGTATCTATGGAGTTTATCATACAGTTTTTCCTGTTAGACTAAATCTGATGAATTATACTGGTTGATTTTTAAACTTTGAACCATCCCTTTTTTCCTGGAATAAACTCCAGATTTTCATGATGTATTATCACTTGTATATATGATGGATTCCATCTACTAAAATTTGTTGAGTAAGTTCCTGGTTTTCACATTCATTTTCTCTTTCTGAACTTTGTCCTAATCATGCTGGCCTCCTAAAGGTTCTTATATTACTTACACAGAGTTGTATTCCCACAGGGCCAAGCACAATCTTGTACTTCATACAAACCTCATGGTCAGTGAAAGTCTGATGAGGAAGAGTACCGGTGACAAGCAGTTGCCTTTTCCCAGACCTTCTTCTCCCTGCCCCTTTTCCTTATCTAAAAGCTAAGGGGAGCAAATTCAGTTATCTAAGGACTCCAGACTCCCTTCCAAATAATAATTGTTTATAAAGCTAAATGCATGGAATTTCAGGAGTGTCAGCCAAGTGGCGGTAAGTACCATGCTTGATAAAATCTTCATCATAATGGCATTAATCTGACTTCTTTACATAGTAGTTTACAACTTTGATTTAGTTAACATTCACGGTTCCTACCACTTAACCAAGCACTTTCTGTATGGCTGACTTTATAGAACTATAGACTTCAACTTTGGTGCATATCAGCCTCACCTTTAGAACTTAAATATGAATATGATTGTCTCAGCTCTCCATCCCATGCCTGATTCAACAGATCTCATATTACGCCTCCTTCTTTTTGAAAGAGTCATGGTTGAGAACCACTGCCACAGAGGTCACTTCCAAGTTCACCTTCGGCCTTCATTTCACATCACTGCAGCCTGCCTTGCCGCAGCTCCTTCATCTGTAACTTCAAACCTCTATTGTAAGAAGTGTTCATCATTACTGCTACTATTGATTTTATTACTGTTGTCACTTCCAGGCCAGCTTAGGCCAAGTGACTAAGCCAATTCTTCCCCATTTTTTAAGTAGGGAGACACCTTTTACATAGAAATGGATCACAGAACCATGAACTCTGTACATGTTGATTAAGCAAACATACGACAAAAACGTTACTATGAATTCAAGTAACAAACTGTATTTTACTTCTTTCAGAACCGACGACACACAGGTAGGTCATTTTCTTTCTTCGATGTAAAGATAATGCTTGTGTTCCCTATGGGGGCTCCATCTGAGACGTGCTCCCCACTCTTCTCAAAACCTGAGTTCCTCTCGTTGTGACTCCCTGCGGCAGCTGCGGCGACCTACCTCGCGCTGCCCAGACATGCCACTGCTCTTCCGAGCTGCAGGCCCGGCACCCTGTGCCATCTACCTCAAGTATCCTTTTGCGTCTCTGCCTAGAGCATGGAATAATGAATGCTAAGAAAGTCATCTTTTTCTTTTTTTTTTTTTTAGAGAGGGAAAGGGGTTTGGGGGTGGGGGCAGAGGGGAGCGGTAGGGAGAGAGAGAGAGAATCCTAAGTGGGCTCCACGCCCAGGGCAGAGCACAATGCAGGGCTCCATCTCACAACCCTGAGATCATGACCTGGGCTGAAATCAAGAGTCAGACATTCAACCGACTGAGCCGCTCAGGGAACCCGCTAATAAACTCACATTAACCTGCTGGACTGAGGTTAAGATACCATTTAACTAAGCCCCCTGCTAAATAAGAATAACAACAATAAAACATGTTTTTGTTTTTTTAATAGTTAGAATCAGGAAAAGACAGGCTGGGATGCCATGAGAGGGAGCTGTTTGAACAGAGGTGATAGGGCTGAATGGACTCTCTGTGGAAATCACAGCCAGACCCTCAGGAGCACCAGCAACACAAGCAGGTACACAGGAAGTCCCACCAGCCAGGCAGGAGGAACAGACAGTGGTCCAGCCAGGATGGACAAACCCAACTTGTACCAGCCCCAGGCTCCACAGCAGATAACAACAGAACACCCCAGTTATACCTCAGGGATCATTACGGAAGGGGCTGCCCATCCACTAGGCAAATCAGTGGGGATGGGAAAGGGCCCACCCTGACAGGAGAGCCTTCTCTACCAGGCTTAAGAGACCAATACCACTCACCACATACCAGAGACTGTCTTCCTGAGGAACAGGGAGTGGGCACAGACTGAACCTTTTTACCACAATATGCTCCTCAGCCTTTTACCTTATTAGAATAACTTAACTGGATTAAACTAAAATTATGGGCTTCTTTCCCTTCTTTCTGGCTACCAAGCAAGATGGAGGCTCATGTGGACAATAAATAATAGATTGCTGAGAGAAAAAATGAAGACATGACATTTTTCTTTACATGTCTGGGTGTAGCATGAGTTACCTTTGAGCAATCCTCTAGAACTCTTTAAATAACAGCTTAAATGTAAACTGTCCTGTAATTGGAGAATACAGTTTCATGTATTTGAGGTTCATAGACTCAGTCCTTTCAGAGCCCTACTGCTCCCTGGTAAGCTGGCAGCTGCTGTAAGGGTAGTTAAACTGAAACAGCCAAGGTTCCTCACAGAGTAAGTCCTCCAATTTCTCACTAGTCCTGAAGGTTCGATTAGGCTGTCTTTCCCTATGCTGTTACTTCAGCATTTCTAAACAACACCCACGCCCCCAGCCCACCCACCCTCCACAAAATTTTTTTTTTAAAGATTTTTTTGTTTATCCATTTGACAGATAGAGATCACAAGTAGGTAGAGAGACAGGCAGAGAGAGAGGAGGAAGCAGGCTCCCCGCTGAGCAGAGAGCCCAATGCGGGGCTCGATCGATCGCAGGACTCTGAGATCATGACCTGAGCCGAAGGCAGCGGCTTAACCCACTGAGCCACCCAGGCGCCCCACCCTCCACAAAATTTAAAATAAATAAATAAATAAATAAGAGCTAGAAAAAAGTCCATTCTGGATGACTTGATTTGGCTTTCAGTTTGAATAAGATACCATGATTGCTATTTTTTCTCCCAGAGATGGTACTCTCAACACTCCGTTGAAATTATCTACTCAGTTTGGATGTAAAAGTTATTTTGTATAGAATGGGATTTTCCCCCCTCAAATTAGCCCAGAAACCTGCAATAGATCCATTTGTCATCCTGCTTTAAGCCTTCTTTCCTAAATGGAAAAAAAATCCACTTTAAAAGGATACGTTTGTACAGAATTGTGTTTACATAGAGACGTTAAGTGGTTTCCTCACATAATTTTACAGAGATTTCAACAAATTAAAGGGACCTAATGCAGAACCACATATACAGACTTTAATAGCCTTCAAATATCAAAAGGACCACAGGACAGGATTTTCAGCTCATGAATGGATGATGTAAGTTAATGAATCAAGAGGACCTGAGAGGCCATTTCAGTAGAATGGATAAAAACAGATTAAGAGAGCAGAATGGGTAACACAGAACTAATGACACAGAAGAATGGAAAAATTTTCGGAAGCAAACAGCAAGCACCATTAGTTTCTGAAAGTCGGACAGACAGGAACTGGAGACGTTATGTAAATTTTGTAGTCAAAGTAGGACTTGGGCTCCCCCTTGAGGGGTGGGTAGAATTTGACTAGATAAGGAAAGGGGCCCAGGAAGGAGCAGAGCACCACAGGGGCGGGAGGGAATAAGCGGGTGTGAGATGGGGGTTAGAATGAATGGGGATCACCAGATGAGAGCAGAAGTTACAATGGGAATCACATGCATCAAGCCACAGGAAGGCTGAGCCATCACAGCTGGAAGAGGACAGTGTCCCTAGGCACCTTTTCTCTGACCATAATTTCTTCCAAGTCTGGATAACCTCAACCTTGGCTTTCCAAAATTTAGCCAAAAATTTTACCCTAGCTTAGAGGTTTGCTTATAACTGTAGCATAGAAAAAAAATTATATGTTTGTATATTATATACACATATGTTATACATGTGTATACACCTATCTCCTGCCATTAGAGACTCTCTGTGGTTCATTAACTTTACCTGTTTATAGTTAGTAGTTATAATATGGAACAGATGGATCCATAGCTCCCCAGTGACAATTGCCCCAGAGGAATGACCACTGCCAATGTGCATGTTCACACTACCACCAATAAAAAACCTGCCGATAAACAAGGCACGAGTGATTCTCAACTCCAGAGGTGTGACGCTGGTGCTCAGTGATCGGTATGACAAATGACTGCAGGTAATCTGGAACTAATATTAGAAACTGAATTTTGAAAGTAATTTTTAGATTCTAGAGGGGACTCAGGGTTTCCCTGTAACAAGGTCATCTCCCCCAGTGGCATTCCAATCTGCTGCCCGAGTCAGGGAGAAAGCAGTGGAGCGAGGACTGCCTGCAAGCTCATTTCAGCTGCCCTCACGCCCCTGGTGACCCTCGTGCACCCAGGGGGCTGGCCCCTCCTCCTTCCTGCGTGCAGGATGGGAAGTGGTGAAGGAGAGCTGCTAGAGAATGCCAGTCCCACGGCATCAAAGCGAGTCACAGTCATCTCTAGCTTCCAAAGCAAACGCTCCTTCTTGGAAAGCTTATTAAAGTTTATTAAAATGCTCCTTGACTTTTCTCAGGAAATTCTGACCTCTGTTAAAAGCATCTTACACTGAAGAACATCTTCTGTGCTTAGACAGTTGAGTGAAGAATTACATATGAATTTTGCTTTACTATTCCAAGGTCCTCTATGTGCAGTGGTGTTGGTAAAGTCATAACCATTTCAGAGTCTAACATTTTTATAGCTTCTGTTTATAGTGTCTTAGAAGGGGAAGTTGGAATGACCCCTATAACTCCTGGAACAAACACACTCTGGCAGGTGTTAGAAGAGTGGGTGTTAGATCACATGGGCATGGACGCAAACTCTAACATTCCACTCACCACTCGTGTGACCTTGGACAGGCTACCTGACCTCTGTGCCTCACTTTCCTCACTTAAAAATAGTGACAATAGTCCTAACTTCTAGAATTCAACTGAAGATGAAATAATACAAAGCAGTTAGCATAGTTCCTGACATAAGACATGTTTCTACAATCAACCTATTAGCACGGTGTCTCATTAATATCCTAACACTTATTTCTTTTCTTTTTTTTTTTTTAAGATTTTATTTATTCATTTGACAGAGAGAGATCACAAGTAGATGGAGAGGCAGGCAGAGAGAGAGAGAGAGAGGGAAGCAGGCTCCCCGCTGAGCAGAGAGCCCGATGCGGGACTCAATCCCAGGACCCAGAGATCATGACCTGAGCCGAAGGCAGCGGCTTAACCCACTGAGCCACCCAGGCGCCCCTTATTTCTTTTCTAAAAGCCTGGATTAACTGTCCAGTTTTGTGGGTTTGTTTTGTTTTGTTTTTAAGAGTAACTCATCTTTGTGATGATTATAGGTGTTTCCCCTGGAACCCACTTTCCTACCCATGAAATAAAAATGACACCACTTGCCCTGCTGATCTCACAGACCTGAGAGTCAATAGTATGGGAACATATTTGGAAAACTGAATATGGAAAAATTATTGATGGAAAGTTTTAACCTGAAATTTACTATTCCAAAATAAGCTTTATCATGAATTCCGTGGAGAGACAAAGACGTGTCAACAGCACCATATCATGACTCAAGCTCTGTGCCCAAGGCTTCTCTAATGAATTTTAATTCATTTTAATCATATAGTGATTCACTATCTTCATGTGATTGTGATTCACGTGTTTTAATTTGCCAAATGTTGCTTCTCGCTTATTTTCAAAAAGGTCTGTTCACTGAAAGCTCTCTTTCTTAGGAAAGTCACGATGTGGAGAGCAGATAATATGTCAGTTATTATTTTATTTCAACCTAAGCCAAATGATCTTTACCTCTAATTTAGATTACTGCTCATACAGTGATGATTAAAGTAGACAGAGAATAGCACAGCTGGCCAGGCATCCGCTTCTGGGATTCGAATACCACTTCAGTCATTTTTTTTAGCTGGATTTAATCTCCAGTCATTTCTTTTACCTTTCTGAACTTGCACATGAGAAATGGGAACAGGACAGCTATCTCTTAAAGGAGATGGTGACCTTAAACAGCAGAGCACAGTCCCAGAAACAGGAAGCGTTCTCTAAGTTGAGAATAATTTTATATCAGAACAAAAGAGCATCTACTTACAGTTCACAGATGCCAGCTCTAGCCGGAATGAGAGGTACAAGTTGCAGTAAAAGCTTGACACCATTCTGCCATTCTTCTTCCCTTTCAAATTCACAGTACAAGTAGCTACATTCATCAGAAGAAAACTGGTAGAAAACATAGGTATCTTGAAAGTATAAATTCTGGTCCACTGTTGGAAACAAAAAAGGGGAGGATCTGTTTTTTAAAGTCTATTATTTAGAAAGTCATAAACCAAATAATAAATTAAAAGCCCGGCTAATTATTAGGGAGAATCAAGGGGTAGGACTATAATTACATCATCTAAGTCCATTCATGCTCACAATTCCACTGAATTAAAAGGGACTTACTGACCAACCTATTTTTATTACTTGAGGCTTTAGCCAGCATATTCATATGGGTTTTACAATTCCTCTGCTTCACAGACAGGTGAAATCAGTAACGATTCAAAAAGTGGGGAGAATTTCTGTGTGTCTCAAAGCAAACAAATAGATTTAATTGCTGGAGTGATACACAAATACAAAACTATCCCAAGTTTTAAAGCCGTGGCTCTCAATCAGGGGCAACTGTGACACCCAAGGGACATTCGGCAATGTGTGGAGACATTTTTGGTTTTCACTACCAGAGGGTGCTACAGGCATCTGGTGGGTACAGAAAATGACACTGCTGAACAGCCTATAATGCACAGGGTGGGCTCCTACAACAGAATTATCTAGCTCAAGATGTCAGCGCCACCAAGGCTCTTTTAAAAGGGATCAAGAATTGGAGACTTAACCTAAAAAAATACTGACACAAATTTTTTTTGCTCACCAAAACAGGAGACTCAATGAGCAAGCTGGTAACATCCCTCAAAAGTAGTTACCACTTTTCTAAATCAGAGTATCAGGTGCTGGGTATTAACGACTCACTGAAATTATAGCCACATCCCCATCTGTACTACACTGGGACTTGGATAAGCCTTTCCAAACCTTACTATGCTCTCTCACCCTCAATATTTATTATCTATGGGTACAAAGGAACTTCTGAGTGACCAACTAGCACCTGCATGATGAAGCTAAATTAAGACTCTGAATTGCTTAACTTCTAATCCTTTAATTCCCTGGGCTCAACTAAGAAAAGCACTATCTGCCATCTATTTTAGTTGCTAGTTAACATCAATTTTGCGTTCTATTTAAACAGCTAATTTTCATAGGTCATATCTCTAATTGTTCATGATTAGTCAATTAAAAAGGCATAACATTCCACTCATAAAATCAGTTTCTGATAATTATTTTAAGTACAGCTAGATAAATCACACATTTAGAGCAACTAAAGATGTCACTGATTAAAAAAAAAAAATTGTGAGCGGGCTCTTGAGTAGAGGAGAGGGTAAGGGAAAGACGCTTAGACATAGTCTATGAATCAGCAAGTACCTACTTGTTTTTACAAAAGGTGTGAGAATTAACAACCAAAAGATGACTGGTCATTTTTGTTTATAAAATGTGAGAGAACGCAAATATTTACCTGTGGAAATAACTTCCATCCAGATTGTAACAGCCTCGAAAATCAAGTAAATTTTGTTCTGGTAGCTTAATAAAATAACACTTCTATGCTTCACAAAACATGTAATACTGACCTGATAACATAATTCCCATATCCAGTAGGAGCTGCCAGACCCCTATGGCCATAGATCTGCACTGGACAAAAGGACAGTGTTCTAGAAGCCAGTCTACCAGCTCTGACCCAACACAGCTCCTCCTGAACAAAAGGAAAACCATTCATAGTAAGACATTATTGCCACTCATTTGCCCAAGAATTGATATTTAATATTATCCTTTCCAAGGGACTCAATAATAAATGAACCAGCAACTCTTACTCATTTTTCTGATTTCAGCTCAACTATCACTTCCGTAAGAAAACTTAGAATCACACCTTCTTATGCTTTTGCTTCAAATCACCTACCATGGAGTAGTAATTGTATATCTTTCTGAATGAATAGTATCAGCTTCTGTCACTTCAGAATCATTTTCAGGATATCAGGGACTACAGACATAACTCACTGCTAAACCTCAACAGTGAGAACATTCCAGGCACAAAGCAAATTCTCAAAACATGTAGTTGAACAAATGAAGGAATAAATGTAGTGAACCTTTATATAAAGATAATGCCTCTGTCTTGGTAAGACAAGTATCTTAAGGTGGTGGTGATAAACTTCTGTTCAACTCTTTGTAGATTTTTATCTAGCCTTTTTGAGAACAAAGTAACTCCAAGAAGATTACACAAAGTTAGGACCACAGTGAGCCGTAAAGAGTTTTGTTTGCTACTCTCCAAACACATTAAATCTTAAAATTTGTCTCAAAGAACAATAAATACGACCATTATTTAAAAAAAAAAGATCTGATTTATTTATTTGGCAGGGAGAGAGAGATCACAAGTAGGCAGAGAGGCAGGCAGAGAGAGAGAGAGGGAAGCAGGCTCCCCACCGAGCAGAGAGCCTGATGCGTGGCTCGATCCCAGGACCCTGAGATCATGACCTAAGCCGAAGGCAAAGGCTTAACCCACTGAGCCACCCAGGCACCACCACAACCATTATTCTTTTTAATATCATCTAAGCAATCTAGCTAAGCAGCCTAAGTCGTAAACTCATAAACCCACAAACCCAGATGTGTATGATGGATTCCACTAACCACACACACAAAAATATCCCCTGTAATCTGTCTTAAAATACACAGCTATATTCGAAACATGCCCCAATTTGGGCATTACAAGCAGTATTTTCATGCCTACTTTTTCATCTTTATCAGCCTCAGCTGAAAACCCAAAAGAAGACAACTTGCTGAAATACAGTTTTCATTTGCAGAAATTTCACTGAAAATCATTCTCCCTTATGAAAATGTCCCCATTTATTTTTTTCAAAGATGCATCGTGTAAATGGTTGTCTTTATTCAGTATTTGGTATTTAAGGACCAAAACACATCAACATTTATTTTATTCCTAAAACAGAAAAATACTGCTTATTTTTCATGACTGGCCATAGCCATCAATACCTAGAAATCACACAGTAACCAACAATGTGAAGAAATGCCATGAGGCCCTACATTTTCAGGGGTAAAAGGAAAAATAAACTTTTGTGCTGAGATATTTGTTTTGTGGTTTTGGGTCTGTTTGTTTTTGTTTTTAATGCCCAATGTGGGGCTTGAACTCACAACCCCAAGATCAAGAGTCGCATGCTTTATGGACTGGGCCAGCCAGGCACCCCTTTGCTGAGGTATTTGAACAAATATTCCTGCTTTAGATAAAGCATCCTTTTTTGTGGGGGTGGGGGGGGAAGTGTCACTATTTGAAAGATACTCTAAGGCAATTAGGGCAATACCAGACGCATTTAATTGCAGGTTAGTGTTAAGACATTAGAAAGATTAACTGTCAAATAAATGGATGTTTTTTGAAAAAGGAGAAAACAGACCACAATAAGCTAGGCAATCAGACAAAATAGTCAATATTAACTTCTAATTCTATAAGACACCTTTCATGTTAAAGGCTCAAAGTGTTAATTAATTCCTCAACACCTCTGTCAATTACCCAGCATCTTTGACCTTGTAAAACACTTTTATCCTATGGATTAAAACACTGTATCATCATAATCCCTATTCTAAGAACAATCCAGTCCTCAAACTGCTCTCACCATCTGACCACCCAGAACAGGACACAGCCAAACATTTACTAAGCAAACCAAAATGCCAAATTGCAAAAGGTGGCTAGATGGGTGAGTATGTTTGCCTTGCTCACAGGCTATGGAGAAGAAGTGTCCTAGACTGGGGCTTCTCAAAATTGTGTTTAGGAGCACCTGGGGGGATTCGGTTACTGTGTAGATTCTTACGCAGTGTGGCTGAACGGGGCCCAGAAGACCCTGGTGACTACAAAGCCCCAATCCGCCAGCTCTGGCTTCTCACTAAGAAGGGCTCACTCTGCCTTGGGGAGCAGAGCTGAGTCCACACACTGAAACATATCGCCAGAACACTGCCATGACAATAACAGTTCATTGGAGCTCCCCACCCCGGCCAGCAAGCTATGTTTCAGGTGCTCAGAATCCCCTTCTCCACCCCCAACTTTCTCAAGTTGTGTTTCAAATATCCTTCAACAACCCATCTGCACGAGGGAAAACCCCACTAGGAACAGAGAGCAACACTATGATTAATATCACCAAAGCAGACAGCATGAGGTTAGAGGCCCCTGCACTGCACTCCTCTCCTGACTTGCTGGCCAGGGCTGCAAGAATGCAGCCACCATACCTAAAGCTTACAGGACTCAGGGGAGAGCAAAGACGAAGAAAGGGGATAGATGGGAGGGAGCGATCTCAACACCCAGTTCTACCTCCCAGGGTATTTTCAGTGTTGTAAAGGATCCAGAAACCGTTTGAGTACATGTAGATCTAACGAGCTGCACTATGAGGCAGGAACACTGTGATACGGAGGTGATCAGCTACCAAGCTAAGTGACTGCTATAACACTAAACATGATTTCAGCTCCAGTTTCTGGTCTCCTTCTGTCTCTAGTTACATTTTTAGCAATTCATTCATGGTACTGCAGACAGAAAGAACCCTAATCTCAAATGTAAATGGGGTGATGGTATTTAGAGACTTACTTGAAGTCTCAGAAACCAGTATGATTTTTTCTAGAGCGCAAAAGGAATAGAAAACATCTCAAAGTTTTGAAAGTAATTCTCATGTAGCACATGGGGACCACTTCACCTCAATTTACTACCAGACAAAGGAAAATGACTCCTCCTGGGCAATCACATCGGCACTATCTTTAGACCCCGGGCACTAATCAGTCCTTATATTGTGAAAGACAGGAAGTTCTGGTCCAGACACAGGGACTCTGAAATAGCACAGCACATGCTCTCTCCCCATTCAACTCCCACCGAACCCTAAATCTGTTCTAACTTGGATAGATGGTTCTTTTCCATGAACCTCATTAACGTACACCTCCCGATGTTTTTTTTAATCTCTATCCATGGAGACCACGTAGAGCACTGAGAGCAATGACAGGTCTTACACATAGACTTGGGTGGTAGCTAAAAAGAATCACAGGAGCCTGCTCATGACTAGACCCAAAGCTTTATTCAATCAGTTTTTATTTTTTAAAAATGAAAAATAATTAGATAAGTTTAAAGTTGATATCAACTATTAAAAAAAATTCAAAAGGCTCTATGTGAAGTGGTCCAGCCATGAGTGCAACTGCTGTTCTCACCTGTCATGTCTACTTGGCCCGGACTCTAAACTGAAGGTTCTCAGACCTCAGACTATGAATTGCTTACAGAGGGTTGGAAAGTAGGGGGTAAGATTTTTCAAGAGGTTCATGAGTCCATATATACAAAAACATGCTTTCTCAACAGAATAGATCATGTCTAACCTAGGTCATATTTTTCAAAACCTATATATGTACTAATGTGGTTAATTTAATGTGGGATTTTCGGTCACATGGGCGGCTCAGTCAGTGGAGCATCTGCCTTCGGCTCAGGTCATGATCCCAGGGTCCTGGGATCAAGTCCCGTATCGGGCTCCTTGCTCAGAGTCTGCTTCTCCCTCTGGCCTCCCTACTCCATTTTTGTGCTCTGTATCTCTCTCTCTCAAATAAATAAGTAAAATCTTTTAAAAAAATTTAGCATGGGATTTTAAAGTATTAATTCACTGTAGTTCTCCCAGCCTCCCCTCCCTCCCTTGCTCACTGGTACCTCAGATTCTGCCAAGAGTCTTCTTCTTTTTTTTTTTTTTTTAAAGATTTTATTTATTTATTTGACAGAGAGATCACAAGCAGGCAGAGAGCAGGCAGAGAGAGAGGAGGAAGCAGGCTCCCCGCCAAGCAGAGAGCCCGATGCGGAGCTCGATCCCAGGACTCTGAGATCATGACCTGAGCCGAAGGCAGCAGCTTAACCCACTGAGCCACCCAGGCGCCCCTCTGCCAAGAGTCTTCTTAGAAAGTAGTTGGTAGCATGGGATAGTGATGAGAAAAGAACATTAAGGAATTATCTAGGGTATGGATAATAGTTACATAGGTGTATATAATAATAAAAAATTCTTCAAGCTGTACCCTTAAGAATTGTGCATTTTAAGTCATGTCTCAATAAAAAGGAGGTCTTCTTACTCAAAAAGGTTGGGAATCACTATACCCCAAATCCAGGCCATGATGAAATTTTTCCCAAACTGTGACAAAGGGAAAAAACAGGAATATAACAATGAGTTTGTGATAAAGCTAAATTTAGTTAACTTAATGAAATGTCCTTATTCTGAGAATCTTTCCTACCATTTTTAAGATTTATTTATTTATTTGGGGGGGAGGGGCAGAGGGAAAGATGGTCTCAAGCAGACTCCACTCTGAGCATTTAGCCTGAGGCAGGGCTCTATCTCGTGACCGTGAGCTCATGACCTGAGCTAACCAAGAGTCAGGTGCTTAACCGACTGTGCTACCCAAGTGCCCCTTTCCTTTTTTTGGAGGGGGGTGGTGTCATTTATTCTGAGTACTCTTCCTATTCTTTATGGTATATTGCAGTCTCATTTCTGTAAGAAAAAATGATAATAAATTTTTTCTTTTTGTTTTATTTTTATAATGTAGTTTTGGTATTTTTTGGTATGGTTTAGTACCTTGAGTTGATGAAATAAAAAGCTCATAATTCACTTTTGTTTTTTCTGTAAATGGCTCAATGAATTGAAAATGTGTTCTCAACTTTCTAAGTGACTATTCTCTTAGTCCGGCTGTACTTTAAAACTGGGCATTAGCCCATCAATCTACTTTCATACCTCTGCCCTTATTCACAAGCCAAGGTGGAGAAATACTAACCCTTTGCCACCTGCCCTTCCCCTTCCTTGCAGCGCCCAAGGAGGGGCTCATCCTCACTGGGCAAGTTAGAGCAGAATTCCCTCTCCCATTCAATTTCCCAAGAGTCCTCAAAGAGCCTTGATAAGGTCCTTGAAGAAGGGACCTATGCTTATTGAAGTCCCAAAGCAGCACATGCCCAGTACAAATATTATAAAACAGCACATTTCAGAGGAAGCAGAGCAGACTCTCTCAGGAACCCATCCACTTGCACCTGGAGAGTCCATACCCTGACTTCAGAACCAGGAGTCTACCATCTAAAGAGAAAAATCACCATCAGTACCCCCAAATAGACACTTCAAACAAACAAATTGTCCCAGTAGTGAAAAGCCCAGCTCTCTGGATCAAGGTTATGATTTCAGCACATTTTTCTTTTATTATTCAAGGAGAATTTTTGACAAAGTGTTAGAAAACTGTGTTACCTGTAAAATCCCTTGAGGTTCACTCTGTCCTTTATCAGGTCAGCTGCCTGAATGATAATAATATTCCTCAATGCTCTTCCTGCACAAGAAGAATTCTCTCCATAAATCTAAATGGAAAAAGACATTCTCCATAAATTTACAATAATATGACAATTTGTATGCTGCCAATAGCATACTATATTAAAAAAAAAATCATGCCCACATCCCTAAGTTTAACAACACTTTAGCCTATGTAGTTACAGACCAACTACTACCCATTTTATTTTTGTTATTGGTCCACTTGTGCTCTTACGTGACAGTAACTATTTTCCAAATAAACTGCTTTAACTATAAATAATTTTTATACCAAGTTTCCAGAATGAAATTTTTTTTAAAAATAGGGTTTCTATCAACACAGCAAACGGAAGCATATTTATACTACAGATTACTGTGCCATATTGATAATGCATTCATGTCAAAGTCTTGGAAGATGGGAAAATACGTTTTCCTAACGAGTGAACATCTCACACTGTGACACGACGTAATAGGCTGCTGTCTGCTTTGCTTTTAAGCTTCCCTCTGCTGCAGAGCTCATTGTTAATTCTAAGCACCCTGGTTTCATCTACTTCATGATTCCACCTAGCAGATAAAAATTTTACTTAACTTCCTTTTTCATCCTAATTCACCCATACGCATCTCTGATTCTTAGAGGATGAAGGATCCAGAGAGGTCCACGTCCTACTTTATATATTACCTCCTTTCTCTCTATGTGGCACGTTCCTCCACAGTGCAATGCTGTTTCACAAACAAAGAAAGCTAAGTAAAAATGAACTGTCTTGATGCTCGTGAAAATTAATATATACTGGGAATGCACAGGACATCTGTTTACTTATTTCCTGGTGAACTCTTTCTGCAGCTACACTACTTTGCACCTATAAAATATTTTATTATCTTCTCTTGAAGCAAACCAATTAATAGTATATTGACTATGACTTGACAGGGAACATTTCAACCCTATCCTTACACTTCCCTAATATTCCTAGTGTCACTTCCTAAACACAACCTGATGAGAAAGTGTGAAGGGCAGGAAATGATTTTTTAACATGTTGTAACTGTATATAAAGCAAAACAAAACAAAAACAGCAACAAGTCAGCTGACAGAACTACCCTAGAGTGAGGGAGGGGCTGAATGGGTGATGGGCATTAAGAAACCGCCTGGCATGACAAGCGCTGGGTGTTCTATGTAAATGATGAATCACTAAATTCTACTCCTGAAACCAGTATTACACTGTATGTTAAGTAACGAGAATTTAAATAAAAATTTGGAAGAAAAGAAAAAATACTACCCTAAAGGAGGGTCAAGTCAGCTCACCCTTGACAGGTCCTGACAAGGTATCAATGCTCATTCACTCAGTCTTTCAAAAACCATCTAGTGAGGGCACCTGGGTGGCTCAGTGGGTTAAGCCTCTGCCTTTGGCTCAGGTCATGATCTCGGGGCCCTGGAATAGAGCCCCGAATCAGGCTCTCTGCTCAGCAGGGAGCCTGCTTCCCCCTCTCTCTCTGCCTGCCTCTCGCCTACTTGTGATCTCTCTATGTCAAATAAATAAATAAAATCTTTAAAAACAAAAACAAACAAAACAAAACACAAAAAAAAACATCTAATGAGTGGCTCTCAGACCCCACTGCAGATGCTGGGGATACAGTAGTGAACAAGGCCAAAAAGTTTCAGACCTCACAGTGCTCACAGCCTCCTGTTACTCTTTAAAAAAAAAAAAGAAAAGAAAAAAAGGAACTCTTTGTCAAATGATTTTTAAACACAGTGAAGGCTCCCATCTTTTTTCAACAAACCTAGAAATATTCTACTAATAGATAACTACAAATAAGTCCCTCTTACACCAAGTTTTTAGTATAAAATATTCACTCTTTAAAAAATGCAGCATTTCTATTAATACAGCAAATTGAGAAAATATATATTTAACTCTGCCATATTGATAACACACTCATATAAGGGCTTGGAAGATGGGAAAATATTTTTTTCCTATCTGGTGAACATCTCGTACCATGACACAATTATCACAGCATTTCAAAAAACTTCAGCTGTGTTATCCCCAGGTGAAGGAGACAGCGTGGGAGACAGCATGTCCAGGAGGAAAGGGAAGAGCTGTAACTAGAGAATTCTACATTAGGATTCATAAATCCCTGTTTCAGAAAATGCAGTAAGAGAAAAGAATCGTACCTGGGAAGGCGTGTGTTCAAGGTATGGATTGGAAATTCTTCTCGATAGAGTCTATTTTGAAAGAAAGAAGAGGGGAAAAATTAGAACTAAACAAATCTTTGTACCAGCAGGGTCAATGTCTACAATGCGGCGGGTCCAGCAGTTGTCCAAACCAAAAAAATGTGCCTTAGTCTCAAGTCATGGGCCATAAAGGATTCATGTCCTTATTCTTATTCAATGCAAGCATCTGGTCACCATTCATTCCAACGGGACAGGTTATTCCGTTTAAACAGCTACCATGGGGCGCCTGGGTGGATCAGTGGGTTAAGCCACTGCCTTCGGATCAGGTCATGATCTCAGGGTCCTGGGATCAAGCCCCGCATCAGGCTCTCTGCTCGAAGGAGCCTGCTACCCACTCTCTCTCCCCCTGCCTGACTCTCTGTCCACTTCTGGTCTCTATCTGTCAAATAAATAAATAAAATCTTATAAATAAACAAACAAACAAACAGCTCCCAACCAAAAGGATACAACTTTAAAGAGGGCCATGAAAAGATAGAGGTGTTCATACTTGGGATTTTATTCTCTGTGTGATTTGATTCTATTTCTCCTTTCCTTTTCATTTCCTCTTTCCCCACCTAACAGACTCCCATCACTGTATATCTACACCACTGCTTCAGCCTCTGCATGGATTTCCCGGACCTCTGTCACGCACCCCAAAGGCCATCCCGCAAACCTCAAAACTGAACAAAGGTCCCCTGCTTTACAGTGGGTCTCTTACTGCTTAGGGGAGTCCGTCCAACCACCACGGGCTGCTTCCAACAGGTTTCAGTATTCTCCCTCCAACTTCCTACAGGACAAACCTCCTCATCAGAAGAGCTCCGCACTCCCACCTGCCTCTGCTCACACCACTCTCCACACTGGAGAGCCCTCCATCTTCCCTGACGCTTCCCTGAACCCCACCAGACTTCGAAGTCCGGGTTTAGTGCAGTTCGCTCCTAGGTAAAGCTCCTCCCACCTGCCCCCGTCACTGGGGTTTGGCCCTCCTGGCAGCTCTGTTATTCCGTACCATCACGTGGCAGCTCCAGAATGCTCTGCGTGGCTGGCTGGCATTCTATGTGTGCCTTTGCCCCAACTATCTCCACAAGCTCCTGGAGTGCATGCTGACAGTTTACACTGCTTTGCTCTCACAGCATCGAGCGCATAACCTTACAAAGAAATGTTTACTTTGCTATTCACTTATTTATAGATATGTACATCTCTGTATCAATTTAGTAAGTTAGGTTACTGAATGATTTGAATTGTAGTGGCTCATTTTTCGTACCTAACGATCCAGAAGGCAGCACCATCACCCGCATATGCTTAAGCACAATAGAAAACTAGTATCATTTCCCATTGTGCTTTGGGGAACAGAAAAGAGAAACTAACATTTATTGAGCTTCCAACCTATGTTTAAAAACTCTTTACAACTCTATTCCAAGGCTTGCTGTCTTTTGAGATCCCATCCTTTTTAGTCTACCGCCTCCACTTCTCAAAATCATCGGCTGAATTACAAAACATAGCCTGCCAGTCATCACCTTTCAGCATGTGAACCTTCAACCAAATCTTAGTCTAAGGCACAATTCCCATTCTGCATCCTCTCCACTCCACATGCCCCCCCTGTTACTTATCTTAATTAAACTGAAAGAAATATACAAACTCTTTCCAGAGATGCCAATTGGTTTACTCTGCTAAAGATCTGCAAAGGCTTCAAAGAAAATTAAATTTACAAAGGTAGACAGGCCATTTTTAATTCCCATGTATTAAAATAAAACACCCACCCACCCCTTCTGGTGTGGTATTATACACACTCCCAATCAGCCCTTCTCAGGCCTTCTGTCGTCTGAGCCTATGTAATATATTCACTTATTGAAATACCAAACAATTTAAAATTTGCATATGCACTAGCTTTATCATTCGAGGATGAATCATCATAAGTGATTTTTCTCCCCCTAAATAGAGAGCTTTTAAAAGTCAATAAGGCAGGCCAGAACTGACAGTCTTTATTACTCATCTAATTGCCTGCATCGGCTCAGAAAAGCAACTACTTCACATGATTTAGTTAAAAAAAAAAAAAAGAGAGAGAAAGAAAGAAAAGAAAGCTTTTAGGTAGAAACAAGTTCTCAAGAACCAGGTAGAGGCACATTCACAAAAGAAAGCAAACCATTTCCTTTCTTTCGGAGGCCAACCTAAATCTGGCCGTCTCCACACTAGTGTTACACTCACACAATTCTACTTCACAGAAACTTCCCCATGGATAGCTGGATTCAAAAGACTGGTAAGGTGAGTAAATAAAGCCATGAGATTCTTCCATGCTGACTAGATAACAGATAAGCTACCAGCCCACAGGGAATCGACAGGAGCAACACAACAAGAACGGCCTTTTCCAGAACACAATACCTACATTTGTTGTCAGAAACTCCTGTGAAGCGCTCTCCTAACTGGTTCCAGGAGGGCTCTGTTTCATTAACGCTCTAGGACAGCGGCTCTCAAACTCAGCTGGGCTCCAGGAAGCCCCAGAGCTCCCTGCAGAACTCTGTAAAGTTCGGATGTGTTAAACTTAAAACAACTCTCCTAACTATGTGCTTTAGAGACCACTTTTTTTTAGTTGTTGATATTCACCCAAAATAGCAAGCGTCAAAGACCTGGAGAAAAAAGAACATGGAATAGTCTATGCATGACCTCCTTTTTAAGAGGTATTAGAAAATTATGTAAGTTTGTCAGAGGAACACAGTGGGCCAACTTACAAGAATCTGAGAATCACTGCTCTGAATCACCTCACCGACTGCTCTCTGGCATTTACCTGAAAGCATCTATCACAAGAACACCCTTAAAAATGCACCCCTCTCTGTTTAGATATTCTTTCCTAATATGTCATCAGCTCTTTGCATCCCTTCTTTGAATCTCCTGGTTTTATTTCTCCTCTGAGCATTCCAAGGCTTCATCTAATCTGTCTGGTAGCAACAAATTTCCATTCATTTCTCATTTACAAAGCACCTACTGAGCTCCTGGCCAGGCACTGTGGGTACTTTCAGAAACATACACAAGTACATGATGCTGTTCCTAATCTAAATCCATTTACCAGAACATAAAGGATCTATTTGACAGAGATCACAAGTAAGTGGAGGAGAGGCAGGCAGAGAGGGGGTGGGGGGAAGGCAGGCGGGGCTCAATCCCAGAACCCTGGGATCATGACCAGAGCTGAAGACAGAGACTTTAACCCACTGAGCCACCCAGGCACCCCATAAACATAGAGGATCTAAAGAACACTTTAAACCCATGAATTCTTTTACTTGATCCTCATTTCCTATCAGTTTATAATCTTGGATGGCTGTTTCCAGTGATACAGTGTCCTCCTTTAAATGGCTCTCACTATAATATCTCATAATACAATGCCCAGGTGAAATGATTTTTTTTTTCCCTTTATTTCCAGCTTCTTAGAATTACTTCGGCTACATGCAATGATACTTTCGTGAAAGACATTATTTCTACCATAGAGAGAAGACTGGTAACAATACAAATGAAATTAGATTTTAATTCAAATTTATTTCTTCTCCTTTCTGTTTTAGTGAACCATGGAAAAGGAATCCCTAAATGATTCCAGGCAAATATTTTTCATATATTAAACATGTATTAGAAAACTGCAACCCTTTGATATTCACAAACAAACTTCCAGAAACAAATAATGGCATAACTCAAAGGGTAACTGGTTAGTAATCATGTATTACCTTAATCTCTTTTTAAGTTAGGTGTCCACTGAAGTTAAATTATAATGGTCCAAGATGCTGGGTCTGAACCAAGCACAGAACTCATTCCAGAGTCAGTGAGAGTATCTTATTATATACTTACTAGTATGATAGACTTATGGCACATTTCTTACTAGCTCTTAAAGGACATGCCTTAATACTCTCCTTAGATTGAACTAATACCTAAGTGGCTAAGGGGAGAGAAGAAGGAGAAAGACCGAATCATTTCAATCCCTGCAAAAGTATGACCTGCTCCATTTCAAAGAGGAACCAGCAAGAACTACCAAATGTATTGATGCCTTGAGAATTCAGTTACTGACATGACTCTCTGTCACCTGCAGCCACTGCCCTTTCCCTATTCTGGGCCATCACATAGAAGATGAAGACATCACAGTGGAATCAGTGCACTTGCTTCTCTCACAAACCCAGGAAACCAGAAAGCTTCCGAAGTTACCAGAAGGCCCCTATGTAAAGAGATGACTACTGACTCCAACAATAAGGGTTGTGACCGAGCAGGCTGTCCAGTAGAGTTCTAAGCCTATGAGTCCTTTTTAAGCCCCAGGATACACTTCTAGCTCAATCAGAGCTTGATCAAGGTAAAAGGGACCCAACCCCAGCCAGTACGTGGGTTTGAGAATTCCACAGGATCACAAGTCAGGCATGACGCAAGCCGGAGCCAACTGCTGAAAGGGAAGCATGGGGCAGGGTGCCGCCACCCTCCCGCAAGCTCTCAGGCCCACCACCACGGCCTCCAGGCCCCAACAGATGTGCTCCCACCAGTCAGTCACCACCACAAAGGCCATTTGTGATAACATCTTCTCAGCACAGCCTTGCCACACCAACATCAATCATATTCTCAAAATTGCCCGTGAAATGTTAAGAAACATGGGATGACATGGAAAGTGGCAGAAATGTTTACTAAGCATCTCCTTGGTCTTTAGCACTTTCCCATAACAGTAACTGCACCCAACTATTCACATTTTTACAGACAAGAGGCCTGAGGAGAAGAGAAACTAAGACATTTCTTTCAATGGGGCCCCTGGGTCACACAGTTAAGCGTCGGACTCTTAATTTTGGCTCATGGCATGGTCTCGGGGTTGTGAGATCGAGCCCTGCATCATGGAATCTGTTGAGAATTTGTTCTCTCCCTCTGTCCCAACTCTCCCCGCTCTCTCTCTAAAAAGGAAGGAAGGGGCGCCTGGGTGGCTCAGTGGGTTAAGCCGCTACCTTCGGCTCAGGTCATGAACTCAGGGTCCTGGGATCGAGTCCCGCATCAGGCTCTCTGCTCAGCAGGGAGCCTGCTTCCTCCTCTCTCTCTCTGCCTGCCTCTCTGTCTACTTGTGATCTCTCTCTGTCAAATAAATAAATAAAATCTTTAAAAAAAAATAAAAATAAAAAAGGAAGGAAGGAAGGGGGAAGGGGAAAAATGACTTCAAGCCGCTGAGCTGGAAAGTTACAGAGCCAGGACTGAAACAAAAGGGACTGATTCCAAAGCCACCAGTCTGCTGTAATAGGCTGCCCGCTGTCAATCACTAGCGGGGTTTCTACTCTGTGCTATAGATTGTGCGAAGTATTTTACATGCAACATATACCACTTAATCTGTGAAAAACTTTGAGGTAGGCACTATTATTAATTCTATTTCACAGCTGGCAGAACTAGACTTCAAGAGGTTAAGAAATTTACCCAAGTTTGCAACCCAAGCCCATCTGTAGTGATTACTCTACAGGTGTCATTTACAGATTGTGATGATTTGAGAATGACATGACAAATGAGTGCATCTCACTGCATTCGGAAGTCACAAACAGCACAAGCTCCAGTGATTCTCAGCCCCTGGATGTAGATTAAAGCCATCTGAAAGCCAGCTGAAGAGAGAAACTCAACAGGAGCTCATATCCGACCCCCAGAGCACAGAATTAGAACTTCTGGGAGTGGGACCTGGATGGTTTCTGCCCAGCTCCCCAGGTGGTTCTAATGTGTGACCACTGAACAATCAGCAGTGGGAACCGGCAGTCTGAACTTCTCCTCACCCACTTCAGCTATGAGACCCGGAGTACTCTTCAAACTGCCTCCTTCGCAAGCCCAGCTGAGTTTAGAACCTCATAGAGGTACAAGTCCTTTGACCAAAAGCATTGGGATCTGTCGCTGAGCTTCTAAGTCTGGCTTGTATAAAACAAAGGGCCAGTGTTTCTGGAAATCCCACCTTGTCCCTGTTTGTGTTATGTGTTATGTGTCTTGTTTTTACCCCATCCCAGACACAGCCCTAAGCCAAGGTACTTTCATGTCTGCAGAAAAGAAAGACGCTACATACCTTCTCAAAAGGCATACCCTCTTAATGGCATCCGCAGCATTAAACTTAATTTTTACTTCCCATTAGTAAAGGACTCTCTTCTAGTATAAACATGTTTGCCTCACTTAACAGCTAAAGTAGGAAAGTGAAGTGGGTTCTAGGAATACTTATAAATATTTCAAAATCTTGCCTGCCTAGGAAAATAAATCAGCAAGAAGCAGCAGCTTCTGGGAAAATATACACAATAGGTACAACAGAAACAAACCCCAACATGTTATCAACTTGATTTTTATTCGATTCTTGGGAAAATCTTTCTTCTTGCTGCATTTACAAGCAAGAGAATAGTTCTGCCTAACACGATGGGGTTTTCTGGTTAACGCAATCACAGAAAAGCCTTTAAAATTTAGGAATCAAGTCACTAAAGATTTTAGAATGTTAAATTAGGAAGCTTACTCACCTCCACTTGTCACTGGATTCCCTACTTGTATTATTATCAACCTACCCAGTCATACCTGGACTCCAAGATGAACCCTTTCCGAAACACCGACCAACACGAAGATGTTCCCGCTGAAATCCTTTGAGCAGCAAAATAATCCACAGTTATTACATCCCACATTGTGGGATAGAAGGTAATAACTGTGCATTATAACCCACAGAATAAATACCCATGAGTCCATACTGATATAAATGACTGAATAAATAAATATTGGGCCAAGCAGGCTGGAGGAGTGGGGACAGCTCTTCCCTACAGAATTCCAATTACTAAATTCAAGAAGAGGAGGCAATCAGCGGATGCCAAAATTAGTGGACACAAGGGTGATAATCGGGCTATCTGTGCAGTGTCAAAGTGGCTTCTCACAAGTCAATATGTTTGGAGGAGAAAAGAGTCACTTTTCAGTGGAGCACAGTGGACCTCACTCTAATTAACGGACAAAAATTATCACCAACCATGAAACACATTGACATCATTTGCCCACTGAAAGGATACAATGAAGAAGGCACTTCTATGGCATTTTTTTAAAACAGTATATCTGAATTCAATGAGAAAACAGACGACTGCAAATCGAGGGGTATTCTTCAATATAAATAAGCCTTTAACTCTGCAAAAATTGCCAAGGCTTTGAAAGACCATGAAATACTGAGGGGGCTCTCCCAGGTTGGAGGGGTCATAAGGAAACAAAACAAAAGCCCATGTGTGATTCTGGACAAGGATAAGGACCTTCCTTGGTGGGACAATGGGCAAACTCTGAATGAGGTCTGTATTTGAGTTAATTGACTATGAATGCTGTTCTTGTCAAGTGCACTGTGGTTACCTAAAATGTTAACATTTGGGGAAGCTAGATGAAGGTTTTAAGAGGACTCTTTGTGCTCTTTGTGAAACTTGTGAATCTGAAATTTATTTCAAAAGGAAAAGTTGAAAAAAATAAAAAGTAATGGCCTCTTTCTGCCCCACAAATAAAGTTTCAAAAAACGTTCAAATATTATTTCAAAATAAGCCATCTGTTTCTTTGCTAAAAACTGCATGGCCCTTATCATAACATTCTCTCAAGCTGCAAGAGAATGACTGGACTTGCCGCCTTGTACACTCTGACCTCTATCACAAATCAGATTTATCTCCCTAAAACATCTCCTTACATAGCACCTTAGTTTGTTGTTTTGTTGTTGTTGTTTTTAATTAAAATAGCTACTTAAAAAATTCAGTTTCCTCTTGCCGATTGCTCACAATGTGCCCAGTGGATGATACCCTCAATGACACCCTGCCACGCTTCTGTCCTACAAGGGCTCTGCTCTAGCCAGGCAGACTGTGCGATTTTTTACCATGCAAACTGTACACATTCTCATCTCTGTGCCCAAGCCCTGGCCGTGACCTCTGCTCCCTGCATTTCTCTACATTTCCACACCCTGCTCTTCCTGAGATCCACGCAAATGCTGCATGAAGCCCCCTGCAGCCCTGAGCCTCCCGTGACTAATCTCTTCCCCCAAACACTCCAGCACTTGTCTTCATCTGCCACAAGAATGCAGCGCCTCCTGCCTCCATTGTACGTGTGTGCTGTCTCTCCTCAGCCAGCCTGGCGACCCACCAGTGTTCACTGGTCCCTTCTGTAAATCAAGGCCCTTCAGTGTATAGCAGGGGATGACCACCCAGTGGTGACCTTCCCCCTTGTCACAGAACCTGATGTTCCAGACTCTCAGGCCAGTGGCAAACGTGATATTACCACCTCAAAATCTATGAAACCCATTGCCATCTCTGCCATATCATCACCACCCATCCTTTCTTTCTTTCTTTCTTTTTTTAAGATTTTATTTATTTATTGGACAGAGAGAGAGAAAGAGCACAAACGGGGAGGAAGAGAGGGAGAAGCAGGCTCCCAGCTGAGCAGGAAGCCTGATGCAGAACTCGATCTCAGGACCCAGGGGTCATGACCTGAGCTAAAGGCGGACCTTTAACCAACTGAGTCACCCAGGCACATCCCACCCCACTTTTTTTTTTTTTTAAGATTTTATTTATTTATTTGACAGAGAGAAACCACCACCCTTCCTTTCCCTTATTTCTCAATTCCATTTTAAGTGGTCCAGTATGCAGCAAGAGTATATACATAGTGTATTTCTATACACTGAATTAATTTTGTTCATTTTAAAACTTAAAGATACATTTGAAAGCCAATTGTTTCTTTGTAGTGAAAAACACTTCCATAAAGTCACTTTGTGTGGGGTCTTCAAGAGGAAAAAAAAAGTTCACTTTTCTTCTATGTTACTAGCAAGTCAGAAATCTGCAAATGAAATACACCTCGGAGAAGCCACCTTTCTTTCCTTCCTTGGCTCTGGGAATAAATTAGTCTCTTAAATGTTTCTTCCTAACTTGCATATAAATTTTTAAAAGCTACAAAGTAATAAAGGTAATAATGTTGTCTTCCAGCAGAAGGAAGAGTTAGAAAACTAGATCTAGATTTTCTTTCTCAGTTACTCATATAAGACATACAAAGAAACTCAGAAATAAGCCACCAGAAAAGATATCCTGAGGTCACCTGGCCTACTTCACAGCCTTCATCTACACTCTGCGTCAGGTGGGAATGTGGATCAGGAGTCCGTAAACTACAGCCCACAGATCAAACCCAGCTGCCACCTGGTTTTCATAAAGTTTTATTGGAACACAGCTGGGCCCGTTGGTTTACATATGGTCTCTGACTATTTTCTTGCTAAAAATATTTACTATACGGCACTTCACAAAAGAAGTTTACCAACCCTGGTCTAGATGATCAAATTTTACAGAACAGGAGGTACTCCATAAAATCCCAGCAGTACATTCCCATGCTCAGTTAGTTACTGATAAGAATTTCTTTCCCTCTTGAACCCCATTATCTCCCACTGCCGTTGGAAGATTATTTGCTCAAAAAAATGTTTAATGCACATTTCCATCTTCATTTACATGTCACATAAAAGGAAGAAATAGGTCAAAACAATTTTTGGCTCCCAAGATTAAAACAAACAAAAAAGGAGCAATTAGTTCCACCAACTCCTCCTTCTAAATTGGGAACTTCCAACCTTTGCCATAATGTAGACAAGTCTAGACTTCACAAAACTATAGCCAAGGTCAAATATACAAAAGTACTAATAAATGCAAGACTATCCTGTTTCAAATATCAAATCTTGAACACAGTAGTCTCACTGCTTGGAATGACTTCCTCCTCATATATTTAAATTTTTATTGAGTTTATGTTAAAATATATTCATATGCTCAATACTCCCCTATTAGAACTTCTTATGTACTTTCAAAGTACTTCAGAGTCCAGCTACTTATGAACATTTGGATTCCCCCCAGTTCATTCTAAGAATCTTAAAAGTAAGGCCTGTATTTTACTCATATACATAAATATCCACAATATCTAACATGATACATTGCACACAGTTAATTCTCACTGAATGCTTCTCAAGGAAAAACAAATCCAGCTCCGTTAATACTTTCCTCAAACCCTCTCCCCTTCGGGAGTTTACAGCTCCTTCCTCCATGCCCTGCACCTTCTTGTCCTGGGAGGCAAGCCTTGTGTTGGTGGTTACAAGCAGAGCTCTGAATTTACATGGCTTAGATTCAAAGCCCATCTGTATTACATGTCCTTGAACGAATTATTTAAATTTTCTGCCTCTCTTTCCACGTCTATAAATGGGAGAAATAAAATCTACCCAGAAGGTCGTAAGGGTTAGATGACTTAAAACAGTGTTCTCAAACTTCATGCATTTGGAGGGCTTAGGAAACCAGATTGCTAAGCCCCATCCCCAGAAGTTTTGGGTTTAGCGGGTCTGGTCTGAGGGGTGCCTATGAACCTGCATTTCTAATAAGCTCCTAGAGGATGTTAATGCTCCCAGACGACACCTGGAGAACCACTGACTTAAAGTATGTGTAGAGTTTAAAAAATAAAATAAAAAATTTATTTATTTATTTGACAGAGAGAGAGAGCATGCACACACAAGCAGGGCAAGCAGTGGAGGGATAGGGAGAAGCAGACTCTCTGCCAAGCAGGAAGCCCCAACATGGGGCTTGATCCAAGGACCCTGGGATCATGATCTGAGCGGACAATACACGCTCAACCAACTGAGTCACCCAGCGACTCCAGATACGTGAAGAGTTTAGAACAGTGCCTGCTGTAGAGTGAATGTTAACCAGTGTTGCTGCGCGTTCAACAAACTTGACTATTACCATGTCCATGAGTGTGGGTGTCACCTACTACACTGCAAGTTTCTCAAGGGACAGGACTGTATGTTTTTCATCCACATCCCTAGGTCAGGACAGAGTGCCTATGACAAAGCAACACAAATGGAGCCCTGACAGAATTCTCTGCCCCTCACCCAAGGATCCCCCTGGTTGGGGAAAAAAAAAAAAAAATGGGACTTGTGGGGAAGAAAATTCTCCCACTAGCAACATTCCCAGGGGTTTCACATCACGCATAACCCAAAGGAGTTAGGTCCCATATCCCATACTTGGGAGTTTGCAAGAGCACACTCATAGAGAGCTTTTACAAGGCTCTTGGGACTGGCTCTGTTCTCAAATGGGTGCAGAGTTTCAATGGGCTTTTGTCAATGACGATCATCTGCCACTACTGTTTGAGACTCTAGGGACAGTCAGTCAGGGCACCGGGTTGGCTCAGTTGGTTCTACTCTTGATTTCAGCTCAGGTCATAATCTCAGGGTCATGAGATGGAGCAGAGCCCCATGCCTGAGCCGGGTGTGGAGTCTGCTTAAGGTTTTCTCTCTCCCTCTCCACCTCCCCCTCTGCCCCGCCTCACTAGAGGCATACTCTCTCTAAACACACACACACACACAAAACCCTCTAGGTAAAGTCAATTCTTATACAAACAAGAATTTCTTCTGGATGCCGCCAAGTGGAAATCCTGTCATTCATTCAAAAGTTATCCCTTTCCAGTTATTAACTACTTACCTTCTTTAGCATTCCCAAATCTTTGAGTTAATAACTGATTTTGGAATTGAAGAGAATCAGTATTTACCTAGCAGTCTACGATTTCACATATGCAGCTTACGAAATTCAGGTCACTTGCCATGCTAGGGTTAGGACACAGATTCTCCACAGTTTTATAAATAATCCTAACAGCAGGGCTGTGACCCCGTGTGCAGACTTTTTATCAGGCAAGATCATTTTTCTAGTTCCCCAAAGTCATTTAAAGCAGTTGGGAACTATTACTGCCTATCATGGGTAGTTCTAGTTTGAAGAATCATTCTCTTGATGGTCGTAGAATAGCGTCATCTCATTGGTCAACAAGCTTACATTTGCCACAAGGAGCAGGCGTGCGCCCTCCCTCTCTTCAGGCTCTGAAGACCGCACAGAAAATGTTAGCTTAGCTGGCCTTCACTTACTTCACGAGCACTCAGTCAGAGGGCACTTGAGTCTTACAGGCTTGTGAAACTTTATTTATTTTGGGTCGCATACCCTTCTTCCACTCATATCCTTGACTTTTTTAAAACCTGAGGTCCATTGAGGGCTCACTGTATAGCCACACCAGCTTCCTTCACTTCCTTCTCCTTTTCTAACACCTTCTACCAATAATACTACAGAATCAGAATTCCATTCCCATCTCGAGTGTCTTTCCTTTTAGTGTTTCCAGCTATGACACCCTAACTCTCACTTCTCTTAATCTGTTAAGATCTGACTCCACAAAATGCAGCACTCACGACGGGTGCCCCACTCTGTGGCCGCTGGGTTTCTTGTCCTAACTGGGATGCACAAACCTGCCCGCCCCTGGACCCTGACTGACATGTTCTTCTACCTCCACTGAATCACCTTCTTTCTAGTCTCCCTACCAAATTATTTCTTCTAACCTGTCTATACATCTTTTCCTTTCTCTAGTAGTCATCACAGAGAGCCCATCTTCAATCTGTTTCCCTCCTCCCCCCACTTTCTACTCTGGCACAAAGGCCCACTACAGTCCCAGCAAACATTACCAGTGATCCTTCAACCAGAACAAGAAAGACAGCCTTTACCCCACACATCCCCAGGACAGTGTTCAGATGTTCTGGACTCAAGGTGATCTTGAGTTCTCTGATCTCCCCCTGGAACTTGCCCTTCCACCATCACAGACATCAGCGACTGCCCATCAGTTCTCCCTGCTCATTACAGGCCTCCCAATAGAAGCTTTTGGAATGCGATGACAACCACCTGGCAAGTATTATCTTCCTCAGGTCTCATCTAGCTAATCTCAGATGCTGCTAATCAACAAGCATCTACATTCTTCCAATAAGTGTGGTCTGTGGGGCAGACCTGAGCACTTCTGGGAACTAGACATCCTTGGGCTCGACCCCACACACCGACGCAGTCAGACGAAGTGTGACCAGATCCCCAGGTGAATCACATTACAGTAAATCTCGCAATGTATTCACCTATACTGCCTAGATACAAAATCCTGCTTCTGCCACACGTTTCTAAATCACAAAAAGCCCCTGAAGGTATCAACAGAGGTCCTCCTAAAAAAGGATTATGTGGGCAAAATGAGTTTTGAAGATGCTGCTTATTCTAGTCTCCCTCCTTAAAGATGAAAAAAAATGCACCTAAGGATACTGGAGATGTTAAAGAACTCCTGCAGTAATCCCAAGTTTCTCAAACACATCTGGCCCAGGAATTTTAAAAAATTTATTTCTAGAAACAGCTGTTACCATCTCAGAGCATGGCACTGGTATAAACAGAAAGCAGTAAATTAAAAAGCCTGCCCCAGAGACGAAGTACCTCCATTTGACAATCACAAACCATGGCATTTACTCCTCTGGCTTGTGTAACAATGCCTTTTAAGTACATGTGTTAATCAAGTTCAATAGATGTTGCCTCCTACCATCATGGTCAGAGAGGTCAAGCAGAGGCCATTCTTGGCAGGACACTACACAGCCTAGATGAACAAGAAGAGAAAGAGGCCAAACACCAGAGCTACCAAATCCCCCACTTAAACCAACCTGTGATTCCCCCAAACCTTTTGGACATACTTTGCCTCTTCTCTTTACTGGTTTTCACTCTCTAAGAGGAAAAAGTCACATCAGATTCCAATTTACTTGTATTCTGCTATAAAAGATCCCAAAGCAGGGCGCCTGGGTGGCTCAGTCGGTTAGACCTCTGCCTTCAGCTCAGGTCATGATCTCAGGGTCTTGGGATGGAGCCCCGCCTTGGGGTCCCTGCTCAGTGGGGAACCTGATTCTCCCTCTGCCTCTGCCTTTCCCCCAGTTTGGGCTCGCTCTCTCTCTCTCTCTCTCTCTCTGATAAATAAATAAATTAATAAATAAAGCCTTTAAAAAAAAAACTAAAAATAAAAAGTTCCAAAAGCAAGCTTTTTGTGTTCACCCCTCTTCTTTCAGGATAATTACTGTAAAAGATACCTTCATAAAGGGTTCCATTTTTAGAACTCCCTCAATTTTTAATCAAAAAATCATCAAAAAATCAAAAATCTTACAGACCTACGACGGTACTCTTTCTGCTTTCTATCTGTATGAAATATGGTAACAAAGTTATTATCTTCACTAACTTTCTTTTAGATCAAATAGACTTAATCAAAACCCTAATTTTTTTTATTAAATTTTATTTTTTATAAACATATAATATATTTTTATCCCCAGGGGTACAGGTCTGTGAATCTCCAGGTTTACACACTTCACAGCACTCACCATAGCACATACCCTCCCCAATGTCCATAACCCCACCCCCCCCTCCCAACCCCCCTCCCCCCATCAACCCTCAGTTTGTTTTGTGAGATTAAGAGTCACTTATGGTTTGTCTCCCTCCCAATCCCATCTTGTTTCATTTACTCTTCCCCTACCCCCCTTAACCCCCCATGTTGCATCTCCTCTCCCTCATATCAGGGAGATCATATGATAGTTGTCTTTCTCCGATTGGCTTATTTTGCTAAGCATGATACCCTCTAGTTCCATCCATGTCATCGCAAATGGCAAGATTTCATTTCTTTTGATGGCTGCATAGTATTCCATTGTGTATATATACCACCTCTTCTTTATCCATTTGTCTGTTGATGGACATCTAGGTTCTTTCCGTAGTTTGGCTATTGTAGACTTGCTGCTATAAACATTCGGGTGCACGTGCCCCTTCGGATCACTACGTTTGTATCTTTAGGGTAAATACCCAGCAGTGCAATTGCTGGGTCATAGGGTAGTTCTATTTTCAACATTTTGAGGAAGCTCCATGCTGTTTTCCAGAGTGGTTGCACCAGCTTGCATTCCCACCAACAGTGTAGGAGGGTTGCCCTTTCTCCGCATCCTCGCCAGCATCTGTCATTTCCTGACTTGTTAATTTTAGCCATTCTGACTGGTGTGAGGTGATACCTCATTGTGATTTTGATTTGTATTTCCCTGATGCCGAGTGATATGGAGCACTTTTTCATGTGTCTGTTGGCCATCTGGATGTCTTCTTTGCAGAAATGTCTGTTCATGTCTTCTGCCCATTTCTTGATTGGGTTATTTGTTCTTTGGGTGTTGAGTTTGCTAAGTTCTTTATAGATTTTGGACACTAGCCCTTTATCTGATATGTTATTTGCAAATATCTTCTCCCATTCTGTCAGTTGTCTTTTGGTTTTGTTCACTGTTTCCTTTGCTGTGCAAAAGCTTTTGATCTTGATAAAATCCCAATAGTTCATTTTTGCCCTTGCTTCCCTTGCCTTTGGCGAAGTTCCTAGGAAGATGTTGCTGCGGCTGAGGTCAAAGAGGTTGCTGCCTGTGTTCTCCTCAAGGATTTTGATGGATTCCTTTCTCACATTGAGATCCTTCATCCATTTTGAGTCTATTTTCGTGTGTGGTGTAAGGAAATGATCCAATTTCATTTTTCTGCAGGTGGCTGTCCAATTTTCCCAACACCATTTATTGAAGAGGCTGTCTTTTTTCCATTGGACATTCTTTCCTGCTTTGTCGAAGATGAGTTGACCATAGAGTTGAGGGTCTATTTCTGGGCTCTCTATTCTGTTCCATTGATCTATGTGTCTGTTTCTGTGCCAGTACCATGCTGTCTTGATGATGTCAGCTTTGTAATAGAGCTTGAAGTCCGGAATTGTGATGCCACCAACTTTGGCTTTCTTTTTCAATATTGCTTTGGATATTCGAGGTCTTTTCTGGTTCCATATAAATTTTAGGATTATTTGTTCCATTTCTTTGAAAAAAAATGGATGGTACTTTGATAGGAATTGCATTAAATGTGTAGATTGCTTTAGGTAGCATAGACATTTTCACAATATTTATTCTTCCAATCCAGGAGCATGGAACATTTTTTCCATTTCTTTGGGTCTTCCTCAATTTCTTTCATGAGTACTTTATAGTTTTCTGTGTATAGATTCTTAGTCTCTTTGTTTAGGTTTATTCCTAGGTATCTTATAGTTTTGGGTGCAATTGTAAATGGGATGGACTCCTTAATTTCTCTTTCTTCTGTCTTGTTGTTGGTGTAGAGAAATGCAACTGATTTCTGTGCATTGATTTTATATCCTGATACTTTAGTGAATTCCTGTACAAGTTCTAGCAGTCTTGGAGTGGAGTCTTTTGGGTTTTCCACATATAGTATAATATCATCTGCGAAGAGTGATAGTTTGATTTCTTCTTTGCCAATTTGGATGCCTTTAATTTCCTTTTGTTGTCTGATTGCTGAGGCTAGGACTTCTAGTACTATGTTGAATAGCAGTGGTGATAACAGACATCCCTGCCGTGTTCCTGACCTTAGCAGAAAAGCTTTCAGTTTTTCTCCATTGAGAATGATATTTGCAGTTGGTTTTTCATAGATGGTTTTGATAATATTGAGGTATGCGCCCTCTATCCCTACACTTTGAAGAGTTTTGATCAGGAAGGGATGCTGTATTTGTCAAATGCTTTTTCAGCATCTATGGAGAGTATCATATGGTTCTTGTTCTTTCTTTCATTAATGTGTTGTATCACATTGATTGATTTGCGGATGTTGAATCAACCTTGCAGCCCTGGAATAAATCCCACTTGGTCGTGGTGAATAATCCTTTTAATGTACTGTTGATTCCTATTGGCTAGTATTTTGGTGAGAATTTTTGCATCTGTGTTCATCAAGGATATTGGTCTGTAGTTCTCTTTTTTGATTGGATCCTTGTCTGGTTTTGGGATCAAGGTGATGTTGGCCTCATAAAATGAGTTTGGAAGTTTTCCTTCCATTTCTATTTTTTTGGAACAGTTTCAGGAGAATAGGAATTAGTTCTTCTTTAAATGTTTGGTAGAATTCCCCCGGGAAGCCGTCTGGCCCTGGGGTTTTGTTTGTTTGGAGATTTTTGATGACTATTTCAATCTCCTTACTGGTTATGGGTCTGTTCAGTCTTTCTATTCATTCCTGGTTCAGTTGTGGTAGTTTATATGCCTCTAGGAATGCATCCATTTCTTCCAGATTGTCAAATTTGTTGGCGTAGAGTTGCTCATAGTATGTTCTTATAATTGTCTGTATTTCTTTGGTGTTCGTTGTGATCTCTCCTCTTTCATTCATGATTTTATTTATTTGGGTCCTTTCTCTTTTCTTTTTGATAAGTCTGGCCAGGGGTTTATCAATCTTATTAATTCTTTCAAAGAACCAGTTCTTAGTTTCGTTGATTTGTTCTATTGTTTTTTTGGTTTCGATTTCATTGATTTCTGCTCTGATCTTTATGATTTCTCTTCTCCTGCTGGGTTTAGGATTTCTTTCTTGTTCTTTCTCCAGCTCCTTTAGGTGTAGGGTTAGGTTGTGTACCTGAGACCTTTCTTGTTTCTTGAGAAAGGCTTGTACCGCTATATATTTTCCTCTCAGGACTGCCTTTGTTGTGTCCCACAGATTTTGAACTGTTGTGTTTTCATTATCATTTGTTTCCATGAATTTTTTCAATTCTTCTTTAATTTCCTGGTTGACCAATTCATTCTTTAGAAGGATGCTGTTTAGTCTCCATGTATTTGGGTTCTTTCCAAATTTCCTCTTGTGACTGAGTTCTAGCTTCAGAGCATTGTGGTCTGAAAATATGCAGGGAATGATCCCAATCTTTTGATACCGGTTGAGACCTGATTTAGGACCGAGGATGTGATCTATTCTGGAGAATGTTCCATATGCACTAGAGAAGAATGTGTATTCTGTTGCTTTGGGATGAAATGTTCTGAATATATCTGTGATGTCCATCTGATCCAGTGTGTCATTTAAGGCCTTTATTTCCTTGTTGATCTTTTGCTTGGATGATCTGTCCATTTCAGTGAGGGGAGTGTTAAAGTCCCCTACTATTATTGTATTATTGTTGATGTGTTTCTTTGATTTTGTTATTAATTGGTTTATATAGTTGGCTGCTCCCACGTTAGGGGCATAGATACTTAAAATTGTTAGATCTTCTTGTTGGACAGATCCTTTGAGTATGATATAGTGTCCTTCCTCGTCTATATATTATAGTCTTTGGCTTAAAATCTAATTGATCTGATATAAGGATTGCCACTCCTGCTTTCTTCTGATGTCCATTAGCATGGTAAATTCTTTTCCACCCCCTCACTTTAAATCTGGAGGTGTCTTCGGGTTTAAAATGAGTTTCTTGTAGGCAACATATAGATGGGTTTTGTTTTTTTATCCATTCTGATACCCTGTGTCTTTTTTTTTTTTTAAGATTTTATTTATTTATTTGACAGAGAGATCACAAGCAGGCAGAGAGGCAGGCAGAGAGAGAGGAGGAAGCAGGCTCCCTGCTGAGCAGAGAGCCCGATGTGGGGCTCGATCCCAGGACTCCAAGATCATGACCTGAGCCGAAGGCAGCAGCTTAACCCACTGAGCCACCCAGGCGCCCCTACCCTGTGTCTTTTGATTGGGGCATTTAGCCCATTAACATTCAGGGTAAGTATTGAGAGATATGAATTTAGTGCCATTGTATTGCCTGTAAGGTGACTGTTATTGTATATTGTTTCTGTTGCTTTCTGATCTACTACTTTTAGGGTCTCTCTTTGCTTAGAGGACCCCTTTCAATATTTCCTGTAGAGCTGGTTTGGTGTTTGCAAATTCTTTTAGTTTTTGTTTGTCCTGGAAGCTTTTAATCTCTCCTTCTATTTTCAATGATAGCCTAGCTGGATATAGTATTCTTGGCTGCATGTTTTTCTCGTTTAGTGCTCTGAATATATCATGCCAGCTCTTTCTGGCCTGCCAGGTCTCTGTGGATAAGTCTGCTGCCAATCTAATATTTTTACCATTGTATGTTACAGACTTCTTTCCCCGGGCTGCTTTCAGGATTTTCTCTTTGTCACTAAGACTTGTAAATTTTACTATCAGGTGACGGGTTGTGGACCTATTCCTATTGATTTTGGGGGGGGGTTCTCTGAACCTCCTCGATTTTGATGCTTGTTCCCTTTGCCATATTGGGGAAATTCTCTCCAATAATTCTCTCCAATATACCTTCTGCTCCCCTTTCTCTTTCTTCTTCTTCTGGAATCCCAATTATTCTGGTTGTTTCGTCTTATGGTGTCACTTATCTCTCGAATTCTCCCCTCGTGGTCCAGTACCTGTTTATCCCTCTTTTGCTCAGCTTCTTTATTCTCTGTCATTTGGTCTTCTATATCGCTAATTCTTTCTTCTGCCTCATTTATTCTAGCAGTGAGAGCCTCCATTTTTTATTGCACCTCATTAATAGCTTTTTTGATTTCAACTTGGTTAGATTTTAGTTCTTTTATTTCTCCAGAAAGGGCTTTTATATCTCCCGAGAGCATTTCTCTAATACCTTCCATGCCTTTTTCGAGCCCCGCTAGAACCTTGAGAATTGTCATTCTGAACTCTAGATCTGACATATTACCAATGTCTGTATTGATTAGGTCCCTAGCCTTTGGTACTGCCTCTTGTTCTTTTTTTTTGTGGTGAATTTTTCTGCCTTGTCATTTTGTCCAGATAAGAGTATATGAAGGAGCAAGTAAAGTACTAAAAGGGTGGCAACAACCCCAGGAAAATATGCTTTAGCCAAATCAGAAGAGATCCCAAATCGTGAGGGGGGAGAAAGGGGATAAAAAGGTTCAGAAAGAAAAAAAAAAGAAAGAAACAATTAAAAAAGAAAACCAATAAAGAAAAAATATAAAAAGGAAAAAAAATATATATATATAAGATAAACTAGTTAAAAAAACGTTAAAAAAGGGTAAAAGTTAAAAAAATTTAGCAGGAGAAGAGAAAAAAAATTGAAAAAGAAAAAAAAATTAAATTAACTGCAAGGCTAAAGAATCATGGGGAGAAAGCCATGAGTTCCGTGCTTTGCTTTCTCCTCCTTTGGAATTCCACTGTTCTCCTTGGGATTGAAACTGCACTCCTTGGTAGGTGAACTTGGTCCTGGCCGGGTTTCTTGTTGATCTTCTGGGGGAGGGGCCTGTTGTAGTGATTCTCAAGTGTCTTTGCCCCAGGCGGAGTTGCACCGCCCTTAGCAGGGGCCGGGCTGAGTAATCCGCTCGGGTTTGCTTTCGGGAGCTTTTGTTCCCTGAGCGCTTTCCGCTTTCCGTAGAGTTCCGGAGGATGGGAATGAAGATGACGGCCTCCCGGTCTCCAGCCCGGAGGAGCCGAGAGCCCGGAGCCCCACTCCTCAGTGCGCCCTCAGAGAACAGCGCCCAATGACTCCCGTCACCCTGGCCTCTGGCCGCGCTCCGAGCTGACCGAGCCTGCGACCGGTTCAAGGTAACCCCGAGTTTAGAGCTCACTCCTCGGCTCTGTCTCTGTAGCTGGCTTCCCCGTTCTAATACCTGTAAGCTCTGCGACACTCAGACACCCCCGATCCTTCCGTGACCCTGCAGGACCTGAGGCCACGCTGACCCTGCGTGGGCTTCACCCCGGTTAAGCCTCTGGAGCGATGTCCCTCAGTGGAACAGACTTTTAAAAGTCCTGATTTTGTGCTCCGTTGCTCCGTCGCTTGCCGGGAGCTGGCCCCTCCCCCCGCGGTCTATCTTCCCGTCACTTTGGATTCACTTCTCTGCCAGTCCTACCTTGAAGAAAGTGGTTGATTTTCTGTTTCTAGAATTGCTGTTCTTCTTCTCTTCGATCTCCCATTGGATTTGTAGGTGTTTGCAATCTTTAGATAAGCTATTTAGCTGATCTCCCGCTACCTGAAGTAGTCTCAGCCTACTACTTCTCCGCCATCTTGACTCCTCCTCCCCTAATTTTTTTTTAAAGATTTTATTTATTTATTTGACAGAGAGAGATCACAAGTAGATGGAGAGGCAGTCAGAGAGAGAGAGAGAGAGAGGGAAGCAGGCTCCCTGCTGAGCAGAGAGCCTGATGTGGGATTCGATCCCAGGACCCTGAGATCATGACCTGGGCTGAAGGCAGCGGCTTAACCCACTGAGCCACCCAGGCTCCCATAACCCTAATTTTTTAAGAGGCCCCTTTCAAAGTATGTTAACACTGATAATCTGTTTCTAGATGAAAGATCGAAAGTTTGTAATCTGTCTTACATTCCAAAAGTAGGTGACTGAGGAATTAACCAACACTATGAACGATAGAGGGGAGACCTTTTGTCAGGGTGTTTTTAACCACTCAAGAGGGTCTTACAATCCTTGCTTATCTAAAAGCACCATGCCCCCTCCCCAACTGTCCGAGCTACCCCCTTTCCACCCACATTCCTTTCCTCCCTTCCTACTCCAGGTACATAATGAAATATTATGCAGCCATTCAAACAGTTTAACGAACTTGTAATACACAGAAGTATTTTGGTGAAAAGTGAAAAAAAAAAAAAAAGAAAACTGAACAAACAGTAAAGGTCAAATACAGAGGGGTGCCTGGCTGGCTCAGTCAGTGTAGTGTGTGACTCTTGATCTCAGGGTTGTGAGTTCAAGCCCCACACGGGGTGTAGAGATTACTGAAAAATAAAATCTTAAAAAAAAATAAAAATAAAAAGGAATATGCCAATGTATACCCAATAGTAATGTAATAGATTACTATTACTCATGATAGAATTTTGTTTCAATCTTTCCAAACTTCCCATTTTTCTATATTAAATATATTACTTTTATAACCAGGAAAAAAAGCTACTGTAAAAGATAAAACCTCCATTTACACCCTTATCCTCCACCCCCAACCCTATAAAGGAAAGGCCAAGTTACAGAGATGAAGATGGTGAGTCTTCATAAATAAATGATTAAGAATATAACTACAGTCAGAAAGAAATCCAAACTTAAGTTAGCTCTCATAAAATTATATTCATGGGTTCGAGGAGAGTGAAATAAACCTCTAGGTAAAGAGCCAAGAAGATAGGATGGGGTTAAAGATTCTGTTGGAAGGATATTTTTACTCATTCCCCCTTTCTGCTATGGATCCCCCATCTCTGCCTGCCCTAAAAAGACAGGAGCATGGGGGAGGCCACTGAGGTTAATCCAAAGGAGCCCTCTGTGACAGAAGACAGTGAGAGACGACAGTGGGATCATCTCAAAAAACACAGCAAGACAAGATGGGGCAGCCCTTCTGTTTCTAAATGCCCTTGGTGGGTAAAGGGTATCCGCTTCCTCTGCCCAAAGTTCTGACTCTAATAATGATATCAGGATTCAGATTATCTGTTCTGTGGCCAATTTGCTCAAGTTTTTAGGATCACTTTATTTTGCCATTAACGTCTGTATACTCAGAACTAGCAGCATCTAAAGAAAAAAGTCCAGGGGCGCCTGGGTGGCTCAGTGGGTTAAGCCGCTGCCTTCGGCTCAGGTCATGATCTCGGGGTCCTGTGATCGAGCCCCGCATCGGGCTCTCTGCTCAACGGGGAGCCTGCTTCCCTTCCTCTCTCTCTGCCTGCCTCTCTGCCTGCTTGTGATCTCTCTCTGTCAAATAAATAAATAAAATCTTTAAAAAAAAAAAAAAAAAAAAGTCCAGGAAGTAAATACCCCAAAGTCAAATATCAGTAATTTCTGGGTTCCTGATGTTTGAATTTATACACAGAATGGTTAGATTTCAGCTTCCAAGGGAAGAATGTGAGATACACCATGGATTATGATATGATGAATATATTATATTTAATATGTGATATGAAGACACATGGTCAATGTAGTTTCTAGCAAAATCTAAACTCTCTCTTCTGTCCAAGAGAACAGTATTCACTACTCCCAGATACAAAACAGCACATTAATTTTTTTAATTAATTATGGTCCTCCATGCAGAGGACACTGGCTTCATCAGAGCCATAAACATGAATTTAAGTTTCAGTACCAGCCTCGTGGCCTTTATTGTCCATCCAGCACACTCCTCCCTGAGTCCTGAGTGACCCCTCTCCAGTCACATACTGCCAGTGTCAGTACTCAGACGCCAGCACACAGATAGAGATGAAGTTCTTGACCCACGGCAGGAAAATTGGATTTAAAGAGCCTTTAGGTATTTTTCCACATAGATCTTTCACTGAAGGTAAGATTAAATCACTAAGACAGTCATTTGCAAATCAGTTCCTAAGCTAGTTTGATAACTTCAAACTCATGGAGGGAGCACTTGGGTGGCTTAATCGGTGAAGTGTCCAGTTTTGACTCAGGTCATACATGATCTCATGGGTCATAGGATGGAGCTCCACATTGGGCTCTGTTCAGAATCCATTTCAGATTTTCTCTCCCTCTGCCTCCGCCCTTCCCCCATGCTCTTTGTCTCTCTAAAATAAATATATCTTAGGAAAAAGCAAAACAAAACAAAACAAAACCCACCTCACTGATGGAATATAAAACTGAATTAGACCAAAATCTTTTCAAAAGAACATAAGATTGAAACCTCTTTATTTATCTCTTCAGGGTGAGTCTTGCAGAAGCTTGGTATTTATACACTATTTTGAGTTTGATATTATTTGTGTCCCTTGGAATAAGAGACCAAGACTTATTTAAAAATAGTTATAAAGGGCTACTAAATTGACCACAAACTTTCAAGAAAGGAGTACATTCAGGAGTGAGCAAAGAACCATGGTTTTCCTTCTATCACAAATCTCTAAAACCATGAATTAAAAAACACCTGTTTAGAATACTGAAATAGTGTTAAAAGCATACTTATAATAAAGCTTTTCTACCCTCTGGCATTAAACCCATATGATTCTGGAGACTTGGATGCACAACGCAATGTGAATGTGCTTAACACTATTGAATATTCAAAAAAAGTTAAGATGGTAAATTTTATGTGTATTTTGCCACAATTAAGTATTTAAAAATTTTAAGCCATATTTGATAGACTCTGAAATTCCAAGTTTATTTAAAATGAATCATCTGCAACACGAAGTACATAAGCACATAACAAAAGCCATACATCCAGGTTGAAGGTTCTCTTCCAGGACACGTTCACTCTGCCTCTATCTCCATGCCATGTGGAGATCTGGCCTTGTCAAACCTATGTCTTAATTTCAGTGATGTTATACATGGCAACGGCTGGAAATATAATCACAAGCAAACAAAGCTCCAGGAGTTAATTAACAGAATTGTGTGCCCATATTTTCTTCTTATGAATATATTTAAATACAGCATAAAGGTCATCATTTAAATAAAGCCTTGAACATGGACGTAAAAATGAGGACTGTTCCACCTGCAGGGTACAGAACTTTGCTCGTTCCTAGCAAAGCACTTTCTCCCTCTGTACTCAACGCACATTTCAACGCTACAAAAGGTTTTCAGGAGGTGATCCCCATTTCTTATTCCTGACTATATGTGACACACATGGGGAAACTTATTTTGAAAGCTTTTCAATCACAAATGAATGCTATGAGTCACGGCAGGCAATTCCTTTCACAGACTTCTCGCTGAATGTACCGCAAGCCAGACAACAAACACTTCCACACAATTAATCCTATTAACCATCAGGTGCCCCATTAAATTTTGAACCCCCTTCTCTCTGGCTTTCTCACACCCTTCTATGCCTGCGGGAGCAACCAACCCACCACAAGGTGAGGGGGACCCAACTGAGAGAAGCTGTGACTGTTTTTTAGAAACCAATGCCTTTCAAACTCTTTTGACTGCCACCCACAGTAAAGAGTACATTTTATGTGGTGACCCAGGTCACACAAACATATGTTTTTATGTATATAACTGAAAACAAAACACCTTTTCTTCATCCCCTTCTACTGCCTGCCAAATGAAACTCTGAGCCTGTTATTTTATATACATTCATATGAAATGTTAACATTTCATTATGATTCTACAATTCTCACGTTAAACTGCCAAAGAAAAACTTCCACTCCATTTTAGCTATTTGAATCTTCAAACTATTCAGGAAAATACTTAAGTACTTATATTTTTACGTATTCGAAATCAGGCTAAACCACACACTATACACCTAGAGATTATATGTGTGTTTACGTGAGGAGAGAAAAAGAGACTAACCTACTAACCTTGGGACCCAGAACAACATATTCAACACATGAGATATATTAAGTCATTGATTTTTTTTTTCTTAAGTAAAGCTTCTGTAAATAGACTCTACTCTGGTTTGCCAGAATAACCAACCCTCAACTTCCTACTTAAAGGAAAGGCTATTTCAACAAAAGAATGTATAATGTAATTTTCTTTGAACCAAACTGAAAAGGGATAACAATATGTGTTACAGAAATCTTCTGTTCTTTTAAAAAATATTAATATTAATAACAAAATATTAATAGCTGTGCTAATTATTAAATATTGATATGTTTAAATATTAATGCTACATTTTCACGGCGGGGGGGGGCTATAAAAACCTTCAGAGAGGTAGAATGGTTTCCTCTTCTACAAGAGTTTCCATTTTAGCTGTTTCTCATGTAACAAAATAACAAGAGGAAAGACTAAAGCAGATATTAATAATGATCATGAAAACATAGAAATCAAAAAAAAAGACAAAGGGCAGAAAAAATTTACTATACTAACCCTAAGGGTAATAAAGTAAAACTGAAGTCCCAAATGTACAGACTATGATCTTTATGTATTCTGTTAATAATGCTCCAGAATCGAAGTTTCTGAGGCAACCGCAAAGAACTGAAACAAAGCCCTTGAACCAAGGTTGGCAATTTGTGATTTAAGGAAAAAGCTAGTTTGAGCAAAGAACAGGTTGTGGGCATGGAAGGAAAGTCTAGGCTAGAGAGCAACCTAGCATTATGTTTAGCAGTTAAATGCCAATACATATACATGTATACACACAACTTCAATTAGAAATAAATACTTATCAGACATTAATATATACTTATTATTTATCAGTCACTGTTTCAAGCACTTCTGGCAAACTAATGCATTTATTCATCATAACTGTCTTTGGGGGCACAGAATGATTAGGTAACTTGCCTGTGGTCATTCAGCTGGGGAGTGCCAGAGAAACCCAGGTGGGCTGGTTTCAGTGCTTTTTATCCCTACCTTCAGTGGCTTCTTCTCTGTCAATGTCCTGGGTTCCTGCCCCTTTTGAAACCTACGTCTCCAGGCTTCCAATAATTCTGCAGGCTGACCTGCACTCCAACATCCTTCTAGTAATTTCAGAGTTGGTTTCTCTTGTTTGCAATCAAGACCCTTGACTGACTCAGTCCCAAATCCAATTATAGAGACAAGCTTCTGTGAACACAAAAGCCTCCACTGTACTCTGGCCCAATAACAAGTCAATTACCTGAGGTACACAGAAGGGGGGAGGCGTATTTGTCATGTAAATGAGCCAAATCCTCATCTTACAGAGTGGGAAACAAGAGCCATGGTGAAATTTATGAAAGGAAGAAACAGTGGTGCTTGTTACTGTCATGTTCAAGCAGAAGGAGGAACTCACAATTTTCTACCTGAGCCTACTGTGAAAAGCAGCTCTGAGTATCTTTGGGCAGCAATTCCTTGGACTTCACACACAGAAACTTAAGAACTGGAGAAAGTCAGGAGTGATTAAAGGAAATAAACACTCCCCTGTATATCAGTCAGCTGCCTCTCTTCCCACATAGGCTATCATCTTCTACCTTATCTTCCCCTACCTAACCCAAGGTTGGGTGTGAGGAGAGCTGGCACAAAGCTTATCTGGCTTTGAAGGTGGAGCCCTGGCACTGAGCAGATGCAGCCTAAGGGCAAGGTGTTGGGAGGGAGGGAGGGATGGGGGTGGGGAGGCATAAGGCAGCACCCACTCTGACAGGACCACCAGAATGGGAGCAGACTGCCCTAATTTAGTACTCCTTCCTGGAACCAAAAAACTAAAACCTCAAAAAAATGTTCTAAAAACAAATACCACCGTTAGTCATTAAAAAGCATCCCCTTTCTTTTTCCTTCACATAAGGTGATCTACATGCAAAGACAATTTTTCATTCAACCACACCAGTGTGCACATGCTCATGTGTGCTCGCTCTCTCTCGGATAATTTCTTTTTTTTTTTTTTTTTTTAAAGATTTTATTTATTTATTTGACAGAGAGAAATCACAAGTAAGCAGAGAGGCAGGCAGAGAGAGAGGAGGAAGCAGGCTCCCTGCTGAGCAGAAAGCCCGATTCGGGGCTCGAACCCAGGACCTGGGATCATGACCTGAGCCGAAGGCAGCGGCTTAACCCACTGAGCCACTCAGGCGCCCCCTCTCGGATAATTTCTTAAATAACAGTCTTGGGAATCTAAGAGACCTTATGTATAGAATATAGATAAACTTTGGTCATATTTCAGATAGAGTTATATTCCTCTCAAAATCGGAAATGTATTTTGAATTCCTGCTGGTTTTTAGCTGCCCATGAAAACAGAACGGATATCACTAAATCCCAGCATCCTGTCCTCCCAAACTCTGACTTCTTAGCCCCAAGACCTCCATGTCAGACCCTGGCCTCTGTCACCTGGACTATAGCCCCCTAAGTGATTCCCCTCCCTTCAACCTTTCCTGTCTCCATTCTGCACAACACCCACCTACACTGATCTTTCTAAGGAAATGCTTTTGTCCACTCATGGTGACTGCCACCTGACATCTGTTAGATCACGTCTATATACGGTCTCAACTTTACTCTGTCCCCCAAACCCACACATGTATCTCATGAAATAGTCCCCAAATGTCAACGTGAGACACAAAAAGAATAAGGACAGTGTGGCTAGTCTTCTATAAAGCTGTATTTATTTAGTTATGAAGAGCAGTTCTTTGGTAGAGGTTGTATGATTTTTGCTTTTGTGTTAAAATGCCTTTCTCTTACGAAATGTAAGACCTATTGAATTTTTTTGTGCCCTCACTTGGCAAAATGCAAGCTTGAAGTCACAAGTTAGTTCTCACTTTTTATTTTTTTAATTTTTATTTTTTAAAAAGATTTCATTTATTTATTTGACAGACAGAGATCACAAGTAGACAGAGAGGCAGGCGGGGGGTGGGGGGGAAGCAGGCTCCCTGCCGAGCAGAAAGCCCAATGGGGGGCTCCATCCCAGGATCCTGAGATCATGACCGGAGCCAAAGGCAGAGGCTTAGCCCACTGAGCACCCAAGTGCCCCTCATCTTTTATTGTTTTAGAGGCAAATCTTTGTGGCTCTTATTTATTTTTAATGTTTAAATTTGAGTGTAGTTGACACACCATGTGCATTAGTTTCAAGTGTGCAACATAGTGATTCAATTTCTCTATACCCTATGCTGTGCTCACAGTTCTCATTTAAAAAAAAATTTTTTTTTTTTCTTTACAAGGGCATTAAACACAAAGTCTGGTAACCTCTACAGTATACAGGTTTTCCAAGGACATTTTTCCATTGCTGATAATAAGCTTAATACAAAGACAAACTCAAGGTTACCTATCATCTTCCCTCAATTTACAAGTCCAACCCTTTAACCCTGAACTCCAGCCAGGCCCATCCCTCAATGTCCCTATCACATACCATGCTCCTTTCTGCCCTGACCTGTTCTATTGTCTTCCTTACCTATTATTTTCACCAACTAGTTAGTCCTCAAACCCTACCTGTACCCAGTAGTTTGCTTAAATCTTAGTAATCAAACTTGATTTTCTTTTTCCTCATAGTATATATCCTCTAAACCAATTATTCTTTTCTTTTTTTTAAGATTTTATTTATTTGACAGAGAGAGATCACAAGTAGGCAAAGAGACAGGCAGAGAGGGGGGAAGCAGGCTCCCTCCTAAGCAGAGAGCCTGATGCAGGGCTCAATCCCAGGACTCCGAGACCATGACCTGAGCCGAAGGCAGAGGCTTAACCCACTGAGCCACCCAGGCACCCCCCAATTATTCTTAAATAAGCTGTCATGACACCCTTTGCTCAGTTGCTATATGCCACAAGAACTTTATTATTAGTAAGAGAAGTACTGAGGCTTATGAATAATTTTTTTTTAATCAAAGCAGATTGGTTTTCTAAAACAACATCTCTTCCCAGTATAATTTCCTGAGTGGGCGAACCAGAGGTGAAGAACAACTCCGTGTACAGCTTGGTGGAATCTTATGAGAAAAATAACCCACCGGTTGTTGACCAAGCATTCCACACACCCCTGGAATGGTCAAGCACGTGAGCACTACTACCACACTTTATGTGTGTCTTGACAGAGGAGAAATCCGAGAGCCACTGGACTGAGCCAAGAAACATCGTGGGAGAGGTATTTTATCAAAGTTCATGACACAAAGAGGCAAATCTTCAGTACAGGCCTGTGACACTTAAAACAGTAAGCTTCCAAAATTCAGGAGTTCTATTTAGTATCTACCTGCATTAGGCACTCCAATACTTGCTACATTTAACTAAATAATACAGGCAGAATCAAACAAATTTCTCCACCAGACTATGAGCTCCTTAAATAAGCCTCACTCTTGCTCCCTAGGGAAAGACAGCTGGCACATCATATAATTGAATTAAAAAGTAGTCATGGCTTACAGGCGAAAATACATGTAAATATACAACTTTGTGTAGAGTTTAGAGGAACTCTAATGGAACCCCCACCCACGTGTTCAACAGTTACTACTGAGAACCCATCATGCCCTAAGCAGTGGTCTAACTGATTAAAAATACAACCATGTATGAAACAGATGATAATCCTTATCCTTGGGTAGCTTACACGATAGTGGTGAAAGACTGATTACAGATAAAGCACATAAGCAAATTATCAACTATTTATGTCAGAAGATAGAATAGGAATAGGACGTGGGGAGGAGATAGATGTTACAATCCTAAACAGGGTGGCCAAGGGGCTTCATCAAGAGAATGGTCTTTGAGCAGAGACTCGAAGCAAGTGAATGGTTATCTGAAGAGAAATGGGTTCAGACCTGCAAAAGCCTGGAGGTAGGAGCAGGCCCGGTGTAATGAAGGACCCACAAGAAGGCCAGTGGGAACCAAAGCAGTGAAGGAGAGAGAATAAGAACATGGCTTTATCAGATCTCAGGATGAGACTCTTCTTTTGTCTACAAAACAAATTATTGGCACCGTTACCACACCACTCACGTTTATATCTAATGTAAACTATGTCAGAATCTGTGGGCAAATCAAAGTACTGTGCATGCCACCTTTGTTGCCTAATAACTAACCTTGATTGTTATTTTACACTTGCCTTTATTCCTTTCATACTGCAACAGCGAGTTTAATTTTTGAGATCAAAGAACTGTCAGTGGCATAATTGCTCAGTAAAGGTAGTTTTTATACGTCTTCATTAAAAGGATACCTTTGTGTTCCATTTCATGTGAACTAGCAGATCTGTTCTACTGCTGATGGCTTTCATTTCTTTTTTGAGGTCTTAGAGAAAAGAAAGCCTATTTCCTACCGTTGTATCCCAAATTATTAGTTTAAATGTTATACAGTACATAAAATACAATCAGATACCACCCTTAACAAGGTAAGGTAGATCTGAGGCTGGCAAATGACAAACCCCAACCCCGTGTCACCCCTACTCTGAAGTTTTCCTCCCATCTCCAGCTCGGGGAGGTGGATCCTCTCCCTTTGTGCCCCCAGCATACTTTCTGTTCTATCATGGTAGTTATCATGCTATGTATTTTGTAGTTCATATAGTTCTGTAAAACTAGATTGCAATATTATTAACATGTTTATCTCCCTTGTTGGACTTAAGACTGGGATCATGGCTTTATTCAGTTCTATGTTCCAAGCTTCTGATGCTTAAAGCAGATGTTACTAATATTGGTTCTTCTCTTCTTTGTCAAAGTTCCTGGAAAGAGGATACTTCCCCAGTGCTTTGAAATGAGTGAGGTAATAGGACTTGCTCTGGCTGATGAGCTATGAGCAAAGAGCATCTCAGGCAGAGGCACTGAGATGCCTGTGGGAAATTCCCCATTCTTTCTTCATATGCTGTAGTCACTGTGGAGGGTGATGATATGGAAAGGTCCTAAGATGGAAGCAGAGACACCACACAGAAGACAGCTACCCTGGAGAGCACACAGACTCACAAAAGGGTCTTTTTGTAAGCAAGAAATAAGCTTTGCTATGTTAAGCCATGTGGACTTTGGTGTACTTTTGTTACTGCAGCAAAACCTAGACTATCCTGACTGACAAATCAGAGAGATCTGTGTAACACAGATTTGTAAAAGAAAGGAAATATACCATGGAAATGTCAAAGCAGGGATGACGGCACTGGGCAGCAGCTGGGATGGGCAGGGCGGATGCTATGTTACAAGAGGCTGCCTGCAGTGAGGGAACAAGGAACAAAATCATTAATCCACTAACTTGGTCTTCTTTTTAGCCTTTTACTCCCAAAGATAACTGCTTACATAGAAGCTTCTACATTTATGAGAGTTATTAAGAAATTAAATGGATTTTGAATTTCACAATCCTACTTCTTACAAGAATAATACCTCTTGTATACATCCTTTGACCAAAACAGAAGTCCCTATTGAAAGGATGTAGTTTTGAAAATGTTATACCAATCAGCAATTAATATAATTATATATTCTCCATCCCATGATGCAGACCAGTTAGACAGTGGTTACCCTTGCAAAAGTTCCTCTTCTTTTGGGGTGGGAGGTTGGGGGGAGGCGAGAGGGAGTAAAGGCAGGAGGCAGAGAGATCGATATAAATGCTGTCAATCATCTAAAAAAAGAAAAAAAATGAATGGAGGTTGGATGGGGACTTCCCCAAGGGTCTTAACGTAATTCTCTTTAACATGCAAAAATGGGCTGAATCACCCCAACTCCTAAGAAGAGCATCTGGCATCCTCTTCCATATGAAACAGCCCTCAGCGGGGACCAGGTAACCAGTAAAGGATGAAGAAATAGGAGGGTTGTTCAGTGAACTAAGGAAAGTGAACAAAAGGATGAGGTGGTTCATAGAAGACGTTCTGGGCGGACAGCCCACCTGCAAAGCCTTAAAGGAACAAAGGTTGGGAGGGAAGGAGGAGAAGAAACCAGGGATGATACAGCCAAAGGAAACCAGACCCGAAGGAAGAAGGATGGTTCATTGCAAGGGAAGTGAGTAAGGAGATGAGTCTTCAAAAAACCAGGGGAAAGGCTCACCAGAGATTTCTTGGGGCCAATCCAGAGAAGGAGATACTAAAAAAAGTTAGAGCTCCTTCCCTAGTGAGGGGGATTGGAAGGACTTGTGCTCTAGACTAGAGTTGAAAACAAGAAAGCATTGGAGACTAGAAAGCCTGCCTGACTGGGGGGCACTGAGTCCACTCCTCCACACTGAGCACCTCTCTGCTGGCTGATCAGAATCGGGCCCTCACCTGGGTCATTTGCACGGGAATCCCTCTTGTTCCCTCTGCTCAGTTTCCACTAGCAGGTGAACAGGTGATGCTCATGTACCACTACTTCTGGGCAGCCCTCATCTAGGGATTCATTCCCTTCCTGGCAGAGCAAGGCTCTTCTACTCTGTGCCCAGCTGCCAAGCCTCCCAGGATGACTGACCAGAAAGGAGGGGAAATGGAGGAAACACAAAGGGCTCATATGCTTCCATCTGTCCCACACTGTGCACCATGAGGTTACATGATTTGCCTCAACTATATGAGGTCAAGCCCCAACTTTCACACACCCATGTTTTCCAATACATAAATGTATGAAAACCCAGAAAGAGGGAAAAAAAAATTATAGAGTTAATTTTCCCTCACAGAGAAATTTTTCTCTTCCTAAAAAATTTTAATAATAGAAAATTTGAAATTGAGAGCCTATTTTGTCTTTAAGTGTTTCATTGATTAACACAAAGTATTTGGCTGTTGGTAGCATTCAGCCTATACTATCCCAAAACGATCCATAAAGGGTGTGAAACAGATTTACCCTGAGCATAACATTTCAATATAAACGAACTGATAAACATACAGAATTGGTATGAGTTTGTGTTGTTGCCTTGCTTCCTGGTGAGGTTACTGTAGAAGATGACTTGGCTGAGCACCAAAACCATGAGAAATGGTTTTTATCTTATTGACACGCCCACCACTGGAACCCACGGGCAAAGGAACTGAAGGTGTAATTATTCTATTCAACTATTTGTTACTTTGTGAATGTAGTGTTCCCAGGCATTTCAGAACATGTTCAATATACTGCAACAAAATTAACCAAGATCAAAGTACCACATAAAGGTCTTACAGCTCCTATGTATAGTCTAACAATGCTAAGGGCTTCTGGGAAAAAGGCAGGAGCAGGGGAAAAAAAATACCAAAAAACAAAACTAAGGCAATCACAGAGAAGGGATACAAATTCCTCATGTAAAAGCTTCTCTGATTCTGAACCCCAGCCATCCAAGTGCCTGCACAGGAATGAGGCAGGAATGGCGCTCAGTCATATTCTAGCACAAGTTCTAGCTGCTTACCAGGGACCTCTCAGGATTTTCTGTTAAGCTCATTGTCACCCTGGAGGCCAGGCCCCTTCCCTGCATTCCTCACCCTCATCTTCTATGTAAACTTTGGGGGCTTGAGGCTTGACTCCTGCTTCAATCACTGCCAATGTCCATTCCACTCGTGAAATTCTTCTCCCCGTGGCTATACCTTCTACTGTCACTCTTCTTAACACTGCTCTTCCTTGGGCTCCTACATCAGGCCAAGGTCCTCTCAGGAAAGAGCCTATGGAAGATGTGCAGGCAAGGTTCAGAGACCCCACAGGAGACACTGCAGCACAAAGGAGGTAGTAACAACGAGCCTTTAAAAGCCACAAGTGGGAGGGACTAGGAAAAGACACAGTTTCCCTGAAGGCTGGAGAGAGCCCTTGTGATTTAGGAGTGACGGCCCAGTGGTAGCTAGCTCTAGACGGTCACCGCCATTACCACTGAAAAGCAGAGGGAGCACAGTGGACAAATACTGCTGACTTCTCTCTCCTGGCCTTCCATCGACTGAACCCTAACCAAAGTCCCCAGTGATGAACACCCAGAGCAGCCTCCAAGGTACAAAGCAAAACAAAAAGGGGTAGAGAGTATATGGGATGGACAAACAGAACAATCAGCACAGGTGCCATAAACTCTTTATGTTTCAAATGTTTGCCACTTCTTTTTTAACTATCAGTCACTCTGTAGAAACCAAAAAGGGGTCGTTTCCAATATTATTAATTAAATAAAAGTCTCATTGTCATGGTCCTCCACCTTGATTTGGCTTTCCATCATGGAAGTGGCAAACAGAAAACCAGGCAGACTCCTGGCCTCAGGTGATTTTCTGATCAGGAAGGTCACCAAACTCTTGGCAGCCCTTGAGACCAGTGCTACTAAGTGTGGCCCATGGACCAGCAACATCACCTGGAACCTGATGGAAATGCAGATTCTTGGGCCCTACCCATGCTAGAGACTTTGGTTAAAAGTCTGAAGTGTGGGGCTCTTAGAATCTATGTTTTCACAAACCCTCCAGGGATCCTCAAGTATGCTAAAATTTGAGAGGTCTTTCTTTAGCTTTAGAGACTAAAGATAGGGACTGTAAAGAGTCCACTGATAACCTTACACAGACCCTTGGACCAACCAGGAGTTCAGGCTACGGAGCCCCCCACTCTTTTAACTTCCTCACTATGATCTTCAGTAAGACAGCAATGTCTGAGTCTCAGTTTTTTCAGTCAATTGCTATTCATACAACAGTAAGAGCTCTTTCAGCTTTTCAAAGAGATTGACCTTGGACTCCCTCAGATCTGTCATTTTAGACAATGACGGTGATGATGATGATGATGATGGCAATGACAACAGTGGCAGCTCACACTAGGTTTTCTCTGCATAACTACCTCTGTCTTAACAGCCTTCACATATTAATTTACTTAGTCTCACCATCCTATCTTTGCTTCACAGGTGTTGAGGGTATAGCATATAAAAAACCTCAGTAACATACTTTTGAATCCATATAAGAAAGGAATACTTTATTCCAGAGTTACGAAAACAGTAAAATAAGAATGCATGTGAAAGCACTTTGTAAATGTAAATCATTATATAAAAGACAGCACAGAGTGAACAGCTAACTACTAATGAACTGAATTTGCTTTTTTTTTTTAAACTCAAAGTTCATGAGATTCAAGGTAGATTAGAACAGGATTAGATTTGTTTGTTTGTTTGTTTGTTTTTTTAAGGAGTTATGTGCCAAGAAGAATAGGAAATTTGAATCTTCAATGGGGGCTATTTTGAAGATCTGTGATAAATTTAAAACAGCAGAGGAGAACAAATATTGATGCTAATTTGAGGCGAAGAAACAGCTTTCAGTGGTGACAAGAAATAGCAACAAACCTCTTATCTGAAAGAAGATAGAACTTCCTGGTAAGAGCTCTTCAGACACAAGGGGTTGGCTATCACAAGTTCTCTTCTGATATCTCTCAGAGAATTCTGTTTATGGCCAAACAATTTAATCTTCTAGAAATAGATTTATAGGTATGTTCTTTTTACTCTTTTCATATAACAGATTCTTGATTTAATCAGATTCTTCCTGTATCTTCCAGTGCTCTTTCTACTAATGCATTATCTTCCCCCTCCCCAATCAAGAGATACGGTGAATATTAATGATCCATCTTTCCATCTGTCTAAGATATGCCCCAAAGTGTCCTGGGGTTCAACTAGCATCTCAGTGGAGAAAGACCACTTCTCTGACCTTGGTCAGACAAGAATCAAGAAATGAAAACTGGTCCCCTATCCATATACTGTGGATTCTCGTGATGGAGCAATGGTATTCCACTTTAGCGACAGAAAATCAGCAAGGTTATTTGACTTATTCCAGGTCATACAGCTGTTAAGTGACAAACATATAGAAAACTGTTTACTATGTCACAATCAAGTTCTATTTTAGTAGATTGAAAGAGGCATAATACTTGCCCCAGTTTCTAAAAGGTATCATCACACATCTTCCCTTCTTTTTTTTTCCCTACCAAAGAAGAATTTCATACCTATATATAAATTCACAGCGCAGAATGATGGAGTGAACCATTTGTCGTGTTTGTTCATTATAGTCAACATTTAGAGTGTTAGACCAAACAGAAGTGATAAGCTGTTCACTTCCCACAACAGTAACAGGAGAGAGTAAAACAAATTTACAGTCAGCGCTAAAGGTGTAAGCATTAGGCCATCACAAGTATCTGCATGTACACCTCAGAGCAGCTGCAGGTAAATGATCTGACAAGGTCAAATTCAACTGAACAACAAAACCACCAATGGGGCTGGAGTTTAAGTTGCTAGACCAGTTAGGAAAAAAAATATGGGAAGACAACCAGCTAGATTGCAGAAGCCCTGGTTTTCAGAACTCTTTAATTTTAATAACGATTTTTTCCTAGGCTAATACAAATAATGCAAAATGAAAAGCATTTTATAAGGGAGAAGCCAATGCCTCATGAACAGAGCTGACAAAATTTTAAAAGTTTAACTGAGTCACAGAAGGTAAGCTCTGCCAACTCACCACACAAAGTGGTGACTCAAAGACAAGTCTAAATCTATTATCATTTCAATATATTCACAGTACTTAGTTTAAAAAAATAAATTTATATAAGAAGTTTAACTTAAAATTTTAATTTAAAAAAACCTGTGAAACCAATAAATTATATAACAAATTGTATAATAATAATGTAGTTATATAATATACGTTACATGCAATAAAGTAGAAATATCATTTAAATTATAAATTAAATTTAAATATAATTTTAAAAATGGATTATAAATTATATATAATCATATATAATATAAATTTATGTTTATATATTATGCATAAGAAGTTATATATAAACACAGAAATACCAAAAATATATATATAAAGTTTCACTTAAAAGAATTTCAGTTTCTTTAATCTTCAACATTACTCTGAGGCTATTCATGCTTTTTGTAGGCAAATACTAAGTTTATTCTCCTCTGACATTTATATTATTACCCAAGCAATATCAGTGTTCATATAAATCATTAATATAAAATTAACCCACATTTTTCACACTTCATAAATAGACATGGTTGTGCTTATATGCATCATTTTAAAGCTGTGATTTACTCTAAGACTTCTACAAAGAAACTATGCAGCTACATTTAAAAACCAGAACATGACTTACTATAGTTTCCTTTATTCTAAGATACCCAAATTTTAACACATTCCATCAATTTAAGAACAGCTTCATGGGGGGAATAGTATTCCATTAAATGTTCACATGGATTTTAATATACATCCCTATTCCAAAAGGGTTGAAATAAAAAAAGAGAGACTGTAATTAAAGAAATACATTATTTAGAGAGAGGGTACAGCAGAAGAGGTAGACCTCATAATATGGAGATTGTTTTCCTGGGTTCGATTCTGGGCTCCTCCACTTCCTGGGTGACCTGAGACATCTTTCTTAGCCTCTCTGCACCTCATTTTGGAAGACACTAAAATCTGTACCTCTGTACCTCTCTGTTCCCCTCTTTGGGGAAAAAAGAAGACAATGGGGGTGACTGCTGCCCAAGGTTGTTAGGGGTACTCCAAACAACCTCAACACCACAAGTGTGATACAAGGATTTGTTAAACAAAAACAGTTATCACCAACACCACCAGTGCCCTTATTATAGTCAGAGGCAGATGATTTCTAATTCAACACGCTGGTAAAACACGTTAATTCAAGGAACTATTTACTGACGATGGAATGAGTGCTTAATACTATGCTAGATGTTTAGAAGTAAAGGTCAAAAGTAAAATAATTATAGAACCATGGTGGTACTCTCTAGAGACAGAGTAGAGAAAGGCTTTTAAAACAGAGGGTCTGTGATGACCAGGTGTCGGGACAGCTACAAGCCCTCTGAAAAGAGATGCAAAAAATATATTAACACGTACATTTTTCTGGGGTGCTATCTTTTGATTCTCAAAAAGGCCTGGGATTAAATAAATAAATAAAAGTTAAGAGCCATCTGCCTCAGGTAGTAATACCATATTGAAAGGTAAACATACCAAAGTTAAATTTTATTAATATATTTGTATATTCTCGATGCTTTTATTCAATTGTAAATGGATTCAGTTACTTTGACAGGAATCCATACTTCTTGCTTCCTGAAGTTTCTTAAACAGCAAACAAGATGCCGTAAGGAACCCAAATCCTGGGTTAAAAGAAACTCCTCCTTTTTTTCTTCATCTTCTAGACACGCCAGAAAAGGAACCTGCTTGCTTTATAAATTTCCAAATGCATTTGTACGGGGGAGCTAGTCAGCTTCCAAACCTCCTGGGAAAACAATGGCTTCCAGGATGAGTCATGCTGAGCCTTCCTTCCTGTACAATGGCTGCTACTGCTGGAAGATGAGGGACAGCTGCTACCCAAGCCACTGTCAACCTTGTGAGTAATTAAAGACTGATCCTGGAAGCCATTACTGAAGACACCGGAAAGAAAATGAACTATGTTTTGCACTTACTTGAAATGTCTTGTGCATTCACTCTTTCAATATACCACAGGCTATGAGTATGTCAAAGTCTTAGATATCAGAGTATTGAGGAAAGGCCATAGATTTTGGAATCAGGCAGTCCTGGGTTCCAGTCTGCTTCTACTACTTTCTATCTGGGTGACCGTGGGAAAGTTACTTAACCTCTCTAAACCCTAGTTTCCTCAGAGGTGAAATTAGGTCCAGTCTTTAGGGGACTATTGACGTGCTAATCCGACAAAAAAACATGCCAGTATCCACAGTGGTGTCTGCAGACCATCCCTTTCCCACATCCATTTATGAATTATTTATCATAATAATAATTGACCACAAAAAATTGTCATTGATTTTAACTATTTTGCCTTACAAGCAATTTTCTAACTTCTCACGAACTACTTCTAGATCACACAGCATTACTGGGATTATCATCGAGGTTGTTATGCAACATCGAGGCAAACAAAAATCACAAGTACTCAAAGTCATCACCAGTGACTTATCTCCCACCTCTCCAACTATTTTCAGCTATGCAAGGTGCCAATTGCTCCCAAGTCAATTTAAGAAACAGTGCAAATGTGAAACTGAGAATATTTTGTTATGGTACCAGTATTTATATAACACCTAAGATATTCACTGTATGTTAGGATATTATGTTTTTTAAAAACATGGAATCTGACATTGCATATGAAAGCAAAGTTTTTTTGTTACTAGATTCCTATAAATAGGTCTATAAATGTATATTTGCCTAGAATAAGCATCCAGCTGGGGAAGGAAAAATTTAAGCTCCAATGTACCCCAAAGTCTCCATACACTGTCTCTCTTCTCAGAAAAATTTGCCCCATGATGTATGTCATTCTAAAGGAAGAATGGAGGCCTGGAGAAATCTAAGAATAACTCACAAAAAAAAAAAAAAAAAAAAGAATAACTCACGCAAGGATCAAAACCCAGTTTCTGAAGCCATAGTGCACGCTCTTTTCCTTGGTTCTAATTATGCAAACAAAACCTATACCAGGGATCAGAGGAGAGAGAAAGAAAGTAAATATGGCATTAATTTGCCACTGAGGTCTTTTACTAGAATTTATGTGAAATTAAAGTAGAATAAATGAATCTATAATTTCTTTTCTCTCTTGTCAAATATTTTTCAAGGTAGCACTCATGGAGTTTTACTTTATCTGTAGCCATGGTTAACAAAGGATTATCATACCAAGGTTTAAGCTGGTACAAAGTCAATGTTTCTCAAATAAGATCAACACGTGTCCCTCATATTTGATCTGATTCATCTTCCCTGGAAGGTGCATGCCTCCCCTCATGGCCCTATCTCTGACAGGCTACCGTAAGCAGGTAAGAAAAAGTAAGCAGGCAAATTCACAAACTTTTTGTATTGGCCTTGATTGAGGTGGGCCTGGGTAGTTTTTGCTTATGACACCAAGAATGCTACTTTTAATTTTAGTCAGTATTCGTTACCATTCACCCATAACCACGATATTTTTCCCTTCTCCCTGCCTCGCACCCAGTAGCCCACCCACAAGCCTCAGAGTACTCAAATGAAAGAAAGATTAGTGTCTGGCATTATTGACAGCATTCACTAACCACTCTCACAGTGGTAAGGTAATAGCGTACTCTTGGGTAATATAAGGCTAATTAGTTTAGACTAAAATAGACCCCCTGTCCTCAGCGCATTTGAGGAAAACCAGAGAGTCAATTCAGAGCAGGGACTACAGAACCAGACTGGCTAGATTCAAACCCCCCTCTGCCTCTGGGTTCTTGGGCAAGTTCCATCTCTGTTACAGTTTCCTCATCTGCAGAATGCAAGTAATAGCATTTAACTCCCCGGCTTGTTGTGAGGGCTAAATGCAGTCTGTAGCAGAACACGCGTGGCACACGAGGATTAATTATTGTAAATTCTAAATCTTAAGTGCTATGAGCTGTTAGCCACTGATTTGAATTTAAATACAAAGAATGAATTAAAATTACATGCTTTGCCTGTGAAATATGTTTACAAAATGACTATAAATCAGGCATACTGGTACAACTTGAAGCATATGTATTTCCCAATCAATAAGGTCTTAGTTCCAGCAGGGAAGGGTGTCAACTCACACCTAAAACACTCCAGCTTGGAAAAAGGAAGCAGGCTACCTTGTTCATTTTTGAGAGGGAATCATGCGGGTAGAGACTACACATGAAAAAGAGAGAACCTCATGCAGAGAGCCACTAGCTGTTCTTCCAATTTCTCAAGTTGGAAGGGCACCTGCCATGCCTCAGGGACCCTGCCTGAGCGAGAAGAAATCAGGGGAGAGGAGACTAATCCAAAAGCGGACTGTCACCGTTTGGTGAACAGACAATTTGGCACAATTGCTGAATCATTCTGTCTGCTGTAAATAAAACAGATTTTGAAGAGATGAAGAAACTGGTAGAACACTGCAGAAAAGATCACAGCCGTCAAAGCCCAAAATAAATCAGTCTCAGCAATCTGACAGTATATATAGAAAGAGGGAATGGTAGTTACCAGCTATTTTATTAGAGGGAGAAAATGACAGTCTTAGAAGCAGCCTGATGAGAAGAATTTAAGAAGAAATAAAAAACTTAAGATGGAAGGCCTAAGACCAAGGTAAAAAGTAACGCAACCACCAAGAGAGGCAAAGGTTGGAGGAAAATGAACAGTTTTTAGTAAAAAGAATTAGTGCTCTTTGGGGAAAATGGCTGATTTCAGGTCTGGAGCAGGACATGGACAAGGTAAGCTTAAAGTATCTTGTGCCAGAAAGCAAGGAAGGTATCAGAGACTACTGGGGTCTTGTAAAAAGTATAGAGTAGATAAGGACAACTTGTGGATCCAAAAGAATACTGACTGCAATGGATTGAAACACATAAATTGAGATCCACAAATTCTTATAATACTTAAAAAAAGAAAACTCATTGATTATCATGGGAGATTGTTAGGGTACCAAATCAGTACTCAGAAAATTGATAAAAGGAAAAAAATTAAGCCCTTCCTTGTTTTTCCTACACAATCTGAATTTCAGGAGACCCAAACAGTTCATGAGGGTAGGTCCTTTACCGATAAAATACCCAAATAATAAATGCAAGAGAAATGATAGATTTCGATCATCACCATTCTGCAATTCCTAATGAAATGGATCTAGGCTACAACCATCTATGGATGTTACAGTCATTAGGTAAAAGGTAGAAGAAAGGTGAGAACCCACTAATCAATCTTACCATCTCAAAAAGAGACACAGGCAGACATCACATGTCCTGTGGTTGTGATACAACAGATTTTAACAGCACCACCTACAAAGTATGCTTGGCTCTGACCCTAAGCCTAATCAGGCCTTGACTCTAACTGCCATATTACAGGAGACATGGGCATGGAAAAACAAGCTAAATGACACAAGTGAGAAACCAGCCCAGAAATTGGACCATTCTACCAGACAAATGACCTGTACTCTCTTTTTCCATCAAACCAATGGCATGAAAAAAGTAGGTAAGGAGGACTATTATAAAATAACATAGATTTAAAAACCTAACAACCAAGGGCGCCTGGGTAGCTCAGTCAGTTGGGTGGCTCAGTCAGTTGGGTGGCTCAGTCAGTTAAGCGGCGGCCTCGGGCTCAGGTCATGGTCCCAGGGTCCTGGCATCAAGTCCCACATCCGGCTCCCTGCTCAGTGGAGAGCCTGCTTCTCCCTCTCCCTCTGCCTGCTCCTCTGCCTATTCGTGCTCTCTAATCTCTCTGTCAAATAAATAAATAAAATCTTTTTTAAAAAGTATTAATATTAAAAAACAAAAAACAACAAAAAAAAACCCTAACAACCAAATACAATGTATGGACCTTGTTTTGTTCCTGATTCCGACAAATCATAAGTAAAAACAGATCTTTGAGAATATGTGAATATGGGAATCATATTAAGAAATCATTGTTAAGGGACACCTGGGTGGCTCAGTTGATTAAGTATCTGCCTTTGACTCAGGTCATGATCCAGAGGTCCTGGGATTACGCCCCATGTCTGGGGTTCCCTGCTCAGCAGGGAGTCTGTTTCCCCCCTCTCCCTCTGTGCTGCCCCTGCTCGTTTTGTCTCCCTCTCTCAAATAAATAAATAAATAAAATCTTTTAAAAAATCATTGTTACTATTTTTAGACATGAAAAACACATAGAAGTCATTGGGTTTGATTTTTGTTTTTGTTTTCAAAGAAAAAAAGTCCTTATCAGAAATGTAAACAAACACATTTATGAGTGAGATAATAGGATATTTAGGATTTTGCCTTAAAATATACCAGCCCCAACAAAAAAAGTGGGGAAGAGAAATAAATGAAACAAGACTGGCAAAATGTTAGTAAGTGTTGAAGGCTAAGTGTTTGTCACACTATTTCTCATAATCTCCATAACACAGCTTTTATTAAAGAATGACTAAAGGGTTTTGGTGGGAATTCAAGCTGTGCCCTATCTTACCACTCTTTTAGGAGGTAGCTAGGGTCCTCCCACCAAGTGAAACGTGGTCATTCACCACTTAGCCCAAAGAGTGCAGTGTCTTAATCAGTTTGCATTTTGAATTCAGTATGATTAGAAGTGACTACACCAAGGCACACAGGAGTTCTGCAGTATTAACCAAATGTCAGCTTAATTTTTCCCAGTAATAGACAGCCTACAAGGCACCTGGGTTGGGCAACACAACCAACAAAGAGCTTACTTGATGACAGTTGATGTCTGATTGTCCAGATTTGTGAGAGCCCAAGGCAGCGTAGACAAGTGCCACACGTATTCCTAAATCAAATCTTGGTCAATACAGAAATTGCAAATCTTCTTACCAACTTGTGTAATATCTAGAGCTGCCTTTTTTTTTTTTTCTTTTTAACCAGTGGTAATAAATCTGTGTTTATTTGTTCCCATAATCACTCAGCTATAATCTGGAGATGCAGGCCATATAATATAAAACTAAAAGTCCACAGAGGGATCTAAGCCATGATTGTTTGCACAAGCACCACTGGTCTAATTAAAGGGCTAACCAGGTGACCCCAGATGCTCACAGGTCACCAGCTAGTTTGGTACACATTTCACCTATTTTTCTCTTTCCTATGTAACCCTTCTGTTATGGACTGATTGTCTGCATTCCTTCAAAATGTGTATGTTGCAGCTCTACCCCCTACTATGGCAGTATTTGGAGAGGGAGCCTTTGGGAGGTACTCAGAGGTAGACTTGGTCATGAGGCTGGGGCTTCCATGATGGAATTAGTGGAGTTACAAGAAAAGGAAGAGAGGGAGATCTCTCTTTCCATCCATGTGCATTGAGGAATGACCATGTGAGGGTATAGTGAGAAGGCAAGCCAGGAAGAGAGCTCTCATCAGAAACCAAGTCTGCTGGCACATTAATCTTGGACTGTCAAGCCTCCAGAAGTGTGAGAAAATAAATTTCTATTGTTTAAGCCACCCAGTCTATGGTATTCTGTTACAGCAGCCTGAGCAGACTCATACAGGTACATATTCCACCTGTCGTTGTTGTTTTTTAATTTCTTTCAAACGCTTCCTATCTCGGTTAAGGAAGAGTCCAAAATCACAAAGGTGGTTCCAAAGCCAAAGGAAGGGGAAATAGTTGAAAAGTATGGGTTTCCAATATTGGAAAATTTGACAACCTTTCCCCAATAAAAAACTGGCCATGTACTTATGAAATGTATTTGGAATGTCCCAAAGGAATACAGTATTAGGATCAAAGAAGGGTTAATGAAGTATGTATTATTTGAAGTAACCACATTCAGAATAATTAAGAAGAACAAATGTGTATATTGGCAAGGCACACATCATCATCCCAGGCAGCAAGAAACACAAGCCTTTATGCAGATGAACACACAGATCTATTTATACAGAAACCTTCAGCAATTCCCGTCACAGATTGCCTGGCTGCCCTCATGTCTTCAGTATTCTGTGCCATGAAAAAGTAACTGTCAAGGATAATAGGAACACGATTTGACCTACTTTTCCCCAGATTCTTGCAAAGTCTATAACTCTGGTTCTTGTGTTTATTTAGCTATCACATCTTTGGGACACATCTCACTTTCTTTGCAGACAATCTGTATGCCGCACGTTCAGGTCACTTGTGGGCAATTCCTTAACTCCACTGGTCATGGACTTTAAGAAGTCCTACATCCAGCTAATCCTCAGAATATCCTTCTGAGGCAGATCATGCCAGTCATCCCTACCTTGGAAGGAAGAGGAGAAACACAACCTGGGGAGGCTGAAGACCTATACCAACTCATACCCTTCTTGCCCAAAGGAAGCCACACCAAAACAAATGTTTTTCCCCAACACTCACGTTTCCACAAGCCTATCTTTGTAAGTAAGGGCCACAGGTCCTCCAGTAAGATCTTCTTTTAAAGCAGGCAACCAAGACTTCAATATTACAGCCCCCTCCCCCAAAGTCTACTTTGTTGCAGCTGTTCAGCAAAGCCTGCTTAATGGTGACAAATTCTAAAGAACTGAGTAGAATCTACCAAAGTTTGCCCCAAAGCCCTGGTGGGCAGGGAAATCCGAGGGTCTGCCCCTTGGCCTGAGGCCCCGGCGCGGTCTCCTGAGCGGCTTGTGAAAGGTCCCAGGAGAAAATCAGCAGGCCATCCCGCTTCACAAACAAAACATGTCCGACCTGCTCAGGCCATTACATGCACTTAGAGGCACAACCAGGGACACTCCCTCACCAGGAAATCATATCTGAACACGCCATCAGGAAGTCAATATTTAAGATTTGGCGGGGTGGAGGCTGTGCACCCTCCCGTTCAAGGGGGCGTCACCAAGTACCAAGTGCTGGAGACTCCAGAACCCAGGAGCTAGAAGCTCGCCCGGAGAACTTCCAACTCCTGTGTCTCCACTTCGTCGGTGGCGGTGGTGGCAGCGGCGGTCAGAACCAGACCCGACGCCCGAAGCTTGTCACGGGGCATTCCAAACAAGCTCACGCGTCTCACACCTCCCGAAAACTGGGCTCCCGTTTGTGGGGCCTGAGGCTTGCTGCCGAGACAGGGCTGGCCGACAGTTAGGTCCGGGACACCTGCAGCTTCCCCTCTGGGGAGAGGCAAACGGCCCTCCTTCCGGGGATGCCCACGGTCCGCCGCTCTAAATCCAGGTGCCCCTGGGTTAAGTCAGGGGCATCTGGGGGAAGGGGAAACCGTTGCTCACCGCGGGGGCACCCCCCCGGACCCCGCCTTCCCGGGACCCCGCACGAGGGCGCCCCTTCCGCCACCTCCCCAACTTCCAGGTGCCCCCTCTACGGCCCAGGAGGGTGGGCGCAGGCTCCACGTGCGCGCCGCCAGTGCCCACTCGGGCCGGACGGGTCCGGGCCACTCACCCGGGCCCCGGCGGCGCTCCGCTTCCTCCGCAGCGTGAGCCCGCTCCGCAGCAGCGCCGGCAGGTCCCTCAGCCGCGGCCGTGGCGGCGCCAGCGGCTGTTCGCGCTCCTGCTCGCGGGCACTGGGGCTGCGGCGCAGGGCGCCGTCCGCTGCCGCCACGGCCGCCACCGCGGCCAGGGCCGGGCTCTCGCACGGCGGCTGCATCTTCACGGAGCCCACGGCCATCCTCATGCCCTGACGGCGGCTGCGGCGCCGGCAGCTCGTCTCCCCCGCGCTCGCCTCCGCGCGCCGTCCGCGCCTTCGCCAGGCAGCGAGAGGGCGCGACTGCGGCTCGGGCGCGGGGCGCGCTGCCAGCCGCTGCCCATTGGCGCGCGCCGCGGCCCCCGGCAGGCTCGGCCCCGAGCACCTCCCCCTCTCCGCCCAGGTGCGCCGGGCCCCGCCCCGCCCCGCCCCGCCCCCTCCGGCGGCTCACCTCCGCCCGCGGCCGGGCCCCCCCTCAGCCACTCCCCGAACCCAAGAGGAAGAGGGTGGGACACCTTGGGCACCCGCTCATCCACAGGTGCGGGATTCCCAGAATCCTCCACCAACCCACTCTACTGCCCATCCCACCCCCACCCCCAATTTCCTTGAGGCTGAAGAGCCTCCTTCACCGCCTTTTACCTAACAGCCTGGGTTGACTTGGACTTCACCGTGTGAACTGGGAAGTCTGGGACACTCCTCCCTCTTCCAGTCCCTCCTTGCTTTTTGCACAGTCCAGACCCAAACCATAATCGCTCTTCCTCAAAAACTGTTTTTGCCCAAGAACTTCAGAACAGGCTCTATAGTATGGTACAGATCAAACACCGTTGAAATAGACTTGCCTCTACTCTCTGGCACGTTCATCGCTAAAGAATAAGGGGAGAAAACTTTGGTTGGCTATGATAGGCGTTTGGCAAAGAGATGCAAGTCTGGTGACCTGAAGGTGAATCTCAGTTAACGTGTTGGAACCTGACCTTCCCTGAAAGCCTGATGCATGTGATGAATGTGCTTGGTAAACTGCATAGGCCTACCGTGGTGTGAATCATTGTTTACACCGTTCCAGGAGCTAGGAATAGTGGAGCATCCGGAGCGAAACTATTCCAGCAGGGCCTTACAATCCAGACAACCCAGAATTGTCACACACACACACAGACCCCCCCCCCACACACACACAGTCTGTCTTCAACAAGAGCCAGCTAGGGCTTTTACTCCTTACCAGTAGGACACTGGGGCCCCATCTTTGCCCAAGACTTGTTAAAATTGAGTAAGTTTATTCCTGTTTAAAAAAAAAAAAAAAAAAAAGAATTGACAAGAAAGGATTACAGGTAAGAGCTCTCAGTGGGTTTAACTACTGTGCCCTCAGCCCCTCTCGTTATAGATGCTTGGCCATAATATGGGGAAATAGGCCACATTAGGAAAAAAAAAGAAGAACGACCTGTGATCTCTGCCCTCAAGGAACTGAAGACTTTTTTTGCCCAGGAGTAGAAAAACACAATAGAAAAACAAAGATATTGCCTTGTATTCTTAGTAATTGCCAAGTGAGTATGGATAATGAACATTCCAGGCCATAGAAGTGAGAAATGTTTCTGGCCTGGGATGGGCAAAAAAAAAGGTCAACAAAGGAGTTTGAGTTGTGCTGTAAGGTCAAGAGTAGAAGACTGGATCATGCAGAAAGGAAGGTGAGGATCCTTTAGGTAAGGAAGAAATACATGAGAAAAACACCAAGGTGGTAAGACACCGAACCTATTGGGCACTGACTACATCATACTGCTGAGAGAAAAGGACAGCACAATGGAGAAGCAGGGAAAAAATACTAGAATGGATGCTGGTCAGACATTGCAGAAGGCCTTAAATCCTGTCACCTTCAGGTGTGTGTGTTTACTGGAAAGAGCTCTGCAGTGAACTCCATAGCCCTTTCCCGTTTCCAAATACCTATCACATATATTTATTCCAGGCTGAAATTCCCCTTGTGTTATCATCTAAGACTATACCAGTTTATATAACGCTTAAGGTAATCAGTCATTGTCTGGAGCACCCCGTACTCCAAACTTCCCCTTGAAATACCAACTAGAGGTCCACTAGACATTTAGTCCTGGTCCAGAAGAGGTCCTCCAAGACACTTTTGGTTAACAGAACTCTGTTATGGCTTGTGCCAGATAATTTTGAATCACACCATTAGCCTACTCTGCTCCAAAATAGAACACCGGTGTTTTGGCATCCCAGTTTCTCAGTCTTCCCATTCTTCCACATAGCTTCTCAGTGTAAGGCCAAGGAGTTGAGACTTCAGCCCGTGGATTGTACGGCACTGATCAAGAGTCTAAAACTCAATCTCCCTAAGGGCCTTTGGAAAGCTGGCGTGGGTTACGGTGGTAAAGGTTAATTGCCACACAGCCATAGTAGAAGGCAGACAATAGGGAATGTAGAAATGTGTAAACAGAAGAGCTATGCCACTGTTTAGCTCAAATCAAGCCACGTCCCAACCCAGGACCTTTGTACTTGCCGTGCCCTCTGTCTGGTATACTCTTCCTCTGCAACGCGAAGCAACAGAACTTCCTGCAATGGTGGAAATGGTCTCTATCTGTTTTGTAGCCAGTGGTCACATGTGGCTTCTGAGCACTTGAAATGTAGCTGGTGTGTCTGAAAAACTGAATTTTTAATTTTAATTTGATTTTAATTAATATAAATTTAGTTAGCCACAGATGGCTCTAGGATACCCTATTGGAAAGCAAGGTTCTAAAAATCCATGTTTCCCTTCCTGTATATTCCTTTTTTTTTTTTTTTAACTAAAATGCCCATTTCAGGGAGGCCTTCCACAACCATGTGATTTTAAATTATAGCCCTTCCCAATCGCTCTTTTTTCTATCTCCTTCTAACCTTCCACAGAGCTTACTGCCATCCAAGATTCCATATATTTTACTTACTCATTTCATCTATTATCGGCTTTTCCACAAGAATGTAACTGTTACAAGGACCTGATTTTTTTTCCTTTTGTTCAGTATCGAGAACATATTAGTTGAAGAATTTTTCCATATATGAGAACTCAATTTTTCAAAAGGAGCTTAATCTGGATTTTTACAGAAAACCTCCCAATTTTGCAATATTGGAAGTTTAAAAAACAAAACAAACAAAAAACCATGTAAATCCTATATGTGTCAACATCACCCAAGTCAAACAGCCATTCAGTACCAGAGCCAATTTTTAGGAGAATGACAATCGTTAAGGCTAAAGTTTATGAAAATACCTATGGTAAGAAAACACAAGTTTTATTGGCTATTTGCAGTGAGAGGAAATTGGAGACTGGGAAGATAATGCCGACATTTAACTAGCTACAAAGAAATGAGGGTCTGAATTAGTGGGGTCAGTGGACACTGGGGGAGGTGAGATGTCAGACATTGCAAAGAAAGATCCTCCAGCCTAACATGTGTTAGGAGGAGAAGAAAAGTATTCCAGGTGGTGTCGCCCATTGTGTTTTATAAAGATGACCAACTCTGGACCTTGTATCCCCCAAGACTTTTTCTGCAATATGATCTCTCTACTCCCCCATGACTAGACAGGGTTTCTTCCTCCATTCCCTTTATCTTGGGCTAGCCCTGTGACTATTGTGGCCCATGGAATACGGTAGAAATAACAGTGCCTGCTCTAGAAGTAGCCCTTAATCGACCTAGAGTGCTCGCTCTTGGGATGCTCAGAGTCCGGCTTCCTTGCTGTGAGGAGCCCAAGCTGCTTAGAGAGACCACGTGGAGGTGCTTTGGCAGCTGAGTTCTCATCCGACAACCGATATCAAGGGCTGGCCATGTATAAGCCATTTTGGACACGCAGTCCAACCGAGTCTTCACCTCACCTTTGCACAAGCCAACATCTGACTACAACCATATGTGGGTAAGAAACCGAAGCAAGAAGTACCCAGCTGAGCCTAATGAACCCACCCCACTATGAGAGAGAATAATAAATTGCTTTAAGTCACTAAGTTTAGAGGTATTTGTTATACAACAGTAGGTGCCCAGACACCTAGTTCAGGAAAGTATGAAGAACATACTCCCTTGTGAGTAAAAAGGAAGGAAATTTATAGTCATATGTGTATATGTGAAGAAAGTTAAACTTCTTGCAAGTAGTCAGAACTGGCTACATGGGGAAAGGAAAGAAGGAAGATTTTCCGTGTGTAAGTTTTTATGTTTTTGGTTTTTTAAAAACATGTAACTGTATTACCTATTTAAAATAATTAAATTTTTAGAAAAGATTGTATTTATTTATTTGTCAGAGAGAGAGAAAGAGAGAGAGAGAGAGAAAATACAAGCAGGGGGAGTGACAGGCAGATGGAGAAGGAGAAGCAGGCTCCCCACTGAGCAAGGAATCCCCCCTCCATGTGGGCTCAATTCTAGGACCCTGGGATCCTGACCTGACCTGACCTGAAGGCAGACACTTAACTGACTGAGCACCCCAGGCATCCCTGAACAATTTTATTTTTTAAATGTCGCTGGATTTAGAAAAGTCAGGGAGGTGGGAAGAGCTGGTTTTTAGACCTCGTTTTACATGGAGGTTCAACCTGACTAAACTAGAAGACACCCAAATGAAAATGTGGCCTGTGGGCAGAGGGTGAGCAGGAGCTCCAGAGAGAGGATAGGCGCAATGGACAGGCCAGTGCTGGTGCGTGAACAAGTGTGACATTAAAGGGTAGAACTAAAGGAAGTTGCTCAGAGGACAGAGGAGTAGTAGAGACAGTTTTCCCATTCTCAAGCAGGGCCCTTGGAGAACATGCAGCAGAGGACTTCCCATTTCCAGCTGTATGAAATTTGGGGTAATGACTCTTGTGGCTTTTCCTCCTTTAATTCATGCAGTCCCATATGATTACCAAGATTACCACAGTATCTACTGGTTGAGCTTTCCCTGTGTTCTTCCACACTGTGTGCACCTACTTGTCTCCTGATAAACATACCAAAAAGACAAGTCAAGCTAATGAGTCTCCTACCACGAATTGCTATTAGGACTTTGATCAGTCTTCTTGGAATTCATCCCTTCCCAGCATCTCATTTTTAAATTTCCCCTCCATTTGAGATATTTTGCATTGCTTACCAGCTCTTAAAAATTAAAAAATTTAAAAAAAAAAACAACCAAAACCTAAATACAATTGTGTCTCCCTATTGAAGCCTGCCAACACTTTAGTATGTAATGATCAAAATGAACTGAATCTGACCTTCCCAAAGGCCAAGGTTGAGCCCTGCAATCTCAAAAGGCAGACCTTGCACAGGTAAACCAGTACTGCCCATCCTGCCTCTACTGAGAAGTCCAGACAGAATTGTTGGTTTACTTGACATTAGTGCTATTTTTATGTTTTCTTAGGGAATGAATATGCAACTGGGAGAAATGTAGCAAAATGGTGAAACCTGTTTCAAAACTAAAAATATTAAGGCTTACTCATTTTATTTTAGTTTTCAAGAATCACAAATAGAACTACATGCTGTCAGACTGTTCATGGCAAACCTGTGTGACGCTGAGTTATTATTTTTGTCATGCAGCACACACAAGTATTCCCCTCGAGGAGGAGACATTTTCCTTACACTATTTGCATCGGTGTCTCCAGCCAGAGACTGGCTGATAAAGATGCCATGGTAAGTTCATCTTCTGTTCATTATACTCATAATCTTGAAACAAATTCTACTGATGCTTTTTCATATGCTATTTACTATTATCATTGTGGAAATTTCTTCCTTTAAGTCAAAAGTGCAAGTTTGCCACCTTTGGGTATTTAGAAAACTTTTGCAAAAAAAAAAAAAAATTCTTGTGGTCAAATGCTTAAGAAGACAGAGGAAGAAGGCAGTAAGAGAACTAACTTGACCAGCAGACAGCTAGAAAGGCAAGTCAATCTTTTCCCAGCATCTCTGTTCTGCTTGTACAAGTCTACTCGCCCTTAGCAGATCAAACAAAACCTCCTCCCAGAAGCCTTTTCTGCTCTTCCCATTTGGAATTAATTCTTCCTCAACTAAGGATTTACCTACAACTATGAATCTACTTTTACCACCTCCCTTACAACAGTCCGTTTGAATATCTGTCATATTTGAATTAAATGTATACAAAGAAGACCTATGTGAAGTTATAAAGTCCTTGAGGGTAGAAAATATTCATCTTTGCATTCCCCTCTAGTGTCTTTGGCAGTTCGTAGCACATAGTAGATGCTAAGTTAATGAACACATGCATACGTGAATGCCGGTGGATGAATAACAAAAATGAATAAACAAAATCATTATTAGTTAAACACTGCTATCGTAAGTAGAAAAAAGTAAGACAATGGTATTAGCAGAAGCAGAGGCTCGGAGGTCGCGGGAAAATACATTATTCTAAGGGTGACGGGAGGCTATAAATGGACTCCAGATGGTGGCATGTTCAGATCAGCTGAGAAAGAAGATGATTTTAGCATCAGTATTTGAAGTGCTTCAGAACAGGGAGATGCGAGAAGCTGGGCAGCCAGAAAAGCAGGTTACAGGATCCCAGGCATGAAGTATTAAAACAGTAATCCATAAAATTGGGTTGATGGAAACTTCTGTGTTTTCCTTATACTATTTGCTTGGGTGTATTCTGTGTACAAAGCATCTGTGCTAATTAACTGAGCCGATGTTTGTAAGGCTGTTTGCACACTGTAAGGCACTACAAAAAAAAAAAACACTGCCTTTCTGTGGGGGTTGGGGGACAGATGAAATGATACCTTGGAGGAAGCAGAGCCTGGAATGGGATGACAGACAGGAGCAGGAAAGGAAACAGTGTGTGGAAGATCAAGCCCAACGGCAAGACAAAGGCCACTAAGAATGTGTTGCTTCCTATTTGTGAATATTAAGCATCTGTAGTATTGATCCAAGCCAACTACAGAATAAGCCAGGAGAAAATCTGCCATAGTGGGTCTGGCAACATTGTATGACTTCAAACTGGCTTTTGAAGACCTTGGAGAGAAGATATAGATGGGGCTAAAACCCAGGAAGAGCTAGGGCTTCTGCAGGAGCAAGAAAGGTGTCCGAAGTTCTTAAACCCTTAGCTTGAAGACAATGACAGCACTCAAGGGGTGACAAGGTAGCTGTTTTCAAATATTCTGAATAGGTAGAAGAGGAAATGGATTCATTCTACACATAGCTAAGACCAAAGAAGGAAACCACCGAGAAAAACGTTTCTTCTCATAGTAAAGGCTTTTCTCTCCGTTTCAAGTCCTTTTGAACATGGTCCTTATCCTTGCAAAATGGGGAGATGCGACTGAACCTCATGGGATTTCATGTCATCAGACAGATGACTGGACTCAATGACCTGGAATGTTCCTTCCAACCCAAAGATTCAGTGATTTTCCCGGCTGGTGTGCATACAGAAGCAGTTGTAGGATACCAGTTCTCAAAGTGTGGTCTGGAGACATCTGGGCACCCTCAAGACCCTTTCAGGGATTCCACAAAGCTGAACCTATTGTCTTAGTAATTCCAAAGTCTTATTTACCCATTTGTTGTTATTCTATCATGAGAATATATTGGTGTCTTCCAGAGCCTCGAGACATAACGTTGTAACCAACAGAATACAACATCTTCCATTCTAGAAAGCCACACATTGAAGAAATTCACAAAATGTAAACAATGCCACTCTTCTCACAAAACTCTTTTTGCACTGGAAAACAGTTATTTTTCATAAAACCTATCACTTATATTAACATATAATCGGCTTATTATTCTCTCCTTATGACCTGGTCCCTTGGGAAGGAAAGGACAGCTCTGAGACACTGAAGAGGTGGTAATTCATAACTGCTATTAGCCGAGCTGCTGACTACATCTGAACAGGTGCTCTTTGATGTCTATGGGTTTAGAGGTAGGAAAAGCTGTTAGTCATGAAGTTTCTGTTTACGCCTGGTGAAATGTTAAAACCTGCATTGTCAGGGCTGAGAGAACCTGACTCCGTTTTCCAGTTGAATCAAGACCAGCCAGTTTTGGTCACAGTCCACTGGGGTATCTGCATATTTGTTACCCTTGACTCCTCTTTAGCTGTGCAATTCCTAAGGACTGAAGTCACTGCTTGTGAATATCTGTAAATTCCCCATTACTTGTTGTATTGTTCTCTGCACTGTGGGCATTCCATGGAACTGTAATTTTGTAATTCCAGATTAAAAGTGATAATGTTTCACTTTTCAAATACGTAGATTTGAAACATTCTCTTAGATGCCATTCACAATGGTAACAACAAAATTTCATATTTACTTACACAAGACACTCAAAGGATCAATAAGCCTTCATGTTTGGAGAGTTTTCATAGTTTTTCCCAGGCTATATGAACAAGGTGATTTTAGGGGTGCCTGGGTGGCTCAGCTGGTTAAGTGGCTGCCTTTGGCTCAGGTCATGATCCCAGGGTCCTAGAATCGAGCCCTGCGTGGGGCTCCCTATTCAGTGGGGAGCCTGCTTCTCCCTCTCCCTCTGCCGCTTCTCCTGCTTATGCTCCCTCTCTCTCTCAAATAAATAAATATATCCTTTTTAAAAAAGTAATTTTTTAGATCTCTATGATGTAGACATTAGAAGAAACAACGAAATGAAGTCAAGAGTCCATGAAATCTTAGGATAAGATTTGGAAGCATGGGGTGTTTATCTTAATAACTCACTTCTTCTCAGCTTTCTTTATAGTTTCTAATTCAGGAATCCTAGATGAACACCACTGTAGTATGGGGGTCTCTGTGGCAAAGGCTGGCTAGATTCAAATCCTCCCACTGCCGTTATCAGTCCCAAGAAGTTCCATAGGCCACATCTTTGGCCTCAGTTTCCCCATTTATCAAATGAGGATACTCACAGGACCTGCCTCATTAGATTCATGTGGGGAATAAAAGAGTTATTTTGTGTCAAGTACTTAGACTGGAGCTGGGGCAGTCAGGAGGACCGATGTGTTAGAGATTATCCTTATTATTCTTTTCCATCAGGGGTCCACAGGCTTTACAACGGCTGGGAACCTCCTGAAATATGAAAAATATCTGTGCACTTTTCTGATGAAAGAAACATAGGCTTCATCAGATTTTCCAAGTAGGTAATCTAATAACGGCATCTCTAAAACCTATGGCATTTGGATTAGAGTCTACCTTCTTAAATGTAAGCATGTACGGACAGGCCAAAGACAAAGACAGATGTAAGCTGCCCATGTACACTAAGAGTCGTTAACTATGAATTCAATTACAGTCCAAAGGAGTGCTCCTTCTTTTAGTGAACACCTAAGTAGTACAATTTGATGCTCCCCACCCCCACCCCCAAAACACACACACCTGAAAATGAACAAAGGTTAGCACTCCATGCAGGTCCGTGTGAGGTAAACTGTCAGCTGCTGGCACAGAGAATTTGGGGGCAGGGGGTAGATTGGAGACAATCTGGGAGCGGGGGGTAGCTTGGAGACAATTTGGGAAAGGGCAAAACAAATGGAAATCCATTACGTCTGTTTATGCTTGAGTCCTAAAAATACCCTGAAGAAGTGACAATCATCACAGGATCAGATACAAGAGGTAAATTCGGCACGAGAAAATGCCAAGAGAAGGCATTTGCAGGAGGCAACTTTATTTTCTGTTCCAGTTTTGCATTTGTCTTCCTAAGGCAGCACAGATCCTCCATGAGAAGAAAAAGACAGATGGGATGACAGAATTTTGTCACTGTGTTTTCTGGAGCATTTACTGGAAAATTTACGACTCCTCATAGTTACTGTTAGATATGTATTTAGAATAATTTTCTGCCATGACAACAGGTAATCCTCATAAAATTTCAATCTCCAAGAAGAAGGCAGAGACATTGCTTTCCTAGCTTTTCTGCCTTTCAGCTTGCATATTAATAACCTTGAACAGCTACTTGGTATTCTAAATAATTGAAGCTGCCTTGCTTGAAATCCACTTTATTATTGTTGGTTAAAAAATGATGAATCCTTTCTTCTCTCTGGAAAATTTTTACAACTTCCTGGAAAGGGTCTTACTGCTTCAAGATCACATCTTTGGTTCACATTAGATATTTCTGGAAACAGACTAGAGATGATGCTGGTTTTGCCTTAAGCAACATGTTAACACTTGAGGTATTTTCCACGTCCAGGAACCAGATAATCAATAGTCAGAAAATACCAATCCTGTGCTTAGGACTATGCTAGCTACACATGTGGCTGGCAGTATCCATTCCCTTGAGGGACTCAGAAACTAACTGGGAGAGTTCAAACAATCCCATTTGAAACAAGAGAAAACTATTCAATAGTCACCAAGCCTCACTGTGTTCTGCTGTAGAGATGGAAAAATGAATTGGAAAGGGTTCATGTCTTCGGGAGCAGAGGAATTCTTACTAGGAAATGTGTTGAGGGTAAGAGCTTATGTGACTTCCAGAACCTCAGAGGAGGAGGACACAGATGAGAGTTGGCATGGTTAAGATATCACAGCTAAGGTACCCTGTGAGGGAGGAAAGGGATTTAGATAGACAAGCACGGGAAGGAACAAATCAGGGAAATAGGAACGATGAGTGCTGTAGGAAGCACAATGCTAGGAGCTGTCATTTTGGTAAGAATCATTGTGAACAATGCCCTTGGGCATGAAAGTGTCTGACCCGGATGACCAGACCCATTGGCCCTGAAATGATCATGGCTTCTTCATAGTAAGTGGAAAAAGCAAAGCATGTTGTGTCGTAAAACATGACAGTATGCTGGGATGGGTGGGACAGACTGAATTACAAAGGGTAGTAGGAGTCAGGCAGAGGACACTGGATGGTGCCTAGCAAGCCATAGGGAGAATGACAGGTCTCTGAGCTGGGGAGGGATGTGGTAGAAGCATGTTTGGGGATGATTAACCAAGAAACAGGAGGCAGAGTTGCCTGGACTGTGGAGAATTAGGATCAGGGTGGTTAACTTGGAGGTATCATAGTGACACTGGGTGAGGGGATGACCAACGGTCTAAGCAGGAAGGGGGAGGAAAGGAGGAGCTGGACATATTGAAACAAAACCAAACAAGACGGTGATACAGGGGATGGGAGGCGAGAGAGATTCTCGGGCCAAGAGGACACCTGCTTTGGAGGAGCTGCCAAATGCTGTGGGGGTGCTCAGGGCCCTTCTCTAGAATCAGATAACGTCAACTCTTCAATCTACTAAGCTCACTTTCCATTACCAAAACAAGAAATAAAAACAAAATATTTTTATCTTCCAGGAAGCACATTCTGGGAAACCAAACGAGGGATTTCGTGCATCTCAGCTCATTGCTAACGCTGTTTGCATCAGGGCCGAGCTAATACCCCAACAGGTTGCTAGGAGAAATTATCTTACAGAACATGTTTAAACTAAAGACGGGATTAAGGCTCCCATCATTTTACAGAATGACCTACTTCAAAGGCAGTCCCTTTAAATGTAATAGGTGGATTTATACAAGTTAGTAGGTTTACCCAGGACCTATTTGAAATCTTCTCTTTATTTAATACTTTCATCAACTCATAGGGGAGGCTTTCCTAGATAATTAGATGGAAAATAATAGAGTACCACACACTTTTATTATTTCCTTTTTACTGGTAAAGGAGCAGAAGGTAAATAAATTGGCTGAGATGCGTGGAGTGAGTTAGTCACCGCCCTTTAAAACTGTGGTTCCAGCCTGGAGTCCTGTCCCAGAGACCTCATGGCACTGACTGCTGCCTCAACCCTGAGTCAGTGGCCCCCTGAATGTTCTCCAGAAATCCCTTAAGCTTGAAATGCTTCTTAGGATTGATGCACTAATACCCACAACTCACAAAAGATGCAACACAGAAATAGCTTCGGTGACAAAACATTTTCCACAGTGGCAAAGACGAATGAGCTCACTGTCAAACACCCAAGAAGTTTAAGCACAGTCAGGTGAGGCTTCGCTGATGCACTCCTCCACAGCCATCTACAGCCTTAGAGCCATCCTTGGTCCAAAACTCTGGAGTTTGGGTACAAATCGCTTGCAGAAGGTTAAGGGAGGCCGGCGTGCCACATGTTACTTAATGTCGAATTTCCTTAGCACTGTCCCGAGCAGTTGCTGAGAAGATCTAAACCTCTGTACGTAGAAGAGAACAACCTTAGGGTTGGTGGTCCTTATGGGAAGCTTTGCGGCACACCCAGGCCAGCTTGCATTGTTCCTAAGAAGTTTGCTCCAGTCACGGTCTTTGTGACTCCTATTCAGAACCACCCTCCCCACCCCTGTGGGCAAACCAAACTTCACAGCAGTCACTGCAGCCGCCCATAAGGAAATATGTGGCTCAGCTACAAGACAACCTATTAAAATCATACAATGCTGATGCAAATATACTTACCAAACATACAGATATGACGCAAGAGCACAAGCCAATAAAAGCCAATGAGCATTGAAAGGATTGGGCTTCTGTGTTTATGGAATGAAAAATGCAGAGTGGTTGATTTGAGGCAAAGACATTTACACCAGGCAGGACTGCTGAGCTCCCCTCTCCTCAAGGAGAGGCTCCGAGACTCCACCAGTGGATGGGCTCCTGACCCTGTAAAGAGCCCCGTGCAGTGTGTCAGCTCATTAAATTAGAAACTGCAGCAGCATCTTCGAATATTGAAGTTTCATATGCACACACAGGTTGCCAGAAAGCAGGTTATCTTCGTGTGGGTTCCCCCAGAATCACACCCTGAAATAAGAATTCTAGGGCATGTGATTTACTTGGGAGATGCTTTCAAGAGAAGAATGGAGTAAAAGAATGGAGTAAAAGAACTTCAACAGGGATAAGAAGGGAGCCAAGGGAAGGTGCATTTTCAAGAAAGATTAAGAATTAAGCTCCTGCTGGAGAACTCTGGCAGCCTATGTAGAGTCATTGGAGTTATTCCATTTAAGGATGAGGGAGCTGGGGTATTTATACTCTAATGTCCATCAGTCATTGGGCACCAGTTCTCTGGCACTTCTAGTCCTCTGAGCACTGGCAGAGCAGGTTTCGGGCACCAAAATAAATCCTCCACACACACAGATGTGATGCAGGAACTTTTAAGCCTCCCTGATGTGCGCTACAAGGATTAAAGCCTGAGGGCTTTATCATATATAGGTAGGGGATGGATAGGATCTGCTGCAGAGGTCTGCCTCGGAAAATCCCCTACATATGAGTTCAGGAGACGGAGTTTTTAGGCAAACGTGCTCTTTTTCCCAAAGTACATTTCCCCCTCACATATTTCAAGCAGGTGCCCATTTCCTATATTCTGAAGTTGCATGGTTGGAAAGAGGCAAATGTCCAAAGAAGGAAGTGTGTATTAGTTTGCTAAGGTTGCCATAACAAAGTATCACAGACTGGGTGGCTAACACAACAGAAATTTATTTTCTTACCTATCTGAAGGTTAGAAGTCCAAGATCAAGTTGTCAGTTGGCTTGGCTTCTCCTGAGGCCTCTCTCCTTGACTTATAGATGGCCATTCTCTCCCTGTGTCCCCAGATGAGCCTTTCCCTGTGCAAGCCCAACCCCTAATTTCCTCTTCTTCCAAGGACACCAGGCAGAATGGGTCAGGGCCCACCCATCGATCTCATTTAACCTTAATTATCTTTTCAAAGGCCCTATCTCCAGACACAATCACTTTATGAAGTCCTGGAAGCTAGGCTTCAAGTCAAGAATTTTAGGGAGGAGAAACAGCCCATAACAGAGAGTAATGAACACATTTTTCATGGAGATCTGTGTATACTTCTGGTAAGAAGGAAAACAGCATTAACTCAGTTCAAGCAAACAACTATAGCTGATAAAAGTATGTGTGGGACTCTTAAGTTCTGTCTTAAGTTGGAAAAGACCTTTTACAAGTTCATCTAGAACTCCACCCGTGATGTGAGGACCACTTGCAATGGTCCCCCTGAAGTTTAATAAACCATGGCTTCATTATACTAAATCCCATGAGCAAATTGGTGAAACTGGATGACAACCAGAGCCAGCCTCTATGGCGTGCCTCTCTGAAGCGAGCGCTGTGCTAAGCCATCACCTCCTACATGGTTCCTGTGGGGTCGGTAGTGATTACCCTGCAGCAAACGAGGAAACGGGCTGAAGGAGGCAAAGTTGCAGCATTTTTCTTTCTTTATTGAAGGGATGGAACCTATCTCTGCTAATAGAATACAAAGACAAGCTTTACCTGCTGCAATTTTTATATTTACTTCAGTAAATATTTGAAAGGTAAACCTTTAATCACTGAGCTCAGGCTTAGGGGAAGGTGGGAAAGGGTGGGGGAATCAGTCAGCGGGTGTGCTGGCCCCAAGAGGCTGTGCAATGGAAAGATGGGAGAAACGGACTAGGAAAGAGGGAGCTAGCACCCAACCCAGCCCAGTTAACAGTCTCATGAGAACTCAGGCCAAGAGGACACAGGAAAGCCTAAGGGTACAGTTAAAACTGAGCTGAAAAAATTGTAGTACAGAGCACTGAAATGGGCAAGCTCATCTACTCTTTCTCTGTTCTTCTGCAGCCAGAGCTCAGAAGGTTGACCTGAGAGCTAGAGCTCAGAATCCAGACGCATGTCCGCACAGAAGGTTGAGACTAGAGAGCAAAAGCATAGTCACAGGCCACACTGTGCTGTGGGCACCAGCGTGGCCGAGGTGGGGGACAGCAGTGCGTGGGCTCAGTCTGAGCTGTGGGTGTCTGCTGTTGGCATGCAGGGTGCCTTTATAAAATTAAGTGCCAACTGTTTAAAAGTGGGAGATTTCTATTGAACTGCAGCTTTCTGGGTGCTCTGGACAAATCCAAAGACCTGGGCACCCTGGCCTGCACGCCTGCCGGAGAGCAGCAGCCTCTCTTTCCTCAGCGTGGGCTCTCTGCATTTGTCCATAGCCCTGTCGCTCCCTGATGTCTTGCTCTAGCTGACCTCATTCCTCTCCGTGGCCCGCCAGGCCCCCTTTAGCAGCTGGGGCTGCCACTTGGTTGAGTTGCGTGGTGATTCAGAGACCCAAACAAGTCAATGGGGTCTGTGTTTGAATCTTGATTCTGCAGTTTTACGAGTGTGTGATTGCCTCCCTATCCATGTGCCTCTGTCTCTGTTACACGGGTGTAAGGGTGTACTCAGCGGGACAACAACCGTGGACTGTGCGTTGTTGGCTTAGCACAGCGCCAGACCCATAGAAAGCTGGAGATAGAGGTCAGCTCTTACTGTTGCCACTGTGGTTGCAGGGTTATGTCAGTAAGTTTGTCTTCGGATAACTACCTCCATAGAGAAAAATGCAAGTCCAGGGCACATATCAGACGATTTATTTTTGTGTTGTTCCAAAATCAGTTCTGTGACCTGCACTCAAGCCTGGCCATTTTTTTTTTTTAAAGATTTTATTTATTTGTCAGAGAGAGAGGAGAGCGAGTGAGCACAGGCAGACAGAATGGCAGGCAGAGGCAGAGGGAGAAGCAGGCTCCCCGCCAAGCAAGGAGCCCGATGTGGGACTCGATCCCAGGACGCTGGGATCATGACCTGAGCCGAAGGCAGCTGCTTAACCAACTGAGCCACCCAGGCGTCCCAAGCCTGGCCATTTTTTGAACGCGAGTCATTGTTCCAAAAGGCACTGGCAAAATAGTCTAGAGAAAAGCTCCATTAGCTAAGGAATCAGGGACATCTTTTTAGTAGATCAGGTACAAACATTTTTCTTAAAAAAAAAAAAATCAATTGGTATCGTATGATTTATGCCATACCCACATTCAATCCAAACAAACAAAACTCTATTCTAAGAGGTTAGGCTATAGACATCAAAATGCCCCTTCATGACAACACTTTAGACAAGATTAAGGACAGGAAAAAGGTATTAACACTTGTAGAATTTACATACATGAATTATATATAAATTCACAATTATTCCTCAGCTAATAATAACCCGAGTTTACATTCCTTGAATAGACAGGGACTGATTGTGTGATAAGGGACGGAGGGAGATAAGGGGCAAGCTGCCAAATTAACCCACAAGGCATTTCCAGTGTGCACTGGGTATTCCTGTTGGAAACAGCTCTCCCCCAGGGAAGGTGGATGACCTCGAGACGCCTGGACTCATCAGGACGCTGCTTCCTCTAGTCCTTTCTCTGCTGTGGTGTAGAGGCTGAAATCAGGGACCAGACTAGCTGGTTTCAAACTCTACCCAAGAGCAAGTCACTTAACTTACTGAATCTCAGTTTCCCACCTGAGAAATGTATTCAATTAAAGCCTCTCACATGGGGCTGTCATGAGCATCAACGGGTACAAAGGTTATATGCATACAACATAGGCACCCACTCAGTGTGAGCCCATTACAAACTATAGGTCAGTCTATCGCCCTTTAAACAAAATGTCCAGAGTGTTCATGTTCACCGGAAGTAGAAGGCATTCTGTCTCTCTGTTTCTCTGTTGAGTTCACCGTCACCTTTGCACCTAGAGGGGAGATAACACGCTTGTTTTTCCTTCTCCCAGGAAGTGCAAATTTGTGAAAGTACAGAGGTTACAACAGGTTGTGGGCTTAGTGGGTCCAGATGCGGGAAAAACAATAAAAGAGGAGAGAATGGCAGAGTTGAAGCAATCCCTAGCAATGGCTGCTCTGGGCAGCTGGGGAGGTGGTGGCAGTGGGGAGACAGGATACTCAACGACTGGGTTGGCCTCTCCCTCCACCCCGGCACAACACTGAAAACGCAGAAGTCATTGTTACTGGGCACCTGGGGCTCTGAGGGAGTGAGCTAAGTTGAACATTTTTGGCTTCATTTTGAATGACTGAGGTAGAACTTATTTTTAGGGAAGTACGCGGTCAGATTGGCATTCCCACACTCGTCCAACAGCACACTTTCCAGTCAGCTACAGTTAATCATGCTGAGGGCAATCTCCCAGGACTTAGAGAAAAATTAACACGATGTTCTTCCATCACAAACAACTTCCAATATTTCAGTAATCTGGATTTATACCAGGGAGGGGAATAACAGGCCCATGGAGACTTTGTTAATTTTTTTTTTTCCCCGTAAGCCTGCTTAGAGAGCTCCCTCATTGTCACAGGCAGGTTACAGGTCCTGGAGTGAAACCCTGATGGGCCCCCAGCAGACAAGCATTCTGAGCCAATGACACTCCTCACCTCTCTCTTGACCCGTGGACTCCTGGGCACATCTGTGGGTGAATTTTATGACTGACACTAATTTATACAGGCCTAGAAAGGGAACTTTGCTGCCTTCCAGCCTCTCCTCAGGAAACTAAGCATAGGAGCTCTTGCAAGAAAGTAAAGACTTGAGTAAAAAACAGGGGAGGGGCGCCTGGGGGATCTAATTTGGAACAAATGGATTGTTATGGCCAAGGACACAGTCACCAGACTGAAATAAAAGGTCAGCCGTATCGGTGTACAGGCTATCCTTCCAGCGCCTAGAGAACAGCTAGGGACACAGTCATGAAAGAGAACCTAAGATACTTGCTGGACAAGACAGGGTAGGGGCCTCAAGAGACGATAATCAGCAGCTAGAAGCAAGTGGACAGGGTGGAGGTGAAGAACAGGCCAGCAGCTTGATTTGGTTTGCCTTTTCCTGCCGATATCTGCAAAAGCACTGATGATTATCACGCTTGAATCAACAGAGTTTAATTGGCCTATTCACCTAGAAATGATCATTTTGAGGGCTTTATAACTTGTGTCCTACGTTTCCTTAACAGGAGGCGCATGCGTGGGCTTAGCTATCACCTAGACTGCCTCTTGCCCAGCACAGGGGCTCATAGAGGGAGTATCCCTAGGACTTAAGCCAGGATATCTGAGAAAGGTGGAGGGAAGCCCTTTTAACAGTTCTACTGGGAGACAGACTGTAAATTCATGCCACTTGCTATAACGTCAGAAATCTCTTGAGCATTGCATTTGTGTATGAAACATGGTCTTGACTTGATCAAATGAAAAACGATGTGAACCCTGCCCGAGGTTATTTATCCCAGCAGCGAAGGCTCGGAGAGGCTGAGATTCTATTATCATGGAAGCCCCAGTAGACCTCAGGCTCTTCTTCTTTGAATTTAAATAAGCCTGGGGCCTTTGCGTTTGTCCTCACAGGTCATATTTTTGAATGACAGAACCATCTTGGAGGCTCTGCTCTGGGCCCTCTGTCTGAGGGGAGATGATGCCAATCTTGAGGAGGTCCAGCTCCCTAAACCAAGGGTCAGCAAACCACAGCCCATGGACCACATCCAGCCCGCCTCTTTGTTTTTTAAATCAGATTTTACCAGAACTCAGTCATGACCGTTCATTAGGGATCATCTGTGGTTGTTTTATCACTACAACAAGGAAGTTGAGTAGTTGCAACAGACACCGCATAGCCTACAGAGACTACAGTATTTCCTATACAGTTCCCTACAGAAAAAGTTTGCTGACCCCTGCCCTGCGGCATGGCCTTTTCCAGACCTAACTGGAATGCTTGGTATAGAGCAAGATGGAGGAGGAAGCATGACCTGAGGTCCCCTTTCCCCTCCTGGTGCCCAGGGACCTCCCTTTTTACATGTCTCCTCAATCCTACCACAGAAATCATGAAATTTTGTTCTTCTATTATCTTTGACCCTCAGGTTCACAGAGGTGAATGAATTCTTTTCTTCAGTCTGTGGCACAACATCCTTGGTCCATGCCAGGTCTTTCCTTGTTTATTTTACTTCATTTCATTCAACCCCTTCATCTTCAACCCTCCATTCCTTCCTCCCAGAGGGATGTCACTCTCAAGTGTTTGATATGCACTTACCCTTATAAAATGTGTCATGCCATCGTTTGTGGTTTTTTTTTTTTTTTTTTTTTGACAGAGAGAAATCACAAGTAGGCAGAGAGGCAGGCAGAGAGAGAGGAGGAAGCAGGCTCCCCACTGAGCAGACAGCCCGATATGGGGCTCGAACCCAGGACCTGGGATCATGACCTGAGCCGAAGGCAGCGGCTTAACCCACTGAGCCACCCAGGCGCCCCTCGTTTGTGTGTTTTTAATGTACATAAATGATAGCGTTCCGAAAATCTTGTTTTATTTCATTTTTTTTTTCACTGAAAACCATTTTCATTTAACACCGTGTATTTAAGATTCATTTATGGTTCTTGTATACATCCAGTTCGACATTTCTAATTACATCTCTAAGCTTTTGGGGGAAAAGGACAATAGATCCCTTTCTCAAAAGGTAGGGAACCACGGTGGATGAGTTCTTCATAAAAGTTGTGACATTGTAGCTCCCCAGAGAAGATACAATTTTTATAAAGAGCCTGTGACACATTAAACACAATAAGATTTATATTCATCAGTGGGATCCCTGAATTCTTTAAAAATATCGGTGTCAATTATAGTTTCAAGGTAGTATTTCTGATAAACATTCAGTATATTTACTACTAACCACTCCCCCCCCACCAATATATCCCTACCAGCCGATTTGTGGCCACTTATTTCCAACTATACGCTGTCTATATTGGGTTCTGAAGGAAGGCAACCAAAGTTTGGGGTTTCTCAGAAGTTAGAAATTCAGGTAGGCCTATCCCCAAAGAGGCAAGAAAGAGAACATATTAGTCCCCTGAGAGCTGCTGGATCAGCTCCATTACACCCCAACAGTTAAACAAACCTACCAGGACCTTAGTTCCTGCTTGCATTCCCACATCACACACAGTCAGGAGAGTTATGTCTGGTTCACAAGCCTTCTCAACCCTCAGACTTCCCAATGTCTCAGCAGGTAGAGGATTGAGCAGCGGAGAATCTCTGCAATTTGCCAGGTAAATGCTGTTCAATCAATATTTTCCATTAGACTCAAGAGAAGAGTACTCAGTTTAACCAATCATTATTCCCACAAAATACTGTAAATAGTTTCTTGGCCAAAGCTTTTAATCTCAGCTATCATGGGCATTCACACTTTCATATTGCTTTTTATATTGTTAAAAAAAAAAAAAAAGAACTATGTCTTTTGACATTTGATACTTTTCCAATTTGAGAGTAGGCTATAAATGATAGACTGAAACTAGGAATTTGCATGTATATTTACAGTAATGTTTGAATTATAATGATGTTAATGCTATCAGTCTCCTAAAAGAGTTACAGAAAGCTTTTGTGGAGTACCTAATGGGCCATTCGAATTACTACTGTTTGCCCACCTTCCAATTTTAGGGCATCCTTACTTTGCATTTAGGGCAGTGTCTTGAGAAGAAGCAGTCATGAATTAAAACAGGGACTGATCTACTGCAGGACATGATGGAGTGATCTGTTTCCCTGGCCCAGAGAGGTGAGGCTGTGCGGGAGATCGTGGCAAGGGAAGCAGCACAAACACGACTGTCTCCTAACTTGTCCCATGGGGGTCCAGACCAATGCCAATGGCAATTCTCATAATTAAGGAAGGGTTCTTGATGGGCCATAATTCACTGCTTGTGGACCCAATCAATACCTCCTTCAACTCAATTTCCTAAACTTGTAAGTGGAATGGAGGATCATTCACTTACAATAAATCAGATCATGGTTGACTTTTTAAAAATCCAAACAATGTTCCCCCACTAAAAAGTGCGCACACACACACACACCAGCCTTGTGAGAATAAAACAACTCAGGCCAAGTCTCTGTCTTTCTATTTCTTTATGAATCTGAATTCTATCCATACACGTCTCAGCATTGCAGATAGATAAGTAATCTTTCCCATCTGCAATTAACAAAGGTTAAAAAAAAAAAAAAACCTCTCTGAGGTTTAATCTGGGAAGAGCTCCACTTCTAGTTTATAGCCAAGAAGATTACACACTAATTAAACTGAAGTGCCCATCAGGATTAAAGCAAGAAACTCCATGAAAGAAAAGTCTAGAATGCATCAATGAGGAAAGCATGAAAAATAAAATTATTTTTAAAGTATTTTTCTAGGATAAGTAGTTACAACAATGAAGATTTTCACACAGGGATGACTATCTTATTAATCCTAATTAGGTATCTTTTTTTTTCTTCTTCATTTTTTTTAACCTAGAACAAGAGGCTGAGTCAATCTCATGTAGCATCCAAGCACTTTTTAAACACTTCAGCTGTCAATTTCCAGTGCTTCTGCTCTGCTAAGAAATCTTCCTTTTTTCTGCCTCTATCCCCAACACACATTACACAGTTTAAACTTCTAAGACAGTGCCTAACGATCTTTGTTCCACTATTTGTCATCTTCCCACCCACATTCAAAAGACACAAAATGTCAACTGTCACTTCTTTTTTTTTAAGGAAACCAAGAAAATTATAACTTCTCCTGTCAGCTGGGCCTAATGAACAACAAATTTTTTAAAACTTAAATAATGGGCACAAGGGAAATATCAAGTAGCACTTATGAACAAACTACACATAGAAAATGCTAAGTTTTATAATTAAAGAAATATATGGAATCTATAGTTATCTCAAAATAACAATTTTAATTTAAGAAGTCCTAACTTGTGAGTCAGAACTTTCATGAAGTTAAATATGTAAATATATAAGCTCAATATCTTTCACATTTGCTTTTAAAAATGTATTTACTGAATTCGTGATCTCTATACATTAACACATTTCTTTTTTCTTTTTTTAGATTATTTATTTATTCATTTGTCAGAGAGAGACAGACAGACAAACAGAGCACAAGCAAAGTTATGTCAGGCAGAAGGAGAAGCAGGCTCTCCACTGAGCAGGGAGCCCAATTCGGGGCTTGATCCCAGGATGCTGGGATCATGACATGAGCCGAAGACAGAGGCTTTAACCCACTGAGTCACCCAGGTGCCCCAAGAATATTTCTTTTCTATATTCCTTACTCGGATTATTTTGCCTGTGGATATGGCAATACAAAGGCTGTGGTTAGAATAAGAATAATGTTACGGATTCTACTTTCTTTAGAAAGCAACATTTTTAATGCCACTAATATCTGAAGAGTAGGTTACCTTCAAAGTTGGTAGAATGGAAATTTCTAGAGGGCAGGGATTCTTGTCTGTTTGGTCATTAACCTGTCCCTGAGAGATCAGAATCAACAATCAACAAATACTTGTTGACTGAATGAAGTTAAAAGATAGAATTCAGCTGGGTGTTTTAGGAGTCTGTTTCTAAAGGGGGAATAATGAAGTAGTTAGAATTGTGCAAAGAAACACCATTGGCTTCTAATCGATATTAATAGAGATGACAGGGTTTGACAGGGTTTACTTTCCAAAAGGGTTAGATTTTTCTCTTAAGTATAACTGACTCACAGAACTGCCGGCTGGCAAAGGAGAGATTACAGAAGCAAAAGCAGAAACATTTTAATCTGCATGTCTGAACTTCTCTAATTCTAAAATTCAATTAACAGTGGGCTTTTCCCAACTTGCAGAAAATAAAGTTAGTGAATACTGCATGTCCAACTGTGAGTTTTTCTTCACAAACTTTTTCTCGAAAACTGTTCTTATCAACTACAAGTATATATAAGAAACTAGCATTCAATGGCCTGACTTTTTCCTTCATGTTGCTTGGCCTAAGTCAGTATGATCCCTATGTTCCAGTACCTGAACATATGTAAGAAGCATTCTAGAGCCATTTCTGACCTGTCATGACAACAAGCAGCCTAAAGATGAGCGCCATACAGCCCCCTTTCAGCCACAAGTAAGCTATGATCTTTGAAAAGTTAGGGTTGCTCCCTATCTCAACTTTATCATCTGGAAAATGAGCTTAAATCCATCAAAGACCAGAAAGCCAGACGGTGGGGGGACTTTTGGTGTAGTACAGATCAGCTTCTATGCTGAGATGCAGAGCAAGGTGGGGTAATGGGGAGACCATATGTGGGAAGGCAAATGGGAACTATCTACCATTCCAATATCTTTACGACTACTTTATATCCAACACACTATCTAGGACAATGATGGGTTCATGGTAGATAATTAATGCTTATAGACTTGGAATTTTTTTTGCCTGGTAACATAAAGAAGAAGTCAGAATCAAGCTTGTGAACTGCCTATTTCATCTACAGCTTCCAACAGTTAATATGGACAACCAGTTATAGACACATCCCTGCCATGACAGACAATTACTTCGCCTTTCCAACTATCATAAGGACCATCCTGGCATCCTCCCCAACCCCACCACCAATGCACAGGGTCAATAAAGGGGTAATTATTGAAGCTGGGTGATGGGTACATAGTCTCTCTGCTTTCACATATATTTAAAATTTTCCCTAATAAAAAGTTTATAAAAATAAAATAAAGCTCCACCACTGACCATGTGAAGGAAGGGACAACCCATGACCTTATAAACCCACCTGTTTTTTGCATTGAATAATGAATTTGGAATTTATGGGTATTTGTTATTGAATTTTTTTTGTTATACAATTAATTCTGTAATGACTAATGCTTAAGATATTTTCTATGTTAACAATATATAAATAAATTATATTATAGGTAATTTTATGTGGTGATTTTAAGTTGTTCCTCTTATTTGGTGAGTACACAAAATAACATTTAGATAGCATTTAAATACCTCCTATAATTACACTGGAAAAAATTCTTCCCAGTGTTACTGAAATCAGTTGCAAATTTTGCTTCCAGATACATAAAGTACTAGAAAAGTAGCCAAAAAGAGACATGGACTCAACATACTGCCAAAAATAATAATAGAACTTTAAATGTTAAGCAGTTTTTTAAAAAGCTCTTCTCTGGAACGAAATACATTTACTCAAGTTGTTTTTCCCTCCATCCTCCTGCTTCTCGTTATAGATGTGCCTTTCCGGCTGACTTCCTAATCAGTTGGTGGGCCCAGTCCTACTGAGTCAGCCAGTTGCCGCTATTGGTATGGATGTGTGGAGCTGGTGGAAGCCAAGACAGGGAGTGGGATGAGGATGAGTGCTCTGGGACATTTTAAACTGGAAAAAAAAATTGGGCAGGAGTGCTGACTTGCCATCATGAGGGCAGGTTGATTGCCCTTTATCTTTTTGTAGGTGCCATGAAATGGTTGAGGCCAAAACTGGGCTCTTTGCTTTGTTTCCTTGATGAAAACTGAGAATATCAAGGATTGTCCTCTGGTTGGCATCATGTCCCTCCAATGCACAACTTATCCTTACCAGTGGTTTTGTAGGTCATGCAAGGGGGAATGGGCAAGAGTTCATTTTTCCATCACTGTTTAGAAAGCTTACCACGACATTTCATTCCCAACCATTCCTCTATGACTGATTGTCCCTATTCATGCACTCAGAGGGAAACTGACAAGGGTATTGAGCCACAATTTTGGGTGTAATGATTTCCCTGATCCAAGTGGAGTCTGGATCCTTGGGGATCCTCAGCCAGAGTCAAGAAGGCTTTATACAGAAGGCCCACTCAATGCTTTTCCTTTAGGGAAATGTCCTGAAGTCAAGTTGGATTTCAGTCAATTTCCCCAGTTTTAAGAAGAAGAGTCATTTAATGCCACAACCTCTAAGCAGTCAATGCTAATGTCCACTTTTTGAAACTTTAATAATGAAATATTAAATGAAATGAGGCAATGTATATAAAGTCCATAGCACAAAGCCCACATTGCTAAAGTCAGTAAATGTTTGCTCTTACTGATGATTATCTTTGACATAAACATGGCAAACCTTGTTTTAAATGACTTATTCAGGGGTGCCTGGATGGCTCGGTTGTTAAGCATCTGCCTTGGGTTCAGGTCCTGATCCCAGGGTTCTGGGATCGAGTCCCACATCTGGCACCCTGCTCAGCGGGAAGTGTGCTTCTTCCTCCCCACTTCCCCTCCTTGTGTTCCCTCTCTTGCTGTTTCTCTCTCGGTCAAATAAATAAATAAATAAATAAATAAATAAAATCTTTTAAAAAGATATATATAAATTACTTATTCATTCAGTTAGCCAACAATCATTGAGCACTGTTGTGTGAAGCACTGTCGTTGGTTAACAGAGATGTCCTCGTGTATAAGCGGGGCCAGGTCACTGTTCTCATCAAACATACATGCTGCAGGAGGGAAGTCAGACAACACACTATTAAACTAAATAATTTAAATTAATAGTTGCCATGAGTAAAGTAAAATCAGACCATGGGATAGAGAGAGACTAGGGAGAATGGGATGGGGAGGGAGGTTGACACTAGAGTGAAGAAGAAAAACTTCTCTAAGGATGAAACATTGGATGAGAAGATGGAATCTGTTAGGTGGAAGGTTCAGAGCTGGAGCATCACAGGTGGAAGGAACAGCAAGGGCAAAGCCTTGCAGAGCATCCCATCACAACACAGTGCTGCATTACCATAGGCCATGGACACGAAGCCACGTTCTTCTTTGTGGTCACGTTAACAGTTTTGATTCCCGGGGCACCTAGGTGGCTCAGTGGGTTAAAGCCTCTGCCTTTGGCTTGGGTCATGATCTCAGGGTCCTGGGATCGAGCCCCGAGTCGGGCTTTCTGTTCAGTGGGGAGCCTGCTTCTCCCTCTCTCTCTCTGCCTGCCTCTCTGCCTACTGTGATCTCTGTCTGTCAAATAAATAAAAAAACTTTAAAAACAAAAAACAGTTTCGATTTCCAAGGCATCTAAGAACTCAACCTACAACCAGAATAAACAGCCACCAGGAGAGTTGTGGTACTTTAGTGAGACTAACCCACTTTTACAGATGGTGTAGAAATTTTAGTTTAACCATGAGATTTTAGCTTAAGCACGAGAATTGTAGCTGAAGCGTGAGAACTGACTTCTTAAATCAATATTGCTTGAGGTTCCTATTGCACATTTCACTGGGAGAACCAACCTTTGATTTGGGGACCAGGCCCATGACTCACAGCTACTCAAATTCAGAGATCTAAGAACGAGATTATGAGATGGAATGGCTCCTGCTCTGCCAATGACCGGCTGTAGGCTCTTGAATTGGTCATTAGATTTGCTGTGAATCTGTTTATCTATAAAACAAGAGGGAATGGGTTAGACCGGTGCATCTAAAACTCTAATGTGCCCTGGGGATTTGGTCCCATGCAGACTCTGATTCAGTGTCTGGGGTGGGCCCCGAGGTTCTCCACTTCTAACCAGCTCCCAGGTGATGCTGATGCTGCTGGTCCTCTGGAGACCACCCTCCTGAGTAGCAGGAGTTTAAATGATCTCTAAAATGCCTTCCAGCTCTAAATCTATGAATCTGCATTCTAGGTTTACAATGACTTGTACTGCAAGTCCTTGATATAATCTTTACATCTAAATATCTGTGACCACCAAGCTACGGAGGATCTTCCTGCAGTACCCAACCAGGGCTTCCTTCTGGTTATCTAAGATTCACATGTCAAGGTCGCTGACTCACATCAGCTACCTCCTACTGTAACACCTATGCATTTTAGGGCAGAGACCAGTGAAACTCCTTATCACTTAACCAATCCAATATGATAACTTGAGGAAGCTTCGATTTCATAAGTGGGCCAACATTCAGGCTGGAATGGAATGGCTCGTTCTTCAGAGTAAGCAGTAATACAGCAGCATACTATTTCAATTTACATTATCAATGAAAGAACACAAACCTCGGTTAAGATGTTTTTTTTTAAGGGACACAAAATTCCATATAGTGCTGGAAATTCAATGAAGTATGTTACTGCTGATTTTTACCCTAATTGCCCCCAGCAGAGTTTCACCTTGTGGGGGTTATTAGGCAGGTAAACACAACAAAACAAAACAACCCCTGGATTCTCACAAGTGAAAAATTCTTCAACTCTTCTCAGCAAGATCAGTTGCCACCTTGGCTCTTTCTCTCTGAAAGAGGGAGCTCAGATGAATGATTTCCCAGGGTTTGTCAGAAGATCTACCTCTAACAGGCAGTGTGAAGGGGAAGCATGAAGGTATAACTCAAGGAATTACTAGCTCTTTTTAGAGACACTGCTCACTATTTACAATAAGGTAAAGTAAGGGAAGATAAAGTAAAGGGAAGAAAGGGGGCATTATAATGGCATGTGCTGTCATGGTGACAATGATGGCTTATATCTGAATGTTGCCACAAAGCTTTCCAAATGTTTTCAGCGAGTGACTATGATTATCACCATTGTATGAGATGAGAGAGCTACAAATTGTTAATTAGAGAAAATGGGGTCTGAACTGAGATCTTTCATCCACTTGTAATTTTCCGGACATAGCTCATGCTCCCATTACAGAACATTAAGCCAGTCTTTGCAAAGGCTCGCAAGCTCACAGAGCATGGCACACAGAGGAGGAATAGGAATCTGTCCAGTTCTGTTGACTCTCAGAGTGACATCCTCCACTGCCAAACCCAGGACTTGTAATTGCCTTTTGGGCTAATTAGGACAAAAACCTACAATTCTCATCAGATGTGTTCCCCTGTAAAGAGTCCCCTAGGGATAGATCGAGCTTCACCAGAATGTCAGTAAATGCCATGATGGAATTAACTGGCATTTCATTCACCCCTCAGTGTTTCCTCCCCCAGACATCATTCTAAGGGATCGCAGTGTCATGGGGGCATCCATCAAAAGAGAAGGAAACAAATGAACTAGGACTTATTCTCCCTAATCCTTCTCTGGCTATTCAGGAAACTCCCTGGAATCAGCTGGTCATTTCAGAAAAGATGCTATAAATACTGGTTAGTTGGATCCTGAATTTTCAATCGGCCTTTATATACTGTTATTTTCCATGGAGGAATACTTTGTTCCTGGAGCCTGGGAGCATACATTTCCAAAGAAATGGTATCCCCAAACACTATTCACTGAGAAGGTAATTCTTTCAGAAACTGCTAATGGGAAACAAATAGCAAATGACATTGAACAAATCTCTTGGTCATGAATTGAAATCAGTTCGGGACAACAACAAGAAAGAGAAGTATTTTTATAACCGTGATTTTTAGCCATTGTGGGCCCTTTATACAGTTCATATTTAGAAATGATCATGATACATAGACAGGCAAAAACATTACCTGACAGCAAAGACTGGGTTAGCACTACTTTTATTGACTTCCCAGATACAGCAGGCACTTGTAACTTACAGTTATGTCCACAGGTGGGAGTCTCTGTTAGTGTTATCGTACATTTTAAAAATTAATTTCAACCCAAATGGACCAGACCAAATCACAGGCCAATATCCTACATGACACAGGGTTGACTATCCCAGTTCTAGATACAATGGAGAGCCAAACATCCGTAGAAACATCCAGGACTTATTTCCATATCTAGGTTTCTTCTAATTTGTGACCATTCCTTTGTTTTCACAATGGGCATGCTAAATTGAACTGAGACCCTGGCAGGTATTAAACTGGCCACACCCAACTATCCATTGTCTCCTCTCCATCCTGATGGTTGGGCCTTAGCTGAAGAAAAGGGTGACTAGGTAGAGCCTCCTTACGGTGGTGATGACTCAAGGGGCACCTGGTGGCTCAGTGGGTTAAAGCCTCTGCCTTCGGCTCAGGTCATGATCCCAGGGTCTTGGGATGGAGCCCCACATCGGGCTATCTGCTCAGCAGGGAGCCTGCTTCCTCCTCTCTCTCTGCCTACTTGTGATCTCTGTCTGTCAAATAAGTAGTCTTAAAAAAAAAAAACTTGAAGGTGATGTCAACTACACATGTTTCTGCTGGGACCCAGATGGAGTTTCTGACTACTTCCTGACCCATTTTGTTGAGGTTAGAGAAAGCAGGTATGGGAGAATTGGGTGGGGTAGAGTGGGGAACGTGGCATATGGCAGAAATATGGGAAATGTCCTGGCAAGGTAGCAACCTTGAGAAAAAGACAGAGGACCCACCATTTGGACCAGGTGCCTTGTTTCCTTACCCCTAAAGCTTTCTTCTCCTAATTCTCTTAAAGAACATCAACTAGTTGTTAGTAGCTAATATAGGGATCTGGATCCCCACAGCTGTCCCCCCTCCAAATGGTCAATAGGCATTGATGACCATGGCAGTCAAAGTCTTGAAGCAAGGGAATTGTGTTACCAGAGGATTGTGCTCCCACTGAAAGGACCTAGACTTTTCCATGCCCTCACACTCTAGCTCAGCCCCTATTTGATCTGGCTTTAACTGTAAAGATACCTCACCAGAGAAGTAGCAGCATGAGGGAACGGTGTTCCTTTTCAAGACTTTTGGTCTCCCTCTCTTGGTTGTAACAATGGACTGAGGACTGTCTAACACCAGCTGTCAGTTCGAAAGCCCTGTCTGGGCTATCCAGAATGGATCTAGTTTGGTGAGAGGGGTTGCTGCCCCTCAAACAAGCTCTCTCCTGACCGCCACGGGGGACTCTGTGCCTCCAACTTGCTGCCCACTTCCTAGAAGCCCCTGGCAAGAGGGAAAAAGTGGCTGGAAACATTGGCAGTCAGGCTTCTGGAACAGAAGTGACCATGAAAGAATTCTGCTGCAATCCCTCACTTGGCCCGCATGTAGACTGCTGACTCAGAAATGGAACTCACCATCAAGCATGAGTCAAAGATGTGACTCTTGGCCGAGAAAGATCTGATGACCCATTAGAGTTCTTTCAGGCATCTCTTGGCCTTCATGCCCTATATTTTAGTTCCTCCCCTTGCTTATCTTGGGTAACCCAGAAAGGAGCTGGGAGATGTACATAATATTTCTGATAGTGGGGATCTGGAGCCCGGTCGGCAAGGAGGGGTCTGATGAAATCCGGGCTGGCTCAGGGATGGCAGCAAGGGCAGTGAGAACTGCAGCCACTCACAAGGGAGGAACTGGAGGAACAGAAGAGGGAAAAGCTGTGGTAAGAACTGGGACTGGGACACCAGAGCCACCTCCCTGCCCCCACACCCACCCGGACTTTCACTCCACATGGCTGCGTCTGGAGACAGGCTGTTCCACAGAGCCAGATCCTGGGGGATAGAAACAGAGCGCAATCGGTCTCTTTCTGTTTTTTGGGAAAGGAGGGACTAAATGCCATTGCGAACTGAGTTTCATTTCCGTAAACTTCACGGAACTCCTATGAAATCCCAGGCACTGGGATCAGACAGAAGGCCGAAATGAGAGAGAAACAATCTCTGTTCCCAGTGGGTGGCACAGAGCTCTGTAAGATGTCACCCCAGTTCCCTGTAGTCATCACTGTTCCATCACAGAGAGAAGCAAGCAGTGGTCTGAGCTGTGGAACAAAGAGGCTGGCCTAGGCACCATCCAGAAGCCCCCTCAAGTGGGAGCACAGCTCAGCCCCAATCAAGCATGACCGGGGGTCCCCAGGCATCTGGGGCTGTTACCAGTAGGTGCCTCAGTTACATCAGTGAACAAAAGAGTGAACCAAACAGGCAAAAACTTATGCCTTGGCTGGGGGTGGGGGGGTGCGGCAGTAGTGGGTTATCTTCTTGGGTAAGAAGAAACTGTTCATAAATAATTGTCATAACATGAATTAAATTATATGTGCTAGAAGATGTATATAGGAACCCCTGGGTGGCTCAGTCAGTTGAGCATCTGCCTTTGGCTCAGGTCATGATCCCAGTGTCCTGGGATTGAGCCCCTCATCGGGAGGGGCTGCTCAGTGGGGAGCCTGCTTCTGCCTCTGCCTGACACTACCCCTGCTTGTACTCTCTCTCTGTCAAAGTAAATAAATAAAATCTTTAAAAAAAAGAAAAAGATGTATGTACAGAAAGAAAAAAGCAGAGTAGGGCAAGGGGACCGGAGGTACGGCAATCTGAAAATGGGTGCTCAGGGTAGGTCTTTGAGAGGTGACAAGCGAGCAAGGACTCGAAGGGAGTGAGATCCACTCAAGTAGATGCTGGGGATCCTGAGCTTAAACCCTGGACGCCCCTCCATGGGAGCCAATGAGGCCAGCAAGGGCCACTGCAGAATGTTCCCTTCCACAAAGCAAGGGCCTAGAAAGTGGACTCTGTGTGCTCTTCTCCTTGTATGTCCTGCTCTTAGAGAGCCTGGTACTTAGTAAATATTCAGTTACAATCTAGTGATGAGGCACGTTCTGGGACAGCCTCTCAGGCTTGCTCTGCTTAGGGCCACTTTCCCGAATTCAACAAGCCCCTGGTAGAACTCTGAACAGAGATGAATCAATAGCGCACAGTTACACCAAGAGATGACACTGAACGAGGCCTCAGAGAGAACTTCCTAGCCTCCTACTCTTGGATTACTATTCTTGCCTGAGTGAACAAGGGGGGTGATCCTCAAACCCAATCAACTAAGAGCCATACTGTAGCTTCCTAAAATGCTGCCTTTGCGATTTTTCGGGAATCTGGAGAGAGTTCTAGGTCTTTATAATAATCCAGGGTAACAGTGGATGATTCTGGCTCTCCCCCATCAGACACAGCTCCCCTGCCTTCTCTGACATTCTCTGCCTTGCCTGTGTCCCAGAGCTCCGGCTGCTTCTCTGCTGGGGCAGCCGCCACGGAGAGTGACTCCGTGCGGGCAGCGGGCACCCATGGGACAGGTGCCCAGAGCCTCCACCATCTCTGGCTTCCATGAAGCCCTGTGCCACGGGGCACAAGATCTGGATCACAACCTGGCCAGGTGTTACAAAGGGAAGTTCAGGGGACAGGAGGGAGGGAGCAGGTAATCACAGGTTCCTCCCTCTCATGGCCAGCTCCAAGAATAAAGAACACATAGTGGATAGAGGTTAAAATGGTAAGAATTCTGCATGTTTCCCTGGAGGTGGGCCCCCAGATATATTTCAGATGTCTTTGTTCTAGGTATAGAATGTCAAGATGAAGTCCTACCCACGGGACCCAAGGCTTCAACTCTTTCAACAAAAACCAACATCAGCTTCCTCCCAGTGAAAAACACCGTATGGTTTTATTTACTCCTGGGGTCTGTTTTAAAAAGCACCCCTCTCACTGGCCTTCTTTCCACCTCCCTCTCCCTGCAGGAAATGAAAAATAAATGGCACCACTTGAAGTTATAGGCACTTGCTGACAAAAAGCTACACCACTCAAGGCATGAATTGCCATCGTGTGTGCGAGCGTGTGCACGCGTGTTCTTTCTCCACTCACAGAAGCTAGCCAATGCTTTTAAGCTTTGCTTTGAAAAAATTTTTTTTAACTCAGATAATTTTTCAGGATTTTATTCAGCCGAATTCCTCAAATGCGCTTTGTTTTTCCCATCGTGGATCATCAGAGGCAATTTTCAGAATGACTCTGGAGGGATTACTTTTCTAACGTGTTTCTTCCCAGAGACCTGCTTGCCTCCTTTTGAGCTGAACGTTACTTCCTTCTCCCATGATAGAGGTTGGCAAGAGGGAATGCCTGATCTTTTTCACAACAAAATAATAGGAAACCTGCTTCTCACAACACGTTCCCTTTCCTCGGGGCAGGTTCCTGGATTCAGGTGTTTGAATTGGACGAGGCATGATTTTTCGTGAAGTTTCGATGCCTTGAGGCTTACCAGGGCACTCCTGTGGTTCTGGCCTAGACTCAATAAATATTTCCTTGTAGAGCAGAAGAGGAGGAAATAAGTCTCTGTGCAAAGAGCATCTACTTTTGCAGGCCTCTGGGGGCTGATTGGGAAGTTCTGTCATAGGGTGTCACCTCATGCCAGGCAAGCTGGCTTACGGAGAGAAATGAAGGATTAAAGTTTGTGTAGAGGGGTCTTCAGAGAGGGATTCTGTGCTCACTTCCAGCCCACATGACTCTATGGACGCTCTCCACTCCACCACATTTTAGGGTTATCTCCTTTGCACAAAAAATAAATGCAAAACTCCTTAGACTGGCATACAAAATTCTTTGCAAAGTCACTGCCAGTCACTTCTCCATCTTTAATTCCCTCCCCTGAGCCACACTTGTCCATAAGCAGTAAAGTTATCCCAGAGCAGGCTCCATATCTGCCTCCCAAAACCCACCTTCCAGTTGCCCAAATCTGGCCCCTTCCTTATGGAGATTCCACCTTCCTTTCCAGGCTTAAATTAAACGGCATCTCCTCCAGGAAGCCTTTTCAGTTCTCCCTTCCTAATTGGAATTCATTTTCTCCCTCCACATTCTGTGCCTCTATTTCACAGACCTTATTAGAAGTTTGGCTATAGGAGGGTAGTACTACGGATGTTTGGGGGTAATTAGGAGAAATTAGGGCAAATCACATTCGGCATTTTAAATTTCACGTCCCTGTTTGTTGGGAGTGTATAGCCATGCTTGTGTAAATGAGATTTATTGGAAGTGAAGTAGGCAAGGCTGGTGGGTTTGAGGGGGACAAATTGTTCTAGAATATTCTAGGAGATCTGGGGATGAGGTCTCCATGGGGGAGCCAGCAAATGTGGCCAAGGTTTTAAAATCCAATGTATGGAACAAGAATTGAAATCTGCACCTGTGTTGGTAAGAATGCTGGCTGAACAGCTATAGAGAGAAACTGCCTTCCATAGGAAGCACTGTCCAGAATCCTCTGTCTCTGGGATCAGGACCAAAAGATTTGAGGTGTCAGGAGTTAAGAGGGCTGAAGTACTTATCACAGACATCATGCCGGCTCTAGGCTTTGCACTCAACTCATTCACTTGGCTCTGAGCATCTTGAAGGCAGGGATCAAGTCTTACTCCTCTAGAACCTTCCACCTTTTGGCACTCAATAAGTAATGGTCATAAAATTGAATTAAATTAAATGAGCCCTGGTATAGGTTTCTATCCTAATGGTGTTTCCAAAAGAAAATTAGACTCAAAAAATCTTATTTGGCCTGAATCAGCTTCAAGGAGGAAAATGCTTCTTTCAAACAGGTATGCTTGTCTGGAAATATAAAACCATCCAGTAGAAAGGGCCTTCATCTGATACACTGTCTAAGCCCTAAGCAATTCAGTCCATTCTTGGTCCAATAGCATCAGGTATCTTCTGTGTACTCTTTGCTTCAAAATGTAGACTCTTTCTCAAATGTTAAAAAAATTCTGATACAACAGGTTCGTGTCCATTTCGTAATGGAGGGGAAATAAAGGTATGTACGCACGCACAGAAAGAATAATAGTCATGCCACCCAACGATAAAGGCTTCATCACCATTTTGGTATAGTACATTCAACCTTTGCCCCAGGGTCTCTGGACCTCAATTAGGATCCGTAACGAAAGCATCCAGACTGTGGCATCCCTTGGTCATTGCCTATGTCTCACCTTAGCTGTCACCCTACTCTCTCTTTCTGGGTTCTCCCCCACTCATTTCAGGTTCTCACACTATTTGCTCTCTCTTCTTTTCCTATTAAATCTGCTCTCAGGAAAAGCTCTAACTCACACCCTCTGAAGTATCAATGGCAGCTAAGACTCTGTGTACAACCCATTTCAACAGTATTTGCATTTCATTAGGGGTGAAAGCTTGAAATGAAAGAACTATGTCCCCCATCTAAGCTACAGACCCCTGATAAAACACTTCTTTAATGTTTTCTCCAGAGGCACGTTCAGGTTTTGATGTCCAGAAAAGCCAGCCTTATTCTTTTCTTTATTATTTATATTTATTTATAAATTAACATAAACCTAAGTTTACAGTTATTAAATATATGTTTTTCTTTAATCTTTATGACACTCCTTATTCTTTATTTTTTCTTAAGAAACTCTGATGGAGTCAAAACTGTAAATACAAAAGTAGGCATAAAAGCATATTTATCTAGAAGAAAGCCATGCAAGTGAGGTGCTCTGAAGTTCAATCCTCAGGAGCTTGATGATAAACTCAGTTCTCATTTCTTCGTTGATCCTTACCCGCCAGTGAAATCGCTAAGGTAAGTACCATTAGCCCCATCTTACAGATAAGGAAGCTGAGGCCCAGGGAAGTTACAGAGTTAACAAATAAAATCATACAGGCATAGATCCTGGAGCTTCCCACAGTAATGAAATGAAGGCAAGAGGACTTCAACTGTGTATTAAAAAAAAAGAAAACCTTTCTGGATGAGACCCAAACCCAGATCTCCTGGTTCCAAGCCTGCCACCTGAACCATCTTACTGAACAGAAGCTATACCTCACATCTGCTCAAACTTTGTCCAATGCTTTTTTTCCCCAGCCCCAGTGTGGATTGACCCTAAAAAGGAAATAAAAAATAGAGGTACTCTTTTTTTTTTTTTTTAAATAGAGGTACTCTTGCTGCAGATTTACCTTTTCGTATATTCAAGCATGGTGAAAACAAAACTAAGAGGATCCTCTCAATAAATAAGGAGTCCCAAGAAAAATATGGATAGGTCACATTTCATGGGATAAGGGTGCCCAGAAAATCTCCATGACAAATTTGTGGGAAGTAAATTATAAGGCAAATAGAGCACTCAGTATTTCAAGGAACTCTATAATAAAACCTTTGGTTAAAAATTAAAAGAATTCTTGTCCATCCAAGGATAACATTCTAATTTCCCTTTTGACAGCCTGAATGTTCATACCCAAGGCTTTCTTAAGGGAGAGCACAGTTATGCACACAAGGAAAAAGTTGGAATTTGGATAGGCTTGTTAGGTGGACAGGACTCAAACCCGAGACATAGTTTGGATTCGTTCAACAAGAAGAAAGGCTTCAAACACTTAAAAATACATGTCAGTCCTGCTGGTTCTGTTTCCATCTCAACCATGTGAATGATATTATCAGTAGGATTTCCTGTTCTCTCTCTCTCTCTCTCTCTCTCTCTCTATATATATATATATATATATATATATATTTTTTTTTTTTTTTTTTTAAACAGAGGACTGTGGAGGGGCAGGGGGAGAATCTTAAGCAGGTTCCACACCCAGCATGAGCCTGACACAGGGCTGGAACTCACGACCCTGAGATCATGACCTGAGCCAAAAATCAAGAGTCGGCTGCTTAACCAACTGAACCACCCAGGTGTTCCTCCTGCCTTATCTTTAAGAGACAATTATTCGGTCTATTCTCTTAGAAACTGTTAGATTCATTGTAGTCATGGTCAAATTGTCCACACCTCCCTGGATCTGTGAACTTCTGAATTATTGCTCTGCACATCTTTCCTTCAGAAGCAGAGCCTATTTTCTCATGTCTTGAATATGAACTGCTCTTGTGACAGCTTGAAGCTACAGAATGCCTGGATCTCAGGAGGCCCTTAATGCTTCCATTCTCAGTCTTGGCCCCTGGGACTGCATATCAACAATCCCAGGCCTGCCTAGAGGAGAAGAGACCTGGGATCCAGTTGCCCCTGCCTCCCGCTGCCCTAACTGGCAGCCACCTGGCTGTGATTGAGGCCATCCCGCACTAGCCAGCTCCAAACCAACCTACCGGCACCAAGAGCAAGCCCAGTCTTCATCATGTGAACCCGGCCTTGACCACAAGTCAAGACCACCCAGGTGCTTAGACTCGTAAGCCAAATAAATAATTACTGTTTTCGAGGTATTAAGTTCTAGGGTGGTTTGTTTTCACAACTAACTGACACAGAAATCGATCAGAACAAAAAAATCAGCTACCTTGACAGCATTTTCTGCTTAAATAACAACTGAAATTTTAACACTGGTAGTCAATATACCAGCCTTCATCTGCTTTAATGTCATGGTCAGACCCATGAACCATGGCTAGTCTGAGCTTAAGTAATTCTACACGATGAACATATGACACACACGTTTGGCAAGATCATTGCTCTGGCACTTGTTACAAAACAGGGAAAGCAGAGTTTCCAGAACAAAGCAAATTTTTTTGATGAAAAGATCTGGCCACACACTCTAAAGAGTCAGTGATTTCTCTGCTGGCATCTCATCAAAGAATCAAGACTTTTTAGATAGTCTGTAATTATTCACAAGAATAGGAGTTTGGCAGGCTGGCCCCCTATTTTTGTAAATAAAGTTTTATTGGAACACAGTTGCACAATTCATTAACATATTGTCTATGGCTGCTTTTGTTTGACAATGACAAAGCTGAGAAGTTGCAATAGAGACCCTCGAGCTCATATAACTGAAAATGTCTAGTATATGACCTTAAGAAAAAGTTTCCCAACCTCTACAAATTTTTTACAAGTAGATCTATTTAAATGGCCATTATGAAGATACTAAAAAATTACTAATGCTGGCTTGACCAAACCTAACCAATCACATTGCAGGGGGAAATAGTAAGAAAGGGAGGAAGGGGTGTCTAGGGGTATGGTCACACACAAAAAATGTGGGCAAGCAACCCTCGTTGGGTCTGTTGGGTGAATTTCACCCCACCAAGCCACAGTTAGGTTATGCAAATATGTGTGCCAGTTGGTCATCCAGGATTTAGACAAAGTTAAGCTCCGGTGACCTTTGCCCAGCTGGTTTTAGTAGCTGATCATAAATCCTGTTCCTTAGGAGTCACTTGATTCCCTTGCCAGAACCACAGTCACATCTCAGGGAGAGGAGAACTCATGGCCAGGGAAGGCAGACAGCTGGGCTTGACCGTTGCCTTCCCGAACTCTGGTGTCCTGGTTTATGAAATGGCCACAGGTGGTCTCTGCCAGGCTGGACACGGTGATTCTGTAGCACTAACGTGTTCTGGCAGCAGCTGGGACACCTCCACAGAGCAAATCCCTGCTGCACAGACTTTTCCTTAATCCCATCAGCCTGCTGACCCCAGCTCAGCTTTTCAGCAGAGCCTTGAGCCTCAAGCCCACATTACTGACAGAATGAGGAACCTACTGGAGCGCCGCTCGGTAAGGTGGGCAGATGGCAAAATGGTGGTGCCACCAGCCTGTGCAAACCAGAGACAGGAAACCCATCTATCTGGCAGGAAGTGGTTCATACACCTAAGTTTAACAGTGTAACTCTAGGTGATAGGAATGCTGGTGCTTTTAATTTTCTTCTTCTTCTTCTTAATATTTTTTTTAACGTATTTGTATTTATTTGTTTTTGAGAGACAGAACAAGCAAGAGCAGGGCGAGGGGCACAGAGAAAAGCAGGCTCCCCAGTGAGCAGGGAGCCTGTTGTGGAACTCAATTCCAGGACGCTGGGATCATGACCTGATTGGAAGGCAGACGCTTAATTGACTGAGCCACCCAGGCACCCTTCTTCTTCCCTTTTTTTTTTTTTTTAAGATTTTATGTATTTATTTGAGATTGAGAGAGTGTGCGCAAGCACAAGTAAGGCAAAGAGGCAGAGGGAGAAGCAGGCTCCCTGCTGAGCAGAGAGCTTGATGCGGAACTTAATCCCAGGACCCCGAGATCATGACCTGAGCTGAAGTCAGATATTTAACCAACTGACCGACCCAGGCACCCGAATTTTCTTCTTTTTACTAATGTACATTTTTACAATTGTGCACAGAGTGGAAAAAGAAATAATAAAACATTGTCCAGAGGACCTCAGTCCCATCACTAAGGGATGACTGGGACAGACCGGCTATACATTTCCTACTCTGAACCATGACCACTTCTTTTCCCCTTCAGATCTAGCCTTGATGCTTGTCCTTGAATACAAGAACAGGTGACTTATCTTGAGCCCCTCTCCTCCAGCCCAGGTCTGCTCTGGCCTATCCCTCTGCATGGGAACATTTTGATTCTGTTCCAAATGTTCCACTATGGGGACAGCATGGACTCTAAAACCTGCCTGGCGATTAGAAACATCCAAGGATATTTGATGTAAAATATTCCTGGGCCAGGAATATTTTTTATATTTAAAAATTATATATATATTAAAAATTATATATATATAAATTTATATATAAAAATTATATTTTTATATTTATAAAACCTGGATGGTTCTAGCGACTTAGGAGCAGGGCTTGGCTAATGCCTTTTTAAGTTCCCCAGGAACTTAAAAAGCTCAGTTTGGGGCCAGATCCCTTTGGAACCACAGCCCAAGTCCTGGCCTGATGTTGCTGGGAAAGTAACCCTAGTCTTAGGTTGGGCCTTATAGAAGTCAACAACAGAAACAGGGAAGGGACCCTCGGTTACTTCTTGTCAATAATGCTTTTCCCCTTCAAAGCCTTTTTTCCTTTCTCTTTCCTTTATCGGTTAAGAACCCGGACTCCCGCCTGCCTCCACACACACGCACTTGGGTTCAGCATGCCACCACGGGCTTTCCCACCTTGTCTCCTTCCCAGAGCACAGGGCACCCGGGGCCGGGGTGCCTACAGCAGGGGCTCCTTGCTGGCACCCGGGGACAAAGCAGCTCCACCACAAGGCACACGCAAGAAGGGCTCTCCACCCTTGGTGTCGCGGGCCATTTGGAAACTGTCCAACATTGTAAGACATAATTATCAAAACAATAGACCCCAAGCAATTGGGTGAGGAGAGAGTCTCGGGTTCCAACTGTGGGGTTTTCAGTGTAGGGGATTCCTGACTCCTGTTCGCGCTGTGGGTTCATTTACAGCCACAGCGGCTCACAGAAGGAGCGAGAAAAGAACACGTCCAGCTCTATACCTGGAGCAGGTGGGGACGGCCGAGCTCCAGACACCGCACGAAGCTGCCACCACCAGCAGAAACGCAGTCTCCCTCAGAGACCAGAGCTCTGCTACTTGGTGGCAGCTGTTTTTGAAGCCACAGACATTAGCAACCCACAGTGAGTCAGTCCTTTATTTTTAGGCACCCGACAGGATCCTTTCTACTCCCAAGATGGCATTAGGTACTTCACCTGATGATTTAATGAGCTTACCTCGTAAAAATAACACACTTATCTATATTTACAGCCAAGGAATTTCTAGCGTTACCCTACATTGGGTGGCGGTGTTTAGCACTTACTCGATGCACTCAAGGATAAATAAACACTAAACGGGGTAGCGATTTCCCTCCCGTTGCATATGGGGTGAAAAACAGAATTCAAGGGAGAGAGCCTGAGTGTGAGGCCGACTCAAAGTTTTGTCTCATGAGGCTCATGTCTTAATGTCTCTAAATTTGCGTCTTGAGCTGGGAACAGCAGCCACTGCATGGAATGTGGTACGGAAATTAATGCTACCAGGTGTTGCATTTGCTCCCCATTGTGTACACATAACAACCGCCTCCCGGGGACGGGTCATGTGACCAGTTGTAGCCAATGAAGCATGAGCGGAAATGACAGGTCTGTGACTTCCGGCTGAGGTGACGAGCCCATATGTGATCATCACATCTCTCTCTCCCCTTGTCCAGGGGATTGAGAGAGAGCGTTTTCCCAGATGGTGCAGTTTACAAGATGGTGAAACCTCTTTCAGCTGGGTTCCTGGGTGACTCTGCGGAGCCGAGCTCTCCCTTCCCCCTCCCGCTACTCCCATCTCCTTATGCCCCCTCACGGAGTAGACAGCATGAATAGGAAATCATCTGCGTGGTACTAAGGCCTTTCTGAGTTACTTCCTCCATTTCTAATGGCCAGGGTTACTGTGAGGCGGCAAAACGTAGCCATCAAAAGCGAGATTTCTGGAAGCGCACTGCCTTGATCTGACGCTGAGCTTTACCACCCATGAGCTCTGTGATTGCTCTGAGCCTCAGTTTTTGTATTGAGACGTGGAGATCATTCCTCAGAAGACTGTTTTAATAGCAGCCAATAGATTTCAAAAAACCTTAAAACAATATCTTACACACAGTAAGCCCTCAGTAGCGGTCAGTTACTACTAGGCAAATTGCTTAGGACGGAGGGGATACTCGCAAAACACTCATTTTCTGGCTCCACCATCTTCTACGTCTCCTGGATCAGTGATCTTCAACCCCGGGCTGCACTCACAGATCTGATGTAACCGACCTGAATGCGACCCAGCACAGAGAGCTTTTCTAACTCCTCAGGTACCTGTAACGTGTGGTTCAGAATCACCCTTCCACACTTGGCAGCAAAGAGTAAAAATGAAAAGTTTTCTCAAACTTGGTGAGTAACAAGATGTGGGATTTACTGAAAGCCGATATCCTTTCCCAGCTCCAGGAGAGGCGGGTATTCAGACCACAGAGAAGAATGCCAAGCCTGGGTTGTGCCGCCTTGACTGTGGGGCCGTGGTCCTTAAGCCGTGGTCCAAAGCAGCACATCAGAAGCGTTTAATACATCTGGGTGGGAGAGGGTCCCGAAGAGAGTTCAGGATTTTGTTACCCATGACAGCCAGAACTGTGGTTGCCTCCTGTTCTCCGTGGCCAAGTTGGGATCCATGGTACCGATGCCCATGGGTACCAGCCCTAGGAAAGCAGATGGGATGGGAAGATGCAGGAGGCCAGCTCCTGGGTGTTGGAGGGCTGGAAGCCCAGCCCAGCACAACCACGAGAAGACCGAGAAAACCACCAAGAAAAATGTCAGGGCCTGAGGATGTGGGCAGTGGGGTCTTTCTGACATTGTGTTAGAAACACACAGATTCAGGACTAGTAGCCTTCATTCCCTGGGCCAGAACTCACCATGAGCCATACTGTCACAGACGGTGATCTTAGGAAGAAGGCTCCCAGGCTCTTCGTGTGGAAGGCACCTGGCCTGAGGGCAGGCTCTGGGGTTTTTATTAGCAATCCTCTACTAGAATCCCACAGTAAGCTTCTAAAAGGTCTTGACGTCTGTCTCATCCCATGCCACTTAACTCCGCTTCTTAAGCTTGGTTGCATGGTGGAACCACCTGGCAGGCTTTAAAACATGGATGGTTGGGTTCTCTCCTCGCCACTTCCACCTGGAGCTTCTCAAGTCCTTGGTGTGTGGGGCACCTAGGTGGCTTAGTGGTTTAAAGTCCTTGGTGTGGGGCTGCCTGGGTGGCTCAGTGGGTTAAGCCTCTGCCTTCAGCTCAGGTCATGATCTCAGGGTCCTGGGATGGAGTCCCGCATCAGGCTCTCTGCTAGGCAGGGAGCCTGCTTCCTCCTCTCTCTCTCTCTCTCTACTTGTGATCTCTCTCTGTCAAATAAATAAAATCTTTAAAAAAAATAAATAAAGTCCTTGGTGTGAGGTGCAGCCTGGGCTGTTTGTAAGTGCCCCAGGTAGGGGACATCTGGGTGGCTCAGTCATTACGCATCCACCTTTGGCTCAAGTCATGATCCCACGGTGCTGGGATTGAGCCCCACATCATGCTCCTTGCTCAGTGTGGAGCCTGCTGCTGTTCTCTCTCTCTATGTGAAATAAATAAATTTATTTTTTTTTAAAGTTTCTCAGGCAATTCTAACGTGCAGACAGGGTGGGAACAGCTGCCTGAGAAAAACCTAGGAACCAGAGATCCTGATCCAGGAGGTCTGGGTGGGGGTTTAGGAATTGAACTTGAAACAGTCTTCCCAAAACAGGAGGTACCTGGATTGCGCTTGAAGAGACAATGTGCTTGGCTGTCTATATGGTACAAAAACAACAATACAAATTAAATTGCATCAATTCAGGAAAAGCAAACCAGTCTGATGATCAAGCATTGTGTGGACATAACATCCTATTGATGGGTTAAATTTTCCCCTTTTCAAGCAGCTGTCTTGCTATCCTATGGAAAGGGCTGTCACACGTTATTAGTTTAGGCATTTTGATTACATTGACGGGTCTATTCCATCACTGCCCATAAGGGCCTCATCTCGTACCCCCCCCCCATGTTGCCGCAATGCCTGGCACACACACGACAATCGAGTAGCGAGCAAAGTGAGACCACTAGTTACCTGGGAATCTTTAAAGAAACAAACCAGGCCCCACCATGCATGCGTTCTACCAGCTCTTTAGATAATGGATGAGTTTTTACCCAAGCTGACCAAAGTGCTGTGTATAGGTTACCCTTGCCTCAGTCTTTCTCTGATATCACTCTCTTCTCTCCCAGTTGAGGAGATGCCTGTCAGCCTGGCAGATGGATAATGCCTAAGCCTCTCTCTCCTTACCTTCCTTCCCTAATCTCCTAAATGGACTTGTCATATCTGGGGGGCTTTAATACTTAGAGACTGGCAGCTTTCTGAAAAATCCTTCCTTGGTCGACTAGTGAACTCCCAAGTGGAAGACACAGGCTCACATTAGCATGGCCAAGGCTTGATGGAATGATGTTCTGGAAAAATTGAACCAGTGGACTTCCCAAAACAGCAGTGGCTGACAATGTCTATGCCCTAATGTGGGTTCTGGACCCACAATACACCTGGAGGGGAAAGGAGATTTTCCAGAATGGGGTGAGGAGGGGTGTGAGTATCAGTACGGAAGGGGAAAGAGTAAGGGGGCACAAGGAATGGGAAGCAGGGGAAATGGGGTTCTGAGCATGAGACCAGAAGGAGGCCAGGGATGAGAGATGCTGCTCGTGGGTGGGACCGGCTCAGCAGCAGACAGGTAGGCTTGGAGGACTAAAGGGAATCCAGTCCTAGTTATTGAATCCTCATCTGGGTCCCTTGGGCCACCTCCCTGCCCTGGTGAGTTGCTTGGGTCTGTACACTGCTAAAGCTAGCTTCGCCTTCATCCAGTCAGTCAGCCCTGCCCCAGCCTGGAATTGAACTCAGGAACCCTCCCCAATGTCTGGGCCCTGCTCTCTGAGACAGACTTCCCAGACAGAAGAGCTGCTGCCAAAGACCTCTCCATGCCACTAAGATAAGGTGACATTGGAGCAGATACCTGAAGGAGGGGAGTAAGGAATGTGGATGTGTGGGGAAAGGGCATTACAAAAGACAAATGCAAGTGCAACAGCCCTGGGGCACGGACATACTTGGCTTGTTCCAGGAGCAAGTGGACTTGAATGATTTGCGGAATGGGGTAAGAAATGGGGTAAGAGAGGTGGCAGATGTAATACATTAAGGGTTAGGAATCTGGATTTTATTCTGAGAAAAATGAACAAGGTACTCTTGTCAAAAACTTACAAAACTTACAACCTGAGACAGCTAAAATTACAAGGAATGAACAAAGATGAGCTGAAGTCAGAAAAACTAGGATGCAGTCCTCATTCTAGATCCATCTTCTGTGATAAAGCATGAGAAGTTCTATTTCCACTCTACCTCCTGCTGGGTCCTTCTCCCCAGAAGCAGCCCCACCCCAGAGAGGCTGCCCTGTTCCTCCCCCTGTCTACCTTGTGCATGTGTAGTTAGGTCTTCCTTGCCCTATGTCACAAGTATGAAAAGTGTTTGTGTCCCCACTGTTGGCCCAGTGGAAGAGAAAGGAGAGAATCAACAGTAGCCTGGTTAGTTAAGCCTCTTAATGTGTTCTTTGTGGGAATGGGAGGGAGGAGGCAGGTTAGTGAGAAGGGGCAGATGCTGCTACTTTTAGATGGAGGGGAACAGAGGAACTGGCCCTCAGAGACCACCATCCCCTTCTTCCCTCTGTCCCTCATCTCCCAGTCTGTCCACCACCACTTGCTCCTGTGCTGAAGACTAAGATGATGTTCTGTTGACAAGCCCAGGGGCTCTGACTTCTTTCAATGACAGGGAACCCTTGACCTGACTCTCTAAAATATACACTGATCATGTATATACATCCTTACCTAGCCGGTGACACTCTCTGCCTCATACTCCTTGGTGACTTGAGAGATCTAGTCCAGAAGCAGGTGACACAGTTACAGCCAGGATTCCAGAAATTCACTGCACTCTAGTCATCATGAATGGAGCCCAAAGAATGATGTAGGTAGCAGACTTCCGTACAGCACATCCATACTCAGTACAGTTACAACTCAGAAAATGACACATACATATAAAGATACAGATATAATCTGCATTAAACGTGTGTTTGCCTACATGTATGTGTCTATCAAGTTTCCCCATTAAAAATGGATAAAGGACACAAAAGGCAAGTAACAAAAGAAATATAAATACTTGAGAACATTGAAAACCTCAACCTCTCTAAGACTCAAAGAAATGTCTATCAAAATACTGAGAGTAGCCAGTGTTCTTTAGAAAAGGGGGAAATACACTCTTTCAAACATTACTGATGGAAATTTAAAGCAGTATGATATTTCGGGAGGGAAAGCTAGCAACAGGTGGGAAAATATTAAACAGGCAAACCCTTAACTCAGCTCTTTTACTTCCAAGTATTTATTTTGAAGAAATAACTGGACAATTCCACAAGGATATATGTGCGAGGACTTGCAGGTGTAACAAGCTATACTCCAAAGGGGAGCTGGTTAAATATGTATTTAACCATACCATGAACCAGGCTTTACAACCAAACACGATGGAGAGCAGTATTTATGGACATGAAAAGGAATCCCCAACATACTAAGTAGAAAAACTAGATTACAGAATTATACAGAATTATATCAGAAAGAATAGATGTATACAGATTATATATAAAGAAACCATTTTGGGTTACCTTCAGAGCATAGGATTTTATTTGATTTTTAGTTTTTCTTTTTTACATTTTCTCTGAAATTTAAATAATGAACATTGGTGATTTTTTTCAGTCAGAGAAAGTCAGTAATACTGAAATGCTCTGAAAAGTGAGGTGAAGGCTCTGTCAGTAGACCTCAGTAGAAAGGAGATTCCTTTCTCCTCTGCTCCCAGCCGGAACCCAGCCCATCTGACTTCAACTAGCTCAGAGAGATGAGTGTCCACCCTATTTTTAAAAGCTCCCAGAGAAAGAGGCTTCCAAATTCCCCGTGAATATCCATTCCAGGGTTTATCAAATTCATCTGAAAAAGAAGTTTCCCCTTATCTCTCATCTGAAACCCCTGCTCTGTGACTCAAGCCATCGCTTCTCTCCCTCAGCTTATGGTGAAAATAGGAAATGGTGACTGCATTTGTCCTTATCTAGAGCAATTAGTTTCCAGAAAGTCTATAATTCTATACATTCTGCAAGTGAAACATGTGTACACTCTCCTTCTCTCTCTCTCTCTCTCTCTCTCTCTCTCTCTCTCTCACACACACACACACACACACATAGATGCACACACTTTCAGGGCAGTCTAAACCAGTATTACACATAAGCAAACGTTATACTCCACGCCTTGGGCTCAATGCAAGAAGCCGTTTGGAAAGGCCACCCCATCCTCGGCTGCCCTAAAGCACAGAATTTCAGCCTCAAGAGGTTTGTCTCATCTTTTCAGAGGGGGCACCATCAGGAGTGTAACCTTGGGCAGGAATATGAACTGGAGATGTAGCAGGAAGTGATCTCAGGCTCTTTGGCTGATAAAGGAGTGTATCACCCTCCCTCAAACCCTGAGGAAAGCAGAGAGAAGAGTTTGCTGATATGGACAGCCAGTGTGAATGATGCATTGTGACAAGAGCTTTTCCACCTCTCTCTTTTTTTAAGGATTTTATTTATTTATTTGTCAGAGAGAGAGAGGGAGAGAGCGCACAAGCAGGGGGAGCAGCAGGCAGAGGGAGAAGCAGGCTCCCTGCTCAGCAAGAAGCCCAATGAGGGGCTCCATCCCAGGACCCTGAGATCATGACCTGAGCCGAAGGCAGAGGCTTAACAGACTGAGCCCCCCAGGCAGCCTGCCACTCCTCTTCTTTTAATCCTTCCTGCCTTCCTCCTCATTCTGTTGTTCCTTCTCTTCATCCTCTCCTGCCCAGTCCATTGTCCTCCACACCATCGCCACATTTATTGTGTATTTACTGTAGGTCAGACACTGTTCCAAGAATGCTGCATGTGCTCATTCTCACACATACCCTAGGAAGGATTCCATTAGTGCCATTTAAAGTAGTTTCATCCAAGAGCTCGCTCCTCTACTTGCTGGACACTAACTGTCCTCTAGATATCACCCATTGGAACCACAGAAGGGTTTCCCTGCCCTTAGAGAAGCCTGGGGATTGGGGGTGGAGGAGGCATGCCCCAGAGCCTACCATAACTCAGGGACCAAGGGAGTGGAGCAGGGTAGAGTGGTGGCAGACCTCAGGCTTTATAGCTAGAGCAAATGCTGCCATATCTCCACCCACAACTCTTGGACAATCATGCATTCCAGATGGCTTCCAATTGTTAGGGTCTGCATCTCTGCACCTGAGGGTGTTTGTTCCCCAATCTAGGCATTCAACCAATGACAACAGTGTATAAATACCCCAGCTCCCTCAGCTCTTGGGTGGGCTAATTTGGGGTCATGAGTTTTGTGCTTTTTCTTTTGGAGATTAAAACTTAATTGCCATTGTATTAGCTGATATAATAATGCATCCTTTTTTGGCTGCCTTCCCTCTCCTAGATTACTTTCCACAGCCCAATACACTATTTGCACTTAAATTTTTGTCTCAGGGTCTCCTGAGTTAGGAAAACCTAACTAAGACAGACTCTAAACCAGACCTCTTTTGAATTCCAGCACCAGTGTTTTCTTTCTATATGATCTTTGGAAAGCCTTCATTCTCTGGAAAGGGGGCAAGCTGGTGCAGAGCTTTGACATTATCATATATAAAGTTCTGGCATATTACATATAAAGTTCTATATAATATATTATATATGAAGTCCTCGTACACAAGCCTTCCAGAAATGGCCATTCTTACCGTCAGTCTTTACTAAAGGAGGTGCTATTGTTCTATGATCATTGTTTCTATTCCTTTTTCTTTTTTTAAGATTTTATTCATTTATGAGAGAGAGAGAGAGAGAGAGAGAGAGAGAGAACATGAGCAGGGTGGAGGGGTGGGCTGGGGCAGGGGGAGAATCCAACTTTCCACTGAGCAGGGAGCCCAACAGGGGGCTCCATCTCAGGACCCCAGGATCTTGACCCAAGACTGACTGAACCTCAAAGGCGCCCCACTGTGACTATTCCTAAACAACTATAAAACATCTTTTCCCTCCTCATTAACACTTCCAGAAACTTTAATCCCAAAGACTTCAAGCTGACTGCTCTCCAGGCTAGGGCCAGGAAAGCTGACAGCAAATTTGACCTAGTGTAAAGATCTGATATAGCTCCTTGGAGTTCAAACTCTACTTCAAAGAAATAATTGCAAGGAATTTTCCGAGAAGGAGTTTTGTCAAAATCTTCTACCCTCTTGCTAATTTAGAGATGCTAATTCCTTCCCTGGGTAAAGTGCTTTAATGTTGTCAGAACATTGCCATCCAACATTTATAATTACATCTGATTCTCACATCTGATCCTTGTGTCAGGATAGGATAGGTTGTGCTCCCTAATGTACCCCCACAATGTCAGTGGATTAACACAACAAATATGTATTTCTTGCTTGCTCTCTCATGAGTCAGCTGGGGGATGTAACCCATGTCATCTCTGTAGGATCTACACTGACAGAGTGGCCATCATGGAACATGGCTGCTCATTGTGGCAGAGGGAGAGAGCATCTGGGAGTGTTCCCTCCAGCAAGTCAATGCTGGGCTCCAAAGTAACATGCATTTCCTCTCACATTTTACTGGCAGGATCTGGTCATGTGGTTGATCCTAGCAGGCACCTGGCAGGCAGGCACAAGGAATTATTGTTGAATAGAAGTGGGGACTAGCACCATATCATTTTACCCATTGTATTATGGAAAATATGAGAAATGGTGAGTTTCAGTGCTTTCTTAACGTACCCCAAAGAGTGTGGACCTAGGATTCTGATGTGGTTCCTTCTCCCTGAAATGCCTGAAGACTACATTAGAAGGCAAAGTGGGTCTGGTTTCTCTTCCATCTCTCTGAAACTCAACAAACCTAAACCATTTTTGTAATGGTCCTACCCACTGGCAGTCTCAAGGTCAAGGACTAAATGGTCAGAGAACCTGAATTACTGAAAGAATTTAGGGATCAAATGATAAAGGGATTTTTTTCTAAAGCAATAGATTGTATAAAGAAAGTGGCCCCTCCCTCTAGCCTACCACCTTGTCCCCAAAACCAGGTAGAAACCTCCAACCAGTGGCACTTAAAGCACTCAGTCCATATGGTCAATATGTGGTGTTCTCCTCTGCAGTCTTGAAGCTTCTACCCAGTATTGCCCTGGAGCCTGCCAGATCAACCTCCAAGAGCCAACTGTGAGCATCTTTTCCCAGTGCCACATTTAGGAATATCACAATGGTGCCCTGAAATTGGCCATGGTAGGAATATTTACACCACAGAAATTAGAAAATCAGAACTTTTTTCTCTCAGAGAGCTGGTTGTTAACTGTATACATGTTTCTATGCTTAGTCCTTCACATACAATTGGCTTTTCCTTCATCCTCTTGCCCACCACATGGGCATGCCTGGATCCCTGAAGACGAGAGAGCTTCTCTGAGGAGAGACTCTTCTTTATCCCTTTTTAAAGGTCTTCCCTTGCCCAGCACAAACTTACATGGCCCGTACTATTTGCCAGTCATCATTCTAATTACTTATATGTATAAAGTCTCTCATCCCTGTGAGGAAGGCACTATTATTTTACAGATGAACAAACAGAGGCACAGAGAGGATAAGTCACTTTCCCGGGCCCCATGGGCAGGATTTGAACCCAAGGGGTCCAGCTCAACAACCATACGCAACTGTCTCTCTCTCAGAGCACATGGCAGAATAGGAAGATTTTGATTTGTTAAAAAATAACGTTAAACACCATTTTTCTGAATATAAAATACAAATTATGTCTGGCGAGCTAAAGTGGATTTTTTTCACTTAATATTCATTCATTGGTCACTGGCTCTCTGCTAGGCTCTGGGCTAAGTGATGACAAAAATACAAGGATGACAGTAATACAAGGTACCATTTACCGTGTTCTTATGAAACAGGTCCTGTGGCAGGTGCTGAGGGGCTAGAAAGTTGATGGCAATGACTGATATGATGACAGCAATAAAACTTATATCACCTGAATGCTTGATGTGTGCAACAGACTGTGCTGAGTGTCATTACATTTCAATTTTGCCGCACCTTGTGAGAAAAAACATTTTCATTTTGTATCCATTTTACAGGTGAGGAAACTGAGGCCTGGGGAGGTGTAGAAACCACACAGCACATCAAAGAGCTCACAATCTAGGCTGCTCCGCTATACTCTATCAGGCAGTAGAGTTAGACTCTTTGGGTTTCTCTCCATCACCTTCACACCACAGCCAGGCTGTTCTATCTGTGTTCCTACTCAGTTCTGAAAGTTTCTTTTCCAGACTTCAAGACAGCTTTCATGTTGTCAGTCCAACATCTTAAATATAGGTACAGTGAGAGGAAGTCCAGTAAACCAAAGAAAAAAGATTTTTCCTAGCAGTTTGTAAGAAACAGGAACCACTAGCATTCCAAAGGAGCCTGTAACAAGCACAGACGAGCATGGTATTCACCAAGCTCGACACAAGGTGCCACTGAGAGCAGAAACTCATTACGGGCTAAGCAGGGAGCTGAAAACAACGTAGGGACCTCTTCTTCCCATATACACCCAACTTTGTAATTAGAACCTCTTATGGGAACATTTTCAGTATGAACAAAACTTGAACTTGGAATTATCAAAGTTAACTTTGAAATGAAATGTCATTATCAAATAGTGGGATCAATGTTTAAACAAATATGCTAGAACTTGAACAACTATTTGAATGTTTTTATCTTTAAAGACGGCACTCTAGAAGATTATTCTCTTGTTTAATAGTGTTATCACTTAAAAACATTGATAGTCCTATTTTTAAAGTTGTTTTCTAGTTTAATCTAGGAAACACAGAAAATGCAACCGCGCGCGCGCGTGTGTGTGTGTGTGTGTTACTATGCAGTCCATATTTCTGGTTCTATTTAATAGCTTACCTTACTGTGTATGTTGGTTCCAAATGACTTTATGCTCTTTCTAAAAACAAATTTTACCTGCCATAAATATTGTAACCAACAAGGGAGACCCAAAAGAATATGCCCCAGGCTCTGCAAGGCAATTTCAAAAGAACAGTCCCTGAAACGACATGAGGGATAACTTCATTAAAATATTCAAGCTGAATATTTTGAAGATATACGTTCTCATTTGAGCTTAAACACACTCGGTGGTAGGATTTTTAAAAAGGGTTTTTAGTTTTCCTACTTTCAAAAAGATTTAAAGCAGTTGTCGACCACTTGAATCATTACCTCAGTTTATCCTAAGGTTGCGTCGGACCAAGTTTCAGGGAAATGCTTGTTTTGTTTGAGTGAGAAGGAAAAAGATGAAGTTTATGTTGAAGAATGTGAACAGGAGATCTTGGGAGAAAAAGACCATAAAAATTCTTCATTGGAATATGGGTTTAACATAATAAGTCATGACAAACAATTGTTTGATAAGGCAAAATTATTTTTTATCCTTAGCTTAGGTTATGGAGCAGAATGCAGTAGAGACAAGTGAAGGAGTGCAGTGTAAAAAGACTGCAGGGACAAGGACAAGTGTCGGCGAGGATGTGGAGAAGCTGGAACACCGCTGATGAGGACGTGAAATGGCACAGCCACTTTGGAAAATACTTGGTTTCTTCTTAGAAAGTTAAGCATAGATTTGGGGCACCTGGGTGGCTCAGTCGATGAAGTGTCTTGATTTCAGCTCAGGTCATGATCTCAGGGTTGTGGAATAGAGCCCCGCCTCGGTCGGGCTCTGTGCTCAGCAGGGAGTCTGCTTCAGATTCTCTCTTTCCCTCTGCCCCTCTCCCTGAGCTCTTACTCTCCAATAAATAAATCTCTAAGAAAAAAAATTAAGCATAAATTTACCATATACCCAGCCACTCCACTCCTAGGTATCTCCTCAAGAGAAATAAAAATATATCTCTTCACAAAGACTTGTATGTGAATGTTCGTAGCAGCTTTATTCATAACAGTCAAAAGGTAGAACAAGCCAAACACCCATCAGTGGATGAATGGACAAGCAAAATGTCGGGTATCCATTGATGGGCCATGAAGAGGACTGAAGTGCTGATATGTGCTACGGCCTGGCTGAAACTTGAAAACCGAGTAAGAAAAGAACCAGTCACAAAAAAATTGTATATTGTATGAATTCCTTTATATGAAACATCTGGGATAGGGATATTCATAGAGGCAGAAAGTAAATTCGTGCTTGCCCAGGACTAGGAGTAGGAATGAGGAATGACTGCATGTGAGCAGGAAATGTCTTCTGTGGTGATGAAAATGTTCAGATGTGGGCTGGAGTGAGGTTTGCACCACTCTGTGAATCTACTAAAAAGTCACAGAATTGTGTACCATTGAAATGAATAGATGGGTTGTCAATCACACCTCAATAATACTGTTAGAAATAAACACTGTAGTTAATGACTTGACTTTCCATCTATTTCTGGATCCCAAACTTAAATTTAATGTAAAAAATTACAAAGGGATGATAGATATGAATCCATAAAAGTGTAGAGGTTTGGGGTGCCTGGGTGCTCAATGGGTTAAAGCCTCTGCCTTCAGCTCAGGTCATGATCCCAGCGTCCTGGGATTGAGCCCCACATCCGGCTCTCTGCTCCGTAGGGAGCCTGCTTCCTCCTCTCTCTGCCTGTCTCTCTGCCTACTTGTGATCTCTGTCTGTCAAATAAATAAATAAAATCTTTAAAAAAAAGTAGAGGTTTGACACATCAAAACACAAAATAGATAAATTGATAAGAATTTAAAAAATAATAAAATAAGTAATAAATAAATAATAAGCTGACAATATTTACCATATATAAGACAAAAACTTAATGTGATTAGTATATCAGATTGCATACAAATCTAGAACAAAGTAGTGAGATACCAATTCTAAATGGATAAAGGGTTTCAAAAGAGTAGTTCACCCCCTCTTTGAAAAATAATAAACATAAGAAAAATGTATTCTGTCCTAAGAATAATCAGAAGAATATAAATTTAAAAAGCTATAATTTTCACCAATTCAAGTGGTAAATTGTTTTGGATAAAACATTCCATACTGGCCTAGGTATGGTGAGACAAATTCTTGTGTGCTCTGTTGTAGTCAATATAAATAAGAACATCTTTTCAGGAAAACAATTTGGTTGTTTGTCTCAGAAGCCTGAAAAAAAAAGTTTATAACTTTTGACTAAATAATTCTACTATGGGGCGCCTGGGCAAGTTCAGTGGGTTAAGCCTCTGCCTTCGGCTCAGGTCGTGATCCCAGGGTCCTGGGATCGAGCCCTGCATCGGGCTCTCTGCTCTGCAGGGAGCCCACCTCCACCTCTCTCTCTGCCTGCCTCTCTGCCTACTTGTGATCTCTGTCTGTCAAATAAATAAATAAAATCTTTAAAAAAAAATAATTCTACTACAATTATAGGGTGCTAGCTTAAGAAACTAATTTAAGATACAGAAAAAAACTTCATATACAAGGATGTCCATTTAAGTACTATTTATAATAATAACAAAAAACAACCTGAAATAGAATATTTCTATTTCTAAACTATTCTACATTCATACAATGAAATACTACATCACCATTAAAAATATTTTTGAAGAATTGGTAACATGGGGACATATTTGAATCATCATGTTCCATGGGGGAAAAAAAACCATCAGCATACAAATTGTTAATGGGGGGGGGGGGGGGGAATCACATCAGGATATAGTATCACCTCAATTAGTAAAGAAATGTATGGAAAAAAGACTGGAAGGAGATATACTAAAGTATTAACTCTTACCAGCTCTGGGTAAGTGGGATTTTCAAATATGTATCATAACAATACTTCTAGAAAACATAATTTAATGGTGTTTATTAAAAACAAATCCTCAAAGCAAAAGACCAAAGGCAGGTATTCAGAATAGTTCACTGCCTATGGTTTGAAAGTCATCATAATCTTGTCTATCAAAAACTGGTAATAGATTAACCGACCCAATGGCTTTGTGTCATCCATTAAACTTTAATTCACTGGACAGAACACGTTGCTGCCTATTATCCAGATGCTTTTTAAACCCACTAACTGCTCGTTTGGCAGCATGACGTTGTTTTACAAGGGAAAATGGTAACGCGCCATTTACCAGCTGGGGATGTCCACCAACACTCATGGCATTATTTGTTGCATTTGATGATGGCCCAACAGAGCAATCACTGTCTACAATATGTCAAAAGGAACCATGCAATTAAGTCAATTTGGGCCCAAAGTCAGTGAATTCAATAAGACGAATAAGGTTTAAAAAAAAAAATCAGTTGGTATCACAGGAAGCAAAACTGATTGACTGAATGAACATCTCACTTTTCAACTGATTTGCATAGTATTCTGAGCAGTCCAACCTGCAGCTGTTTCCAGCTACACTATCTCACTAGAGCCAATAATAATTTTATAAAAAGCTGCGATACAATTTATCAAGATACTACTGTTTCCATTTTGACTGACAGCCTCCCAAGGCACAGCTATATGAGCTGCTGGAGCTAGAAAAGACATGGCCTCCAGGCTTATATTAGAGCAGAAATCCTGAGGAAAGTGAGTCCTTTGTATCTGACTTCTAAAGAAAAAGCAAAAGGAGCATCTTCTAACAAGAACTTTGGTGCTGAAATCAGCCCTCCTTCCCAGAGCTACTTCCCCTTTCATATTTACAAATGGCTTCTACAGCCTCAGTGGCTATGACAAGTTCCTTAGAACTGGAGACTGTTGTGTTATTATTATCTTCCTTCTTGTTTGTCTTCTTTGTGTACAGAGACTCATCAGCCTAGAAATATCTGTTCTATTAATCCCTGCAAAGAAAAGAAGGCACCCACCAGCCCAATGTGGAAGGAAAGTACTGCCTCAGAGATAAGGAGCCCCAGGTCTGGTCTCAGAGATTTTGTTGATGGTGAGACCTTGGGTAAGCCCCTGTGTTGCACAGCTGTGCACTGCACAAAAAATTGGGAAGTTTGAAAAGTGTCATATTCAAGAATATGGTAAACCAGATCCTCTGAAATCTTTCCCTAAAATGCAAAATAAAATAAACATTATTTAGTTGAAATGCATAGGTAAGCTCACAAGAAAGTAAGGGGAATCCTCAGAACACCATAGAAAAAATGAAGTAAGAGCAAGAAAATCAGAATTTTCTAAAAGTGGTGAAGCCATGCCAGGGACATTTGCTGATATTCACTGCTCAGGAAGACAGAAATGAAGCCTTGGGCCCTTAAATGGTATCAAGTCAAAAAGCAGATGCTCTCTTCTGCTGTCCTAACTCCATGAACTAAGTTAAATATCCAAAGGGCTACCTATACCTTCAGGAAAAGTGGGAGTGATAGCGAAAGCAAGAAGAAAACTGTCATATGAAGGCAGAGCTATGGCTCCAGGTGAAAGGGAGAGTAGCGACTTTCCCTGAGAATTTGTAAATTCAGGCCAACCTGCACACATTCTTTCATTCATCACAGATTTATTGAACATATACCATGTGCTGGGCTGTGAGCTAGATGTTGAAAATAGAGCAATGGACAAGATAGGTCAGCCCTGCCTCCAGGAAGATTATATTCTAACCATGGAAGACAGACAGTTAAAAATATATATATATAAATCAGGTAATGATGAATGCTAAGAAGAAAAATAAATAAGGATGAGGATGATGATAAGTGACTGGATAGAAGTAGAATTTTCTATAGTTTGGTGAAGGAAGGACTCTGGTGACAGAACATCTAACTAAGCAGGACTTGAAAGACATGAAGGAGTGATCCATGCAGTGATTAAAGGGAAGTGCTTTCAAGAAGAGGGAATCAAAAACATAAGAGCCCTAAACCAGTTCTGTCTAAGTAAAAGAAGAATACAGAAGATAGAATCCAAGAGACAGCTGGGGCAAGGGGCAGACCACAGAGCATCTTGTTGGCCATATGGGTGACTTGGAATTGGTTCTAAAGAGCTGAGAGGACACTGAAGATTGAGTTCACATTCAGAAGGCTTACTCGGAGTGTTGTATGGGGAACAGATCATAGGGGAGCAAGAGCGGAAGCCAGAGAACCAATTAATACAACAGACCAAGCAAGAAGTGACAATGGCCTAGATAGCTTGGGATGACGGTCTGAGTGTTTGTATCACTCCGAAATGCACATGTTGAAATCCTAACCCCCACGTTTGACGGTATTAGAAGGTGGGGCCTTTGGGAGGTGCTTGGGTCATAAGGGCATAACCCTCATGAATGGAATCATGTTCCTATAAGAGACCCCACAGAGGTCCCTAGCCCCTTTCCCCATGTGAACGCACAGCCAGAAGATACTAGCCAGGAACAAGGAGGAGGGCTGGTTTGCAGAAAGTAACCATGCTGGTGCCTTGGTTTTGGACTTCTATCCTCCAGAACTGTTGAGAAAGAAATTTCCATTCTTTATAAGCCATCCGGTCTATGGGAGTTTGCTAGAGTCACCCAAGCAGACTGAGACACTTGGTGTAATGGAGATGGCAAAAACGGCCACCGGGATGTCCTGATTGACTGGAAGTGGCTTGCAAGAGAGAGAGGATCAAATGTGATTTTAAGTCTTGTGGCCTGAGCCACTGGAAGAAGAGGGTTGGCTTTCCTGAGATGGAGAAGGGCGGGGGAGGGACAGGGAGAGGACTGGTGGGCAGCGCCAGGCCAGGTGTGGGCTTGACATCACATGAGACCTATGATTACAGACACAGCTGTTAATGCCAGTAGGTTTTGACAAAATAGACAAGTTTCAAAAAAAAGTCTAATGTTCCAACTCTGATTTAAGAACAGGAAGCCTGGTTATTTTTATAGGCTTGAAATAAATTTAATCAGGGGTTGTGCATTTTGTCTTCCCACAAAGAAAACATCAGTAAATTCTAACCAACATCCAAGGATCACAACATTTCCATTATGGTTATGCAAATTCTTAAGAGAAGAAAGGGAAAGAGAAGGACAGGAAAAGGAAGAAGAAGATGAGGGGGAGGAAGATGAAGGAGGAGGAAAGAAGGAACACTCCAATTAATGTTAAAGCTAATATATCAAATTGAGAATTGTACAAGAAAAATTATACAACAATCTCGTCTGTGAACATAAATGCAACAATTCTAAATCATTTATTAGCAAACTAAATCTACGAGCGTACAGAAAGTAAAATATGCGGTGCCTGGATGGCTCAGTTGGTTAAGCAGCTGTTTTCAGCTCAGGTCATGATCCTGGAACTGGAGTTCCAGGATGGAGCCCCGCTTCAGGCTCCTTGCTCAATGGGGAGTCTGCTTCTCCCTTGGCTCCTTACCCCACTCGTGCTCTCTCTCTCACTCCCTCTCTCAAGTAAAAAAAATAAAATATTAAAAAAAATAAAAGTAAAATACCTATGATCAAGGTTAGTTTAATACTAGAAAACCTTTAACTTACCTCAAATTAAAGTTTATGAGCAGGCCTTTCACCACAAAGGATTACAAATGGTGAGTGGCATGGTGAATCTGTAAACATGCGGGAGATGTTCAAACTCAACAGCAAATTGAAGAAATACCATTTTAAATATACCAATGTGACAAAAATTTTTAAGCCAATGATACCCAAGGGTAAGCAATGACCAACCCAAGAACAAGAAATGATCTTTCACAACAAACAAGTAATAGCCCCTAGCACCTAGGTTGTCACATCTAATACCTTTTTCTAGGATTTTGGAGAGACGACTGATTCCAGGTATATGACATAAAATGTATGAATCAATCTGGCGCTTGTCATACCAGAAAATTAGGAAGCTGCTGAAGAGTGTTGCAGATGAGTCAAGAAGACATACAGACCAACTTAAAGAGAGGCTCCCACTGGTCAGCGATGGGACAGTTGAACATCAATAGGTTTAATAACTACAATGGTCTGAAATACTAAATATATTTCAAATGAGAAGATAATAATTTTAAAAATTCCCTGGTCATATCTAGAAGATGTTGGAAACCAATTTGTTATTTTGAAAACTGGTAAATAAGGGGAAAGCATCAGGCTAACTGAATCTGTTTACAAATTCAATCTCAGGATATCAGTCAATGAGGAAAAGGATTTCTTCTTTTTTTTTTTTTTTAAGATATTATTTATTTATTTTGAGACAGAGCACAAGTGGAGGCAGAGGCAGAGAGAGAGAATCTTAAGCTGACTCCACGCTGAGTGCAGAGCAGAATCCGGGGCTCAGTCTCACCACCCTGAGATCATGACCTGAGCCAAAATCAAGAATCAGACTCTTAACTGACTGAGCCACCCAGGCATCCCTCCTTTTTATTTTTTTAAGATTTATTTATTTCTCTTTTAGAGAGAGGGAGGGGGGAGGGGCAGAGGGAGAGAATCTTAAGCAGACTCCACTCTGAGCACAAGCCTGATTTGGGGCTCAATCCCATGACCCCTGAGCTGAGACCAAGAGTCGGGTGCTTAACAGACTGAGCCACCAAGATGCACTGGAAAGGATTTCTTTATAGAAGTATCCCAGCTGTATTATGCTGAGTGAAATAAGTCAATCAGAGAAAGACAATCATCATCTGATCTCCCTGATATGAAGAATTTGAGAGGCAGGGCGGGGGATCATGGGGGGAAGAGAGGGGGAAAAATGAAACAAGATGGGAGAAAGACAAACCATAAGAGAGTCTTAATCTCAGGAAACAAACTGAAGGTTGCTGGGGGTGGGGAGGGATGGGGTGGCTGGGTTATGGACACTGGGGAGGGTATGTGCTACGGTGAGTGCTATGAATTGTCTAAGACTGATGATTCACACCCCTGGGGCAAATAATACATTATATGTCAATAAACATATATCCCAGCTAATAAATGAGTTTGGGGTGGCAGAATTGTAATATTTTAATGCCAGAATTAAATAATGAATCTAGACAATAATCATAAATGGCTGTTGCTAACATTATAAGAAACAGTTAACCAGCTATCATCTCCTTCCTGGTGGACAGAAGTATACCACATTATCTGAAGTGTTCTTGTCAAAAAAACTAAAGCTAAATGTAATCAATTCTCTAGATCTCACCACCAATTTCCAGAAAACAGAGGGTTCAGTGGAACATGCTGGTTGACATATTGGAAAGTAATTGCAAAATCTAGATTGTGGGAAAGCATATGGAATAAATGACCTGGTTTTTTCAACTGTGCAGAACATAATTAGAGGGGGACACCAAAGGTAAGTGAGACCACCCTGTACATGAAACCCTCCTGTACAGCTTGTGGGAGTGCTAAGTGTTGCAATCACTTTGGTCAATAACTAGTCAATATCCAGGGTACTCAGTGCTGCACAGACCCGACCAAGAGGATGCTCCCCCTCTAGTTTCAGACCTGGAGAAATGCTTGCCTATGGGCAGACATAATGACAACATCAGAATAGTAAGAACCCCCTACCCAAATGTCCAACAATCACAACAATGAAAGTAAACTGTGGTGTAGTCATAAAAAGGAATATCACGTTTCAGTGAAAAATGAATAAACAGAGCTACTTGTGTCCACATGGGTAAATCTCACATCGTGTTATATATTTTTAAAACATACATACAGAATAATACAATTTCTTTTTTTTTTTAAGATTTTATTTATTTGACAGAGAGAGACACCGCGAGAGAAGGAGGACAAGCAGGGGAAGTGGGAAACGGAGAAGCAGGCTTCCCACTGAGCAGGGAGCCCAATGCAGGGCTCGATCCCAGGACTCTGGGATCATGACCTGAGTCGAAAGCAGACGTTTAACAACTGAGCCACCCAGGTGCCCCAATAATACAATTTCTACAAAGTTCAAAAACTCATAAATCTAAACAACGTATTGTTCAGGATCATAAGTGTGTCTGGTGGGCTTGAAAGGTCTGACATAGGTTGGGCAGATCTATAGGTAGTAAAACCAGACAGAAAAACAAAGGAGCGCTAAAAACCAAATTCAACCAAGGGTTTGCCTGAAGGACAGAGGATGTGAGGGGCTCAGTCACAGAACAGATACACAGGGCCTTTATCAGCACGATGTCTCCAAGTGGTTGTGGACATGTGGGGGTGTGTTTCATTATTCTTTATAATATACACACACGTGTATATTTATATTCTTCTATGTATATGCGCTATTTCAAAGTTTGTTCAAGAGAGTGAACCAAATGACTAGAACTTTTCTATCACTTAAAATTCAACCCATGTGACTTCTTTCCCTCACATGCCCCCTGGGAAAAATAACAGTAACTTTCTCATAGAATGTGGTGAAGATGAAATTAATTAGTGCACATCAAAGGCTTGGCTTAGAGCCAGGCATATATTAAGTGTTCAACAAATATAACTAGTACCATCACCTTCTTATTCACCACCAGCACTGCCTGCAGAGCACACCTTTAAGTATGATCAAGGACAGGAATTATTAAAATCTCTAACCAAGGGAGAAGTTGTCAGAGAACATTTTGTATTGCTGCTTAAAGCAAAGTGACAAAGTTGCTTACAGCCCGGGAACAACTTGGTCCTCCTCCCTCTGCCCCGTGGCTCACTTGGTTTCGACTGAAATCACAGGCTGAGCCCAAAAGCTTACAAAGAATCATGATGAAGAAAGCTGACAACACAGCAGCACAGTTTTCCTCAACAGCCCAGTATTCTCAAGGAGCTTTGAGAAAGCTGCATCCTCCTGCTTAGAGATTGTGATGACCTCATTCAAAACTGTCTGCCCAACCTGCCCCAGGCCTTTCAAGCCTGTCAGACAGACACACTCACCACCCTGACTCGGCCTTCCTCATTTGCTCTTGACCTGCATTTTCCCCAATCCTATCTATAATGGATGTGGAACCCCTGACTCCATGATTCCAGCTTCTGCCTCTCCTGAGGCATTTTGGACTTGGGTACTGTTCTTAGTCTCCCTATCACTTAGAGTACTGTTCTCCCATCAAACAGAGCTTGACTTGCCCTCTGGAGCTCCATCGTTTGGGAGGCACTGAATAGGAAAGCATTCTCTGGACCCAGGCATGACCCTGCTAGCTTTCGTAAGATCCTTTTGGTTGCAAGTAACAGAAACTCCAACCTCAATTGACATAAATACTAAAGACAGTATTGGTTCAGAGACTAAAAACCACAGTAAAAGGATGAATGTCAGCGGCCCAGTGGTGGCACCAATTTTCTCATCTTCTCTTCTGTGGTAGTGGCTTTGTCCTAAAACTGACTCCATGTTTGCAAGATAGCTGGAAGCAGCTTTAGAGCCTACTGTTTCTTCATTCATGTCTAGCAGGAAGGGGGAAGAACTCTTTCTCCCAGTAGCTCTCTGAGAAATGAGACATCTTCTTTTCCAAAAGTCTCTAGAAAATCTTTCTTCTGGTTCATTCGCCTGGATTGGGTTGTGTGTCCTGAAATAAGCACTATGGCTAGGGGGATGGAATTTTCTGGTTGGGAATTAGCTAACGAGAGTCTAAGGCTACGCTTTTGGAATGGTCTCCTCTCCCAGAGCATGAGGGCTGGTGCAAGAGGCATGATTTCTCTGCCATTTCACCTTTGCCCCCAGATCCATTCTCTGCTCTGTTCTGTACCCTCAGGGGCAAACTTGACAGAATGCATTACACCTGCTGTCTTGCTCTCTAGTTTCTCGTTGCATTTGATCCTGGGAACACCAATGGAAGATCAGAAGGTGGGAGGAGGAGAAGATGGGAGTAATTATTTTCCCATCTGCTCCTTGCCTCACTGCTTCTCCATCAGAAGCTCTGTTCCTCTACAGGGACAACCCCTGTTGGGTGGCCCCCACTCTTCTAGCTGCAGCTCTAGCCAGGCTCTGGTCCCCTGTTCCCCTCTTCATTCTATCAGGCCACGAGGTGGCATGGCTCTCCAACTCTCTGCTGTTGCCAGCCAGTCCCTTAGCACTGTGTCCTCCATTATGGGTCCCCATCCCACTTACATTTCTATAACTAACCCCTGCACTAACCCCTGTGGTTGTGCCTTCTGTTTCCTTCCAAGACCTTAACTAGTACAATATCTGAGTAAAGACTGGGAAAAGGTTACTAAGAGAAAGGGAGAATGGATAACAGCAAATGCCCTCTGTTACCCACTGCTCCTGCCCTCCCTCTCACACACTGATGGAAACTAGAAAATAGCCCTTCATTGGTATTTAACAGGCTATTTACTATTCTAGCTTCTTATTCTGCTATATATTACATATAATATCAATAATATTTTAAAATAGATACACAATAGGAGTCCTGTCTCTTTCCAGAGAAAAGTTCTTGTCATTCCGAGAGAAAGGACTTCCAGTTGCTCCGTAAGCCCCACCTTAGGCAGAAAAAGGCTAAGATCTTCAGACCTGGTCCTTCTGCCAAAAATGGTGGCTGACTGCTCACAGCACAGATTAATAATCAACTGGGAAACATAAGACAGGAAAACAGGAGAGAGAGAGAGTGGACAAGGATTCTCGGAATGGAACAGGGCCTCAATGGAATAGGAACACTTCACAAGCCTCCTGGTTATTTGATCCAGACTTTGGCAACAGTGGTGAGCATCCCCTCGTTATTGCCAACCCTCTGCCATCTCTACATGCAAGCTCACTGTGACCCTGGGGAGGGGATCTTGTGCTCACAGCAGTACGGGGGAGGTCAGGCCAAACTAGTTTGGGGGAAAGGAGGCTTTGTATAGGAAAGGGCGTACAAGTTATGGGGCTGGCAGTCTGCTACACAGGAGAATTCCTACAGCATGGAAAATATTGCAAGATGCCCACATACAATAGGAAAAAGTATGCTAAATGATGTGAAGAGATGGACTCAGGACTGCAGAGAAATCCTATTCCAGAAAGTTCCCCATCCCTGCCCCTTCAGGAAAGAATGAGCCCTTGCAACTGGTCTAACTGGTTGTCAGCTAAGATGAATTGAAGAGGAAAACTGCTGTGCTTCGTCCTGATGAATGTACGTGTGTGTAGGCGTGTGTGTGTGTGTGTGTGTGTAGATAAATGTGAGGTTCCCCACCAAGGTAAGGTTCTCTCTTATCCTATCACTACTTTGTAATTTCATGATTGTGCTTTACTGGGCGAGCCCCCCCCCCCCCCATTGGACCCCATCCTGAAGGCCGGGGAAGGACTTGCACATCCACACAGGGGCGAGCACCTGGCACCCTGCCTCACCACAGCTGTTTCAACCACGTAAGAAGCAAGGGGGTGGGGGAGAGGAGAGAACCGGCCACTCTCCATGAGAACAAAGGGCCAAGGATGCAGAGATAATTTTGTCAAAGGGATTCTGCTTCCTGGATGACCTCATTCCAAAGCTCTGCAGAGCCTAGATAAGCATCACAGGGCTCTGGCAGAGGGAACGAGAAGGGACAGGAAGCTGACTTTCCAGAGTCTGTACAGCCTTCCTTGACTGGGAGGCAGGGCACCTGTGGCCATCAGAAGTCATGACACCTCAGGCCTGCTCCCGCCAACTCCACAGGAAAGACAAATGCTGGTCATAGCACCCTCAGTGCAAGGACTCCACTGAACCCATGAGGGTCCCCCAGGGAGTTTTTCCTTCTGTGTCCCCAACCATATACATTTCTTATATTTTTATTCAAATGAAATTTATTCAAAAGAAGTTCATTCTTGAACTTCTTCTTTCCTATCATCAGAATAGACAAGGTCAAAAATAGTAAGAATAGGTTACCAAACATTCCGTTCCAGAATATAATTTCTGAGCCTAACGGCAATAGTTAGCAAGAGAGAAAATTAAATGATGTGTCTCAGCATGTATTGGTTTGTCTTATCATTTCTTGAGCCCTTTCTCTGCCAGACACAAATTCAAGCCCGGGAGACAGAAAGATAAAACACATTCCCAGTTCTGAGAGAGTTCACGGATTTGTTAGAAGTCACAGACACTTAAACAAGGGGTTATAGAAGTGCTTCTAAGTAATTTTATCCCTAGAAATCCTACTGATGATTATATGAGATAATAAATAAGCCAGAAGACTCATTTATCAAAACTTGGTTTTATATTGTCTAGTTTGGCCCCAGAATTTGTTAATGTGTTCAAACCTCTCACCCCAAATCAACTGCCTTATTCCAAAAGAACCTTCTATAGTGAAGGAAAAGTTCTGAGTCTATGCTGTCCCTTGGCATAGCTGGGAGCCACACATGGCTATGAGTACTTGAAATATGACCGAGGAACTGAATTTTGAAATTTAATTAATTCAAATTTAAGTAGTCACCTGTGGCTAGTGGTTACAAGGTTACCGAAAACAGGTCCACCAGATCCAATCTGACATGCCAAAGCCCATGAAGGGTAATCCACTGAGATTAAAATCAAGTAACACGCCAGTGAGAATGGCCAACGAAGCATTAACCAGTCAACTGCCTGCCTGCCTGCCTGCCCACCTGGACTCACTTGGCCTTGAAAGTCAGGAAGAAAATGAGCCTGTTACTCCAATGGGGCAGGAAAGGGGGTAGGAAGTCCAACCATAAGACAATCCTAGGCAGCTACAATGGAAGTAGCAAGGCAGGAACAAACCAGACCAAGTTGGGGGTGGGGGGTAAAACAGAGCTGGGGAAGGTCCAAAAGCAAAATTAAAGCACATTCAAACTTCAGTAAAATTTCTTAAAATTCGAGATATTAGGGAGATCAATTAAACGCAATCCCAAAACTGTCTATTGACAACCCTCCTTCCATCAACAAATGTTTTTCTAAAGGCTTCCTGTGTGCTCAGCACTTGGGGGTGGTTATTAAGAAATCTACAGTAGGGGTGCCTGGGTCAGTTAAGTGTCTGCCTTGGACTCAGGTCTTGATCTGGGATCCAGCCCTGCTTTGGGAATCCTTGCTCAGCAGGAAGCCTGCTTTCTCCTCTCCCTCTGTTGCTGCCCCGGCTTACGCACTTACTCTCTCTCTCTGTCGAATAAATAAAATCTGAAAAAAAAAAAAAATCTGTAGTGACATCAATCTCTGCCTTAAAGAAGTTGAGGTTTTTGCTTGAGACACCAAACGCACACATGCGGAACAGTGAGAACACAGTGCAAGACAGTATTCAGTAAAGCACTGAATGGTATTTAACTTAGCCTAGCTAAAGCCTGAGGGCTGGAGAGGAAGGGAGGGGACAGTGAAGGCCATGGTCACCCAGAGGTCTTCAATGAGAAAAGCTTTGACACCAGCCTGGCCTCCGCCCCCCCTCCAGCAGCAGCCTTCGTCAGACCAGCCCCACCCGGGGGGTTTTGCCAGCGTGACTAGGAGTTTCACAGTGCCCATGCCATCTCTCGTGCCGAGCCATAGTCCAGGCAGAACCACTGGAGGACCTGGCAGGGATGAACCAGTGCTGGTGTCCCAGGCCTCAGCTTACATCTCAGCTTTGTCCAGTCCTAGAAGGGAGACTTCCAGCAAATTTCTTAACCTTCCTAAGCCTTGGTTTCTTCATGTGTGAAATTAGACTAATATATCCATCCACAGGGTTTTTGTGATGATTAAATGAGACAAATACAAGGCTTACAAACAGCTAATTTAAAAAAAAAAAAAAGAGATTTTATTTATTTGAGAGAGAAACAGAGAGAGAGTGTGGGGGGAGCAGGGGAGGGCGCTGAGGGAGAGGGAATAAGCAGACATCCTGCGGGTACAGAGCCTGGTTCCAGGAACTTGATCCCACCACCTCGAGATCATGACCTGAGACAAAATCGAGTCGGATGCTTAACCAACTGAGCCACCTACGTGTCCTCAGAGCTAATTTTTTTTACCTGTTTTTTGTACATTTCGTACACTTGGCAATTTCCAATATATCCTTTAAGATTGATCCTCCCTGTCCCAGGAAAGCTCCCCGACCTCCCCTTGCTGTTGGGTGTGCTTCCCTCACTCATAGCCAGCATGATAACACATCCCGCCTCCTCTGGAACAGTCCAGTTGATGCCCGGGCATCCCATGCAGTTTCTAGCATTCATGGCTTCATAAGTTTCTTAACACATAGCATTCATAAGTTTCTTAACACATGGAGTATTTGTTGATTTTTCTCCCATGTTGATGTTTCTGTACTGTACTGTCTGTGATGATCGAATTAACATAGCTGGGGTGAGTTTGGTGGAGGTCCACTCTGGGCTTCTAGCTTCTACCGTGGTCTGGCCTGCAGATATGTAAGATGCATGGGCAGGAAACAGGGTTCTGACTTCAAAGGTAGCTTAAATCTGAAGATGACCGGCAATAACTTGTCTCTTTTCCTGAGCTTTTCTAGATGAAATCCACAACAGGGGACAACGAACACCTCCCTTTCAGGGACAGTCTGCAGCATACTTGCTGCTGATACAGGGAGAATGTATTTTTGTAGCTCTTGGTCTCAGAAGGTGGGGAGATGTATTCAGCGCCACAACTCCTGCCTGCCTGCTGTTTGGTGTGCCGGCCAGGTGTGTCTCGGCCAGTGCAGGGGCCTGGAAGATACGCTAAGCCGCCAAACTCCAGTCAGCATTGTCTGGAAAATAAGAGAAATTAGACACGAGGTGCCTGTGTGAGATATGCAGGAGTTAGAGGCTCAGAAACTCCTTTAATAAAGTATGTAATGAGCAATCTGAATGCTCTTGCTGTAGAGGTTTTTCATTTATAATATGGCATAAAATTACATTTATTTTGGGGCACGTGGATGGCTCTATCAGTTAAGTGTCTTCCTTCTGCTCAGGTCATGATCTGGGGGTCCTGGGATCAAGCCCCACTTCGGGCTCCTTGCTCAGCAGGGAAGCTGCTTCTCCCCCTCCCTCTGCTACCCCCCAATACCCCACTTATGCTCTCTCACTCTCCTTCGGTCAAATAAATACAATCTTTTATAAAAATTACATTTATTTTACTATTTTTGTTAATACTTTTTTTCGCTTATTCGGAAATAAATGTTTTCAGCAGCAACTGAACAGAGTGCACATGTTAAATGAAAAACAACTGAATTTCCATTTATTAAGAAAATTGATGGATATATAATGGGCATACCATCTTTGATAACATTTACCATCCACTGATGGGTTCTGGTGTCATCACTGACCACATTAAAACCTGACAGAAATCTACTGAAAAAGTTCCAGCCTATTACAAAAGTGAGAACTACTTTAAAAAGGCTGCATCTCCAGGTGACCATTTCACATACACAGCTGCAGAAGGCGGGTTGACGTATCACCCTGGGAAGCACGACTTTTCATTCAGCTCAAATGACTACTCCTCTCAAGTCATCTTGTCCGTGTCTATTCCAAGTCTGTATGTACAAACAGTGAGCTGAGAGCTGTACATGTGTTGGAGATATTAGCAAAAAAGAGCTACCAAAACAGCTGTCAAAGGTCTTTTTTATATTCGGGTCCTCAGATATTTCGATAATAAGTCCTCAGATAACCAATTCATTCTAATGATGGTGTGATTTTCTTCCCCATACAATTCATGAAATCAAAGTAAAATGTCGGAAGTTTACTCCCAGGTAAAACATCTGACATCGTTGGGAATTCTGTTCAAAATTCAGCTCAAAAGTTCAATATCCGAAGATAAAATGTGTTTCTACAGTAATAATAGGAACACAAATTTGGTTGGGAACTTAGGCTCATGGAAAAATAATGTTTTTATCAAATTAAGAAATCCACACAGCAAGATGTCCTTGGAAATCGTTGTGGAGCATTTGTATCCAAACAAGGTGATATTCCACCAAAGGAAACAGAAACTGTCTTTGTCAAACATTACAAATGTTTCTATATGTGAACAAAGTAACAAAAGTACAAGCCCTCCCGCCCTGCCCAGCCCCGACTCTGCCTGCCTCTCTGCCTACTTGTGATCTCTCTCTCTGTCAAATAAATAAATAAAATCTTAAAAAAGAAAAAAGAAATGTTTGAGCCTTTGAATAATAGCTATTTTGTAAATCACCCTACACGTTCCAGAATACTATTGAATTCTTTTGAAATAATTCTTTAAATGTTGGTTGCATTGTGATGAAAATCAATTGGGATATTTTAATAAATTATTCAATAGATGGAGCACAAAAAAATTCAGGTTGTGAAACTTTTATGAATCCTAATTATTTCAAACAAGCTTACACAGGGACTGATTGAAATTGTCTCTATCCAAGGAAGGGAGGAAATGAAGAAATTTAATCTTAGGAGCTCAGAGGTATAAACTATCTTGATTTGTGAGAAAAATCCTTTGATGAAGATCCTATTTTTTGATTAGGACCAATTTGTATTCTGTACTAAAATGAAACTGAAAAGGCCTGCAATTTAACAACATCTAACTTTAGTGAAACATTCAGAAGAATTGTAAATAGTGAGGAATTATTTAGCAAATGATGCCTTGTAAAAATATTTGTTGAATAAAGATGCTCTGAATAGCAGCAAAAGACATATATTGGGAAGTTATTTGGACTGAAATATTAACACATTCTGATTTGAAACATTAGAATGAAGACCGTCCTCTATTTATCTGCACTTGCTCTGAGCTTTCTAAATAATTCAGCACCTGTTTAACTCAGTTAAGTGGCTGCCTTTGGCTTGGTCACTATCCCAGGGTTCTGGGATTGAGCCCAACATTGGACTCCTGGCCCAGTAGGGAGTCTGCTTCTCCCTCTGCCCCTGCCCATGCTCTCTCTCTCTCTCACTATCTCTCTCTCGTTCTCTTTCAAATAAATAAATTCAATATTAAAAAAAAAAATTCCATACCTCTAGAGAGTATCCTCTCAATTAAAAATATTTTGGTCCACAGAGAAGGTTCAATTTTAAATTATTTTTTTTTTAAAGATTTTTTATCTATTCATTTGACAGAGAGAGATCACAAGTAGACAGAGAGGTAGGCAGAGAGAGAGAGAGAGAGAGGGAAGCAGGCTTCCTGCTGAGCAGAGAGCCCGATGTGGGACTCGATCCCAGGACCCTGAGATCATGACCTGAGCCGAAGGCAGCGGCTTAACCCACTGAGCCACCCAGGTGCCCCTCAATTTTAAATTATTAATCATAAAATGCAACTGCAAATGATGTGGCAATTTTATTTTAAAAATTAAAATTAAAAAGACATTGGCATGAATACATTCTTCAAAAATGCCAGGGATTTACTGCAAGAGACAGATAGGACTGAAAAACCAATTAAAGTATGTGAATTTATGTATGTATAATATTATTGCATTTTGCTTATATTTTCTTAATCAATGTAAAATAGTTTATTAAAAATCTTGCTTTATACATATGAACAATTTTATTTTTTAAGAAGAATTTCATTTTTATATTCTTTTTTAAAAAGACTTTAATTAATTTATTTGAGAGAGAGAGCATGAGCGGTGGGGGGAGAGGGTTGGAAGGGGAAGGGCAGAAGGAGAAGCAGATTCCCCACTGAGCAGAGAGCCTGATGCAGGGCTCAATTCCAGGGTCCTGGGATCATGACCTGAACTGAAGGCAGACACTTAATGGGCTGAGCCACCCAGGTGCCCCTATATTCATTTTTGAAGAAAATTATTTACAGTTCTACCACTAGGCTGAAACCAATTTGTTAGTCAATCACCCCCATGGCCAAGTCCTAAATTTGCCCCAGCTGTAATTCACACCTGCCTTCTTCAATCCTTCGAGTTCCACTGGAACTGCCTTAGTTTGATGTGAACAGCAAGGATTTGATGTCATTGACCTGGTGTCCCTTCAGTTGCTTTACCATGTGCCCCGCACTGTTTAATTTAATCCTTCTTAGCCTCTGAGAGGGGCACTGTAATTATCCCCATTCACAGATAAGAAAACTGAGGTGGGGAGTGGTTAAGTAATCCTTCCACGGCCCCACCTCCTACACCGTGACTGAGCGGGGATCTGAGCCCAGGCAGTCTGGCTGCAGAGACCTTGTCACTAGCAACAACCTCAGTTGACTTTCTCTCAGTAAATGTCTGTGGAATAGATAAAAACCAAACGAATAAACGGGAACAAAGCAATGGCAATCATTGTAACCATGATGCGTGAAAACATCACCGTGAGGGGCAGTGTCTAACACACAATTCCATATTCACAACACAGCTGAAAAGTTTGTAGTTATAAGCAGCAATTTTCAAGGGAACAGGAATTACCGTAAGTAAACAGGATTGTTTACTCAGCATGCCAACAGCCAGGATGCAAGGAGTCAAGAAAACAAACATGCTTTCTCCCCTGCTGATAACAGAGACCTCTCGATTTTGGCTGTTTGCTCCGACTCTGATAACCAGACACCCTCTCAAGCTCAAACAAGGATGTTGTGTGCCCCGTCCTGTCAGGCCCTGGATTTCGGATCCAGCCCCACCGGGAGGCAGCCTGGCCTGCATGGAAGGGAAGCGAAGGCTTGAAGGGCTCTTTCTCAAGCATCTGGGATTGGAAGTGGTGGGTGGTGGAGAGTCTGAGGCCTCAGGAAAGGAACCAAGGGTGAGGGCAAGAGAGGAAAGCTAGATCCATGCGCCTCTGACAGGGCTGGAAGCTGATGGTGCCTTTGACAGAGTTGGCACCTCAGGAAAGAGAACTTTGATGGAAAGGAGCATGGTCTGGTGTGGTTTGGGCTTGGTGAGTTTGAGACATTTGGGAATTGGTTGGAGAGAGACAGAGAGTGGAGGGCTGAGAGAGGACCAGGGTGCCCCAGGTCACCTTGCCTCTCAAAGGTGTTGTCGGAGAGAAAAAAGGTGTAGAAGTGATGGAGATGCAGTTGTCCTGGGATGGAAGAAACCCAGGATGAGAAGACACTGTTTGGAGAAGGAAAAGTAATAACCACGGGCACACCCAGGTAACCTTGAAACACAAAGCCTCTCCGTGGCTGTGGACTGACAGCTCTCACGTCCTCCTGAAGAAAGAACGTGCAGTCAGTGATGTCTGCCATGGGGGCCCTCCCCAGAGGAAGCCGGCATGCTCTGAACTTCTGCTTATGCCCCCCCCACCCAATTCTTTCAGCAGTGACACCTCGGCACAGGGGCCTTCCTCCCCTGATCCTGCTTCTTCTGTTTCCCCCAGGTGTTTCCCCCACATACCTGAGCTCAATTCTATTCCGGTGTCTGCTCCTTGCAGGACCTGAACACACTCCCCAAATCTCTACCAGTGACAGTCCTTTCATAAGACCCAGAGAAAATCCTTGAGTCGGGTTCTCTGGTTATCTTTAGGAACCTAGTAACCCAACATTCACGGTTCATGGATTCACTTGTTCAATTCCTTACTTATTGATCAGCTGCTCCGAGAGGGTTTGGTTAAGCACCCCTCTGTGCCCGGCGCTGTGCTGGATCCAAGGGACAGCCTGGGAACGAGGAAGACATAAGTGACAATCTTGTTCAGGCAAACTTGGAAAATGGAATCGCTCTGAGAAGCCCATGGTGGAAAAGCTCTCTCTGGGCGTGACTGAGACTTAAAGCCGTATCTTTCGCCTGATGTGAAAACATATGAAATGATCATGCCGACAGACTGAGGAGATCTTCAGCTCTACGCTCAGAAACTTCTGCTGCTGCCACGCCCCACACTGTGCATGTCCCCACTACCCGCGGCCACAAGAGAAGGGCGACCCTCCTCTTGGCCACACAATCGCACAGCACTGTCAACCCCTGGCGTGGTTTAGCGGTGGGCATCGCCAGCCGTCTTATCTGTTTTCGGCTGTCTCCCTCTCCCACCCCACCCCCAACCAAGAGGCAGGCAAAACACTCCCATTTGACTGGAGCCGACATGAATCTGGTTTCTAGAAAATGCCCCCAAATGCACCCCAGCTGAACGAGCCAGAGAAGCCACTGACCAGGGGTTGGCTCAGGTGGAAGGTCACGAGGAAGCCTGAGGAATGGGGCAAAGGAGGCTTCCCAGGGCCCTGGGCCAGCCCATAAGGCTATCTCTGTAAACTGGCTCTCAGGGGGCTGCAGGCTGAGTCCCACTTTCCCAGCCTCCCCACCCCACCCCCCACATCTGTGTCATGCAGGAAAGCCAGAGGGCCCTGTAGCCTGAGGAGCTCTTGGGGAAGAACAGCCACAGAGCCTGTGGGTCCTGCCTGATGATGCAGAGTTGTTCTTAGGAATGGTGTAGAGCAGGCGCTCTGGGGGAGATAGGAGTTTGAATCTTAGCTCTGTCATCCTTGGCCTAGGACAAGGATTAAGTCCTTTTGCTTCTCAGGACTCAGTTTCCTCTGCCCTAAATGAGACAGTGTAGCTGCATCTACGTCACTGGTTACTATGAGGATTCCCTGAGATCATGTTCAGAAAGCTCTCAGCACTCTGCGAGGCGACCTGAACATGCATGGCCACCCCTGGGTAGTGGTATTCTTGTAGACTTGGTTCCAGCCTTCACACTGACTTCAGTGGCCTCTGTGTGTCGTCCCACTCTTAGCTACTTCCTCATAAAGAGAAAAACTAAAATATAATTCCCTTCCACTTTCCAGAAGGATTGTCTGAAATTAACACCCAACAAGAAGATCACAGGGCTGCTCGCATTGTAGACACATCGGCCAAACTCATGGGCAAAAGGGCCCATCAGCCCCAGAGTCCACCACCAAGGGGTCTCTGCTTTGGCCCCTCACAGCCGCCCCGGGAGAAGCAAGGGTCGCCACCAGAACAATAAGAGGGATTGTGCCTCTCACAGGACTCCACCTGTGGCTCTGAGTAACAGGTTTTGATCTCAGGCTCGCTGCCAGTTAGGAAGTGAAACCCTTTCTGAACAGTTGCTGTTTTGTTGGTTTTCCCCTAGACATCTAACTGATTTCACCTAGAAACTTCACTGACGAGCTGTGTGCTATACAGAGCGTACCCCTGTAAGACCCGATATTTCATGGATGCCCTAATACTCTTCAGCATGAGTGGGGACCCCGTGGTCCTTTCCTTAAACTGACATCTAGACACCCCCCCACAAAGTGTGCATTTTCTGTTACCTGACTGAACTCTGGGCTGTCCACTCAGGGTGAGGCGGCAACCCTGAGACCTGTGTTCTATCAGGCTTTTGTAACCCGAAGGCCTAATTGAGAAAACACGACAGAAAAAAGGGCCATTGTTTCTGTTGACCAGTTTGCCTTAAGAATCTAGAAAGTACAGCTGATTTCCATTTGAGGGCCTCTGAGCAGGGCTGGCGTTGGCAGCAGGAGCTGAGGGAGCCTTCTGGACCCTCCTGTGTCCATTATGAGCAAGAGTGCTTACAAGCCCGCTCTGCAGATGGCTGCGCAGACCTCCCCATGGTGCGTGCGGTTCTCTTGGGGAAGCAGCTTAGTTTGGAGCTGTGGAAGAACAATGGGAAATCTTTTCCCATGACCTTCATTTTGCCCTCATTTTTAAAATTCCATTGTATTTGTAACTTCAGATAAGGGGGACTAACTTCTGCAACTCTTCAGGGAGGACAGCTGGGCCATCCCCACCTCAGCCTTCCAACCCTTCCCTGGTCTGGTCGGCCAGTGGCACTGGGACCCTCAGGTGGTGGGGCGAGGGTCAGGCAGGAACCAGCCTGCAAAGGTGGCTATAAATACTCTTCTCCGCCGCTGGCTTCCCATGGGAGCCTGCAGCTGAGGGCCAGGGCCGTGGGGGTGGTGAGGGTGGAAGCACCTGCATCTCCTCAGGGCACATCCGCCCCTGAGCCAGGCTTCCTTGCCGCCCTCAGCCTCCCAGTGGCACCTTCCGTGTATATTTTCCAGCTCTGAGGAAGCTGGGTGGTAACCCAGCTTCCCGCTGTACTCCAGGCTCCAAGCTGCCAACCCCCTTTCAACTCAAGAGTCTGAGCCTCATTTCCACTAGGTGGATGGAACTGAATAGGTGAGGGTAAAACGAGGAGGGAGGGGACAGGGAGAAAGAAAAGGAGCCTCTTCACAGAATGCTTTTCTTCTCCTGATTTCACTTGTATGAAGAAGCTCGAAACCACCACAAATCAGGCCTCTTTCCCCCCATGAAGTAGAAACTGAATAACTTTAAAAATCAGTGCATATTTCCATTTTTTGGTTTTACTTATGGGCATTTTAAATAACCAGAAGTGGGGTGCCTAGGTGACTCAGTTGGTTGAGCAACTCTTGATTTGGGCTCAGGTCATGATCTCAGGGTTGTGAGATCGATCCCCATGTTGGGCTCCATGTTCAGCAGGAAGCCTGCTTGAGATTTTCTCTGTCTTGCTTTCCCTCTACCCCTCCGCCAACTCACAACACACTCTCTAATAAAGAAATAAATCTTAAAAAAATATTCAGAAGCAAGTCACAGCAGCTAATAGTCTGTTGTAAATGGAATTCTGTGCATTTGAGACAGAATTTAAAAGGCAGGCTGCATGAGAGATGAGAAAGTGTTTAAAAATTCATTGGATGACAGTTCTCACACATCAGTGAACTGAAGAATCCCCTGGAACACTGATTTAAAAGACAGACCCTGGTGCCCACTGCCTGAGATTAAGTCCTCTGTATCTGGGTCTGGGCCTAAAATCCGCATTTGAGTCCATAAGTAATCCTGATTTGGAGAAACAACGTCCAAAGACAGTTGTTCACAGAGAGAGGGCCCAACCCAGAAATAGCAGCAACACCAGGATATTAGAAAAGCATATCCTCAGGCCAACTCCTAACTTACGGAATCAGAAACCCTGGGTACAGGGCCAGTCATGGGTTTCAACAGATACCCAGGAGATGGGGGTGGAGAAACCCCCACTCTAATAGACTTTTATTTTTTTAAGATTTTATTTGTCAGAGAGAGAGCGCCAACATGTAGGGGGAGCAGCAGGCAGAGGGAAAAGCAGGCTTCCTGCTGAGCAGGGAGTCCCATGAGGGACTCGATTTCAGGCATCTGGGATCATGACCTGAGCCGGAGGCAGACACTTAACGGACTGAGCCACCCAGGCGTCCCTAACACCTGTCTTACAAGGCAGGAGTGTGAATCCTGGTGCAGGGGTGATTCCAACATGCAGTCCAGACTGAGAACCACTGCTCCCGCTGTGTGGGGGATAAATGTTTCTATCACCTTCACAGCCCTCATTTTCTGCGCATCTACTTTTTCGAGACAGGATGAGAGTCAATGATGCGAGGGGAGAAGAATGTGGACCTTGCTCCAGAGAGACAAGGACTCCAGTCTTGGCCCCCAATTTAACCTCCCTGTCGGTGTTTTCCCCTGGAATGCAGAAGGGACACCACCTTCCCCACATCTAGTACACTAGAGGCCCTTGATTTTCCTCTGTGCCCTTCTGCCATTGTTATTTCCCTTAGTTTAATTGGGGTCTGGAATGAGATTCTTAATCTGTATATAAATATGGCTTGAGGGTATATTCCCCAGAGAGCATGAAAAACCTCATTTTAAAATCCTCGCTCTTATTAGTGTGAACGTATGAAGAGCTCTGTGAGCAATCCTGATTTTAAAGACCGGTGGTGCGAGCGTACAGGCGGCTCTAACACTGCCGAGCCCGAGTCAACAGCAGCCAAAGTCCAGGTCCTTTATTCAGAGATGGACCAGTAATAGGCAGAACCATCCAATTTTATTATTACATTCTTTGCACAAGCCCTTCACTTTGTCAGCTGATCCCCTTTGCTTATAAGACACCCCACGAACTACCACCTGTTTAGCGAAAGAGATCAGCCATCAACTGGTGTAAAGAAGGCACTGTGTGTGCGCACATGCGTGCTCTGGTGTGTCATTCCATTGGAGTGAACATTAGCTAGTACCAAACACTCACAAGAGAGCAGATTCAGTAACCATTCTGGCAGGAAGCAACGCCACCTGTGTTTTGTATTTTCTATAATACATAATGGTTTTATGGACCCTAAATACATCCTTGACAATGACTTCTCCAGTTGGTTCTTCTAATGACGAAGGGGCTGCAAGCGTCTCTTCCAAAGGAATGACAGAAGCGTGGGCTGTCTGGAGCCTGAAGCTTACACTGACCACATTTGCAAAAGGGAAGGAGGAGCTGTCCCCAGGGACAATCAAATGTTCCACATACTTGCATCAGAATGGGAGGTCCAGTATGTGACCAAGACCTAGGGCTGTGAGGAGCCCTCAACAGCCAATTAGCTTAGTTTATGGGAGGGTAGCTGGAGGTGATAGGGCAGGGAAAGGTGGATACAGCCCAAGTTCACTGCCATCCAGTACTTCAGCTCTAGCTTCAGCAAACATCTACTGAGCGGCTGTCATGTACAAAGAGTGTTTACACACAGAATCTCAGCCAAGGCTTGCAGTCATCCCCACCTGCTTTTCATAGACCAGGAAAGTGAGGTGCAGAGATACAAAGGCATTTGATAAACGTCATGCAACCAGTTACTAGCCAAACGAATACATCAACCCGGGTCTCCTATCTCCAGGGTCGTGTTGTCCTGCTACTTCATGGTTGTTCCCCTCAAAGGGTGAAATCAATATTCCAGCTGCCACTGACTTGGATTTTCTAAATCCATTTTACAGACGACAAAATGAAGACACGAGGCATAAGAAGATGCGTTATTATAAGCTGTTCACCCCGCCACAGATTAATCTCAAATAAAGACAGAGGGAAGGCTCCAACGGACTTGGCTTCTGATCGGGCCCCAATTTCAAGAGATGTGCTGTTGTCATTTTCCATATGCACATTTCCCCAGGAGGAGAAGCTGAGAAACTGGACCTGCGCAGGGAAACTTTTGTTCGGGAAAGAGGATTCTGGCTTTTGATGGCTGATTCTCTTACTCATTCATTATTCACCCATTCATCCAATCAGTCTGAGCGCATGCTTGTTTTACTGCAAGTGAGGCAACTTCACGTATTCATGAATCTCCTAAAACAACTGAGAAAATTACGTATCCTCCTGAACTTTTCTTTTTCCTACATAGGCTCCATACCCAGTGTGGAACTCAGTGCGGGCTTGAACTCACAACACTGGGATCAAGATCTGAGCCAAGATCGAGTCAGATGCTTAACCGACTGAGCCACACAGGCACCCTTATCCTCTTGAACCTTTTGAAGATGAAATCTAACATAGCTCTCCCGCTATTTAAATAGCTGCAGAAGTAATTCTGGCAGTAGGTAATATCGACAATTTAAAACAAGTGTTTTTGCATATTTTATGTATCCAATGGACCACAGACACCTTAGCAGTTATGTATTTGTCATCCTCCAAAATTTTAAAATACTTGATCTTTTAATAGTAAGAACATTTAGGGGCTCCTGGGTAGCTCAGCGGGTTAAGGCCTCTTCCTTCGGCTCTGGTCATGATCCAAGGGTCCTGAGATTGAGTCCCGCATTGGGCTCCTGGCTCATCAGGGAGCCTGCTTCTCCCTCTCCCTCTGCTGTTCCCCCTGCTTGTACACTCTCTGCCAAATAAATAAATAAAATCTTTTTAAAGAACATTTATTGTTCCTTTCCTTCTAAATTCATATTCTATTCCATTTCCCTAATTTTACCTGCTTATAATGTATTTCATGCTTGAAAATCTCTTAATCACCCTAACTATGCTATGAAATAATAATATACATCAACATGATCTTTTAATTTCCTGTAATCTTAAGCCCTTAAAAGGTTAAAATTTTCTTTTGGATTGAGTTATTGTTAAAGTCATGAGAACAAAAAATCAAAACAACAAATATATTACAGCTTTAGACAATGCACTGTAAAGTCAGGAGAAATGAGAGGTATAGTTTTTGTTTTAGTTTTTGGGTTTTTTTTTTTTTGAACATGTATGGTAAGCTTGGAAAGAAGAACCTTTCCTGTGAGATCTCGCTTACAGGTAGGTTCTCAGGCCAGTATTATTAGGAAAGAGTACACATGCAAGTCTAGGATCTAGAAATTAATTCCCTGCTATATGTCCAATCTAACATACCCCAGCTGGAAGGCTGCTTCCCAGGAGTCAAAGGCATAGAGGCCCCACAGGGAACCCTGGGACTCAGACACAGAAAACCACCATACAAGTCAGATGGGTCAAGGGTTGGATCCATCAGGGACAGTGAAGAGACAAACCTCATGAGTCACCTGCACAGGGTAAAAAACTAGTGTAAAGACCTGAACAGGCAAAAGATGATTAACTACTAAAAGGGATAAAAAGAGAACTGGAAGGTGTAACAGATGTTACTGAGAAGGTGTTAACAGATGTAACTTAGAAGAATGAAACTTAGAAGGCAGCTAGCTACCATCCCTCAGGCTGAGGGAAAAGTAAAAGGGAGAGAACTTAGAAATTCGGAGGAGGATCCTGCAAGATGGAGATGCAGACACTTGAGAAGGGGGGGTGGTTGCCACAGCAGCAAAGCAACAGGGTGTTGGAGGTGTTCCATCCAGGACCCCAAGAGCTGCCACCACTGCACTGAAAATTTCTGGGACCCTCTGCACCCTGATTTGCTAGCAATGTCTCAGAGACAGAACAGGGAACCAGTGTCCTCACCTCCCACTTCACAACTTCCTCTATTGGTAGAGAGTACTATGGAGCCGGCTATTCAAAGGAGGACGCTATGGAGCAGAGTTCAGTTCCAGGAGGACAAAGCAGGACAAAAAAAGGGGAGAGGGGTGGATTTGGAGCTGAAAAGCAAGGCATCAACAACTGGAACAAGCACGGAGAGAACATTACAGTTAAAGGACTAAGTGAATCCAGAGAGAGGAGGAATGACTTGGAACCTCCCCTCTCCCCAAATTAGGAGATAGGTAGACTTTACACTTGTAAGGGCATATTTAGCTAGAGCAATTCCATCCGGTTAAACAGTGATTTTGTTGTTTATGCAGTAAAACTTAAACTGACCCTGCACCCTCCCCCCCAGGGGAACTTACTTAAAAGCAAGTCCGGGAAACCAATAGAATATGGTCGATCAGTCCCTGATAACAGAGCCCAAATACAAGGGCGGGTCAGGTCAGGTGGAGGTAACAGCCCTAATGCAGAGTCGGGCCAGGTGGAGACATCCAACCAGTAAAGCGTGCATACTGTTTCCCTAGCTACCAAGGAGTGTGGGCCCTGCCTTTTGGGTGCCTTTTGGGCGCCAATTCTGACCAAGGTGATAGGCTAGTTCAAATAGCTACTATGGGGTGAATTGTAATTCAATCGGCCACCCGTGTGTGACCAGCATGACTGTGCACCTTTCTCTGTGCGTTGCAATCTCATTGGCCACCTGTGTGTGGCCAAGCTCAACCACATGGCCTTTGCTCTATAAAAGCTGGTCTGTGAGGATGGGAGGGGTTGCCCTTTCTGTAAGAGGCGGCTGCAAACGGTCGGTTTGATTCTCCATGCTGGTGCGAAATAAAGCTTTGCTTGACTTTTGCTTTGTATCAGTCTCGCTCCTTTGATCACGGACCCAACACACTGGGTCCTGAGCTAACTCCTTTGGCCTCAGTCTTTTCTGCAGTCTTTAATGGAGAAACTGCACCCACAGTAACTCTTTAGCAGCGATGTCCAGGGCTGAGCACTTCTCCCCATATTCCCATTCTCTTGGATTTGCGGCTGTGTGCATGCCAAGCAAGCCGGTTTTCTCCCATGTTCAGGAAACACAGCCAGGATTCTCGAGGGGCAAATTATGTATCTGTCTCTGTGACCGTTGTTCACCCCGACACCAGTCCCTGGAGACGGCGTGTACCGCTGAGCTTTTTCCCCTGTGATTCTTGCCCAAGCAGAGTGGGAAGGTAGGGGGAGGTAAGGATCATCTATTTTGATTTCTCCTATTTCTGCTCTGTGTTTTGAAGTGAAGTGATTTCATACAGCCACCAAATTGGCACCAAGTTCTCCCTGTCACCAGCTCCCCTACAGTCTTTATCACTGCAGTCAAGGAGACGTTACAGAAAAAAATGTCTGTGTCCATGCCAACCAACTGTGACAGAGTTTTAGTTCAAAATTATTCTGTTGGCTTTTCTTGTATGAAATGCTCTGCCATATTCTGTAAGGCACATTACTCATCTCAAACATCTTTAGAAAGAAACCCCCTGAAAGGCCACGTGACAGGCAGAGGGTGCTCCGGCTGGGAACAGAAGGCTCGGGTGTTCCCATCTCCACCTCTAACTGGCCACGTTAGAATCACTTGGTTTCTCACCCCCTCCCTTAGCCTCACCCCACAACTGCAGAGTTCAGGAAAATATACACAGTCACCAGCCTCAGGGGATGACTGGAAAATACCATGGTCATGTCTGAGCATTGTTGAGATGGATGCAGCCGCGGGAATGAGCTAGGGGAGGTCTTGTCTATACAGCTCTACACCCACAGCCCCTTTTTTTGTTGTTTTTATGACCTCATATTTACATTCCCTTTTTATTTTAATAGCTTTGAAAAATTAAGGTATAGTAGACCCACAGTATAGTGCACAAATTGAGAAAGTCTTACATAAACATATACCTATGTAACTACCTTTTGATCAGGACATAGGTATTTCATCTTGCCATTTGCAACAACGTGGATGGAACTAGAGGGTATTATGCTTAGCAAAATAAGTCAATCGGAGAAAGACAACTATCATATGATCTCCCTGATCTGAGGAAGTGGAGATGCAATGGTTGCGGGGGTTAGGGGGGTAGGAAAAGAATAATGAAAAAAGATGGGATCAGGAGGGAGACAAACCAAAAGAGACTCTTAATGTCACAAAACAAACTGAGGGGGACCGGGAGGAGGGGTGTAGGGAGAGGGTGGTGGGGTTATGGACATTGGGGAGGGTATGTGCTATGGTGAGTGCTGTGAAGTGTGTAAACCTGGCGATTCACAGACCTGTACCCCGGGGCTAATAATACACTATATGTTTATTTAAAAATTTAAAAAATAATAAATTAATTTAAAAAAAAGAAAAAGACATAGGTATTTCAAATATCCCCCCAAATCCCTGGGCCCTTAGTCAGTTCTCCCCTCTGCCCCAAGAAGTAACTACTATTCTGACTTCTGTCACCATTGACTGGCTTTTTCTCCTCTGGAACTTTGTACTTATGAGATCTTACACTTACACTCTTGCAACTGGCCTCCTCCATCAAAACTGTCCATGAGCTCTCTCCTCAGCTCCCTCCTCTTTCTTGCAGAGTAGTGTTCCCTCCTGTGACTACACCCCTACTTATCCATTCTGCTGTGGATGGGCGTTTGGGTTTCCAGTCTTGGGCTATTAAATTAAACTTAGGTGAACACTCTGACACGTGCCTTTGGTGGATTTTTTTTTCCTTGGGTGCTTTATCAGTCTGATCAGAAGAGCAAAACCACGGGGTGCCTGGGGGGTTAGTAAGCTGCCAACTCCTGATTTCAGTTCAGGTCATGGTCTCAAGGTGCTGAGATCCAGCCCTGTGTGCATCTGGCTCTGGGCTCAGTGGGGAGTCTTCTCGAAATGCTCTCCCTCTGCCTGCTCACATGTACATTCTCTCTCTCATAAATAAATAATAAACCTTAAAAAAAATAGGAAGAGCAAAACCATATGATCATTTTAAAAAAAGGTTTAATACGAAGAATGTCTTAACTTTAACAGGAATAAAAAGAGGCTGGCTACTAAGAAGTAAAGATTATAAGGAAAACAGAAAAAAGCAGATACAAGGGGAGGTTACCAACCACAGAGCGGAGATAAAGTCCTCAAGGAAGAAGCACTCCCCCACCCCTGCCCTCAGGGCATGGTCTGAGTTTCAGAAGGCTTGGCCAAGGCTCACTGAATAGCAGAGAAGTCATGGTATTCTTGCACTGGTAAAATCTTCCAGAAATCTGCTCTCTGGAAGTTGCCGGAAATCCATCTTCTGGGACACCAAGGAAAGCCATTCATAGAGCAGGGTTATACCTGAGGTGCTCTGCTACAAAGCCGACTGAGAAGCAGGCTCTTCGCTGAGCAAGAAGCCTGATGCGGGGCTGGATGCCAGGACCCTGGGATCATGACCTGAGCTGAAGGCAGATGCATAATGAATGCATAAATTGTCCTTCCTCACCAACAGCCTTCACTAACCAAGCTTCAGTACCAGCTGGCAAAGGGGAAAATATGTAAAGGGCCCGAGTCCATTTTTGCAGAGTACTTAAGAGGGATCAACCTGTTGCTGAGAGAGAACACATCACTAATCCGCACACTTTCCCGACCTTGCAGGGGAAGATCTGTGTGGCAGGGCTGAGGCTAACTTAGCTGACGTGGATTTTTCTCCAGAGTTCTCCAAAGAGCTGCCCCAGTTGATGATCGGAGCGGCCCCGAGTACAGGAATTCCTGCCAGCGCTCTACCGGTGGTCTCCCTTTAGACAGCAAGATGAGTATGAAGGGGTCTTTCATTATGATTATACTCAGCATATCTTTGATAAGTGAATTTGGTGAACACCTTTTCATATGCTTCCGGGACATTTAGAAATCCCCCTTTTGATGTTGGGGGTGATGGTGGCTAATAAGGAGAAAGACAGGAAACTGGAAGAAAGGTCAGACTCCCTGAGGCAAGAGAAATGGTAATTGGGAAGCCGCAGAACAGTGCCTCTGGAGATGAATGAAGGCTGATAAGAGAGGGGACACAGGTCTACTTTGGACCAAGAAGGGATCAGAAGGGATGTTGATGACATAATCCCGGAGGGATCCTTGGCTAGAAGAGAGAACTGAGTGAAGGGAAGGAACCAATCAGGAGCTCCTTAGCAGAGACACCCACTGCCCGGGAGACCTAAGCTGCGTGGTGCCTCCCAGGAGGCCAGGGTACTCTGAATGGGCCAGGGGGGAGAAGTCAGCTGTATTTTTTTTTAAAGCATCCCAGGAGATACTGATGCTTGGTGAAATTTAGGCTGGAGGGCTTTTCTCCAACTTTCCTGAGTTCTGTGTTAAGAAAAGGCTGATTCCATCAAAAAACAAAACATGAAATCTTGCCATTTGAAATGACGTGGATGGAACTAGAGGCTATTATGCTAAGCAAAATAAGTCAATCAGAGAGGGACAATTATCATATGATCTCACTGACTAGAGGAATTTGAGAAACAAGACAGAGGATCATAGGGGAAGGGAGGGAAAAATGAAACAAGACGAAATTAGAGAGGGAGACAAACCGTAAGAGACTCTTGGTCTCAGGAAACAAACAGGGTTGCCGGAGGGGAGGTGGTAGGGATGGGATGGCTGGGTGATGGACATCAGAGAGGGTATGCTATGGTGAGGGCTGTGAATTGTGTAAGACTGATGGATCACCTGTACCCCTGAAACAAATAATACATTATATGTTGATAAAAAATTAAGAAAAGGCTGATTCCTGTCCACTCCCTTAGAAGGTCCAGAGGATTCAGCAATTAGAGATCTGGATGCTGCCTGGTGAGCAGCTTTAACCTTGATTTGAGGGATTGACTTAGGCCTTTGCTAATGAGGACTTCACTTTCTTTCAGTGCTGAGAGAAAAGCAATAAAATGAAGTTCTGACTTTGAACTTGAGGTAGAAAACAGAAGGTGAATTATGCAGCAGAAAAGGAGACCACTGGAAGTCCAAAGCCCATGAGCCAATTGTATGCCATTTTGCTACAATTGCTACAATGAGCCACTTGTATTCTTTTAGTACCCTGACGGTGCCCATGCTGTGGCCAAATTATTTTAGTGGGTAAAGGTTGAGACCAGAGCATGGGGAGCATTGGAGTCCAAGGTAAAGAGAATGGATGGTACCCAGCGGGCATGACTCTTCAGACTGGGGAACTCATTCCTGGGGTAGGTGGCCTCACTGGTGAGTCAGTCTTAACCCTGGAAGCCTACAAACAGCCATAGCATATGCATTATTGGCAAGATGCAAAGAAACTCCCAGCTGTTTTTTGAACCTGAGTTTTCCTCACATCGATCTTGCTAATGCCAACTTGCATTAGCAGCCTACGTTTTCCATGTGAGTACAACCAGCGGTAGCTGGTAGGGGTTAGGTCAAGTACAGAGAAGCAGCAAACCAATGGGAAAGTTTTAAGCCTTGCAAATCTGTGGTTTAGAAAGAAAGTGCAAAGTCAACTGCAAGGTCCCTGCTTACCTACATAATGACACATTATTAGAAAAAGAAAGGGCATGAGCTTAGAAGGCACTGTAATTATCAGTGTTGCCCCACATGGAAATCTGGGGGTTTCTGTGCCACCAAGAGCCAGCTGGAGAAGGCAGCTTGCCAACTATTCACCATCCTGACCCTACTCTCACACAGCCTAATCTTCACAGCTCATCTCTAACAAGTCCAGATAAGCTGTTCCAACAGGTTGTTGGAATAAGGCTGATTCCTAAGAATACTAGACAGTATATACTCCAGCTGGAGGAGGAAAAATTACATCATTTTGGCAAGGCGGAGCTATAATTACTCGTTCAATAAACATGTATCGGGGGACAACTATGTGTGTGCTAGGGGTGCCAAAAAACCAGAGGAAAAAAATGTGACGCCTGTCTTCATGGTGCTGAGTCTGATGAAGAAACAGGTACCGACACAGAGAAGTGCAAAGGTAGAGAAATGCACAGGATTTCATGAAAACAGGCAGTAGCTGTAATCAGGGAAGACATCCTGAAGGAGATGCTATCTGAGCAGACAGGTGGAGTCAAGGGTGGGCTGAAGTCACTCACTTCAGCCTGGAAAAGCCAGTTATCTACATTTCTCCCAATTCTGCCTCTAGTGACCAGACTGGTAACTTTGAAATCAGCAATGGCATGAGTATTCTCACCTTAGATATCAGCAAACCCTAATAAACCAAGCTTTTTCCTCTTGGAGAGTTGGTTGTTAAACATTTCCCAGCATACCCCGAGGGGGGATGTAGTCACAAGGGATGGAAGGGCGTCACAGGCAATACACACCATGGGCAAAGGCATAGAAGACAGAAAAAGAAAAAGCATGGGGGTGGGGACTACAGGACTTTAATTTTTCTAGGCTGTGAAATGCACAGCTGTAATAGGAGATCAGCTGAAAGGAAAGCCAGGGCTCAATTATGGAGGGCATTTTAAGTCATCCTAAGGAGTTCCCACTTTATCCAGCAGCTATGGGTAGGCAAAGAAGTGTTAAACCAGGGTGTTCTATTCTACATATTTTACAAACCTCCTATTTACCTCCTTGATGAGAATTATCATAATTATGCAACCCGAATTGATGAGATTGGAGAAATTTTGCTCCTCAAGCCACCCTCAAAGCCAAAAATAAAATAGCAAAATGAACTTAAAAACAAATTTTTGAGCATTATACGGTGACAGATGGTAGCTACACCTGTGGTGAAGAGAACACATGGGGTTGTCACGTCACTATATGGTACACCTGAAACAGACGTCGCGTATACATACAATTAAAAGTAAATCAATTTTTACAAGTACAAAAGGTTTTTGAAAGTTTTTGAAAAATTAGTTTTGGTGCCCAGATCTTCTACCATGACAGCGTAATTGGCTTCAGAAAGGTGGTCTATGGAAGATGCAGCAGTTTTGGTCCCACAAGAGGACAGATTTCAAACAGTGGGTTAAATGAGGAAGCTTAAAATAAAGACGATTAACTATGAAAAAAGACTAAGATGTAAGGAAACTCTGTAGGGTTCCCTGGGGTCCCTCCAGTGCCCTCTACTGAAAAAGCTTAACATTTAAGTTCATTTGCTTAAAAAAATTTTTTGTATTGTTTGTGTACAAATATGTCTATACACATGTATATAATAAAATATAATTTTACTTATTTTATTGCTCACTTTAAAGGAGAAATACTTAAAGGAATCCCATTGCTTATTACTGAGCATCATGAAAGGTGTATTTGGAGCTGAGGCTGACAGAGGAGGTCAAACATTCTAGTGGGAACTGAAAAATGTGGTCCTTCTCCTAGCTCTTCAGCTCACAAAGCTGACTTGGTAGCTATGCTGAATTTCTCATGCCATTCCTAGGCCATGAGGGCCACTCATTTGGCCAAGTTGCAGCTCTAAAGAGGATAAGCTCAGTTTCTGCTGTGATTCCATGTGCTCTGTCGCTTATTCCTTCCAGCCACTAAATACCCTCGCTCTCTCTGGACACTCACCTTTCCCATAATTCCAGGCCAAGGGGTAACACCATATGCTCCACTTTCCATGGTCTGTCTCTGGGGAAAAAAATTCTGTGGTTGTCTAATTGTCCTGATGACACAAATAAGCTCCCATCCTGAGAGATCATGGTTAGGAGCTCCGGTTCCAGAATCAGACATGCCTCAGTCCCAGTTTTTAGTTAAGTTGTGCATGAAGTCTTTTTCTTTTCTTTTTTTTTTTTAAGATTCTATTTATTTATTTGACAGAGAGAGCACACAAGTAGGCAGAGAGTCAGGCAGAGAGAGAGGTGGAAGCAGGCTCCCCGCTGAGCAGAGAGCCTGATGTGGGGCTTGATCCCAAGACCCTGGGATCATGACCTGAGCTGAAGGCAGAGGCTTAACCCAATGAGCCACCCAGGCACCCCAGTTGTGCATGAAGTCTTAAAACCTTAGCTTTCTCATCTATAAAATGGGGATAAGAGCACCTGTTCAGGTGTTGGTAGAAGCATTAAATGAGATAATTTGCATTAAATACATAGAAAGCACCAGTAGCACAGTAAATGCCTGGCAATAGCTATCATTACTGTGCTTTGCAGATGGCCAAAAGTCAAACACCCAGAGAAACAGCCCGCTAGGCTTCACCTTCCTCAAAATGCTAAAAATTTAACAGTCATACTTACTAAAAATCATACTTACTATGATTTTTAAAAAGATTTTATTTGAGACAGAGAGATAGAGAGAAAGAGACAGAGAGAATGAGTGGAGGGAAGGGGCAGAGGGAACAGGAGAAGCACACTCCCTGCTGAACAGGGAACCCGATGCAGATACCAGGCTCCATCCCAGGACCCTGGGATCATGACCTGAGCTGAAGGCAGATGCTTAACGGACTGAGCCACCCAGGTGCCCCTTACTATGATTTTGGGTATTATTATTACCCAACTGGAAAAGAAAGGAGATTTTTTTTTTTTTAAAAGAAATGAGTTTTGATGAAATGTTTTTAACTCTCCCTTGGATTCTCCCAGAGTAGAGCATTTCCATGGTTTTGTCTCTGATTTTTCTTTCCTCTTTTTAATTCAGCTGATAATGTTGTTCATTATCCACTTGAGGTGGCATTAGAATAAATTAATATTAAAATATTTAAATTTAGAACAATGCGCTTGAAATGCCATTAGGAAGATTTATCACCTGCAATGAGAAATCAGTGCTCCATTAGCTGCAATCCCCTCTCTAGTAAGTTTGGAGACCTCAGACTCAGATCATTACCCAGCACCTCACTCTTTGTCTCTCTCTCTCTTTGTCCCCTGATGCCGTGTGGACCACTGTTCTTGGGTTTACTGAGAGTTTGTTATACTGATTTGCTTTGTGCCTCAGACACCTGCATCCCCAAGATGCCAACGTGAGGCCAAGTAACAATACAAGAAAAGGCAAAGTGCACTTGTTCGACCAGTTATTAAAGATAATGTAAAATGGACCCCAGGAAAGGAAAATGATTGAGAACTACATTTCCAACTTAGAGGATAGGCTGTGCATGGGAATCCCATCTGATCCGTGAGGCTGTACAGAGGTCTTGTTAAAAATGCTTGGCATCTGTGGCTAAACTGCTTGGGTTCAGATCCCAGCCCTGTCCCTTGCTGGCTGTGAGGTCTTGAACAGGTTTCTTTACCTCTCTGTGCCTTGATTGCCTCATCTGAAAAATGGGGATGATAACAGTACCTGCCTGACTGAGCTGTTGCGGCGATTTTGTGAGTTAAGGAAGTTAAAGGGCTTCAAATGTCGGACACACAGCTAATGCTATGGAAGTCTCTGCTGCTATTACCTAGTCTTTGAAAAAGACTTAAGCGCAAATATAATTACAGGCTCTTCCAATCAATTAAGCACCTGCCAGCATTCCAGAAGACCCCTTATTTATAAGATCCCTTTCTTTGGCTCAGACTTGTCTCCCCTTGCCAAACTGATTCAAAAGGATAATGACCTACTTTTAAGTAGAAAGCCCCTAGGAAGTCACTTTGAGAGGAAATTTCTCAGGAAATTCCCTAGTAATCTGTTGGGGGGGGGCGGATATCAGGATCTTAAATCTGCTTAAAAGCCAACCAGCCCCAAACTAGTCTATTGCGCTACAAGTCCGGATGATGGGTTAGGACTGTGCTGTTTCTTGGTCTGCGGCTGGGTCCTTGCATGTGCTTACTGGGTGGAAACAGGTCCGGCCATGCGTTCGTGCTTTGTTCACATTTTTGCATGTATATTTAACTTCGGTATAAATTTTACTTAAAACAAACATCCTGCCAGGAGATACATATCGTTTGAGTCTCTTCTACATCTTCCTCGTGGATGCCTGAAAATTTCTTTGGGGAAGAGCTCTGAACCTTTTGCACCTACGCTGAGGACTGAGCATTAGGTAGCTTCTACAAGGGACCCCTAAAACATCAGTTTTTTTAGTATGAATATGTCCCATGTAATATTTGGGACATATTTGTACTAAAAAAAAATCTTATTTACCTGAAATTCAAATTTAACTGGGCATTCTCTATTTTGCTTGCTAAAGCCAAATTTTGGATAAACTGTTTCTTAGCATATCTCAAATATTATGTGGAATGATTTATACTAAAAAATATTCATCTGAAGTTCAACTTCGACTGGAAGTCCTGTATTTTATCGGATAACGCCATTCTGAGTGATTTATACATACCGATTCATTGAACACTCATACAACTGAATGGGAGGGTCCTATTATTACCTCCATTTTACAGATGAGGAAACTGAGACATATAGGCTTAGTAGTTTGCCTAAAAAATCTACAATATCAAGTGATGGTCAAGATACAGAAAGCTGGGCGCTGTCATTCTGCAAGTCAAAATGCAAAATGGCACAGTCACTTTGGAAAATCATTTCGTAGCTTCTTAAAAACTCACACTATCCTAGGACCCTACCTACAACATCACCCACCAAAGCTCTTTGGAAGAGTTTCCACTGGATCCTGGGAAGCGAAAGTAAAAACTAACTGTTCACATACTGCACTGTACTCTAGTTGGTAGATCTGTGTCTCACAGGAGCAAGGATTATAAGTTCTGAAACTGGGGCGCCTGGGTGGCTCTGCCTTCTGGTTAAAGCCTCTGCCTTCAGCTTGGGTCATGATCTCAGGGTCCTGGGATCGAGTCCTGCTTTGGGCTCTCTGCTCGGCGGGGAGCCTGCTTCCTCCTCTCTCTCTCTGCTTGCCTCTCTGCCTACGTGTGACCTCTGTCTGTCAAATAAATAAATAAAATCTTAAAAAAAAAAAGAAGTTCTGAAACTATTTTTATCCTAGAGAGGAAAAAATAAGCAAATATGTCATACAAATAATTACAGCTAATCTCTCACTATTGGAAAAAGAAGTTACAGGTAAGAAAGGAAGAAGGCTAGAATAAACCCTCACGTACTGGACTGGAGTCAGAGGTATCAGTACTGATTTGTGTCTGTGAAAAATACACACACAGATAAACAGACACAGAAGTAACAAGACAGGTGTGTACACACATGAGGGGGTATACATACATGTAATTACCTACTACCTACATACAGGCTAGAAGCAGTAACGCCCCAGGAGCGAAAGAGTACACCCACTGTCCAGTTCTTGGTTTTTAATACCATTCTCCAATAAAAGGAACCAAATATCCTTGGAGAACTGGTTAATTCTAGGGTTGGGGCAGAAAATGATAGAAGATGAACCTGGAGTCTCTTGTGGTGCCAGAGAGTAAGGAGGAGCTAAAAAAACAGGAGCATATCAAGGGGGCAAGGGAGCCACCAGAAAGAGCTTCCAAAGGCCAAAGTTGGAACCATTTGAGCCATAAAATAAAGGAAGGGATTAGATTAGAAACCAAAGAAAGAAGTAAGTATCTAGGAGTCCATACTGCTATAAATAAATTCATGAGGGATAACTGACAAGTCTTTGTCACAGAATCCCAATTAACATATGTAGAAGGAATGAGGGAAGGAGGAAATCGCCATCAGACCATCACAGTAATCACTGCTGAAACCAAGAGGAAAGGAAGGGTACTCATGTCAGGGGGCAAGTGTTTCCACAGAAGCAGGATACTTGCATAGATTCGAAGTATCTCTCTTCAAACATTCAGTAGTTACAGGAGGAAAATAGTAAGTTTATTGTGGGGAATCCTGACAAACATGGCCTCAGCCAAGTGACCAAGGTTCACACCACCAGTAACACATATCAAAATTATGCACTCCTGAGTCAACGCACGGAGAAGGGCAACCTTCTGTTCTTTCCTTCTGCAAACTACATCATATTAATCTCACGAGGAAACCTCAGATTAACCCAAATCAAGGCTCATTCTCTAAGGTAACTGACCAGTGCTCTTCCAAAGTATCAAGGTCATTAAAGACGGGACTAGAGAATAGTCAGAGATAGGGGAAGGCTAACGAGACCTAACAACCAAAAGCAGTATGGGATCCTGGAATAGGAAAAAAAAAAAAAAAAAAAAGACTAGTAATGGATAAAGTGGTGAGATCCAATTAGAGTCTGGAGCTTCATATATTGTCCCAAGATGTAAGATGCTAACATGGTGGGGGAGGGGGAATGAGTCAAGTATACATAGTAACTGTCTTTACTATTTGTACAACTCTTCTGAGTCTAAAATCATCTAAAAAATAAAAAGATTACCCCCTGAAATGTAAAACTCTCATTCTTTCACACAGTCCCTTACTCGGCAAAAAATAAGAAATAAAAACAAAGATAAATTAAAAAAAAAATTAGAACTAAAGAGCTGGTTTCGGCTGTAAGAATAGGGCCAGGCTACTAGACTTTTGACTATTCAATTACTTTCTTAGTCCTCTTTTCATCTTTAAATCAGGTCAGGAATCCTAAAGAGTCTATTTTTTTTCCCCTTTCCTTTTTCAAACTTCTAAATCAGGATTTCCTACGGAATGCAGCTGGCACTCTCCTGCTCCCACATAGCTCGAGGTCTGCTGGAGTGACAAGGCCCGACTGGTGGGCTGTGACCCTTCCCAGCCTCTGCTGTACTTAAGCTTTCGAAGTGCAGTTCTGGGAAAATGGGTTCTGGGGGTGACGGGAGGGGATGGGGCCATATTTTGTTAAGATGTCTGCAGCCTCTTCTAGAATTTTTGGGAGAAACGCCGTGCGGAGGAATCTCACCATGAGCAAGAGTTGCAAGTTCTGGTCTTCAGTATCCCGTTGCGTCATTTTTTTGTGGAAAAGTACTCCCATCTCTGAATGTATAAATAAACTATTAGTGGGTAACCAAGTGAAAACCATCTGCTACCATCCGAAGATGTTGCCAAACTCTGACATTTCAGAGGGCTGTCTACAGCTTCCATCTTTCCATCTCTCAAAAAAAAAAAATTACATTTTTTAACCTAAAAGCAGCTATTTTACCTCATTAAAGTGTTGGATATTTTTTTTTAAGATTTTTATTTGTTTTAGAGAGAGAGCATGAGAGGGGGTGGGGCGGAGGGATAAGAAGAGAGAATCTCAGGCAGACTCCGTGCTAAGTGCAGAGCCTGACGTGGGGCTCGATCTCACAGCCCTGAGATCACGACCTGAGCCATAACTAATCATTGGTTACTCAACCGACTGCACCACCCAGGCGTCCTTACAGCATTTGATATTGTATGAGAGACTGGTCTCTGACTTTTCAGTTAGGTCATAAGGTAAAGACCAATTTTGATCAATGTAAAATATTTGCATATTAGTTATGAATCATTGGCAATAATTACTTTAAAAGGAGATGTTTCTGCCTAATAGAAAAATGGGCTACCTACCAAAAATCCACCACCAAAAGCTCCCCATACCTATGGTTGTGTGTCAGGGAGAGAGCATATCTGGATATCTTTAATAGGTTCAAGACACACTGGAACTATTTATCTTTGGAGGCTCAGAGATTCTTGGAACTTCCAGGGTGGGAGAACTAGCACCATTGTTCCTTTCTCCAGGCATCAGGCCAACTTCGTAAAGCCTCAGGAGGACACACCTACGTTCATGGTAGTTGGGATTGCCACAACTTGATCACAGCAAATTAGTAAGCTGGCATGTTCACAGGGCACACTGGGATTTTTCCAGAAAGTCTACAAGGAGAAATTGTAGCTCAGAACAATCCTTGGAGGGGCAAGGGAAGGAGCTTTATGTCCTGTTTCCAGTTGATCAACTTGGACCTTCCAGAAAACCACAATCCATGCTCCAAATTGCTGCATTTCATCTCAATCTAGATTTAGAAGGCAATTCAGAATAAGTGAGATGCCAAACCAAAAACAGTCAAGATAATGTGAAAAAGAACACAGGACTTTTGTTAAATGTCACAATTTCCTAGGTCATTTCCACCATTCAACCTTGTTATAAAAACCAGCAATGCCAAACGAGACAGGATGCAATCTGTGTCTTGAACCCCAGGATAGCGCTACAACAATGTAATTCTAAAACATATGAATAGGAGATAGGTTTCTGAGATTTTCCAAAGTCAGATGTTCGTTCTACTTCCTGGCCTCCAAACCCCAAGGATGATGACTCAGTAGGTTTGGGGTGGGGGAGCGGGAGCAACCAGACCCTTCTGGTTCAAGATGGCAGTTTGACTCTACAGAGGGTTGTGGGGCCAAGAGAGGACTGGGGCCCTTGGTGTTCATCTCCACATCCCTGGGATAGAGACCCTGCAGACTCTGGGGCAACCCAGGCTCTGGGTGCCAGCTGGGTGTTCTGGGAGGCCCAGGCCAGGCTGCGAGTGTGAGGCTGAGGCCATGGTGGTGATTGATGGCACACCAAGAGCAACAAAGAAGTAGAGTTCTGCTCCGTTGCTGAACAGTTGCCTAGGCTTTCCTAGCAAGTACTCATACTTATGGCTGTAGGTCAAGAATAAGTGTATGGGGATGCCTGGGCGGCTCAGTTGGTTAAGTGTCTGCCTTCGGCTCGGGTCATGATCCCAGCGTCCTGGGATGGAGCCCCACATCAGGCTCCTTGCTCCGCAGGAGCCTACTTCTCCCTCTGCCTCTGCCTGCCACTCTGCCTGCCTGTGCTCGGTCTCTCTGACAAATAAGTAAATAAAATCTTTAAAAAAAAAAAAGATTAAGTGTATGAACCTTGGTCACCAGTGAATGTTTTATTGTCAATGCTCAAAAGGGTAATATGAATAATTATGGGATGCTAAATTCATAGCCTATTACTTTAGGGGGAGATCTACATATACATGTCTATCTCCCTTCAAAGAATGTGTGTGTGTGTGTGTGTGTGTACAGCCACAGATATATTTATATATTTAAATATATATTATGTCCAGAGATCGGCCAATTTCAGGACTATGTGCTAGACATGTAAGACTTTATTTCAGTGGCTCTCCCCCTTGGCTGCCCCAAACACTGATGCCTGGTTCCCATCCCCAGGGGGTCTGAGGGATGGCCTGGACATTGCAACGTGAGGCTAAGGTGGAGGACCTCAGCTGCTTTTTTAGTCTAAACCCCCCAGTTCTAGCAGCATTGATTTCTATGGGGAAGCAGTCAGAGCCAGATTCCTGTGTGGCCAGTGAGGGCCACCATGGAGGGGAAGCATGCTCTGTTGACAACTCTTGAGGGAAGATGGTTGTGCAGTTGCTGGTACACTGCTCTGGTCCTCATCAAAGGTCAACTGTCACTCTATTACCCACGGACCACAGCTGTCGATGGGCTTCTGTCTGGATAAGAGGCTGGAGCAGGCTTCACAGTTACTCAGCCACGAGCTCAAACAAGATGGTAGAGTCAGACAGGAGAGCTTTGGTCCCTCAAAGCCTCTGTGGAGAGCCTAAGTCCCAGCCAGGTGGCTGTGTGGACTTCTGTCCTAGAAGATAAGAGAAAGCTTCTAATTATGGATCTGAATCCAAGTTCTAAATCTCTCTGGATTGCTAAACAACTAGTCTTTTGACTATCTTATTTGCAAGTAAGATCAACTTCCTGGTATCTTTGTCTCTCCGATCATCCAGTGCACATCTTTGTATCCTCCTCTCTCATGGGAGGAGAAAAGGAATGTATCCTGAGCTGCTCCAGGCTTGAAAGCAGGGGGGTAGACACATCAACTCATTTCATCCCCCTTCCCACTGCCCTAAGAAGTGGCTCACTGTCCTGGCCTTCCCACAGTTGCTCCAAAGGGGCCACAAGCCTCGTCTGTCAGCCAGTGGGTAGGTGTCAGTCAGGACCAGGTGGCCAGCATGGAGTCCCATCTGCCTGGAGTGGGGGACGGAAGCTCCAGTCACTCTCTTGCAAAGGCAGCCCATGCCCCCAGTGAGTGTGTCTGCACACAGTCAGGCCAGGCTTCTTGGCCCTTTCCACTCAGAGTCTTGTGTTGCTGAATCTTTCTGTTTCCCCCTTCAGGCAGCTGGTGGGAGTCTCTTCCAAACCTTGGTGTATTAGCTCTTTGCTGCTACCTTACAAATTACCGCAGACTAGGTGGCTTAAGCAACACCCATCTATCATCACAGCTTCCAATGGCCAGGAGTCTGGGCACACTGGTACACTGCTCTGGTCCTCATCAAAGGTCAACTGTCACTCTATTACCCACGGACCACAGCTGTCGATGGGCTTCTGTCTGGGTAAGAGGCTGGAGCAGGCTTCACAGTTTCTGGGTCTTCTGCTCGGGGTCTCTGAGGTTGCAACCAAGCTGCCGTTCTCATCAGGAGACTTGACTAGAGAAGAAACTGTTTCTGAGCTTACATAAGTAGTTAGCAGCTTTCTTCTCATGGCTATAGGACTCTGGGCTCTGGAATTTTGCTGGGGGGCGCTCTCACCCCTAGAGTCTCCCGCTGTGTGGCCATCTTTCAACATGGCGGCACCCTTCTTCACAGCTCCCGCCAGAGAGTCTCCTTCTTCCCTTTGCTGAGTTACCCAATCACTACAGCAGTCACCGCTAGATTGAGCGCAGTTCCTCCTGCACTCAAGAGGAGGGGGGATACAAGGGTACGACGCACTGGGGGTCACCTCAGTGTGTGTCTGCCACACTCAGCCACTTGCTTTTGTCTTGGACACAGACTGTAGGATTAGACTTCCTCTTTGATCCTTCTTGCCAGGCCTGAACTTGACCTCAATTTTTGTCACCGGTTCCTGGCTGCTTCCACTAGCTCCCCCAACTCTTTCTCCCTCTAGATGCTCTTGGATTATAGTTGAATGTGCTGGTGGCAATCATCCTAGACAGAGAGATGCCATCTAAGGAAGCGTAGACAGGTTAAGTGGTCTTGTCCAAGGTCACATAGATTATAGAACAGATGGAATCCAACATGGATCTGTTTGATTCCAAATCCCATGACCTTAGAGTCTGCTTAGCCTATGTGATAGGAATAATAATTCCATCCACCTACCAGGACCAATAATGAAATAATGCATAGAACAGGACTTTGTAAATTGAAGAGTGTCCTGCAAATATTTATTAAGAGCTTCATTCATTAAAATCATGCATTTTGGGGCTTTTTAACAAAAATAGGTCCTCTCTTGCTTTTGCCCTTTGAAAACCCCACATCTAAGACAAATTTGTTTACATAGCTTTGTGGCATATTAACAAGAGTTAAATCTTTTAAAATGCTTCCCGTATCATCCAATGTGCAGTTTACAAAGCCCAAGTGGGGGGAAATTAACCAAAGAAAAATCTTGAATCTCCCCCTTCTTTATCTTCGGTTGTTCCTTTCCATGCTCTCTTAAGAGCCTTCCTATTTAGGCCCGTGATTTCGATGAAGAAGCCGCCGAACTTGGGAGACCAGGCTGTCTGTCCAGACGCCTTGATATCTAAAAATACAGGGAACATGTAATAGAGGCGTCCTTCACCTTCCACTTGGGTCCTGTGCTGCCCCGAGCTCTAATTTCAGTCGGCAAACCCGTGGAGCTGGGGCCCCTCTGATGGGGGCCTGGGGAATGACACTGAGGCTCAGGCCCACACAAGCCCCCGTGAGCACACCAGACTGGCGAGCCCTGAATCTGGGCACAAGTTGGTCTCTGTCGGCTGGATAACGGAAGCTGGTCTCAAAAGCAGAACGCTGAACAATCACACCATTGTCTGAGAAGCCCAGGCTCTGTCTTGGGTTATTTAAGGAGATGAGGACGGACCACAGAGATCCCCACATGTCTCTGGTGCTGCTGAGACCCGCGGCTCACAACACGAAACCGCCTGCTCTTACATATGGCCCACTACTCCACTCGCCCAACTACAAGGTGTTCTCTCTGTTCTGATTGCCAGGTTCTCCCAGGGTATCCTGAACCTCGGTCTATAACACGGTCTTAAGGGAGCAGCACACGGTTGCAGAGGGGAGTCACCTCTTAAGCTCTGAGGTCACATGCGATCAAAAGTCAGAGACACCTGGATTGCGAACTTGAACTGGGCCATTGGGTATCTGGTTCACCCTAAGCCTCTCCAGGCTTTCATTCCGTCTCTCTGAAATGAGAACACCTCTACTACCTAACTCACTGGTAGGCTGACATTTTGTCATGCGTTAACGCATGTAAGAGCTGACCGCAGAGCTCGGTCTCAACAGAAGCCACTGCAAGGACAGAGGTGTTCCCTAGCTATGCCGGCCCATATGGGAACACCTGCTGTGCACGGCTGTTGAGCACTGAAAACCTGGCTGGTTTGGGCTTGGCTCTCTCATTTTTTTTCCTCCTCCATTCTAAGAGAGATGTCAGGCCATTATGTTCCCTTGCCAAGACCACGCCCAAGGGGATTAAGAGTCATCCATGCTCCGGTATTATTATCTGTTCTACCAGGAAATAAGCCATTCCCAGAGCTTCCTGGGGTGCCACTAAATCACAGAACAGGGAGAAGGTGGGTGGAAGAAAGGAAAAAGAGAGGGCAAAGCAGGACACCCATGCTGGAAGGAGGAGGTCCAGCCGCCCACACGGAGAATTCTCCCTGCCTTCCCTTAACAGAGTCACATCACAGTGCATGGCATTTTACAGTGTGCAGCCTTGTTCCTTAAGAGTCTCTGAATTATAACAACTAATTCTGAAGGGCAGGTCAGGGACATTTTGTTTATATTACCCTGGAGGAGTAACCTCCCACGGAGGGAGGGGTGAGCAGGGGAGACCACGTGGTAGCTGGCCAACACTTCCGATTTCGCATGCTGCCTTCAGACTCTCCCGATATTCCACAGGCTAGCCTCGAGGCTTTGAGGCATCAAGTCCTTTTTCTCTCTAAAGCTGTGCTATGCAGGACGGTAGCCGCTAGCCATGTGTGGCTATTAGGATTTTTAAAAACTTGGAATTAGGGTGCTTAGGTGGCTCCGTTGGTTAAGCATCTACCTTCAGCTCAGGTCATGATCCCAGGGTTCTGGGATCGAGCCCCCGGTTGGGCTCCCTGCTCAGCAGGGAGTCTGCTTGTCCCTCTGCCCCTCTGTCCCTCTCCTCACTTGTTCTTTGTCTCTCTCAAATAAATAAAATCTTTTAAAATGAATTCTATCCTTGGTCACACAAACCATATTTCAAGGACTCAAGAGCCATAGTGGCCTACTGTCCACACTGCCGCCCAGAGCAGAGAACATTCCATGACTGCAGCAAGTTCCAGCAGAGAACGCTGTTCTACAAAGGACCATTGATGGCTTATCCGAAAAAGTATATTAAATAACTACTTTCTTTGTTGTTGTAATAACTTATGTTGTACTTAAAAAATGAAAACAAGCCTTACCCTGTTCCAAATCCCAAGGAATCATAATCTAGAGTCATAATTTCACCTGTCGTTCACAGCTAAAAATAAAAAGCGAAGGCTTCACCAACACACAGTACTTCTCTTTCTTTGGGAAGGTGTGTTTGCTTCCTGGGGCCCAGTGACATTCTAATAGTCTCATCAGTGTCTGTGGGTGGCAGTGCCTTCTGTGCACCAAGACCCAGTTATTCCGCGAAGGTGACAAGAACATGGACCCTGAGCTCAGGGTGAAGACAGGTAACCCGTGCAGCCAGGAGGGGTTATATTTAGGCGATTTATAGCTTGCCCCAGGGAGACTCCACTAGAAAAGCCCAGTGACAGTCGTTGGGAGGGAGTTGCCACAAGGACACAGGTAGCTAAGGCATTAAGCTGTCAACTCCACAGAGCCAAAGGCGGCTCGGGGCTGAATTGTCTGGGTACAGCGTCTACACTGACTGACTATTCCCACAGTGGCCTGATGTTCCCCTTCATCATCCTGGTGACGACAGGTCTCTAGGTGGACCAGTGTTGCTGCTACATTTGAGCATCAGAGAAGAATGCTGCCTCCCATGAGAAGGCTTTATCCATTTTTGATAGGTGCTAGCTGTAGCATAACTACAGACTTCTAGAAGCATCAGGACCAGAACGTTCCGTGCTAATGAAACCGAAGCTGTGGCAGGACAACACGTAAAAGCAGACCTCGAAAGAGAAGGACCACATTCCAGCCCATGCCTGGCCTGAGGCCAGCTCCGCCAGTGGCCACAAGTCCTTCACAGCGCACGACTTTGCTTGCACAAGGATAATGGTGTGAGGTCACACTGATAACAACAGCGACCAGTTCATAGATGTTTACTCCGTTGGGCTCAGTGCTAAGGATTAACACGCATTATGCTACGGAACCCTCTAGTCACACTGTCAGGGGTCACTGCTATAACCCCATCTCACAGCACCTTCAGCAAGTGAAGGGACACCCTCATTCATGCAGCAAGCGGTAGTAGCTGAACGTAACCAAGAGGATCTGGCCACTTCTAACGAGTCTCTAGGAGTATGCTGGCCCTGTCAATTCATCTGTATACCCATCCAGCCCTCCCCCACCGCTTCCCAACTTTTTTTTTTTTTTAAAGATTTTATTTATTTATTTGACAGAGAGAAATCACAAGTAAGCAGAGAGGCAGGCAGAGAGAGAGGAGGAAGCAGGCTCCCTGCTGAGCAGAAAGCCCGATGTGGGGCTCGAACCCAGGACCTGGGATCATGACCTGAGCCGAAGGCAGCGGCTTAACCCACTGAGCCACCCAGGTGCCCCCGCTTCCCAACTTTTAATCAGCTTCCCCGTTCACCTGATTTAGTGGCAAAGCACATGGGCTCTTTGTAGAATAGCTGGGTTCTAGTCCCCGCTCTCTGGTTACACCTGTGTGCTCATCTGGACTGGCTGGTTTGTCATCTATCAAAGGAGGAAGATACTGATGGCTTCCATCACCTGAGAGCTAGGAGAAAGGCAGAACCTCAGGTTCGCCACAGAGACAGAACCTGCATTTTAACAAGATCTCCAGATGTATTTGCACATTATTTGGAATCCCCATGCTGTACTAGAAAATAGTGTCCTGCCAGGAACCATCAGTGGGATCCGTGGGATTCCCCCCTGAGTGGGCTGTGAAGCCAGACTGGTCTCCCAGGTGTAGCTCAGAGAGCTACAGTGTTCCCCAGGTGATCATGCCCATGGTAGGCCAGAGGTTTACTCTGCAGAAAGAGGAGGGGATGAGGCTCAGTCGGGGCTGCCAGGACTCAAGTCAACGACATAACAACAGCCACAGAGATACGGCAACTCGTGAGGGCTGCACAGAAAGCAGCATTTAGGTGGAACAGAATCTGCTGGCATCTGTTCCCATAAAGATTTCATGCCTAATTAGGTCCCATCTAAGAAAGCTGAATCCTGCTGTGGGGAGACGGGGAGGCCACTGTGGTCTCTCTGAGCACTGATTGCTCCCCACCAGGGGCCAAGCCAAACTGTGCCTGGGTCTGGTCCTCAGATTCCTGGAATTCTGCCTGCAAGGGAAGCTGCTTACAGGCCACTAGGCAAGTCATTTTGAATAAAAGATCCTCAGTGCCTCCAACTGGGTCTATTCTTTCTTTCCGCCCCCCTCCACCCCCCACTTTCTTAGGAGGTTCCCGAGAACAGAGCTTGAGACAGGAACTCGTTCCCATGATTTATTGGGAGCATGCTCTCAGGAGAAGGGGTACAAATAGGGTTGCTGATAAAATTTAGGATGCCTCCTTCAATTTTAATTTCAGATAACCAACAGATAACTTCAATGCAAGTATGACCCAAATATCTTGTGGGACATACTTCAACTAAAAAGTTTTTCATGATCTTAAATTTAAATTGAACTGGTGTTGTTCATTGCTCGGTCTGGAAACGCGGACCGTAATGGAAGATAGGCAGGGAGAGGAGCTAAGTAAGCAAGCAGGTAGACAGAGCTGGACCCTGGCTTTCGCTTGAGCCCATGAGGAGTCCAGAATGTACACAACAGTAGTCCTACCTTGGAGCAAAGGGGCTGGCATTCTGTGCTGGTGTTACTCAGTCAATGGCATGGTCTGCCTCTGGGCAAGCGGGGAGGTAAATCCCATTTGATCAAGGGCAATTCTCCAGAAACCAAGGGTGCCTGGGAGTTGCCAACAGCCAGTCCTCAAATCAAGATGGGGTACAAGAGCATCCACGACACCCTCCCCCCCCAACATATACACTTCTTGTCAATCCTCAAGCCCTTGAGAAGTCAACATCTTTGTGATGGTTTTACACTGGGGGAGCGTCCTGAATCTTTTATTCTCATTTCATTGGGGATAGATCCATATGGAGGGTTTTCAAAAAACAGAAGAGGATTGTGCTTTATTCAGTAACTGCCAGACCTGCATCGTCAGCGTATTATCAGGTCAACTCCGGGCATTTCCAAGAGCTGGGCTGAGCATTTTCTTTCTATGGTATTTCTAGAACAGAGTGATTGTTTCACTAGAACGGGAAATGGGAGAGGAGAAAAGCTTCCTGCCTGGTTCCCGCCTTCCAGGCAGTGAGGACTTGGCAGTGTCTGCTGGAGGCAGGCTTGGCCGGTGTCACTTTCAGAATACAAAATGACATGACAGCTTATGGACTGGGCATGAATCATACATAAGCAGCTAAAGAGATTCCTGTGTTTTATACGCATTTGTCTATTTTTTTTTTAAGATTTTATTTATTTGACAGACAGAGATCACAAGTAGGCAGAGAGGCAGGCAGAGAGAGAGAGAGAGGGAAGCAGGCTCCCTGCTGAGCAGAGAGCCCTATGTGGGACTCGATCCCAGGACCCTGAGATCATGACCTGAGCCGAAGGCAGCGGCTTAACCCACTGAGCCACCCAGGCACCCGCATTTGTCTATTTAAAACCCAGCAGAAAACTCGAGGTGAAAAGAAGTGTTCGGGACCAAAGACTTCCAAATTCAGGCTGGTGGGAAGGAGGGGACAATTGTGCCCATTTATTCAGCAAGGACACTACAGGAACTATATTCCTAAACTTCAGATTCAAGAGTTCTCCACTGCTGGTTATTGCTAGCTGCTTGCCAGCTACAACTAGATCAGTCTTCCCAGAATGTGGTCCACAGAACACCTCCCTGGTAAGTGAGGTTGTGTGTTTAAGAGTTAGACAACTCTAGAAGACATATAAATGCCTAACAGACACATGAAAAAGTGTTCATCATCATTAGCCATCAGGGAGATTCAAATCTAAACCACACTGAGATACCACCTTACACCAGTTAGAATGGCCAAAATTAGCAAGACAGGAAACAACATGTGTTGGAGAGGATGTGGAGAAAGGGGAACCCTCTTACACTGTTGGTGGGAATGCAAGTTGGTGCAGCCACTTTGGAGAACAGTGTGGAGATTCCTTAAGAAATTAAAAATAGAGCTTCCTATGACCCTGCAATTGCACTACTGGGTATTTACCCCAAAGATACAGATGTAGTGAAAAGAAGGGCCATCTGTACCCAATGTTCATAGCAGCAATGGCCACAGTCGCCAAACTGTGGAAAGAACCAAGATGCCCTTCAACGGACGAATGGATAAGGGAGATGTGGTCCATATACACTATGGAGTATTATGCCTCCATCAGAAAGGATGAATACCCAACTTTTGTATCAACATGGACGGGACTGGAGGAGATTATGCTGAGTGAAATAAGCCAAGCAGAGAGAGTCAATGATCATATGGTTTCACTTATTTGTGGAGCATAAGGAATAACACGGAGGACATGGGGAGATGGAGAGAAGGGAGTTGGGGGAAACTGGAGGAGGGAGACGAATCAGGAGAGACTGTGGACTCCAAGAAACAAACCGAGGGTTTTGAAGGGGAGGTGGGTGGGGGATTGGGTGAGCCTGGGACTGGGTGGGTATTATGGAGGGCAGGTACTGCATGAAGCACTGGGTGTGGTACATAAACAATGAATTCTGGAACACTGAAATTTTAAAAAAATAAAATAAAAATAAAAGAGTTAGACAACTCTGTACACTGCAGCTCTTTCTTTGGAGCTTTCCAATGTCTATTTGTGTTATAAAGGCTCTGAGAAGTACAGTACAGAAAGCTAGCTGTTGACTAATGTACCTTTTTGCAGAACACCAGAAGTTCTGAAGGGTAAATACCACCTGAGCAATCCCCACAATGCAAGGGGAAGAGAGCAGGGGAGCAAAAGGCAGTTACTTGAGGGGAGGTGGTGGTGGGAGTTCCCTCTCCAGTATTTACACCAGAGAGCCTGTGTCAGTGCTGGTCATCACCGCATTGCTTGTTTCTTCTGAATAAGAAATTAAATTAAATTACAGTTAAAGGCCTAATAGGAATCCGGAGGGTAAGACTTTGCTATTGTCAGCCCTGTTACCCAGTAGATCCTGTACTGCTTTCCTTACCACCAAGAATAAATTCAGGAGAGCAGAGTCCGGATTTTCTCAGAAGCCACCACACGGGGGAGCTCTCAGTAACACAAGAAGCATGTCTGAGGGTCCTGCCTGCTCAGGAATTGAAAGAGCATTTGCTCTCTTGCATACAGACAGAATATGCTCACTCTTCCCCCAATTAAAAGAATAGGTAACATGGGAAGATTGCCTGTGGCTATTATTTGGGAGGCAAGGAGAAGGTCTCTCTGTCCCCAGTATATTTTTTTAACATAATTTACTGATACCTGGAATTCCACCATTAGAGATTCATTCCTTTGAGTTAAATCAGTGGTTCTCAACTAGAGAACCCTCATGATTCTCCTCCCTTGTTAAAACAGATTGCTAGGCCCCACTTCCAGAGTTTGATTCAGTAAGAACCAGAGAATTACATGTCTAATAAGTTCTCAGAGGATGCTGATTCTGCTGGTTCAGAACTTTGAGAACTTCAGTAAGAACCAGAGAATTACATGTCTAATAAGTTCTCAGAGGATGCTGATTCTGCTGGTTCAGAACTTTGAGAACTACTAGTTCCAAGGCCTGAATGAGAGAACACATCCCCCTAGCTATTCACATCATGCCTGGCATATATAAGACTGCCATGCTCCGTGGTTCTCAAACTTGATTACACATTAGAATTTCCTAGGGAGGTGTGATAATGCCAGGGCGCAGTCTGCATCCCAGACGAGTTCGATCAGGATCCCTGGGGATGGAAGGGTCCCAGATATCATGACTCTCCAAAGCTCCCAGGTGATTCCAGGGTGCAGCCGGGGTTTGGAGGACTGCACCAATGGCAGCTCAGAGACAGACTCATCTGCCGTGCCTGGTTTTCCCTCCCGCCTCGACAGCCTGGGCTTCAGTTTACCTCTCTTATCCCAAAGCACAACGTGTTCAGGTCCTGACCAGTCCCCCTCTAACGTCTACATCTTCTCCTACACTAGCACCCCTGTCTCAAGTCATCCTCACCCCCCATGCCTGTCCACCCTCCCCTCCAGCAGGGAGTACTCCTGCTGACCCACAGAGCTGAGTGCTCTCACTCTTCCCAGGCCAGCCTCCCCAGCTGCTCCACCCATGCTTTCCAGCCACACTGACCGACCATCTTTTTGGCCCTTCCTCTCTGCGCCCTGCCCCCCAAGCCATTTAGGGACAGAGACACTCTCCCACCCTCCAACTCCTGCTAGATGTCCCTGACGCTGTGCTCCCCTTCCTAAGGGCGGAGAGATGACAAAGGCTGTTACTATAAATGTTAAGAGTCGTCATAATTATTGGTTTATCTCCCCAACTAGACAGGGGAAGGGAGGGAATCTTCACTGATAACAAGAACCACCATTTAGCAAGAGCCCAGGATTTTGTTTCTCAGCCACATGGATAAAAGAATGAGAAAACGGCTCCTGCTCTGAGGAATTTACATTGGATTGATCAGAGAGCCTCCTAAAATGTCACCATGGTGACAGGTCTAGCCCTAACTAAACACCAGGACTAAGAGCTGCAGAAGAGATCTCTTTCAGTTACAGGACTGTTTGTCCAGAAACTCTTCCAATAGGAATAAAATTTAAAGCACATTTTGTTATACCTGGACTACACTGCGTAACCAAAGCAGGAAAGGTAACACAGGTAAAGAAATCTACAAGTGAACTGATGACAGCAATACCTGTATCTGTGTGAGTAACACACAGATCCCCTGTGGGGATCAGGACCATCAGAACCCCCATGAGTGGTCATCTACACCCACAGTCATCCGAACCCATCCTTGAGATTGGAAATCCAGGAAGAGATGCCTCCACTCCCACAGACCACAGGAACATGGCTCCTGCCGACCCCTCTGGCTGTCTTTGAGACAGGTGGCCATACACTGTCCCTGACCTCGGCTTCCTCTCTCTCCTGGCCCTCTTCCTTGATCCCCCTCCTCCCAGGAGCAGCTGCCCCCCCCCCCCCCCCCGGCCACCTCCAGCCCCGGCAGCTCCCAGAGCAGATGTATTTCCTCTTCTTCCCCTGCTCCACCTAGCCTTCCCACAGAACAGGATACCTTTCACGGGTTTCCTGTGGGGCCATGCATTTTTTGTGTTTGTGTTGGAGGGGGGAGAAAGTAAAGGAAGAGCTGTATTATTAGAGCCTCGACCTTTATAAATGCACCTCCCTGCCATCTGTTATCCTACAAGGGGGAGCAAAGGAGAGGGTCCCAAATGACCTACTTGCTGAATGGCTTCCATGCCTCAGACACTGGGAATCAGAGTGTTTGAATAAGAGCATCCCACCCCACTCTCCTCCCTCACCCCTACTGTGTGGCACTAAACCCTTCTTTCAAAATATTAAATTCAATCTTGAAATGGAAATTTCAAGATGAAGTGGAGAATTTTTTTTAAGAGAGGGAGGGGGAGAAGGGGGAAAGAGAGAGAGAGAGAGAATCTAGAGCAGGCTCCACACCCAGCATGGAGCCTGACATGGGGCTCGATCTCACAACCCTGAAACCTGACCTGAGCCCAAATCAAGTCAGATGCTTAACTGACTGAGCCCCAGGGGAGAATTTTAAGTAACTCCTTAGCTCTAACAAAAGGAGAAGATGGGAGTTAGGGTTGATGGTAGGACCCACTATGCTTCATAGGAGCATCAAGACAGAGGGTAATCCCAACAGCCTCTTGAGCGGAACCCATGCCAGCTGCTGCCACCAGGGTGGAAGATGGGCACTGCCATAGTCTTAGCTCTAACTTCCCCAGCACCTGGTCTTCAGCCTGTCGTCCCCTGAGCCAGCCCATGCAAAGGTGATAGCTGAGCAGCAACCAAGAGAAAAACCAAGAAGCTTTCACATTTCGCCGTAGACAAGCAGAGTTAAGTGAACGAGAAAAGATCTAGCAGTTGCAAAGACGGGGATCCCATAACCTCCGATACAGGTTCTCTTTCAGTGACTATATTGCTGGGTTTTTCTACCCAAGACTTTTGTTGAGGACAATCACCTAGCAGGCAACAGCGACACCTGCCTTTCAGAACAGATTCAAACCAGGTAAAGAGAAACCAGAACCTTACCCCTCAGTACCCATGACTATGACCTTAATAGGAAATAGGGTCTTTGGAGATGATCAGGTTAATGAAATCATTTGTACGGGCTCTAATCCAGCAGGACTGGTGTCTTTGTAAGAAGGGGACATTTGCACACAAACAGACATGCACACACAAAAACCATCACATGGAGATTAAAGTGGAGATGGGGGGGTGGAGGGGATACATTTACAAACCAAGAAGTGCCAAACTGCCAACACACCATCACAAACCAAAAGGGAGGCAGGGACCAGATTCTTCCACGAACCAACCGACCCTGGTGCCACCTTGGTCTTATGCTTCTCATCTGCAGAACGGAGACCTTTCTGTTGTGCTGTCATCCAGTTTGGGAGATGTTTTTACGGTAGCCCTAGCAAACTGACACAGGCATTAATTATAATTTGAGAGGCTGCTTACACGGTTGTCTCAGCTGCATAAAAGCATGTGGGACAGAAGCAAAGAATTCAAGGGGGATCTAATCTCACTTCTCAGCTGTAGGACCTTAAAGCTCAAAGACACCCAGGTATTACCCAGTTGCCTTGTCTACAAAATGGAACCCTGTTGCCACTCACCTCCTCAGAGCTGACATGCATCCTTGATGAATTCATGGATGGTTAAATTGGAAAGGGTGACCCTTATAGTTATCACAAAGAGTATTGCTTTTCCTTCATCTGACCCACACATCGACAGACCGGCCAGCACTGGGCAGCAGGAGGCTCTTTATGTGCCCCCACGACCACCTTGTTCTAGATCTTGGGAGGTTGACCTGTAGGGAAAATGTCAATGGCTCCCTTCTCTTCTGCTATGAGTCAGGACTGGCCAAGGGGACGATCTGAGGGCATGAAAGCAGAGATGTCCAGGCTCTCATCCCCCTGGCACCCTCCCTATTGGGTTATCAGGAGTTGACCCTATCATCTACAGAAGGCTTCAGCTACCATCAGAAAAATAGCTCTGTACAGTTACTCTCTCAGGGTTCTAGAAATTCTGTCCCTTCCTTGTTACCTTTGGGCTTAGGAAGCAACAGAGCCCAACAGAACCCCACAAGGGCTAACTACAGGACATAATTTGCTTTAACTCTGCATACACCTTGGCAAATAATCCCTTTAGTGAAGTCTTCTCAGACTATCCTGTTTGAGTGTGCCCTCCTGGCACACAAGACTCTGATTCAGTGATTATATGTTTAGAAAGAAATTTTACAATATCCAATCATCACCTTGTACTTTAAACTGATATGACATATACCAATTATGGGTTAATAGAACTGAAAAAAAAAAAAAAACCAGATGCAATTTGCAGTTCCTCCTATGAGAAGGTAGGGTTTCTCTCTCCACCCTGATTCTGGCCTTAGCCATCTTCTCTTTTGGCTACATATTCACAAATGTGACAGAAGCTGAAGTGATCGAACATTCATGGTTTGCCCCTTCTTGCCCCTCCTTGGCAGCCTTGGGTCACCATGCAGAGAGAGCTGGGTGGGCTTCCTCGAGGGAGAGACAGCGTGGAGAGGCCCCAGCCATCTTCAGCATCCAAGATGAAGTGTCAGACTCCCCATGCTAGACCATCCAGTACTAGTTAAGCTGCTCAGACCAGAAAAGAAGGTACCAGCTGCCCCCACAGAACTGTGAGCAAAGAAAATTATGGTTTCCTTAAGCCATTCTCTTTTAGAGTGGTTTGTTACACTTCCAAGGTTAACTGAACACATGATTATAGAGATTGTAGGGTCCACTGACTCGCCAACGGAACTAGAGTGTGTGCAGGGGGATCAGGAGAAAAGGAAGGCCATGAATATCCAACTGAGAACGGAACAGGCAAGTCTGCAGTCTTGCAGGCAGCTGTGAAGGAATCCTGTACCGCCTGTAATCCCAGACAGATGGGGCCCCGAGCCAAGCCTGACAGCTGGGGGTCAGGTTTAAAAGACTGTAACAACGAATACGTATTCAAACCTACCAGCCCTCTCAAACTAAGATGGTTTCAAAATGTAGTTCCCATTCCAGCAGCGACAGTGTCAGCTTCCTACTCATGAGAAATGCCAATTCTCACACTTCACCGAAGGCCTCGCGGATCAGACCCTCAGGATGGGGCCTTGCACTGGCTTTTATCAAGTCCTTCCAGTGACTTGGAGGCAGGTACCAGTGCACAAAAGTAAGACTCTGGTGGACAAGGAGGGGGGCTCTGACATGGGGACATGGGCACAAACACAAATGAAGCTGAGAATTCTGAAGCTCCCCTGCCCCAATTCCCCTCTCATCTGCGTTATCCACAGAGGCTGTCCCTCTCCCATCCTGGAAACTGTGCTCAGCTCTAAAATCTTTTAGTGACTCCCGGGAGGTGCCTCCAGGCCCCTAAGGAGAATGAGATCCCAGCCTAGCCCAGATCAACACTAGGCCTACTCTGATCTGACCAATTTGTGTGACAGGCGTCCACGGAGCATATGTAAGACTGCATGCCAAGGGGGACAGACTGCAGAGGAGGAGCTGGCGGGGTGGTGGGGGTTGGGAGCCAAATGGTCATTTTTCAGGGCTTGGGGTACTTGTGAAACACAGACCTTATTAAAACTGGACTCCGCATAAACTTACAATTAGGTGTATTAAAATTAAAGTTAATACTCAAAACTCCTCACTCCCACTTCTCTCCCCTACTTTTTACAATTATCGATGCTTTTGAGGTCAGTTGCCTCTACCACTCGCATAGTGGGAACACTATGTCATAGCCCACTCTGCCTCTCTCCCCAGATCTGTCTTCAGAACAGAGATGTTCACAGCTTGAAGAGCAGTGGGGAGAATATTTACAGCTCAGAGAGGAGCCAACACTAGAAGCCAGGCTTTCCCCCTGCCGCGGATCGCTGATGACAAAGCCTTTACCAGCGCACCTCGGACTCGAAGGCTTAATAAGCCTAAACTTATTGTCATGGGTATACTCGTCTCAGATTTGGGCTCGAACCCATTGGTCCTAGGACCCAGGAGTGACATTCATGGAAGCTTGGATTCAATGATAGCCATTGTCCGTTCCTGCTGCTCCTGTGACAAGTTACCACACACTTAGCTTAAAACACATAAATAAATGTAAAGAATTACCTGGAAGTCTGGGAGATCAGAAGTCCAAATTGGGCCTTCCTAGGCTAAAATCAAGGTATCGCCAGCACTGCGTTCCTCTCTGGGGACTCCAGGGGAGAACCTGCTTTCTCATTGCTTCCAGCTGCCTGGCCTTTCCTGGTTTGAGACCCTTTCCTCTGTTTTCAAAGCCAACAGCGGCCACCGAATCCCTCTCCGGCTGCCAGCCTTCTCACACCGGCTTTTCTGCTTCCCTTTTCTCCATTTAAAGATTCCTGTGATCATGTGGGGACCACCTGGATGAATCAGGATCCTCCCTTTAGGGTCAGCCAATCAGCACCTTAATTCCCTTGGCAACTCTTCTGCCTTCCACAGTAGCCTGCAATCAGAGTGAATCACCAGAACCTTCCTGCAAAGGCTCAGGGAGAAGGGAAGATCAGAATTCTTTCTTCGCACCCTGCTTGGCACCCGCTCGCCGCAGCCTTACCCTGCTGGCAGACCCTAGAGCACTGTTCACACACATGGACAGGTGTATTGCGGATGGGACAACAGCCCAACTCTTTGAATAGCTCTGTGGAGGCTGTTCTCTGTAGGAAGGCACCCAGGTGGGACCCCCAATCCAATAGACAAGGTGGGCATAGTTGACACAAGGATGGAACAGTCCAGCAGGGATTTGTGGCAATGACTAATCACAGTGTCCTTAAGGATGAAATCAGTAGATTGCTACTAAAAGGCAGCTTGAGCTATACAAGGACAAATGTGGATTTACTGGCAGAAACCTAACACAAGTGATCCCAGAGGGATGCACGATCTCTTTATCAGTTGACAGTCCCAGAGCCCCAGAACTAATGTCCAAGCATCAAGTATAATGCAGCCAAACAGCATAGTCAGCATTTTCTTCCAAAGTTTTCCCAGTGCAAACTGTGGCCATTTACCCTGGCAACTGGGATTGGAGAAGGAACGACACAAACCTCCCAAGAGTTACTAGACACTGGCTCTGAACTGACAGGAATCCCCAGAGACCTGAAATATCACCACGGACCGCCACTCAGAATGGGAGCTCGTGGAGGTCACATGATGGCTTGTGTCCTGGCACAGGTCCCTCTCACAGGACGTCCAGTATGGACACCCACGTACTTATCTCCTCCATCCCAGGTGCACAGAAGGAATAGAGAAACTTGGCAACTGCCAGAACATTCACATGGTCTCCAGGACCTATGGGATAAAGACCATTGTGGCTGGAAGAGCCAAATGGAGTTTCGGTCAGTTTACTAAAAAGAGCAACAATCTTTCCTAATATTTAGTTTGTTTTCATAGTTACCTGCCAAGACTGTTGACCTGTAACTTTAAAACCGTGTATTTGTTATTGGAAACTGACCATAGTGCTTATTTTATTGGATTGTGTTTGTTTTCTTGCCAATCATGTTTGCATTTAGCTGCTTATCAGCCTGACACACTGAACCACTAACTATGACCCCCTGGGTCTTGTAATAATAAACAAGCCCGCATGAAAACTGTGAAGTTTCTTTGGGAGTTAAGTATGCTTCTTTATCTTGGCTTTCTCTTTTCACTGGTTAAATAATCTTTAAGTGGTGTTAATATCAGACCTATTATCTAAAACACAATTCAAAATATTTCCTTTTCCAATTAGCTAAATAAATTATGGCACAGCCAAACACTGGAATAAGGAATAGAGCGAATCCTCCCCAATACCCCCTAAGCCCAGGGGTTCTCAAGGCCGAGAAAAAAGGGCTTCCGCGAACACTCGCCATCCAGCAGGAGCCAGGCGTTTCTGGTTGCTCTGGAGGAGAGAAGCTTCAAGTGGACTCCCCTCTGATCATGGAGCCCTAAGTGGGGTGGGGAGGGGCTGTGGGGCTGCATCTCAGGACCCATGAGATCATGACCTGAGTGGAAACCAACAGTCCCAGCTTAACCAGCTGAGCCACCAGGCGCCCCAACATAACTTTTACAAACCAAAGTTAGCAAGAGACTGCTGAGGCTGGGCACTGGCAGAATGTCTCTACAGAATGCATCCTCTTGCGGGGACTGGTGCCAAGCAGGTCACCCCGGGCTCACACCATCTTCATGGTCAAGTTTTTCCCGGATGGTGCCCCTGGTGGGACGTGGGGTGAACCCCCAGGCAAAATAGGCACGGCGGTAAGCGGGTTCACTTTCCATCCTGGGCGGCCTCGGGAAGCAGGCCAAAGGGGCCGGGACCGCGGAGCTGCCCCGCCTGCCTCGGTGGGGACCGGAATCTGCAAGCCTGAGCTGGAGAGCGGGACAGAACAGCTGCCGTCCTTTCCTGAGCGAAGGAAGGGAAACAAACCGTCGCGGCCTTCGAAGTGGGCAAGGAACGGACGATGGTGCTGCGACCACGGGGAGTCGGAGAGGCTGCGGGAGGGGCCGAATCCGGGGAGGGAGGGGTTGGGGGGACGACAAACCAAGCCGGAGCACAAGACTCTGGTTGCCGCTCACTTTACTTGCAGGCTCCGACCCTCCGGCGGGGACGAGGAGGGAGCGCCTCTGAGATGCACCTGCGCCACGGGCAGCGAGCGGTATGTGGCATCTGAGCGTGGGGTGCGGCACCCAGGAAGGCACCTAAGCAGGAGGCAGGAGGCGAGAGGCTTCCTCTCCCCCAAACACGCCGCCCCGAAAATAATCCGGCAGAAGCGCCCTGTCTCCCCAGGGCTTGATTTGCGCCTCTGTTTCCGGGTGGGTGCGGCCTGGGGCTGCGGCTATGGGGTAAGCCGCAGTGACGCCGGCAGCCGCAGTGACGCCGGCAGCCGCCGCGCGCCGGGCCGCGAACGCAAGTAGCCGCCTTGGCCAGAGGAGGGCGCTGCTGCTCACCAGCTTGGGCAGAAGCGAGTGCCGGGCTCCTGACCATGTCATTTGAGTTTTACGCAACTGGACACTCTTGTTTAAATTCATACACCTCTGAAAAGTGGCTCCCTCTTTCTTTCTTTCTTTCCTTCTTTCTTTCTTTCTTTCTTTTTTCTTTCTTTCTTTCTTCCTTCCTTCCTTCCTTCCTTCCTTTCTTTCCTTCTTTCTTTCTAAAAGACTGTTTATTTGTTTTTTTGCCAGAAAGAGACACAGAGAGGGAACACAAGAAGGGGGAGTGGGAGAGGGAGAAACAGGCTTCCAAGAAGCAGGGAAGGGCTGGGGGGGGGGGTCTCGATTCTAGGACTCTGGGATCATGACCTGAGCTGAAGACAGACGCTTAACCACTGAGCCACCCAAGCACCCTGATTTCCACTTTCTAAGGACAATAGAGGTAGGAAGTTTTGAGAAAAAAGTTTCTCCAAATGATGAAAAGAAAATTGCCAGAC